>NC_135378.1:66551440-67911797 GCF_049243985.1 Paroedura picta
ACCTTGCAAGGAATAACCTATTCCAGGAATGACTTGTGCCCTCAAGCAATATCAGTTCTTTTATCTTACATTCACAAAACCAGTCACGTGCTTTTGTGCTCTCAATAGGCTGGAGTATCGAGTACATTATTCATTCCATCACAGCACACTTCTTTAGTCTATTATACTTGTGTACTATATAAAGGAGATTTTCTACAGATTTTAGTCCAATGTTGGGGAATTTTTCAAATGAGGGAGTCTTCAGGGTTGGAAAGTTTTAATATATATATAACAATTTTGCACACTGATTCTTAGTTTGAAAGCCAAACTCTAGGGCATTCACAGCCAGGAGAGGGTAAAAGAAAAGAAAGGTTCTGATGTGTATTATTAAAGTGTCAAGCTGATCTGATTTTCATGACTATACAATGTGGCTTCAATTCAAAGATTAAGTTTGGTTCTCTAAAAATGTTACAAGCAGTATTTCCATAAAGAAAGGTTAAAGATGGATAGAGAACAGAAGCTGGAGGTAACAAAACCACTGTGATTTGAGTAGAGTTGTACTCTATTCAATAGAGTCATGAGGCTTAACTGAACTGGTGAATCATTCAGTCTCAAATCTACTTGCCCGTTATAAAGATTGCAGAGAAAGCTAATGTCATTTTGGTGTCTCAGGCAGAAAAATCAAATACTTTCCCTAAGGTGGCAAAGCTATAAACCAAAA
This sequence comes from Paroedura picta, assembly GCF_049243985.1. Taxonomy (NCBI): domain Eukaryota; kingdom Metazoa; phylum Chordata; class Lepidosauria; order Squamata; family Gekkonidae; genus Paroedura; species Paroedura picta. Next base: position 66,552,141 of record NC_135378.1, read on the forward strand.
CATCGACAGTTTGCGGCTGCATGGCAGACCAAAACCTGAGTTCTAAAAAGAAGAGTCATGTCATCCATATATCTATTTCCAAACTGCATCTTAGGGGATATGACTGATAGATTGCAAAACTGGAGGGATTTCTTTGCAAACCTAAAACTCATTTTAAAAACATGTTGAGTTATTAAGATTTCCCAATATAAAACAATGCCTGTAGCTTTAAGAAAATAATGCCCACTGAACTCTCATTGGCTGCTGGGGAGTTGCTAGGCAATCACAACAATAGTCAAGACTTCTTGTATCTGTAAAACAAAGCTAGGTGACCAGAGGGGAATAGAAGCCTCCCCACAGACATACATATCCCTCGTCAGAAGACTCATCAGGGACAGATACTGCAGCTACTGGAAAGTCACTACTCCCATAAATCAGCCTGACACAATGGCAAAGGCTACCACACAACCCAGCCCAGCCTGTCCCAGCAGTAGCCAATATGCAACTGTGCCCGAACACCATGCAGCTGGTCACACTGTTCCCATGGAGATATTGATAAAGGTGGATTGGCTGAGTTACACTGCCCATCCAATAGTCAGGTGTGCTCCTTTTTAAAAATGGGAATAACATCAAAAATTGTTTCCCTCTGAAGCCAGGAACCAATCTTCTTGATTTAAGAAGACATTTATTCACTATGATGATAGTAGAATCTATCTTCAAGAATTCAGAACAGTGTTTGAATAAAGCCATAATAGGGACTATGATTTCATCTTTTGGACCATGAAAATAGGAACCTATATATGCATGAGAGAATTAACTCATTGTATTGCCATGTTTATGGTATCATGTTTATAGTATACGTCTAGCAGATAGAGGCCAGAGGACAACTCATTACAAAAATACTGAAAACAGGACTTCATTCTTAACATTCCTTGAACTAGGCCAGAGGAAATAGTTCCTCACAAAATTTGTTGTTTTACTTAGAAAACATAATATGTGACCAGCACATGTTTTAAAAGACATTTCTCATACTGGACACAACATAAACCTGCTTTTCAGCATTTCAAAATTATTGTGCCATCTATAGAGCTTTGGCAAATTAATTGCCAATAGTTTTGGGATAAAGGAAATCAAGTCCTTCTTGACTCAGCACACCACCAGCTTACAGGATTCATTGCCACACTTTAAGTGTATCTGATTTCCCTCTTTTAGAGACTAAATCCTTTTTAATCTGATCCAGCGATTCTTATGAGATCATCAAACAGACTTGGGTGGTTTCCTTGGCTATTAAAACTGAACACCTGAATTCAAGTGCCTGGGCTTTTATTCACAAAAATGTAAAAGAGCTCTCCTGCCCCTGTTTTTAATTCATCTGAAAAACAAGGATGTTGTTTCCTTGCCTAAGGAGTTGGCATAAAAATGATCCGTATCAAGTACAGCATTAAACACATTAATGTTGTTTTAATAATGTTTCACTACCGAATTTGAACACCTACTTAGCCTGTCATCTTTCAGCCAGATTTCAGGCAGTCACATCATTTATTCAATGGACTGCCCCACAGAAGCAATTCAAAGGGTCAGCTCAAAAGGCCAGGAGGTCTCATGGTATTTGTTTTAAATTTGAACGATATGAAGACTATGCAGCAGGGCAAGTTGTATAGGTGTAGTACTCACAGTATAGTACGCCCAGTTTTTAGCATAGAGAAGAGGGGAACTTCCTGATGATTTTCAAATTATCTTTTCCAGTGTCCTGATTGGCTCAACAGGAGACTTCCTGCTTTTTGAGCACATTTCCTCCCTGCTTGCCTCCAGAGCAGCAGAAGAATAACTGCAGACAACAGTTAGACTGTATTTCTCATAGCTTTCTTTGGATGCATAGAATTAAAACTATTTTATTCTTTAAACAGCCTGGTCCTCAGCTCTCTCTGTATATTCAGACTCTACCAACACAAATGAATGAAATTCTTTATGCCATGGGTTTATAGCAGGCAATTTATTTATTTAAGTTTTTTTTTTTTAAACTGCTGTTCCTGGATCGACAAGCTCATGGCAGTTTACACTCAGTATTTAAAAAAAACAGCAAAATACAATAAAATTACAATAAGACACTAACAAAAAGATCCCCTCACTTGCTCCTCCCTATCCATAACCAGCAACAACCCCTACCACCACCCTATCCACTACCACAGGGGATACTACTGCCCAGATACTACTGGCAGAAAGCCTAAGCAGGGAGGGACCTGACCTTCCTGGCCTGGCCTAGCCTCAACCAAATGCCTGGAGGAAGAGCTCAATCTTACAGGCCCTGAGGAACTGTGATAGCTCTATCAGCACCCTCAGCTTTTCTGGGAACTCGTTCTGCCCGGTTGGGGACAAGACTGAAAACGCCCTGGCCCTGGTTGAGGCCAGGTATGCCTCCAGGGGGCTGGGAACAACCAAAAGATTCAAATCCAAAGAGTGAAGAGTTCTACAGGGAGCATAAGGAGACAATAATTATTTGTTCATACCAACAGGCAGTTGAATATCTGGAAAGTGTGCTTTCATGCAAACAGCATTCCTCTTGGTTGCTGGATAATCTAAAGACTGTTGGTATTACGGTGCTTAACCAACACCAAATTTTCAGTGGCATTTAGTATGCTGAGCTGGACCTGTGAAAATATTTTTAATGCTCCAGTCTACCACATTCTGCAAAAATATTGAAAAGTGGTTTTGAACTAGTAAATTATCGCACTGACAATTGGGACATGCCTGAGGGTGTTCAAACCTACCCGCCCACGTGAAAAACCCTGCCAAAATATTAAACATTGGTCACATGTTGCAGTATTTTCTGGAAGTAGTGCTCCAACAATTGTATGAATCCAATAGGTGTGGCAAGGGCATGATCAGTTTTCTCCTCTAGTAAAGCCGTAGAGCATCCTTGAAAAGCCGTAGAGCATCTTTGACACATCTGAGGGAAGATTGCGCTAGAAACAGCCATTTGGAATGCAGAAGGACCCAACTATCCAATATATTAAATACATTTTGTTTCATTACGTCTGCAACAACTATAATTAAAGAGCCACAGGAAAGGTTAATTGGTACAAATCAGCGGTCATTCTTGTTAATGGAAATCTAGGGACAGAGACGTAGTTTGTGCATGTCTTTCAGCTGATGTAAAAACAAAAATCAATTTCCTGCTATAATCAATCAGGGGTTCTTGGGTATGGAGCATACTCCTGGGTATTCTTCAACTTATATGCGACTCCACTTGCTTTGTAGAACCAGACCTTTGGCAGATGGTGTTTGTCATCTGAGCTGACAAACAAAAAGTGGGGGGAGAGACCAAACTAACCTTTATTTACTATCTGCTGTGCATAAACCTATTGAGCTAAAGTGCTAACATTTATGCCAACTTCCATAATCTATGAAACTTGTTGCCTGGTTCTACAAGCAGGAGCACTACCCTAGTAATTCATAGGACCTTGTATAAGAATCTTCATGCCAGTGCAGGAAGACAATGTACGCAAGTGCTCTGTGCAAAGCTGTGCTAGTTAGAACAACTGGCAAAAGGGGAAAAGGGGAGAGTGAAGTATGGGAAGGCAAATCAGAGGCCCCTGGCCATGCAAAGCATATTTACACATATGAAAGTCCTATACTATTCAGTGGGGCATAATTCCGGGAAAGAGTTCTCAGGATCGCAGTCCTAGGACTGCCATAAAGGCTGCGGAATCAGTCACTGCATGCTGCAATATGAGAGGATTGCTAAGGCAAGACTAGGAAAGGACAAACGGTGCTGTCCTATGCAGAGTTACAGGCTTCGACACTCATTGACTTCTATGGACTTAGAAGGGTGCAACCCTGTTTAAGATTGCACTGTCGGTTTTGCAAGCAGCTGGCGCAGATGTTACCACAGCCAGATGACATGTGCTAACGACTGGCTGAGCCAGCCCGACGTGTGACATGCAGACTCACTAAAGATCACAGCGGCTATGTCTGTGGGAAGGAAAAGGCATTCCGTGATTTTTGTTCTCGCTGAAGTAGCCGTGCTTCTGTGAGTCCTCACACCACATTGTTCACATGTTCACAAATAAGCAGGCTGCAGTGTAGTCAAAACACATTGAAAAATGCTGTCTCTGGCCTCTTATCCTGAAATCTTACTGAGGACTCAGAATACAACTGGCCACACGGATCAAGGACCTAACTCCATATCATCTTTACTGTCTTCTGGATTTGGATCTTGAAGCTCTGCTGGAAATCACTGAATTAAGAACTAAACTAAACAACCAGTTGGGCTGATGGCACTGACTGCAGCAACAGCACCACTAGCTTGCATTGCTGCTGCTGGAAAGGAAAAAAACAGCAAGTCTGGATGCAGGGCCGATTTCTCCCCCTGCTCACAGTGCCACTGGTGAAGAGAGCAGTGCCAGGCCTGGTGGCAGTGGTGACCCCAGCAACAAGCTTGTTTTTCTCCCACCTGCCCCTGAACACAGCATCATTGATGGAGAGGAAGCAGTAGTAGAGATGTAGCAGTGCCTCCCCCCCACCACCACCACCATTTGCAGTGCAGCTGCCTCAGCAGCAATGGCAGGGCTAGCGTGGCAGGGTGTCTCCTCTTCCTCCTCCACCACTTGCTGTGCCACCACTGACTCTCCAGCAGAGTTACTGCCGAGGAGAGTCAGCAGTGCTGCACAAGCTCAGACCAATGCCAAGTTTTCACAAGCCTAGCTTTATTTTCTGACGTTGTGCTTACCAAGGACAAAGCTCAACCCAGACTTACCGCAGCCGCTGGTAGAAGCTATGGAGGGCTGGCTGGAGGCGGACGCAACCACCCCAATGGTCCTTTCACGGCACGTGCTGCACACATGCAGCATGCATAGCATCCATGGGGGCAGGTGGGACCCGAGGTGCCTATAAAGGTGCCACATGTGCGAGTTCTGCCCTCTTCACCCCAGCACGCCGTGGAGCAACTTCCCTCCCACCCACCCTAAGTTGTTGTGGAAACAGCCTTGTGGATGGCTGTGTTTGAGGTGTATGTTTCATGGATAATATTTTGTCACAGCTGTGGGTTTGCATGGGACGGAGGCTGTTGACAGGGAGTCTGGTGTGTGATCGGACTCCCTGGAGTTTGGGGCCTCTATAAGAGGTGGCACATAAATAAAAGATTCATTTTGCCAGGCAGCCTTGGGGTCGCCAACTGAGGTTTGCGTCCAGTTTGCTCCCCCACGTAGGTCGCTTCTCTTAGCAGTAAACTCCAGTAGGCAAGGGGATCTGCTCTCCCAGTGGGGGAACAGTGTGAATCCCCAGGGCACCTCTGGACTCTGTGGGGTTTTGGTACAGTCTACTGTCTGCTAGGTCGGTCTCCCTCTCCCATGCTGTGCCAACTCTCCCATGGGGAGGTAATAAAGCTGTGGGCCTTGTTTATATCCAACAATGGTGTGTTGCATCTTATTCTGCCCAAAAATGCCCTCCTGCAAGTCAACTGAAGTTTCCAGGGTAAAATGTATAGTGGGTGAGGGTTTCTACAGATCACGAGGGCCAGGATCTTCTGGTTTTCTTCATGTTTGCAACTGTAGCTCTTCTGACAACCCTGAAGCCAGTGGCCAGTTTTTAGGCTCCTAGCTTCATCATCTGATGAATTATGTATGCCACAGATGGCCAGACAGACTGATCCATGTATTATTACAGATGCTCAGGATCCAACTTGCTCTTCACACCCAAGGAAGCTTTGGGCCTGGATTCTTGAACGGTAGTCTCCCATGGCACATAGCAAGCTGCTTTCAAATTAACATACTATCCAGTTGCGTTGTGTGATATCACATTGTGGATTTATTTTAAAAGAAGTACATTCCATTTGATCAAGCCATAGCAGCTGTTTGGATCTAGGCTTCTGTGTACAGCCACTCTCATCCTGTATCCTCGAGGAGTGCAGAAGAGTCCACTAATGGGTCCCAGGATGACAATATAAAACTCAGACCCAAATATATTAGACTTGTACTGCCTCTTCCAAACTTTATCCTGAACCCCAAAGACCAAGACCGGGACAAAAGATGACTGGGACAAAATTGCTAAATGCTAAAAGGTATTCCCTGTGCAAGCACCGGGTCATGTCTGACCCTTGGGGTGACGCACTCCAGCGTTTTCATGGCAGACTCAATACAGGGTGGTTTGCCAGTGCCTTCCCCAGTCATTACCGTTTACCCCCCAGCAAGCTGGGTACTCATTTTACTGACCTCGGAAGGATGGAAGGCTGAGTCAACTTTGAGCTGGCTGCTGGGATTGAACTCCCAGCCTCATGGGCAGAGCTTTCAGACTGCATGTCTGCTGGCTTAACACTCTGCGCCATAAGAGGCTCTTGCTAAATGCTACATAGGGGCAATTTCACATCCAAGAATAACCTATGTATCTGTGGTACCCAGACACCATTATTAAAAAGGCATTTGATGTGAATCCCAGATAAAATGGTGAGCAGGCACAATGCAACTCCACTCTTGTTTTTGTATTCGTTTCCAACACTACAGATTTAAAAATAGCCCAAGATCCAATTCTTCAGAATATTTTGGCTTCATCTAATCTCAACCATATGTCTCAAGACAAAGTACATTTTCATTTAATCGCAGCACAGCCTAAATCTTCAGTAGCCACAGTACGTCTTGAAAAGGAGAGGAAAGAGCCACAGTCTTTGGTTTCTGCCTTGCCCCGAGGGTATTTGCAATTCTAAGATCAGTCACTCACCTCGCACAACCTCTGGGAGTCAAAATGTTTATCTATTTAGACAATTTCTTGATTCTAGGAGAGTCAGAAGGGGTCACAAAACTGAGGCTCAGTAAATCACAACCATTTATTTTAACTATGATTTTCATTATTCATTGCACATTGCATAGCCATCACAGCTATTTTGTAATCTAAATCTGAAAATGGAAAAAACAAAACCATGAAAACCCAGCGTAATCAGCAGTCACTGGCTTATTTGTTTTTATGGGACAATGGGCACAGCAGCCATATTTTCCAGGAATGTGATATACTTCAGAGTAAAGGCTTTGAGTAAAGGCTAAACTAGCCTTTAAGATCTGGACTTCACTCATGCGCACACCCCCCGCCCCGCAGCCAGACAGCAATTGTGAAGAATGTAATTTTAAAAATTGGTGGAAGCCCAAATTTGGACCCAAACTGCAGCATGGGCAGAGGAATTGCTCCTGATTTATTTTATTTATTTTGGATTGATATCCTGCCCCTCCTGGCATTGCATGCTTGGGATAGCTTACAACATAATCATAAAAACATATGTATCAATAGTTATACAATTAAAATTTAAAATCATCTAAAAAACAGTGAATTAGCAGCATGGGCAGACTAAAAAAAAGAGTGTCTTGATTCTTCAGTTCTGAAGCACTGCTGAAATCTATTGAAGTCCGTTGATGTCTCCCATCATGGTCATTTTCACCCACCCACCAAACATACACACAATTCCAAACTAAACTGCACTTCCACCAATTCTTAAAATGGCATTCCCCGCAGCTGCTCTGGGATTTGGAAACTCAGATGAGACCCCTTAAAAAAACAACACATATAGTGTGGCTTGGGTTATGCAAGTGATGACTGACACAAGTATTAACATAATCTCTCACTCGCTGGTTTGGAAGCTAAATGCATGAACTAGCTATACACATGTCTTTAAAGCAGACATAAAAGAACTGCATGAGTTTGATCCATAATGGCAGGCGTTTGAGGACTACTTCTGAAATTCTTCTCTAAATTTTGAGTTCGAATTCTGGTTTTGTTCCTTTAGTGTCATTGATCCACTAGGAATTCCATAATGCTCTGTTTACTTAGGATGGCACTTTTAATTCTGAATTTTGTGCATGCACAGTTTGTTGCGTCTTTCAGTCCCTTTCAAACATTTACCCTTCCCCTTCCTTCTGTACTATCCTTGTCCATATTGATCCAACGTGGCAAAAAAAAAAAAAGAATCTTGATGCGAGCAGGTCCATGACAGTATCAATATTCTGAGTGGCGTTCCATAAATGTAAAGATGCTCATAAGCAAATGCTACACAAAATATTTATGCAACATCATACATGATGACTCATTTTTTTCACTGTTCCCCCCTCCCTCAGATATGTACATGTTCATTAATAACAGGGAAGAAAAATACAAATATCAGAAGAAGATTAAATTTATGGCACACTGCACAGACTCCAAGCCTCAGAATCATTTTAGACATTTCACGAGTTTACTTAGAGTGAAGGGGGCAGTAAAATACAGCCCAGAGTGAAATTTCAGAAGAATAAAAAGCTGCTCAATCCTAGCTGTTTCACACATGAAAGTCATCACTGTACTGCCACAGTGACAGTGTAAGAGAGAGAGATGGTGATCTCAGATATGATTCAACCACAGAAGATTCTCACATCCTTTCATCGGATAGGTTTCAAATAAGCAGCATCTCCCCTTAGCATAAAGGCAATGATTCTGCAAGACTATAGCCATATTTCAAACTTGCAGCTATTCCAGCATCACTTTTTAGCCTTGGCCGATAAAAGCCTTCCCGGGCTCACTGTTTTGCAGTTTCCCTACTTAGGTTGTTACCCGCCCAAGTTGTAAAGCTGAATTGATCCATGCATCATTTTTTAACACACTGTAGTTCTTAACGTTGCTTGAGAAAATGAGATCCCCGAACAGGCAACAAAAATGCTTTCCAAGTCAATGAAACAACAGCAAATAACGCTTTGTTTTCAAGGCTATAACTTCTAAGCCTAAACAAAAAAAAAATTACATGTGGACTTATCGTAGTGCACACAATAGCATCGTTTAGATCATTGATTTTATCATTATACTGGTTATGTTATGCAGATATATCTTTGTCTTCTCACTAGACATAACTGTGAAAAAAAATTTTAACAGACAATGCATTTATGAAAACAGTGTAAAGTGTTCTGTATGGAATGAGTCAGGGTTAGATATATTGGGTAATCTGGAAAAGATTTTTAAAAATGTTTGTGCAAAGTGCCATTAAGGTGCAGCCAATTTATGACAACCCCAGTAAGTTACATTCAAGGCAACTGAGAAAGAGAGGTTGCTTGCCATTGCCTTTCTCTGCAGAGTCTTCCTTGACGATCTCCCTTTCGACTTCTGACCCTGCTTAGCTTCTGAGTTTGATGAGATCGAGCTATACCATGTCACCTTCCCTCCCTGTAAAAAATACAGTTAGTCTGAAATCATGACCGGGTTACCCCAGAATGAAAATATATGTTGAAAAATGGAATTTGGACAGTGCATTCAATGTAAAGTTGATTCACAAGCAGACAAGGAACTGCAAGACTGATTGTAATATGCAAAGTGAGAATTCATTGCAGTGTCCAATAGTATTTAAATCCTGACAGTGTTCGAATTGTGAATGCCAAAAAGAAAAAGAAGCCTCTTCTTCTGTGAACAGAATAGCAAATGCTAAGATTTGTTAAGTACCCAAGAAGAAACTGTCATCCTACTACAGTTATTGCTATCATGCAAATGAGCCCAATTATATCATAAGTCCCTGCTCACCTGTCTTCAAGGGGAAGATGAAAATGAGTCACTGCAGATGCATTTTCTTCAATGCGTAATATTACAGGGTCTTCCAGCCGTCTTAGAGCCAAGGGAATTGTTGTACCAGTAGAAGCAAGAGCAAAATATGCAAGAGATCAGATGTTGCGAGGTCAAGCTCCAGCGTGGGAGTTGGACTTCCTCTTCCCTGCCTTGAGAGACACTCAGCATTGCTAAGGTATCTGGTGAATCTCTAGGGATAAGGTTCAGGCCTTGTCACTACAAATCACCCTCTGCCAAGCAATTTGTGCAAGCAGATAGAACAGCTGTTAAACAAAGGAGTCCCAGGACCATCCCTTTCAAGGGCTGAAGGCATGGCAATTGCTACTGGGGAGAAGAGACAAGAGATGAAAGCAAAACAAACATGAGAGGGCAGCCAGAAGTTCCTACTAAACTTATGCATGCAAGGGGTCTTGGAATATGTACTAATGAGGGCATGAATTAGTCCAATTATATGTTCCTACTCTGATTTCTAGGTGGACTTTTAAAATATTTGATAATAGCCTGGGTTGAATAGCACAAATAGTATTTTAGAAAACTGGCAGGTTTTTCATTTGGATACAGTGAGTACTTCTTTCCAGTAAAACGGCTGTCAGGTTCAGAACCAGCTTGTTTCCTGGTTGATCTTGGTCAACTGGGACATTTTAAATTAGCTGGCAGATCTACTTAGTGTTAAAGGGATACAGGTGTAGTCATCACAGCCAATGCAATATACACGTTCTCTTCTTCCCAAACAGTAGCCACTAGGACTCTGACTTGGATAAAGTAGGAAAGCTGGAGATCAACCATAATTACAACTGATCTCCAGGTTACAGAGGTGGAGAAAATGAAAGGTGGACTCTATAGCATTATATCCCACCAAGGCCCCTCCCCTCCCCAAACCCTGCCCTCTCCAGGCTACACCCCTCCCCAAATTTCCCACCCAGTGTTGGCAACCCTAAAATGAAGGCCAAGATGTTTTTCCCCTCTGAAGAAACAAGACTAAGAAACAAGAAATCACAACTAAATTTTTGCACTCATTTAATTCAAAAATGCTCTGTATATATCAGAAGCTAAAATATAAATGGAATGGAATTATGTATTAGAAAGCTTGAGGAATTCTTTACAGCTGAGAGCCACAGAACTCTTTTCAGGTTGTTGGTAATCAGATTGATGGAAAAGATAACAGTAGATGTGATCATATAAATGATTCATTGGGAGATCTTTGATAATATGATTTGTGTGAAAAGTTACAAAGGATTCTTACAGGGTCTTTGGCTGTTTTATAATAGCTGTGATTGGAATCATTCATTTTACTTGTAAATCAGGATTAGGATTTTTACTCAGGAGCATGCAATAGAGACAGATTATTAACAAGGGAATACAGGGAACTGAGCAACTCATTCCAGAACAAGGGAGCTCATTACAAGAAACCAGAAAACCAAACACATTTCAACTCCCCTTGGGTCTTCTTCAGTGGTATAATTTTTAAATGCACTCATGTAATGTAATAATGGTGACTATAAAGTGGTAAACAATATGAATTGAGAGGCTCCCACACTAATGAAAAGTATCCAAATATATCTCTTGGAGCACCTAGCTGGGTGACCTTGGGCTTACCACAACACTGTTAAATCTGTTCTGACCGAGCAGTGATATCAGGGCTCTCTCAGCCTCACCTACATCACAGGGTGTCTTTTATGGGGAGAGGAAAGGGAAGGCCCTTTGAGCCTCCCTCCGGTAGAGAAAAGCGACATATAAGAACCCACTCTTATTATTATTATTGAAGCCCTCTCTGAGCCTGTGTGTATTCTTATATGTTTCATGGAACTTCTTTACTACATTCCATGAGATTATTTATTTATTTGATCCATGATTTATTTGATTCAAAATGTATCTATTTTCAAAATGGCCCATAAACAATCTAGCAACACTCAGGGTGATTTACTTGCAAGTGTACCTCAAGTGTACCTCAGGAAGCTCTTTTTTATTGCTCAAATGCCGCCACCACCGCCCTTGAATCCCCAACCCAATTTTGAACTCAGTCCCATAGCTTCAAACCCTGAAAAGGTTGCTTGATAGAAGAATGGAATTATACATAGCAACAAAGGACTTACAGTATGATTATAAGGAAATAACTTTTCCCTGGTGATGAGTATGTCATGCTGTGGATATTCTCCATAACTTCATAACTCCACAGTCCTGTACAAATGCTAACACTTTATCACACACTGTAAAAAAATTAAGGAATCACAAGCAAAATGTAAAATATGTGTACAATATTTTACAAACTGAATAAGGCAGATGTGGTGTCTGTGGGTGTCACGCCACCAGCACCTTTTCTAAGGACCAGAAAGCATATTTAAGAAGATTTGTTTCATCTTTCTTAATTTTTTGCCTTTATGTCATTGCTAATTACTTCAAAGAAGTTGTAGAAGCCATTGCTTTGAAGTAGAACAAAGATGGCTCCTCTCCATCATATCAGGAACCCTGACAGTCCTACTTGAAACATATCCCCAAAATGAGTCAGGTGGGTCAGTATTTAATCAAGTCTGTGTTCTCACATGCAAATCCTTTCATCCCTATGCAATTGCATATTCCCAGAAATGCTGCTGCTTTCAATGGAACAAGAATGGATTTAGTTACTACAGAAGTCTAATTAGCCTTGTGGTGTTTGATATCAGGATGATTTTGCAGGAAAGGAAACCAAAAGCTGCTTCAAACAACCATAGTGGTAGAAGAAGTGAATGTTGTGGTAGGGGGTGGGGGCGTGCTTTCTTTATTGTTTCTTATAGTTTTTCTAATCTAATTAGCATTGTAGTACTCTGGGACATCATAACAGCTGAGGGGAAAGGAGACTGGAGGAAATTAAAAAGCAACAGTACAATTTTACTGAATAATTATCTGAAGAACAAAAAGTTAAGTGTGTCTGATACAGAAACCGAGTTAAGTCATGCTTTTTTAGTGTATATGCCTATAAAACTAGTTGACATTTGTCTCCTGTGAAGAATCGTAACCCCGCCCGCGCGCCGCGGGCGCTGCAGACTAAATAAAGCCATAAGGGTTTAGGGGGAGGAGTTAGGGCGGCTCTGTCTGGGATGAGGAAGGGTGCCGATTGGCCCCTTCCTCTGGACAGACCATTGGCGGGGCCAATCGGCAAGTGCAAAGCACCTGCCAATTGGCCTCTCTGATTCCCACCCTGCCGACAAGGGAGCAACTGCGAGCCTCCGACGCATCAGGTCGCCGGCCAGGGAGCCCCCGCCAGCAACGCTGCGCGCGGCTTCAGGGGGCTCCCTAGCCTAGCGCCCGCTGTATTGTGAGTACAGTGGGCTTGATTACTAGTTTATCAATAATGTACATAAGGTTATTCCTAAATATTCTCTTTAGGATCTCTGAAGTGAAATCCATTCAAGTATCACTTTTGTTTTAGAGTATATAATATTTTCTAGTATTAATATATTTTCTAGTGTACAATATTTTGCAGTTACACTTTCTAATGCATTCTAATTATATTTGATAAGGCTTCAGTAGTTTAAGTGGTTGCCAGTGGGCTAGCATCTTCTATTTGATCTTCTCTACCTGGAATTCCACGTCTACTGCCAATATTAACTCAGCCCACCCACTGAATCATGCTAAAAACAAAGGCAGAATGAGAATGCAATGTACATTTGTAGTTACTGGGATTACATTCCAACAGTGTTCAAAAACACATAATAGTAGCATTTCAGTTCTAAATATATTTGCACAAAGTTCTAGTTCCTACTGGCTACTTTCAGGTAGGTGTAATTGAGATCAGGTCTTTAAAACATCATATTGTTACCAAACAATAGATTTATAACTATTTTATTCAGTACTGTTTGTCAGTCCTAATGCTACTCTTCTCAAAACTGAACTCTTGAACAGCTTTAAGTTGTTCACTTTAATGAATTTGTAGAAGAGCTGAGCTCTTATGAGGAGCTCTGATTTAATCTAAGTGATCTCTTTTCTCGTGTCTCAGTAATCAATAATATTGTTCAGAGGATCTAAAAAAATAACTTAGTAACACATGAAATAAAATTACCATGTCATTGACAAAAAGAGGAGCTATCAACTATGTTTCTGGCGACATTTACTAGCTGGCAACATCAGGGGAAAGTCTTCACCTATATCTCATTAGTTGGTCCTACAGTGGAACTGGTTAGCCACTCTGTCTGTTTCAGAAGTGATTCTTCAATCAAAATTCACTGGAGTTACAAGAAATGCAGCACCAATTATGAGAAAACAAGAACAAGAAGATTTGGTTTTTATATGCCGCTTTTCTCTATCAGGAATTACAATTGCCTTCCCATTCCTCTCCCCACAACAGACACCCTGTGAGGTAGGTGAAGCTGAGAGAGCCCTAATATTACTGCTTGGTCAAGAACAGCTCTGTCAGGGCTTTGATAATCCCAAAGTGGCCCAGCTGGTGTGGGAGCAGGGAATCAAACATGGCTCGCCATATTAGAAGCCACTGCTCTTAACCACTACACCAAGCTGGCTCTATGCTACTGATAACAACTGGAACTAAATCCCTAGAACCAGAAGAAGAGTTTTATGTTTCATTTTTTAGGATACTTATGCAGGCCATTTTACAATGTATCCATGTTGAGGTTCTCTTCACAGTGCCTAAATTTATTACATTTTGATTTATATTTATTTATTACATTTTAGTCTCACCTCTCCTCCATGGTGCTTAAGCTGTGTATATGGATGTTATCTGTTCCATTTTAACTTCTCAACAACCCTAAAAGATAAGTTCACAATAGGGGGCAGATCAATGTTGCCTAGTGGATTTTTTAAATCTTCAGTAGATTTGTGAACCTGAATTTGCCCAGACTAAGTGCCACATTCTAACCATTGTACTACACACTGTTATTTTCTCTTGCCCTTATCGCTACCTTTGATTCAATACGGACAAAAGCTTTTCAGGTTGACACTGCACCAATTCTTGTTAATTTCTCTGTTCCACCATAACCTATAAAAACCGTATGGTCCTTCCAAAGATTTGCCAAGCCTCTGATTGGCCCTCACTGGGGGGACATGCCCCAATAGGGCAATGGCACTCACCCACTGAGGGCCAATCAAAGGCTCTTCCCAGCTCCCCCCCCCCCATTCCTGCTCCTCCTCTGCCACTTTCCAGCACTTGCCATAAGAAGGAAGAGCAAGCAGGAGGTCAGTTGAGGACCTGGGGATGGCCATTTAGCTACACTCCACTGCAGCAGCATTCCCCAGCCTCCTGGCCACTGGAATAGGGGGGAAGTCTGTCCAGATGTGCTCTGCCATGGCCTTGCTTCCTGGCCTCCTGGCCACCAGAAGAGCTTGGGGGGCTGTCTTGCCACACTTCACCATACCAGCTCACATGGCCTGCCTGTTTAGCAGAAATGCCCTGGTCAGTGGGAGCCCTTCTACCTTCTCTCTGCCTTTTTATGGCTATTTTCAAAATGGGCTTTCCTACTAGTTCCAATATATTTCAAAATTTTATTTCAAGTTGTGTGACACACAGCCTTGTAATCCAGAAAGCCAGATGTGGAAGCAATATCAACCAATGCCAAAATTCTACTAGCCTCTATAATTTAGGACCCTTTTGCTCTGAGGCAGCACCTAGTAGCTAGTTTATGAAATGTTACTCAACTATACCTTCATTTGCCTAGTGGTTCTTCTTGCTTACTTGCTCCCCGTGCCCAGTTTCACTCATGCTGAGCAACCCATAAACCATATTGATTATTTGTAATATAAAATGAGCCGTATTTTTGACTTCTTGCATGCCTGTACAGTTATGGATTTATATGGACACCATATGCCCCAAAGTAAGCATGGGAATGCAAGCCTTGGGACACTTTTCTGAAAGTAAGCCCCATTGAATAGACTCCAATGGGATTCAGGCTGGCTAAGGATTGATTTCTTATATTAGCACCCTCTGCTATTTGAAATTTTCACTCCTACTCACTGACTTGGGTATCTGAGACACTGACTGTGTGTATCTACAGCTAGAAGAAGAGCTTGTTTTAATACCCTGCTTTTCACTAACCAAAGGAGTCCCCAAATTACTTATACTTTGCCCCTTCTCCTCCTCACAACAGACCCCTTGTGAGGTAGATGGGGCTGAGAGAGCTCTGAAAAAACTGTGACTCGCCCAAGGTCACCCAGCTGGTGGAGGAGTGGGGAATCAAACCTCCTCTAGTGGAGGAGTAGGGAATCTAGAGATCGCTGCTCTTATAACTATAATATTTAGTTAAGATATTTCACTAAGGATTCATGTTTTAAAAGGACCATTATAAAATGAAACTAAGGTACCAGCAGTGAGACAGCAAAAAAAATAAATAAAGTTGCTTTTTATACCCCACTTTTCACTGCCTGAAGGAGTCTCAAAGCAGCTTACATTTGCCTTCCCTTCCTCTGCCCACAACAGACACTCTGTGAGGTAAGTGGGGCTGAGAGAGCTCCGGCATGACTGCTCTGTGAGAACAGCACTATCAGAGCTGTGATGAGCCCAAGGTCACCCAGCTGGCTGCATGTGGAGGACTGTGGGATCAAAGCCAGCTTCCCACATTAGAAGCCACTGGTCTTAACAATTACACCAAGACAGCAAAAAAGTTGAGCACTACTCAGAAAGACTGGTCAGCATAGCCTGCATCTGATTAATTAAAAGACAAAACAGAATCCAGAGCCCTAGGATTTGAAATGCAACTGTTCTGCCCCATGCCCACCCATATGCCCTCTAACAGAATGCTAAGACTGCAAAACTACACCACCCAACATCTAAATACTGTACCAGAGACACCAATACTAGATTGATTTATAACACTTGGTAATTCTGATTCTTACATATCATTCAGAAGTGAAAATATTTGCTAAAGGCACATGTGATTTCAGTTGTCCTAAATTCTTTAGTAGATACTGTCCAATAATCCATCAAAAGCACAAAGGCTACACAGTAGCTCAACTTTTCTTGCCATGGCATTTCTCCTTTTGAAAATGCTGACCTGACTTTAAATGCATCATAATTTAGTCCAGAGAAGTTACCATTCTTTTTCTTTAGAATTAGACTTTTTATAAACCTGCTCATATCCTTTTACTGAAGAGGAAATTCTTGGGAGGAGGGAGAGGATAGATTTAATGAATATATTCCTATTATATTATGACATCTGATTTTCTTCCCTCTCTCCCCCATAAATACTTGTCAGGTTTATGATTTTCCACTCATTGGCTAGGAATTGTGTTGCACGAGCTCAGATTGTGGGTGCTCATACCAAGTTTAATTTCACTCACAAGTAGAGTTGACAAAAGATCACAGCTACTAAGCCCTGGAATTACCCTAGATATTGCCCTCTGTGCTCTGCAAATGAAATCCTACAGAAGACCCTTTGGAAAAAAAGAACATGATGGTTAACACTCAGAAATCCATTTTGCACAGGGCAGCATTTGTACACAGACAAGCACTGAATGACAGGCAGAGCTGCCAGTTCCTGGATGAGAAAAGTCAGATGCTTAGCATTTCTCTCTCTCTCTCTCTCTCTCTCTCTGGCCTGGCCTGGCCCACCCTTCCCTCTCCATCTCCTCCTCGCCTCCCCCCCCCCCCATGCCCTTGATTGACTACCAGGTCAGATAAGAAATTAAGACCAGTGAAATCAGAACCAGACCGCACCTGTCCCCAGCACAGCCAGAAGAGAACTGAAATAAAGCACTTATGAAACTGCTGTGATCATAACCTTCAAAACACTGAACTCTCCCCAGCTGTCTGCTTTCTCAAACCCAGATTGGAAATTTTCTACAATGGGAGCACAGGCACCGTGGTCTTGCAATCTATTTCAAACAGAATGCTGTCAGTTTGGGGGAGTGGGGGAAAGTCAGGCATCGTAGGGAAGCTGCTGCACAAGAGTTATGTCCATTTGGCCTATTTCGCTTTGATGCATTTGCTTTAATTGGGATTTGTATTTATTACAATTGGTACTAAACAAGGAGTAAATTTCACCAAGGGTGAAATATTGCAAATCAAATCAGGCATTGATTCTGTACTGTCTAGTAAGTCCTTAGTGTTAATAACAGGGCTTAAATGGAGTTTGAGCTCAGGTCCCAGACTTGCCCTGCTGAGCCAGAGAACAGGATTCAAATGACGGAGGCCAGTCCTGAAGCACATCAGGAAAGCGCACTCCTGAGCTAACACAAAGTGTTTCCCTTCACGCCGAATAACCTCAATTTATCCCCACAGGATAAGGAGCAGGCATGCTGTGTTAGTACATGCAGTACAGCTTTAAGACAGGTTGATGTCTACTACTACCTTTCTCAGGAATTAAGTATGGCCTTATAAATCAGCTTCTCTAAATTTCAGGAAGGCACTCCACTGAAAGATTTATTCCAGAGTAAGTAAAACCAGCAAGGTCAGCATTCTGCACACACACACACACACACAGACTTAGCCACTATAATTTTCAGGTCTCCCCTTCCCCATTTAGAATTTGATTGAAGTGTGAGAAGACCCACTATTCCACTTCATATGTGGCTTTGCTTGCTCTTTGCCGGAATGCTGCCCTCTGTTATGGAGCAGAGTTCAGGTCCCAAGTTTTGATCAGTCGATGTAAAAATATTCCATTTTCTGATTTTCCTGTCATGGATGAATATCCCGTGTCGACAACCTGGGTGGGCTGGAAGAACCTTAAACCCTTGAAATACTCTTCTTGCCCTCTCCTTCTAGGAATAGTCTCCCAGGCAGTGTTTTGGAAATCCCAACTTCCTCACATGTGTGGGTGCAGCTGATGCATCTGGCGGGTTGGAGAGTCCCCTGCTTGAAAGAGAAGTGAATTTTTCAGATTTTCTCTCTTAATGACTGGGGTTTGCCTGTGCGAAAGACTTAGCTAATAATTCACTTGATATTTATTAGCTGATCAGTCCCCAGAAATGAATCAGTGGTCGAATTCTTTGCCATGGTGGTACAAAGGGATGATGGACTAAGCAAGAAATAATTCTAGACCATGAGCATCTACAGTTAGTGTAAATTACTGATTACTGAGCATTCTGGAGGAATGTATAATTGGTTATTACTTATTTACTGTTTTATCATAGTTTATGTATTTATCATTAATTATTAATTTATTATTAATTATTTCTATTTAGATGCTGTCATTATATGCCATTGAAGATTTTTGAATTTGATTCTCATAATGAAATAAACTGATATTGCTGTAATCTTAATAATCGAGAGCAAACATCGTGCCTATCTTCACCCAAGCCTCAGCTGGATGACAATATAGCCCAACCAGATGTTCAACAGACAGAGAGCTTGACCAGCAGATTCCAAAGTTGTTGCAGGAGCTCCTCATTCCTCTGCCCAGCCTCCAGCTGCAGCTCCCTGCCTTGTCAGTCCACCTGGCTCACCTGAGCCAATTAAGCAATACCAGCTATGTGCTGGAAGATAAAAGGCACCATACCGTGTTAAGAAGACAGATGTTGACTGCAGAAAACCGTGAGTCATCACAAAGTGAAGACTGAAATGCTGCTGACATCCTGTATTAACTTGAGGCTGGGAGGCCTGAGTTGTAAATCTGCACCTTCTATTGATGCCCTTGGACTGCCTGAACAAACCCTTGACTCACTGAGTTAAGATATTCATTGCATTTTGTCTATCCCTTGGCATTCTGTTTTTGAAATACTTACTGTCTCTGTCTTCCTGGCAGCTCATCTGAGTTTTCTTCCAGCAGAGAGCTGAAACCTGAGAATAGCACAGGAGGCAAAGGAAGCAGCTGGCTTCCCTCCCATGCCTGAGGGAAATGGAGGGTGGAAAGTGGCTGAGGATGGGACAATTTACCAGCATCAGGGCCTTTCAGGGAGGCCAGCACCACTGCCCTTTGGCAAGCAGCAGGAAGAGGAAGATGGATAAGCCCCACAATTGGCTCTCTTTGGCAAATTGCTCTCTACCTATTGGTGGCACACCCCCATGGAGGGACAATCAGGTAGGGAGTGAGTGTCTGCATGCAATTTTTACCTGATTGGCCCTTGTTGGCAGAGTGCTATTTGAACTGATTGGTCTTCTTTGGCAGCACATTCAATTTAAACTGATTGGTCCTCATTGTCAGAGTGCAGGTTGAACTGATTGGCCCTCTTTGACAGAGTCCTCTCTCACTATTGGTGACACACACCCAGGGAGGTCCAATCGGGTAAGGAGACTGTTGTCTGCATTCAATTTGAATTGATTGGCCCTCATTGGCAGAGTATGCTCTCACTATTGGTGGCACACCCCCCAGGAACAGTCAATCAGTTAGAGAGTGTGTTATCTGCATGTAATTTGAACTGATCAGCCCTCATTGGCAGTGCATGCAATATGAACTGATTGGTCCTTATTGGCAGAGTGCAATTTTAACCAATTAGCCCTCATTGGCAGGGTGCTCTCTCCATTGGCAGGGTGCTCTCAGGAGGCAAAAAGCCACAGCAGGGCAGAGGGAAAACATGGGAGGAGTCTCCCTGTGAGGAGGGCTGCAAATGCAAGATTTACAATCCTGTGTTTGCCAGCAGGAAGCCACTCACTTTTTACCCCTCCATGCAGAAATGGCATTCTTTCATCTTCATACATTTTCATTCCTTCTAGACTCAGCTGATCTAGCCATACTTAGTCACGTTTTCATAATTTTTATGGGTCTGCCCTTGAGGATAACTCAAAACTTCAGTTGGTTCAGAGTACAGCATCTCACCTCTTAACTGAGAACAGTGACTAATTAGTTGTCATGTAAACTATACTGGTTAGGCTCCAGGTTCAATTCATGGTTTTGTTTTCTATCAGTGCCCCCTGTCTTTGGATTGGACTTCCAGAGAGTCTGAAGGCTTTAAGGCAACACTGTTTGAAAGAGCTTTTTCCTTGAGAGCTGGGATCTGACCTCACTTATTCTACTGAAGGTTCACTTATTCTGCTATGGTAGCTTGGCACGGCTAATCTTTTGGCCTTTTATGCTTTAGGTTTTCTGATTTATTGCTAAATTTGATTTTATTATATTTTGTAAACTGCCCTGAGCTCTAGAAGGATGGGATATGATTTTTAAAAATAATAACAAATAAATAAATTACAATTGGTTTAATGAAAGAGGTTTGTGTGGATGCAATGTTGTCTTAAAGCTCATTTCAGATTGCAAGGTTTTGCCCTCTGTTGGCTGCTATGATGGCCTCTGTCCATTTTCTTCCCTTTCTATTCCTCTTTACTGACTAAACAGTAATGTGTTTTCTTCTTTCTGAAGAACTCTGGCTGTCCCGCCCTGTCACAGTATATTTGCCTGATGACTCAGCTGAGGAACCTGAGGGAAGGATTGGAAGTCACCTCTAATTTAAACAACTAAAATGACACTCAAGGCATTTTGAAATTCAAAAATAACAAAATATTTTATTTAACATAGAAGGGAAAGGTCAGGTGAAATCAGGGGGAAATGTCTGAGGTTATTCAAATAAATAACTCTGAGGCAAAATCAGTATATGCAGACTTCAGTTCTTGTCTTTCAGGCTAATGAGAGTTTATTAAGCTTTTCAGAGTGATTTAAATCTTTATGTTGAGAGGTTTTTGTTCCAATGTTATCCCCAAACACTTCATTACACTTTCTTTGAGTATTGTTTTGGTTTCCAGAAGGCTGGTATACTCTTTCCAGTACCCAACCCCCTTCTCTTGAAACATCACTACTTGTCTTTTTAACTGCCTCTTAAAGTCTCTAAATGCAGTTCCTAAGTAGGCATGTGCAAAAAAAATGTTTTTTTTTCAGGTTTGACTGTATTGGTGTTGAGATTCGGAAAATATTCAGGAATGCCAAAAAGTTTGGCTCCAAGGCATTGAAAGGGGCCAAGATCTCTTTAAATGCCACAGAGTCAGAGCTCACTTAAAGCTGAGCAACATTATGACTTGTCTGGGAAGTCACCAGGCTTGGGGTAAAGTGACTCTAAGAGAGTTAAAGAGACCAGTCCCTTTCAATGCTTTGGAGCCAGGCTTGGAGCGGAGAAGGCAATCGCCAGCCGTATATGAGCCAAGGCAGCATGGAGCTGCAAATAATGGGCAGACCACTTCCAGTTCTGAAGTTCTTTAAAACTCCAGGCAGCAGAAGTTGGCAGGCTCAGCATGGGGCTGGGAGATGTCCCCATTGCATCCAGCTCCAAAGGTTTCTGCTTTAAAGCACACGCCAGCAGAAGCTGTCTGCACATCATGCAAGCTGCTAGGAACAATCTCCCAGACCCTTGCAGAACCAACTGAGAAAGCTTCTCCTGCAGGGGTTTTAACACCTCCCCCCAACAGAAGCTGACTGCATGCTTTACAATGGGCTGTGAATGCTCTTCCCATCCCTTGCAGACACAGGCTTAGACTTTTCCATTTCCTGTGGCAGGGGGCAGGGTCCAGGTCAGAGGCCCAGTGGAATCATAGGGAGGAGCTAGTTACCTCACAGGGAGGGGCCTATGTAGGTGGGGCCATGGGGAATTAAGGGAGGGAAAATGTGCAGAGTTCAGAGTACTAGTAGCTATCATCTCACTTTAAATGCATATCCTGTAAGTGACTATAAGCATATTTTGAGACAATTCAGAACAGTGCCCACAGTCATGACTCCAAACAAAACCCACAGTTATGCCACCTAAGATTTGATATACCTTGCTTTCCTAGCACACTGCTTTAAAAGTCCAACTTAAAAACATTGACATTCAGAAAAAAATATTAGTTGCAGACCTGAATGAAAGAGCTTCTGCTGGAGGGGGGAAATTAAACTTCTGGCCAGCAGAAGCAGTCTCCAGGCTGTACATGAGGCTGGAAAAGATCTCTCACAGCTGTACGCAGACCAGCTGATTGATGGAGCTCAATATCCACAAATAAATGTTTTAAAAAATCAGCTTTTATTTGGGAGCAGCTGTACCGGTAGCCAAAATATATTCTCTAATGTGTGTTTGGTTTAGAATTATCGAGCCAAATGCAAACCCCTATTTCTGAGCACCGTATGAGAGCCAGTTTGATGTAGTGATTAGGACTTGTAATCTGGTGAACTGGGTTTGATTCCCCGCTCCTCCACATGCAGCCATCTCGGTAGCATCGCCACAGCACTGATAAAGCTGTTCTGACCAAGCAGTAATATCAGGACTCTCTCAGCTTCCCCTCCCTCACAGGGTGTCTGTTGTGGGGAAAGGGAAGAGAAGGCAATTGTAAACTGCTTTGAGAGTCCTGGTAGAGAAAAGTGGTATATAAAAACCAACTCTTCTTCTTCGTCATCATCTACAGACTTCAGAACTAACTCACTGTTTAACTGAAAAATTATCCTCCCACTCTTCTTCCTTTCTTTGGCCCAAATGGGAGTCTCTGCCTAACTTTCAACTCATCCTTGCCAAATTTCCCAAGTTCTCTTGTCTGTGTTAAACTGCTGTCAGTGAGGGCTGAATTCCAAAATGGTCATCATTCTACTCTTCTCCATAAGGGCTGAAAACAGACTGAATTCTCCTCAGCATCCAGTTCAGAAGACTTTCTCTGTTCAATTGATGCTAACCAATCAAATTCTGTCTCTCAATGCTCTCTGGCTCTGTGAAAAATTAACCCTTCACAGTACTTCACAGTACACATCACTTCTAAGTTTTTAAAAGTTCATCCATCACAGATGCCATTTTTAAAATAAGATAAACATTTGCAGTTATGTTATTGCAATATAGATGAGGCTGTAACAATGTATACTACATAAAATAGTGGAAGCTGCCTATTTGGACAGAGAATGAGAAGCCATAGGTCTACTCTTGTCTCTAAAGCTGCAGTAAACAAGTTGGCCCTCTCTTGAACATATCTACCTTTTACATAATTAAACACAGGTATCACATCAGTGTCATGGAAAAGGTCAAGCTTGAATCAGGAACCTTGGTGTAGTGGTTAGAAGCATGGACTTCTAATCTGGCGAGCCAGGTTTGATTCCGCACTCCCCGACATGCAGCCAGCTGGGTGACCTTGGGCTCGCCACAGCACTGATAATGCTGTTCTGACTGAGCACTAATATCAGGGCTTTCTCAGCCTCACCTTCCTCACAGGTTGTCTGTTGTGGTGTGAGGAAAGGGAAGGGGATTGTAAGCCACTTTGAGACTCCTTTGGGTAAAGAAAAGCAGCATATAAGAACCAACCCCCCCCCCTCCTCCTCCTCCTGGTTCTTAGCTTTGCGCTCTCAGCCATTATGCTGCACCAGTTCCTGTAACTATGCAGCCAACAATGTGGCCAACAGCAAAAACATATTGTTCCCAAAGGGTATGATTGCATCATTGGTTTAATACACCACAGCAGCTACAAATATGAGCTTTCAGCAAAATCATTTCAAACATCAACTCACTGGCTTGGTTCAGACATAACACAAAATGGATTATTTAACAGGAGAAGGGGGGGGGAGAGACTAAAATTTTGCTCATAGACGACCATTTAGACAATCACAGTAACCACTATAACACATCATGTGAGCCAATAGGTTTATTTTGACAAGTCACTGAATGCATGAAGCTGCCTTATACCATCAGTCCATTGGACTCTCTGGGTCAGCGCTGTCTACTTTGATTGGCAGCAACTGTCTGGGATCTCCAGCAGAAGTCTTTCAAATCATGTACGGCCTGATCTCTTTCGAGCAGAGATCTCTTGTCCTTTTCCTTCATCTGCCCAGGAGAAAAACAAATCTGACCTGCCTTCCAAAATACTGAAGGATTATTGTTTGAATGTAAATGAGAAGTTCTAGAGTTGCTATTATTATTATATCAGTTGCATTAAAAAAAATTAAAAGCCAAGAGCATGAAGAGTTTGCAACAAATGGATTGCATTTGCAGGAATTTTGCTTCCGCTCCATTGGGAGCCTGAACTGGGAGTCAATAGTCTTAAGCAACTGCATTTCTTTTTATCCTCCGTACAGAACTATCTGTCACGTAATTTAAACGTCTCCGCAACTTTACTGTCATGTTACCATGGAATCTGTTTCACATTTGAAACAGAAAGAAAAGATGATAAATTCTGTGTGTGTTTTTTTCCTCCTTTATATTTTGCAAAGTTTATTGCATCAGTCAAAAAATATGACTGGGGCAATAAAGTGTTACTGTTGCTCAGAGTAATGGTATGTGTTTGAAATACAACCCATTTCTCTTCATTCGCTTTATGATAGGTCTTGGCAACCCAGAAAGGGGGTTTGTGTGGGTGTCCGATATTCTTTGTTGCACTCTTGCAGTCCTTCCATTTCTACATTTAATCTTTCTTGATAAAATACTCTCTCTTTTTTTAACTGATGTCTGTTTCTTGTCACTTTATCACATTTTCCCTCAGCTTTGGGCCATTTTATGAAGTGTCATGCTGTCTAAAGAGCATTTAAACTAGTGTGTAACATTGTGAATTACCACCAACTCCTACTGCTGGCTTACATGGAGAACATTTGAGCTAGACAGAGGGAAAATTCACACAACCACTTTGGAGGCTTATTCTCTTCCATTTGATGGCCTTATTTTCCATCCATTTTTGCCAAGCTGGATTGAGAACAGAGGCAGCAAAATAGTCATCTGAGTATCTAGATAACTATTATGTGCAGGAGTCTCCAACCTTTTAGCACATGGGAGCTGTATTAGTATGCCCAGTGCCCAAAAAGGGCCACATCTTAACCCAAAATGTAACAGAATTATTAGCCTACTTATTTAGATGAAGACCGAAGGAACCATGGAGACCCAAACAAACAATGTTACTATTGTCTCTTTTGCAAGAAAGGAGCAGGATGAACAGCAGTAGATGGTGCCTCTTGAGGCAGGAAGAACAGGATGGGTCTGAGGGTGATAGCAGCAGACAAACAGGTTGGAGGGTTAGGATCTGTAATGATTATCGGAGGCTTGGGAGGCCAGTAGGAAGCAGTGGTTTGGCTCAACCTCAATGTCTGGTGGATGAGCTCCCTTTTGCAGGTCCTGCAGAAATGTTCAATTTAGGTATGATGAGCAGAAGGTTGCTGGCTCAGAAAAGGAATAAAGCTTTGATAGGTGTCTGCCATGTTGACTAGATGGAAGCACTGGGTTCAAAAGCTGCCTCCCTCAGAATAGCTGCTAGACAACAACAGCTATGTTGATAGGTCTCAGGGGAAAGGGATTCTGGAGAACGTGCCAGCTAGCTGGAGCCTCTGTTTCCCATTGCTGTGAACAAGTATTTAAACACAGCCCAAGGAGCAAGGCTCTTGGGGTAAGCTTCCCAAACTTGTGCACATTCCGCTGGAACTTTGCTGCTTTACAGTCAATTCTAATATCATTGGGCAAACTTAATGGACCATATTCAAAATAGGCAGCAGATACAGATTAGTATTCTTCTCACTTGACTGTATCACTTCAACAGCTTGTATGCAGAAAGAATTCCCAGGTCAGTTTCTCTCCTGATATTACCCATCAGGCAAAAGGCTTCTATATTAGCCTATTCCCTAAATCCTTATAGACCACTTGCAAATTGACAGGAAGATTCCTCATAAACAAACAATCCTTCAGGTGCATTGTGAGGTGATACAATAAAGCAAGAGGACTGTTCCATGTAGAAGAGGAGCAGCACAGTTGAATTGGTTCCCCCCCCCCCAGGTATGTAGGAATTTAAACCAAAACTAAACCCAACTATTATTTCACCACTAGAATACTGTGATTCAAAACAAAGAACCAACTGGCTGAGGTAGGCAAAAATTAGTGTTCATGATAAATTTACATTCTTTTTAGTACATTCTTTTAGTAGTAGCCAATTAATAGGGGGATCTTTAGGGTATTCCTTGATAACACATCGGTGTGCCTTAACTGGAACTAGTACATTGGTCCACCTCATCTAGGACTGTTCTCTTAAAAAGGTGGCAGCTGTCCAAAGTCCCAGGCAGGGTATTTCTCAGGCCTGTGAGGAGAGAGCGTTTCAAGAAAAGATGCCAGGACATGTCACTAGGGGGTCCACTTGTACATTTCTAGCTGCTTGATCCAGCTATGGAATGGGGAACCCACAAGGATTTGCAAGGGTCACTTTATTTCTTCCTGTATCCCTTTCCCCGCACTATGCCCCCCCTTTGTTTTCTCTTCTATTCTTTCTCCTTTCCCTGCATCCTTTTCTTTTTCCCACTCACCAACTATCCATTCTTTTATTTGCCCCCTCCAGTCCTATGCTTTAGAACTGATTTATTTCAATTATAGCACATATTTCTCCATAAAGAAGATCCAAAGCAACTTACATCATTTTCCTTTCCTCCATTTTATCTTCATAATAACAACCCTATAAGGTAGGTTAGACTTAGAGTATGTTAGAGACCTGACGTCACCCATTAAGCTTTCACAGAATAGTGGGGATTTAAACCTGGGTCCTTAAGATACTAATCTGAAATCACTACACCACACGGACTATCATGGGGCGGCTGCTATTAAAAAGTAGCAATCATCCAGGCCTTGTTGAGTCATGCAAGTTGCATGGCAGCACGTTGCCAGGTGGTTGCTTTCAGACTTAGCCCCAATGAGTTCTCCCTCAAAAGTTTAAAAAGGGACCTGAAATGGTCCCTGCATCCTCCTCATTACCTTTTACTGACAGAAGCTGATTTAAGGCTTACAGTACTGTTGTGGCTACTTAACAATGTCTGCTGGGGGGCATTATTTCTTTCTAAAGGTGCTGATTTTATGTATTTATATTTGTTTGGTGGTTAACCCCCGTGTGGGTTTATTGGTTTGTTTTTTAGATTTCAGATTTTTCTACCATTGTAGGGAGTTCCTCATGTTTGTAGAAAAATCCATCTCATCTGTTTATGGCTCCAATCTATGAATTTAAGCATCCTCAGGTTTGACCATGTTGAAAATTGGATATATTGATATTAGGAGAACAGATTAATATATCTGGCTAGTATGGGGATGTATTCTTAAGTTTCCTGAAGTGTAAGTATATTGTATAAATTGCACAATATCGTATCATTCTCATGGGCTAAAAGGAAGCAGTTGCTATAAACATGCATGTGTGCGTGCACATACATAGATGCAGGGCTGATCCTGCATTGAGCAGGGGGTTGGACTAGATGGCCTGTATGGTCCCTTCCAACTCTATTTCTATGATTCTATGATTCTATAGTTTGTTGCTACCATTTTGTTATAAATTCCTCTTGCATTGCAGAAGGGACAAAATAGATGGATACACTATATCTCTACTGTGGATGGACAAGCCAAGGCTTACTGACTAATGGAAAATGTTTAGCCACCAAACCTAACCAAAATTTGTAGACTCACTTCCATTAATGTTTCTGCATGTAGTAGGTCCATGTAGAGGTCATAGGATAGCACCGATATTGAACAAATCACATGGTTAGCTTATATGTCAGCACTAGCATTCTTAAATCTAAACAGATAAATAAGAGTGTGGGAACACAAGATGTTTTCTAGACTAACATTTGATTAGTGGTCCCAGAGGAAAACTCATATTGGATCTTTGCAGAAGACCAAATTCTATGTGGGTCATATGAACAATAATGTCCAAGAAGAAGAGTTGGTCCATATATGCTACTTTACCAGAAGGAGTCTCAAAGCTTACAAACACTTTCCCTTGCCTCTCCCAACAGCAGACACCCTGTGAGGTAGGTGAGGCTGAGAGAGCCCTGATATTACTGCTCAGTCAGAACAGCTTTAACAGTGTTGGTTTAACAGACCAAGGTCACCCAGCTGGTTGCATGTGGAGGAAAGCAGAATCAAACCCAGCTCGCCAGATTAGAAGCCACCGCTCTTAACCACTACACCAATCTGGCTTCCTTCAGCCTTCTAAGACACAGATATATTCCATCTTAGACACTGAGGACTCCAAAATGGAGCTTCTGGGTTCTTCTGAAAGCAGACATGGCATCATTGCAAGAATGAACAACTGCTGTCATATAAAATGTGGTCCCCAAGATTTGTTTCTATCTTTCTATTCCTTGAATCTAGAAAATATTTCTTCATTAAACTATTTGATTTTAAATGCAGAATGTGTGCGATGAAGAAGGCAGTCTGAGTATACCTTAATGGCCATCCTCTTGATGGTTTTGCAGTTATAAGACTGTACAGTTCAAAAGCTTTGCTCACTGTCTCCAATATAATTCTGAGGGTCACCCAATCCTTTCTTTTTTCCTTTGTTGTTGAAAGGTCAGAATGTGTATCCTGTTTTCATCTCTGTGTAAAATGCAGCATAGATAACCTGTGCAATAGGCAAAAATGTGACCACGAGGCTCTGTTCACATTGGACTTGGCAACCTTTCAAAGGGAAGCCTTCAGGGATTAACTGCTCAATCAATCACATTTTATGATACCTGCCAACTGGCAATACAAGCAAACAGGCACAGGAATAAAATCAGAAATAAATTTGTCCTATTATTAGACCTTTGCCAAAATATAGGCAGAAAATCAAACCTATTAAAGATCCTCCAATGGTTTGGTGCCAAATTCTATATAAGGCCAGCTTGTGAGCAACTGATTTTGCAAACCCACATCTATTAATTTGGATCAAGTCTCACTGAGCTCAGATTTACTTAATTCTGTACAAGTAGACACAATACTGGGCTACACAAAAGCAATGCAGAGTTAGATTAGTCATTATGCCATGTAAATGATGGAATATGTGCCCAGCCAAGTTAGAACCATTACCATTATATAGCATTTTCATTTCTTTCTCGTCACATGTGAAATGGGTCAGGATCATAGAAAGGGAGTGTTGTCAGCTCTAGGTTGGGAAATACCTGGAGATATGGGGGGGGGGGGGTGGAGCCTGAGGAAGGGAGAGGCCTCAACTGGGTATGATGCCATAGAATCCATCCTTTAAAGCAATGTCTTTCTCCAGGGGTACTGATCTGGGTTCTCAGAGATCAATTGAAACAGTGGAAGATATCCAGGTGTCACCTGCAAGCTGGTAGTCCTACAGATAGGGCCAAGTTAAGTCTCTACCATTAAGTCTCTAATATTACAAAAACACTGCTGCTGTATGCTGAGGATTTTGTTCTTTTTTCTCATACTAAGGTTGGTCTGAAGAGCCCCCTGAAATGTTCAAAATACTGTTTAGAAGAGGAGTTGCAAATAAACTACAATACATCTAAATTATTGGTTTTCGTCAAAAAATTGCACTTTAAGTCTTTCAGAAAACTGTTTGTTATTTGGGGATTGTTTCCTCTTCAACCCTTTCTTGGACTCCCCAGTTTAAGTTTGCAGTGAATAAGACTTAAGTCTCTTAATCAAGCAGTCATTTTTATCTCTAGAGGAGGAAGATGTATCCCTGGTGCAATTCAGGTGTTCAAGTCAAAAATAATTTTACAGTTATGTTCCTTGATGTGTTTCAGATGTATCCCTCAGAGCTGAACAAGGTCAAATGTTGTAGGAAGCTAGGACATGGCTTAGTGCTTTTAAGCTTAGAAGAAAGACTATCTCAGCCACAGAAGCTGATAGACTGTGGTTTTCTCTCAAATAAGATGCTTATTACTCAGTATGGATGAAAAATATTGATATTAGCTTACAACAGCTGGGCTTTACATTAGAAGAAATTCTCCATCTGGCTAAGGCAGAGACCCTCAGTCAAGCATCATCGCACCAAGCCTGATTATAACAGCATGGGAACTTGTGGTAAGGAATGCCGAGTCAAAGAATTGAGGCTTTTGAACTCTAGTGCTGGAGAAGACTCTTGCGAGTCCCTTGGACTGCAAGGCGAACAAACTGGTCAGTCCTAGAGGAGAGCAGCCCTGACTACTCCCTGGAGAAGAGCCAATGCTGGGAGCAACTGAAGGCAAAAGAAGAAGGGGTAACAGAGAATGATGTGGCTAGCTGGAGTCACTGAAGCAGTAGGTGCAAACTTAAATGGACTCTGGGGAATGGTAGAGGACAGGAAGGCCTGGAGAATCATTGTCCATGGGGTCGCAATGGGTCGGACACGACTTCGCACCTAACAACAACAACAACAACTTGTGCTTGTAGATTCAATTGGTAACAAGATTAACTTTTGCTTATATATTTCTACTGTTATGATGGTCAGTTCTTAGTCTGATGAAGAGTGCTTGCACTCAAAAGCTGACGCCTTGAATAAATCTTTATTGGTCTTAAAGGTGCTCCTGGACTCTGATTTTATTGTGCTTGTAGAGTTTGTCCAATCCAATTCTTTGGCATTTTACCATTTGGTCCTTGACATCCTATACAAGATATTTTACAGTCCCTCATTATGCTAGGGCATTTGAGATAGCTTGTTTTAATACTAACCTTTCTGAGGTATTACATGTATGATACACTTACAACTCACCTAGAACAATACCCCCCCCCCAAAAAAAAGATTCATGCAGAGATTCTGGGTTTATTTTCACAGTAAGTGTGGAATACAGAATACAACCCCACTGAATCTGATGAAGCAGAGTTAGAACTACGAAACCAATACAAAATACGACGGCAGCAAGTTTTACAAGACCCTAGGTTATTTTTCCAACACACATTACCAATTCTAAACTCTTAGAATTCTTAGCACAGGTCTCTAGCTTATTTTTCTAACCTTTTCAACTCTTCTTTGCAAAAAAAAATCTGTATTTATCAATTCAACAAAATGATAATTTTGTCACAATCAACTGGTCCTTAAGATTAGTGGTACTCAACCTTTAATAGCTGGAGAGCCACTTCACTGTCAATTGCTATCAGAAAAAAGCCACAGATATCAAGGCTTGGTGTCCTGACATTTGTTCTGTAATGTTTGCTTCAAGGCACATTAATGCACAATGTTGTATTGACACAATTCAGGGTCAACATGTACCAGTGCAATAGACATTAACAGCATTGCACTCTCTTTCCACCTAGCCGGTATGTGAACTTTTTTTTTTCCTTTCAAAACTTCTTGATTTCAGCCATAGTAGTTACCATAAAGGTACATGGGGTTTCATCAATGACCTACAAAGCCTACAAAGCCTACCTTTATTATTTTAAAAAACATTTCCCCCCACTGCCCTGGACAGCAAAATAACCTAATAATATTTATCATTTTTTGTTGCATTGTTAGAATATGTTCATACACATTTTCAGTTACCTTTACAGCAGCCATATAAGGTTATGTCGGTTGTATTAGCCACACATAGCTGGTGAAAGGACCACAATGAGAATAATGGATGGCCTGTCTAGATTTGAACAAGGAGCTTGGCTCATATGCATTACATCAGCTTGTGATAGCAGGCATGTGCACAGCTTAAATAATTCCTATAGACAAAATCCTGTTGCTAAGAAAAGCGAGGTAAAGGTAAAGGTATCCCCTGTGCAAGCACCGGGTCATCTCTGACCCTTGGGGTGACGCCCTCTAGCGTTTTCATGGCAGACTCAATACGGGGTGGTTTGCCAGTGCCTTCCCCAGTCATTACCGTTTACCGCCCAGCAAGCTGGGTACTCATTTTACCGACCTTGGAAGGATGGAGGGCTGAGTCAACCTTGAGCCGGCTGCTGGGATTGAACTCCCGGCCTCATGGGCAGAGCTTTCAGACAACATTTCTGCTGCCTTACCACTCTGTGCCACAAGAGGCTCTCAAGAAAAGCTAACCAATACTAAAATTCATAGACATATGAAGCCTCCTGATAGAAGGTAGTTAGGTACATAACTAGAGAGATGATAGATAGATGAAAATCTAATGTAGTTCTGCTGAAATGTGCCGGATACTATTGGTTTGGCATCAGCTTTGTATCGTTCTGGGATAGTTCAGGCATTTCCACATAAGGAAAAGGTGAAGTGATAGTAAATAATACACCAAATAGTATGTGATGCTTGGTCCAAAAGGACTGTTTAACACACGCCTATCATTTGATGATATATACTGTAGGATGAGTATCACCTTGAATCATAGTTGCCTCCGTTTTTTTCTAATACCTTCTGTCTGGTTGCCAGGAAACACCAATAACTCTTAATTTTAATAAAGTGCCTTACATTTTGGAATTGCTAAATTGTTAGAAACCTGCTGGATCAGACCAATGGCCAATCTAGTACAGCATCCTGTCTCACACACTAGCCAACCAGTTACACTGGAGAACAAACAACAGGGCACAGAAACTATTCAAAGGTTTACTGCCTCTGAATGTCAAGGTTCCCTTAAGTCACCATGGCTAGTTGCCACTGATAGAGACTTGGTAAAGTGGCTAATGGCCAAGTTTTCAGAGGACACTAAATTATTCAGGATGGTGACTGTGAAGAGCTCCAGGAGGATCTCCCCAAATTGTGAGAGTGGGCAACAATGTGACAAATGAAATTCAACATTCTATATGAGCTGGAAAAGCTGTCATTTCATAAAGAATTTGTCACTGTGCACAGTTTGTTCCTGTAAACTGCCCCCCCCCCCAATAAATAACAGGATTACACCAGATGGGTTTAGACTAGTTTTTATGAAATGGCTGGCTGTATCTGCAAACTAGTTACTTACGAGCAGGTTACAACTAAGGCTGCACCCTGACTATCAGCATTGGAGCAATTCCACTATGACTTTTTCCTTGGCCAGCATTACTGGCAGCCTTGGTTCTCCTCGTCTGAAGAGTATCTGAGAGGAGCTAAGCTCCCTTACCCAACATCCCATTCCAGCAACCAAGGGTTTAGTTAATGCTGCTCATCACCAAAGGGACTCCCTCCCTCCCCAAGCCACTCCCCACCCTACTGAAAAATGGGCTGTTTTAGAACTGGTCCGCCATCATTGAATGCCTATGCTTGCCAATTATACCTACCAGTGTTCATAGCTGCCTGCTCTATTCCTGCCATCCCTAGTTATGGCTTAATCAGTCACAGGACCAAGTTTATTAATGCAACAATAAGCTGTTCTTTGAAGCTCCATTGACTGGGCATCAGCCCAGCCCAACTAGTGATGTCTTGTGCTACATTTAAATTAAAGAGACTGATGCAGTGGCATCTGTGGCTCACCAACTACAAAATGTCTTAGGGGAGGAGGTTGGGAAGGCAGCAATTGTTGTTTAGTACTCACGGTGCCCAACAATTCTTTCCAACTCACTTAATGCACAATTTGACCTATGGAACCCTCTGCAACCACAGGTCAGAAAGGCAAGTGGTACAGTGTACCTCAGTTCATAAACTGATCATACTGCATCAGTGTACCAATAATGAGATAGGTGGCATGTCTTCCAATGCTGGACTTTTCCCTAATTACCTAATGACATGTGATTTAGATCATTTGAAAGTCCAGCTCCATATTGTCTGGCTTCACTGACAGCACCTTTCCAAGATCCTTGCCAGCCAAGATACGTGAAATTCTTTTTTTAAATAAAAGGGTTTGATCTCATACTAATCACATATTTCATTACTAAGCCATGGGTTTGTCCTTCTCCATAGTTAGTGGAAGATGGTTATGCTGGGAAACTGAGATGGGCCCTAAACAGTTAAAAGCTACTGAAGATGTCTATTGTTAGAACACTACATTCGCAGTCTTCTACAGCCCTTCTTGTGTTCTTAGGCTACTTTTGCTTCTATCTGGTGCTGTCTTATTATAGCAGCATTCTAGGGATGTTTTCCCATGTCTGAGCATCTAATAAACCCTTCATATTCTCCAGTGATAGGTATAGGTATCAATGAAGTATGCAGCAAATGTAACCTCTGACTTCAAACTCATGTTTGCAACTTCTTAGCATTTTGCTGAACAGGATGAGAAATGCACAAACTAACATGCCAGTAATTCAGCAATCCAGCATTCCCATCTAGTCTTGCAATGGTGACATCTGGATGAATCTATTACCACAAGTTAGCAGCAGTCCTAAGCAGAGTTGAAGTTAGAAGGGTGTAACTTTATTTAGAACTACATTGTAAAATGATTCTAACAAGAGATGTGCAGCAACAAGTGTAGGGGGGCATAATTTAGTTTGTTTAATGCTTGATTTGGTTTTATTCTACTGGTTATTAAAAATTATTTGATTAATTCATTGTGGAAGCTCTTCATTTACATTAGAGTTAAAAGTGACATCACTCCAGCTGTAACTTTTTTATCCATGGGGAAATCCCTGATATTGCATTCATCAATTGCATTCCTTCTATCTCTCTGGTTAAGCCCTCAACACAAGCAGAGGAACGTTTACTCAAGGGGACCAAGATGGCAGGTTGCATGATACAGCAGACACAGAAACCTGCATCTGGCAACTCAAAAAAACAGATTCTGCATCAGAGAAGGCACAGATCATTTAATGGGTTGGATCTAGCCAGTTTGTTTTTACTTAGTCTTGTATAGAACTTGCATCCCACATGGCTTTTTAACATGCTCATCCCATGATCCCTAACATGGGCTTTTTTGGGCAGTCAAATGGAATTCTTCCTTTTTAACGAGCAGAAAAGTAGTTTGGATCCAACCCACTACATCAGTAACTAAGATGCCATCAGGAAGGCAACATGTTTAGCAAGAACATTGTAGCATTACTACTACATTAATACTACTGATAGTAGTAGATATACCATTGGCTGTATTTGCAAGAAGTCTTGAGTGTTGTTAAGGAGTTGGAGGGGACTCCATAGCAGCACTCAAACTTCTCCTCAAATACAGTCAATGGTAACATTATTATTTATAATAAGAACAATTTGCATTTTCCATGATAAAAGAATCAAGGGCTAAACAGAGCAAAACTTTCAAAATAGCAAAGAAATTGTCACAAAGTGGAGCTGTAGAAGAAATGCAAATTCTATATACTTCTTGTGACTAAATACAGTTGATGCTTCTATATTGGATAATTTTTAAAAAAAAATCATACACACTCATAGGGCAATGAATTGTTTAAAGGGACTGTACATCTAATTAAGATGCAGATGCAGCCTTGAAATGGAAGCTGACTTTACAAAGCACATTAAACCATGAGCCTGTGCTGTCTTATGCTTGTACATTTGTTTTTGTTAAAGCCTGGGTAATGCAAACCAAACCAACCATATCGTTCCACTTTAAAGCTAAGAAAAATCTGGAATCCTTCTCTATCAGCAAATAAAGATAAGAACAGCATGCTGGAAATGCCAATTTTACTACATGTTTTGAGAGGTGATAATACACTTTCCATAGCAAACTATCTTCTTAAGGAATCAATAGGAGTGCAGTTTTTCCCCCTTAGAAAACTAAAATCTAATGACTTATGGGAAATATTGAAGAAATGTTGTTTTACAACAACATCTCCATCACTAGGCTGTGCAAATTCTACACAATGTGGGAGGGCTCACATGTTGCATAGCAATATCTGTACCATATACCCCCAGAATTCTCTTGCCTGTGTCGGTAGTATTACACAAGGACAGTTGCACAGATGAGGGAGCCTCATGCCAGAAGAACTATTTCAGACAATTTGGAAAGACGAGAGAAGTGGGTGAGGAGGTAGCAATTGGCTGGCTTAGATGCCCTGCCAAAAGCTTTAACAAAAATCCAGGGGTCACTGTGCAATGGTAACAAGACCATTTTCCCTACATCAATTAATCTCCCTGTTGAATGCATTTTGTCATAGGAAGGGTGGTATCTCTTTTAGCCACAAGTACACAAACAGGGAACCTGATATAAGTGATGGATTTCTAGTCTAATAGCTCACTGGGAAAAGACTTTCATAGCTCTGAGTACAAGCAAGTTTCTCAACTTCTGCTGGCTTCCTAGTTCATGCATTGTTACAGGGGGGAAAAAATGGTTTGTAAATTTTTCATCTCTTACAAAAATGTATTTTCAAAGCCAGTAGTCTGCAGTTATCATGTTGATTAAAGCAGTGTGGTTACAAAAATTATTCCGTCAGTTCTGTATCAAATAGGTTGATAACAGTATTGACAAAAGTGATGCATAAATTCCATAGAGGGCTTTGGGCTTACAGTTCTCAAGCAAGTGGGCTGTGAATTTCAGACGGATACATTTGAAAACAATAAAACTAGGATCTAGATACTTTTACCCATGATTTGCTGAAATAACCCAAACATTAATTGAGACATTGGTGTATTCTGTTGATGGAGACCACAGATTGGATAAGCTGAAAGACTTACCTTCTTAGCCCTGTGTGAGAGCTTCTCTTCTGTACTTATATTTCCACACTGAAGAGAAGGAGGACTCAAAAACAACTGGATTCATCAAAAATTGAATCCAATAGCACCTTTAAGACCAACAAAGATTTATTCAATCTTATTTGTTGTGCTACTTCAGACCAACACAGACCACTTGAGACCACTTGAATCTACCTGAATTCATGTCACCTATAAACAAAAACAACTTCCAATGGCTTAAAGTAATCAGTTCTCCAATACGTCATACCGTGCCTGCCAAGAGCTCCTTGATGTTGTTTTATCAAAAGCAGCTATCCAAAATGAAACATTGTTCATGCATCATTGGCTTCCCTTATTTGGAAGTCTGGCAGTTTCCTTGATTAAAACAAGGATACTTAATTAAGGCTATTAAGCACTACTTTATGAGTTATGAGTTATGTAAAGTTTGTGATTTTTAAAAAAATGTATGCCTTAGAATCTTAACCACATTGTCTCACTTATGCATAATCCATCAGCCCAGGTGACAAATAGTCTTCTATATTTACCCGCTAGGAATATACAAGGGGCACACTGGAAAAGCAGCTGAAACTACAAACGTTCCTGTCAATCAAACCTGCTGGCAGAGAACCATATTTCTTGTCACCAAGAGGCTTAAAGCAAAGAATCTGTGCCTAATTCTCTTAAACCTTGCAGGTCAAAAGGTTTTAAAATTATTTTTGACACCATTTCTTTGCTTTGTCAACAGGCCCGAGTACTTTTTAGCATGTAAGGGATATCAAAAAAAGCTGCATATTGAACAAGCCGGACATTAGCAATTTATGAGTTTAAAGTCCACGGTTAGCTGTAATGCTGTTGGCATGGCTGCCTACTATTTTGAAGTAAGGAGGGCTGGGGGGGGAGGCAGCATTAGTGGAAAAACCTCCCCAGCTACATACCGAACTCCAGGGATTCAGTCCTTTGGAGAGCCAAACCCAATTCACACAAATTGGCATGATCCAGCAGTCTGAGATTCTTTCCTGAGGCTCCTGCCCAACATATGGAGGTGAAGCTGCACACGAAGGATATAAAACTGAGACTTAATTAGCGTATTGTTCTGCATGAGGGACTCTGAAATCCTATAAGAGAAGTTGCAGCAGCAGTACAAATATGGCAGCCCTGAAATGGGGAAAGTTGTACAGCGTGAGGGGCTGAATTCTCCACATTTAATGCTGAAACACGGGGGCTTAGATGCAAAGCAAAATAGAGGACTTTAAACCATCTCTGTGGTCTTCCTATTCTGTTATACACTGAGCATGGATTCAGTCATGGAGGATTATTGTACAGCAGCCCCTCTTGGGCTGCCTGTGGGTGGCAACATTCTCCTGACTCTGCATCCCAATGCTATGCATTTGCTACTGAGTGGAATCATATCCTGAGGCCCCCAACCTCTGACTTAAAAGGTCATACCCTTTTGCCTGCACTCAGCATGGCCTGAATGCACTGCAGGCCTTACCCTATCATCGTTACTGTGGACAGCAAGAACAGAAACTTTACAGAAGGACTTTTTCTTGGCTTCAAATACAATCTCTGTTAGCCATTAAAAATGCAGTGAGGAGGAGAATCATTTTGATAGTTCAAAAGTTGGGGTATAAACGAGCCTTCGAGAGTCAAAGCTCCCATTGTCACTAGTATTTGATGCTAGAAGCTTTGACTCTCCAATGCTTACGCCGTGAACATCTTGTCGGTCTCAGATATGGACATAAAAGTATTTTTAAAAAATGAGCCTAGGTGAGAGGGAAAAGTATAAAATTTAAGACATCTATATTTGAGGAGGGATGAGGAAAATGTATACTGTGAAAATACTGTTTCAACAATAGTTGGGCCTATGTCAATAGAAGTGACTGTTAAATTTGGCTTGTTCACACTCATCACATGCCAAAAACGAAACCACAGTCTCCCATGTGTTACATTCACATGCAAAGCTTCCCACTCCCTTTCTACAGTAAACTGTGAGCCTAAATTTAGAAATTTCTATTGTATTTACAGTATTTATAAACTATTTTTCAATCCACCTTCTCAAGGCAACTGCAAATTTCAGCAGTCATCTCTGAAATGGGATTATGTGTAGCGAGATTTCCAGCAGGGATGGGGGAGGAAGAAAACTGATTTATAAAATTTAGAAAACAATAATGCACATTCAGAGACCTGAATGCAAACAAGAGGTGACTACCTGTTTCTGTCTGCTAAACATCATCAGACATCTGTAGCCAGGCTGTAAACAGCTATTTTAGGTGAGTCCAAGGGTTTGCACAAATCCAATGGGATTTCAGACCATGGGTACATTGCAGAGTTCTTTGGATCCTGTCTTCATAAGCAGACTGTTTGGGTTTTTTATGTTTTTGGATAGTGGCTTAAATAGTTAGAGGATTCTAAAAAAAATCCCCTGGGTGG
The DNA here is from genome assembly GCF_049243985.1 of Paroedura picta. Lineage (NCBI taxonomy): Eukaryota > Metazoa > Chordata > Lepidosauria > Squamata > Gekkonidae > Paroedura > Paroedura picta. Next base: position 66,591,022 of record NC_135378.1, read on the forward strand.
CTTTTAGAGCTGCCCATGAAACACCTTTTGCCTTGTAATGTTTTTATTGACTTTACCTGTACTGACTATCTCAAAACCAACTAGCATTTACTATAAAAGACAAGTTGAATTTACTACACCAGAATCTTCCCAGTTACGTCACCCCTGATTTCTATTTATTTATTTTTTGCATTTTATCTGAAATATTTGAATACTGGAACTGTGCGGGTCAGAAGCAAAGCCGACAACTATGACCAATGCAGCCTCCAGGAGTGTCCCATGCCTAAATCTGAGCCTTCAGCCCCCCCCCCCCAAAAGGACAATTATCTTTGGCCTATACCGGTTTCAATGAAATATTATCATACATTTATATCCATATGCTATATATTGAGGGTTTAAAAAAATGGTTATGAACAACTGAATTGCATTTGGCAATCTGACTCCAACTCTTCTGATTGAAGCAGTTGATTAAGAAGCACACAAATATCTAAATCAGCATGGGTTTAATCAAGGTTCTTTTGAGAAGCACTGCCTGAGTAAACCACAAATACAAGAAAATCATCCAACACACTGCCCTTCATTTATATACTCAAAAATGGCTGGGTTCTTCAGACTGGTCTATGGCCAAGTCATATGATAGTTCTAAAAACTATTTAATGGTAGAGATGCACGTAGAACCTCTTTGGTAAATGGGTTCCATAAAACTAGGTTCACACATTGCTAGATAGTGCACTGTCATAATGACTCACCTTTGGATTGTCCTAATTTGGGCAATGTAATTATCTAACTAAGCATTCTTGGGAGGTCTTCAAGATAAAATGGTAAACTCACCATGAGCACAACACAGCATCACATGGTACCCCATATGTGGAAACCAGGTTAACCATCAAGTTGCAGAATTTGTTAATAAATAGTAGGCAAGAACACAGCAAGTTTTGTGAGGCTGGTGAGAAAGAGATTCAGGGGACAGTTAAACACTTTCAATTAAGAATATTCACTGAAAGTGAAAGAGGTAGCAAAATACGAATAACTAAAAACATAAATTCCAGAAACATAACATTATGCTTATGTATCTTGGAGGGCAACTAAAATAAGGAAGAACTGGGTGAATTCGGAGCAACTTAGGGTAACAAGAGTCTCAATTGCTAGTCAATGCATGTGAATTTTTAAATATAATTTTATTAATTCTCACAGTTGGAATGTTTTGAATTTTATACCATTTTAATTACCAATGAATTTATTTATTTATTTATTATTTATTTATTTATTTATTTATTTATTTATTTAATTATTTATTTATTTGTCATGCTTCTATACCGCCCTCCCCGGAGGCTCAGGTCCCAATGCTTTTGTTATTTGATAACTGGTCTAGTACCATATAAATAAAAACTACAACTACTTATGTATCTGCATGTTTAATCTGGTTTTCTCAGTTCTCTACCCTACTATTGATACAAGTTCCCAGGCATTGAGGTTCTGAGGAAGACTACAGCCAAAAGATTATTGCCAATTAAAAAAAAATGCTAGTGCTGTGTTGATGGATCTCTTGAAAATAGCTAGACTGTAGCAGACAATCTGATAGGATTTTTTTTTTACAATTTAAAAACTGCTTAATAAGAGTACATTTTATTAGAATGTATCATGTTATAACTTGGGGGATATTTGTGGTCTGTCTTTTAAAGTATGTCAGTTATCTCAACAAATATATGTAGCTTATTCAAACAGCATTCTTTCCAAGCCTAAAGAGATCCCAATATCCCAGACGTAGGATAGATTTACTCAACGGGGTTCTTTTTTCTGCCATGAGGTAACAGTTTACTATAATCTTTGCAGTAATCAGTGATACTTTGCTGTAACATTGGAGATCTGTATAGAACATGATTATGGGAGCAGTCCAACTCTTGTTGGAATCATGGTTGAACTCAGTGTACAACTTATGGCATCAATATTAATAAATGACTGTTTGGGTTGTAGGGAAATGCCTCGTGTGAAATTGATATCACTCTAATGTAAGGGCCCAGCCCAGCCCATCATGCACACTAGAACTGGTCTGCTCATTTTCCTCCACAGTATGAAATCTTTCCATCTGAATTTCTCCAAAAACACCAAAACAACCCTAGTGTGGTTAATTCATGTTCATCCACCACCAGAACAACTTGCCCCTTTCCACAGCTCAGCTTCTTGTAGATTGCCATCACAAATAGAAAGGGAATGAACATGGCACGCCTATCTGGTGACACACCTTGACACAAAGTGAACTCCTCATGTTAGTTTGGAGCCTTGAACACTGAGCTTCTAAAGCTAAGTCCAAAACTCTAAGCATATACAACTATAGGAAAATTTAGACAGGTGAAGATAACTTTATTTATTAGACAGGTGAAGATAACTTTTATTCATGTCCTTCTAGAACATCATGCACAAATCCAAATGGTTTACCTTAGTTATAATGACTGCAAGAGGAGGGGCTGTTGTGGGAGAGCTTCTGCTTGGCATGCAGAAAGTCTCAGTTTCAATCTCTGGCACTTCCAGTTAAAAGAGTCAATTGGTAGGTGGTAGGAAAGACCTCAGCCTGAATCCACAGACAGGTCCTGCCAGACAGAATTGACCATGTAGACCAGGGCACTGGTATGAGTTAGGGTTGTAGCACTGGGAAGGGAGAAGTTAACTCTTCTATCTTCCTGGTCAAAAATAACTCTGAATGCTTTTTGCTCCTCTAGGGATAAAGACAAACACAGGTACCTGTCTTTCCCCCTGTTAGACCCATTTTCAAACATGGAAGTGCCCTACTTCTTGATTTATATGACTCCCTGTCCGCCCCCATGAGGGTCGGTCTGCCCCCTGGTCCTTCTCTGCTGTGTCTCCGCCCCGACCCCAGCTGGGTCTCTCGATACAAGACGCGAGTCGTCAGTTGTTGTTGCTAGGTGTTTACTTAATTTACTCCACCATACAAGCATCACCTTCAACTCTGTCTGTGTTCTCAGCCACCACCACCACCACCACTTCCTCTTCCCCTTTTATCCTTCCCCTGTTCCCTTGCCCCTGCCTTAAAGCTCCCCTCCCCGCTCTCTTCCAGGCTCCGCCCCTCCTAGGCATCTCTGAAGGCTTCTGCTCAGGCAGGTAAGGTTGTTCTTTCTTTTCTTTGCAGGTTTCTCGGACCCTGCGGCACCCTGCAAGCCCGCCTAATCTTTGGCACGCTGTTCAGGTAAGCTCCCATTCCTTTCTCCCCCTCCCTCTTCTCCCCCGTCGGCCTGTTCCTCCCTGACTCTCCACCTTCGCCCACCCCAGCACCTCCAAATCGGGGCGAGGCTGCGTCCACTTCCCCGATCGGCCACAGGGATCCGTTTGTCCAGTGTGTTGGGTGGGGCCGGCAGGTTGGAGGGCTCTGCGTCTGCAGCGTTCTCGATGGTGGCTGGTGGCTGGGCTTCCGCGTCTGGTTGCGGCTGCTTCTTGCGCCCTCGGTCTCCACCGTTGGAGCCTGCTGAGCATCTATGCTCCCCTTGGGGTTCCCTGCTTCTCGCCCCTGGAGACCCTCTTGGGCCCTGGGGGTCACGGGTGGCTTGGGACCTCCCCGTACTGCACCCCTCGCCCGGACACTCCCAAACCAAAAAAAATGACATCCTGGAACTCCACTGTTCCATAGACTTGGCTGGTATTGTCAGCATGGACTTGACTGAGGAATTTTTCCCATAAGAATCTGTTGCAGAGTCTAATACACAGAAGAAACAGCCACATGTATCTGGAGTGTGTATGCTACTCTTTCTGACTGAAGCGTTGGACGCAGGTGACCTCTTTTATTTTATTTTCACGTTAAAATGGGCATGCAGGGGGGAAAGAGACTAACACCTTCTGCTCACCACCTAACTTCACTTTGCTTTTTGGATTTAACCATGTGTGTTTTTTTCTCCCTTTCCAGCCTGACTCACTTTAAATATTGGTGCCGCATGGTTCAGCATAGGACTGTAGAGGCTGCAGCTTCCACCACCCCACGCACCCCTTTTGATATTAAAAATAGACTCACCCACCCTGCTTTATATGCAAACAGAGCTGACATGTGAAGAAATCCACATGGCTGCCCCAACAATTCTAGCCTGACCCTTAGAAGACAGGGTGTGTGGGAAGCAGTCCTGAATGATTTGCCAGTGCTGCTGGATGGGATATTAATTATATATTTATAAAAGAGCAACAGGTGCCAGTAGAAAAGTATTCTGGGTGCCTACCAGAAATATCTAATATCCAATAAAGCAGTCTTTAAAAAAAAAAAAAAGTTTGTCCATGCATTGAAAATCCATGTAGCAGACTCATTCTCAAGATGTCCCTTTAGCCGTATAAGGGACTCTGAAAGACTGGGTTTAAACAGCAAGGGGAGGAGAGGGGGGATCAAAGTGATATCTGGGAATGTTTTACACTAGCATTGAGGTCTTCATTTCTATGCAGTGAAGTCTTCCTTCTCTCTAGTCTCTAAAACTGCATAAAGCTTTTAATTGTTAGCACAAATAAGACAGAAAGACAAATACAACCAACCAACTGTATATTACTGTTATAATAAATATGCTATAATAGTCTCAATATAGAAGTCTCCTGAGCTCCTTGTGTTCAGTTTACACTGGAGTTGCCCCCCCATTAAATTAACCCAAACCTGTCAAGCTTTCCTTTCTAAATAATTCTGTCTCCTTACTCCCCACTCCTCTTCTTCCTAGACAAAGCAATTATACAGTGAGTCACCACACAAATCGTCTTAGGAGCCTTAGGAACCTACAGGTCTTATGTTAAGTGGGTCAAAGAGACTGTTTCACAATGTATGCTCAATAACATTTGGACACCCCTATCTCCATTACTGCCTGAATGCTTTATTTATAAATGTCATTCCTATTATTTAAGGTCATTTTGAAAGATTCCTTGAAGTAACCCAAGACCAAAGTATAGTTGAAGCATCCTTAAAAAATGAAACCTTGATCACAGTTTCCAACTGATCACCTAAGAGAGACACTTTAGAAACTCAGGGACTTCTATGTGTGAGAAGAAGATTAGACCAAAGAGTTTGAACAGTAACCTTATGTGATCAAGAAACTGCATTCTTGCAGCCCATATTTAGCACGCTCCGATACATCAGCAGCCAAACTTTTACAGAAGCCAGTTATCAGCCACATACTTTGGATGTTCGCTCCACATTGGACACAGCAGCATTCAGAACATAGTGCTTCTCCACATTTGTTCCTGCATCTCAAACACAAGACAGGGTAGTTACTCAGTTCCTTTATGGAGATCATTTAGGAGCAACTATGTGAGAACAAATCCAATTTTCCTATGATGCTTCTGTACAGATCACTCACAGGCTAAATTCTTTTCATGGTGGTGGCGACAGACTTCTAGCAGAAGAAGTGCCATCTCCTGATAATATTTTTTTGGGGGGTCAGGAAGCCGCCCGTTTTAATATTAAAATTTTAGTCAGGGGATTTCCATTTTTTCAAGTTGAAATTTTCTTTGTCAGGTCATAAAAGTCTATATACATGAATGCGATAAATTTTACTTATTCCTTGATGTGAATAAAATGGAGGGAAAGGAAAAGTATTATGAAACAGCCATCAGTAATGAATGCTACCTGTAGTTTCCTTGCCTGATCAAGTCCTGCTGTTTGAGGAGATGAACATATTATGATATATAAATAATAATGCTTTTCTGTTCCTTCGTGTTTTATCAAGTATCATTTGAACAATAATCCTCCTTTGTAACTTCTGCCTTACATTTAGTCCAAAGGTGTGTGTGGAGGGGCTACTTTATAGTCAAGTATTTGCCATCTTAGGGTATAAATCTCTAGTGAGGCACTGGTGGTGGGAAGTGCCATCACATCACAGCAGGCTTATGGTGACCTCTTAGGGTTTTCAAGGACAAGAGACAAACACAGGTTGTTCGCCTCTGTAGAGCAGCCCGGAACTTTCTCCCAACCAACTACTAACTAAGGTTGACCCTATTTCCCTTCCAAAACATGATGTCATCAGGCTAGCCTGCACCTTCCGGGTCAGGGCTCTGTGAGGTTCTGTGAATATGAGGTTCTGTGCTTCATATAGGGTCCCAAGCTGCTACCACATGGGCCTGCAGCTGGTTAGGCCCCGCTGGCCCACACAACAGACTGGGGAATGCAGAAACATCCGTGTTCCCTTGCCGTGAAGCAACAGAGGCCCAGGATATGGACAGGTCCAGGATATGGACAGACTGGCACTGATGTTGTGTGGCTGCCGGAATTAGCTCCACTGCCACATGGGAGCTGGCCCAGCCTTTTCCATCCATGCAGAATCAGTCCCGTTATCTCTGACCTAGTTGCCCAGAATGAAATTGGACATTAACCATCTCAGTATAAATAATGGCTTGTATTGTCATGCCTAAAATGTATCCACATCCAGGTACATCCCATCAAGATATCACATAAAGAACTATTGCTATGCCCATGTTGGTCTTGGATAACAAGAAAAGGGGAGTAAGCAGATAAAACCATGGACAATATTAACATGAATTGATGTATGACTGCAAGTCTGTGAATTACACAGAGCTTATCAGCAGAACAGCTAACAAGTTTTCAAAATGGTATGGTGGCCAAAGTTCAATCCACATTATTTCTCCTAAGGAGGGATGGATAACAATAGTGTAAACATTATCAATATCCATCTACCAATTTCCAGAATTAAGGGGCCATTAGAGAAAATCACACACACACACACTTGCACACATACCCATGCCACAGAATTTACATAATGATAACACTGAATTGTCAAACATTGCTTATTAGTATGTGCCCTTCACAACATCAAGATGCCCAGTCTCGCTGTTTACTTTCCTTTTCGAAAGAGCAAATGCTTTTTATTATATTTCATAATGGCATTACATTTCAGTAAGACTGATTGATTGGTGCTCAATTAGACCTGGTATGAGGCAGCTCTTCTCAAGTCTAATTCATTACTATTTAATGGAAATGTCATGTCCATCAAATTAGAGTTGGATCTTAAATGGGTTCTTCATGCTGTTAACAGAAATAGTTTCACTAGGGTCAGTGGGACAATGGTTGACGCTGCATACAGCTGTAAGCAAGAAATCTTGTTTGTTTCTCATCTAGATGTGCTGCCTGTCTTCTTAGATACATTTTGTGATTGCAATAGAAGGGGGGGGGCTTAGTCGCAAAGCCTATTACAAGTGCACAGCGATGCCCTTTTGCTGTTGATAGCACAATCATCACCTATGGACAGACATTATAGGCTTGGTTACTCAGGGGTGTTTCTCCTCTTTCTTTCTCTCTTTGTCCTTTCCCATCCCCTAAATTCGCAGTCTTGGAAATGTAGAATATTATCCAGTGAAACAATTGTACAAATTCAGGGGGAGGGGGAGGAGAATAGGCTGAACAATGGATTCCAAACAAAACTGTGCTGGGATGCTCAATGAATCAAGAATGGGCGGAAATTTAACCTTGTTTCCTGTTCATGGATCTTTTTTTTTTTTTTTTGCAAAATCCTTGTGGATTTTTGCATTTGGACAATGTTCTTTATTCTTCTGAGCAACAAATCTTAAGAGCCAACCACTGCAGCTGCTGGGTATTTATCATATCTTATAACTACATGTTGGTCTTTTTCAAATTCTTTGTGACTGTCCAAAATTCATTTAATCTGGACTGCGAGGTTCAGTACCCAGCATGCAAATCTGCAATTAGAGTCCAGAGCCTGCTATGGCATTGGAATATTCTCACCTCTTATGACCAACAGCTGACCAAGGGAAGCAGCCCCAAGGATGGAATCTAGTAGGTGCTTCCCTCCCTCCCACCCTCATACCTAGGAGAGAGAGCACTAGCAAAGATGTACAACTCCATTTCCTTCTCTCTCATGTGCCATTGACAAGCATTCCTTTGTACTGTATTTCAATGTTTAGCTCTGTCTTCCAGGAACTGAGCTTTTTCCTACTGCCGTCCTTCTAAACTCTAGGTAAAGGTAAAGGTATCCCCTGTACAAGCACCGGGTCATGTCTGACCCTTGGGGTGACTCCCTCTAGCGTTTTCATGGCAGACTCAATACGGGGTGGTTTGCCAGTGCCTTCCCCAGTCATTACCGTTTACCCCCCCCCCCCGCCCAGCAAGCTAGGTACTCATTTTACTGACCTCGGAAGGATGGAAGGCTGAGTCAACCTTGAGCCGGCTGCTAGCATTGAACTCCCAGCCTCATGGACAGAGCTTTCAGACTGCATGTCTGCTGCCTTACCACTCTGCACCACAAGAGGCTCTAAAATCCAGGTAGGCCCTTTTAAAGTGAAGAAATAAGACCATCCCTGTGAGGAGGTCCTCGGCTTAGTGCCTTCTCAGACATGCTATGCATGTGATGGGTACCAGTTTCAGTCCCTAGAATTTTCAGGAAAGGGATCTCATGTAGAAAGATAAGGCATTCCTCTCCCTCTTTGAACCCTGGAACCAGTGGAAGCATGAATTATCTCTAGAGATGAAAAACAGAATTAGAGTCCAATGTTCTGCTACTTCAGACCAACATGGCTACCCACCTGAATCTATCTGTAGAGATGAAGAATGTCATGGTGAACTAGAAGTCAGAAGCATCTCCATATCTTCAGCCACATTGTCCTGCCCCACATTTCAAAACACAAGCAACAACATGTGTCGCTGGCAATGATCCCTCAGCTGACTGAGGGATGTTGTGTTGATGTTACAGATGGGTGGTAATGATGATGAATCTACAAAGCAGCATTAATGTGCAGACGTCTCACGAGGTAACAAACATTCAAGTGGTTTCTCCCTTCTTTGTGTTTTCTTCCTAGTGACCACTAATTTTTTAAACTGTTTTTATCTATGTCTTTTTGTACCCTGTGTACACGGGGAATAAATCAATAAAATGGAAAACTAAACTGTATCCAGTATTGTGGAATATGCTTTAATTCACGTGCAAGCCTTCAGTCAGTGTGACTGTCAGCTCTGTTCTAGAATAGAAAAATCTATGACATATGTCACCAGGGATATACAAGTGTCCTTTACGGGATTTGCATTGTATATATTAAGAAGCTACAAGGATTTAACAAAATTGCTGTACTGACAGCCCTAAAGCCAGCTGAATATCTATTGCCATTATATATGATATGGCAAAATACCACCACACTGAGGTTAGCTACAGAAAATGGATGCCTGCATTTTGAATAAGACATCATAAAGCGTGATTTATATTCACTTTTCTTGTGGTTTCCTTTAACTAGGGGATAAATAACAAAATCAAGCATGTCCCATTTTGTTTATTCATTTTAGGCCCTCCCAGCCAAACATGTCTTTAGTCTGCAAACATTTAACATTTTTAACAAAAAGTGTTTTTACCACAGAAGACATCTGAAGGTTATCCTCTTCCCTTTGCTCTAATAAATTATATAACGCAAAGCCCTGATCAAAGCACTCTCTCAAACTTGAACGACGCAAAAAAAGACATTGTTAAACTGAAGTCATTTCAAATTCCTCAGTAGTGAAACTTCTTTTTTTATTTTTATACAGACATACTCATGTCTCCTTTAAAGTTACAATTAATTCTTTGTTTGTTGGGAAGGGGGGAGCCATCTGGAATAAAATTCTCTTTGGAAGTCCTGTGTTTGCATACCAGCTGTATGATTATTCTTACCACACCAGAAACTTCTTAATTAATTGCAATCTGCATCACTATGCTGAACAGATGTAAATAAGAGGGATTCTTTTTAATGTAGCCATTCGCTTGTACAGCAGACCCCTCTCTATACAGTCAAATCAGCTGAAGACTATCCAGGATATAACTGTCAACTAGATAGCAGTCTGGAAATATTGTCCAGTGAAAGCATGTACAGACTAGCATGTGCTAGAGAAAAATTTTATGCCCACTTTTCACTACTCACAGGAGTCTCAAAGTTGTTTACGATTGCCTGCCCTTCCTCTACACATAACAGATGCTCTGTGAGATAGGTGAGGCTGATAGCTCTGAAAGAACTATGACTGGCCCAAGGTTACCCAGCCAGCTGCCTGCCTGTGGAGGAGTGGGGAATCAAACTTGGTTCCCCAGATCAGAGGCCACTACTCTTAACCACTACACCAAGTTGGCTCTCAACCTTCATGAGGCAAATAGTCGCACACCCCTCCCCCCAGCTTCATTCAAAATGGAGCTACAATAAAGGAAGCATCTGTGGCTGTAGAGTAACTACTACCAAATTACCAAGGCAGACAAAAAAGGAACCACTCCCTCCAATCCCTTTTTAACAGCAGAAACCTCCAGGCAAATGCTCTTATGAGGGATAGGTAATACATTGCATACACATTTAAAAGGAAGCAGACAAATAGGATGTTACCAAAAATGACATGTGTGATGGACATGTGGCCAGAAGGGAATGGCTTGCAAGAGGTTGGTAACATAGCGAAAGGATCATTTGCTAATGTTTATGAGGTAATTGAACCCTTTAGACAACAAATGTAGTAATAATAAAATAACAAGCAATCTTTATTTACAATAAAATAATAAAAAGAAATAGACAAACATATATCAGGCACTCTAACAGTCAATTGCATAGGAATTCAAAGAGGAAGAAGGGATGCAATAAACATATTTACCAGTCCTGGAGAGCAGAGAGGCAGAGGTATGACATGACCAGCCAGCAGTGTGAAGGGTGATCTGAATGGGTACTGGATCAGAAGCACACATTGGCTTGGCAAAGCCAGAATTTGTATGTCTTTTTGAGAGAAGGGGGCTTGATAGGGGCATGGATGAGAGCATGATGGAATTTTCCATGGGTGAGAAGTTGGGAAATGGCCTGCCCGGGTGGGGAAATGGGTGATGATGGGCTTAAAGAAAGGAAACAATCCTGTCTCAATAGGTCTAGCTATGGGGTGGGAGAGTAACTTTCCCTGGCAGATTGGCATAGGATGACTTAGTGAGGACCCGCACAGCTGCATTCTGTATCAGTTGCAATTTCCAGTTCAAGGACAGTGGTAAGCCTGCATAGAGCAAGTAACAGGAATCTATTCTGGAAGTGAACTTTTATTCCCCATTTCTTCATCACTCTGTCACACCAAGCATTCAATCAGCCAACATAACAAAATGCAGAGAGCCTTGCAGCTATGCTTCACAAGCTTCCAAACCTTCTCCCTCAAATTTTGAGCTGATAGTGGGGAGCTGGCAGGGTGATCATTTTATTGGTTGCATGACATAGAAAATGCAGATGTGTTAACCAATCCTGCACTTATCTGCACACCAAACTGAGATCATATGAAGAAAGGTGATGTGATCATATGAAGAAAGATATCTCCCAGGAGAACAAAAAGTGGCATATGCTTGCTGAAATACTAGCTAAAATGTTTATGTGGGTCTATAGGGCAGTCTGTAAATGTATTTTAGAAGTATTCTAACACAAATAATCTCAGCTCAGATCAGATTGAAACTGATCGTTAAAGCTGATTTGCATCCATTGACATATACAAATTGGCATATAAATACAATCTGTACACCGCCCGTGGCGCGCGGGCGCCACGGACTAAATAAAACAGTAAGGGGTTCTGGGGCGGGATGTGTCCGGGATGAGGAAGGGTCCGGATTGGACCCTTCCTCATGACAGACAACCGGAGGGACCAATCGGCAGGCGCAAAGTGCCTGCCGATTGGTCCCTCTGATTCCCAGCCCCAAAAACCCCAGAGGAGCCTTTCGTCGCTTCCAGCCAGCGCGCCTCCAAGAAGCAGCAGAAAGAAAAACAAACCCCCAGAGGAGCCTTTCGCCGCTTCAAGCAGAAAGAAAAAAAAAACCCCAGAGGAGCCTTTCGCCGCTTCCAGCAGAAAGAAAAAAAAAACCCAGAGGAGCCTTTCGCCGCTTCCAGCCGGGCGGCAAAGGCCATGGCGCCGGCCCGCGGCTCCCTCTCCCCCCCCCCCCACGCAGTAAAAAACTTCCCAGGCCGCAAGCTTGCGGCCCGGGAAGCTTCTTACTGCGGGAGGGCGGGGAGAGGGAATCAGGGCCGGGGCCGCGCCCGCGCGGCCCGATCCGCGGGGGTGGCTCGCGGGCGCGGCCGGGCGCGGCCCCACGGGCGCGGCCCCGCGGGCGCGGCCCCGCGGGTGCGGCCGGGTGCGGCCCGATCCGAGGGCGCGGCCGGGCGCGGCCCGATCCGCGGGCGCGGCCGGGCGCGGCCCGATCCGCGGGCGCGGCCGGGCGCGGCCCGATCCGCGGGCGTGGCCAGGCGCAGCCCGATGCAGCAGAAAGGGGGAAAAAGCCCCCAGAGGAGCCTTTCGCCGCTTCCAGCCGGCGCGCCTCCGAGAAGCAGCAGAAAGAACCCACCCCCCCCAGCCGCAGAAGAACAAAAAAACCCAGAGGAGCCACCGCAGCCCAGCGCACCACGCCTGGGACTCCCCGCCAAAAACCACGAGACGCCGAGGAGCTGCCACCCGCCTCCTCTTTCAGGTAGCCTGTCCCTCGCTCTGTCCCTCGCCTGCCCCTCGCTCTGGTCCCCGCCTGCTAGCGCCCATTGTCTTCTTGATACAATGGGCTTTTTTACTAGTAAATAAATAAAACTTATTCCTATAAAACTGCAGTTATGGATAAAGACGCTACCCACCAATCCAGAGTAGAATGCTGAATGAAGCATGTGGGCTAAAATAAATCTAGGATGCTTTTAGTTGCAGTTCCAGTAGAACAAGTAGTTATCATAAGGCCCATACCCAAATTCCCTTAGGTGGATAGGGAACTGCACCCAAAGAGTAGCTGTCAATGGTATTTCATCGAATTGAAGGAAGTGAGCAATGGCGTGCCACAGGGCTCAGTACTGGGTCCGGTACCTATCAACAGTTTTAGCAATGATCTGGAGGGGGGGCGGTAGAGAGACTACTCATTAAATTTGCAGATGACACCAGATGACACCAAATTGGGAGGAGCAGTGAACACCCCAGAAGACAGGATTCAAAGATATCTGGACATGCTGGGAAAGTGAGCAAATGAGAACAAGATGCAATTCAATAGGAAGTGCAGAGTTCTACATCTGGATCACAAAAATGAGAGGCATGCATACTAGAAGGGAGATCCACTTCCGGATAGCAGTGTGTGTGAATGAGATCTTGGGGTGCTTGTAGGCTGTAAGCTAAGTACAAGCAGACAATGAGATGCAGCTGTATTAACAGAGGCATCATATCAGAATCACAAGATGTCATTCTCCCGCTGTATACCACATTGGTCAGACCCCACCTGGAGTACTGTGTGCAGTGCTAGAGATGTCACTTCAAAAAGGATGTGGACAAAATTGAGAGGGTGCAGAGGAGAGCTACAAGGATGATCCAGGGCCTGGAGACCAAACCTATGGGGAAAGGCTGAGAGACTTGAGAATGTTCATCCTGGAGAAGAGGAGATTGAGAGAGGATGTGATTGCTCTCTTTAAGTACTTAAAAGGTTGTCACTTAGAGGAGAGTAGGGAGCAGTTCCTGTTGGTAACAGAGGATAGGACACACAGTAATGGGATTAAACTGTGTGTAGAATGGTACCCCCCCTTCAAGGATCGCTGCCTTGTTGTGGCAAGGGGGCTTGCGTAGTTCAGTGAAGCTATGAGCTATGCCGTGCAGGGCCACCCAAGACGGACAGGTCATAGCTGAGAGCTCTGACAAAAGGTGATCCACTGGAGAAGGCAATGGCAAACCACTCCAGTATCTTTGCCATGAAAACTCTATGGACAGTTCCAATAGGCATAACGATATGACGCTGGAAGATGAGCCCCTCAGGTCGGAAGGTGTCCAATATGCTACTGGGGATGAGCAGACGGCTAGTACGAGTAGCACCACAATGAATGAAGCGGCTGGGCCAAAGCCGAAAGGACGCTCAGTTGTGGAAGTAACTGGTGGCGAAAAGACAGTCCGATGCTGTAAAGATTTTTATTCCATAGGAACCTGGAACGTCAGATCCATGAATCAAGGCAAGCTGGACGTGGTTAAACAAGAAATGAGAAGACTGAACATCGACATTTTAGGAATCAGTGAACTAAAATGGACAGGAATGGGTGAATTTAATTCAGATGACCATCAGGTATACTACTGTGGACAAGAATCTCGCAGAAGAAATGGAGTAGCCTTCATAATCAATAAGAGAGTAGGAAAAGCAGTCTTGGGATACAATCCCCAAAATGACAGAATGATCTCAGTTCGAATCCAAGGCAAACCATTCAACATCACAGTGATCCAGGTCTACGCCCCAACCACTGCTGCCGAAGAGGATGAAGTTGATCAGTTCTATGAAGCCCTACAACACCTTCTAGAAGCAACGCCCAAAAATGATGTGCTTATCATCATGGGGGATTGGAATGCTAAAGTAGGAAGCCAAAAGATAACCGGGATAACAGGCAAGTTTGGCCTTGGAGTACAAAATGAAGCAGGGCACAGGCTGGTAGAATTTTGTCAAGAGAATACAATGGTCATAGCAAACACTCTTTTCCAGCAACCCAAGAGACGACTCTACACATGGACATCACCAGACGGTCAACACAGAAATCAGATTGACTATGTGCTCTGCAGCCAAAGATGGAAAAGTTCTATCCAGTCAATAAAAACAAGACCAGGAGCTGATTGTGGGTCAGATCATGAGCTTCTTGTTGCAAAATTTAGGCTTAAATTGAAGAAAGTAGGGAAAAGCACTAGGCCACTCAGGTATGAACTAAATCATATCCCTGACGAATACACAGTGGAGGTGACAAATAGATTTAAGGAATTAGATCTGATAGACAGAGTGCCTGAAGAACTATGGACGGAGGTTCGCAACATTGTACAAGAGGTAGCAACTAAAACCATCCCAAAGAAAAAGAAATGCAAGAAATCAAAATGGCTGTCTGAGGAAGCTTTACAAATAGCTAAGGAGAGAAGGGAAGTGAAAGGCAAGGGAGAAAGAGAAAGATACACCCAATTGAATGCAGAATTCCAGAGAAAAGCTAGAAGAGATAAGAATGCCTTCTTAAATGAACAGTGCAAACAAATAGAAGAAAACAATAGAATGGGGAGGACCAGAGATCTTTTCAAGAAAATTGGAGATATGAAGAGAACGTTTCATGCAAAGATGGGTATGATAAGGGACCAAAATGGTAGGGACCTCACAGAAGCAGAAGAGATCAAACAAAGGTGGCAAAATTATACAGAAGAACTATACAAGAGCGAGCTGAACATCCCTGATGACCACAATGGGGTAGTTACTGACCTGGAGCCAGACCTCCTGGAATGTGAAGTCAAATGGGCCTTAGGAAGTCTGAGCAACAATAAAGCTAGTGGTAGTGACAGCATTCCAGTTGAACTATTCAAAATCTTAAAGGACGATGCAGTAAAAGTGCTACACTCAATATGCCAGCAAATTTGGAAAACTCAACAATGGCCACAGGATTGGAAAAGGTCAGTTTACATTCCAATCCCAAAGAAGGGCAATGCCAAAGAATGTTCAAACTACCGCACCATCGCACTAATTTCTCATGCTAGCAAAGTTATGCTCAAAATCCTACAAGCTAGGCTCCAGCAATATGTGGACCGAGAACTTCCAGAAGTACAGGCAGGATTTCGAAGAGGCAGAGGAACTAGAGATCAAATTGCCAACATACGCTGGATCATGGAGAAAGCTAGGGAGTACCAGAAGAACATCTACTTCTGCTTCATTGACTATGCTAAAGCCTTTGATTGTGTGGAGCATAACAAATTGTGGCAAGTTCTTAAAGAGATGGGAATACCAGAGCATCTTATTTGTCTCTTGAGAAATTTATATGCAGGCCAAGAAGCAACAGTGAGAACTGAACATGGAATCACTGACTGGTTCAAAATTGAGAAAGGAGTTCGGCAAGGCTGTATACTGTCGCCTTGCCTATTTAACTTGTATGCAGAGCACATCATGAGAAATGCGGGATTAGAGGAGTCACAAATTGGGATCAAGATTGCAGGGAGAAATATCAACAACCTCAGATATGCAGATGATACCACTCTAATGGCAGAAAGTGAAGAGGAACTAAAGAGCCTGTTGATGCAGGTGAAGGAGGAGAGTGCCAAAGTTGGCTTGAAACTCAACATCAAGAAAACAAAGATCATGGCATCCGGCCCTCTCAATTCCTGGCAAATAGAAGGGGAAGAAATGGAGATAGTGACAGATTTTATTTTCCTGGGCTCCAAGATCACTGCAGATGGGGACTGCAGCAAAGAAATTAAAAGACGCTTGCTCCTGGGGAGGAAAGGTATGGCAAATCTAGACAGCATCCTAAAAAGCAGAGACATCACCCTGCCAACAAAAGTGCGTTTAGTCAAGGCTATGGTCTTCCCAGTTGCAATGTATGGCTGCGAAAGTTGGACCATAAGGAAGGCCGAGCGTCAAAGAATTGAGGCTTTTGAACTCTGGTGCTGGAGCAGACTCTTGCGAGTCCCTTGGACTGCAAGGCGAACAAACCAGTCAGTCCTAGAGGAGATCAGCCCTGACTGCTCTTTAGAAGGCCAGATCCTGAAGATGAAACTCAAAAACTTTGGCCACCTCATGAGAAGGAAGGACTCCCTGGAGAAGAGCCTAATGCTGGGAGAGATCGAGGGCAAAAGAAGAAGGGGACGACAGAGAATGAGGTGGATGGATGGAGTCACTGAAGCAGTAGGTGCAAACTTAAATGGACTCCGGGGAATGGTAGAGGACAGGAAGGCCTGGAGGATCATTGTCCATGGGGTCGCGATGGGTCGGACACGACTTCGCACATAACAACAACAAGAATGGTACCAACTAGATATCAGGGGGCTGGGATATCACAGTCAGAGTAGTTCAGTAGTGGAATCTGCTGCCTAGGGAGACAGTGAGCTCTCCCTCACAGGTGATCTTTAAGCAGTGGCTGGATAGATATCCTGGATATTTTAGGCTGATCCTACATTGAGCAGGGGGTTGTACAAGATGGACTGTATGGCCTCTTCCAAGTATATGATTCTACGATTCTATAAACGATACAGAGTGGCCATCAGCCATTGCCTCAGCTCTATTGTTTTACTAAAACTGCTGAACTATAGGTTCTGTTTAGGAGAAAGTATTGACATATTATGGTCTATAGCCACAATTACCATCAGTCCAGTACATAGCCTGCAGACCAGTTACAAGCAGGAAGCAAATAATTTGATGCACTGTTTGAGAGATGTATCCAGTTTGCACACTTCCATTATTTTCTCATGTAGAATACAAAATCCGGACATGATTATATCTTTCGATACCCTCAATATTCAGTATGCTCCATTTAATATCCTCCTTTTTTGCTGTTCTTTTTCCTTTCATTTTTTCCCTGCTTTGCTTTATCCCTGTTCATGTCAGCTCCTTTACTCTTGGGTTAATTCTACTAATATATTTTTAATTCTTTGAAGTTGCAACCTCCAGTTTTTCTAGTGTGCATCTCTGATGCTTTTAACAATCTTAATTTTATCCCTTTCTGCTAATTTATAAAAGTTCTGCAACTGAAGTCTACATTTGTTCAGGACACCACTTTTCAGATTGGGGGCGGGGGTGGGGTGGACAATGAAAGTTATAACAACAAGAGCTACTTCTGATGCCCTGTGAGCCAACTTAGCAAGAGCAGAGTCAGAAAATGTGCTGATATAACAGGAACAATTTCAAAACCATTCTTATTCCAGAGTTGTGAAGAACAGGTTTCCTAAAATAAACCCATACATGATCTTCAATGGCTTGCAACCCAGTCTAATTGACCCGAGCCACAATTGGAAAAGTGGTGCGGGAACTATGTATAAACACAATGCTCCCCCTGAGCATCAGCTAATTGGAGTTTAAAGGGCTCCCGCTGGTTGAAGCTGGGTCAGCAAAATGTAGCACAGTTTGAACCGGAAACCCCTATCAACTGAGACATTTAAAAGTCACTGAAGAGGCCAAGGGCTGTCGTGTTTACATGGGACTCCTGGTGCTCTGGTTGGGTTGTAACACAGATCATCTGTACCAAGGACATTAAGATTCTTTCAGTCTGGTCCCCAAAGAACTCATGATCTAATAATAGTAATCATTCAATATGCCAGAGTTCATATAGCTTCAAGAGTATTTTGCCTGCCCTAAAGAGATACAAAAAGAGAGAGGAAAAACAGCATCTTTTGGGCTGATTCCGCATGGCGGCAGCTGCACCAGGCTGCTGCCAGTAGATCGCTGTGGAGCGGCATGCTCCACAGCAGTCAGGGTCTACATGGGGGACACATTTCCATGGGACACCTGGGGCCATTTCGCACGGCTTCAAAGTAGCAGAATGGTTGCTATTTGGAAACGCTACTAATTTGCCATAACCCACGACGTCGTAGACAATCTGCAACAATCCTGAAACCAATCAGCAAAAAGCGCTTCGTTGTGGCGCTTTCAGGGGAATCCAGAAAAGTGGATTCACCCTCCGGATAGCGATACACTCCTGCAACCAATCTGCAACAGTAGCGCTAAAGACCTGTGCGTTACCATTGTTGCTGGTTCTTCAAAGTCCCTCCCCCTGGCTCTCTCCTCCAAACTTCCGGCGAAGCGATCGCCATTTTTTTTTCTCCGAGCGAGCGGGGATAAACGCACGCCTCTTTCTGTTTAGAGGCTTCCCTGGCTTCAGTCCTTCACCTTTAGTCACTAAGCACAAACCACTTAAAAGCCCGTTTGCTGAAATAAAGTCCCTTTATTTTTTTACAAATAAATTCAGCCGAAAATCGGGCCCGTGAGAGGGGGGGGGGATTTTTTTTTTATCACTCGAGGCAGCGTGCAAACGATCATACAATCAAACGAAAGCTCACATTAGGCAGCTGGATGGGTCTCTCCGTAGCAACGAATCTACCTAGATTCGTTGCTATGGGTCATTTTTTTTTAAAAAACCTTTCTTAAAGGGAAAGGGGCTGTTTGGGAGCATGCTAACGGCTGCCCATTGGCTGCTTGACGGCCAGGGGCGGGACGAGCTTGGCAATAGCGCTTCCTTTCTAGCGATTTCTGCCGAGACTGGAAGCCTGTGGGAAACGCTAAAAAACGCAACTGATTCCACTACAAAGGCAGGTATGCATAACGACGAATTCCACTATTTTAAATGGCGATTTTTCATTCCGCAAACAATTTGCAACAAAGATCCCTGTGCGAAAAGGCCCCTGGTGTCCCCCCGGGAAACGAAAGTGGCTTAATTCCGCTTTGCTGGGGGGGGGTCACTGGGGGGGTCTATATTTAATGCAATCCCACCTTCCTGCAAAGAGAAAATAAATGCCGCAGTCCACTCTGTAGCATGGCACAGCACCATGAAACCGACTGGATCATTGTTTGCCCATTCTGGGCCACTGTATGAAAGAGAGGAGCCGGGCTTAAAAGGCCTGGCTCTTCCCTATCCACACAGGCTTGCCACAGTGGCTTGCCCTGTTGGCCCTCACAGTGGGCTGAGGGAACACAGAAACCTCCACATTCCCTTAGCCTGGGGCTTCTGGGGCCTGATCCGCACCAGGCCTGGGACAGTGGCAGCCTAGCGGCAATGTCATATAGAAGCAGGGATTTGCCCAGTTTCCATAAGGCTGCCCTCTCAGCCTTTTCCACTCGTGCAGAATTGACCTTTGACACTCTCCTGTTCTTGCTACAAGACATGTGGCGAGTCAAAAGTCAGGGGATGACAAGAGTTAGTGGTAGCAAGCCAAGGAGGGCGGGAGCAACAGGGGCCTACTTTAAGGGAGACCTTATTTATTGTCACACAGGGCAGTTGTTCTAGCATATCACAGTTATATTTAAATTAAACCAGGAAAAGGTGGATTTGCAACGGCAATCAGGGATGTAAAGGGGGAGGAGGTTAGTTTGGCTTGTATTGCATTTTGTGTGTTTTAAATTTGGAGTTGTAAGCCACCTGGAGTCATGGGGAAGGGCGGGGTAAGGAAATAAATCTGAAAGTGCAACAAGCCACATGTGGATGGGAGTTCCCAAGTAGACATTTCAGTAAGGCTGAGTTTGGGGGAGGGGAGAATTTCCAGCAACATTCAGAAACAGATCTACACATTCAAAATACAAGAGGTATTTCCCAGTAAATGTGTTTTCTCTATTTTCCCTCCCCTCATTTTCTTAAATGCAATGAATTTATTTCAGCCTTCCAAAGTTGCCATGGCCGATTTCACAAACGAATCTCTTATTTCTGGGTCCCTTGCCTCCATATCTGAATATACAAAATAGCTCAGATCGGCATGAGTCTTTGGACATCAGTTTGAGACGAGGAACATTCCCTGTCTTTTCCAAACATCTTATTCTAATAACAGAAGCAGACTTCAGTCATATCGGTATTATTAACCCAGAGCATGCCAAGTTCTAAACAGTGTCATGAACTATCAATAAAAGTGTCTTACAGTTACAGATACCATAATTTTTATACTTGATCATGATTAGTTATGATATATTTACTATATCAAGCCACAAAGGATAGAAGCTCAATTTCAGACACTGACATGAATCCAATTTGGTAGCAGTTTAAAATAATTAGCTTTCTTTAAATTGAATACATTCTTTCAAATATTCCAGAAGAAAATCTGCGCATACTAAGGCTGCATTTTTAAGTCTGTTCTCAGATCAAAACCACAACTTAAGAAAAAAATATATAAACAAAGCTTATGTCTGTCCAGAGTTTTACAATGTTGATTGCCAGTCTGATTTTTTTAAGGAGTTATATAATCAAATAATTATTATTTCAATATAAGGGATATTTCTTGAGAGACTGCATATCTAGTTTTTCTTATTTTTAAGCATATATATATGTTCATAACTGTAATATAAGCCTGTCTTTTAAACCAGGGGTAGTCAACCTGTGGTCTTCCAAATGTTCATGGACTACAATTCCCATGAGCCCCTGCCAGAGTTTGCTGTCCTGAATTCTTTGGAGAAAGAAGAGGATTAAAATGTGAAGATATCATTTGTATGTAGTCAAAGCACCAATTTTATTACTTCTGTGAGAATCTCTCTGGATAAAAAGCTGCAAAATGATATTTTAACAACACCACTTTAACAACACCACTTTAAGGTTCTTGGGAATGAAACAAGACTGTGTTGCATATTTTCACTATTTCTCAGCTGCTGGGGAAATAGGAAGTGGAAGGAATGTTCTGGGTTTCCTAAAAATTGCTTTAAAGGTTTATGAAGCTTTGGACAGGCTAGCCCAGGGGTAGTCAAACTGCGGCCCTCCAGATGCGAATGCTGGCAGGGGCTCCTGGGAATTGTAGTCCATGGACATCTGGAGGGCCGCAGTTTGACTACCCCTGGGCTAGAGTGTATAATGCAAGGTTTATAACAGACGGTATTGAAAAATCAACTGAATAGCACAAGTTAACTTAAAAACGATGAGCATTTACATACAGAAACCAGTGAACGCTATGGCAGACTTACACCAATGTGTCAACTCACACGACCACTTTTAAAGGTGAAATACTGTTTTGATTGGAAGTTGGTATGCTGAACATATCTTGTAAAGTCTATTGTTGCTGGACTGCAAAGGCTTACGGGAAGTAACCTCAGAAGAGGAGGTTAGGGTTAGGGTTAGGGTTTTGATTTTCATTGCCATTCACTTCAATGGGAAAAACATAAAATCATTTTTAACTATTGTAATAACATTCTGTGGCACTTTACATAGGATACATGGGGAACAAAATATGGGGGTTACCACAGAGTTTTCAGCACGTCCTAGAGTGGCATGACATTATTTCCAGGTTCTCCCTAGGAAATTGCTATTTTTCACTTTACTTTTTCTCTGGCAGTCCTCCAGAGCAGTGGAAGACATCAAGTGCTATGAGTAAATGGTGCATGTAACTGTACAACTCCAATGTGTTTGTTTATTGTAGCAAAATAATACAGAAGTCCACTGGCAACACCAAGACTTATTCCAACTCAGCCAACAGACTTTTGGTTCTGAATTTCCAGCAGACAGAAGGTCCCTGTTGCAGAAAAGACTCAATGAACTGACAACATTGCTGTGCTAATATTTTCTTCTAGGGTCCTCAGCCATGTACTGGGGGTTTAGTGAAGCATTTTTCTCTCATTGGAGCTCTAATACTGGGAATTAGTATAAGTTGCATTAGCCTCTTTTCTTCCTTTCCCCATCTGCAAGACCTACCTTCAGACAACATCAACAAAAGAAATTTCACCAGCTAGACAAGCACAGTCCTTGAACACAGAGTAGAATAGCAAGCATATGACATTTATATTTTTGCTAATATATTACAGACATAAGAAAGACATCAGTGAAATGATTGTGCACAAGCTTTCACCAAAATCTTCTAAGGGGATAATTCTCTTAGGTGAGAATTTCTGTTAACTTATTTGGTTGGAAGAGGCTGCTGTCAGATTCTGAGACAGCAAGGTTCTGAGCATTTCCGGAGATTATCCACTGCCTTTGTTTTTAATGTAAAGTATTAATTAGTTTAAATTTTGACTAGTTCACCATTTATGCCACTGGTTCACGTTTTGCCCAGATTTGCCTCAGGATGAGGTAAATTGCAAAAAAAGTAGATTTACCACTATTATCTCTCATCCCATCAGTGAGCAACCAGAGAGCAACCAGAAGAAAACCCATATGGAGGGGGATAAGGGTGATTGTATCATTGTCCCGCCCTCGCACCCAACCTCCCCTCTCTATTTCCTGCTCCAAGTATTTTTTTTAATAAAAAATGGCATGGTCCACGTTGACCGCAAAACTACATTGTCAAAGGTAAAATAAAATATTATTTCAAGTGTACATGGTCTTTTTGGGATCAGGCAGGCAAAACACAGTCCTGTTTATGATTTTTGGAACTAGGCAATAAAAGGCAGCTAGGTAATCAAGCGGCTTTCTCCCGATCATCCAGGCATGCATTCCCATTGTTTTAAAGCCTTCCATTTACACAAAATGATTTTTGGGGCTCCAGTTTCCTATGTGCAGCCTCTCAAGAATCCACGCAGACATAAATTAATTCCAAAAGCGGGGGGTGTTGTATCATTCTGGTGTTTCTCCATAGCAACCAGGAAGTATTGATTCTTATTTAAAATTACATCTGTGTTGTGGCATTACCACATAGCAACTTGGAAATACATTTAAAAAATAATAATTTGGGGGCACTGAGGGGGGAGAAAGTTTCAGTCCACAAGAGAACTGCTGTGCTGTGATTGGTGGCTTGCTGTGATTGACAAGCTAAAGAGCAGGGGGAGACGTTTGGCTTGTTTTCTCTTGTAGCCTTGTTGGGAGGCAGAAAGCAATGAAGGGGCAGAGGGAAAATGTGGGAGGGGTCTCCCTGTGAGTAGGGCTGCAAATATGCAGTTTACCACCCTGTGTTTGCAAGCAGGAGGCCACTCGCATTTTAACCCTCCATGCAGAAATGGTCATTGATTTCCAAATGTAAATCCCTGTCATTTTTATGACTATATATGAGGAATACCCAAAGGAAACATGTCTTTGATTATGTAGTATGAAACTATAGATGAACCATGTTTAGAATCTCTTCATTAGGTTGGGAAATCCTGCTATTATGCATTGAAATGACTGTTATGTGCTATTTTGAGCTAAGTAACCCTCTTACATTTGCAGAACAAACAGTTTGCAGAATATTTGTGGGTTCTTTTTTTGCTAAAGTATTTCTTAAGGAAACTTGTTCAAGAGAGCTTTTTTCCAGCTGTTCTGCAAACTGATCAAAATCTTTATATGGTTCTATGTCACAATGTACCCAATTCTATACTGGGGTGGGGAGTGGGGGAATCCTTAGCCCTCACACAATGATTTATGCTGGTCTAAGCAAAAACTGAAACCAGCCTCTCTTTGAAGGCTGGTGTGTTTTTTACACATTCAAACACTGTCAACTGCAAAGGAAGAATTTGCTGGGCACTATACAAATGGTTTTTGTCTGCATAGATTTGTTGGTTTAACTTTGCAGCACTTGAGGGTTTCTGCAAATAATTTTTGATAATTACTTAAATGTTATTTCATCTGAAATTCGTTATTCGCAGAAGCTGTTAAAGCTCCTGCCACCAAAAGTAAAAAGTCTACCTTATAAATTGAGGTCATCTATTGTTTCCCTTTTGAATGTGTGGGGAACGGCAGTTTGTGCCAGAAAATGCTTAAAGTCACCTATAAGTTTCAAGTGTCACATGGTGTTTCATGGATCTTGGGGGGGGGGGGGGGTCAGCAGCTTTTCTTAAAAGATCTGGCTTCTTGTACCTTGCTTTTTACTATCCAAAGGAGTATCAAAGATGCTTGCAATCTCCTTCCTCTTCCCACAACAAGCTAAGGGAGCTCTAAAAGAACTGTGACTGTCCCAAGGTCACCCAGCTGTCTAGATTTGGAGGAGCTGGAAATCAAACCCAGCTTAGAGGTCTCCACTCTTAACCACTACACCAAGTTTCAGTTGGTTCAGAATGAAGCAAGATTCCTATTGTAAATTTTGGACCTAACAGTTTTAAAGCACTTTATTGGATGTCAGCCATTTTGTCTTTTTTTTTTTTTTTTTGGATATCTTAGTGTTTTTTTTATGAACTGCTTTACATGTTTTTACTGGTCAGAGCTGGATATAAATATCTTAAATATATAAAATATGCAGCTCTATATCCCATATTGTTGACTTTTGCTATACCATTTTTAATGATAAATCATTTCCCACCAGCAGCTGGTATCCTAGCCCCTCCTGGTTTTTTTCACTCCTTGGTGCTGTGTGCAATTTTTTTTTCTTAGTTTCTGTTTCGTAATTAAGATGCAAACAAAACACATCCCCCATTTCAGTCACCTCTTACAAAAAACAATGATTGTTTCTTAAAGGTTGTCTTTTCTTTCCTTATTGCAGTCTCTGTTGGTTTCACTGTTACAAAACAGCCAGCATTTTTCTAATAATAATAAGAGCTGGCTTTCTTAAGCAGGGTACCATGAAACCCTGAGGTTCCTTGATGTATATGGCCAATTATGGGTCTAGAGGGGTTGGGAAGAAAAGGGACCCCAGGTGGGCCTGTATACAGCTATACTTCCCAACTATATTCTGCACGGTTGCGCTAATTTTGGGGTTTCTTGAAGCTGGAAGAATGTTTTGGGCATTTCTCAAGAGTAAAAAAGTTTTAAAAGGCCTAACATTCCTTAGGGGAAGCAGTAATAGGCTCTGGGTTTTCTTGACTGATTGCAAAGTGTAGTCACCAGGATTACATATGTGTGTGAGGTATTACAGTCCTGAAGGATAGAGAGTGAGGCTTTGCCTTCCTCTCCTCCTTATAGCTGTCCTGTTATGCCAAATTTTCTTTTGCAGTATGTTTACCTGATGCCATCCAAACCTTAATCTCCATCCAAGCACCTGGCTGCCCAGACTACTCTCCTTGTGCCACCAAATGTCCTTATCAGTCTGCCTCTTCCTTGTACTACTGTTCAAGCTAATTGGCTGCAGTGCTGTCTGTGTTATTTGGAATCTTTCCTATCAATTGATTTTAATATTAATGGACACCTTTCATTGTCTTAAAAGGAAGGCTTTATTCTATCTTTTTCAAACTGGGCAATGGGGGTATCTTTGGCAATAGCTACAATTTCCCCCACACACACTTGTTCTGTCCAATTTGATTGAAAATACATGGCAGTAGAGACATGAGAAAAGGGAGAGGGGGCTTCAATTGAAATCACAAAATAAAATTATGAAAACAAAGTCGCAAAAAAGAAACAATAATGAAATAAAACCATGTTGAAACAACCTGGTAATGAAATGATCCCTTTTTGAATTAATAACAAAAAGGAAAGGGAAAAAATTCCAAATTCCATACACAAGGCTAATGCTGTGTCTGTACTTTGATACACTTGGATTAGCTAACGATTTCCCCCCCTTTAAAAACAAACTTAAATAGATGCAAATAAGTAAGGTGGGATTTGTGATGAAATTTAACAAAGGTTAGCAATGCTCTATGAATGTGATCACAGTGCCTTCTTTGAAAGAGCTGGTTCTATTGTCATTAAGTACCTTTATCTTAATAAGCCTCTCCTTCTAAGAAGTTCAGAAGTTTTCTTTCACGAAATTAACAGATTCAGATCATATATAAGGCAATTGATTCTACTTAATTGGTGGATAAAGAATATGATTTTTCTTCAAAAATTAAGTACATACTGAAAGCCTGGCTTGAATAAAAAGAAAAGATAATTCAGCAAACAGAAATGTTAGGAAGCCTTAATGCCATTTACACTTTCAATCATTGAGATCCAATTTTTCTTTTGTGTAGAAAAATCTAGGATAAACTCAAGGTTTGATTACTGTAATTAAGGAATTTATTATTCCTTTTCTTTAAAGATGCCTTGAGCAAATTTGGCACAGGTTTTAAGTCTACTGAATGGGTCCTTTGACAATTTACTTTCTTACCTGCCATTAACAAAAGCCATCTAGTGCATTTTTGTTGTTCTTTTGGGAATGCTCCCAGACACCTCTTCTAGTGCAGTAGGATCACACACAGCCCTGTAATTCCCTGTAATGACTTCTCTAAATTATTATTATGTATTGACTTGAGTTGGTATACTATGCACACACAACCACTAGATCTGGTACGATACATCATTCTATGTTCCAGAGGATGACTAGTAATGTCTTGCTGGAGGCCACCCAGGGAGTCCATGACTGATTCTGGAATTGAATCATTCATCTAACAGGCCACTCATGCCACCTAAGTCCCCCCTTCCCAATTCGTGTAAATCCAAGTAAAAAGGTAACATTTAAATTGTCAGTTCTTGTTGACCAGACAGCTGTTGAACCATATATACTTAAGTTTCCTGGACTAAAATGCATATTAGTGTTGGGCTATACAAGATCTGTAGTATGATTCGAAAGGATAAGAAGAAAATCCTACAGGAGCCATTGGAAAAGATGTGTATTTAGCATAGTTTGATTAGGAACTTCCAGATAGTTTTCAAATAGTCTCCTGCAGCATCCTGATTGGCTCAATTGGACCATTTATGCACTGGGAACTTCACTGCCCCAGATCCTGTGCACAAGTACAAATTGGGGGTGGATTAGATGCACCAGGCCAAATTTTTCCCCATGTGAGGACAGGAAGAGGTAGGGCAACCTGCCATGACTAAAATTCCAGCCTGCAGCCTGGCATGAAACCTCCAGTGCGTAAATGGTCTTGGAGACTTTCTTCTCTTTTGAGCACACTTCCTCCCTGCTTACTCCCTGCCAGTACAGAACAGACAGAATGAATGAATGAATGCAGAACAACTATTAGACAGTTAGTTAGGTGTCTCTCTGCTCTTTCTTTACAAAGTTGTTTATCTTCTTAATAAAACTATTTTATTCTTTTAAGCAGCCTGATCCCCCTTCAAGGATCGCTGCCTTGTTGTGGCAAGGGGGCTTGCGTAGTTCAGTGAAGCTATGAGCTATACCGTGCAGGGCCACCCAAGACGGACAGGTCATAGCTGAGAGCTCTGACAAAAGGTGATCCACTGGAGAAGGAAATGGCAAACCACTCCAGTATCTTTGCCATGAAAACTCTATGGACAGTTCCAATAGGCATAACGATATGACGCTGGAAGATGAGCCCCTCAGGTCGGAAGGTGTCCAATATGCTACTGGGGATGAGCAGACGGCTAGTACGAGTAGCGCCAGAATGAATGAAGCGGCTGGGCTAAAGCCGAAAGGACGCTCAGTTGTGGAAGTAACTGGTGGCGAAAAGACAGTCCGATGCTGTAAAGATTTTTATTCCATAGGAACCTGGAACGTCAGATCCATGAATCAAGGCAAGCTGGACGTGGTTAAACAAGAAATGAGAAGACTGAACATCGACATTTTAGGAATCAGTGAACTAAAATGGACAGGAATGGGTGAATTTAATTCAGATGACCATCAGGTATACTACTGTGGACAAGAATCTCGCAGAAGAAATGGAGTAGCCTTCATAATCAATAAGAGAGTAGGAAAAGCAGTCTTGGGATACAATCCCCAAAATGACAGAATGATCTCAGTTCGAATCCAAGGCAAACCATTCAACATCACAGTGATCCAGGTCTACGCCCCAACCACTGCTGCTGAAGAGGATGAAGTTGATCAGTTCTATGAAGCCCTACAACACCTTCTAGAAGCAACGCCCAAAAATGATGTGCTTATCATCATGGGGGATTGGAATGCTAAAGTAGGAAGCCAAAAGATAACCGGGATAACTGGCAAGTTTGGCCTTGGAGTACAAAATGAAGCAGGGCACAGGCTGGTAGAATTTTGTCAAGAGAATACAATGGTCATAGCAAACACTCTTTTCCAGCAACCCAAGAGACGACTCTACACATGGACATCACCAGACGGTCAACACAGAAATCAGATTGACTATGTGCTCTGCAGCCAAAGATGGAAAAGTTCTATCCAGTCAATAAAAACAAGACCAGGAGCTGATTGTGGTTCAGATCATGAGCTTCTTGTTGCAAAATTTAGGCTTAAATTGAAGAAAGTAGGGAAAAGCACTAGGCCACTCAGGTATGAACTAAATCATATCCCCGACGAATACACAGTAGAGGTGACAAATAGATTTAAGGAATTAGATCTGATAGACAGAGTGCCTGAAGAACTATGGACGGAGGTTCGCAACATTGTACAAGAGGCAGCAACTAAAACCATCCCAAAGAAAAAGAAATGCAAGAAATCAAAATGGCTGTCTGAGGAAGCTTTACAAATAGCTAAGGAGAGAAGGGAAGTGAAAGGCAAGGGAGAAAGAGAAAGATACACCCAATTGAATGCAGAATTCCAGAGAAAAGCTAGAAGAGATAAGAATGCCTTCTTAAATGAACAGTGCAAACAAATAGAAGAAAACAATAGAATCGGGAGGACCAGAGATCTTTTCAAGAAAATTGGAGATATGAAGAGAACGTTACATGCAAAGATGGGTATGATAAGGGACCAAAATGGTAGGGACCTCACAGAAGCAGAAGAGATTAAACAAAGGTGGCAAAATTATACAGAAGAACTATACAAGAGTGAGCTTAACATCCCTGATGACCACAATGGGGTAGTTACTGACCTGGAGCCAGACATCCTGGAATGTGAAGTCAAATGGGCCTTAGGAAGTCTGAGCAACAATAAAGCTAGTGGTAGTGACAGCATTCCAGTTGAACTATTCAAAATCTTAAAGGACGATGCAGTAAAAGTGCTACACTCAATATGCCAGCAAATTTGGAAAACTCAACAATGGCCACAGGATTGGAAAAGGTCAGTTTACATTCCAATCCCAAAGAAGGGCAATGCCAAAGAATGTTCAAACTACCGCACCATTGCACTCATTTCTCATGCTAGCAAAGTTATGCTCAAAATCCTACAAGCTAGGCTCCAGCAATATGTGGACCGAGAACTTCCAGAAGTACAGGCAGGATTTCGAAGAGGCAGAGGAACTAGAGATCAAATTGCCAACATACGCTGGATCATGGAGAAAGCTAGGGAGTACCAGAAGAACGTCTACTTCTGCTTCATTGACTATGCTAAAGCCTTTGATTGTGTGGAGCACAACAAATTGTGGCAAGTTCTTAAAGAGATGGGAATACCAGAGCATCTTATTTGTCTCTTGAGAAATTTATATGCAGGTCAAGAAGCAACAGTGAGAACTGAACATGGAATCACTGACTGGTTCAAAATTGAGAAAGGAGTTCGGCAAGGCTGTATACTGTCGCCTTGCCTATTTAACTTGTATGCAGAGCACATCATGAGAAATGCGGGATTAGAGGAGTCACAAATTGGGATCAAGATTGCAGGGAGAAATATCAACAACCTCAGATATGCAGATGATACCACTCTAATGGCAGAAAGTGAAGAGGAACTAAAGAGCCTGTTGATGCGGGTGAAGGAGGAGAGTGCGAAAGTTGGCTTGAAACTCAACATCAAGAAAACAAAGATCATGGCATCCAGCCCTCTCAATTCCTGGCAAATAGAAGGGGAAGAAATGAAGATAGTGACAGATTTTATTTTCCTGGGCTCCAAGATCACTGCAGATGGGGACTGCAGCAAAGAATTTAAAAGACGCTTGCTCCTGGGGAGGAAAGCTATGGCAAATCTAGACAGCATCCTAAAAAGCAGAGACATCACCCTGCCAACAAAAGTGCGTTTAGTCAAGGCTATGGTCTTCCCAGTTGCAATGTATGGCTGCGAAAGTTGGACCATAAGGAAGGCCGAGCGTCAAAGAATTGAGGCTTTTGAACTCTGGTGCTGGAGAAGACTCTTGCGAGTCCCTTGGACTGCAAGGCGAACAAACCGGTCAGTCCTAGAGGAGATCAGCCCTGACTGCTCTTTAGAAGGCCAGATCCTGAAGATGAAACTCAAATATTTTGGCCACCTCATGAGAAGGAAGGACTCCCTGGAGAAGAGCCTAATGCTGGGAGCGATCGAGGGCAAAAGAAGAAGGGGACGACAGAGAATGAGGTGGCTGGATGGAGTCACTGAAGCAGTAGGTGCAAACTTAAATGGACTTCGGGGAATGGTAGAGGACAGGAAGGCCTGGAGGATCATTGTCCATGGGGTCGCGATGGGTCGGACACGACTTCGCACATAACAACAACAAAGCAGCCTGATACTGCACTCCTTTTGTCATTTTAAACTCTACCAATAATTAGTCAATCACAGAGAATAACTCCTAATAGTTAAACTGGATGGTTTAACTGGATGGGCCAGTTGGTGTGCAACTGAGAGTGTTCAAAGAACTTTCTGTAGAGCTTGCAGAACCCTTGTCCATCAACGTTAGGACTTCTTGGAGGACTGGAGAGGTGCCAGAAGACTGTAGAAGAGCAAATGTTATCCCAATTTTTAAAAACATTAGGAGAGGATGACCTAGAAAACTACAGGCCAGTGAGTCTGACCTCAATTGCAGGGAAGATAATGAAGCAGGTTTTTAATGGAGTGATCTGAAATCATCTGGAGAACAATTTGTTGATCCGGGGAAGTCAGCACAGATTTGTCTCCAACAGGTCCTGCCAGACTAACCTGGTTTCCTTCTTTAACTGAGTGACAGACTTATTAGATCATGGAAACTCAGCGGATACTGTTTACCTAAGGTTCCCCATGATGTTCTGATGGGTAAAATGGAGGACTGTAGACTGGATTTTTGGATGGTTCGGTGGATAGGGAACTGGCTAGAAAAACCACGCCCAAAGAATAGTTGTCAATGGTATTTCATCAGAGTGGAGTGAGGTGAGCAGCAGAGTGCCACAGGGCTCAGTATTGTAATAACTACAGATGAAAGCATAGCTGAGAATCACAGGCCAGTTCAATGTCAGTGTATATAAGTGAGATGCTGTTTTTGATCCATGCATTCCATCCACAGGGACAGTAAACATTTCAGTCCCCATCCAAATGAGTTAGAGAAGCCCTGTCTCTAGCATCAGTGAATATGTGATGTGACTGACTACCCCTTTGCAATAACACAGCCCCCTAACCATTATTCTTTTATTGACTTAAAAATTATCTATATCCCATCTATCTATCGAAAAAAAATGAACAGAACAGCTAAAAATACTTAAACTATACAAATTCTGAATGCAGGAATGCTGTTAACGTTGATAAAAATATGATCTGTTTTCCAAGTTACTGTGATCACACTGCTCCCCTGCATGTAAGAGGAGTCCCTCAATGACAGTGCAATCCTAATCAAAATGACAGTTTTCTCATTCCATTTGGGTATGTCATTCTTCTTAAGACTATAGAATCAGAGTCCAGTAGCACCTTTAAGACCAACAAAGATTTATTCAAGGCGTGAGCTTTCAAGTGCAAGCACTCTTCCTAAAGGTGCTACTGGACTCTTGGTTTTATTGTGCTACTTCAGACCAACACAGCTACCCATTTGAATCTGATCTTCTTAAGACTGTTCAAGGTCCAAATTGGACACCATGTTAAATAGCTTTTCACCTGCACCATAGAGGTTTCTACAGGTTTACCTGCATATGTTGACTCCTGTAGTACAGGGATAGGCAGGCTATGCCTTAGTAAATCCGCTTCGTTTGTAGCTTGCATTGAAGAGTCTTCTCACTGACACATAAAGAACTTTCTGAATCACCAAGGAAAATATGTACCCTCTAGTATCATGCTAATTAGTGACCTGCATTTTGAGCATAGTTCAGTCCAAAGTCACCTTCTTCTTTTGTGCCCGTACAATCAGGATGCATTGTTTTAATGAACTTCAACAGGGGAGGAGGTAAAAAGCAAACTACCTGTCCTGTGAGGCAGTGCTTGAACATGCATGCCTTAATTGTTCCAGAACTAGAAATGATTCTAGCCTTTTTCATTAACAAATATTGAGTTAGAGTCAGATAAATGTTCTCATCTGTAAGTCACTAACAGAAAAATGTAAATGTTTTATGTATTCAAAGAATATGGCAAACAGCAGATGGAGAGGGAGTTTGCAGTGACAGATGGAGAAGGAGAAAGCCATGGGAAAGCCGTACAAGAATGTGCATGTGCAATCAGCTATCCCCCCCCTTTTTTTTGTATGATCAAACATATGTGAACTGTTTGAATACAAATTAACAGTTTATTGAACAGTCGACTGTGCTGACTGTGATTTGTATACTGCAAACTAAACTAGAAAATGACAAAATGCAAATGAGAAGATAACCATGTGATTTAAAAAACATGTTCAGCAGATAATAATTAAATGAGATATCAAACCAGGAGTCCTCCAGATAAGTACCTTCTACATTCACTTTTGGATGAAAAACCATTAGGGGACGATGAACAATAATTGTCAATAAGCTGACAAGGGTAAAAAAACTGGGTGTGTCACCTGCTAGATAAGGGTAGAACATAAAAAATTGTCTAAGAATGATCTCAGAAATCCATGTTGCTTCATTTGAGAGAAGATAGTTCTTTTGATATCTTGTTCCAGGCAATTTGAGGCTTTAACTGTCAAATACAGGTCTTGGCACTGAACCTAAAATATAGCTGGGCATCACAGATGGTATAAAATTCAGATGGCCCCTCTTAATATCATCCTGACAACCACTAGCTTCAGTTTCTGAGCACTCATTATTCTGGGTGGTCATTAAGGTATTAGTACCTAGGTCCAGGTCCTTAAATAAATGGGAATGGCAGATACCAGCCAAAACTAGAAGAATGCATCCTTGACTGGTAATTTCAATCAGATATTCAGTTGTGACAATGTCTAAAAGAGAACTCCGTGGATCCTGAAAGGATGCAATGCAGATAATCGATATAGTATCTGTTCCTGGATCAGTTATATTGCTAACCAATAGTTTGGATTAAGCTTTGGAGGTTTTGTCCCCGTCTAGTCTATCGTATTTCAGACACTGGTTCAGCACTGTCACCACAGGATTTCAAGAAAAACAAAAATGGTTGCCATCCTCATAGTGATTCCATGGTAGTAGAAATCTATGGGCAGTCGCCTTCAGAAGCATAATATGTATTTAGATAGCAGGATACATGATGGAACATAGGCACCGCTTTTCAGATCTTCCCTCCAGACAGGTATAGGCCCACTACAAAACCGTGCTTGTCAGT
Source organism: Paroedura picta (assembly GCF_049243985.1). NCBI lineage: Eukaryota > Metazoa > Chordata > Lepidosauria > Squamata > Gekkonidae > Paroedura > Paroedura picta. Next base: position 66,624,410 of record NC_135378.1, read on the forward strand.
CCCAGCTTGCCAAGGATCTCCAGAGAGATATTATAATTGATAATATGAACAGCTGCTGAAAGAACCAGACAAGGGTTTACCCTTTTGTGTCTTCTTGTCCAGATTATCTTCTAGGATTACAACCCCATCAGTCTTCAACATATACACACCCCAAAACCACCTCTGCCAGTTCAGGCAAGACTACTAATCAGCAAGGTAGGCAGTGCACCAACACAATGCCTCATCTTTCTTGGGCTTCCAGCACCAGAGACAAAGTCTGAAGACCATCAGAGGGACAGGAATGATGACAGAGCACAGTAACTCCCCTTCCCTATTTATGTAGCTCTGCTGCACTCCCTTTTCTCTCCCTCAACCCTCTTTTTTTTCTCTTGCCCCCATGGGGCCAATGGTTTAGATAGAGATTAGAACTTTCATTACTGTTTTTAATGTTTTGATCTATAGTTATTTATTGTTGTTATAAATTTGTTGTAAACTGCCCCAGGGTGAATATTCACAAGGGTGTGGTATAAAACAGTGGTCCCCAACCCCCAGGCCAGGGACAGGGACCGGGGTCAGGACCGGGATCGGTCCATGGATCAGTCGGTACCAGGCTGCGGCTCTTCCTGGAGCATCTCACTGCTCCTCCTTACTGCATCTCACTCTCATGTCGTGTGGTTCAATGCTGATGTTCCAGACTGCAACCGATTTCCAATGGTCTAGCACAGCAATCCCCAACCTCCGGTCCGGGACCGGTCCGGGGATCAGTCAGTACAAGGCTGTGGCTCCTCTCTCATCCTCCTCCCCGACTGCTGCCTTGGGGGCTCCCCTGCCACTCTGTCGCCGGCTCACCTTTGGTGCTTTCCAGTGGCTGCCATGGCTGGGGCTCCCCCTCAGCATGGCTCTGCACAGCTGCTGCTGGCAGCGCCCCACAGTGGGTGGCGGGAAGTCAGGGGCGCCAACGGGAAAGCAAATGGAGCAGGGGCTCAGGTGGCGACAACGTCCCTCAACAAAAGACTACCCCCCCAGGCCTCAGTAAAATTGTCAAGCGTTGACCGGTCCCCAGTGATAAAAAGGTTGGGGACCACTGGAATTCCTAAAATAAATAAATAAATCTAGGCATAAGTACCCGGGAAGGACTAATCCTGATGGTCTTGGCATTCATTCAGTCATTATTTAATTCATAGACTACCCCTCTTGACAAGTGGGCTCGGGGTGGTTCACATCAATAGATAAAAACAGTTATAAACAGATTAAAACATCCCCGAAAAAAATTAAAACTACCAAAGAACCCCCCCACTACCGTACTCACCCATTTATTATGTTTAAGAATGAATTTGCCTAAGAACAAGACAAAACATTTATTTATTAAAATACTTACATCCTACCTTTCCTCTAGGCTCAAGACACCTTACAAATCATAATTTAAAACACACAGAATAAAATAAACCCTCAGATAATCCCCTCCTTTTCCAAAGACCTCTGCAGTCTGTATCCCTTTAAAAGCCTTGGCATATAAAACAGCCTCACAGCACTTTTGCAGATTTTAATATCAAATCACTGTTTAGGATGTTTTGACACAGTGGGCCCAAGAGCTTGTTTCTCAAGTTTTTTTGTCAACCAGCAGACATGCACTTTTCACTTGCAACCTAAAAGTGATGGTGGCCACAGGTCCATCCATTTTAGAAGCTGGTGCAGTCCTTTAAAAACTGCTAAAATGCCCCCCAGTCTGAATTGGACTTGTGGCACAGCAGCCCCAGAAGCTCTTGTCCCCCCCCCCACACCCATGCACCTTATCAAGTGCTGAAACACTTATAGATAGGAGTAAGGTGTTTGACACCCCATTGTCCATATACCAAATGCTATTATTTGATTCAAAAGAAAACATTGTTGAAAATATCATCTACATAGCCCATATCTTCCTTCACACTCACCTCTGATGCCTCACATAATTTGGATTTTCTATAGAAAATATTTTTTCTGAAATAGGTTTTAAAAAATTGAGGATTGTGATGGGATTGTATAGTTGGAACAGTAAGGCCCAGAGTTCAGTTTCTTAAAAAAAAAAATCGATGTGATCATATGGGTAGGATTTTGCTTCTTAGCAAAAGAGGGCAAAGGGACAGCACAGTTTTATATTTTTAAATACTTTTCGTGATCATTGTGAAATGTGCCTTCTTCAAGGTAATGGCAAAGTGAGTGCCTCTCCAAACGTCATTATAGCCAAATCAAGTCTGTTTTAATATCATAAGAAAGCAATTAACTTGAATTAAATTCTCCAAGATTGAATTGCTTCATTTTCATTGGGAAAGGGTAATTCATTTGAGTCACCGGTGCTTTTTCCATTGTGAGAGGAAAATGGAAACAAAGACAGAATACTGCTTTATACTTCTGTTCGGTATTTCTACGTGGTTTCCAAACTGGTGGCATGTTAGACCAGGGATTATTCCTCCTAGAATATGCTATAAAACCATGGAGTTCAGTAGAAAACAGGGGTAAAGCTGGTCAGGACTGCTTCTTTGTGTTTGTGGGGGAAGAACAGGAATTTTGTCCAGCAGCCTCCACCAAAGGATTCCCCAAGCTGAATCAGCTCTGTGCCACATGTATTGTGTTGCTTGGGAGTTGCTCCCGGCTCGGTTCTCCTCCTGCTCCCTACTGAAATTATAAATTGGGATACAATGGGAGATGACTTCATCATGGTTGGTAAAAGAACCAAATCAGATACTGCAGAGACCATTCCTAGTGACGATGATGATGAAGATGGCCATCTTTTTCGTCACTACACTCACTACGTTCTGGCAGACGATAGGGTCCCTAACTCCTGTTTCCTGCCATCACTACTGCAACTGAAGGGAGAAAAATAATTTCTAAAACATCATAATTGAAAACTTCTAGGATAACTGGAAAACTTCTAGGCATGATGTTGCTTCCATGAACAACATGGAAGCAACCTTAATCTTCTCTATGAATCACCAGAAACGATGGTATCACAGTTTCTGATAATTCCGAGACAGAAGTGCAGGCCCCTCAATGCTGCTCTCCCGTCTACTCGTAATAAAGAAGCACTAGCAGAGAGGTGACAGCATATAGGGTGAGAACTAGAAAATGGCCTGGCACTCCTTTTTCTAGATTTCTCATTTAGTAGAAGGGAACCTTTGAATCCAGCCTCTCATCGAATCAAGCTGTCTATCCATTGCATTATTTTAGTTAATTATCTTAATAGCTGATTGATTATATTTAAATAATTTTACATATTGCCCAAACCTTTTGGGGTGCATGCTTTTTTAAAACATTGAAATAACTGCTTCAAACATAAACAAGTACAACCTTTAAATCTTATCCCCAGCTATTAAAACTGGCCAGTCCAATTAAACAACAAATGCTTTAGCTGATTAATCTACTAACTGCCACTTGAAGTTCAGTTAATGAGTAGTACTAGATCAGCTCCTGTAAAATGAATATAGAGTAATTTGCTCCTTGGAATTCCTTTGTACGCTGGCTTTTAAGAATTCTAACACGTAGGAAATTTAAAAGGGAACCGAGGACTGTTTGAAAATCAATAGGCCAATTCCTGCTGTATTACTGCACGTTTTATGTGCACATTCTATAATCATCATCTAAAACTTTGATGTAACATCATTTTTATAACCTAAAATGTAATTTATGTTTCTTATCTGAGATGATCCGCGGGAAAAAAAGAATGACGACTATCACCATTATTTTTTGATACCCATGAAATACTTCAGCAGTAAAAAGTGAGGGCTGTTTTGTTCCTACTAAGCTGATAGGGCTTTCAGTGAATAATATGTAATTATGCAAATCTGCACCCTCAGAACAACAGAGGAACTTGCCTGTATCAGCCGTATGATTCGTGTATCATGAAAGGTCACTCAGTGGTTTGATAAAACTGCAGTGAAATCTATCTGCTTAGAGACTGCCATGCAATTGTGTATAATACCCTATAACAACTTACCCTTGGTTAGAAAGAAATTAGTCCCTAACTATATGTTAAGGACTGGTTACAATTTTTATATGTTTTGCTGATGAATTGCATAACCCCCCCCCCCCAAAAAAAGAACAGGAAAGTATAAATCACTATTACTATCTTATCAAAACAACCTTTCCCCAATCTCTGTTAAACAGATCCTGCACAATTCTTGTTTTTCTTGCTATATTTTAGGGTGCAGTCAGAAAAACTGTTAGGTGGGCTTACATGCCATTGAAATTAATGTCTGTAAATCATAGATTCAGATGGATACCCATGGTGGTCTGAAGCTGAAGAATAAAGTTTGAGTCCATTGGCATCTTAAAGACCTATAAACATTTATACCCAAGCAAACTTGGAAGGGCTTGGCTACATTCCCTAATTGTCTGTAAATTGTCCTTTTACATGGCTAATCACTGATATCCATGCATGAGCTGCTAAAAACATTTACATTTCTGGAATACAGAATAGAATTGTCATTTGTTCTTCTGATAGGATGTCAGAGCCTTTAACAGCCCTATCAGGAACAGAAAAGCAACAGCTGAAAGATAAAAAGCCTCTTGAGAGGCTAAAAGATATCACTCAACAATAGAAAATAAAAACAATAAGTGGAAAAGGAAACCAACCAAGTTAAAAGCAGCCTCATAAAAAGCAAACGGCCACAGCAGAAACCAAAGCAATACAAGTCACAGCAGAAGTGGGCAAACAATAGATAACTTAAAAGCCATGAAAATCAATAGAAAAGCAGTGCAGGTGTAACTCAGACAGATAATGATAGATCAACCATCAACAATTCATTATTTTGTTTGCCATCAAGTGCAGCTGACTTTACAGGGACCCCATAGCATTTTCAAGGCAAGAGAAATTCAGGGTGTTTCCGCACAGGGACCAATGCTGCCAATTGGTTCCACAAAGCGGAAATGCTATTTTAAAAAGTGCAATCTCTGTGTTACGCATACCTGCATTTGTAGTGGAATCCAGTAGCGTTTCAATAGTTTCCCACAGGTTTCCAGTCTCGCAAAAATCGCTAGAAAGGAAGCTATTTTTATGTGCTTGGTCCTGCCCCTGGCCATCAATCAAACGAACAGCCAATGGGCGGTTGTTATCATGCTCCGGAAAAGTCCCTTTCCCTTTAAGCACAGGTTTAAAAAAAAAAACACGTTGCAACAAATATGTCTTGATTCTTCCTAACGTAGAGACCCATCTAGCTGGCATGTGAGCTGGCGAATCATCGTTACCGTGCTCCCCCAAGTGAAAAAAAATCCCCCTCCCCCGCACGGGTGCAATTTTCAGCCGAAAATAAAGGGAACTTGCAAAAGGGGCTGTTGTGGTTGGGGACTTAGGGAAGCTTTAAAGCACTTCTGTGGAGGGACTGTAGCTGGAGAATCCTCGCTGGGTGAATGAAGCCTCGCTGGTTCGCTCCGAGAAAAAAAAATGGCGATCGTTTCGCCGGAAGTTCGGAGGAGAGAACCAGGGGGAGGGACTTTGTTGGAACCGCAACAATGGGAACGCACGGGTCTTTTTCGCTAGTGTTGCAGATTGTTCGCAAGAGTGTAGCGCTTTTTGGAGGGTGAATCCACTTTTCCCGATTTCCCTAGAAGCGCTACAACAAATAACTTTTCACGGAACTGTTGCAGGAGTGTTGCAGATTGTGTGCGACGTCTTGCAGAACTGCAAATTAGTAGCATTTATAATATGAAAGCCTTCTGCTACATTAAAGTCGTGCAGAATGGACCTCAAAGTTGGTTTGCCTGTTTTTGTGTCATGGTGCTGGTGTTCTTTGGTTGTCTCCCATCCAAATACAGGCCTGATCCTGCTTAGCTTTTGAGATCTCAGTCTAGCCAGGTATACCCAAATCAGGGCGATAAAAGCTTGGTAAGTCTTCACCTGGTACCTATGGGTCAAGCCAGCCAAACAGCTATGGAGAAGCTCCAAAGATGAAACATTACAGCAGGAAAAAACCTGTCTTTGGTAGTTATCCCGTTTACCAAGTATACTTTGGTCCCAGGTTATTTATGGCTTTTCAGCTAAGATCCAGTTGTGCCCCACTACAAACTAACAGCAACTGTACTTCAGTTTGGAAGACTGTTATCTATACCGATAAGCATCTCAGCATTGCATTCCGCACCACATCAATGCTTCCAATCAATATTTAAAGACATCCCCACCCACAGCATAATCAGACTTCAACTAGGAACTTCCTAGTTAATATTATTAACAATAACAAATGTCACATGCTGGGGGAGTGTTTTGCAATGTGGTTTTGTATGGGGAGTTGTGTAGTTTCATCCAGCACTTTCCAAGTTCTTCATATAACTGTCAATCAAATACAAGCAGTGTGGTATAGTGGTTAAGATTTGCGGGGGAAACCCAGGTTCAGATCCCCATTCTGCAACGAACTTGCTGGGTGACCTTGGCCCAGTCATACAAACTCAGATTAAGCTGCTGTGTTGATTTGAAGGTAAAGTGAGGAGAACAGAATCCTTCTGTACCACTCTGAGCTCCTTGGAGGAAGGGCAAGATAAAAAAAATGTACCAGAGACAATAAATAAAAAGGGTTTTTCAGACCTAGATCATACTTATGAAACTGACATTTTATTTCCATTGCCATTCAAATGTGGTATTTCATAACTCCGGCTCCTGTATTTTGCTGGTCCCCATTTGATCTACTTGCTTAATACAATTTAATATTGGTAGTCTATTGACCTCCCGAAATGCCAAAGAACGGAACTTCACTATATTCAAATTACTGCCACAATATCTTGATTTGACAAGAAGTCCAGGGCTTCTTGCTGAAGAGTAAAGTAAAACTAATTTAGTAACTCACATGTAAAGGCTGCCCTTAGAATGAAATATCATGGACTGCAGTGCTAAAGTTATTATTCTAACAAAACACATGAAAGCTGATGTCACTGCTACGGTCAAGAAATATGAAAAGCTATCCAATTACAGTGAAACAAGAATAGTTCTAACCTCTTCTGAAATAAGAGGGACATTTTTGTCACAAAAGCTTCTGCGGAAAAGTAGCTTAAATGGTGTACGATGAATAAACTGCAATTCCATGCTAATCCCTTAATGGCAAAAGGCAACACAGTAAGTTTTTAGAAATGTTATTAGGCAGAGTTCAGTAACATTCTACAGTGATTGGAAAACACTAATAGGCAGAAGAAGAGGTTCTTATCCCTTGCTTTCCTCTACCCTAAGTCTCAAAGCCACTTACAATTGCCTTCTATTACTGTCCTCACAACAGATGCCTTGTGAAGTAGGTGGGGCTAAGAAAGCTCTGTCAGAACTGTGATAAAGCAAGACTCGCCCAGCAGGCTTCACGTGGAGGTGTGGGGAAATGAACCCGGTTCTCCAGAACAGAATCTGCTGCTTTTAACCACTGAACCACACTATTTATTTATTTATCATACTATTGTTATATGGAAAGTATTACTGTTTACTGCATCTCACTCTCAACTCGTGTGGTTCAGTGCTGATGTTCCAGACTGTAACCGATCTCCAATGGTCTAGCACAGCAGTCCCCAACCTTCGGTCCAGGGACCAGGACCGGTCCGGGGATCAGTCAGTACCGGGCCATGGCTCCTCTCTCGTCCTCCTCCCCGACTGCTGCCTTGAGGGCTACCCTACCACTCTGCCGCCGGCTCACCTTTGGTGGTCTCCAGCAGCCGCCATGGCTGGGGCTCCCCCTTGGCGTGGCACTGTGCAGCTGCTGCGGACAACAGGAAGTCAGGGACGCCAGCAGGAAACTTTTTTTTCAAGTTTTTTTTTCCCTGTTGGCTGTTTTATTGTTACTTGCCTTGAGTTCTAGTCTTTGTCTCGTGAGGCAAAGGTGATTATAAGTGTCTGGGTGACACCCAGAGAGAGATATCCTGACCTGCTTCCCATACTTCTAACTGGGTTGAATTGGGTCCTTATAAAGTAGGTACTCTGTCACTGAGCTATAGATGGCCCCAACTCAATCTAGAGTGATATAACTGCTAGAATTAAGATTGATTGGCAGCTGGCAGGGGCTCTGGGAATTGTAGTCCATGGACATTTGGAGGCCTACCGTTTGCCTACCCCTGCTCTAGATGCTCTGTTTTCTCTTGCAGAAAGTGGCTCTTTGGGGGGATTTCATCCTGGAAGGATGCCAAGCATTTTAAGAGAAAGGAGAACTAACTTTTATGAAGGCATGGAAAAATACATATATATTTCTGTCCCTCTCAGAAAGGTGGGAAGTCAAATTACAATATATCAAGTTATCGAAGCTTCAGTTATACCTATTAAAAAAATTTTCTTCTCAGATCCAAATGTTTATTAATGCACTGTATAAGCCATAGGCCAGTGGCATAAAATGCAAAGGCATAAAACGTTTCCAATAAAGCTAGGGTGAGCAGCTATATCTCTATGTAGTCTAATTATCACAGCTGTAGTATCCTGAACAGAATTATACCATTCGGTGCCCACTGATACTGGGAGATGGACAGAGGGAGTACATCTCTGTTGATTCTCCTGCACCTCTCAGAGGCTTTTGATACTATTAATCATGTTATACTTCTGGACTGCCTAGCTGGACTTTGGGTGGGAGGCACCATTCTGTGTTGGTTCTGGGCCTACCTGTAGGTTTCAGAAGATGATGTTGGGGTACTGCTGCAATCATTCCATCTGTTCTGTTGGCAATCAGGGAGGAAGTGTGCTCAAGTGAACAGGAAGTCTCCTCTTGAGCCAATCAGGATGCTGGAGGCGACTATTTGAAAAATATCAGAAAGTTTCTAATCTAACTATGCTAAATACACATCTCCATCGATGCTCTCTGCTGGACACCCTTCACATGCTTTTCAATCATGCACACTACAGAACTGGCATATTTCAGCAATTTTCAAACTGTTTTAAAAGATGTTTTAATGAGATATGTTTGGGACCAGAGTGACCTTAATGGTATTATAATGTGTTCTATCAGGTATGCTTTAAATTGTTAGTTGACTTTGCAGCAATTGTAAGAACAAAGTCAGGATATATTTTTGTTAATAATAATAATAACAGCAATAGTAACCACAATGACAACAATAATGGACTTAGAAGGTCATGGCTGTGCTATATCCAGTGAATTTCTGCATCACTAACAACAGTAGTCTTAAAACAAGAAGTAATGAGATACTTCTTAGAAGGGCAAATCATCAGAAAATGAAGTTTGGGTGATCAGCATTCTGAATCAGAACATCCATCGCCAGGAGCCACATTTTGTGTACGTGTGAATGCTTACACACTATTCCAACTACTCCACCAAGAATAGTAGGATCAGCATGCCAAAAGCACAATGGTAGCTCTTACTAAGTTATCTTTCTAAGAGTTTAATGTTTAAGGAGGCTCCACTTAGCCGTTATAGCTAGGAGAGGAGGGGCGTTGAGATAAATAGACAGTTCTTCCAAGCTATTGGCTGTCACTATATTTAGTGATGGCGAATTCCATACATTCTAATTATGTAATGCAGGGATAGTCAACCTGTGGGACTCCAGATGTTCACGGACTACAATTCCCATGAGCCCCTGCCAGGAAACACTCATGGGAATTGTAGTCCATGAACATCTGGAGGCCCACAGGCTGACTACCCCTGATGTAATGTATGAAGAAGCACTTCCGTTTAATTATACTGAATCTACTGCCCATCTATCACTTCATCAATTCCTACTGTATTTGTTTATATTTATTTAAATATACATATTTATATTTAAATAAATACATCATATGGCCTTAATGTAACATAGCCCAGGGATCCTAAGATTGTCTAGCTGCCAGGCAAGAGACCTTCAGGGGTGGTTTGCCACTGCCCACCCCCATGTCACAAGCCTAGTATTCCTTGGAGGTTGCCCTTCCAAGGGCTTGCCAGGGCTGGCCCCTGCTTAACTTCTGAGAACTAAAAGGATTGGATATGCCTGGTCAGGTAGTTCCGACTGTGATAGGGAGAAAAAGTCTCCTTAGTTTATTGTTGCATATTTTGAATAATTTTATCTACTACTTATATGGACCCTTCCCTGCCCAATTACTTTCTAATTTGAGCCTAAACTTACACTCAATTGATGTGTGTATAAGACCCATTATGCACGGGGGTTTTAGCGCACATTCGGGGTGGAATGGCGGCGACTAAAATCACCGATAATGCACGGAGCTGGCTGCAACCGGCCGCAGCTTCGGTGCATGCCGCCGAAAAAGCCGCGTCAGTGAAACGCGGAAGAAAGCGCAGCTTCCGGGTGACCAGGGCGCAACCAGAAGCGGCGCCCGGATTGCCGCGTGCATAATCGGTTACTCTGGGTTTTGCTGCCGTCGCGCCCCGCCCCGTACATAACCGGTATGTGTCGCGTCTTCCCCCTCCGCGTTTTCCATGTGACCCGAAATCGCCGTTTCGGCGACCGTGCATAATGGGCCTAAGGAAGAAAAGCATCCAACACTTCTCAGTAGTAAGCTAAAGGAGCTGCTGGCTCAAGCTTGAAAAATGCACATGGACATACATGATGCTGCCCTATGCTGAATCAGATCATTAATTCATCAAGGGCAGTCTTGTCTACTCAGGTTGGTGGCAGATGTCCAGAGTCTGAGGCAGAAGTCTATCACATCATCTACCACCTGATCCTTTAAACTGGAGAATGTCAAGGATTGAAACTAGGATCTGCTGCACACCAAGCAGATGCTCTACCACTGAGCTATGCCCCTTCCCTATGAGCCATAGTCCCTCATCTGTAAGAGATCTTTGACAAAATCAGAGAATTCTTATAGAGTAAGAAAACAGATAAAGTCTATTGAGGGGAATGATGTACATACCTTGGCTGGAAAATTAGAAAGCACTTTACCCATACTTTCCCTTCAGATTCTTGATCCAGGATACTGTGAGGTGGGTTGGAAGCAGTAGTATATCTCTAAGCATGATGGGGTTTGGAACCATCATGCAAAGGAATTCAGCAGCATCTACTACTCCTGCCATAATCACTTCAACTATTAAAAACACTGTTCTGGTTTTCATGTTATGATTATGTTATGCCATGTTATGTTATCATTGTTATTTATTGTATTATTATAATATTCCATGTAAGTATTCCACAACATTTAATGTAAACCGCCCAGCGTCATAGGGAAGGGCGGTATGGAAATCTAAATAAATAAATAACTCTGAAATTCTCACTTGATAGTGGTAATGCAGGCAGCAGATTTTTTTGTCCACCATTTCCAAAAAGGTGGTACATGGAATGGCCCATTAGCTGCTGCCTCTGCTACTCAATTCAAGATCCCCACAAGCCATTTGGCAGCCTCAGTGGCAGCAATCTCAAGACCAGGTGCAGAAATGTATAACAGTGCTGGCAGCAATGTGCAGAAACAGGGAAGGATCAGCCATTAAGGACACCAGGAAAAGTGCCAGTGTTCTAGTGCCCTGGAGGCCACCACCATCCCTCCAGAACCATCCTGATCCCAAGGCATTGATGGCAGACAGCATTTTAAAAGCAAGTCTCCTAGTTTTGCAGTAGCAGAGAACCAGGTGGTAAAGACTCAAACTCAAAAGTTAGGGAGTTTGAGTGACAGGCTGCTCCAAACACTCTGATTGGTCAGCAACAGCTGAGAGAGAAGTCCTATAAAAGCTGTATGCTGAGGGAATTGTATTGTTTTGACAGAGAGAATATCATTGAGATTGTTTTGTGTTGAGAGAATATCATTCTGTACCTGAGCTGCTGAATATCTACTCTGAGAAGATTTTAGTCAGAAAACACAGTTTAAAGAGTGTGGGTTCAGCCTGAACTGAAAGCACTTCTACACAGACAGGAGAATTGGAAATAATATTAAGCAGAGTGATTTGGGTAATGGGCTGAGACTCCCAGTCAGGCCCAAGGAACGAGGATAAGTCTTCTAGGGAGAGAAGAAGAAACCCTTCCCAGTTAAACAGGGAAATTATCTCCGAGGATTTCCCTGGTCTGGTGTGAAAGATACTGCTTTAGACACCTCAGAAGTTAGAGGGAAAATGGGTTTTCAGAAAATAGATGATAGGGTATTGACAAAGAATTCCAGTCTTCTAAAAACCATAGGAGTTTAAATAAACTCAAATAATATTGTAGTGTTGTTGAAGACACAACTATAAAAGCCTCTCACTGTTAAGAACTTAGAAACTAAAGAAATAAGCTTCAATAACTCCCTATAGTCTGAATTTAAGAACTAAAGACTATACAGCTACTGATTTTTTACCTCAAAGTTTCAACTCCTCATTCCACCTGACCTTTCTCTGTGTGTTGAATGAAATCTTTGATTCTGTTTGACTTTTATACTGTCTCAAGAGCCATTCTGAAGGGGTTTTGGTAAAGAGGGCTCCTGCATTTTCCCATGATGTTCCGTGGCTGAGTTAAAAGCCAAATTACCTTTCAGACACACGTTGGTAAGGCCAGCTTTATTAATCTCAAAATAAGAAACAACATTATATGGGTGGCTCAGTCAGTGAGGGAACATAACTTTTTTTTTTAAGAGAAAATCTACCTCAATAATCTGTCAGTCACCATCCTTCATCAGGTGAATGGAAGCTGACAATGACAATGACTGTCACTTCATAGAAGTCAATGGTTCCTGCCTGGATGTGATGTACAAGAGCCATAGAGGTCAGGTGTGAGCTGCAGTGAACATGCTCCTTGCCCTTTGCCGTCCATCAAAATATGGGGCTAGAATCAACCCTCTTTTTCCTTCCCGTCTCATAGAGCAGACTGGGGGGTTGGAACCATTTCCGTAGCTGGTTTTGCCTTCCAGTCTGTCCCTGTACAACAAATGGCGATCTATTTTGTAGTCAGATTTGTTTGTTTTTCTCAGATCCTTTCGTCCTCACCCAATATGTCCCTACTCAGTCAAGGTGTCATGAGATTCATCACAGAGTCTGAAGTAGGAAGGTTCAAAATGAACCAATGCTATGCAATGGATGCTGCTGAAAATATGCAATCCTAGGCAGTTCAGTCCCAGCAGAGTAACTCTGCATAGGATTGTGCAGCAAATACATGCCTAAATGTCAACCGTTCTCTTTAAGATTTGTGCATTTCCTCTAAATATTTATATTTTCCATTCTGAATTCCCAGATTAAAGAACACTAGCATTAATCTAGCATTATTTTATTGATATCTGTGTTTGATATAAACTGTTCATCTACTAGTTTGGCGGGGAATTGATATTGCTTTCTTGTTGGGCTTTTTTGTGTGCGAGAGATCCCGCTGTTTCAGAAGCATGACTTCCCTGAGGAAACGCTAGATCTCGTAACAGAAATATCTTTGAATCTTTCAGAGAGCCATTCCGCAGGGAAAGGTTTAAGAAAGGATCAAAGCTTGTCCTTTCAGCTTGAATTATTCCATTATAGCCGAATGTGACATAATTACAAAAGATGCTGGATGTGGAATCTCATCAGGATTATCTGACACTCATCTTTGTTGAAAAAGTCTCCCCAGCTGTTGCTCTGATAGCACAAATGTGACAGGAGTGTGGAACACAAACGTACTTCTAAGTGACCACTGCTCCGGGGGTTCCCTGGGCCACTTTGCAACTTGCCTGTTAGTTACCACAAAGATCAACATTGTCTAGCTTCAAGAGATGGAGGGAAATGAAGAATATTGCCCTGTTTCTCCTGTGAATAGCAATGAGTTGCTTTCAGAGGACAAAAGCTTTGGTGACAACCCTGGTTCTTGCTTAAACCAGGATATTTAGCTGCCAAAAAAGAAATATACCATGCACTTAAATATATATTCATTGAGACGTTTTCCTGCACAAACTCCATCAAAAATGAATTATTTTTACTGAATAACTTTGTACTGGATTGTGCACTCGTTTTCTGATCCTTTATTGAAAGGAAAAGGAAAGCAACTCTTGCTGAATTTACAGGGACTAGCAAGAGAACAAAGAGTGTTTCATATAATGAATGATGAAATGAGAAGTTTAATTAGGCAAATTCAGATTTTATGCAAGTTTTTGGTACTTTGTCAGCCTTAGGCTTTACCGGCTCCAAATATTAAAGACAACTTCAGATATTAAAGGATATTCCAGACTGATCCTGCATCTTCTGGAATATGGGGAGAAATCCTAAGCAGGTAAATGCCATTTTATTCAATTGTGCTTACTCCCAGTAAAATGTCCTTAGGCTGTCATGCTATATTGCCAAGTAGACACTATGATATAAGTATATTGCTAAAATTGATAACAACAGGAAAATATCAGCCTTCTTTTATTGGGAGGCCAAGACTCCCACACTAGAAGTTTTCTTAGCACCATATGGTTTGGGAGACTTTGCTGAATAAAGAGAAGACAGACTTTGGGACACATGTCTTCAAAAACTGGATTTTGCATGCCGCGCGATGGCGCGAAAAAGTTTCCAACCGCTGAATCCCACATTTGCCTTGCTTGTCTGTCGGGATATGTTTCTAAAGTTTCTGTTCAAAAGCAGAGCAACAGAAAGGAGCTCTCTCTCAAGATTGTGCTGCACCTAAAATCAGAAGGGATGGAGCAAGTTAGGGGGGAACTGATTGGGTCACAGAATTTCATATCATTTTGTAACACACACACACGTGTTTGCACACAGACACACACACACACACCACCACCACCACCACCAATGACAGCAGCTTGATTGTCAAAACGACCACAGCATCAAACATCCCCTTCTGAATAATTACCCAAGCTGGAGGAATTGGTGACTTGTAAAAAAAAAAAGGGGGAGGGGGCTTTATTTTCCTTCCCTTGTCGTGGATTACATTCCCTTCATACATTATTCATGAAGTTAAACTACTAGTAGCATGCCAAATGTGCGGCGTTGGAGATTTGTGGCTAATCCAGCACAAAACAGACCCAGTCACATAATGATAGAAAAAAAAGAACAAATGTCAACAGTTTCACATTGGGACTAGATTAAGCAGACCATACTGACTGATTTCTTACACAAGGATTAGCTCGCTTTTTAAGGCTGGGCAAAGGAAGGACACACTTCTATATGATTCACACAGCCTGGGCATGAATGTAAAAATAAAAGCAACCATGTCAGAAACTCGCTTAACTTCAAGAAACACCATTTATTTAATATTCCTCTTAAGCTATGATTAAGGCAAGCGATTGTACACATACACAGACACCCGATAGATTCGCTATTGTCATATCTGCAATTAAAGTTACTCCGCTCAGTCCCACGGATTTAAGTGGGATTTGACTCAAGCCCTTTGGAGATCAAATATGATATGGTTTGCAATTGATCAGCAGTCTCGACCTTGCTTAGAATCGCTTGCTGTTTATTTACTGTTTAAACTTTTCTCCGATCAGTTTGGATGGTCTTCTGTGAGTTAGGGGAAACGGACAGTGTGCCAATATGGAATAAGTGTTTGCTTACTAGAGTAAATAAGAGTGAGCAAAAAAATAAAAGCTGAAACCACAGGGCTTCTGCTAATGAAATATGGATTGGCCTCAGAGTGGCAAGAGTTTAACACTGTTTATTACCAAGGTCCAATATAAGTAGATTCTGTTTAAAGACAAATGAGCCATTTTGTACCTTCATGCGAATTTTGTGTGGCTCTGACAGTTCTTCTAGTCCAATGCTCCAGCTATGATTCGCCTGAAGCATGGGAAGAGAGTGTCACCAGGAACGTGTACTATGCATATTTATAAAATTCTCCTAATTCATTTTACACTCATATTTTGGACTTTTGAATTACATAGGTTTGCTTTTCTTATTCTTATATCTTGGGCATTAAGAAGACTCTGTTGTTGTTGTTTTTTTGAGTTCTGAATTTAGCACAGCTCTCACAGTTTGCTACTGCTCTCAACCCCTCTGTATTCTTCCCTATTACAGAGAGAGCCAGTGTGGTATAATGGTTAAGAGGAATGGCTTGTAATAGAGAACCAAGTTTGATTCCTTGCTCCTCCACATTAAGCCTGCTCAGTGACCTTAGGCCAATCATAGTTCTCTCAGAACTCTCTCAACCTCACCTACCTTACAAGATTATTGTTCTTCTTTTACTACAACATCAATGAGTACAGTATGATGTAGTAGCTAAGAGTAGTGGGCTCTAATCGGGAGAACCAGAGTTTGATTCCTCACTCCTCCACATGCAACCAGCTGGGTGACCTTGGGACAGTCACAGTTCTCTTAGGGCTATTCTTGGAGAGCAGTTGTCGTAGAGCTCTCTTGGCCCCACCTACCTCACAAAGTGTTGTTGTGGGGAGAGGAAGGGAAGGAGATTATTCCACTTTGAGACTCCTGTGGATTGTGAAAAGTGGGGTATAAAAAATCAACTCTTCTATGTTGATAAAACACTGTTAAAAAAAAGTGCACACTTGAGAAGCCGGGCAGTGGCAAATGCCTCGTGCAGAAATGGTCCATGTCAACCCTCTTTCTAGCCTGCAAAAGCACTCTCCTTGATCCTTTAGTCATAATCAGGAAGATTTCCCCTATTCCGGGTTGTATCACACAGAGACTGAGGTTGGTTGGTTGGCTGGCTGGCTGGCTGGTTTTTACAGTGGTTTACCAGTGCACTTATGTTCATGAACAAGGCAACTCAGGAAATTCAATTATTAGATAACATTTTGATCGATAAGATGTTTTTACAGATGCTATTATTATATAATAGGGCTTCATAACTGTTCCCTTTCTGAGCAGGCATGACTATAGGTGAGTGATGAAAATCAACAGTATTTGTTTTCTATTGATGCCCCAGCCACTAACGGTTTCACGATACATCTACCACTAAGTTAATGGATCCTAGGTGGTCTTAGCCACGAGACATCTGACCACACTGGAGGCTTCATACTGGTCAGCAGGCTGAAGTTTGAGCCAGGGCAGGTTGCCCACCTCTTCCTGATCCCACACAGGGGAGCATTTGGCCCGGTGTACCTCATTCACCCCAGATTTCTGCTCCCATATGGGAGCCAGGGCAGTAACGTTCAGCCGTGCCCACTCACCCCCTCAGCAGCCAGTATGGCCACAGCCACATATGTCCACACCTTTGGCAGCAGGCTCAAGACCTGCCCCTTGATTGGTCCCGGAGTAGCCCCAGGGTATAGTAGGGTGCAGTGATTCTGGTGCTACATCCTGACTTTTGGTCAGAGCCTCGGAATCACTAAGACTAGTCTGAATGCTTCAGTAGATGCTTGGTTCAGCATATAAATGTAAGTCATACACAAATTTCAGAAATCTCTCCCCTCTCTTAGCCCATATCAAACTGAAGGTAGATACATTTTTTTTACAGAATTCTTCCCCGGACAACATTACTTTCTCCTGACTTTCTCCAGCCAGAAGTATGATGGTGACTGCTCCATCATAACTCTTGTGTGGAACTACATAATGTCCATCCTTTAACACTGAGCAGTTCTTGACTGCCCTAACCTGAATAGCCCAGGCTAGCCTGATCTTGTAAGATCTCAGAAGCCAAGCAGGCTAGTATTTGGTTGGGAGACCTCCAAGTCATGATGCTGAGGTAGGCAATGGAAAACTACCCCTGAACATCTCTTGCCTTGAAAACCCTGTGGGGTGGACTCCACTTTCCACCACCATCACTACAAATCCTTTACTTTAGCTAGTAAGTGATAATGCGCCCTAAAGTGTGAAGAATGAAAAAAGAAGAGGAAAAAGCAACTTCCTAAATTACTCCATCCTTCCTTCCTTATTCCATTCCTCCTCAAAACTTTTATGTGCCCTTCCCTCCCCGCCCCACCATCCCAGAATTTCCCACCATTGTCACTCCATTGCATGCTAATTATTGAGACCATTTGAACACATCAATGGAAACTGGAGAGTCCTAATGAATGGTGATGTAACGTTTTAGAGTTGCACTATTTTGTTGGGTTTTTTTTTTTCTGTCCTCAAATCTTCAAACATCCTGAGCTCCCACAGAACCCAGCCCAATCCGATTGTGGGAATTCAAACTCTCTTGTGATCTCTTTGGCCCTTGAATAATTTATCAATTAGCAGCTATTAATTTCTGGTGCACATATGTTAAGCATGGTCTGTTGACAGCGCTTGTACTTTATTAAATTCGTCTGCAGAAATCAAAGAGAGTGATTTCAATATGGGAGTGTTAATGGGAGCTAACACCACTGTAGAAAATGCTTCCCTCCCTTCACTAGATTCAAGTAGACCAAGCACAGAAACAGCACACTGTTAAAACTGTACTGTTAGCTACCCATCTCTCTTCAGCTAATTTTATTTGGGAAATAGTCAAGACCTGTGTTCATGGCTTCCAAGTGATTGTAGATAAGCTGGCTAAGAGTCTGTAATTTTGTAGACTCTTCGTGTTGAGATATCACCTGGGAATTCCTCATGTGGCAAGAAGCTTCCTCAGGTACGGGTCTTCCTATCACCATAACCAATGAAGCAAACAAAATAAGAGATATTAGCCAGGTCATGAGACAGTGAAGAGAATAGTATCATATGTACATCACAACACTACCATTACTTTATTATTTATTGAAATCTTTATAGCCCATTTTTGTTCGGGGGGGGAGGCTTAAAGAGGCTTACAACATGGTTCTCCATTTGCTCATTTTATCTTCACATTAAAAGCCCTGTAAAATAGTTTCAGCTGAGAAACAGCGACTGGTCCAGTTGAGTATTTACATTACCGTTAGTAGCATATTTTACTCTTATTTATATTTTGTTTGTTTATTTATATTTCAATTTCTATACCACTACTCCCAGATGGCTTGTGGCAACTCACAAGAATCTCCCCACAATAAAATCCCATAAAATGATCATTAAAACCCCAATGACAGTTATTAAAACCCCAATAAGAACTACCCCATGATGCTGACAAACTCCCACCCCTCAACAGACCTTCCAGTACCAGTGTCTCAGGGGGACTATCTCATGGACAGCCTGATCTTCTGCGAGGGGCCAGATTTTCCATGCCCAGGCCTCAATGAAAAACCAGGTGGAAGAGCTCCGTTTTGCAAGCCCCACAGAACAGAGAAAGTTTTGACAGGGCTCACAGCTCTCCTGGGAGCTCATTCTACCAGGTAGGGGCCAGGATTGAAAAGGCCCTGCCCTGGTTGAGGCTAAGTAAACCTCCCTCAGGCTGGGAATCTCCAACAGATACACCCAGATCACAAGGTCCTGTGCGGGATATAAGGAGATCTTGCAATGTGTTAAATTAAACTGGCTTCTTCAGATATGCTGCATCTCTTCTCTTCCATCAGTATTTCTGAAATAAATAAATAAGTGGATAAGTTCCTTGAAGTAGGGAGCTACTGGCAAACCTAGCCGCAAGCCAGCCCTTTCCTTAAACTTGACAAGCCATACCCCACAGATAGCCACAACCCTATTAATGTAATTGCTATCTAACCACAATGGTTGTAGCCATCTCTGAGGGCTCTTCACAGAGAGGATAAACCCAGGCTCTTGGGGAAGAAGAATACCTATAGCTGATTCCAGGAGGCTTCAAGTTAACGTAATGTATTATTTCTTTCCACTTTCATCCAACTTTGTTTTGGAGGCAATGTTGGTTGTTTGTTGGTTTAATTTCCATCACAATTCTAGATACCTGTTAGGGAAAGGGCTCAATGGCTCTGCATGCAGAAGGTCCCAGGGACCACCCCCAAGCAATCCCAGTTAAAAGGATAAGGTAGCAGGTGAGATAAAAGACCCCTGCAAAGTCACTGCCAATCTGAGTAGACAGTACTGACCTGATCAATCCAAGGTCTGACTCGGTATAAAGCAGTTTCATGTGGTCTCCAGCCTCGGGACTCTGCTTTGTCCTAACACTGGATTTCCTGAACATACAATGTAAGAAAAACATTTCCAGGCGATAATGTAATTTAATTTAAATTATATTGTCTGGTAAGTCCTTCCCCTTTGTACAATAAATGAATACATTTTAGTGTTCCATAAAAGACACTTCTCCATTTAAAAACCTGGAAACTTCAGAATGGATTCAGGGGGATTAATAAATTGGTCCAGTAGGTGTTAATCAATATTGTGAATGAATAACCAATGAAAAAGTGTCACTGCCCTGCCAAAGGGGAAATCATCCAAGAAAGAAAGCAGTGTAATAACACACACACACACACACACACACACCGTATCATTCAGCAAATAAATGTAAAACATATTGGAGTGAGGTAGCAATTCCCAGTACAGAAATATGTGCTCCTCCGGCAGCATTAAAACCCCCGTCTCCATAGGTTTTAATATATTTTAGGTATAAAATGTTCAATTTCAGAGATACTCACAATGACATTTCTATCCAAGTGCTGGCCTTTTGAAAGGGTTTTAATGCACTGTACATTTTAATTACTATTGTGCAAAGCCTTTTGCCAGAGCTTTGAACTCTGGAGAAGATTTGCATATAAAAACTGGCACCCCTTTACTTTTTGCCTATTGAACTGGCTCCCAGTGACAGATTGTCAGGCTAGCATAGGTAAAAACCATCCAAGTTCCATCTCTCACTCTGAACGATTTAACAAAAGCCACTTGGGGTTTTACATTTTCTTGCAGGAGCTAATGGAGCAGTAGCAGACCTGGAAGCTTAACGAAGAGAGTTACAGAGCATGTGAAAGGAATTGTTCCCGGCCTTGCTTTTAAAAGCCTGAGCCACAGCGGAGACTTCTTGTAAGCGCTTGACACGGTATTGTCTGCCAGTCCTCTTAGCCAGCTCCTGGCCTTCTGACTGAACTCACAATGCTTCCTTTTGGCAACTTGCTTTCATTTTCCTGGAGAAGAGGCCGATGCCAGTCAGAGCAGCACTTCAACATTTCTTGCCAGAATGAGAGGGGAAACTCATCACTGAATATTTAGTAGCTAATCCAATTCTCTGTAAAGGCAACAAACAGTCTTCAGCGAGTTGACTAAACCTTTGTGATCTGGGAACAGCGTATGCAGGAAGATGGTTACCCTTTTCTTAGACGAGAAGAGTATTTCATTATGGGCCCAAAGTGTCTCATTTGATAATGAATAGACACATGCTTGGATGCCTGATATAATCCACCTGTTTCTGCAAGTTGTGCTGAGCACCTTTTTTTTTTTTTGGTCTTTAATGCCTTTTATTGGTTGTTTGCTGCCTATTTAATTACCAGATTTGTATTCTGCCTTCTGGCCCTTATAAAGGCCACCAAGGCAGCTAACAATTTAAGACATATATGACAAAATAACTTTCCAAAACTATGGAAATCAGCCCCACTAAAAACACACATCACTAAAATAATGTTTAAACAGAGTTAAAACACAGAAGCCAATTCTCCATGGCTGCACCAGACCACTTCCAGTGCGGTGTTATGGCACTTTATGCTCCACAGCATTCTGTGTCCCCTCAGAGAACACATTTCATCGCTAGATCTGCTCCAGCACTGAAAGCTGGTGCCCCCCTGAAATGTGTCCCCCTGGGAAATGCAGCAGCGGCAGACAGGTTCTGCCATGCAGGAGTGTGGCAGGGTGGTTATTTTGCAGGAAAAATATTTGCCTGAAAAATATTTTTAAAGCCCCTATCTGCTCTGCAGTGCAGCAAAACACCGCAAAGCCAACCAGGGCATAGTTTCCCCCCGCTGGGCCACCATAGGAGAGGGAGGAGCCAGACCTGTAAAGCCCAGGTTTTCCTTGTCCGCATGGGCCTGCCGCTGGACCGGCCCCATTGGCCCCCTGTTTTTAAAAAGGGAATGTGAATTCTTGCACATTCTCTTCAGGCAGGGCAAATGAGGGCCTGATCCAGGACAGGTCTGGGAGGGGGTCAGCCTGGTGTCAGCATCATGTAAAAGTGGGGATTAATCCCACTTCATAGAATCATAGAATCATAGAGTTGGAAGGGGCCATACAGGCCATCTAGTCCAACCCCCTGCTCAACGCAGGATCAGCCCTAAGCATCCTAAAGCATCCAAGAAAAGTGTGTATCCAACCTTTGCTTGAAGACTGCCCGGGAGGGGGAGCTCACCACCTCCTTAGGCAGCCTAGTCCACTGCTGAACTACTCTGACTGCTGAACTACTCTGACTTCCATATCAGCTCCCTCTTGGCCTTTTCCACCTATGCGGAATCAGCCATACAGAATATAAAAACTGCAATACCATTCCCATACAGACTACTTTTCTGCATTTGAGCTATCCTTTGAAGAAGCATGGTTATTAACTATAATTAACCAGTTGGAAGCAGGATTTTTTCGATTTTTCTAAACAGATGAATCCTTAAAGATGCATAGCTAAATTTGCTGGTAAGCCTCCTTTGCCACGTAGAAACAGAATCTCCTTACAGTGTTTTATAAGTGCATGGAAGTGTTAGCATATCAAAGATTCATGAAAGAGATTGGGTGAACAAAGCAGCCTACCTGTCTCATTAGAACAGCCAGAAAAATGTCATTATTACTTAAGCAAAAATAGTTCCTAGAAAGCAGGAGCAATTAAATACTGAAGAATATGCCCAGGTCAGGATTATAGCCTCAGGTCAATCTGAGGTCAGTTAACATAACAGAAGAAAATAAATATGCATCATAAGCAATGCAATCAAAGGTTTTCTATGCCTTTACATGGGAGCAGCTCATAGAGAACGATTGAAATACTATTTATAATTCCCAGGGCCATTCCGCACAACTTAAATGTAGCCGAAGTCTTACCTTTTGTAAACGCTATTAATTAAACATTCCGCATGATGTCGTAAACAAACCGCAAAACTCCCGCCGAACTCCAGCAACAATCGGAATTTTATAGCGCTTAGGGCTTTCATCAAACAATAAATGTGTCTGTTTATGGGAGGAAGGAGTATGTTTAGAGCACACAGGTCAATCTTGGTACTTTAGAAAGTGGAATAGTGTCCCTGTCCAGTTAGCTTCTACTAAAGCCATCTTGGTGTAGTGGTTAAGACCGCAGACTCTAATCTGGAGAACCCCTGATTCTCCACTCCTCCACAGGCAGCCAGCTGGGTGACCTTGGGCCAGTCACAGTTCTCTTAGAGCTGTTCTTGCAGAGAAGTTCTCTCAGAGTTCTCTCAGTTCTCTCAGTTCTCTCACTTACCTCGCAGGGTGTCTGTTTGTCGCGAGAGGAAGGGGGGGTGATTGTAAGCCACTTTGAGACTCCTTCGGGTAGTGAAAAGCAGGGCATAAGAAAACAGCTCTTCTTCTTTTGAAATGCACTTTTAAGGCTAATAAGTCATTTGGTTTTTCTCATTCTGTTTAAGAGAAAAATCTATATTTAATTTCCCTTTGATTTTTCCTTGTGGTTTTCTGTTATATCTTTATGCACTCTCTGAACCCCTCTTAATAGCACTACACAGAACTCTTACAACAGATAAGTTAATACATATTTAAATGCACTTTTTAAAGAACCCTGTCGGGTACGCAGTGTTAACCTCGACTAACATGTGTTTTGGATTAACACTAGTCCTGCTACTAAAATTTCAGCCTAGTGCTGCCCTAGAATCATGGCTCTCTAGATTGTTGCTTTGCAGCCTGAACCTCAAGCCAGTTAAAGAGAAGTACTTGAATTTAAGCCACTTTCTTTCTAGCAACTTCAATGCATCTTCATTAGGATGGACCTTTCTTCATTAGGATGGACCCTACAAGTTTGTATCTCAAGAAGACTATGACTCTCGAGAGCCAGTTTGGTGTAGTGGTTAGGAGTGTGGACTTCTAATCTGGCATGCTGGGTTCGATTCTGCACTTCCCACATGTAGCCAGCTGGGTGACCTTGGGCTCGCCATGGCAGTGGTAAAACTGTTCTGACCAAGCAGTGATATCAGGGCTCTCTCAGCCTCACCCACCTCACAGGGTGTCTGTTGTGGAGAGAGGAAAGGGAAGGCAACTGTAAGCCACTTTGAGCCTCCTTCGGGTAGAGAAAAGCAGCATATAAGAACCAACTCTTCTTCTTCCTCTTCTTCTTAACTAGACACAATAGTGGAGGTTTTAATCCCAAATAACTGAAGGCATTATGGTCTAGATCAGGGCATACATGTCTGGAGGGGAGATTAACCTATTCCTCTTAATTCTTGCCTGCAGGGAACACAGGGAGCTGCTGTTGCATCAAGCAACCAAGTATAATGGAGATTCCAAAAAAAGGTTTACTGTAAATCTTAAACAAGCACAGCTGTTGTATCTTTCAGAAAGGCCAATGCCAGAATTCCACTTTTCTCCTGTTTCTCCCAACGGCTGTGTTGTTCATAGTTACTGCTATATCTAGGATCACCACAGTAGCCTTCTTGAGACTTAGGCCACTGGTTTATCAAGGTCAGTACTGTATAGTCCAGCTTGCAGTGATTCTCCAGAGTCTTAGGCAGGTTCCTAAGAGTTTGTTGGGGGTGTCCTGTCCCTTTAACAGAGGCTTAATTTGTGGAAGTGGGACACTGGACTCTTCATGGTATAAAGGTAAATAGCTAGTAAATACTATCCAATTTAGCCTCTATTAAAGGGCCTGGCATTGTGCCCCCAGTCAGTTGGCAACCCAACCGGCTGAAGGGCTTTCACACCACCTACTTCCAATCTGATCCTTTTTACCAGAGATTTCAGGGATGGAACCTGAAATTTCCCACACACAAAGCAAGGGCTCTAACATTGAGCCA
The DNA here is from genome assembly GCF_049243985.1 of Paroedura picta. Lineage (NCBI taxonomy): Eukaryota > Metazoa > Chordata > Lepidosauria > Squamata > Gekkonidae > Paroedura > Paroedura picta. The sequence goes on from NC_135378.1 coordinate 66,648,867, forward strand.
ACTTGTTTTTTTCGGTTTACGAATAATTGCAGCATCCTGAATATACACTATCACCACACACACACACACACACAAAAGAGTGAGGAAGCCATCTGAAGCTGCTCTACTTAGAAGTGAATCTGATTTTACTCAACAGGGCTTACCACCATGCAGGTTTTCTTAGAATTGCAGAATAAGGTGTTTCCCCCCCCCCTGTCAAGTCACAGCTGATTTATGGTGACCACCGTAGAGTTTTCAGAAGTCATTTGACATTGCCTGTCTCTTCTCTTCCCTTTAGTTTCCCATCCAAGTACTCCTAACTGACCCTTTTTGGCTTCCGAGATATGCTGTGATTGGGCAAGCCTGAATAATTGTACTTGCCACATAAACCACATTCCATGACAATCTTTGAGAGATAATGGCTTCTGTTGGTGGGGGAAGGCTAGAGGTTGCATATAGTTGTAACAGAGACTCAATAGTAGCCATGTGTCACTTAAAAGGGAGCAGCATTTAGAAGGCAAAGAGGAAAGACATGAGACCCTTCCTCTAATAAAATGTGGATTGGCCCATTTGAGTTGCACAGAATACTTAAAAAATGAGCATGCTATATAAATCTTTGGAACCATTAACACAGATGTAACTGGATTCAGCAGGAGGGCTGATCTGATGAAATCTCCCACAGGTGTGCCACTAGCTCTTTCCTGTCCAGATCTATGTCCACTGGATGCAAGTGACAGATGCTGGTGTGCAGAGATTTATTTGCTTTCTGTTAGATAACTCAGCGATCCTTCCGGTTTGAACAAGTACAACTCATGGATCTCGTCACTTATTCATAGTAAATTGAGTGATACTTGGATCTTGCATCAGTGAGAACCATTGTTGTCAAAATCCAGCTTTTCATTCATGTGCCTTTACAATGCATTAAGCAGCCTGGCTTTAAGTAAACAAAAAGGGTGGGGAGGGTTGATAATTCAGAAGGCTTATTTTAGTGTATAGATGTGTCAAGTTAACATAACAAAAATACTACATATTTGAGACACCATTATAGAGCCAGGAAAGCAGTTTTTAGGTTTGTTTTAGTGAGGGGGGGGTTCTGGGGGGCGGGGTGAATAGGACTCATTTCAGAATTTATTCATGATGCAAGATATCACAAAACTCACATAAAATTCCCATCTGGAAAGAAAACCACATGTCAAGTTTTTGATAGGCACATTCATATTTATACAATAGACAGTAGGAATATCAAGGAAACAAATTTTTCATCAGAGTTTTCAAATTCCAAGTTGGAAATAAACTAGACAAATGTATTATGTGCTTATTTTGCATCATCCATCCTGCTTCTGATTCACACGTACATTATGATATCCTCATGAATGAAACCTGTCATAGATCAAACAGACAGAATCTGCTACTTCAGATGCAATATGTTCACACATTCTGTCTGTGCTCTCAATGAATGATTCGGTTATATCTGTATATTCCTTGAATATTGTACACTTGGCAGCATTTAATAGGATATTACTATTATCCCTCTGAGGGTAGATTACTTATGGTCCATTCACACATGCAAGGCATCATGTGAGGCATCATGCATGTGTGAATCAGTCCTATTTATGACTTCAAAGATATTTTTACATTAAAGACCAAGGCATCAAAAAACAAGAGGAAGAAATGTAGGTAGATTTCAGTTAGAGGAACAGGGGATCAGAGAATGAAGCCAATGGAATCGTGCAAGCCCCTGAAAACTTGCCACTACCATCTGTTCCTTGGAGTTTCTATTTGAACAAAATAACAAGTTTTCCTTTTACATGTTTCTGGCTTTAGAACAAGTGATGTTTGTAATTTTATATGTATTTGCCATGGGAAAAATGAGAAGCTGCTTCTTCAGCCAGTTTGGTGTAGCCAGTTTGGTGTAATGGTTAGGAGTGCGGACTTCTAATCTAGCATGCCAGGTTCGATTCTGCGCTCCCCCACATGCAGCCAGCTGGGTGACCTTGGGCTCGCCATGGCACTGACAAGGCTGTTGTGACCAAGCAGTGATATCAGGGCGCTCTCAGCCTCGCCCACCTCACAGGGTGTCTGTTGTGGGAAGAGGAAAGGGAAGGCAACTGTAAGACTCCTTTAGGTAGAAAAAAGCAACATATAAGAAGCAACTCTTCTTCTTCCGCCTCTTCTTCTTCTTCTTCATATTTTTTCTACATTCCTGTCTTCTTTTCTATTTTTTCTTGTCATTTTGGTTAGATTTTCTTTATCTTTGCTAAAAACAATTACTAAAACTATTTTTTTAAAAAAAAGAAGCCCTCTCCCCATATTCATGAATATTTCTCCATTCGGCCCAGTACTTTTGATATTTCCTGCAGAGTCTGCTGTTGACTTAACTTTGAGTATAGCAAAAAAGAAAGAAAGAAAGAAAGAAAGAAAGAAAGAAAGAAAGAAAGAAAGAAAGAAAGAAAGAAAGAAAGAAAGAAAGAAAGAAAGAAACCTAAATTATAAATTATAAGGGGGATCTAATTAATAAAATAGTAAATATATAAGCATTACTAATTTGAACTTAGCACAGTTTTTAACAAATAGCATTTGAAAAGAGCAAAATGAATGCCAGGCATTATATTGATAGGAGGATATTTTTTCCTTTCAATTTTTCATCCTTATCAACCTGAAGAGGAGATATTCCACTGCTTATTAAAATTCACCTCTCTCCCTTCCTTCTACTCCCCAACTAACCTTTTGCAGAGGGAAAGATAACTGGTTTGCACACAATACCAATTCTGCCTCTAAAAGCAATGACCTAATCAAACCCACTTCTCCATGTTTCTTATTTTGGAAAAATAATTACTGGCTAGTATATGAATAAAGTCCAAGCAGCCGTTTGGAGCACTGTGTTATCGTTTCAGTATTTTGCACATTCTCTGCTGCCAGATTTATGGATGGCGAAATAGATGCTTTGTTTAACTGTTCAATTAATGAGAATTCCTCCTCTTTTCTAAATCATCTGCAATTGTTCCTAAACCAGATGAACAAATTATTTTAAGTTTCAGAAAATAATAATATTTAAAAGTGTGATGTAGCATCTGGACCTGGGAGAGTAAGGTTTTGATCCCCATTCTACTAGGGAAGTTTGCTGGGGAACCTTGGGGTTAGTCACTCTGTCTCTCTGCATCACCTTCCTCCTAAGTTTGTTTTTCTGAGGATAAAATTGTCAAAAATGATGATGTGAGCTGCTTTGGGGCCCTGTTGGGGAGAACATTACATTACATATGTGTAAATCAATTAGTCAGCCACTTGAGTGTTCCATATCATGAGGAACCAGTGATGCAGGAATGCTGAAGCTAAGTACATGTGGATTGAAACGGGACCTGCAGGAGCTCCAGATATGGAATAATGGGGTGGGGATGAAAAGCACCATCAAAAACTCTCATGAGTATTTTAAAGGCAAGAGATCTTCAGAAGTGGTTTGCTGTTGCCTTTCTTCTTAGCAACCCTGGATGCCCATGGAGGTCTTCCATCAAAATATTAACCCAGGCTGACCCTCCTTAGCTTCTTGAGAGATCTGGCTGGCCTGGGGCTATTCACATTGGGGAAAGAGTAGGACAGAAGTATTTAAAATAAATTATAGTAATTTCAAGGCTTTTCCATAACCTTGATTGGGTGCCAAGCTATTGAGCTACAGTTTTATCAGGACTTCTACCTGTAATGCAAATCTTGAGTGGTACCCAAACCAGAATCCATATTGTGCCTCACCTTTACCTCAGCACTTCTTAACTTGTCCTTTGAAGCCATCAGATCCCACCACAAAATATGGCCTTGAGTCAATTCGCTGGAAGTGTGCTTCTTTCCACTGCCCAAGAAAACCCAGACTTTCAGGCTTCTTCTTGCCTGCCAGAGACTATTCATCAGAAAAGGAAAAATAAAGATAATCAATTGCCTATTAATTATATTTATATGTTTAAAGAAGAATAAAAGTTTTTCCAAAGATTCAGTTTTAAGTGGTCTCAAAAGTATGACTTACATACTTTCCATCTTAACTGGTTTGAATTGTTATTCCACATGCCACTTTTTACATAAATGTAGTTTATGAGATGTTTTAAAAATATATAGCTTGCTAAAACTCTGTTATGAAAGTCAAAAGAGCACTTTGGTAATAGTATTGTTAAATATTGGAAATGAAATTCCTGATCAACCTGTCTTTTAAAGCAAGTCTTTCTGTGCACATAAAATATAGCTCAATGTGAAGTATTTTCTGCAAAACTAAGGGCAAATCCCTGTGTAAGCTATACAAACTTCTTTTAGAGGCCTAAAGCCTGTAAAATTATAACTTTCCCTTGTCCTAAATGAGAGTGTCTTCCCCTGTTTCCATTAGAAGAGAGTTTTTTCTCTTCTATAACTCAGCAATACACGAATTAAATAAGAATGCATTGAAGAATCAGCCTAAAAAGAACCTCCTGATAGAGATATGAAGGAAAAGATTTGTTTAATGATGAAATACACCTCAGATTCTTTGTGAGCTACTACTTTTTGTGCTTGCAACCACTATTCAAAACTTACACATTAACAAATTCCCCACTCCTCCACTTGCAGCCAGCTGGGTGACTTTGGATCGGTAACAGTTCTCTAGAGCAGGGGTAGTCAACCTGTGGTCCTCCAGATGTTCATGGACTACAATTCCCATGAGCCACTGCCAGAATTTGCTGGCAGGGGCTCATGGGAATTGTAGTCCATGGACATCTGGAGGACCACAGGTTGACTACGCCTGCTCTAGAGTTCTCTCAGCCCCACCTACTTCACAGGGGAGAAGAAGGGATGGCAATTGTAAGATGCTGAAGGCTCACTGGGGTAGTAAAAAATGGGGTACAAAAAACAGCTCTTCTTCTTACTCTAGAGCAGTATTGCTGTGGTAATTGGGACAAATGGCAGGAAAAACTGTGTGGCACTTTTACCACACAAACCAAAAGACAAGAATGTTGTTTCCCTGGAACAAAGCTGTTCAGGAAGCTTCATCTCCTCCACACTGCAATCGTACATGTCTGGGGCTGGGTATGAATGACCATTTCCCCAGTGGCAAATCACAGTTCCACGCAACCACTTGAAAACCAGTTGATGTCTATTATCCTGTCAATTCTCAAAGAGTGCTTTATCATAGGCTAGATAGATGCATGGTGAGCTCACTGCAGCAAGAGCAGTCTTTCAAGTTAGCAGTTCCCTGGATTGCTTGTTGATCCTCCCCATGATGCTAGCATAAGAACATAAGAGAACCCATGTTGGAATAATAATAATAATAATAATAATAATAATAATAATAATAATAATAATAATAAGTAGTAGTAGTAGTAGTAGTAGTAGTAGTAGTAGTAGTAGTAGTGATAATAATAAGATAAATTTTATTTTATTCTTTCCCTGCATTCTCTCTCCCATGCATAATTTTGTAAACCACTATCATGTCACTCCTAAATCAACATTTCTCTAAGCTAAAGAGCCTTAACCTCTTTAACCTTTCTTAATCGGAAAGGTGTTCTATCCCATCCATCATTTTAGTTTCCCTTTCCTGCACCGTTTCCAATCCTATATCATCTTTTTTTGAAGTGCACTGACCAGAACTGTACTCAAATTCCCAAGGAGGCCACATCATTATACAGGGACATCATGATATTGACTGGTCTGTTTTCACTCCCCCCCCCCCCCCTTTTTTTTTTTTGCAATCATACAGTGAGTCAATATTTTCCAGTTTGGACCTCTATCAATATATATTTATACTCAGGATTTCTTGCTCTGATGTGCATTACTTTCCACTTGCCCGCAATGAACCTCATTTGCCACACTGATGCGCACTCGCCCAACCTCAACAGATCCCTCCAGAGCACCTCACAGTCCTTCCGGGTTCCCACCGTCCTGAACAACTTGGTGTCATCTACAAATTTAGTTACTTCACTGCCTACTCCAAACTCCAAATAATTAATGAGCAAGTTATAAATCACCAGACCTAATACCCTACTGCTTACCACCTATTGTGAAATCTGCCCACTTACACTCACTCTCTGTTTCCAGTTAATTAACCAGTTTTAATGCCACGATTGCTGAGTTTACTTGGGAGCCTTTGATGAGGAACTATCAAAACCATAAATAACAGTGGGCAAGGTGTGGGTTACCTGACTTTCCAATCTGATGCCTTTTCCCTCCCTCAGCCACTTTATATTTAGTCTACCAATTTATCTAAAGCAGTATGTAGGACAGAAGCCTTTGGATTAGTTTCTGTTTTGATTGTGAGACTTACAGTGAAATCCCAGGCAGAGTCACACCCTCCTAAATCGACTGAAGTCATTACATTTAGAGAGGTGAAATCTGCTCAGATATAATTCTGCCCTGAAATAATGCAATCCTATGCAGATTTATACGCTCCTAACTCCATGGGCTTTAAAAAGTCTACTCTGCCGAAGATAGTCCTGCCACATTATTCTTTTAAAGAAAGATCATTAAGAAGCCAGGGATGTGGGGATTTGGTTGTTTGTTTGTTTTACATAGAAATGGCCACTTTACCACATCTATGCATCTGATGTGTGTCAAATCCACATGACTGCTTGACAGAGTGGTACAGACAACCCTCTATCCTAGTCTGTGTGGCCTCTCAAGAATCCATGTGCACAAACTTCCATATGTCTGTTTTTTCTGCATCCTGGTGGTTCATTGCAGAGGAACAGACTCCCGATTCCAAAACAGGACTTGTCATCCTAACAAATGCTTTGTTTAGTGGTTTTTAATCTTTGTTGTGCTGTTGTAGACCATTGTTCTGGTTTGTTAATTCTTTGCAGATGTCCACACTTCCTTGCATTCTAGCCACCACATGGGAGGTATGTGAAACATGAGCCGTATGGGAGGTCATCACCACAACTAGGAGAGGAGGATGTTTGAAATTTCCATTACAGCTGCTCACACTGCTGACAGCACAAGCCACTTTTCACTGTAAATGTTCAGTGTTAACAAAAAACAAACAAGACAACACTAATCAGCAGTGGTAGTGTTCAAAGGATGCAAGTTTCCTATGCAGCCAGTAGCACTGACTGACAATGAGGCTGACTAAATTGGAATTGAACATGCCTTGCCTCTTCAGCATTAGCGTCCACTGGGGAACCTAACATACCACATGCCAGGGTCCCAACGCACTGTCAATGGACACCGTAGCACCTACCAATACCTTTCTTGGTGCCCACCAAGTGCTTTTAGCAAGTGGGTGGGGGTTGGGGAGACAGTTGCCCATTCGAGATTTTATTAGCTCTGCAGATTTTTTTTAAACATTGCTTTGGCAGCAGTCACAATCACAATACACAGATCATCATGGTATAACTGAAAATATAATGGGGCAGCAATGTTGTGCCTGACTCCACCTCCTGCGGTAGTTATTTTGTGGCTGTGGCCATCACACTGTGTCAGAATTCCAAAAGTGTGCATAGGCCCCAAACGTTTGGAGACCCCTGCCATATACTTCCCCTATGATTCACTGGTGGATCTTCCTCCTTATTTTATAGCTTGACTTCACTATCATCTGCCCAAGTGTGTGCTCTTGGTAGCAGTACAGCTGTGCCCTAGGTCATAAGCCCTCTAATCATGACTAACAAGACTGCTTCTGCACTACGAACTTTGCTGTTCCAGCTCCCATATAGGAACACAAATCCAGGGTGGATGAGGTACACCGGGCCAAATGCTCCCCCGTGCAGGAGCAGGAAGAGGTGGGCAACGTGCCCTGGTTCAAACTCCATCCTGGAGCCCAGCGTGAAGCCTCTGGTGCAGAAACTGTCTCAGAATCATCAGTGCACATAAAATAACCTCACAGGGTCTGGTAAGCAATGTCTTCTGTCTACCAAAACGAAAGCCATTATGCACATCGCCACACTCTCAGCCTAAAAGGCAAAAGGGAATGATGATTGATCCTCCATACAAGACATGCTTTAATAATTCTCAATAAACTATCAACCCTAAATTTGCTTTTTAGAATTTTCCTTTTCCCTTTCACTTGCTGTTATGCGAAAGATGAAAGAGAATCTCCTGGAGGAAGGTATGTGTTCCATGGAGCATCTATGCGCATGATCTCCTTCGGCAGATCTGTATACTGGCACAGTTTGTCATAGCAGTCTGATGCGTCCTCTCATAGGGCTAAATTCTCCATTCTGATTCAGTGCTTATTCTGAGCACATGGGTTTTATTGATGTTGGTGAATGTTCCACACACGGAACAAATATAAAATATGCAGCAGAGATCTGTGATGCAGACGAGAGGAAAGAATGTTGATTGATGTCTTTTATTAGAGCAGGGCACTTGAGATGCGACAACTTGTAGGGAACCCTGTGAGTCTCAAAGCGAGAAGTGGGGACTTTGAGTGCTTGTTATGGGCAGCATGAAACTGACTAACAAATGGAGAAATTAGTGTGGTGTATGGGGGGCAACAGGGAGTACGGGGAATGACATCTCCTCCCCTGGTTCTGTCTGCTGCCTGCTGTGGAACAAAGCTATCTTTGGTCTGCCCTTGTATGGGCCAAGCCTCTTGCCTGTCCTCCTCCAGTTCTCATGTTTCACCAAGGCAAGGGCAAGCCTGTCACTAAGAAGCTATGGAAGGTAACCAAGAGAACTTTTCCTTCTGCCTACAGCATGGCTGCCACCACCCTTCTACATGGGTGTACCACAATGCTTCTCTTTCTCTCTTTTTAATTAGTGTGCTCAGTCCCCAAAAGTGTTTCCAGTCTTGTCTAAAGTTCAGGCAGAGATGCAATCCAAAACACATCCGTCCAAAACCAGCAAGTCGCTTCTACTGGGGGAGGCAAGGTTGGCACAATTATTTGTGTCTTTGCATTCCTTCCTTAATCTTTGTTTTTTTTTTCCCCTGCTGACACGTATAAAATATTTAAACAGTGCTGGCAAAAGATCCATGGCAAGATGGGGTGGGGGGAGAGAAGAATCACTGTGAGATAAGCAAACAAAATATTGAGCACCCGGTCACATGATACAGCAACTGTCACTCACTACGTCTGGGAGAGATCAGGTGGTTACTCTGCCCTATGTACAAACAAGATTTCCTCTGCATTGTAGGACTGCTTATGACACACTCTTCATCAGAATTTCTTCCCAAATTTAGGCTGTTTGGATTACCTCACCTTGTTGCCGAAACAGCACCAATGCTTTAGTAAAGATTTTTTTTCTTTCCTTTATATTACAATGCCCTTTGGCTTTAAGTCATAAGCCATTTTATCTTATCACATAGGAGAATCATAAAAGTTTATGAATAATTTTATGTTGAGTTGCCAAGAGATAGGATGCCAATGACCTGGTAGTCTATGGGTCCACGTCCCTTAATAGAAAAGATAGATCTTGATTTGCATTTATAAACTTATCCTTCTCCAACGGTGGTTTAATCCATCCTTCTCTCTCCTCATTGAAATCTGAAAATTAGGTAAGCCAGAGTACCTATCTTCCCTGTGTTACAAAAACAACTCCATTCTGAAAAAGGGATGCCCAGATAGCAGCCTTTAATTTCTGGGGTTATAATAGCATTTAATCTGGCACCCCCCCCCCAAAAAAAAAAATCTAAATATAGGGGTATTTCTGGACTCTGGTCAGATTGAATATGCTCAGTTTACATTATGTTTTTTTTTACATGTCACCAAGGCATGAGCAAATGTATGGACATTGATTAAAACCATGAAAAGCATCTTAATAAGCTTAGACCCACAGTTAAACTTTGTTGGTCTGAAATGTGCGACTGGACTCAGACTTTGCTGCTTCAGACCTCCATGGCTGAATCCACATACTAGAATGGTTATCCTAGATGAAAGAGATGAGTGTCTTTTGGATTCACTGTTCATGTACGCCATGGCAGGTCTATGAAGCTGTATGCTGAGACAACATGGGTGATTCTACCCCAGAATCCCTCCTACAACTTTAGGTTAGTGAAGTAGGTATGAATTCTTTTAATACCATATATTGAAAAACTAGTATCACAGCTCTGCTGAAATGTAACCAATTTGACCAAACTCATCCCACCAAGTGTGGTTGTGTGAACAGGCCTCCGTTTAGTAACTCTGTTTACGTTTGGCTACTGAACAACATTCCAGAATACCCCCATGCTGTTTTTAACAATTGTAATTATTTTTTTTTGTAATTTAAACCTAACTGTATTATATAATTATGTTTTATCTAATGTAGATGTCCATGATGTAACTTGTCTAAAACTCTTGGGAAGGGTGGTATAGAAAGAATAAACAAATATTTATAAAATACCTTTGACATACTAGATGTTTCAGATATATATTATATCAGCAGTCCATAGACAAGTTTCAGTACTGATATCCTTATATCACCAATGGTGTTCAAGATGAATTAAAGATGATTCATGATCTTTTAATAGAAACAAGAAAGAGCAATACACTTAAATATGAACAAACAAAAATGAAAACTGAATTTTGGAGTTTGTTGACATTGTCTGTTGTCTGTTGATTTGGTCATTTCATTAGAAGAAGAAGAAGAAGAAGAAGAAGAAGAAGAAGAAGAAGAAGAAGAAGAAGAAGAAGAAGAAGAAGAAGAAGAAGAAGAAGAAGAAGAAGAAGAAGAAGAAGAAGAGTTGGTTCTTATATGCTGCTTTTCTTTACCTGAAGAAGTCTCAAAGTGGACTCCTATTCCTATTCCTATTCCTATTCCTATTCCTATTCCTATTCCTATTCCTATTCCTATTCCTATTCCTATTCCTATTCCTATTCCTATTCCTATTCCTATTATTTAATTTGTTACCTGCCACTCCCAACTGGCTCATGGCAGGTTACAGACGTCCAGTTAAAAGCCCCATTAAAACTCCATTAAAATGGACACAAAAATATAAGATACAATAAACCAAACAACTTGGCAGGTACACCACCACATCCTTACCCTGCCCCTGCCTCTAGAGGGAAGAGGAAGGAGAGCTGAGATAACCAGAGTTGCTGCTTGAAACCAGAGGGGTGGGCATCGATCTTCCCCACTGCCCCAGCCTCAACCGTAGACCTGGCAGAAGAGCTCTCGTTTGCAAACCCTGCAGAATGCAGCCCACCCAGGAGCTAATTCCACCAGGTCGGGGCCAGGACCAAAAAGGCTGGGAACAACCAATAAATTGTCGCCCACGGAGCGTAAGGCTCTGCAGGAGGCATAGGGCACCTTCCCTTTCCTCTCCCCACAACAGACACCCTGTGAGGTAAGTGAGGTTGAGAGAGCCCATATACTACTGCTCGGTCAGAACAGCTTTCTCAGTGCTGTGACAAGCCCAAGGTCACCCAGCTGGTTGCATGTGGGAGAGCAGGAAACCAAACCCAGCTCACCAGATTAGAAGTCCACACTCCTAAGCACCACACCAAGCTGGACAGTCATTTCAAAAAGTAGCCCATGGTAAAGTGACAGGGCAATGATAAACAAAGCCCTTTCAAACAAAAAAAGATTTCCTACCGAAGCTCCAGTAATTTAATTACAAAAATGCAACTGATGTCACCAAGCATGAAAGCGCCAGTGGCCAGATTTAGTGGGAAAATTAATGATTGATGCACTTGAGTGGTAACCAACTTTACACTCTAACCTGTAGCCCTGTGGGCGGGGCATGAAGCTTGGTTTGGTGTGGATCAGCTGCCCAATGGTTACCACTGTGCTGCTCATGTATCTGTGGACTCCTCTGACACGGTCATCTCATGTTCATGTCAACCCACATTTCTCGATATTAGCAAAATAATTTATAGGAGCTGCTGGAGTCGAGTGCTTGGGAGAAGATTTGGCCAATGCCCCATCCTTGCATAGCCATAAGTGAGGCCTTTTCTCAGTCTCAGTCATGCCTCTAGAACATGAGCATAACAATACCTTACAAGGTCATTGCTGTGACAAAGTATGTGAAGTGCTAGAGTGCACCCGATGCAGATTTTATGTACTTACAGTGGAACAGCTGTTTATGCTGGACAAAATCTCATCACCATTATCCTTCCACAGCAGTGCCTAAGGGCTTTTGATCTGATGAGCCACTGTGCGCGCACATAAGCCCACGGGATTTGACAACTGGGTACCAGGACTAGTCATGCAAGGCTACAACAACTGTTGGCCTTGGGCTGGCATTGGGGCCAGACTCTACAGCCAATGCTGAAGAGCAGCCATTGGTACTTCTGCACTGAGGAGGGGGGAAGCTCCTACTGGGATTTTTTAAAAGAATATTTGAGAGGGAAGGGGTTAAATGGAACCCATAGCCGCTCTGGGGTAATTCTGCCCTTAAAGTTGCAGAGGATAGATTGTTTTGCACATTGGTGGTGGAAAATGCCATCAAGGCACGGCCAGCTGATGGAGACCCCAGAGGGCTTTCAAGGCAAGAGACGTTCAGTGGTGATTTGCCATTGATGATGTCATCCGTTCAGTCATGTCCGACCCTTGGTGATTCTATAGGAAATTCTTCGCCATGCACCCCTGTCTCTGACTGCTTCTTTTAGTGCGTTCATGGTCATCCCTATACTGGCTTTGATCATGTCAAGCCAGCGGACTTGCCATAGCCTGCTTCTATATAGTGACTGGGTCATCCAACTTAGGGTGTTTAGAACATTTAGAAGACTAATTATATACATTTCTAACATTTCTGACACCCATGGCTTCTCACACCCATGTGCCAATTAGATGTACACCTAAATGTATTGTGCATGAAGATATCCTTAGGTACTTGATGGAGGATTCACTTGGTGAAGTACTTAAGTCACATTGGAGACTAAGTGACTCTTATCCCTAACAGGGCCTCATTCTGAAGCCAGGCAAAGATTCTCTATCACCATTTCATTATCTGTCTTGCTGGAAAGATCTATCAAGTCACAGCTGACTTATGGTGACCCCGCAGGGTTGGTGGTTTCTCGTCCAGGGCTAACCCTGCTGAGCTTCTGTGATCTGACAAGACTGATCTAGCCTGAGCCACCTTAAGCTATACTAAACATGCTCATTAGTACATCATCTTGTAATAAGCATATTGTATAAGAAGATGCATGTTCATTGGTCACTATGGCTCAGTCTATCCTACATGATAAAAAGGAATGGTCCATTTGTGAAATAATTGTAGATAACACCTCTCAATGGTCCTTAATGGCTGAGCTCAAGCAGTTCATCGATTCTTGGGAAATGAATCTTCTTCTCAGCTGAAGAGAATGGGCTGGTGTCTGTCTGAGAAGGAAGCACTAGATGCTGGAAGAGACAGAGAGAGAAGCATAGATTCAAATGAGTAGCCGTGTTGGTCTGAAGCAGCACAATAAAATCAGAGTCCAGTAGCACCTTTAAGACCAACAAAGATTTATTCAAGGCGTGAGTTTTCGCGTGCAAGCACTCTTCCTCAGACTATGAACTAGCATCATGACAGTGGAAATATAAAGCAAAAATTAATTCTGTTAAATTAGTAAACTGTGTCACACATCCAAATACAGCCATATAATAATTCTTTGCTAAACCAGCCAATCAGACCCACCGAATTCAGTTGTAGTTCACAAAGACATATGATAAATAAAACTGTCAATGCCAGGGATCAATAGCTTCCACCCTACCATTTACTACATTCTGCTGTGAAACTCGTTCGGGTAGTAGAAAAGCAGGGTACAAAAAAACAGCTCTCCTTCTTTGTCTGTAGGAAGGCCCTTGTGCCTGCACCTGAGCACTATCCATATATTTATCTATAAATCAAATGCTCCAAAAATGCCATATGTCTACAGCACTCTGTCCTCTGAAACAAACCAATCCAGGTACATCCTAGCTTCTAGCACTTCTCAGTGTGCAAGGAAACGAGACATGTAAAACAATATGTTGGTCTTTTTTTAACATGAACAAGTTAGGGGAAAACTAACATTGTCTAAAAGGTCTGCAAACAGAAGTTGGCTGCACTTAACAGTTACAGGACATGATGTATTTACAGAATAGGAATATTTAGAAACGCACAAATCACATTCCCTCCAAAGGACAACAGAGTAGGAGCAGGAGAAATCTTCCACCCCGCCACATGAGTGGCAGCCAAGTTTGGGAGTGCTGGCAAACACCTAAACACGGCCCAGAGCAAACAACCAATTGTTAAACATGACAGTCATGCCTGGGTGTGACCCCTGTGCTCAGCTGTTGAATGGAATACATGGTTTTATGGTTGGCTGGGCAATGTCCAGATTTATATTTAAAACAGGAAGGCTCTAAATAAGAACACAAAAGAAATACCGTCCACACAGACTACACAGTTTCTCTTCTGGACCATTAATTTCCCCCCCCCTCCAGATAGACCCCACTATCATTTAATTGGATCCTGATGTCCAAGCCTAAATTCCACTTTAAAAGCTTGAAATGAAAACACACTGAATAATTTGTTCTGCTGAGCCATCCATCCCAAATGTCACAGGGAAAAAAATTAATCTCAGTCTAAAAGTAGACTACCTTCGGGGTTGGGAGCAAAATGTTGTGTGTTTGCCAAAAAAACAAAAGGCTGGTGGTTCATGCGTGCACTGCGTGCCACTGGCTTTCTTTCAGCACTTCATGACCGGTCCCTGAATGTACGAAGCGATTCCCTCCCAAAGAATCACGTTCTGAGGTGATACGTAAATGTTACCAGCGATGGCTCATGTATGCATACAATTATCATCTGCATGCATGAAGCCATTCCAAGTCATTGCTACAGCAGAGCTTCAAAGAAAATCTTATTTAATTGGAACTATAAGATTATAGCACATCAAAATCTGTGTTTCGTATCCCCCCCCCGTTATGTCATTTCCCAATGAGAGTAAATGTACTTAAAGCAAAAGTGAGAATCTAAGAGACCCAAGATCGAATCCCCCACTCTGCCATAGAAATTTGTTTGATGACTCTGGCCCAGTCATAGGCACTCAGCATCAAATAACTCATAGGGTTGTTGGGAAAGTAAAATGAGGAAAGGAAAATGATGTGAGCTACTTTGGATGCCCATCGTGGAGAGCAAGTGAGATATAAATGAAGTAAATTGATGCATATGGCTGCAAGAAGTTGCAGCCAGCAAGGGGAGAGCGGTATATAAATGAAAAATAAAATAAATGCAATACACGTATTTGAGTGAGATTGTCACACATGATGAATATGATGCCTTTTTGTAAATTAATGTTTCATGGGTTGGATCCGTCCTGCTTTTTTGTTTAGTACTACAGTAATAAGTGGCTTTGGGTCTCCAATGGTAAGAAAAGCAGGATATAAATGAAGCAAATAAAATAACTGAATCACTGAATAGAAAGGATGGGCCAAATCCCTAAGACCTCCATTTCTCATTTATTTCTCCCATCAGTTTTCATTTCTGTTCCTCATTGCTTGTGTCAAATCTTTTCTTTAACAAAAAACAAAAAAAAACCCCACTGATTTTCCAACATCAACTTTCCAACATCAACCCATGGCATATAAATGGCACTTTTCTCCCTAATAAGATTCCAAAGCAGGTTTCAGCATTGTTCTCCCCTCCTTCATTCTGGTCCAAGGCCACCAACAAGCTACCTGTAAAAATAGTATATTTTTACAAGAACTGAACAGTGACTCACAAAAGCATGTGCTCTGCCACAAATTTTGTTCAACTTTATTAATAACAATAATATTTTTATTTCAATCCCACAATTCCCTGTTTGGCTCACGGTGGGTAACAACCATCTTTAAAAACATACAGATTAAAACCCATTAAAAACAATAAAACCGCCTTCTCCTGATAATAATTTGCACCTTTCTGAGGTTGGTCAAACCTTGGAGGAGCCTTATGATTGTGGAGGGGTTCTAAGGCAGGGAGGCCAGTACTTTGAGATTTATGCCTAGCCTCAACCATGAGGCCTGGCAGAACAGCTTGGTTTTGCAGGTCCTCCAGAACTGTTCAGGGGTAGTCAACCTGTGGTCCTCCAGATGTTCATGGACTACAATTTCCAGGAACCCCTGCCAGCATTTGCTGACAGGGGCTCATGGTAATTGTAGTCCATGAATATCTGGAGACCTACAGGTTGACTACCCCCTGGTTTAGGGTACTAGAGAGGCCCAATCTCTTAAGGCACAGCATTATACCGGGTCAAAACCGGGGCTCCAAAAGGTGCCCTTTCATAATAGAGCAACCAGGGAAGCATGAGGTTACCCAAAGCCAGTGACAAGGACAATAAAAATCCAAAAGAAAATAAAGTGGTCATATCAGTTGGTCCCTGTTGGAAAATAACTGTGGGAACATATTTTAGCTGTAGAATTTCTGGACTTATTGTCAGAAATGACCTCCCCCCCCCCACACACAAAAAAAAGCCTACTGCTGCCACCAGCACATCCCCTCACAACACCTTTTATCCTTGAAGTATTAATCTGAACCTACTTTTAAATCCTGTCAGAATGTTGGATTGTATATCTTGGAAAAGATGGAGAAAGCAGGGGGGGAGTGCTCACTAAAAGGAAAAAAGCCCCTACTTGGAAGAAAGTTTGGGACTGCCTCAAACACATACACTTGGAGAGGGCAGGTGGCTACTTATGGGAAAAAGAAAAGAAAAGGAGACCGGGGGGAGGGGCATTCGCTTTTTCATCTCCAGCAATCTAAACAAATCTCTAGCCAAGCTGTGGCATCCTACGGGCAAAGAATTGATATTCTAACCCACACCTCCTCCAAAAGGGTTTTTCAAACAGTATGCGAAGAATTAGCACAATCCTTTTCTTTTATTCTAGCAAGGCTATGCAGGCATGCTTTAGTCTCGAAAAAACATTTGTCAAATACTTAAAATTGATTCAACTATATAATACCTCTAATAAATACAACAGATCAATGATGTAAAACTCTAAGCTTAAGGGAAGATCCGTCTTCAAATCTGAATGCTATTGGAGACTTACGCTACCTTAAAACTCAATGATGGACTAAAATGGAGATTTACATTGGACAGAAGCAGTATTTCCTCACATTACTGCGCAAAGCGACAACGGTTTAGCCCTGATGATAGAAGCATTAGGGGGAAACAAAGGGGGATGAGACGTTTGAGATATCAGCCCGCTGGAAGAATGTGCGGGATGAGGCTAGAGTTGCCTGAGGTCTCCAGCTGCAAACCAGCTGACCTGTTTTGGTGCAACAGCCCTGCTCTTGAACAACCTCTGCGCCTTGAACAGGACGCCTGCATGGGATTCTTCTGCTGCAATCCATGGAGCATGAACAGCAGCACTGCTGAGGGCTTCATCTCCACTGGATTTCATGAAAAACAAGAGACCACCACTCAAAATGCCAAGGCAAAGTGAAGGCTCCTGACTGCTGTTGGCCTTACACCTGTATAGAAACAGGTACAACTACTACCAAAGTTATTTTTCCAGAGCAAGATTAATCCCACCTTGGGTGCCCACATTTGAGACAAAAGCAGGATTGTGACATTTTAAGATGCATTAGATTACGGACATTATTCTGCCAAGTCCTGCCCAAATCAGCCCCCCCACACACACACAAATATAGTAAAATTATGATGCCATAATATATGGTGGAGAAAAGGGGACCTCATCTTCTTGCCCACTGCTGAGCTGTACTTAAAGCCCCCGGTGGTTCAAAGACCTGGTGCAGAACATTACAAGAAGGTCAGCAAGTTGAAATCGTTGATTTAAGAAGGAGAACAAGTTCTCTATTATATATTTTTAGGAGTAAGAGCAAAGTCAAGACCGCCAGCATGCATATGTACATATGCATGAATGGGTGAGAAGGCAGCTTCAGACGTTGAGCTGGAGCCAACCTGTTGGTGAAAAAGGAAGGATGAGGTTCCCGTCAACCAAACAGCTGAAGGGCTACTTCCACTCTCAAGAACACTCACGTAAGCATCTCTTCAATCAAAGCTAGCACACACACACAGAAAACCACTGGAAGTTTTAAAAGCAGTCATGCGACTGAATTAAGGCTTGGGTCTCACAGACCGCTTATGCACTGGAGGGTTCATGCTGGGTTGCAGGCTGGAGTTTTAGTCGTGGCAGGTGGCCCCACCTCTTCCTGCACCCACATGGGGGAGCATTTGGCCCAGTGCACCTCATCTGCCCCCTATTTGTGTTCCTGCACGAGAGCTGGGGCAGTAAAGTGCCCAGTGCATAAACGGTCACAAGGATGCCATTCATGTACTTCCCTACAAATAAAAAGCTGAGATTTGGTCCACATGCAAGCTAGAACACTCCATGTATCCCAAAGGCTAAGCATAAGGCTTATCTAGCATCTCATTTGCAACATGCAATGGGAAGTCTATTGGGGTAATGGCCAGCATTCGAACATAGGCCCAAACCCAGCCATACAAGAATGAAAATCAGAAGATGTTAGGAACTTTTAACCACGCACAAATTGGAACAGAGGAAATTTGCACAAACAAGAGTCTCAACGACATCATAAGCCAATGATAGAAGTGATCGGATCCAGAAGTTCTCTCAATCATACTTTAACCATCAGTGTAATGGGAAGAGAGAGGCCAATGAACCAAGGAATGGGTTCAAAAGGCAGGCCACATTGACCATACAAAGCTGATGTTTCAACTACTGCTTTAGAAGCATCCGCTCTTCCTTCCTTCTGATCCCTGAACGTGAAAAGACCTACATAAAGCAAAGGGCCTGTGCCTTGTTCCAGTCAAAGGAGAACAGTATGACATCATTGCAACTAGCCCTGCAAAAATTATGCAAGATGCAAAAGAAAACGACTGTTGATTATGTAAGCAGTGGCTGCAGAGTCCAGATGCAGCTCTCAAGTCTTTAGTGTTCTCTGTTTAGAGAGTGAAGGTATTGTTAGAAAACTTTTATGGGAAAAGTTGGAAGGGTAGTAGATTCTCCGTCTTGGTCTGCTGACCTTTCGATTTGATGCCATGCATTAGTTCCCCACAATCCATCTTCAAATATTCACCGAAGTGCTGTTCGAGCAAGCACTAAAGCACACGCCCTTATCGGGTAACTACCATATCGTTGAGAACTATTTTATCTGTATTATCACATTAAGTCTGCCATAAGTACAATGGCATCACATCATAAATTGAATCAGAAAAATATTTTCTAAAAGCATTTAAGCGTATTGTTTTGACAGATGGTGCCAGAACTGATTCATATAAAAGTAAAATATTTGGAAGCCCATAGTCAACTAGCAAAGTAAATTTACTGTTTTTACTGCCAAATGAAACGTCATGCAATTTGCAAAGGAGTATTCTGCAGGAGAAGCAAATGTACCATTTTGCTTCCAGATGAAACACATTTTCAAAAAAGGAAAAAAAATGTTGTATAATAAAGAGCCAGCTTTTTGACATGGTATATTATAGGGAGTAAAAGAACTTGGCAAACCTCCCAGACAAAAAGCAATCTACTGCATGCCACTGAATTTGCCCTTAAAGAGTGCTTTTCCCAATTGATGCTTAAAGTTTTATCCTTTTCAATGTACAGTAAAAGGGGGAATTATAGCTCCCTGCCCACCAATGTCTCAATGGAATAGCATCAACTCCTACTAAAATAGTTCATAGAGTTTAATTCAGGTCTTGCTCACCTCAGCAAATCATGAAATAATTATGACCAAGCACATGCTGGTTGGGCTCGGGTCCTACACACGACTGACAAGGAAGGAGCTGGTTATTCAATGGGCCATTTGGATGTATCCAAATGAATTTGGGTGTGTCCATCTGGAAGATTACACTGCATTTTTGAATGATTAGGTGGCTTCCACACAGTAACTGCATCCATTTATCTGCTGCCACTGGCACCAGTTTTGCAAGTCCTGCAGTAAAAAAGAAAACGTGTGAGACTTTTGAGCTGAGACCTACTACTTAGTGATTCTACGTACCCTCTATGTCTGCCCACAAACCAGTTAAACAGATCCTACATTTATCGCTTTTCAAATAGATGACTGAGCAGGCTGCAAAAAGCTAGCAATGCAATCTAGTTGATGCTGCTCATTTGAAGGATACAGCAGACTGCCCTGGTAGGGGGGGGGGGGGGATAGTAAGTAATGCCATGCTTTATATGAATTGCCAAATGGAATGACCTGAATGACCGTGACCTGGAGAATCCTGCCTTTTTTTCCTGGTAAATAAAATGAGACAGGTTTTGAACTGGGTAAAAGCAGCTGCAATCTGCTGCAACCCAGCAGGTGCAAAGCTTTTCAGCATGGTGCTATGGTTGAGATTAACTTCGTCAAGGAATGCTGGAGTGATCCAATCAGGCGTTTGCTTTGCATGTAGCTGAGTGAGTTCAAGCAATGTGCATCTGCCTGGCAAGCAGGTTCACTGCAAAGTTCTTGGCATGCCTCGTAAAATGTTCCATTCAAATCATCTGCTAAGTCTTTGGCACAATGACTCTGAAAGTGCCGTTTTAAGCAGAGTTACACCTCTCTAAGTCCATTGACTTCAACAGAATGGTGCAACTCTCTTTAGGATTGCAGTGTTAAGTCTTGATGGACTCAGACACTCTCAAGTCCATCGGTCGAGAACTGGGGTGCTTATCTGATTCTGTCCACCAATACCTTGAGGCGGCTATGCCCTCCATACCGTTTTACAAAATAGTGTAGACAGGCCAAGTATATTATATATGTGTACATAACCATCACGAAGTGGTTGTTTAAAACACATTTTGGCTGATCTCCCTGCTTTAGCACCTTGCCAAACAGACAATTCCTACTTTGTTTAAACAGTCGTTTTTCTCTTTACTTACCATTGTTTCACTCGCTATCACAGGGATTAAATAGTTTCTGCTATGAATCAAGAGAAATGATTTGAAAGGTTATCATCCTGTTAAGATAGCATTCCAAACAGCAGCTATCATTCTGCTGCCTAACCTTTAACAATGAATTTTGAAACCATGGCCTTAGTGGCTTATCTTGTCCCTACTTTAGTCACTGTAGAAGAGGAGAGAACATGCTATCGACTGCTCTGAATCTGGAGTGAAATAGATGTTTTACACCCAGAAAATCAACAGTTTAATTCCTGGAATCTCTATTTTTTAAAAGCTCAGGCTTTATGGGGCAGACTGTGGTCTGAAACCTTGGAGAACAGTTCCCCACCAGAACAGATATAATGGGGCTAGGTGGACCAATCACTCCATACAAGGGTTGGATCAAATACACATTTTTCTCATCTCATCGCATGTGCAGAAGACACAACATTTATTTATTGATCAAAAACAGATCTTGAAGATCTTGCAGAACCACCACCACATGATTCACCATTGCTTATAGAGATTCAAATTACACATTCAGACTGGGAAGGAAAGTGTCAATATTTTTGCAACATGTTAATCTGCCATATGAGCCTCTTGTGGCGCAGAGTGGTAAGGCAGCAGATATTCAGTCTGAAAGCTCTGCCCATGAGGCTGGGAGTTCAATCCCAGCAGCTGGCTCAAGGTTGACTCAGCCTTCCATCCTTCCGAGCTCTGTAAAATGAGTACCCAGCTTGCTGGGGGGTAAACAGTAATGACTGGGAAAGGCACTGGCAAACCACCCCGTATTGAGTCTGCCATGAAAAGGGCGTCACCCCAAGGGTCAGACATGACCCGGTGCCTGCACAGGGGATACCTTTACCTTTAATCTGCCATAGAACATTGACAATGGAAAGATGGTTACCATGTTCTCAGAAGGATCCAATCAGCATTCAGCAGATATTACCTTCCTAGACCACTAATTCCAGCAATGGGGCTCAGCGGTGGATCATGTCACTAGTATTGAGTTTTAATTTTAACCACCACTCCTGAGTAACTTGGTGGACTACGCGTTCTCGGAATCAGTGAAAAAGTCATGACCTCCTTGTCAAAAAGGGAGAAATCAAAATTCCAGATCCATATTAGTGATTCTCATTAATCTAAATACTTCTGGACTTCTACCAACATAATGACAGTTGGGCTTATTAATGAAAAGCAGACGTTTGGTTTAAAGGAATGAGAAATTTGATCTTAATGTAGCTTTTTTTTTTTAAGCTTGGAAAAATAAAACAAGTCTTCTTGTAAAATCTCCCTTTTCACTATTTGGAAGCCGCTTGAGACATTTTTGCCAGGAATGAGGAACATCATAATGGAGACTAGTACTGAATCTGCTTCCCTTCTCTCCATGTGGTCACTTCCAATTTTCCTAAGAGCACTGGAGACAAACTGGTCATCAGGAAAGAGAAAGTATCTCAGGCTAAACAACCTACCAGAGTCAAAGGCTATATAACAGGGGTAGTCAACCTGTGGTCCTCCAGATGTTCATGGATTACAATTCCCATGAGCCCCTGCCAGCATTTGCTGGCAGGGGCTCATGGGAATTGTAGTCCATGAACATCTGGAGGACCACAGGTTGACTACCCCTGCTTTATATGACCAGGTGGAACACCTGCTGAAATACTGCTATCTGGCCATATGAAGTGTAGCAAAGGAAATAGTCTTCCTGGACAACAGCGCACCAATATGGCACCTGGGGTCTGCTGTGCTAGATTCTCCACTCTGTGGTGCCTTAAACTCACTCTGCTGTTGTGGCTATTGCCTGGTTTTGCTCTGCTTCTTGACATAGGTCAGCTGAGGACGGTACCCTGCAGGGAGGCATTCTGGCCCAAAGGGGATGGGGATAACCTGACTAAAGAGCACCACAGTTGGACTTCATAAAACAAAATTGGGTCATCTGCTGTATTTGCTTCATAAAGCCAATTATTGTGCTTGCTGGGGAGAAAGTATCCTGAACTACTTGAATGCTGTGATGCCCGTGCAGTTGACTAGGAGTAATTTTAGGACAGACAAATGCAGTAGTATTTCAGGCAAAGCACGTGGAATTTGCTCCCACCAGATATGATGATACGTAGACGGCATGTTGATGGAAGATAGATCCTTTGATGGATATTAACGCTCATGGCCAAATGGAGCCTCCACATTTAGAAGTAGTGCGCTTTTGAATACCAGATGCTGGACAGCAGCAACAGAAGAGACTTCTTGGTCTCGCTATGTCCTCCTTGTAGATCTTCCAGGGCTACTTGGTTGTCCGCTGCAGAACTCAGGTTGCTGAATTCGATGGTCTGATCAGGCAGTGCTCCTCTTAACAGTAGTCATGGAATGACAATGGCAGAAGGGTAGTTCCACTCCTTCAGGCCCTCAGCTGGCGAGAAGGTCCTGGAAGCTTCTCAGCATTCTCCGGTTTCTAGTCATTGGTGAATATAAATACAAAAATCAAAGTATGCATTTTCAGGTAGATCCACTGTTGAAGGAGTGGCATTAGAACCAACGAGTGTGCTGTGGGACTCGTTGCACAGCTCAAAAATGGTCTGCCAGGAGTGAGCTCCATGTATATAAGCTGAACAAGCCCGAAGGATCAAGATATCCATTGCTCAAATCCAAGCATTTGGTTTAACTGCTTGCGGATTAAGGGCAGCCAGGCAGAGGAGAGTCAAAACCGCCCAGGTGGAATGAGAAGTATGAAAGGACTTCATTCTCTGCCCTCTTGCAAGGGTCCCCAGACCTAAACAGAACCCCCCCCCCAATTCCAAATCTACCCCTATTTCAGGTCTGAATATGGGTGGATTGTTATCATTATCAAAAGCTTGAGGTATGAGAACTTCCAGCATATTTGCTTTCCGAACAAAAGTCCACTGTTGTGCTTATGATTCTAATGGGCTGTTTTCTTAATCATGTCAAGGAGAGCTGCGCGTTCGAATCCCTGTCAAGCTGTTGCTCAGAATCTGTGGGAGAAGGGGCATTTTTAACTGCTCTTTTCAGCACACTGTTCTCCCCTTTCCAGGCCTAAAGGTCATTCCTAAATTAGGGCAAAAAAGGTGGGGTCCACAGAGATGCATCATCTTTTGAAGCCTGGCCCCATGCTGGTCTCTCTCGAAGCCAACCCCCATGCGCTCTGCCTAGGCACAGATGCCTGTGCTTCCATGGAATCCCCTCCGGCCTTGCTCGCCCTCCAAGCAGCGGAATTCCCTTGTTTGCTTCTCAGCACCGGCCTGGGTGGGGTCCGGATGGCTGAGGTTGGTCCGCAGTCCTGCAGCCAGGCTGCTCGGCAGTGAATGGAGCATCGGAAGCCTGGCACTGGGAACAAACTTGATCCGGAAGAACTGTTTCTCCCCCCCCCCCCTCGAATGCCACCCCCACTTCTCTCTCCCTCCCTGTGGGAGGGGGGCATCCACCGACTCTTCCCCCGAAGGCACCAGACAAAGGCGCTGGAAAAGCATCCAGGGTCCCTCCCCGCTCCTTCTCCCCGGCAGCGGAGGCGGTAATTAAGGACTGGGTGAGAGGCCCGGTCGGGTCAGCTCGCTGCTCGGCTCAGCAACGCTTTCAAGTGTCCTTCTGCGTCGCCAAAGATGACAACAGCAAATCAATAAGTGCTTGAAATGAAAGGGGGAGGCCGCCTGGGCCCCGAGGCTACCGAGCTCCACACACTCATCCCCCCCCCCCTCGCCCGCCCGCCTTTCCCCGAATTCGGAGCGAGCCGAGCGGCTCCCCCTTTGCGCCGCCGCTCCGGAGCGAGGGCAGATCTGTCGAACGCCGTGGCTGCTTCTCTCGGCGCCAGAGCGCCCGCTCCCTTTGGCCCAGCGCGGCCCGCGGCCCAGAGCGCGTCTGTCCTCCGCCTTTTCCCTCCCGGTCTTCTGTGTTGTTTTCATTTGGAAAATAGGTTCGGGGGGGGGGGGGGGTTAGGGGGTGAAAGAGTTTTTTTCAGCCCCTTGGCTCAGGTTTACACGGGTTGCTGCCTTGATACAGTCCCGATTCGGACCTCTTTGGAACACGCCCTCCCCCCCCCCCCAAATCCCCGGGACGTTTTAATGAGGCAATTCATTACTGAGTCAATGCAGACATTTATCTATTCTTTTAGCTGAAGTGGTTAAAGCGCTCGTCAGGTTGGTGATGATGATCAACCACTGGAATACTCGAGGCAGTTGGGGGTGGGTTTTAATTTATATGCAAATCGTTTTTTTTTTATTTTTGCTGTTTCACCATTTTTGTACAGCTGTGTTGGAATCAAGGCGTCTAGATGAGCAATGTGGAAATCAGGTTTGGTCACACTTTTTTTAAAAAAAAAGAAGAGATGCCCCCAGAGCTATTATTGATAGGTGGCCTTTAATACAATTGGCCACAGGAACTGGGGGGGGGGGCATCATGAGGGAAGGACAAGGGGAAATGGGAGGGGGACAAGTGAAAGCGCAACTTGGAAGTGGGGGGGAAGTAAAGGGAACTCGCTTCTTATTAAGGCCCCCACAAATCTGGGTGCATATGCAAGAAAAGGGATGGGGGCTTTTTATAGGCCCCTTTTCTCTCCCTGAAGGAGTCCCAAAGCGGCTTACAAACAGCTTTCTCTTCCTCTCTCCACAACAGACACCCTGTGAGGTACAGGAGGCTGAGAGAGCTCTGAGAGAACTACTCTGTGGGAACAGCGCTAAGAGAACTGTCAGTGGCCTAAGATCACCCAGCTGGCTGCAGATGGCGGAGTGGGGGATCAAACCGGATTCTCCAGCTTAGAGGCCACGGCTTTTCACCAGGACATCTGCCTCTTTTAGTGACCGGATACCATGGAGCACATGAAGCATCTCAGAGACCCTCTCGGTGGTCTCAGCGGTTGTCATCCGGAATGGCAGAATTACAACGGCTGCCAGCCCATGAGACTCGGGCAGGGAGAGCCGCGTTCATTGGCAGCTGAGGGACGCAATTCGGAGGATAGGAGGTGGCCCGCTGAGACTGCTGAGACTCCTGCCTCTGACTCCCTAGAAAGTGCCCCTCCTTCCTTTAAAAAAAGTGTCCTCCCGCTTTGCAGGTGAGATGGCCCACTGATCCATGGGTCTGGTCCCCTAAAACAGGGGTAGTCAAACTGCGGCCCTCCAGATGTCCATGGACTACAATTCCCATGAGCCCCTGCCAGCAAACGCGCTCCGGCAAACGCTGGCAGGGGCTCATGGGAATTGTAGTCCATGGACATCTGGAGGGCCGCAGTTTGACTACCCCTACCCTAAAAAGTTGCCTTCGGTGTGCAGCCAGGCTTTTTGCATGGGTTTCCATGGCTGTAATTCAGGAGACGAGACTCCTCGGCCTCTGAAAAGATGTTTACAAAAGGTCTCCTCGGGATTCAGCTCCCCTCTCTGCAAATGGCCTGGGGTCCCTCTCGCTTGCTAGGGAGCAATTTCCCTGAGATCCATGCCCTTTATCGCCACCTGACAGGATAGTTCTAGATGCAGTCCTGCCGGCCGGGGAATCACTCCCCCTGAAGTGCCTTCTTGGGGAGCATCGCCACGGACCCTGAGAGAGGCCGCAGACGGAGCCTTGGGAAAGCGCCATCGCCCAGACTCATTTAGAGCTCGCGGGCCTTTTGCCATTGAAATCAACAGGTCCACTGAGAAGACAAGGACCTGCGCCCGATCCTCAAAAAGATGGCTTTGAATTTAAGCCCTGTAGTGCAGTCTTCTGCAGAGCTGCGCCAGTCTGCCTAGTCTCCCGCCGTTTGGGCTTAGCGATTTTGGGATCGCAGTCCAAAAAACAAGGGATTGTTCAGCAAGCAAGGAACTCAGTCAGAATTGCCAGCCGACGATTGGGCTGTGTGTGTGTGTGTGTGGGGGGGGGGGTCATTCACTTGATTGGGGACCTTCTCCTAGGTGCCATTCTGAGATCCGGCAACGGAGGCCCCACGGCATCGGCCCACTCTATCATGGGGCCCACTCCCATGTAAAAGTCGGCACAACAGGGCAGCCTAACGCAGAGAAACCACGAGAGACCACCACTGCAAGGCTGCAGGAGCTGAAGGGCGAGCGCCAGGGGTTCGATTCCAAGCCCGGAGTACTGCAGTCGGTTTTCTGAGATGAATGGAAGTCAACGCAACTGGTCCGCGGAGAGTCGCAGCCCATGCTTTGCAGCTCAGGAAGTGACCCTCCAATTCTTATTAAAAGAAGCAGCCATTCTGGCCTTTTCTGACAAGTGCATTGTGATCCAGTGAAAGGAGGAATGCGAAAACACTGATTTTTATTTTTTTTTAAATCTAATCTCCTGGTAACCCCGGTGGCTCAAACTAGTTCCGCCGACGGCCCTGGCTGTCTGGGCTCTGCCTGCAGCCCGTGTACAGCGGCTGGCGTTGCTGTCTGGGAGGAAAAGCCGTCGCACCAGGCCTACGCCTTTACCTTGCCCGGGATTCGATTTCATTTCTTGCCCGGAGAAGAAAATGTTCTGGGGAGGGGGGAGGGGCAGAGGGAAATTGAAATCCCTGTATTAAAGCAGCTCCGTCGCTTCCAGACATCCTCCACCGCCCCCCCCCCCCCGCACTCACACACACACACCCGTTCCTTGGCAGCCTGTCTAATGTATTCCCCCGAGGTGCTGGGCATTAATTAGTTGTTTAATAGGAGTATGACTAAAAATGTAAAAGAAGGATTAGGAGCGTGAAACGTATGGCCATCTCCTTCCGCACACTCGAGGAGGGAATGGAAATCACTCGGTATCTTATGTTTCGCCGCGATCCATTTGCATTTCCCACCAGCTGCTCACTTCTGCTGTGCCGGTTCGGGGGGCGGCGGCGGAGGTGGGGCGTGCAAGTGGCCGGCTCGGTCGGAGATCTGGGCTGAAGCCCCCTTGGCGGGGGCGGGGGGAGGGGGCAATGGAGGAAGGAGCGGGGAGGGATGCAGCAACTGGACGCCGGCTGGCTGCAGCCCAGACAGAGACAGAAAGGGGGGAAGGGGGAGGGAGGGTGTGTGGCAGATCCTAATTTAAAGTTTCTGGGACCCAGCAAGTGGCGGAGGACCTCTTCGCGGGTGTCTCTGGGCGGAGGCCGTCGCGGCCAGCCTCTCCCTCGCATTCTTCCGACGGCTTCAAGCCAAAGCCGTCACAACAACTAAGCTGGTTGGCGATTGTCTCACCAGGCGCGGCCCTCCCATTTCTTCGCAGCTCGAAAGCCTGGATTTCTATGGGGAGGCGGGGGGGGGGGCTCTGGAGGGGGAGAGCAGCCAGACAAAAGGGGTTGTCGCACCCTCCCTTGCTTCTTCTCTCTCACTCACGCACCCGCGCGCGCACACTGGCACACACCCGGTTTGGGGGGCTCACGCGGGTGGATTCTGAATTCGATTTGTCCTCGCCTTCTTTACTGGGGTTTCTCTATCGAGTTTAACCCGCTCTTCGCAAGGAGGAAAACGGGGATTGTTTGGAAGTGTTTCAGACGAGCAAAAGTCCCTCTCCCCCCCCCCTCCTCCTCTGATAAAATGTGAGTTGTCCTGAAAGACTGCGCACTTCACGGTGCACACACCCGCAGTTCCCGCTAATACAAGCTGGTCATTGCTCCTCTTCCAAAGGCTCTGAATGGAGCACCGATCCCACCCAAGGACAGCGCCTGGCCCAATTGACTGTCCTGGCCATGCTTAGAGGCATTTCCCTAAAGTTATTTTGATGATTTAGTATGTTCATTCTCGATACCATTTGCAAAGGAGCATAATGACAGCAATGGCGATTGCTATTATCATGCTAATTATGTGTATAATATGTGCTAATTAATAATCCACATGTGTGTGCGCGTGCGTGTGTGCGTGCGCGCACACGCATCCTGGGATGTGTATGTGCCAATCCTAACCCCAATACCTGGAAGGGAGCCCCGTGTGTTTAGGATGCCGCCCTTATTTTAGAACGGCTTCAAAATGGACTCCGTGGATTATCATCCCCGCAATGTAATGGGCTTCCCCTCCCGGATAACAAAACTGTATCCACGTTATCATTTTTGTTTTGTTTTGTTTTTGTACCATTTGGTTGTGGTTTGCAGATTTAGCAAAGCTTTCATCTTTCAAAAAAAATCAGGGTCATATAGAGCAAAATTGGTCATAACGGGTGGCGAATCAGAAGCGACGTTCCTTTCTTAAAATGTTTAGCTTGCTTGTGTAATGCCTAAAAAGTATAAGCCGGGAATTAAAAGATTCTCTTGCATTTTGCCAGTTTTGGTCTCCAACTTGTAAGGTCGAATGATTGTCAACCCATTGGCGAGTCTGTTTGTTAAGCAAACACACGTTTTGCATTCCCCAGGAATTCTATTTCTAGCTGGTATGGGGGAAAGTGATTGTCATAATAAATTGTCGCGATCATTTATTCCTAGTCACAGAAAACACGGTCAGAAATAAATCGCCAGAGATCCCTGATAAATCGGAGTCCAAACTCTTCTGCCTGGGCATTTCTGAGGCCCTGCTGCCTAAAACGCCGTTGCGCCTCACGAAAACTTCACGTCGCCGTTGCCCCCCCCCATCCCTCCCTCGCTCCCTAAACTTCACTGCGTCATTTTAAAAAATGAGTTCTCCGTGACCCCACGTGAACCTGTTGGGTGCATCTACAGCGAAGGCAATTCTACAGGAGCAGCGCTTTTGGGGCTTGCGGGTCGCCGACCCTTCCTGCAAAGTGGACAGAGATTCCCCTTCCCAGCTACGAACTTTCCCGTGGAAAGAGGTGCACCCCCCCCCCAGTCCGAGCCGGCTTTGAAGTGTGGCCAGCCTCCATAGTCCGTAGCCAAAGGCGCCCTCTTCCAGCAGCGCTTCGAGCGGCGGCTTCTCCGGCTGCCTGTTTTGTCTCCTTCCTCCCCAGGCAGCCGCTCTCTCCTGGAGGCGCCGGACGGCTCTTCCCTGTTGGAACGCACAGGGCGAAGCACCTGAGCGCTCCCTCCGTCCTCGCGGCCCACTTTCCCTTTCTGCCTCGCCTTCTTCCTTTTGATCTTGCTCGCTTCTCTCCATCCTTCTCCGGCCTGTGCAGCCACTCTGTCTGCCGCTCTGTCCGTCTCTCGCTCCCTCCTGACGCCGCACCGCTTCCCCGTCATCAGCACACTTACCTGGAAGTCCAGCTGAGTGCAATAAAACTTCCAAGTAAGTAGGCTGGGATCGGGACCTTCCCCCTGCAGGCTGCTGTGCGGGTGTCTCTTTCCTCGCTCTTCCCTTGCAGTCAGGCTGTCTGAAATCTACCCCCCCCCCCCCCGCGCCATTCAATTCTCTTTCCTGCCCCCCCCCCCCCCCCCGTTTTCAGACTTCACTTTCGAGTTCTTCTGGGTCTGGCTGGCTTAGTTGCCTTAGTCTTTCCTCTCCCCTCGGGCCAGCAAGCCAGCCCCTCCCCCCTCTATCTCTGGGCCCAGCCCTCTCCCCCCCCCCCCCCCGCTTCCCGGTCCCCAGTCCCGGTTACACGCGGTTTGCCTTTGCCTCTGCTCGGCGGCAGCGGAGGCAGCGGGGAGTTTGGTGGAATCTCTGCTGCTGACGTCACGCGGCTCCCCCGCCAGGCAGCGCGCGGCCAGAGGCGAGCAGAGGGAGCCCGCCCGGCAGAGCCGCAGCCAGGCAGAGTCCTCCCCGGCCAGCACCGCCAAGCTGCCCGCCCGCCCGCCCGCCCCAGCCTCCTCGACGGCTCGGCAGCACCCAGGCGGCGGCGGCCCGCAAGTCGGCCTTCCCAGCGGGGAACCTCGCTGCGCTCCGGCCCAGGCTGGCCGCGTCGGGCAGCTACGCGCTTCACCTCCGCCCCGGACTACTGCCGAAGGGCAACCAGCTCTGCATCGGACCACACGAGCAGGCGGACGGAGCGGGATCTGAAGCCAGGCGGCCGGTAAGCAGCACAGCACAGCACAGCCCTCCCCTGCCTTCCACCCGGCCTGGGATGTGAGACAATGCGAGTCGGCTGATTGGTTCCACTGGGGGCGGCCGATCCCGGCCCGCGCGGGGGATTTGTGGCGCTGGGCCTCGGCCGGGCCGGCAGGGCTGCAGAACTCGGGCAGTGGGGCGGGTGGGGGGAGACAGGCGCTGCCAAGGGGGGAAGCTGGGGGGCGGGAGGGGATCTTCCCTTCCCTTTGCTTTGCCTGCATAGATCTCGATCCTTCCCCAGCCAGCCAGCCAGATACACATTCCCCCCCCCCACTTCCTCCAGTTTCGGCCAAAGCCTGCTTTTTGACCCAGTCATCTGGTGAAACTGGCCCGTAAGAAAGAAAGAAAGAAAGAAAGAAAGAAAGAAAGAAAGAAAGAAAGAAAGAAAGAAAGAAAGAAAGAAAGAAAGAAAGAAAGAAAGAAAGAAAGAAAGACCCTGCTCTGTCCAGCTGCCTTGTTCTGGAGAGCTGTAATTTCTACACTCCCCCCCCCCCATCCTCTGTCTTATCCCTGCAACAAGTAGTAGTTCACTGCTAATCGGCCAGTGTGGTAACCCCTTACCTTTATCCTGTAACTGCAGGCAACGGAGCAATATAATAGTGGGGCTCCTTTTCATATCTGTTGCTCTTAAGTTTCTCCTAGTACTGTTACTGTAATTGGTCCTATTGCAATCAGAGACGACTACTTCAACACTCCTCCGGTTGAGGAATTATTTAGTACTATACTAGTACTACTACTATTATTATTGATATCACATATGGTGCATCAATACTCACATACCCCTTTCTCCCAAAGTTCACCCTCCGATTGGCTCTTGCCTAAAAATCAAACAACCCCCCCCCCCCCTTCTTCAAACGCCGCGTCCGGTGATGTTTTTACTTTTCTTCTTTTAAAAAACGAGCTCCGTCAAAGGGACATACATATTTCACAAGCGGCCCAGAGAGGCAAGAAGACAGTGGGGAAGCGGGGCTGGTGCACAAGGACTGGGCCGGTTCGCCTTTGCCCTCTTCTTCTGCAAAAGCACTTGGGAAGGAAGGAAGGAAGGAAGGAAGGAAGGAAGGAAGGAAGGAAGGAAGGAAGGAAGGAAGGAAGGAAGGAAGGAAGGAGGCAATTCGATGCCCGCCCCTCCCGGGTGTTGGGAACTTGCAGGGTATGACAATCGCGAATATAAGGGACAGCTGATTCCTGCCGTTCGTGCCTTTCTATATATTGTGTGTGGCCCATTGCACTGCAAAGTAAAACCATTCTTTTCATCCTTATAGCATTTTTAATTATTAAAACACCAAATGCCAGTGCCACTTGTGTTCCTTGCCACAATGAGGTGAAAATTCCATCCAAATTGTATGCCTGTTTACTTTAAACCCCTATTTATTACTTTAATGTCATTTGTGTGTGAAATATGAAAGAAACGAAAGGCTTTAAATTTTTTTAAAAAATCGACGAGGGACCTAGAGAGGTTTGCAGAGGATCCAATCTGATAAACAACCCGAATCTACTTGATAATCTGATAAACAACCCGAAACAACCCCCCCCCCCCCAACGATTTGATCCATGGGCTTATTTCCACATACATCTGTGTTGCAGCAGCACCTAACATAATATCCAGAGGCCAGGTGAGGGCCATTTTCTGTTGAACTTCTGTACAGATTTCCCTACATGTTGGCCTGTGTTTTCAGGAACGTTCCTCTCCGGGCGTGGATTCTTGAATTAATCAATTAAACTTCTGCCATTTGTTTACAAGGTAAAGATTGCCCCCTCTTCTGCCCACCTGCACAAGCCTAGACTCACTTATTTTGAAACTAGCCCTGGGCTGGGTTTAGCGCGTCTGCAATGAAATGCACGAGTAGGAGAAAATGCATCTCGGTGCGCACCCCCCACATTCCCCCACACACCCCATACAGGTCAGGAAAGGGGGATTTAGGAAGAGGACGTAATTAGGATGTTGGCGTTCCGGACTTACCCGGATAAGTGCACTGAGGTCCGATTTTTCCAAGGGAGGAGGGAGGGCCCTGAATGGGGAAATGAAAGTTGTATGTCTCAATTTGTTAGAGAAATTAGCCATCAAGGCAGGCGTTGAGCCGGGGCGGCTGAATTTGTCATGCGAGGCTTGCCTTGACGACCATCAGAGAGGAATTAGGGGGTTTTGCAACGGCCTTCCCAACCCACTTCGCCGCAGCTCATCCTCCGGGCAGGCCCCGTTGTCTCGGTCCAGGCCTGCGCCTTCTGCCCTCTCCGGCGTGGAGATCCGGCTCTCGCGGCCCTGCGTGGTGTCCCGATCCTGTTTACTGGGACCGAGGCGTTTCTTACAAGAGAGTCTCCTTCTGTGTAAACGTGTTCAGGATCGGCTCGTGCGTTGCAGGGGGATGGTAAGGGAGGGAAAGCACCGCACCACTGCTGCTAACTGCTGCCATTTGCTGGATTGCCAAATAAAGCGGAGATCCAGTTCACAAAGGGCTCTGAAATTTGCTAGAACCCCAGTCCAGTCCCACTTCCTGTGCAGCGAGGGGCCACCAGACGGGACGGGACGGGACTTGTTTCCGAGTAGGCGCATAGCCAGCAGGGCCGGCGCTTAACTCCCAGCGCTCCCTGGGCCCCGTGCTGGGAGGAGCGCTCAGGCATCGCGGATGCCAGTCGGGATCTGCCTTTGTTTGGCGGCGGCCCCTGCTTTCGGGCCTGCCTTTCTTTAGCGGCTCCACCGTTTCTCGCCAGCCGAGTCACCAAAGGGCGGTCTCCTCGAGTACCCCGCCGGAGGGCGAGGGGGTTCGGGGGAGGGGAGGGGAGGGGGGAATTGCCCAAACGATGATGACATGCAAATGTTCTCCCTAAATTATCATAAGTCAACATTTGAAGCCTGGACTAATAAAATCCCATCTGTGTTACTTCATATCGAGTTACGAGAGAGCCCGGGTAATGATTTTTGTAATATCTCCCTAACAGACATCTCAATCAGGAGCTAATCCGGTGGTTTTTATTTATTTATTTTTAACTGCAGAATTGCTAAAATCTGGAGCGACCGCCGAGCAGCCCGGGAGCTGGAGGCTGCAGCCGGGCTGCCCGGGCCGAGGGAGTGGGAAAGATGCTGGGGAGGCGGCGGGCGAGGGTGGGCGACCGAGGGACCCGCTGCCTTCTTTCGCCTCCTCTCCACCCCTCAACACCCCCCCCCCCCCCGCGCAGAGGTTCCTCAGTGGAATTCCCAAAAAACTTTTCGATTTAAAAAAAAATTCAGCCTCCGACTTCCTTCCCCTCGGCATCCCCGATGGAGGAGGTGGGCCACCTGCCCGCTAGGCCGGCCTGCCTGCCATAGGTTCTCCCCGAGCTGGGCCTCTGGCGTCTGCCCCAAGGAGCACGCAGACGCCGACCATAAGCTGGCCGCAAACCCGATCCCACCCACCACCCTGGAGGAGAGAGAGGGAGGGACGCCAGGAGTTCCCGTTTCCCTGCGCCACGACCTGAGAGCATCTCCGTTGCACCAAGGTCGGCCTGGACCCCCTCCCTCTTCCACCCACCGCCATCCGCACCTTGCTCCGGCAGATCTTGGGAAGACTGAGGGGGAGGATCAAGTGTGAGGGGGGAGGCAGAGTGAGAGAAGGGGTGACAGGCCCATACCCCTTGCTGCTGAGGGAGCCGCCATCAGGAGGGCTGGAGGGGCGCCCCCAGTGAGAACGGAAAAATAATTGTCCAGCGCCTCAACCCCCCTGCACAGGATCGCACTGCGCCGCTGCCACACTGGCGATCCCCACCCCACGCCCGTGGGCCCAGGGGTAAGTCCCGCCGTATCCCCTGGGACTGGTTCTCGTGCAGTCGCTCGCTGTGATGGACGTGGCCGTTCCAAGCCATGCAGAGCTGGTCTGGGTTTCGAGGGACAGCGGCTTGGCTCCTTCGGTCTCTCCCATAAGGAGGAAAGGGCACAGATCCGAAGGGCTCGGGGTCCTAAGGAGGAAACGGCAGGGCCCTCCCCCGCATGGCTGCCGGAGTGGCAACCTTCGAGGGCGGTGGAGTGAAACAGCCCCGTTGAAGCGATCTCCTCTTGCCTCGCAAAGGACCAGCGCCTCTTTCCCTCATTCTAGCGCCAATCATTCAGAACTGCCACCCAGACCCTCACCCCCGACCCGAAGAGGCCCCCTCCACACACACACACACACACACGCACACACGTGTTTGGGTCCGCCAAGGGAGACAGCTCCCCGGAGAGGCGCAGTTCAGGCATCGAATGTTTCACGTGATTTTCCATTCGCCTTGCATGAATGGAGGGGGGGGGGAGTTATTTTGTATTTTTTTGGCTGGGTGACTTCTCTGATGAGGCAGCAAGTAGGGAAAAGAGGGGCCACCAGACGTTGCCGTCATTTCGGCTCAAAAGTCCTCCAGACCCGATCTTCCTGATCTCCCCGCCTGGTTTGGTGGCGAGGACGCTGGAGAACGAAACTGACCGAAACAGCTCTCCTTTCCAGAGGCTGGGGGGCACTTGGAAGAATAACCTGGGGAAAGGCAGCAGGCGGGGGAGCGCAGTTGCTTCGAGGTCAGTCCCACGCCAAAGGCCCTTCGGCTCGGGCCCTGAGTCGCTCAAGAGAACCCCGCTCCCTTTGCCCCCCTGGGAAATGGTCTTTCCACGAAGTCGCTTCCTTCAAGGGAGGGGTCAGGGAAGCTGCGCTGCCAGGGGCGGCTCTCTTGCTTACCTCTTCTTAATGTCGCTCTATCTAATGTTTTGCAGATAACGGGCTATGGAGTCTAGCTGTCGTAAACTTGTGTCGGCTTGCGTTCAGTTAGGTAAGAAAGAATATTTTCGGTCCATTTTCCTTCGTGCGCATGGTTTGCATCGTTATGTCGATATAAAAAATGCCCATTCAAGGGCATGGATGGGTGGATAACCAGGGGGTAGGGTAGGGGGGGGGGGAACCAACCAGCCCAGAAATGTTTCACGGTGGGGGGTGGGTGGGCTGGCTGGTGACTCTGGGTTGCCCCCGAGGACACCTACCGCCTGACCCCTTACCAAGACCCCGAAGGTCTCTAGTCCCTGATCCCAAACTGAGTGGTGAGTTGGTTGGCTAAAGTGGCGGAGGCCGTGGACGGGCGGTGGGAACTGGTGCTTCTCTGCGACTGAGAGAGGGTCCGTGAAAGTGGGAGGGGGCAAATTGGTGTCCTGCCTAGCATTCCATCTTACCTGTTTGCGTCCCGAGTTCGTGCATACTTAGACATCTGGTTCACCTCCCCTTTTGTGGTGGTGTTTTTGTTTGGGGGAAGGGGTCTCTGCCATCGAGAGCTCCAAAGCTGCTCGAAAACACTGGCAGGGGGGGTTAATGAGCCGGGGGTGTGCTGGGGGGGAGGTACTCGGAGGCGAGAAGGACGTGGTTGACCTTAGCGCACATGTGAAACCCACGCGGGCTCGCTTTGCTTCCTGCTTCACTCTCCCTGGTTCTTTCTTTCTTTCTTTCTTTCTTTCTTTCTTTCTTTCTTTCTTTCTTTCTTTCTTTCTTTCTTTCTTTCTTTCTTTCTTTCTTTCTTTCTCTCCCTCTCTTTGCCGGCCTCTCCTTTCCTCCCCTCCAAACGACGACCTTTCTTCTCTCTCTCTCTCTCTCCTTCTCTCTGTGTGTCTCTCAGGGGTACAACCTTCCGCTGTCGAATGCCTGTTCTCCAAAGATTCTGACCTTAAAAAAGGAGAATTCAATGATTCTCCCGAGAGCAGGAAAGAGGGCTCCAGCAGTAAACTGTTCGGCAGGCAACACGGCGGCGCCAATGGTGAGTCCCTCCGCCTCTTGCGGGCCGCCTCCTGGCTAAGGCTTCACACACACCACATACACACACACACACAGACACGATGTGAAGGGCGGCGCCTGGCGCGACCCATGTTCTCTCTGGGATCGGCAGGGACTTCCCCACCCTGCAGTGGATCCCCGTGGCAATCACGACAGTACCCGTAAATCCTTTCCGATATGGGCCAGGGGAGGGGGGAGGCTGGGGAGGGGGTGCTTCGGTTGCTTCTTCTTCGTCCGCCCAAACTTTCTGTTCAGCGGCTGTTGTGTTGAGTTCTCCCAGGCTGCGCGGCGTGAGCGGCTCTGCATCCTTCCTTCCCCTGCGTTTGCCCAGCCTTTGCCCTGAGTCGAGTATCTAGCGGTGCAACAGCGCCCTCTGGTGCTGACCACCATGGGGACGGGGGCACGGGGGAGGGGGGGACCTGGACGCAAATACTCGTTTTCCAAGCCATCGAAGATTTTCGGTGTGAAGATCTAAATTCCGCTGAATTTGCATCTTTTGTCCAGAGTATTGGACAGAGTTTAGAAAACCGTGGCGCGTCAGCACGAACCCCCCTCCCCTTCAAAAGTCCCGGTGATTTTTTTGAACGCTGTTTCTCTGAAGATGACCCTTCGGTTTCTAACTGCGCCCTGCCAGGCAGAGCATAAGCCCTCTGCAATCAATGGATTTTGCCTGAAATAACTCTATAAAGGCTTTGCGCTGTATGGGCACCAACTCTGGGACCTCTTCAAAATGATGGGCATGAGAGGGGGTTTCTACAGGCCCATCAAAAATAACCAAGTCCCTCGAAGTTCTTATTTGGAGCCAATGGCCGCATCGCCAAAGGGAGAGAATCGTGCCCAGCTTGCTTAAAATGCCATCAAGCAAAACTGAATTTCTTCTAAAGGGGAACTTCATAGGTCACTCCTACCTGTGTCTGCTTCAAAGTAAGTTCTGCTAAGTTGAAAGGAATTATTTCTCAGCAAGAAATAAGGGCAGCCCCATGTTCGTGGGAGAGAGAGAGAGAGAGAGAGAGAGAGAGAGAGAGGCACTCATTGGCTAGCTAGGTCCCAAAATAAGTAGCCTGATTGTTTGGGTCATTGGAGAGGCAATTATTTCATTTGCCCTTGACCCAAGGCATTCGGGTTTCCCACCCCATGCCAACGCCATTCCTTTCCAACAACATACATTACATTTAATATTCAAGAAGAGTCACGGAGTGCGTAACTTGTATTTATGAATCAGTCTTATCACTGCTTATTATTCATTCAAAATAATAACGACCAACCATGAATAAGACGACTTTTCAGCAGCACATTTAGCCCCAGAGAGCTCCAGCCTCTTCGGCTTGAGATTGCTCCAGCGCATACCCGCCTCTTTCGATCCAAAGGGGCCATCAGGGACCAGCTCTTTTTACAACGTGTTTTGTTTGTTTTGTTTGTAAGATCAGTTTTAGCTTAAAAGAGGAAAGGGGAGGGTCGGATCCCGAAAGCGGCATAAACTACTGTCCGGAGGCAAATTGGCAGGCTAGAGGACGGTTTTTGAAATTTGGGGGAAAGGAGGGCCATGCTTGTATCTGGAGGCAAGATTGTGGGGGGGCTCGTCCACCTGAACGCTCCGTGGTTCGAGGCAGGAGTCAATCCCATGTAAGTCAAGGGGCACTTTCCTAGGCGGCTTTCCCTTCGGGCGGCAGCCTAAGACCCCGTTGAGAAGCAAGGAAGTCCCAGGGGACGCCATTTGTCATCTTCCTTGCGCGTCACCCGGGCACAGGCCTGAGTGAGTTCTGCCCCATCTAGCTGGGGGCTTGGACGAAGTCGCCCTTGAGCGGCTCGTTCCTCAGCTTGTACTCAGGCCAGAAGGCTCCCAGAACCCTCCGCCTATGCTAGAAGGAGGGGGGGGGGCTCCTTCTGAAGTTAAAGTGTGCGAAGGGGCAGCCTTAAGCAATATGAGGATATCCTCCCAGCAGCCAATCCGGGGGACTCGCATCGAAGGGCGCGTTTCTGTGTGCATGTATTTGGAGGAGGGGGTCTTTTCTCATGCTCTGTGAACCTTTCCACTCCCCCTGGCTGCAAAATCAAAGGCTATTTTTCTAACTAGTCTATTAGAAGGCGGGGGCGTTGGACCGAGATGTTACATATCCTGCCCTGCGCAACATCCGCAGAACCTCCTCCCTCCCTTCGAATCAGAAGGGAAATTGCTATCCAAATATTTTACGAAGCCGTTTCAGTAAATAACATCACAGGTGAGGGATCGGGATTTCGAAGAAAACGAGACTCCGTCTACCGGCTGCCATCTCGACGCCTAACTATTTTGGGGGTCGAGTTCTGAGGGTGACTGCAGACGGGGGACCCCCCAAAGCCTGTTGGAGGAGGGGGTTCGACTGGGGGCAGGCCTTGGATGTGATAGAGCCCCCCCCCAGCCTTCAACCTTGAAGGCTGGGGGGGGGGGCTGAATGGTCCGTCTTAAATTCCGCTGTCAGCCAATTCCTAATGTCTGCAAAAGTGTAACCATCAAGGCAGCGGGACCGTAGTTAAACAGAGGGCATCAATGGTTTGAGTTGCGGTCCAGCGAATTTTAAGAAGGTGGAGCTCCCACAAATTCCTTCCAGGACTAGGGTTTAAATCCATCCCGTTGATAAGAGGGCTGAATGGGGGGGGGGAGAGATGACCGTCTGCTCCTATATCTTTTGGGTTTGCGGGAAGTCTTGGAGGGGGGGGGGGGGGGCTTTCGCCTACTTCAACAGGCAAATCCGAAGTAGCGGACATGATCCAGAACTTCAAAAATCCTCCACTAAATGAAATTGGACAGGTTTAGAGGCCTGTTAAATTCCCGGTTAGTCTCTTTGCGAGAAAAAAAAATCCTATTTATTTCCGCTGGAAAGTGCTCAGTCGGAAGCGGAACACATTGGATCGGAAATAAGTGTCCCCGCGTGATAATAACCGGCTTTCCTTCCAGGGAAGAATGGCTAAGAGATTGTCGCGCTTGACTATCCTATTCCGTCCAGTGTAGGAAACCTGAAGTGAGATCAGTTCCCCAAGAAAGTAACCTGGGGACAAGTCCCATTGAAACGAATGGGAGATGCAAAGGGTCGCCTTTTACAACTAGCTCCACCACACACTGTGCTAGTTGGCAGCTCCCATTCAGCTCCCATTCACTACCATGGACATAGATTTTGGTCGTAAATCCTATTGAAGCTGATGTGCCTTGCCATGGCGTGGCTGCTGCTTGTTCTTGTTGTTAAGCATGAAAGCACACAAGTCCCATCTAGGGCAGCTTTCCAGCCCAGACCTTTGCCAGTCTCCGGAAAGTTCGCTTTCAGCCCATGTCTTGAAAGAGTTGGAAGCGCCTCTAAGGATCCCGAGGCTGGAAAGTGGGCCTTTGAATCAAGACAACCCTGGGGATGACGCAAGTCATTTTCTAGGAGGCAAATCAAAGTTTAGGGCATTTCTCAGCATCAGAAATATCAGGCCGTGTGTGTGTGTGTCAAAGAGAGGGGGAGCGGAGGAGAGATTCGGGTCCTACAGAGCTGAAGGGTACTGAAGGGTAAGCCGTAAAACAAACCCCCCACCTGTACCCAAAGGGTGACCATGAAGAGAGATCGGGGCTGGAGAAAATGGGGGCGGAGTGTATGCCTCCAGACAAGAAGTAGGCCTTCAGACTCCGTTCTCATTTTCTAATAACCAAGACGAGGCAGTGAACAGATCTCTGTACCGAGGAGAGGGTGTTGCCGATGGCCCTGGGCCCTGATTCCGATCACTGTATTTCAGGGGTAGTCAAACTGAGGCCCCCCAGATGTCCTTGGACTATAATTCCCATGAGACCCTGCCAGCGTTTGCTGGCAGGGGCTCATGGGAATTGTAGTCCGTGGACATCTCTGGGGGGGCACAGTTTGACTGCCCCTGCTTTATTTCCAGTAGCGCCACAGAGATCCTAAAAGTCTTTCCAGGCTATTCAGATCCTACGGGACAAGGCTGCAGTCTCGGGTACATTTATGGGGGGAGGGGGGACAGGGGAGAATCCCTCGGTGCTGTCTGAAGAAGCCCACGCCCAGTGAGTGGCGCTAATGTGGGGCACCGACTGGCCAGGCCATGGCGAACCCCCTCCGAATGTTCCTCGCCGGGCATCCGTCCCCAGGCAGGTGGCTGTTTCTCCACCAGTTTTATCTCCCCGTCTTTCACCAAAGGCGCTTTACAATGAATGAATGAATGAATGAATGAATGAATGAATGAATGAGTGAATGAATGAATGAATGAATGAATGAATGAATGAATGAATGAATGAATGAATGAATGAAACCAACAGGAGGTGGGAAAGCGGCTGTGAAGCTCTTAGAAAAATTTCGTGGAGCCTCTTTCAGTCTCTTCTGCAGGAATCAGAGGCATTTGCAGTCGGTCCCAGTCTCTGCTCTCTCTCCGCCATTCGAAAGGCACACGTAGCATGGAAGTTAAGCCCAGTGAACACCCGGGCAATTACTTCCAAGGAGACATGCCTATGTCTGCGCAGCAGACTAAATTTATGACTAAATTTGGTTAATGACTGAGGTCCCAATCTGTGGCTCTCCAGATGTCCATGGGCTACAATTACCATGAGCCCAATGGGGGGGGAGGCTCATGGTAGTTGTAGTCCACGGCCATCTGGAGAGCCGCATTCTGGCCACCACTGTTTTAGGAGGTTAATAGATTTCCTTAAAGTATTATTCAGGACTTCACTTGAGCCCCACCTATTTTCAAAGCAACCATGTGCAGGAATAATACAGGGAAGTGCTGCCTAGAAATTAAAGTCTAAATAAACGTGTTTTTAAGTATATGCAGATTCCAGGCAGAATTAGTTCAGTCTCTCGACTCTGCATAGGATTGCACTGTGAGTGTCCTAATTTCCATGCTAACTTTATGTATTCATTCATTATTTAAACTACCACCCCGCCCCAAAAACTTCCCAAGCTTATTTGAGTCAACAAGATTTTGGCTCCGAGTAAACCTTCGTTGTGTTTATGGGACTTGTCCTGGTATAAACAAGGGTAGGATCCATTTGTGGAAGGACTTGGATCAAAGCCTTCCAACCTTAAGGGCTTTGGAGATTCTTTGGTTTTTAAAGCTTGCGTTTATTTAGCTGTAGTCCACCTTTCTTACAGGGAATCAAGGCGGATTACACATAGTGAGCTAGTGCAGTCAACCAAATGGGGCATTCAGTCACCAGCGCATTAGGATTTTAGATATCTGAACCGATTTCAGAAGGGCGGTTTATTATTATTATTATTATTATCATCATCATCATCATCATTATTATTATCCAGAACAACCAGAAAGCACTGAAACCCAGCATAAGGATTCACATAAGTGATAGAGAAATCCCACAGTGGGATCCTACTAATTAAGACACAACGGTTTAGACCACGGTTCTGAATCATCCATCCAAGGACATTTGTGGACTGCATTTTGCACAGCGCAACCCTGTTGGCTGCCCAGAGGAGAAGGAACCAAGGCCTCAGAAGTTTTCGTCCACATCCGAGATTCACTTACTTAGGATTAACTCCAATTGAATCCCATTGGATTCCTTTGGAGAAAGCAGAAGGGCTGGTGGGGGGGGGCTCTTGGGGGTGGAGGGCGCATGCCTGCCTCGCCTGGCTCTGTTGGTGGTCGCTGGGAAGCTGGGAGCTGTGTCTTGCCCCCCCCCGGCCGCCCCTGCGAGGCTCCCTGCCAGCCTTAGGGGGACAGGGATAATCTTTGCTCATTTTGGGGCTCAGGCGACAGCTCGCTTCGTCAAAGAAACCCGGTGGCAACAGGACGGGATGAGCCGGTGGTTTAACTCCGCTCTGGCCTGCAGCACCTTCCAGCTCCTGGAGGGAAACCTGATTGGCATCGGCCTTGAAAAAGCCGGTTGGCCGGGTTGTTACTCCACAGGAGCGATTCCACACACACCCATCTGGTTACTCCATATATGCGGAGCATAGATCTATGGGAGGACATAGATCTGCTCTCCCTCCTTCCCTCCGCCCCTTACGCTCTCTAGAAAGATGGATCTATATCTTCGGGTCTGTATCTCTAGCTAGGGGATGGCCCTATCTATAAAGGCACACCCATCTTTTTACTTGTGGAATAACAAGATCGGTGGGGGTAGACCAGAGGCAGTCAAACTGCGGCCCTCCAGATGTTCATGGACTACAATTCCCATGAGCCCCTGCCAGCATGCGCTGGCAGGGGCTCATGGGAATTGTAGTCCATGGACATCTGGAGGGCTGCAGTTTGACTATCCCTGGGGTAGACAGATATGTGGAGTAACTGGGGGGCAGATGAAAAACAGAGCCATTCACGGCATGCTGGTGCGTGGTTCTCACATCCTTGGCTTAGCTTCGTCTGCCCCCGCCCGCTCTCCTACCTCTCTGCAAGAGGGTTCTGCAAGGTAGCTGAATACCCCGTCCCAGAGGCTAAGCCAGATCCGTGTCCCCGGAAATCGTACTTTGGGTGCGCATCAATTGAAACGCTTCAAACCCGCGAGTCGGGAGGCGCACAAGTACTGCGATGGCCCCGCGAAAATCCTTGAAACTGCCAAATTGACGCAAGCCTAGTGGATGAAGTTATAATGAGTCCGGACGGGAGATCCGAGTTCAGATCCCTCATTTTTCATAGTGGCTTTGTTTTCTTTCCTGATGGGCCGGCTATAACCCTGGTGCCGTAAGTGAGCCTCAAGAGTGGGCGGGATATAAATGTAATAAATAAATAAGTACACCCAGCGCTCTGCTCCGTCTCCAGCAGTGACTTCGACGTAGGCGGCTCTCAGCAACTCCCTCCTGTGGTTTTCTCTAGCGGTAGAGGCCTCCTGCCTTTGGACAAGGCCATGCCACGTGGGGTTTCTTCCCCACTCAGTTTTGCGCTGTTGTGGGTCAGGGGCCAAAACTCTCAAACTAGCCAACCCCACAAATCCCGCCCTGTAGATCCAACAGCGCAAGGGAACGCTTTGTAGGCTGAGGAGGTCTGTAGGTGGTCATGGCCATTACGTTGTGACCAGACCAGCGTGATCCTTAAGGTAATGAATAGGGTAATAGGGCTGATTATTTTCCTGAGCTGGAGGGCCCAGGTTAGCGATGCCTAAGGCCAACCCCCAAGGAATACCTGGGTCACATTCGGAAAGGTCTCTTGCCTTGGCATC
This sequence comes from Paroedura picta, assembly GCF_049243985.1. NCBI lineage: Eukaryota > Metazoa > Chordata > Lepidosauria > Squamata > Gekkonidae > Paroedura > Paroedura picta. The sequence continues at coordinate 66,692,228 of NC_135378.1, forward strand.
TCTCTACAGCAGGGGTAGTCAAACTGCGGCCCTCCAGATGTCCATGGACTACAATTCCCAGAAGCCCCTGCCAGCATTCGCTGGCAGGGGGCTCCTGGGAATTGTAGTCCATGGACATCTGGAGGGCCGCAGTTTGACTACCCCTGCTCTACAGAGTCGCCAAAAGCAGGCTGCGGTGTTTTTACTCGTCATCGTTATTTATTATTAGGGTAAATCAGGCCAATAAATAGCCAAAGCTCTGGAATCATTTAGCTCTGGGATCATTTCAAGGTAAATATGCACATTTAAGGATAAATGTGCCCTTTTGAGTGCTAGAAGCAGGGATTTCAAAACAGAAGGCTTCCCATAGATCTCATGAGAGGAGCGATGGACCATGAAGGAGAGCGGCTGGGGAAGAAACAGTGAGAAGCCAGGGGTGGTAAAGAGATTCCGACTCTGCATTGGTGCCTCTGAAGTCAGAAGCGGATCCAGTCTGGCTGAGCCTTTGACCATATTATATCTATGTATTCAGATGGGTGCCTTCACCCCCGCATAGGGTCCTGGCAGCTGCCCCAGACCCTCATCCAGGCACTACTTGCTAGATGGACCCAGGAGGAGGAAGGGAGATGGGGGACAAACGCTGCAGCCGTGAGCAGGAATATCCGAATGGAACGATCGGGTGGTTCTTTAATCCCACGTAAAAAGCTTGGTCGCCTTCCTAATATTGACTGAACGGGTAATTAATGGCTCTTCATCGAGGCGAACAACTGGTGATCTGCACTAGGCGAAAGACAACCAGGCAAAGGTTTTTTTAAAAAAAGAGGGGGGAGAGAGAGAGAGAGAGACCAGCTCATCGGGCTGAAGGGGAGCTCCCACCCCATCAGTTGCTAGAAGCCGGGGCTTGCAGTAGATCGCACTGAAGGGCGGGCCTGAGTAGCGATCTGCAGGAGAGCTGGAGAACTGGCCTTCCCCAGTGAACGAAGGAAATATTTTGTCATCTTGAGTCCATGCAGGGCTTAGCAGAAGGCTGTGCTTCGTTGGTCGAGCATCCGTTTAGCAGGGAGGCGGTCCCAGGTTGAAGCTTCTCCCCCTCCCCAAAGAGTCGAAGGTGACAGCAGGATCTTGCTGTAAGGGATGTGAGAGTCCTCTTTCAGAAACGGCTGCCAGTCAGTGTGGGCGATACTAACTTGGGTAGACACAGAGAGGCAGACTCAGGATAAAGCAGTGGGCTGTGTCCAACTCTGTCTAGGAATCTTATTTCCCCCCAAAGAAAATACTTTTGTCCCCTGAAGCCTTCACAACACCTCTGGTCCTTTTGCATTGTATAAGCAGGCCTGTATCTACCAGGTCGCTGTTGTGGCAGGCCAGGTTAGCTGCTTGAAAAGTGAAAAGGGAGGAGTGTGTCCCCCCCCCAATGTTGTTATTCGTTTGCCCTGACCTGGATGGGTCAGATGTCATCTGGTCACGCATAATACTTGGCTGGAAGACCACCAAGGGAGTCCTCCCAGGTAGTCAACCCAGAGGCAGGTCATGGCAAATCACCTCCGAATGTTTCTTGGCTCGAAAACCCTGCGGGGTCCTCATAAATCGGCTCCAACTTGACAGCATTCGCCTTCCCGCTCATCAGTCAGCTCGGGAATTCTGGTCCGAGGCCGTGGGGCCTGGCGTGCTCCATACATCTTCAGGAAGGCACCCTCTGCTCCTGAAAGCACTCTGCCGAGATGGGTCCCAGGCCACTGAGCGGCCCGTTGCTGCACAGCGCCAGGGAGGCTCGGATCCCTGCTGAACGCCAAAGAGGGCCAGCGAAAGGGCTGCGCAAAGGGAGGCCACCTGGGGCGGAATGAGCAACCGGGAGCCATCTGCCCCCAAGGGGCTGGGGTACTTGAGCCCGACCTCACTGGAATCAAAGCAAGGCAAAAGTGTAGCCACCGTCACCTATGAGGCAAGGGGGATGCGCAATGTCCAGATGCGCAAACCTCCCACGTCCCAGACCGGGCATCTGCCATCGGACTGATGGCCCGCCTTCCCCTGAAAGACAGGCGGGTCATCCAGGACAAGTTCCATTTTGGGTGGGCAAAAGTTCTGCTGGTCTGGCTCACCGGGAGCAACAGCAGGAAGCAGCAGGCGGCCTCTCCTTCTTTCCCCATCTAAAGGCACAGCGGTCTCGACTGCCCCGGCGGGCTGGCGGGTGGGGATGCTGCTATTGTGCCAGTCAATGTGATCAAAACCCAGAGACTGGCCCATCAGTCTCTGCCTTGGGGCACAACCGACCGGGAAGGTCCCTTGCCTCACCCACCCCCTCCCGCTCAAACAAAGGGCACATGCGAAAGAGCACGGCCATGGATTGTGACTTGCTTCTCCCCCCTGCTTTTGGGGAGGAAAGCCAACTATAAACGTGGGCGAACAAACAGAATGGCCATTGCAGGCTGCTTAGTGCGAGGAAAGCCTGTTCATGTGGATTTCTCCCAGGCAGCCCGCCATTTGCGACTGATGTGTCCCAGCCCCAGAATTCAGGCTCCAAGCCTGAATTTAGAAGTCACCTGGCATCCTGGTGTGCATGGCTGGGGACACCTGAGGCTTCCTCTGGAGAAGGCCGCAGGAAAAGTCACTTGCAAGCGGGCCTCGTGTCCATTTCCGCTGTGCGAGCGAAGCCCTTTTGAGCGGTCTGAAATGTGTGTGAGTGTTGGCTGTCTGTAGGGCCTTTCCTGATGCTTGGTTGCTCCTGGTTCTGTTTGGTGTCTTCATCCAATGCCCAACAATAGTGGGATCCAAAGCATCAATAGAATCTACAACAGGCTTTCTTTGATCCAAATATTCCATGCACCTGGGAAGAATTCCATGTCCTCCTCCTCCACCACCACCACCACTCCTCCTCTCCTGACATCAATGAATTAATGTCTTCCAGGGCTGGACAGGATGAGTTTGGCCTGGTTCTTCTTCCCCTTCTGCTCTGCAAGTGTTCATAAGTTGCAAGGTGCTCACTTGCAAGGTGCTTTTTGCAAGGAACGACCATCTGGGATTCCGGCCCCTAGACGCATATTTCTGGGGAAGGTCCCTGAGATAGTCAAGAGGCGCCTGTAAAAAGGGTCCCGTCTCGGCAGGTCTGTTTCTATCACACCACTCAGTCTGTTGAAAGGAAGCGCTGGGATTTACCTGGAATTCAACCGGCGCAATGCTTTGCAACGCTGCCCTAGATCTGGGACCCATTTCTTTCGGCCTCACCAAATGCTCACCCTGCTGAATAGCCATTCCCACAGCGCGGCAGCTAGCTGGCTTGGGGGTCCACACACCAATCGCGGTAGTATTCTTTCCGGGTTGGGAATTTGGGTTATTTGTTCAACAAACACGAGGTATTGGCACCGTGGCCTCCTGCAGCTTATTGCGCTCCGTCACCGCTCTGTTATTGTCACGGAGTACAGCGGGGTTTAGCGCCATTATGTGCCTGTTGCAGAAATAGCACTGGAATAATGAGATTTGTTTTCCAAGAGTAATGCGGATGCCAATGCAGAGCTGTGCTTGCATAAAGGTGAAATACAGACCGCTAAATTGTCAGTAGGGCTTTTTGTTTGTTTTGTTTTGTTTTGTTTGCAAAGAGGGCACTTTAGAAAGATGAGGGCTATGCCCATTGCAAGAATGGAAAGTAGGGATGGAGGGACATGGCACAGATACAGCAGCTACCAGCAAGGCAGGGGATGGATATAATCATGTATCAAATAGATAGGACTTTAGAGTGATTCTAAAATACCCATTGCCTTGCAGGGCGAGAGGACATAAGCCCCAAAACAAGGAGCTGCTAGCAGGGACCTCAGGAGCTACCAGCACCCAAGTGAGGAAGAGAAGGTGGCCTTGAGGTTTCCCCTTCCACTCAAGGGTATCAGATCAGGGCAGCGCAGCGCAGCCAAATGGGTTAGAAAGAGGAAAATGGGTGAAGGAAGGAAGGGGGGGGTGTTGCCTCCTGCTTTGAGCAAAGCATAAGATTATGAAGATCCTGTGTGTAATGTCTGAGGACTAAGTCGCACTGACTTCAGTGGTGGATGGGCATACACTTTCATACACGTTGGATAAAGGACTTTTAATGCACTTTAATGATAATTTGCAACTGATCCCTAAAGTGCATTGAAAGTCCACAAAGTGTGTGCCTGAGCATGGCAGCTCTTTCCATGGACTTTAGGGAACAATTTGCAACTCATCCCTAAAGTGCATTGAAAGTCCACGAAGCTTGTGCCTGTGTAGGGTGACTCCCTTGATGCACCTCAGTGATCCCTTGCAAACCCTCCCTAACATGCCTTGAAAGTGCACACTGAAGTGCCACAAAGCTTGTGCCTGAACATGGTGGCTTTCTCTGATGTTGCCTAAAGCACTTTCAGTGGACTTCAGCACTTCCTAAAGTGCATCAAAAGTCCCCTGAAAGTGCATTATCTAACCTGTGCAAAAGCAGCAATGCTCAGGCACAAGCGCGGCCATCCAGAACGAATCCGTTCAAAAGCAGTGACACTGTTCCAGTCATTTGAACTTATGCAGCAGAACTTCCCATTGAACATCCCTTCGCTGCCCCGCCCCCCTCCACAAACAAAAGGACAAGCCACGAGCCTAACGCTGGAGCTAGCTGAGGAAGAGCCTGTCGGAGTCTAGACCGCCGGGTGATGGATGTGCAAACACAACCCGCTAATATAGACGATCCCACACCTGGCAGTCATGGCTGCAGCCCTGGGCTGTGGACGGAGCACTTTGCTCCGGCTTTGGATCAAAGGGAAACGGGGTCTGGCCAAAGAGGACCCCACGTTCCTTTCTGGCCGGGAAAATAAACAGGAACCCTCGTGGCACTTCAAAGCAAGCCTTTGCCCCCTTTGCCGTTCACGGACTGCAGAGACAAATGCACCTAGCCCGGAGCTTAAGGTAGATGCGCATCTGGCTTGCCTGGAAGGTGCCGCCGGGCTCCTGTTTATTCTCGCCGGCGTCATTCACAGGCAGGACGCATCCCTGTCCCTCTGAGCCGCCCTCTTCGCCCTTCCCTTGCCAGACCCAGGAGACTGGTACACCTCAGCCAGGCATCTGCCGATCCTATCTTACAATAGGGCACCAGACCACTGGGTCGGTCCCCGGTGTCGGACGTTGGAGTCCCCTCCCGTTGGAGCTGCCAGGCATTTCAAAGCAACCAAGGCAAGATGTCTGGGAGAGATACCCTGGTGGGCTCGACGGAGAGGCTCTGGGTATATTGATTCGAAACCCTTTAAATTAGTTGATTCCCCCTGTATATTTTGCTCCCAATTCTGCATCCCTAATCTTTGCAGTGTGGGAATGAGAAAGCCAGAGACATAAACCCCATACAGGACACCTTGGCTAGGATGTGGGTCCTTCCTTCCTTCCTTCCTTCCTTCCTTCCTTCCTTCCTTCCCGGGCTTCCATCTGTAAGCGAGGCCCGGCGGCCTTGCTCCGCAGTTGACTTAGCGTCGTGGCTAATCCAGCCTTGACCCACTTTAAGCGCATCCACTTGGAAGTTCCCATTGATTGCGCTAGGAGGAGGCTCGGCGGCCCGGCTCCATCGAAATCAATGGGATTTGCTCCTTCGGCGAAAGGCAGAGGTGTGGAAAAGGAGGCGAAGGCGCTGCCTGTGAAATCCTTGCGAAAACGCCTGCGCTTTTCTTCCCTGCCTGTGGCGACTTAAGCAGGCGCTTATGGTCCTGAGCCGCAGGGCTAGGATGGAAGACGAGACGCAGCAGATGAGGGCTCTCCTAATAAGCCCCCCCCCCAATCTAATCTCCCTCTTCCGGACTTTCTGGCCCCTCTTCTCGTCTGCCCCTCTCCCCAGTCCAGCAAAATGTACAGCATTATTTATTGGGCAAGGAATCCGGGTTTATATATTTCCGTGTCGTTATTAGCAGGGATGCGCCTGTCTTTCGTGCTCACCGCTCCCTACTAGGGCTGGGATTCAAGCGCAGTCGCTGAGCTTCTCGTTTGCTCGTTTGGCATGTGCGGGTCCGATGCGCATTAGAGCACAATTCTGAGCAGAGATGGTCCAGTCCATTGAAATCCACGGGCTTATAGGCGATGGTAGCTCTGCAGAGAGTTGCGTTGTCAGCAACAGTGAGTCGGGAAGGGAATTCCTTAAAGCGGGTTCAGAGTTGCGATCTTCAGGAGGTACCCGGAAAATCCCTTGTGAGAACACCCCTTGCCCCCCCCACCCCTCAATTCCCTCACTTCTTGCCAAATTTGCTTTGGTTCAAAATGCCCCCTCCTTTGCTAAGACTGTAGCGTGGCTGTTTTCCTCCTGTTTCTGCCTCCGTTGTGGGGGGGGAGGTTCTGGGGTGTTATGGGGCGGAGTAGGGACCTTCTGGAAGCCCCAGGAGGAGCGCAAGACACCGGGAGATGCTTAGTAAACAATTTGTGCCGAAAGGTGCAGGGTTCTTATTGACTTCCTTATAGGTCACCCGCTGGCGGTGTGGAGGGGGGAAACTATTTATTTGACACATATTCTTTATGACCTTGGGGGAATTAGAGGAAATTCAATCAGAAAACGGCTAGAATCTTTGTTTTAAGCCCCTATTTAAAAGATTTAAACAAAGCGGAGGTTTATCCGATTAAAATCCACTAGAAACCGCGGGAGCGCCGTCGCCGTCGGAACGCGGTGGGGTCTGCGGAGTGGAGGGGAAGAGAGTCCTTGCCAAATCTCAGGGATAAAGCGGCGCCATTTAAGCAGCGGCTAATGAGCAGAATGTAAATTAATTTGACCTTCTGTAGCAATGGACTGTGAAAGGAAAGCGTGGAGTTTGGTGATAAGGGCGGCTGGAAGAGGGAGGGGCCTTCAGGACGTCTCACCCGTGGGGGGGGGGGTGGAGGAGGAAGGGGGCAGAGAGGGGCTTGGGTTTTAAGGGGCCCTCAGCTACACACCAGCCTTGCCCTCTCGTGCAGGCACTGGGGGCAGCCGCGCTTCGAGGTTCCCCTGCACATTTCCACGGTCCCATCCTGCTCAAGGGGAGCTGTCCCTGAGGACCACCGTGGAGCAGGCAGTCAGGACCAAGCCTTCTCCTCTGGAGCAGAAGGCGGCACCCGGGGGAAAGCAGCTATTCTGGCTCAAGCTGAACAGGGAAGACACTCTAAAATCTCCTGATGCTAAAATAGACCACGATAGGAAAAGAAACCCGGCCCTGCGTCCTGGTTTTATGTGTTGTTCAGATCACTTTCTCAAAGAAACGCAAGGCAGAAATTATTCCTTCTGCAGCGGACCAGGGCTAGGACAGTACACGATCTGACCTATTCACATCCATTCGTTGGGGACAAATGACAGTTGTGCGGTTCTCTTGGTTCTTCAATGCTGGGCTAGTTCTCTGTCAAGAAAACTCCTCTCTCTCGCTTTCTCTCTTTTGCCCTGGCTAGACAGAGCCTCCAGAAGCCCCGCTCTTAACTCCAGGCTTTAAAAATGAAACGCACCCCCCCCCCCACTAAAGAATCACGAATCCACATATTAAACGATCCGTATTCTATATTCAATTGACAATTAATATTCCTTTATTCCTTTCGGCGAAAATACAAGCCACCATTCGGGAAGGAGGTAGGCAGAGAGATACATGTCAAAAATCATAGATTTTATGAGGATGGAAAATGTAACTCCGGGAGGGATGAAGGAACTGACGTTTTCCTTGCTCGTGGCGCTTGGGGGGGGGGAGCCCTTCGGAATCTCTCTGCCCGGCCCCTGACTCTGCTGGTGCCCTGTTAAGCCTGCTGTTCTCTGCCTATTCCGATTGGCGAAGGCCAACGAAATCCAAGAGACGTACCTTGTTTGGATCTGGCTGTAAATTCGCTTAACGTTCCTGATTTAGAGCGCAAAGCTCGGGTGTCTACTCGGAAGCCAATCCCACTGCTTTCTATGGGGGTGAACTCCCAGGGAGAAGGGCACTATGTTAGCAAACTGAAGAGAGCACCTTGATCACTGGCTTTCATTGTAGGGGTTCCCCAAACCCCTTGGCTAGGTCTGCATAAGCCTCGTGAATGACAAGGAGAGGGTAACTTTTCTTGCGAAAGCATTCAGAGCCGGAGGCAGCAGGGCTCTGATGGCCTTCATTAATCGCTGCTCCTAAGGAGAAGTCGAGAAGCACTTTGAAGGATTAAACCGGAGAGCGGAGGCCTTCGATTTTTGCTTCAGCGCAACTGAAAATGAACGGCCCGGACGACATGCTCCAATTAATTTAGGATTGCACGCTCAAAAGTCAGGAGGGCCAACTGCGCGGATATTGGCGCGTTGCCTCTGTGTGTCACCCACCGGCCTATCAAGCGAGGGGCTTGGTTTTAGAGGGGCGGCCGGGCAATGTGTTCGGCCAAGACCGTTGGGGCCAGTCCTTGGAGGCCAAAGGCGGGTGTCTCGAACCCGTGGCCAGGGGCAAGCCTGCAGCCAAACCAAACAGGGCGCCTGAAGTGGGCGGCCGGGGTCCTGCTTCCCCTCCCGGTCCCCTCTGCTCCCCGACCGGCGGGCGGCGGCGCTCTGAAGCCCTGACTGGTGCAAAAAAGCCTTTCCCGTCGCCCTGCCCGGGCGGGCTGATAGGCTGGCCTGGCTCCGGCTTGCGCCTGGGCGTCGCGCCTCCTGATTGGCTGCACGGCGCGTCACTCCCGCCCCGAGCGGCGAGTGGCGAGGGCTGGGGAGGCAGGAGGGAGGGGAGACGAGGGGGCCGGCTGATATCACTGCCCCGGGAAGGCCGCCTCTGGGCTTAAGATGTTAGGCGAACCGGGAAGCGGCGGAGCTGCGCGGGGCTGGGGCTCGCCGGGGTACACGTCTGCGCGGGAGCCGGAGCGCCACCGAGCGGGGCCACGCCACTGCGGGTGGATCTAGCCGCGTCTCGGGCTGCGCCCTCCTGTCGCCCACCGGCCACCTCGCCCCTCTTCATGCCCGCCGAGGGTCGCCTGGGGAAGCTGCGGCCGACCTGCCCGCCGCCGGCCGAGGCTCATGCGGGGCGCCCTGTCGAGAGAAGGGAGGGCGGGCGACAGACCGCTGCGCCCTGAGCTGTTGCCGGGACTGGCTGCTGCGGGCCGACCGGGGGAAGCCAGTTGGGCTCTCTCGCCCGCCGCGGACGCTTCACCGGCCTCCGGAGTCCCCCAAGGGGACGCCCCCACCGGACCGGGCTGGCCCCAGCGCTGGGCGCCCCGATGAGCTGTCTGAAAGAGCCACTGAGCCTCGAGCGCCTGGGAGCCGGCCAGAAACTGGGCTCGCCCTCCCCTGCTTCAGCAGCCGCTGCTGCCGGCCACTATCACCACCAGACGCCGCCCGCCCTGGTCATGGCTTCGGCCCTGGCCCCCGGACAGCCGCGATCGGCCTCGGAGTCGGCCAAACACCGGCTGGAGGTGCACACCATCTCCGACACCTCCAGCCCCGAGGCCTCAGGTAAGGCGCTCTGCCCAGGTCGGACGACACCCTCCCCCTCCCCTCTTGCCCCCCCTCCCCCTTATAGCTCCCCAGAGAAGGAAGGCTAGGAGCCTAAGAACCCAGAGGGGACCCGATCCTGCGGAGGAAAGGGCAGGGAACTCTTCTGCTCGTCCAAGGCAATGCAAATGTCTGGGGCTGGAAGGAGGTGCTGAGCAAGTTAGACCTCCCCGCCTTTCATCGCGGGGAGTGGGACCAGCTGTTTGCTGGGGACAGAGTTCAGCCCGCACAGAGTGACAATTGGGACCATGATTTAGCCGAGTCATCTCGGTGCAAGAACAGCCCGGATCTGCTCCTTCTCAGCCAAAGCCCTCACATTTGGCACAAACAGCCTGATCCCAAGGAGCCTCAGCACCACCGACCAGGTAACCTGATGCCGCCGAGGGGATCGTTGGAAGGACATTTGGTTTCCAAGAGACCAAAGCTGTTCTTCCCAGTGGGGCCCCCCTGAGTGCAGCGAGACCAACAGGTCCACACAGGTTGTGCTCCGGCGCACGACTTCTTGGGACTCTCCCAAGTCCCTGGGTGGGGCCGGCTTCCTTGTGAGCAGAGCACTCCAAGCACTTCAGCTCAGTTTTGATGTGGATCATTGTGCTCCATTCTCACTGAGCCCAATCCCACCGGTGGGTACTGGGAAGCCAGTATCAGATGCGTGCAACTAAAGGGGCCCAGCGGTGACCCGCCTCTGCATCCTTCTGGGCACGAATCGTTCATGCGCACGGTCTAGAAATCGTTATAGACGCATGCCGTTTTTGAAAATATGCCGTGTGAGTGAATCGTTCACTTTCTGGGTCTATTCACACTCCTATCTGTACAAGTGAAAGGTGGCGTCACCTGGCCCATTTCGTGTCTGATAATAATAGTGCGAGTTTTGGATGCTCTGCCTTGTTCGATACACAGCGGTGGGCATGTCTAGGTCCGCAGGAATGAGGTTGTCTAGTGACAACCTGGCTGCTGTCTTAATGTGCCTTTCTGATAATATTCTGGATGCAAGCAGAGCTGTGTGGAGGCACACACCTCTGTGCCCATGGAAATCTTGTGGGCCTGCTGTCTGCTCTGTCACAAAAGATGGCAGGAGCAGTGTCTGTCATGGTTAACCGACTGCAGATAAACATGTATTTCACTGTAATGGCAACGCAAGTTTACGAGGCAAGCCTTTTGCCCGCGAATCATGTAGCCTATTTGGGGGCCCGGCTGGAATATCTTTCCGGATACGGCTTGGATAGGGCGTCAGTGCAGCTAGGGGCTTGCAAATGTGAAATCCAGCAGAGTCCGGGATCCAGGCTTTTCATTCTATATTTTCTCTGGAGGAAGCCGCTTGACATCTTTGGGAGTAATCGCCACGAAAGAGCCCTTTTCTCTCCGTGCCTTTGAGTTGCACTTGATATCAATGGGCTTTCATATGAACCCGAACCCCTAGACCGGACACCAATCCCAATGATTTCAAAGGCTCTGCCTCGGGATGGGACTTGATCCTTCTACTCTAACATAAATTGTTTCGAGGAGTGAGTCCCACCGGTTGAAGTGGAGTGGGGAGCGAAGCGTGCTAACTCCTCCGGCTCAAGCGGGTTGTGAAGAGCGCCATGGTCTGGCCAGCGAGACTGCTTGAGCTGCTCCGGCTCTCCTACCCCCTCCCCCGTCCCCGTCCCTCCTTCAGCCGCTGATTCTGGTCTCCCTCCCTCCGTTGCAGAGAAAGACAAAAGCCAGGCAAGCAAGACTGACGACGCGGGGCCCGAGGATCAGTCCAAGAAGAAGCGGCAGCGGCGGCAGCGGACTCACTTCACCAGCCAGCAGCTGCAGGAGCTGGAAGCCACCTTCCAAAGGAACCGCTACCCGGACATGTCGACCCGCGAGGAGATCGCCGTCTGGACCAACCTCACCGAGGCCAGAGTGCGGGTAAGCGCCGAGGCCTGCTTGGACGGCGGGCTGGCAGGAGGCCGGTGGGGCGGCGGGAGGCGCGACCCCGGCTGGCAGCCGCTTTCGCTTCCCCTCCTGGGCCACGGCGGAGGCCGGCTTTGGCCCGAGCGCAGCGCCGCCCGGGCAGCTGGCCAGATGACGGACGGCCCTGGCCGGGCAGCGTGTTCCGAACGCTGTGCAGAGGGGAAGCCCGGCCAAGAGAGCCATGCTGGGCAGGCTCCGACCTGCGTGCAGCGACAGAAGAGAGGCACCGCGGGCCTCTTGACGGGGCCCAGGCACACACCACGGCCCGTCCCGGCATGCTGCGCCGCTCTCTTCCACTCCCCTCCTCTCACAACTACCATAGCCCCCCCCCCCGCCCCCTTTCTCGTCTGAGATTTATTGCTCCTCGGGGCTCTCTCTGAGTGCCACTAACCGAGCAGGCCTGGGTTGCGATCCCGAACACGCGTCCTTTGCAGTGAAGCCTCTCCCAAGGAGCCGGGCCGACTGGCGAGTAAGGCCGCGATCCTCGGTGCAGGGAATGCGATGGCAGTCAGGGGGCTTCTTCCCAGGGAAATGCATTTTCGGCTGTATTGCAACTGGCCTTCGGTTGAGGTCAACGTGGGAAAGGATGGGACTTTAGAGGAACCGTATTTAATGCAAAAAGGCGGCTCCGGAGTAAAGCTAGAGAGACAGATTGCTTTCAAGAAAATGTGCATGAGAGTGAAGAATAACAAAAACTCTGCTGCTGAAGCACATTTACTCGAAAGAAAGTCCCACTGAAGCCATCAGCTCTTACTCCCAAGCAAACGGCCTTATGACCGAGGTAAAAATCCACTTCGGCGCGGCCATGTCTGTATTTTGAAAGCCGGCCGTTGCCTGGGATCAAATTCCACGGATGCGGAACGCTTTTATTTTGTGGAATGGCTTTTGCTACAATAAGCTGGAAGCAAAGCAAACACATCCCCAAGATTTTTTAATTAAAGGTCCAAGAGCCGTAGATTTGGGGCTCAGCTGCCTTGTGGAAATCCACCAAAAATAATTAAAAAGCCCGACCTTGACTGCTGCTCAATCGGTGGGGTGGGGGGGAGCGGCAGAGGGCATTTGTGCCATAACCAATTTAAAGCAAAAGGCTAGGATCGCTTCTGGCCAACCCAAGCTCAGGAGGTCTCGATCCTCAAACCAATTTAACTCCCCCCAACGGTCCTACCTTGGAGTACATCTCAGTCGGCCTGGCTTCTCGGGAAGCGCCACTTTAATTAAAGAGTCCATGGGGGACGGGGGTGTTACAGTTCAGGCCTCTGGCTGTTTACTCGCAACTCCAGTGGGGCTCGCCCGCAAGTCAAGGTGCGCAGGATCGCCACCCCGGTGGTTGTTTAAATTCCAGCTGTTTCGACTCCACTGGGCCGTGGAGTCCCTGGGGAAGCAGCCGCTGAGCCGCAAGGCCTTGGGCTCTGCTGAACTGCACAAAGGCGAAAGGCAAAGCAAAAGACCCTGCCCGCACCTCGGCCCACGAGACGAGGGGGTGCCTTGGCCACAGGAAAGGCGCCCCCCACCGAATGCCTGGCGCCGAGCAGAAAGCCAAACACCCCCATTGGGAAAGGGCTGAGGCTGCGGGTGGGGGGAGGGGGGGAGGGGAGAAGGACGGGGAGGGCCGGGGAAGAGGCCCTGCCTTTCGGCCTTTCGTTTTCCAAATGGCCAGGCTAGCGAGCAGAATGGCCAGCTATTCCTCCCCTGGCTCTCTCGTTGGACCTCTGCAAGCTGGGCGTTTCTGGAGGCGGTGGGCAACGTGGAGGCTCGAATGCCATCTCTGCTAGCCCCCTCCTGTTCCCCCTAATGTTAAGAAACAGGCTGCGTAAACAAAAGGCGAGTCGGAATCCACATCCCAACCTGGCAGGCGGCAGGAGGTGGGGGGGCTGGCTGGATGTGGATTGGGGAGAAAGCGCACCCACCCTCGCCATTGTCCGTTGCCTCGCATCTTACATCTTAAACGCGGCTCTTCAAGGGCACCGTGGCCAGAAGGGCGAGCGGAGTCGGTGCGGAAGGCTTGGGATTTACCGATGATTAGAGGCAAATGCGCCCCTGTAACAAGCTGTCGAGGTAAAGATTTATTAGGCTCCCCTCCCTTTCTCCTCCTTACAAAAAAAAAAAAGGAAAAGCAAAGAAGGGAGGATTGTGTTCCTTTGAAGAGAGAGCAAAATTGCTAGGGTTGGCGGCACTCTGTTCTGAAATAATATGCGTATTTAAACCTGCAAAAAGGGGAGAGCGCTAAGATTTTATCCGGTGCGTTTGGCAAACGGGGTGGAGGGTAGCCTTGGCGGGAGGGACAAAGACACGCTCAAGTCTACCTCTTTTGTTCACCACCTCAGTTAGCAGAACGAACAAAGCAGGAACCTAACCGAGGGTGGTGGCTGGAAATGGGAAAGGAGCGGGTCTTGTTTCCTGGCGCTCTAGCAAAGGTAGTGATGTAGGATCTGGACTTCAAGGTGTATGTGGTCGTACCTAGTAGATCCCAACCTAGCCCCCCACCCTCAATCCATTCCAGCCGACAGATTTAGGCCGTGTTCTCAGACTCGCCTATGAAGGGGGGGGGGGGTCCTTCTGAACCAAGGCTCCTTGCCAGAAAACAGTCCCCAGTGCTCCACCTTTGAGGCCGGGCAGATTCCCCGGGAAGGGTCGGGAGGGGCGGTTGCAGGGCCCTCTCTCCATTGGCTCCCCAAGTGACCGGCTTCTCTCCCTCTCCCCCTCCTCTTGCCGTCCCTTTCTGCTCAAAGGTTTGGTTCAAGAACCGGCGGGCCAAGTGGCGGAAGCGCGAGCGGAACCAGCAGGCGGAGCTCTGCAAGAACGGCTTCGGGCCGCAGTTCAACGGCCTCATGCAGCCCTACGAGGACATGTACCCGGGCTACTCGTACAACAACTGGGCGGCCAAGGGCCTCACCTCGGCGTCGCTGTCCACCAAGAGCTTCCCCTTCCTCAACCCGCTGTCCTCGCAGAGCATGTTCTCGCCGCCCAACTCCATCTCCTCCATGAGCATGTCTTCCAGCATGGTGCCCTCGGCTGTCACCGGCGTGCCGGGCTCCAGCCTCAACGGCCTCAACAACTTGAACAACCTGAGCAACCCCTCCCTCAACTCGGCCGTGCCCACGCCCGCCTGCCCCTACGCCCCGCCGACCCCACCTTACGTTTACCGGGACACGTGTAACTCCAGCCTGGCCAGCCTGAGACTCAAAGCCAAGCAGCACTCCAGCTTCGGCTACGCCAGCGTCCAGAACCCGGCCTCCAACCTGAGCGCCTGCCAGTACGCCATGGACCGGCCGGTGTGAGGTCTCCGCCCCGCCAGGCCTACCATTCGGTCACCGGCGCCGCGAAGCCGCCCCCACCCCGCTTCCGAAGGACCCCGCCGGGGCGCCTCACTCCCTTCACCCAAGGACTGGACGTTCCGATCGAAGGTTGACTGGCACCACTGAGAAAAATCACAGCAACAACACACAAACACACACACACACAGGGACAGCAACTGGGAATTCGGGAATTGCTCTCCCGCTCTCTAAACAAGGAATGGGGGGGGGGGAAGGACGAGGGATTTCACTGAAATGACTCCCCCCTTTGTTTTTCAAAGGCTCTTCTCCAGCTACTTGTCACTTAAAAAAAGAGGGGGGTAGTATTTCCAACAGCTACAAGGACATATATTATTATAAATATATATAAAAAATACGGACAAACGTTTGACTGGATATGATACGACATTTTAATGTTCCTATAAGCTTGTTATTTTTTATGTTTAGCATTCTTAACATTAAAAGGAAAAAATGACGGGAAAGGATGTATATATATATCAAAATGTCAAATTAATTTTATAAAAGCAGTTGTTAGGAATATCTCCACAGTGTTTTTAAAGGAAAAAAAAGTTAGGCTTTAAAATAAAGCATGTTACACAAGAGATTAGGGATTTCTTTTTTGTGTTTTTTTTTCCGCTTGCGAGCAAGGGAATGTATATACTAAATGCGACACTGTATGTTTCTAACATATTATTATTATTAATTATTATTATTAAAGAAAGACCCATTGTGTGAATATCGGTTTTAGAATAGTAGCGCTGGTGGATGCAATGTTGACTCTGAAAACTACCAATGTAAAACATACCCTGTGTATAACATTATTGTTTTCCTTTTCAGCCGACATTGGAAAAAAAATGTGTTTTCTTTCATGGGAGTAAACTATACCGCATACAGATTTGTCTGAATATATTTTTTTTAAGTGGAGGTGAAATTGGCGGGTAATCGTGCATGTCTATTGATTGAAAGATTTTCGGCCTACTGTCCAGAGAAATAAGAATCATGAGCCATTAAAAACAGAACTCTTTCCGAGGGGGGGGGGCTAAATCTGCCCTTTCAACATACTCAGCAGACCAAAGGGTTGGTCAGTCGTCCAAGGGTCTTCTTGAGTCTTTCTTGGGGGGGGGGTGTTACTGCACCCCTGGCTGGTCCTCAACACCCCTATGGGCACTATCCGTCCCAAGTACTCGAGCTGTGCTCCTACTTGAAAGGAAGTCCCATGGACTTCGGCGGAGTTTACGACCTAGTTAGTAAATGTTTACAAGAGGACGGTCGAAAGTCCTATTAGATTTTTAAGAGGCGGTTTTCCATGGTTATCTTCTCTTCTCTTGAAATCTTCCGTCTTCCAAATGTCTGTCGGATTTCAGAGGGCTTCACTTTGGTCCGGTTGCGAGGAGGAGTAACAGTACTAGTAATAGTAGTAGTAATGATAAACAACAGCAACAACAATCTCCTCCTAAGAATGCATCTTCTCCGGCGCGGTCTCTCTTACCCGAAAATCCCCCAGTGGGTGCGCAGGAGAATGCTCCTGCCCCCCCCCCCCCGAATCCGGCCACCAGAGGCGGGGGTTGGACACCGCGGAGCCCCGACACAGAGCCGGGGGTCGGGGAAGGGTTGTGCGGCAATCTGTAGCCGAGTGGGAAGGTCGCGCTCTTTGTGTTTGGCATGCTGGGATATTGACCCATTCATTCTCCAAATGCTTGTTCCTGCAAGGAGGCCGGATTAGAGGCTGCACGGGACAAATCAAGATGAATTGCAGCTCCAGCCCTCCGAGCAGAAGGTCTGCGGGAGGGGGGAGAGGCGGGGGGAGCTGTGGCGCTGGAAAGTCCCCGGCCGCCCCTTCTCTCGTCCCTCCCTAGCTTGGGCGCGCGTGTTTTCCTTCGCGGGGACTTTACCAGCAGACAGCCGCGCCTTTGTTCCGGGCCCTGAAAGAGAGCGATGCCCGATCCCGCCTCCTGTGGAGGAGCGCCTGTCGCTGCAGACTTCTCTTCCGGCGCGTTGCCCTCCCCCCCTCGCTTTCCCCTTTTGTTTTGGAGGAGTGGCAGCCTCAATCCCGCAAAACCCACAAGGGGCGGGGAGGGGGCCACCCCATCTCTTTTGGGCCCTTTGATGCAGGAGGAAGGGAGGGGCATGAAAAAGAGGGGGGCGCCCGCAAGGAAGGCCTCGGGATCGCTCGCCTTCTTTAGGCCGGGATCCTAAGCAGCAGCCCTCCTGGCATCCGGGCTGTGCTCGTGGAAGGGGCCTGCAGATCTCCTGCGGATCTGCTGCGATCTCCTGGAGACTCTATTCCCCACCGGTCGAGTTGGGAGGCAATGCATTCAGGTGGGTCGCCGTGTTTGTCTGAAGCCGTTCGACCCAGTGAATAGAGTGGCCCTGGTGGTGGGGAGTAGGAGCAGTGCCGCTGGACTCAGACCTGGTAGGAAATGGGTCACGTGGATCTCACCGGATTTAGAGTAGAGGGGGCCTACCATGGACACCCCCCACGCAAAAAATGAAAGGTGTTTTATCCCCTCCCTCCCTCCCTTCTGGGGATGAAGGGAGCTTTGTGTCAGACTCTCCCTGCCCCATAGCCAGGGGTTGCCATCCCTCTGGCCCCACAACACCTGGGAGCCTGGGGAATATATGCCTTGGAGATGTTGCTCTTCTAGGGAATGAGGATCTGATCGCTCCCGGCCCAGGATGCTGCGACTCTCCTCCGCTGTGAGCCCAATGCCTCTTCCGCCCAGAGGTCCTTGGTGCTCAGGAGAAGGGCCAGCAGCATTTCCCAGCCACGAATTCCATGGAGCTCATCGAGTGGGGGTGGCCGATGCGGGGCCGGGTGCGTGGCTAGAGCCGCAGGTCCTGCCGGCTTCCATTTGCCTGGCAGAGAAAATGGATTTGCTCTTCGGTGATCCCCCCCCTCCCCCCCCCCGCAACATCTTCCCCAAACATCTGGCGAGTCTGAGCTCGGTAGGAGGGTGACTATTAATGGGATTATTAACGGCAGGTCCCCGAGAGGGTCTAAATTAAAGCGCTCCCCAGAAGTCCCCAGACAGGTAGTCCCTGGCAAGCGTGCCTTTGGGCGGGGGGGGGGGGAGCTTTTCTGCTCCGCCTCCAGGGGGAGGGGGAGACTGCAAAGGGCGGCGAGGGGCAGAGGCAGCTCTTCCGCCAAGGCCAGTCCCGCCCCCCGCCGAGCGGGGTCTGCTCTCCCGAGGCCTCTCTTGGGCACTCGGGGGAGATCCTAATGGCCGGCCGGAGGCGGGGCTGGGCGACGACAAACAGAGCTGTCTGGCCGGGAATCCACATCGCAATCCACAAAGAGCCCAACGCGCCTTCTTCCGCCGCCGCAGCCTCTGAAGCCGCCGAGAGTCACGCTCCACCCCCTGCGGTCCCTTTCATGTGCGCCCAGGGCGGGGGAAGCCGGAGCCATGGCCCGGAAAGTTTTAGGAATAGAGACTCACTACGGATGGACTCCGGGGAATGGTGGAGGACAGGAAGGCCTGGAGGATCATTGTCCATGGGGTCGCGATGGGTCGGACACGACTTCGCACATAACAACAACAACGGATCGACGGTGGAGGCGCCACGCCGCTGCTGACCTCCACGCGTTGGTCAAGGGCCGCGGAGGGGGGGACGAAGGGGCGGCCGCCTTTGACTTCCGGGGGGGGGGGGCCTGGAGACAGAGAAGACGGCGTGTTGGGCACCTCCAAAGGATGAGGCCTTCCTTCCCCGGAAAGAAAGAAAGAAAGAAAGAAAGAAAGAAAGAAAGAAAGAAAGAAAGAAAGAAAGAAAGAGTGGGAGGGGGCGCAGTGCAGGGGGACAAGAACCGCTCTGCAGCCCACCTGCCAGCCCACCTAGCTACCCTGAGCCGGGAAGGAGACACAGTGGATTCAGCAGCATCTACTCCCGAGGAAGCAGGTTTACGATCGAGCTCCATAGTGTTGCACGTGTACCGGGACAATGAAGGAAAGAAAGACTTTTATCCAGTTATGGTGATCAGGTCTGTGAGCCGAGAATATCGCTTGGATCTAGCACCCCTCCAACTCCCCCCCCCCAAAAGTCACGGTTTGTTGTTGTTGCTGTTGTTGTTTGTTTTTAAGCCGCACCTTTTCTATTCTGACCTCAGTCGGGGCTGCTTCGACAAATGGCTGAAGCATCCAGTTCCATGAAAGTGCGATAAAGCGAGAGTGATAAAGCGAGAGCAAAGGCAAAGAAATCCTTTGACTGGCTCCTGGGGGTGCTGGCTAAGGTGGCCGCAAGGCAGGAGCCGAGAGTTTTACAAACAAGGTGTGCGTGGGAGGGGGGGGGAGTCATGCCGTAGATTTCCATATCGATTAAGCATTTAAATCACAGCTTCGCCCCTTTTTAAGGGGAGGGTTTGACAGGCTGTGTGTCGCTCAACGTCTCTCATCCCGGGCTGTGTTTTCAGGTTCAGAATAAACTCAGAATAAGTGGCTTCCAAAGTAGCATTTTATTTTATTGGGGGGAGGGAGGATGGTCGTGTTTCGTCTGATGGGCCTGGCAGTCCAACACCTTGCTTCTTTAGACCTGTGTGTGCCTTGCCCGCACACGTACACCCACATGCACACACATAACACACAGGCACGCACATGTAAGCGACACGTCTGTCTAAACAAAGTTTTCTTTCTCCGAAAAACAGCCCTGTGAAGATGACTGTAGTCCGATTTCTGCAAGCGTGCAAGCAGATTTCGACACCTCCCCGCCATACCTAAGCATTTTAAGGCCATATAATTTACCTTGATAAATGCCCAGTTTGGCACGCCATTTTCTGCTCCTGGTAGACCGGAATAGTCCTAATCCATGAAGGAGGAAGGATTTACACCTTTGGGGATCCTGCTAAGACTGAACTAATTGATTGCTAACCCTCTCTCTCCCCTCTCCTCACAATCTTATGTGCTGAACACCCCCCCCCCCAGACGCCACGTGTTCCAACGTCAGGGTCCTTCCCGCTGGTTCCCCCACAGGACTGGACACTGGGAGCAGGGCCGTCTTAACAGCGTTATGGGCCCCTGGGCAAACCAGTGTGCTGGGGCCCCTAGGAGAACTGGTCCCAGGACTAAAAAGGAAATGGTCGATGATATTAAACATATATTTACTTTTTGGGCACGTCAACAAAACTGGTGTTATGGCATTAGAAACATGCTGCACAGCAGCAACTAATCAACATGATAAAACATTTGAACAATTTTGTTGTTGTTATGTGCGAAGTCGTGTCCGACCCATCGCGACCCCATGGACAATGATCCTCCAGGCCTTCCTGTCCTCTACCATTCCCTGGAGTCCTTTTAAGTTTGCACCTACTGCTTCAGTGACTCCATCCATCCACCTCATTCTCTGTCGTCCCCTTCTTCTTTTGCCCTCGATCACTCCCAGCATTAGGCTCTTCTCCAGGGAGTCCTTCCTTCTCATGAGGTGGCCAAAGTATTTGAGTTTCATCTTCAGGATCTGGCCTTCTAAAGAGCAGTCAGGGCTGATCTCCTCTAGGACTGACCGGTTTGTTCGCCTTGCAGTCCAAGGGACTCGCAAGAGTCTTCTCCAGCACCAGAGTTCAAAAGCCTCAATTCTTTGACGTTCGGCCTTCCTTATGGTCCAACTTTCGCAGCCATACATTGCAACTGGGAATACCATAGCCTTGACTAAACGCACTTTTGTTGGTAGGGTGATGTCTCTGCTTTTTAGGATGCTGTCTAGATTTGCCATAGCTTTCCTCCCTAGGAGCAAGCGTCTTTTAATTTCTTTGCTGCAGTCCCCATCTGCAGTGATCTTGGAGCCGAGGAAAATAAAATCTGTCACTATCTCCATTTCTTCCCCATCTATTTGCCAGGAATTGAGAGGGCCGGCTGCCATGATCTTTGTTTTCTTGATGTTGAGTTTCAAGCCAACTTTTGCACTCTCCTCCTTCACCAGCATCAACAGGCTCTTTAGTTCCTCTTCACTTTCTGCCATTAGAGTGGTATCATCTGCATATCTGAGGTTGTTGATATTTCTCCCTGCAATCTTGATCCCAATTTGTGACTCCTCTAATCCTGCCTTTCTCATGATGTGCTCCGCATACAAGTTAAATAGGCAAGGCGACAGTATACAGCCTTGCCGAACTCCTTTCTCAATTTTGAACCAATCCGTGATTCCATGTTCAGTTCTCACTGTTGCTTCTTGACCTGCATATAAATTTTTCAAGAGACAAATAAGATGCTCTGGTATTCCCATCTCTTTAAGAACTTGCCACAATTTGTTGTGCTCCACACAATCAAAGGCTTTAGCATAGTCAATGAAGCAGAAGTAGATGTTCTTCTGGAACTCCCTAGCTTTTTCCATGATCCAGCGTATGTTGGCAATTTGATCTCTAGTTCCTCTACCTCTTCGAAATCCTGCCTGTACTTCTGGAAGTTCTCGGTCCACATATTGCTGGAGCCTAGCTTGTAGGATTTTGAGCATAACTTTGCTAGCATGAGAAATTAGTGCAATGGTGCGGTAGTTTGAACATTCTTTGGCATTGCCCTTCTTTGGGATTGGAATGTAAACTGACCTTTTCCCATCCTGTGGCCATTGCTGAGTTTTCCAAATTTGCTGGCATATTGAGTGTAGCACTTTTACTGCATCGTCCTTTAAGATTTTGAATAGTTCAACTGGAATGCTGTCACCACCACTAGCTTTATTGTTGCTCAGACTTCCTAAGGCCCATTTGACTTCACATTCCAGGATGTCTGGCTCCAGGTCAGTAACTACCCCACTGTGGTCATCAGGGATGTTAAGCTCGCTCTTGTATAGTTCTTCTGTATAATTTTGCCACCTTTGCTTAATCTCTTCTGCTTCGGTGAGGTCCCTACCATTTTGGTCCCTTATCATACCCATCTTTGCATGAAACGTTCTCTTCATATCTCCAATTTTCTTGAAAAGATCTCTGGTCCTCCCCATTCTATTGTTTTCTTCTATTTGTTTGCACTGTTCATTTAAGAAGGCATTCTTATCTCTTCTAGCTTTTCTCTGGAATTCTGCATTCAATTGGGTGTATCTTTCTCTTTCTCCCTTGCCTTTCACTTCCCTTCTCTCCTTAGCTATTTGTAAAGCTTCCTCAGACAGCCATTTTGATTTCTTGCATTTCTTTTTCTTTGGGATGGTTTTAGTTGCTACCTCTTGTACAATGTCGCGAACCTCCGTCCATAGTTCTTCAGGCACTCTGTCTATCAGATCTAATTCCTTAAATCTATTTGTCACCTCTACTGTATATTCGTCGGGGATATGATTTAGTTCGTACCTGAGTGGCCTAGTGCTTTTCCCTACTTTCTTCAATTTAAGCCTAAATTTTGCAACAAGAAGCTCATGATCTGAACCACAATCAGCTCCTGGTCTTGTTTTTATTGCCTGTATAGAACTTTTCCATCTTTGGCTGCAGAGTACATAGTCAATCTGATTTCTGTGTTGACCGTCTGGTGATGTCCATGTGTAGAGTCGTCTCTTGGGTTGTTGGAAAAGAGTGTTTGCTATGACCATTGTATTCTCTTGACAAAATTCTACCAGCCTGTGCCCTGCTTCATTTTGTACTCCAAGGCCAAACTTGCCTGTTATCCCAGTTATCTTTTGGCTTCCTACTTTAGCATTCCAATCCCCCATGATGATAAGCACATCATTTTTTGGCGTTGCTTCTATAAGGTGTTGTAGGGCTTCATAGAACTGATCAACTTCATCCTCTTCAGCAGCAGTGGTTGGGGCATAGACCTGGATCACTGTGATGTTGAATGGTTTGCCTTGGATTCGAACTGAGATCATTCTGTCATTTTGGGGATTGTATCCCAAGACTGCTTTTCCTACTCTCTTATTGATTATGAAGGCTACTCCATTTCTTCTGCGAGATTCTTGTCCACAGTAGTATACCTGATGGTCATCTGAATTAAATTCACCCATTCCTGTCCATTTTAGTTCACTGATTCCTAAAATGTCGATGTTCAGTCTTCTCATTTCTTGTTTGACCACGTCCAGCTTGCCTTGATTCATGGATCTGACGTTCCAGGTTCCTATGGAATAAAAATCTTTACAGCATCGGACTGTCTTTTCGCCACCAGTTACTTCCACAACTGAGCGTCCTTTCGGCTTTGGCCCAGCCGCTTCATTCATTCTGGCGCTACTCGTACTAGCCGTCTGCTCATCCCCAGTAGCATATTGGACACCTTCCGACCTGAGGGGCTCATCTTCCGGCGTCATATCGTTATGCCTATTGGAACTGTCCATAGAGTTTTCATGGCAAAGATACTGGAGTGGTTTGCCATTGCCTTCTCCAGTGGATCACCTTTTGTCAGAGCTCTCAGCTATGACCTGTCCGTCTTGGGTGGCCCTGCACGGCATAGCTCATAGCTTCACTGAGCTACGCAAGCCCCCTTGCCACAACAAGGCAGCGATCCTTGAAGGGGGTTTGAACAATACACAAGCTTAAAAAACACAATAATATTCAGTAAGCCACACAGATTAGATGGCACAGTATGAAATTGCTATGAAATTCTAATTATAACAAGCATTTGCAGCATTTCTTTTCAGAGAATTGCTTTATTATTGGCTTGATGGCATTGGTCTTCACTATGTCATTTTCCTTGCACATGAAAGCCAGTTCACAGGATGCTGCCCAATGATGCTACGAAGCAGATTTTTAAATATGTTTCAGTGTTGGAAAATAATGTTTTCCTGTACAGTTGTATTTATTTATGGCAAGCCACTTAGCATAAATAGATCAGCATTGGGGCCCCTATGCTCAGGACCCCACCCCCACCCCGCCACAAGTGCCCATCGGGCCCATGCTTTAAGACAGCCCTGGCTGGGAGTCCAGAGATGCCTTCAAGGCAGATAGATTGACATGCAGCAATTTGCAATGATCTGGGTCAGCCACAGAATCCAGACTAGCCCACAGGAGACAGTGGTCTGCTCAGGGCCTTTCACTCATTGGCCACAAAGCCTACAAAAGCACTGATCTATTGGGGTCCCTAAACGTCCATCTCTTTGCCATCCTAAACAGTATCTTACTTGGAACTCTTCGGTGGAACGGCCTCCCAGGAGGCCTCCTGGGAAAGAGTTCTTAGGGTTGCACACTTAAGCCCAATAACTTCAACTTGAAGCAATATCTGTTTTTTAAGAATCCAAAATTAGCCATGGTAAATGAATAATGCAACTAAAATCAATGCCCAAGCTCAATTGATGTTTTTTCTTTCCAGGTCTCACAGCGCAGTCCTTAGCAGAGGTAAACTCCTAGAAGGGGTGCATTGTTAGCCTTGCCTATCCGTAGATACTTCAATTAAACCAATGTCCTTGGTCAGAGACACCCCCCCAGTAAAACTACTGGTCAGTATATCCTATTCCTTTCTATGGTATTTACTTCCAGGTGAGAGAGCACGCATGCACAGAAAGGAGTCCCAGCTGAAATCTAAGAGACCTCCGGGTTTCTACCTGTTTACTTGGAGGAAATCTCCCTTAATCTCTACAGAGGGGTGCCAAAATCTTTCACAGAGTCCCTTTGAACTTCCTCCCAAGAGAGTACTCAGACTGCAATGCTACTTGGATATAAATCTCAATAAAATTCAAGGTGCTTTAAATCCAAATAACTGCCTATGTAGAATGGTTGTGAAACTGAAAAAGATAATGTGCTGACTTCGCCTGTCTTTTTAGGTCCCACTGAACTTGGAGCTTTAGTTCCAAAGAACTATCTTGTGCTGCCTGACCCTGAGACATGGCTACTCAAGAGTAAGCCCCATCTTGTTCAAAGGTACTTCTTCCATAAGGATGTATATGCTCAGGACTGCATGAGGCTGAATTATGCCCTGGTTTTCCATGGGCCTTCCATGGATTTCCACCAACAGGTGGGCCCCATCTATTCTCTGGCTGGCCCTATAGAACAACAGACCTTTGCCTTGAAAGGCCAGAATGCCCTTGGCAGGCAGTGGCTTCCCCTTCATTGCATCAGCACTACCCCGGCCTCATCTGTGTACAAACACACAGCTCATCTCTCATCACTCTATGGACAGCTGGGGGCATTTGATTAAAATTGTGATTAAAATCTTATTTATCATGTGGCAGAGTTATGCACAGGAAACAATGATTAAAGTGTGGCACAAGATGATACAATGCCCGCCCCTCCCCAGCATAGGCCACTTTATGGCATCACTGCTTTACTAGCAGAATTTAGCTGTCCAGTCTGTACTACTACGGAGAATGCCTGCCTAAAACAGAGTGATGATCTGATTGTGGGAACTGTGGCCCTTTAAGAGTCCACAGATACCTTTTAAGCCACAGAAGCTATCAGGGCACAAGATGATAAACTGCAAAAGTCAGCCCGGCTCCAGCAGTGCAGGGGCTCCATGCTGGCAGGGACTTATGGGAATTGTAGTTCATGGACATCTGGAGGGCCGCAGTTTGACTATCCCTGGTAGATTGTCAGAGGAGGAACTGGAAGATTCAGGCTAGATTTGCCACTCTGCCATGGAAGTCTGATGGGCCACCAGGCTCCCCATTCTGGCCCAGCCTAGACTCCCCTATGGGGTTGTGGTTAGGATAAAATGGAGGAGGAGAAAACATTGTCAACTGCTTTGAATCACCATTGGGGAGGAAAGTGGATCCACATATCCAAATGTGTACATTTCAAACAAATTGCAGTCCCAGGTGAAGTGTGGCAGTCGACTTCAAAGGGCAAGCACCTTTTGCAACCTGAAGGTTGAGGCTGCGCTGTGGTGAGGAGACTGAGCCTGGTGCAGCGGTGGCCTGAGCCTAGGAGGTGGACGCTGTTTTTCAGCCAGACCTTGGTCCCTGCCCCTGTGCAGAATGGGAACAAGTATTGCAGGGCAAGGATTTCTGGCATGGGATGCAGGGTGTACTATGAATCCTCAAAACGGGGGTTCAGACACTCTGCTTCAGTTCTAGGGGTTCCGTTTGAGCAGGCATACAGACTGCATTGAGAACTGACTGGACAGCAATGCATCCACCGCTTTTAAAGACGTCTCCTGGCAGCAAAACCTTTGCAGGGGAGAAAAACTTCCACAGGACATAGAATCATAGAGCAGGAAGGAATCTCCAGGGTCATCTAGTCCAACCCCCTGCAGAATGCAGGAATTCACAACTACCTGCCCAGCCACAGTGACACCAATTTCATGCCCAAGTGATTCCCTCCCCCAAAAATCTCCAGAATACAGTCTGGCCTGGAGGAAATTCACCTACCATCCCACAGTGCTGATGGGAATGCAATTCCCTGAGAATGCTCACCACCTGCCTAAGTTCATAAATATGAACAACCCAATTCAATGCAAACATTTTCTTGCAAATAAGCCCTCGGCCTGGAGTATAGGCCTAGAGGAAATGGTCCTCGGAGAGCAAGAATGGTGTAGCGGTTGGCACATCAGGCTGAGAGCAAGCAAACTCCACCTGGGACACCTGGAGTCGCTCTATTGCCTGCTCTGGTCAGCAGAAGTTCTTCAGGGGCACAGGCCTTTTGTCTTCACCTGGGAGCTGATCTTTTTAACTGGAGATACCCAGATTGAACCTGGAACCTTTTGAATACCAATCTCATGTTCTGCCTCTGAGCCATGGCATGACAAGGCCAGTATACTCCCCTCCCTCAGAGGCAAGATGTTCCCTTTGTTTTTATTTCCCTCCTGTGACTGATCTGCCCCAGTAATGTGTTTTCTTCTTTCCTGAAGAACTCTGGCTATCCCACCCTGTCACACTATGATATTTGGGCTGTTGTCTTAGCTCTGGAACCTGAGGGAAGAATAAGGAGGCCACTTAAACAAATGCCACTCAAGGCATTTTGAAATTCCAAAATAACAAAATTTAAATTTAATACAGGGGAAAGGTCAGGTGAAATCCGGAGTTGGATATTTCTGAGGTTAGTCAATATAAATAACTCTTGAGGTAAAATCAGCACATGCACAGACTATAGTTTTTATATAGTTTTTAAAAACTATTCACAGTTATTTAAAATCTTTATACTGAAAGGCTCCTGTTCCAGTGTTTTTCTCAAACCCTTCAGTACACTATCTTTGAGTATTTTTCTGACTTTTGGTTTCCAAAATGCTAGTACACTCTTTTCAGTACCCAAACCCCTTCTCTTGAAACATTAGTACTTGTCTTGAGTTTTTAACTGACTCTCTAAAAGGTAGTTTCTAACCACAGGAGAGCAGGGATCTTCATACTTGTTTAGACTGGATAGGAATTTTTTTCTCTATCCCCTTTCCTTGATCTAAATGGGAGTCTCCATCTAACCACCCACTCATCCATGCCAACTTTCCCCAGTTCTCCTGTTTATGTTAAATTGCTCTCTGTCAGGATTGAATTCCAGAACTGTCAGTACTCAACTTTTCTCAACTAGGGTTGAAATCAGACTTAATCTTCCTCAGCATCCAGTTCAGAAGTCTTTCCCTGTTCAGCTGATGTTAACCAATCAGATTTCTTGGAGCAGCCTGTCACTCAAAGTTCTCTGGCTCTGTGAAGCATTAACCTTTCAGGGTCCTTTATTTGTTTACATAGCACTTCTAAGCTTTTAAAAGCCCAATCCAGCACAGTGACACTCTGAGGTGGTTCCTTCAGCCCATAAAGTTTACTGGGTCCTCTTAGACCAACTCTGTTCTTCAACCTAAGTTCCTTTTCCAGATAAGAGGCCAAAGAGGCCTTGAGATTCTTGAAGGAGAGAAAAATTGAATTACAACATGAGTAGGAGTTGCTTGCACTTGGAGTAGAAATCATGAAAAAACATGATGACACTCTCTAAATTCCCATTCTCCTTCCATTCCTCACAAATTAATTTCCATATCTGACTCTCCCTACCACCAGCACTACTTTACCCCGCTTCTTTCCTTCTGGAGCTTTCTGACAACTGCCCTCAGTCACTTCCTTTCCCTCAGCTCTTCTTCATCTTCCAAAACAGGTAAACTGCCACAGGAAACCTGCTTCCTTGGTCACATCTCTACTGTACATGTATACTACATGGCTTCCCCTAAAGAATGTTGGGAATTGTAGTTTGGGGAGGTCCAGGTGAGAAGCCAAGTAGAACACCAAGCCCTGTCAGAACACCAAGCAAGTCCAGGGTTGCTCCTCAGAGGCAGACTACCTTTGAATGTCCCTTGCCTTGAAAACCACATTGAGTCACCATAAGTCTGCCACAATTTGAGGTCATGGTTTGGGGAGACATTCAAGAGTGTTGCATTCCCACTTTTCCAGACTCCCACCATGGAACAAGAGTTCTTGGGATAGCAGGAAATTATTCTTCTGTCAGCACAGAGTCTCTGTTGTGGAGTTAACTTTAATCTACCCCCCCCTCCCCTCCATTTTTCATGGTGGAAAATTTTATAGGTGGGGATTTGCATGTTTTGGAATTTTCAACTGCCTGGAAGAGGGGTTGAGTCTTGTCTCTTGAAAACAGTCTTAATGGGGTGTTATTCAACAGATAATGTTATTGATTTCCATGCCATGAAAAGCTTCAACAGGCTATTTACATGGATTAAGAGTCCATGTAGAAGAGCTGCGTATTTTTTGTAACCTATTTTTTTTTACTACAGGAAGGAGTCTCAAAGCCTCCTCCTCCTAACAGGTGGGATTCACTGCCACAGCAAGTGGTGGCAGCTACAAGCAGAGCTTCAAGAGGGGCTGGATAAAAACATGGAGCAGAGGCCCATAAGTGGCTCTTAGCCATAACATAGAGCACTCTGTCTGGGGGCAATGCTCCTCTGTATTCCTCCTGCTTGGGGGGGGGGAAGGGTCACAGTGGGAGGGCTTCTGTGCTACAGGAGAGAAAGGTCCTGGCCTGACTATCCTACCTAATAGTCTTCTTGCTGCCCCCTTCAGGGTCTTCTTCTCTTTGTACACCAGACATTGCCTATTCCAACATTCTGGAGTTCTGGCCTCACTGCTGGACCACCTGATGGCACTTGGGGTTTGGCCACTGCCCTACACAGAACGTTGGACTGGATGGGGCGCTGGCTGGATCCAGCACGGATTCCCTTATGTTCTTAATAGTAACCCTTTGTTCAAAGGACAGGGCAAGAGCCTCTTGTGGCGCAGAGTGGTAAGGCAGCAACATGCTGTCTGACTCTGACCATGAGGCTGGGAGTTCAAGGTTGACTCAGCCTTCCATCCTTCCGAGGTTGGTAAAATGAGTACCCAGCTTGCTGGGGGGTAAACGGTAATGACTGGGGAAGGCACTGGCAAACCACCCCGTATTGAATCTGCCATGAAAACACTAGAGGATGTCACCCCAAGGGTCAGACATGACCCGGTGCTTGCACAGGGGATACCTTTACCTTTACCTTAAAGGACAGGGCATTTTCCTCCATGCCCGCAGGCAACCCTATGAGTGCCCCCTACAGCACCTGGCATGCAGATCAAGCTAACTGGTCTTAGTAGCAGTGCTGGGGGTCAGGTCTGACAATGTGCCAACCCAAGGTATCTTTACTCAGAAGGAAGCCCTGTTGGCATCAGTAAGGCTGACGGTCAAGCCAGGGCTCAAGGGTTTCAGCAGGAAGGTGGGACACCAGCTAAAAGGAGTGATCTGTGGCACCCCCTTTGCTGGGCTTCTGCAGCCTTTGGTCTTGCCCAGTCAGGAGCAGCAGAGACTTCTTTCAGCTTGTGTGGCTTCCTCGCCCTCACATACTTCTAATGAGCATTGAAAGTGCATTATCCACGGTGTGCATAATAGGCCTTTGTCGAAGGCAGAGAGAAGGGAGAGATGCCCTTTGCAGGCCTGCGGCTTCTCTAGCTGGGTGGCACCGAGCTGGCTGGCAGCGGCAGACCCATCCTGGGCAGGCAAACAAGCAACCACCCCTCTTGCCCTCCCTCCCCACCCACCCACCCACCCGGCAGAGGTGCCTTTTGCTCCCGCTCTCTTGGCCACCAGGTCTCTTGGCCTGCCCCCCCTCCCCAGTCCGGCGTCCCGGGGGACAAAGGCCCTCCCCAGCCTCGCCCGAGGCTCGCAGTCTGCAGGCCGCGGCTTCCTTCCTTCGCGGAGCCAGGCCCGCTCCTGCTCGGGCTCCCTCTTTCCCCTCGCCTTTCCGGCCCTCCCGATAGGTGCTGCGCGGCGTGTCCGGGCCCGGGGCAGGAGCCCCCGGGAAGGACTGCGCCAGGTCCGAGGCGGCTCCCCTCTCTCCGAGCCGCCTGGCAGAGGCCGCGCCTCACGGCCCTGCTCGCTGCTTTTCCTGCCTCCTCCGCCGGGAACGTGAAGAAGCTCCTCGCAGGGCGGCTGCAAAAAGCCGGGCCGAAAACGGAGGAGGGAGGGAGGGAGGGAGGGAGGGGGGCGCCTGGAAGAGGAGCGCGCCGAGGCTGCCCAGCGCCGCTTGCCTTCCCTGCGACAGACGGGCCCGGCTCCCCTCGGGAATGGCTCGACGCGGACCAGCTGCTCCGACCTCCAGCTCGGGAAGGAGAAGTGGCGGGAGGGAGGGAGGCTGGCGCGGCTCTGTCTGGAGGCGCATCTCTCTGCAGCCAGGCCCGCCGGAGCAGTGGCGCGGCTCCCGTCCCGGGGAACCTCCCCTGAGGATGGGGGCCTGGTCGCGGCTGCCTAGGCCGAGCCGCCAGGTATCGTGTTCCTTCGGCATGGTCCGCCTGCGCCTCGACTAGTCCGGTTTAATGCCAGAAAAGCCGTGGCCGACGCGGGAGCCGCCGGTCTCACGTTACTTGACGGGCTAGGTTTTCAGGCGAGCCCCTGGAGGAAAGCGCCCTGCGAGTTATCGCCACGTTTCGCGGGTGTAAATGTGCCTTTCCCCTTCCCCGTGGCTACGGAGGAACCCAGAAACCTCCCGACCCAAAGGACTCGAACAAGGGCTGCAACGGCGATCCGCAGCTCTCAAGCGCCCAGTCGCTGTATTCGAGTACAGCCCGATCGAATTTCATGCGGCTTACTTCCGAGTAAGCCTGATTGGAGAAGTGAGCTCCAACAAAACCCCTGGGGATCCTAGGAGCCCATCATTTGAGCGAACTCCCCTGCCAGCGCATCGAGGCAGCCGGATCCCTGCAGGTTTACTCAGGCCCAGATCCTATTTAATCCCGTGGGACTTTCTCCAAGTCAGGCCTTCCTTGGAGTCGCCCAGAGTCCTTCTGCCCACTCAGCAGCAGATCCAATCGCTTCCAAAGGGATTGGCTAGCCACAAGGTCCAGGGCGGGAGCCCCACAATTCAGCGGCCCTGACGACTAAGTAAGGAAATGAGCAGGATCCGAGCCCCGTTGGATGGAAATGGAAGCAGAGCGGAAGAGGCAGGCTGCGACTGGACCGGAACCGCTGCGTTTATCTGCGGGGTGCCAGATGCCCACTCGCTGGCAGCCTGACCTAGCTCAGGAGAGAATTGTTAGGGCAAAATAGTGCGTGTGTGTGTGCATCCTTGATTGAAATGAGCACATATACAGATTCCCATTTTAGCCGATTAAGTTCACCGGTGGCAGTCACACTCTCTGAGTACAGCCCTTCCTCACAGGGCTGTTGTTGAAAGGGGTGGCCAATCCGCTCCTTCAAAGCCGCCCTCCTCTCTCGGGGGGCTTGAGAAGAGCCGAAGAGGAACTACCAGCCAGAAGCCCCCCGTTTCATAGCGGGTTTGTCCCTAGAAAGCTGATACCCTGAAAGACCCTTGTGGGTCTTCGAGGTGCTGCTCCGGACACGCACCTGAACTCGGACCTTCACCGAACTGTTTTATAGCAAGATCGAAGCGACAGAGGCAGGGCAGCCTTGCAAACCCGGGCTTAAGCTTCCACGTTTACACAGCGTGGCGTGATCTCCTTTCCAAGTCAGTAACGCCGAAGCGAGGAGCCTTCTAACGCAATCCTATAATTGCACATTTGTTGGTTATTTTCCTGATGCTGTTTACTAATTTGCTGCTCATTGACTTTCTTCTTATATTTGTAATTTGGGGGTTTCCGTTTCACTGTCTGCAGAAGCGCGCGCGCGCGCAAGGAAGCTCACACCTCGAATAAAACTTTTGTTGGTCTTAAAGGTGCCACCGGACTCCAAGGGAGTTGCCTCAGGGATACCCACTCTCTCTGTGTGAAACGGCGGCTTGCGACGGCTGCCGTTGACTTATTCCAAAACAACCGCCTGCCGCCTTTCCGGAGAACTTGCTCCAGGCAGCTTCCAAAGCAAGGCAGGATCTGAAAAACTCTGGACCCGGCAGCGTAGCGGGCGCCACCCGCCTCCCGGTTTCGATCCCCGACCGGGGTTCTTCCCAGGCGCCCAGCGGCCCCCAGACTCTTCTCCCGCCTCCAAACTTGGTTGAACATTAACAGCCCGGGAGCTGCAGCAGAGCGGTATAAAATGTTACATATAAAAATGAACCCGCTCTGAGATGCCTGTAAACGGCCCCATAAAAGTGGCTCCATAAATGTTGGTATGCACTTAATCCTTCGGACTGGACTTCTTCGGTTACCACTCAATATTTGCAACCTGGAAGCAAGGAACCTGTTGCTGCTCGGATTAAATGACCGTCTGGAGGTTGTTAATTCGCCTGCCTAACGCCGAAAGAGGGAAAGCTCTTCTCTCCCCCCCCCCCATTTTAACG
Source organism: Paroedura picta (assembly GCF_049243985.1). Taxonomy (NCBI): domain Eukaryota; kingdom Metazoa; phylum Chordata; class Lepidosauria; order Squamata; family Gekkonidae; genus Paroedura; species Paroedura picta. The sequence continues at coordinate 66,724,348 of NC_135378.1, forward strand.
GGCAAGCCCCCCCCCCCGCCCAACTCGAGGCGGAAAATGAAAACGTGTCCTGGGAACACAGCGACGGAGGCGCCGGGACAGACCGACGGCATCGCGGCCCGGCCGAGTTTGGAGCCGTCCTTGGCAGGTGAGAGCGAAGCAGATGCAGATACAGACGCCGCTGCCACACCGGGCCAGCTTCTGGCAGCGAGGGCGGGGGGCCGCGGGATGCCCGGGTGCCACCTGGCCCCATCTCTCGCTCTCCTTTCGGCGGGGGGGGGGGGGAGATTGAGAGAGAGAGTGAATTGAGAGAGAGGGTGTTTCCCCACTTGCAGCCAGCTGGGTGACCTTGAGCCAATCACAGATCTCTCAGAGCTCTCTACCTCGCCTACCTCACAGGGCGTCTGCTGTGGGGAGAGGAGGGAAAGGTGCTTTGGGATTCGGGTACTGAGCAGCGGGGTATCAGCCGCCCGCCCCCCAGCTCTTCTACTGCTGACGAACCTGAGGGGCTGTCCTAAGGATCACCGCCCGATACGGTGGGCGAAACGCTTTGCACACTGAGCGCTATATAAATGTCAGCTGCTAGAATGGCCTTAAAGTAAGCAGGCCGGGCACTTCCTATAGGACATCTTCCAAAATCAAGAGACCTGTCCACCTGTCCGAAAGCAACGTCCAAAACGCTTCCTCTGGAGACGTGCTTCGAAAACTCCTCTGGCGGGGCGTCCATTTTCTACCCAGGAGTGGATTGGGAAGGGGGGGCGCGGTTTCTCGGCCCTTCTCGTTCCCGCAGGGGGCCGGATCCAGCTCGCTTTCCCGCTGGTGGAACGGGGAGGCCGGGGTCCCTCCTCTCCCCATGGCCGGCACCTGACCTGGACCTGGCCGAGTCTCTGCTCCCAATCCCGGCACTCATAGACGATCTACTCCCAGTCCATTCTGGTGGGCGAGGAGCCGTGACGGTCTGAAGCGGCAGGACAGAGGTGGAGTCCGGGGGCGCCCTCAAGACCAGACACGGTTTCTCTAAGGCAGGGGTAGCCAAACTGCGGCCCTCCAGATGTCCATGGACTACAATTCCCATGAGCCCCTGCCAGCGAACGCTGGCAGGGGCTCATGGGAATTGTAGTCCATGGACATCTGGAGGGCCGCAGTTTGACTACTCCTGCTTGAAGGCGTCCTTGGCCATGCCCACGGAAGCTTCCCCCTCGAGTCAGACGTCGCGGTCTTAAAGGTGCCCGTCGACTCCAAGTGGGTCCTCCTGTCGCTTCCCATAAACGAAGGCCTTTTTGGCCAGCCTTTGAGGCCGAGTTGTGGAGACGAGTTCCCGGCGTCGGTGCTCCGAGAGGCTACTCGGAGTAGAGGCAGAAGCAGCCCACTGTCTGCCCTCCCGCCCGGCTTAACTTGACGTCTCCGCGGCGTCAATGACTCCCAAGGAAGCCGCCGCGGCATCGCAGCGCCCCCCTCCTCCCCCCAGGCTCGGTGTCTGCATCCAACTCTACACGAGAGCGCGGAGCGAGCCGCGTCTTACGGCCACCTCTAGCGAGCCGCACCTTTTCGACGCCAGAATTTCGCTCCTCAGTCCCAAAAATGCGGCCCCATCTCACTCCCGCAAACTGATGTAGGCTGACCTCTGTGTAAAGCTGCCTAGCAGCCGGTGGCCCAGCAGTTCCCTTCATGGGGTGGGTGGGTTTTTCAGACTTTCCGCTGTCCCCCCCCCACCCCAATAGTTGAAAGCCAGCAAGCCCAAGGCTTTAGGCGGTCAGGTGAGCGCCTGTCGACTCAGGTGGACTGCAGGGAAGTCCGACGGCAACGAGCCAATCCCTTTCCCCTTGGCCACACGACGCTGTCGGCGGGCCGCCTCCTTTTTGTTGGACGGTCGGAGAGGGACCTTTGCGTGCTTCCCAAGGGGACTGACCACCCCGCCGGGCAGCCTTTTGTCGTCTTGCCCCAAAGGCAACGAGATTTCCAGCTGGCAGGTCAAGAGACTGGAGCAGATCGCTCCAGTGCGGGACCAAAACCCTGGAAAGGTAAGGCCTCCCGTGACTGTCTGTGAAACCTCTTGGCGACTGCCCTGCACACTCCAAAGGGTATGAGCAAGAATGGGAGGCGGCCCCCTTAAAAATGTTACACCCCCCCCACAGACACATGCCTTGAATATGAATAGAAGCTTTCTTTCTTTCTTTCTTTCTTTCTTTCTTTCTTTCTTTCTTTCTTTCTTTCTTTCTTTCTTTCTTTCTTTCTTTCTTTCTTTCTTTCTTTCTTTCTTTCTTTCTTTCTTTCTTTCTTTCTTAGCATTGCCCTGGATGTTTCCCTTTGCAGGGCACCTGGCTGCTGGGGAGGGGGGGGGATGTTGGGAAACAGGGCTGCGGGCACGTCCTGATCGCCATATTTCTAAAAATACCAGGCATAGCGAATATTGCGGCTCTCGCAGCCCTTTCATTAGGTGTACTTCTTGCTGATTAAATCAGGGTGTACGGGCATGATCCGCTGAGCAGCGCTGCTCTTGCTGCCAAGTCAAGCCAGGGCTCTGCTAATTGCCGTGAGGCTGCAGAGCCTTGGCGGAGGGTGCTCTCCCCGGAGGCATGCCGCATCTCTTTGGTTTTCCTGGCAGGACTCCTGCATCTTTTGGTAATTAAGCAGTCATAATTCTGCAGGACAAGCAGAAATTCAAGCTGTTCCCAGCATGGGAATGCAGTATGGGGACAAAACTCTTGCATTGTTTCCGTCTGTCATGGGTCTAGTCTGGAGAACCAGGTTTGATTCCTCACTCTTCCTCCAGCAGAGTGGCCTTGGGCTAGCCACAGTTCTCTTAGAGTTGTTCTTTCAGAGCTCTCTCAGCCCCACCCACTTCACAGCATGTCTGTTGTGGGGAGAGGAAGGGAAAGCTGTTTGTAAGCTGCTTTGGGACTCCTTTGGGTAGTGAAAAGTGGGCAATAAAAAGCCAGCTTCTCTTCTTTACCTGTTCTTAAAAGGTACAGAAGCATTGATAGAAAATTTACACACTGGCTACTTTCTTTCTTTTGCAGGAGGGCATGAGAGTAATGACTCTACCATGAAGGATGTGAGACTGAAGTACAGTTGAGTCAATTCAATGTGTACCTAGCATACTTAATTCTTTCAAGAGACTCAGTCCATGGATGAGAGTCCCAGTAATGTTTGGTTGTGTAAATAGGCTAGCTTGGAGTGGAACAGGTGTGTATACCATCTCCCGTAAGGGTGTGCTACCTGTCCTTAATTCCAACCTGTAATACCTTTTAGAGGCCTATCGAGGAATCTCTCTGAACTTTGCATGGTGCTGTGCGAGTGAGCACATAAGGATAGGATTGTGGCCGCTGGCAGGTGCTTAAAGTGTGAGTGGCTTTGCCACCAAGAGCAGGACTAAGTAGATCCTTTATACAAACTCTTGTTTGGAGGAAGAGTGATGTCTCTTGTTGCTGCCAAGTCAAGCCAGGGCTCTGCTAATTGCTGTCCTTATAAGAGGAGCTGTTTTGGCCACAAAGAAGCCAGCTTTTTAGAATCATAGAATCACAGAGTTGGAAGGGACCTCCTGGGTCATCTATGCAGGACACTCACAACCCTATCGCTCATCCCCTGTAACCTGCCACCCCCTTGAACCTTCACAGAATCAGCCTCTCCATCAGATAGCTATCCAGCCTCTGTTTAAAATTTCCAAAGATGGAGAACCCACCACCTCCTGAGGAAGCCTATTCCACTGAGGAACTGCTCTAACTTTCAGGAACTTCTTCCGGATGTTGAGACGGAATTTCTTTTGAACTAATTTCATCCCATTGGTTCTGGTCCATCTCTCCTTCTTGGACAGGAACAGCCTTCTGTGCCTTTGCACAAACCACCGGGAGCTCCAGCTTCTAGCTGCTGTCCTCCCCAAGGCATATATTTATATGAATCAAATTGTTTAAGTCACTCTGTTGGTTAAGGAATGTATCTTTAATAACTCAGAGTTTGTTTACGTCTTCAAAATTAGGAGTTTGTTTATACACAGGACTTCCTTTTTCTCCAGCAGGATAATTAATCCATGTCAGTTAAGGCACCATTTTAAGAGCATTCAGACAGTTTCTTCACTGATTCAAAGTGTCATGGAAGCATTATTATGAACCCTTATTCAAACAGGCAAGATCTGCCATGGTCTGCACTCAATCCATATTAAGATTCATTTTTCCCTGGGGGCCATCATGTGGGTTAATTAACCCCACAGGGAAAAACTATCCTCTAGGCTCCTGGTTAACTACCTATTTAGTTTACTTGGTTCACCAAAAGAGACGTTCTCTTCAAAATTGCTCTTAATTGCTGTAGCAGACAATGCCTATAAAAGTTTAAACATACAATGTTATTGTAACCAGTCTGCCAAGGAAACAAGTAATATAGTCAGTAAAGCTGGGTTGCATTTATACATATTGTTGCCCTGGATAAAGTTCTCCTATCCCCTCCCAGTCTGAAGGTGTAACACAGCCAGCCTTCAGGATTATGCATTACAGTGTCTATCTCTTACTTACTGCCAGCAAATTAAAGCAACAAAACACAAAAACCAGCAGTGTAAAATATAGAACAGTACAACTTTGTTCAATGCTGCTAAGACGTATTAAATGGAATACAAAGCAGGTTAAACATCAGCACCAGCTTAAAGACATAGCTTATTTTGGGGGAGGAGGAGTATTGATATAAGATCACGGTGATGGTGGTCAGGTGTTTGTATAAAAGCTCAAGAATATGAAGATTTGGGAGGGGGGTTGCCAACAAAAAGTTTGCTGATTTGGTTCCAGGCCAAACCGATGGGTAAGAAATCCCACAATGTCAGGCCCTGTCTCTGATCCTTTCTTGCCTCATTTCTGACAATGAGCTCACATACCAGAGCATCCCTCTGATCTATAGTGGCACACCTGGATTGGGGTAACAATGGGAAATATGCTCTGTTTGTACGGTGGCATATTCTGAGGGCTGGATGCGAGGGTGGCCAGTATGGTTATCTGGAACCTAGGGGTGCTGCAACCTGTGCACGTTGAGTCATCCCGGGAATGAATGGTCCCACATAACTGTGGTTTAGCTGCCAACCCCAGTGGGTGCCAGAAAGACTTCCCCATTGTTAGTATGACTACATGGAGGTGTCTTATACAGACGTCTAGCAATGGTGCTCCAGCTTCTCAGGCAGAGGACTTGCTCATCACCTGTTGCCCAATCCTTTTAACTAGTGATGCCTGAGAGTGAAATTTAGGATTATTTATCTATGATGTGGTGTGTGGCATGTAGCCAGGAGGGCAGTCAGGCAAGAGACATTCAATGGTTTGCCATTTCCTGCCTCTGTGTCATGACCCCTAGTGTTCCTTTAGGGAACTACCACCCAAATCCTTGGAAATCTCCGGTCCAAATACAACGCAGGGTCCTCCCTGCTTAGCTTCTGAGATCTGATAAGATTGAGCTGACCTGGGCTTGAGAACTTTCTGCTTGCAAACAGATGCTTAATCATTGGACAGCATCCTGCTTTTGATGCAGCTTCACCAGTGTTAGCAGTAGGAATACCATGGCATGTAAAGCTGGATTATATTGTTCAGGTACTTCACAGGGCAGTCCTAGTTATACCCTTCAAAGTACACTGAGGTCAAAGTGTACTGACCCGTCTCCAGTGTTTGCTCTGCCAAATGTGATGTTTAGGAACTGAAGCTCCCAAGTGTGCTGAGGTTTAGCATCATGGCTTAGGGGGAAGAGAGACATTAGCCTCCTGTCTTGGAGCAATAGCATGAACAGGAAGGCTGAAGCTCTTCCCCTATGCCATAATCCCAAAATGAATTGGACCACAATGAGTTTGGGAATTTTGGTTCTCCAGTGTCACATTTGGCTGTGCAAACTTCATAGCCAGGTTGAGGTTCCCCCTGACCTGACTCATGCCAGATATGAAGTCTGATATGGACCTAAGCCCTTGACTTCAGTGAATTTTGAAAGGGGAGCGCTTGGCTTGGAATTGCATGGGCAATGTTTTTGTCCATTTTGTAAAATTAAAAGTGGTAGTAAATATACAAAATGAATACAGGTAGAACAAGGGATGATGGGTGTGGACACCATAAGGTAAAGTTCTCTAGACTGTGGTCATTATATGAAAATAATTCACTGTTTTGACCAAAAATTAATTGGCGCTGGCATCATGTCCCATGTTTCTAAAGACATGCTAGCTTGACTCAAAGATGTGGTAGAAGAAGAAGAAGAGTTGGTTCTTATATGCCGCTTTTCCCTACCCGAAGGAGGCTCAAAGCGGCTTACAGTCGCCTTCCCTTTCCTCTCCCCACAACAGACACCCTGTGGGGTGGGTGAGGCTGAGAGAGCCCTGATATCACTGCCCGGTCAGAGCAGTTTTATCAGTGCTGTGGCGAGCCCAAGGTCACCCAGCTGGCTGCATGTGGGGTATACACACATATACATATATACGCACGTACGTACGTATGAAGAATGTCTAGAGTCCCATGGTAATATTTCCCACTGATTGCTCTCAGGTCTAGCATCTATAACTTCTCGGTCAGCCTTTCTTTTCCTCCTTTGGCGTGAAGTTGTTTTGCTGAGAGAGCAGCCGTCCAGCACTCAAGGAAACAGCTACTTAAGGAGAAGGATGGCTTTCTTCTGCCTGCATTCCTGAATTGCTGCTCCAGAGGGACTGAATTCTCTGATGCCATGGGAGCCCCTTTATGTGGTTTCTCCATAAAGTGGAGCATATTTGGACACAGAAGGGAGGAAGGTTGCAGTATGTAGCAAGCCTGAGGTCAATTTATATTTCTAGTTTCCTCCTTCGTGACTAGAGTCTGACTTCCCCCATAATTTATGTTATCAGATGCCTGTCCCTTATTATTAGGACTGCAACTTAGCCATAATTCAGATCTATTTGACACAAAGATCATGTTCAACATGAAACTTTGATATTCACCCAAAGCAAGAATGATCCTAAATCTATTATTTAGAAAGATCATTCTCCGGCATTCATTCTTACTACTCGTCAGGTTTCCTAGAGTCTGGGACGACCTGTAGTGGGGGAAATCACAACAGAACAGATGGTCAGCTTCCACGCAAACTGTCTGGTTGCCCATAAGAGCCACTGAGCATCATAAAAGTATAAATGGACCTTGTAGGCCACCTAGATGAACCTTGATCAACACTGTTGATCTTGTCCAGGCTCTGCTTGAGGGGAGAACATCACCAGTCAGGTCTTCAGTGTCACTGTTACAATTGTATTATGAAGAAGAGGAAGAAGAAGAGGAAGAAGAAGAGTTGGTTCTTATATCTTAAAGGTAAAGGTATCCCTTGTGCAAGCACCAGGTCATGTCTGACCCTTGGGGTGATGCCCTCCAGCATTTTCATGGCAGACTCAATACAGGGTGGTTTGCCAGTGCCTTCCCCAGTCATTACCATTTACCCCCCAGCAAGCTGGGTCTTATGTTGGTTCTTATATGTCTTATCATTAGGAAGTTTTTCATATGATTCAGTTGAAATGTAGCCTCCTAAAATGTAACGCCATTAAATCTTGTCTTGTCCTTCAAAGCAGCAGAGAACAACTTTTCAGCTTGTCCCACGGACAGCCCTTCAGGTATCTGAAGAGTGCCATTGTATCACCTCTCACGACCTTTCTGAACTGCACATCATGGAAGCATGCACCATGTATGACCTTCTTGATATGTGTGGTTGCAATTTTGTACCATTGGGGAATGCCTACATTTTCCATGTGCTTTGGTATGCCTGCATGTGTTCCGTCAAAAATCTGGGTTTCCATTCATGATCTATGCATATGGAAAATAGTGTTGCTCCTGTAGTTCCATGTCCTCTCACTATTTATTTGATTTGTGGAATTTATATAGTCTTGTCCTATCTTTGTATTCTTGGAGCCCCAAAACTGAATCTCTGGGAGGCTTTGATATTGTCTCCTCCAGGCAAGCATACCCAGGTCCTTCAGCCTTTCCTCATGGGACTTATTTTTCATGACTATCATCATTGTCCTCCTCTGAGTTCCTCTTTCTCTCTGTTTTTTTAGTGCATTGGTAGAAATGTATACAATACTCTAGCTGAGTGGAGTAGAGTGGAACTACTACTTTTTAGAACTTGAATGTTTCTGTTAATGCAGCCTAAAACCACGTGGGCCATTTTTGTCCTTGGATCACACTGCTGACTCATGTTCAACTAATAATAATAGCAACGCATTGTCACTCCAGACGATCTGGAACTATTTCACATACACTCTCCTTGTAGTCTCAGAATTATCTCCTTTACAGATGGGAGACAGAGGCCGTGTAGTAAGTTTAGGCCAGGGCTTCTCTGTTCATTGAGCTCTGAAACTGTGCCACAGGTAGCTTTCATTGGGGCATTTTCTAAAGGTGTGAAGGAAATCTTTCCTTTCTCCTGTCATAATAATTGCTGGAAGCCCATCAGATCAGACACACGTGCAATGATCTCCCAATTGTTGATATGACCTCAGTCTTCCTGAAGAACAGTTGAAGGGTGACCCCTTTCCTTCTAGTAATAGCATTTGCTTTTAAATTGCAAAAATCCCCTCCCATTTAAGGGGGGGGCAGGTATCTTGTCTTCTTCCAGAATCCTCAGGATCCACTTCAGTGAAAACTTGCATACACTTAAATTGACAACATATACCGACTAGTTGGGGAACTCTGGTTTGGATGCCGAAGAGTACATCCATGTTTGAAACTGTACTCATGCCTATTTTATACATGAAACACAGCTGATTTGGGAGATTAATATCTTAATCTGATGCAAAATGGATAGGGGAGAGGGCTGGGTTGTTTACATTTCGCCCCCCTGTACAAGAAACTAATCTGGATTTAGGTCCCTCAACTATCTATCACACTTTTTACAGCTTTCCTTGTCTGTGGAAAAAGTGATAAACAAGCCATTGTCTGTGTCCACAGTTTCAGGTACGCTTGGCAATCTTTCCAGCCACATAGCTTGGTTGGTCTGTCGCAACCAGGCAAATACAAAGATGCCCTTTTGCATTTTGTTTTGTTTTCATGTGTTGTCATTATGAGTTTTCCCCCCTCCTCACTCATATGTGTAGATGTTTTTCTTGTGTGTGTGTGCGTCTTTTATATTCAATGGATGCAAAAAACTGTAAAGTTTTGGCACAAGGGAATAGAAATGATGTGCCAAGCACTCGTGGGCTTAGTTTGCACAAGGGAAAAGCTGGATCAAGCTGGGGATTTTGGAGATGAGACAGCAGGGTTGCAAAAGGCAGTGGCGTTCCTAGCTGAAACCAAAAAAGTGAGTCATGCGGGTCTGCATTGTAGTGGAACATGCCTATCTCATGATTGCTTAACCCCTGACCTCAATTTTGTATTAACTTCTCCCACTCCCACTCCTTCTGCAGCAGGAGAAAAGAGCCAGTGTCCAGTAGGACCTTCAAGAACAAGGGTGTTTTTGGCCCCTTCTTTATGTAAGTTTGTGCATCTGCTGGATGACAGTAGTTCTTCTGGAAGTGGCGTCCGGCTCACTAAAGCTGGTTTGGAAAAGTTTTTCAGCCTCACCTCCCCCCCTCCAGACTTTGTCCTGAGGTAGGGGGTGGAATCTTGAATGGTTCATGGATTGATTGCAATGGTTGTGCCTCTCTGAGTCTATTTGTTCTTTGCTTATATTGCTCTTCGTCTTCTTTTTTGGAAACGTGAAGTGGATTGCCGTATACCAGTGACCCACATGAAAAGGCTGTTGTTTTTATATCTCTTTTCTTTACACTGAGTCATCATTTTCAGCCAGATAATTTGCAGTATTGACCTCAGTAACCCAGGGAGCATTATGCATGACAAATGTTCTGATGTGTCCTTTGGGCACTGTTGCCACCAGGAATGTGCAGAAACATTTTTGGTTGGGTTTTGTTTCCACTTGCTCTGTTCATTTAAAAAAAATGGATTATTGAATAGCAATATTCAGGTATATTTGGTAGCTGTTCCCCTTGGTTTCACTAAGAAACATATCTCCCTCTGTAAGTTCACCTTGCCATATACACGGCCTATGGAAATGCCCAAATTCTAGTGGTGATTCTATTTCTTTTCTGCCACCTGGTTGGGAAGAATCTCAGGAGTGCATGGTCACCCACAGAATCTTCCTTGCATGACAAGGAACAAGACTTCCCATTTTGCAGACCAGGGTGCAGTGGTTAAGAGTGGGGGACTCTATCCTGGGCAGAGTCTGCACTTACTTTGTTTATTCCATTGTCAATCCTGTTGAATTCAGATTGATTTGAACTCGTGTCTTCCTCTTCCCCCCCCTCCCCATTGAAACAGGAAAGTCTTCTGCAAATGGTTAGGGTAGTTCAGAAGGGGGGAGGGGAGCCAAGTCTCTTTCTTTCTTTTCTTGAAGGGGTGGGGGAGAGGAGCCAGGCAGGGAGCCTCTTTCTTTTCTTGGGGTGGGGGGGGGAGAGGACCACTACCTGAAGGAGTCTCATGGTGGCTTACACTTGCATACCCTTCCTCTCCCCACAATAGAAAGTTAGGTGAGGCAAAGAGAGCTCTGAGAGAACTGCTCTGAGGAACTGTTCCAAAGGAACTCAGCTGACTGCCTATGGAGGAGTGGGGAATTAAACACAGTTTTCCAGATTAGAGGCTGCCACTCAACTACTATACCCAGCTGGGTCATAGCCTATAGCAAACAACAACCCGATTGTATAGAATGATAGCCACTTCCAAACCATTGATGCAGTCTTGCGTTTGGAGGGGAAAGATGCATACTGAAATCAGGGGTAATGAAGTCTGGTGTAGGCATGGGCTTAGTGTCTAGGTTGGATGATGTGCCTGTCAATTGTGTATCTGTGTATCTGGTGAGTCACTGTCTCTCATTGCTTCCCATTTCAGCTGACCTCTCTGCTTAGTCTGCAGTCATTTTTGCCTTAGACTCAGCATCTCTGGTTCTAGTCCTGCTAATATGTACTTCTTCAATCCCCCATGTTCACAGCTGCTCACAGCCACAGCACAGTCAACATCAGTGGTGGTCTTGCTTGCTTCTTTCAACAAAAGAGAGAGAGAGAGAGAGAAACTCCCAAATTAGCTTTCCCTGTAAAGGCAAAAAATCACTTACTACATTCATCTGGAAGAACAAACAAAAGGTGCTTGTAAGAGCAATTAAAAAAAAAAGAATTGTGGGTAAATAAAAGCCTAAATACCTTGACTACTGAAATGTCCTTTTTGTGGGACATTCAGAAAATCTAGCCCAAGGAATCAGCCCACAAGCCTTTGAGCCAAAAGTGTGGAAGTTGTCAACAACTTGGTAGTGAGGTTGTGAGTCATGGCCTTGTCCATAGCTCCCTCTGAAGGAGAAAAGTGTTCCGATTAGAGGTGGGCTGGCTACGTACTCCCTCGTGCTGGTGCCCATTCATTCTCATTAAGCGCACCGTGGCTCACAGTTCCAGAGGTGCTCGCTTTTGATACCATAATATAATTTATTGTTTGTTACAAACCCATGATGTGTGGCATGGCTTTCCTTAAGTATATATAGTTTGTATATCTAAATATATATTAGTTACACCACGTGGTTTTAAAATGGATGGAAGAAACTATTAATAAATCCGTTTACACCGAAATAGATATGTGTGTTTCAAAAACCCAATCTTGTTCAGGAAAAAAAAAAAAGAAAGTGTATGAGAAATTACGTTCTGTTAAACAAAAATGACCATTCATTGGGCTGGCCCACACTTTGGGTTGGATCCAGAGTAACTTTTCTAAAGGTAGAGTGGAATTTTCCTCTCTCTCTCTCCTCCGAATACCCCTGCTAATCTCTACAAAATGCTGCTTGCTCCTGGGCGATAAGGGGCCGGGGATGAATGAGAGGAAGGGAGTCTGTAGCAGGAAGGGCTAATGGGGGGGAAGTTGCCAGTTTAGTCTGGATCCAACCACGGTTTGTGGAATAGGCTGTGGGACTGTGCCTCTGTTTAGTGATCCTCCAGAGCCATGTAGGTGACCTTTAAATGAAAGTGGAAACTTATGCTCCAGTGAGTAGATCTTTCTGTCCCCATTCAGTGGTGCACATTCATTCTCAATAAATGCATCTGCACAGCAAGCAATAATTTTACTTCGGAGGCCCGTGGTGTTGATGAACCTGGGCCATTGTTAAAACGAAAGGGGATCTTTGATATTTTCTGTCCCATCATTATTAAGGCAACACATCAGAACCAAACCGGCCTCAGAAACAAACAGGAGCGCCTTTCCTACTTCGGTTAACTGATCTTCAGTTGATAAATCTACTGATTAAAGCAGGGGTAGTCAGACTTTGGCCCTCCAGATGTCCATGGACTACAATATCCATGAGCCCCTGCCGGCGCACGCTGGCAGGGGCTCATGGGAATTGTAGTCCATGGACATCTGGAGGGCCGCAGTTTGACTACCCCTGGATTAAAGCTTTCAGCTCTAATACTTGTAGAAGGTGTGTGTGTGTGTGCACACACACGTGTGTGTTCATTTGAAATTTGAGCCAGCCAATCCCCGACTGTATTATTTCTAAGGAGCTGTCTAAACTTGGCCAGTTGGACAAAATAAGTGCCAGGGAGGCTTAACTCCGACACTGGGAAGAATGGAATGCCTTGTGCGATTTAGGCCTTTAGCCCCTCTCTAGATTGCATCAGTCCAATCAGTCCTTTTCATTAATGTTTCTGTTTTAAACAGGGAAGCCCACTTCAATATTTGGAAGATCTTCTTAAGAACGGACCACATTGGCATAGGTGCCAACTTCAACTTTCTCAGTGGGTGGCCCAATGTGAACCCCCACCCCCTCCCGAAGGCCAAAGATTGTGAGCTTCTTGGGGCCTCACGGGTAAGCTCAAGTGTTTAAAAGATTTTATGTGTAATCCTAGATGTTTGCAGAGAAATTCAGGTTGAGGTTTAACTCTTTGCAGCTGGGTGGTTTTCAAGAGAGTGTTTTAAGTGCCTTCAGCACTTTGGATTTTCAACCACCTACATATCTCTTGTATTTCCTCCAGATTTAGGACTGAATGCTCGGTCATTTCTTGACATCACACACTTGCTCCCGTTACAGCAAACACGCATACATCATGCATGTCTGTGCCTATTGGAAAGAGGCAACATGTGTTCCCTTTACAAATGAAACCAGGGACCCAAATCTGGATAAATATGGGGTTTAAATCACAGTATTCAAATGCAAATGCGTTGAATGTAACATAAGGAATGCACAATGCACGTCAAAAGAAAACTCCAGTCTATATCGTACACCGACTGTCAAGGATGGTCTCAACCAATAGGCAACTGGAACCTAGAGCCCCTGGCCTAGAGCCGGGGGAACAACTGCCCATGGCCCACTCCAAAAGAAGAAGATCAAGCTTCTGCTGCTAAACAGATGCCTTTGTCTAGGTTTGAACAGCTGGCTTCTCACCTATCTTGCACAAGCCAAGGACTGTCCCATGCTTGGTCCTCATGAGGGGCGGGGGTGTTGATGGGGGGTAGCATCTGGAAGCCCTTCCTAGACATTTCCCCAGCCCCCTCAAATAACTAAGATTGCCCCTAGGACTGCTGATTATAATTTGGGAGCAGAATTCTGAGGGATCTGGGGATCCATCATTCTTCTAAAAGCATGAAAGGGGTCATAAACAAATATTCTCACCCCTGCTTTTTTATTTTTGCAAATGTCCTCTAATTAACATTTTCAAGTTGTGCAGTGCATTTGTTTCGTGTAGTCTATGAGAGCCAGTGTGGTGTAGTGATTCACAGCAGGGAGCTCGAAACTGCTGAACTGAGTTTGATTCCCCACTCCCCAACATGCAGCCAGCTGGGGCTAGTCACAGTCCTCTGTAGGGCTGATCTCACAGAGCTCTCTCAGCCCCACCTATCTCACAGGGTGTCTGATGTAGGGAGAGGAGGGGAAAGGTGTTTCCATGCTGCTTTGGGATCCCTTTGGGTGGTGAAAAGCAAGGTATAAAAAAAACCAGCTCTTCTCACATTTGAACATAATGAAATCTGCATGGCAAGCGTTAGGTCTGTGTAGCTGGTACTGACATATATATGGCTCACAATGTACAGCAGGGTCTCTGCTGTTTGTTTGTCAAGTGACCACTATCAAATATCTGATTTGTATGGACTGGGCCTTAGTTTGTCACCTAGGCTAAACCTAACAGTGCAAGTCTAAACATGTATGTGCAGGAAATTCACCCCATTGAGTTCCATGGGCTGAGATGATGAAGAAGAAGGGTTGGTTCTTATATGCCACTTTTCTCTACCCGAAGGAGGCTCAAAGCGGCTTACAGTCGCCTTCCCTCTCTCCACAACAGTCACCCTGTGAGGTGGGTGAGGCTGAGAGAGCCCTGATATTCCTGCTCGGCCAGAGCAGTTTTATCAGTGCCGTGGCGAGCCCAAGGTCACCCAGCTGGCTGCATGTGGAGGAGAGCAGATTCAAACCCGGCTTGCCAGATTAGAAGTCCTAACCACTACACCAAGCTGGCTCTTAGTAAGGATTCTTAGGATTACAGCCCAAAGCCGCTACTCTAAGAAGAGTTATACCTTTCTAATTCCATTGAAGCCACTAGGTTTAGAAGGGTCTATCTCTGCTGTAAGGATGACCCTAATAAGTGAAAATATAAAAGCTATTCCTGACACAAGGAGAACTTGGTTAATATCATCCAATAGAGATTCTCTTGAGCTAAGCATCACTTAACCAAAAATATGTGTGATCTGCTTGTTTCTTGCTGGCTTTATGTATACAGTGACATGGTCAACCAGAAGCCCTTAGATGTGGCAGATGCTTTACAATTTGGCAGTGCAGGGCATGGGCGCATTTTGGAGAGGAAGACTAAATTAAAAAATTGTGGATATTTACATTTAATTCATGGCCGATTTACTTTGAAACTTTTTATGCATACAAGCTTAAATTTATAAATTTAAATTTAAGTACATTTAAAAATAAAAAAGTATTAAGCTGCTTAATACAGCGCCTGGTTACTCTGAAACCTCAGAGTCGAAAACAATTGAGCTTCTACTGGCACTGAGGGACTGAATTGCCTTTATTCCCCAAATGCTGTCTTACCTGAATTGTGGAGCAGGACTTTTAGCCTTGAAAACGTTGCCTCCAAACAAGCAGCCATTTAGGATTTTGAACAATAAAGCCAACCTATTACCTCAGCGGTGGCCTTGCCTCTCAAGAGGCCATCCTAAATGGATGTTTACAGTAGTCATAAATGCCTCACATTTGAATAGAGGTTGTAGAGTCAATGTTGACATACCCTCAGTCCCATTGTCAGTTAGGAGGAGTCGGTATTTTGGCATTTATTTTGATTCCCAAATGAGAGTTTTAAAAGGCAAATTCCGCAAAATGAAAACTTAAAATGTAGTTTTAGTTGGAAAGATTTCCTTAGAACTGAAGACATCCTTCAGCAAGAACTCCTTAGGAAAACATTATGGGCAGAAATGTTAGCAGAGAATTCTAAGTGAACGCAAAGTCCCGAAAAGTTCAGGCTTTTGGTGTGATTTTTGGAGACCTTCGGATGTTTTTGATTGAATGTGTTTTCATTTACTGCAATGCTTGTCTCGCCCGGCTTTGAAGCTGCTTGTTTGCTTCAGAAGTGTCTTTGGAGTTTTGACTCACAAGAGTTTTGGCTAAACGCAGAGCTAATATTGGCTAATATTTCAAAATAAATTGCTCCCTCTAGTGAGGTGACAGCAGAACTGACGTCTGATAGATGTGAGGAGCGATGGATTCCTGCTTTGATTTATGAGCTGGTGAAACCTCTAATTCCCCAAGTACGAATTGGATCCAGCTCTCCTTGGATGGTTAATTTTCATTGGCCTCAGTGGAACTTCATCTTCTTCTGTTCAAGTAAGAATTTGTCTCTGATGGCCAGGGTCCAAAGAAACATGAAGTAACTTCCATGAATCCAAGGGAGCTTTTAGACTTGCTTCTTCTTAAACAGCAGCCCTTCCAATTGGCAAAAAGGCCTCAGGGCCAGTTGCTTTTGAAACTAAGGGGACCTTCAAGATCTGTTTTGATAGGTCAGCTGTTCAGAGAGGCAATCAACAATTGCAGTGTAAGCTCATGGACTTTTTCAGATTGACTGTCCATAGCTCAAAATAAGAAAATCAACACCTACTGATGGTGCCTTTTGCCTCACATTAAAAACATCTTTACTCTCCTGTGAAAAGTTAAGCTCTAATTTGACAAGTCTGGATGCCTTTAAAAGAGGCAGAAGTAGCTGGGGGCAGGGGAAGCAGAAGAGATGGCCACCAAAAGGAGACTGTGACAACCTTTCTGCATTGTATGTGTGCACATGTGGTGAGGCTAATTCCTTTTCCAGTGTTATGATCTTAGTCCATCCTATCTTCCCTTTTTGCTGTTGCTAATTTTTAAGGTTAAACAAACTGTCTGGAGAGCTGACCATGGACTTTATTATAGCTAATATAGTGTGGCATTTTAAGCAATCCTCTGACAAGACTGCTTTTAATTCATGTAGTCATTTGAGATGGTTTGCTCCTGAACCAGCCATGCTCACCAATAGTTCAGTCTTCTTGGTAGAAGCACAGAATGCATTTGGTGGACTATGGTTAGAATCCTAAGAACACTTTCCTGGGAGGAAGTCCCACTGAATAACTTAGGACTAAGTAGACATGCATAGGTCTGCTACCTACATAAATTCTTCAGTTTACTGAATGCACTTAGATTTTTTGCCAATTCTGAAAAGCTGGATAATTGCTATTATTGCAATGAATATGGAACAGGAATTCGTAACAACTTGTATGATTCTGTAGGGCAGTGGTCCAATTCTTATTACCCGGTAGGAACAAAATGTGTAGTTTCCCACTTCGTTGATTGCTTCCTTTTCTATATTGTTTGGACATTTTTCCCCTCTCACTTTCATCTGTTTAATCCCAGTAATAATTTTACTGAGAATTGACTGAGGCTATTGTAAGATACAAGGGTGATGACCTTCTTCTGAGCCATGGACATATGGTTGAGTCACCTTCATTCATAATAAGCCTAGTCTTTCAAGAAAATGTTTCCATCAAACCCCTGGAACTTCAGGAATTAGACATTCTGGAAACGGAGGCAATTTTCAGGGAAGGGCAAAATATAAATATAAATAAAATTAAAGGGGTTTAGGAAAATAAACTAAATAAAATAAAACTAAAGGGGTTTAGTGGGTGAAAGGAAATGCTAGTTTAACTGCTTAGGTATTTCCTTGAAGCTGCTGCTGCTGCTGCTATAGTGGTGGTGGTAGTAGTGGTAGTAGTAGTAGTGGTAGTAGTAGCAGCAGCAGCAGCAGGTTTTTGTAGCCCACCTTTCACTACCCAAAGGAGTCTGAAAGTGACTTTGAGTTTCTGAACATGAGAAGGACCATTCCTGATTACCTTCTGGTCTATGTTGCAACTTGACCAAAGATTTCGGACTTCTCATGGGCTTTTCAAGCACCCCTTGAAACATCCTCCCAGCCCACTAGCTTTGTACTTAATATCCAGTCAGATGAGTAGGGAGATTTTAAAGCCTGCACGTGTCCTTTTGTGATACTTGGGTTGGCCCTAATAATATTTCATTGGGCTCCCTAGCTAGGTGGGAAATTGGCATTAAAATGTTTTAAATAAATAATATTTGGTACTTGTTTTGTTTGCCTAATATATGTGACCATTTTGGGAAATCAGAGTGTTGCAGGGGGATATCATAAAATTCCACTTTTTCTATGCTGTTACCAGAATTACATATATGTGCGCTGAGATCCTTGGAAATAATAATTACCAAGACCTGAAGCTTTATATTACTAAGAAACACTGGGTGTTTTATAATCTCAAGATCCACATGGTAATTCCAGTCAAACAAAAAGTAAAAGGGGTCTTAAGAACACATGACAAACAGCAAAAGTTTGTGCGAATGTTTTAATTTGCTGCAATGATTTATGTAAGCCACTAGAGGCTGCTCTTGATACACCAAAGGATCAAACTTAAACTATTGCACCTGGATTGGTTGATGCCTCTCTCAACTAAATGTGTCCTGTGTACACCTACCTTTATCTTCATTCAGCACATTTATATTGATAAAATAGAAACCAGGGCACAAGCATTTAAATACCGTGTGCTAGTTGGGGGCAGGGGGGAATCACCATGCTACACTGGATGGAATGTACAGTTTAGCAGTTTATGATCCACACGGAAAACGCTACAAGGCAAAGTGGTTTTGGACAGGATAAATTCCACTCACATTCCCTGAGAAGCTAAAAAAGTGAAACAATTGACAGTCCTTTTAGATTAACAAAGTAACACAAGGTTATCCCAGGCCATTTCTAAATACCATATGAAAATATCCCTGAACACAAGTAATCAGGTCCGGACTGAGAAGGGCTCCATAGTAAAAAAAAAAGCAAAAACAAAAAATACCCTGCATCTTTAAAGGTACCCAGAAGGTCACTGATTAAGAAATCATAGAAGCCCCCCCCCCCCCAATTCAGAGCCTGACAGCATTCAACACTGATTGGTCAAGGGCAATCCTATAGTCATGAACTATTGCACTTGAGTTGTTCTGCAGTGATTTCCCTCCCTTCTGTACTCAGTTTGCTTTCTAGTTGCTTTCCCCCAGATATTCTGAGAATGCTTTTGTGCTGATTTTACCCTTGTTTTGCTTCCAAGCTGAAGGTAATTCAAAAGTCTACATAATTCCCCTTGGATTTTCTCCTTGCCCTTTTGCTGTTGCTTGAAGATCACTCCCCTGCCTGCATAAAAGGTTGTTCCACCCACTTTGCACCACCCGCCTTCTTCTCCACTTCATCAATATTTCCCTGTCTATTTCCCTCTCGTTTTTAGATTTTTCATGTATTTTTTACAAGTGGCATGAGTCTATCAATATGAGGCTATTGCTAGTCTTAGATTGCACAATTTAAAACATTAAAACAACAAGGGGGGAGTTTAAAAGGAGTGGCATGAGGTTTATTTCCCTTCTGGTATTGACTTGAAAGGAGAAACAAAGGGGGAGGCAAATGGCAGCATCCCCGGTACAAAAAAGAAATAAGGACTGCATGCAAACAAAGCAAAGGGAGGGGATTGTCAGCATGGAATGAAATTGACTAGAAATATAAAGAGACACAGATACTGGGAGGGGAAGCCTAAAGCTTTAAAACCCTTTCTCTCTTTTTGGGCAGGGGTACCTCTTTGGCAGTCTCCCAAGGCCTAACATTAAAATGGTGACTGAGCTACATGGACCTTCTACAAACTGCTGAACTTAAGAATCATTTGGAATCACTGTGGCTGATAATACAGCAGAGAATTCCCTAGTGCTTGGCAATATAGAAAATGAGGCTTTGTAGCTGCTTGACAGTTTCAAAAAAAGTCAAGTAAGTTTCAATACTGGGTCCCCCCCCCCCTTTTCCTGCATTCTTTTCTGTTCCCTTTCATTAAATGAACTACCATTAAAATGCATGCGTCAAACCTGAACCACAAAGATTTAAATGGAAGGTGCTTGCTGGATGCTACTGCGCAGCTGCAACAGAGCACTTACGTAATTTAAAAAATACCTTTGGATGCCACCCCCAACACGTCACAAGTGATGTTCCTAATTTAGAAAAGAGCATTTTTTGGTTGAAGCTGCAGAATAAATACATTGGAAGAAAACAAATGGTGGTATGGTAAAGTGAGCACAGTATCCAAAGCTTACTGCTCTGAAAATCTGCAGTAATACATGCATGCCTAATGGGTCTAAATTACATTTGGAAGGACATCCTGAGTATATGGAATTAATAGAGAAGCTTTGTACAAATAAAAGGAAAGGACTTATTTCAACATTTTGTGTGTGGTCAAAACAAACGCAAATATCCTGGCATAGGATCCTGATCCTAGAAGTAGCCTACACAATATGACCATTTTACACATGTAAGTCATCCCCCCCAAAATCAATGAAAGTAAAGGTCCTGATCACAAGCAACGTGTTCAAGATCTGGGGTTGCCAATCCAGCTAGCTGAAACACACATTTAAATAAATTAACATTTGCAAATGGAGTGTAGTTTTCTTTGTGCATGGCGGCTGCTTTATCGGGACCCCACAGAAAGACAGATACAAGTCCTCAGTTGTGCTTTGAAAAGAAAGTCCCAAAGCATTTATGTCCTGAGCAATAACTGCAAAGAACTTTATGCAAGGTGGGTTCACCCTTGACTGGTCAGCCAGGCAGCTATCTCTTCTTTGTGGTTGTTCAGCCATTCAATGTTACTTTCTACTGTTTCCAGAGCCTGGTCTCTGGGTGCTGCTCCAGCTCCAGCCTCAGGATATTTGGCAAAGAAATATTTCATCTGAAGAAAGGAAATCAGGCATTAATGTCACAGAACCCATTGGAGATGAATAATAATTCATCTTATTCCACGTTTGCAGGCCTTAAGGGTCACAATAAGGGTCCTTCCGAGTTGAAGACAGGCAAAAGCATCCCTGACTGAGTGTTTCTGTATTACTTTCCTTTCATCCTTCACACAGAGAGCATCATCTTGCTCAGGCAGCCTGAGGAATTGGAGATCTATGTGCCCTTTTCATAGCCTCATGCCATTTTCTACAACTGCAACTCATGATCCAATTGCACCTTTCAGACCAACAAAGATTTATTCAAGGCTTGAGCTTTCGAGTGCAAGAACTCTTCATCAGACTATGAACTGACCATCATAACAGTAGGAATATATAAGCAAAAGACCCCCCACAGATGCAATGTTATGTGTTGAAGGATGGGAATGGGAGAAACATCATGTCCTGTCCTCATTCCTTCATGTACAGGAGTCCTGCACCCTCATATCAAGGGAAATCATGCTGCAAGTTCATTCTACCCTGTTGCATTACACTTCAAGGCATCCAAGGCACAATGCATGGGGTTTTTTTTTTGTTTCATTTTATTCTCATAATAACACTGTTGGTTGGACTGAGAGATGGTGACTGGACCAAGGTCACCAACAGTGCAAACCATGCAGAATTGCATCCTTCCCCATCCATAGAGGCTAAGTAGACACCATGGCTAAATGATCATTTCCCGCAGGATTATGCAGACCATCGCACATTCTGAACATGTGGCTATTGTGGAACTGTATGATAGCACTGTCGTTCTGGGAAAGACACTTGGGTGTGACACAGTCACTAGCGACCTCAATGGCTTTCAAGCAACTCTGTTCAATACTTCAGACCTCATCACGTGCAACACATCAATCCAATCTGTAGCAACAAGTGTTGCCCTTATAGCTATTCAGGTAAGCAGGAAATACCAAGTGGATGCCATTCCATCCTGGCTATTTGCTGGACATTGAAGAAGAAGGGTTGGTTCTTATATGCCACCTTTTCTCTACCCAAGGAGTCTCAAAGCAGCTTACAATCACTGTCCCTTTCCTCTCCCCACAACAGACACCCTGTGAGAGGGGTGTGGCTGAGAGAGCCCTGATATTCCTGCTCAGTCAGAATAGCTTTATCAGTGCTGGGGCAATCCCAAGGTCACCCGGCTGGCGGCATGTGGGGGAGTGCAGAATCAGACCCGGCTCGCCAGATTAGAAGCCACTGCTCTTAACCACTACACCATGCTGGCTCCCCATGTTCTTTCATTTGCTGTTTTCTGATCCTAACATGCCAGCTTTATTCTGCTGCAACTGACTAGCTGCCTGGTCACATGCTTTCTGCTACTGTAGATACTGTACCACTCCAAGAAGCATTCATAGCCAGAGGGCAGCTGACATAAGCAACTGAATACACAGAAAAAATCTTTCCATTACTTTCACATGAGTTGCAAGCCAGTTACATACTTTTCCTGCACAACCTTCTTTATGACTTTTGCTCTGTAGCACATTGGCTGAAACCATTAGATCTATGCCACAAACTAACAAGGTTGTATTTGCACCAGGTTGCAGGTCCTCTACAGGTTGCACCAGGTTCTCGACAACATCTTTCCTGGTTTAAGTGTGCAACGTGTTCTATGGCCTTCTCTTCCACTTCCACAGTTAGAACTGTGCTAGTGCAAGATGGAGGAACTGTTTGTAAATCAAAAGGAGCAATTTTCAAAAACCTTCAACCAACTATTGCCTTACTACTCTCTGTCATCAGTTCTAAAGAATGTACAAAGTCATGCACTAAAGGAATCTGCATTTGTCAATCTTGTTCTCAGGAGGCATCTCACATCTCCAGGCTTGGTCCACTCCATAGTGCACATTTTGATGAGTGTTTTTGAAGATGCCAAACAAGCCTCCAACTTTAGTCCTAAATTCTAATAGATATGCAGCACCAGAAGCTCTAATCTGCTTGAATAAAATGGTGTGTGAGTTTGGTTAAAAAGAAACATTCTTGCAAAGATGCTTTTATGAAGTAAATTTAGATAACTCTAGATTCAGTAAATTAGAATGTGCTATTTACTCCAGGTTGGATCCAACTAGCTTTAAAAAAAAATGGCTTCCCCTTTGACCACCAAAAGGGCTATGCAGGGAATCATGAACAAAAGCCATGATGGGACAATGAAATAAAGAGAGGAGCTGGCTGAGATTAAGCAAGAAGGCTGGCTAGACTCAGCCCCCTATTTTGCATTCTTCAACTCATAGAATCATGGAAGGGTTCATAAAGTCCATCTAGTCTAACCCTCTGCTCAATGCGGGATCAACCTAAAGCACCCATGAAAATGATCTGTTCAGCCACTCCTTGAAGACTGCCAGTGAGGCAGAGCTCACCACCTTCTTAGCCAGTTGATTCCACTACTGAACTACTCTGTGAAATTGTTTTTCTAGATGATTCCGTTCTATGTGTAGCTTAAACCATTATCATGGGTCCTATACTCTGCTGCCAACAGGAACTGCTCTCTGCCCTCTGTCAAATGACAACCTTTCAAATAGTTAAAGAGAGCAATCATGTCTCCTCTCAGCCTCCTCTTCTGCTGGCTGAACATTCCCAAGTCCCTCAGTCTTGGTGAGTTTAGTTAGATTGGTATTCTATTCATGAAGCAGAATCTTTCAGGCCGCTTAATTAGTGGCTGAAAGCACATTCAGACCTACCTGCCAAAGCTGGAGTTCTGTATTGAATGACTCTGTTATTCTTGATACGAGACGTCCAAGGTTTCTGTCATTGAGAGTGTATCTAGAAAATAATGAAACAGTATCACATACCAATCTTATATCATCAAGCCTTATTAAGAAATACAGCAGGAATAATAAAACACTGTAATACTCTGTTTTTTAGAATAATCTGCTATTATTTATTTACTTACATTTATAGCTTAACTACCCTTTATACTCAGAGAGATGTATACAGTTATAATAGCTCTAAAGTTCCAGAGAAATATCTGTTGATCATAAAATGAAAGTAGGTTTGTGCACTTCTTATTTTAGGAAAGGACATTGAGACTCTATTCCTTCCCTGAAATCAAGTCAGCTCTTAACACAACCTGGCCTCACTAAGGTATTGCATGCCATCTGTAGCAGGGCATGAGTTCCATGCAGTCAGTCATGCTCTGGAAAGTGGTCAGGCTAAGATGTTTCATCCTTGTTATTTTAAGACATCTCATCCATCGTGGGAGTGCCTGACAATCTGAAACCTGGAATCGCTGCTAGGTAAATGAATGGCAGCTCATCTGTGAATTCTGCTACTCTGATCTGGACTGTCCAGATCTCGGAAGCTAAGCAAGGTCAGTCTTGTTTAGTATTTTGATGGGAGACGTCCAAGGAAAACTAGGGGCTTGGCATAGACAAGCAATGGAAAACCACTTCTGAACATCTCTTGCCTGGCTGCCAGACAATCCCACAATTGTGGAATCTCCTGGCTACAGTATACACACACCATACGATAAATAATAATAATATTAAATGTACAACCTGGAGAGGGAACAAGGAGTCTCAAAGCAGCTTGCAGTTGCCTTCCCTTTCCTCTCCCCACAACAGACACCCCCTGAGGTGGGTGAGGCTGAGAGAGCCCTGAGATTACTGCTCGGCCAGAACAGTTTTACCAGTGCTGTGGCGATCCCAAGGTCATCCACCTGTTTGCATGTGGGGGAGCAGGGTATCAAACCCGGCTCACCAGATTAGAAGTCAGTGCTCCTAACCACTACACCAAGCTGGCTCTTTAAATCAGATAGGAGCATCTCCCAAACTTGTTTTTGCTCTTAAGACATGGGACATCTGTGCCACTGAAAGGGTCCTGGGGATCAACTGTTGCTTCCTGTGGCCAAATGTCCTTGGGTTGGCTACATAAACGTTATTCTGAGATTTATTATGCAAACAACATGAAGATGAGGGTTTGCTTGTTTTTGGAGGGAAAGGAAACGAACAGTTCTACCTTCAGCATGCTGCTAAAAGTCCACTGAAACCCTAATGTTTAGCTGGAACATGAAGAGGCATTGCAAGAGAGGCAAACTATGCGGCCCTACTGTGGACGTACCTGCCGACTAAATATTCCCAGTTGAGCCGTACCCAGTCCCAAGCCATTGTTTTGCCATAGCTGTTGTAGGAGATGTATCTCAACACCGTGAACACATCTTGACTCTTAATGAGGTCTGTATTGTTGATCTGCTTTAAAAACCTAGGAGTAACCACACATGACATAATTAAGCATGGAGATAATTTAATTAGGGCTGCTAGAAAAGGAGCAATCCATTACATCTTGAAACATGCATCTGTCAAGGTGGATTTGGAAGAAATAGGTACATTAAAAAAACTCTTTCTGTAACTTGTGTTCATGAAATCAGACTCCTCAGGCAAAAACTTTGGAGGGATGTAATGACAATGGTGAGTGGAAGGTGCTGGACTAGATGGACTGCGATATTACAGATGGATATATTCGGAACGGATATCAATAAGGAAAGTTAGGCTGCAAATATTTGTGCCACATTTGGAGCCTCTCTTCAAATTGCCAAAACGTTGAATGGTGTGTGGGTATGCTACCCTGGGGGATGACAATTTTTGTGAAGTGACCCCCCTCCCCATTATATTTCAACCCTACTTGAAGACACAAGCCTAATAGCTGAGATTTTGCTATATAAAGCCAATAATCTTTTGAAATCTGATTGATATAACAAACAATGAGTGAAAATAAATTTCATTATGTGTGATGACAGCTATAGCAAGATTAGCAAGAAATCATGGGAGAAGAAAGGCAACAAACGCATGGCATTAGAAGAAGAATTGGTTTGTATATTTGACTTTTCTCTACCCTAAGGACTGTCAAAACTGCTTACAATCATCTTCCCTTCCTTTCCCCACAACAGGCACCTTGTGAAGTAGGTGGGACTGATGGAGTTTTGGGAGAACCCATGGTCCCCCAAGCAGGCTTCTTGTGGAGGAGTAGTGGGGAATCCAATTCACTTCTCCAGATTAGAGTTTGCCACTCTTAACCACTGCACCAAGCTGGCTCTTTTGGTAGCCTTTCCCCAGAGATATATCACACTGATCAAGATTTTAACTTTGAACCATTGTTTAGAGCACAGTATGCCTAAGAATTTGCTTTTAGGCTCATGTGTAAATCGGCAAATGGGCATTTTTTCACGGTTCTAGTTAATTTATAGCCTCAAGACTAATAATTTATGAAACAATGGCTTTATGCCCAGAATATATCCTAGAACAGATGGAACATAATTTGCAATGATTATTCTTTAGGATGCCCAAATCTCTCAAATCTGGGTTGCAGTGACACTATTATATATTTTCGGAAAATATATAATAGGCTTGGTAAGAATTTGTAGAAATTGCATTTTATCTTCAAGTGCAGGCTAGGTAGAAGAGAGGACAAGTAAGTAAATTTATAATCTTATTTACATATGCTACTGTTTTGTGTATAATTTAATCCTGGTTTATTTCTTATGTTCAAGAGTAACAAGAGTAATTTTAAATAAAGTTCTTAAATGACAACATTGAGTGGTTATTGGTTGGGATACAGGACCTGGAATAAACAAGCATTTGATCTCTTCCAAGCCGAAAGACTGGCGCCTGGACAAAATTATCATTGGAAAGACTGATCCTTTTTCATACAGCCTCTTGGCTTAGTAGTTAGTGTGTTGCTTTAAAATGGTCAAAGAGACTTTTGGTGTCCATTTGCCTGTCTTAAGTAATGTCCCTTCTCCCACAGGTGGAAATAACTCCATAACAATATGGTCTAGATAGACTGGTGTTCCATACCAGTAGCTTATAGCAGCTTTAAAACACTGATTCCATATATATTGGTCTACTAAGGAACTGCTATCATAGAAAACCTACATAGAAGATATACGGGGAA
The DNA here is from genome assembly GCF_049243985.1 of Paroedura picta. Taxonomy (NCBI): domain Eukaryota; kingdom Metazoa; phylum Chordata; class Lepidosauria; order Squamata; family Gekkonidae; genus Paroedura; species Paroedura picta. The sequence continues at coordinate 66,750,481 of NC_135378.1, forward strand.
TCTGCTCACGTACTGTGTCAGTTCCACTGGGTCACCGGCCAGGTCAGTTGGGTCTCACTGTCACCCCACATGAACAGAATGTGTACTTCGCTGCAACGTTCAATGTCCCTTGAAGCTCCACTGATCAAGGGAAGGTTGGTCATGGCAGGTGAGCCATTTTTCAGGGAAATGTGTCCATTTCTGTGCTTCTAAACTGAGGAACCCCAAAGGTTCATTGGAAATGGAATATAGGTTGGATCTACTCTTGTTGGTTCTTCAGGGCACATGAAATGAAACCATGAGAGAATGGCATAGAGTAGGGGCAATGTGTTAAGCATGAGTGATGTATAGGAGAGTGAAATAATATTTTTTTAAATTATTGTTCTGTAAAGAGAAGCTTAGTGTACCAAACTGTTTCGTAATAGAAGGCCCAGGAACTTGCTTTTGACTGTATCTGATATGTTCTATTCTGAAGGCCAGGGGTAGTTGTTTATATCATGCCATTGTTTGTTAGGTTTGTAACCTTTTTCCGGTGACTCTGTGTTTTCCGGCCCACCTCTGTGTTTTCGTGTTTTGAGGGCTCTGCTGATGGGAACAGGAAGAGCTGGGATCCAACTCAAAGCACTGAAAAAGAGGTAGAGACCCAGATGTAGCCTGTTTCCTGTTCTGCTGCTCTTAATGGCTAACAATGTTTTGGGTGCATTGGATCACTACAGCATGGAGGCTGGTGCTCCTAACCTGTGGTTTAGCATGTTGAAAGATAAATGAAAAGGTTCTGCAGGCCAGACATCGCTCCAGGGCCATAATTTGCTGAGGAATAAGTGTAGACATCGGCTAAAGCAGCTCAAAGAAGAAGTATTGTGTTTTACTATTGACTTATTTTACCTGTCTATCAAGGTGACATTTTGCACAGATGCCAGGCCATACAGCAACTTTTCCTTTTCTTGAGCCAATGTCGCATTTTGATACTTCTGAAACATGTACTCCCAGGCTTCTTCATTGCCTGAGTGCTGCATTCCATAGCGGTATACCAGGAGGCGGAGATTTACATCTGGGCTAAATTTGAAAAAACAATACCATTGGTTACATTTTGGATGTATTTTACCTATGTGTGCCATGCACTTATTTGAATGAAATACTGTACCATATATTTACCTTGTTCCATCCAGCCAGTTTTTAAATAAACTCGATGCATTACTCAAAGCCTCCGGATCATCCATGCTGCATGCAAATTCTAGAACTGTCACACGGAGAAGACTGGAATAAAGAGACAGAGAGAGGGGGAAATCAAGTTTCGCCAGGATCTGTGTTGGCATCAACATCCTGCCATGTTCTTCACTGCATCGTGTTCTTTACTGTTTGTATGCTTATGTTTTCTGAGGGCAGCGGGATGGAGTGACCATTTGAACAGCTTGGGAATGTTTGAGAGTATGAGTTACTTACCTAAATGAGGTGGTATGATGTATCACGAAGGTGGGAATGATAAGGAATATTTTGATCTGTATAGGTATTGCAATTTAGCCTTAACAAAAAGTATTGCGAGCTTAATAAAACCAGAGTCCAGTAGGACCTTTAAGACCAACAAAGATTTATTCAGGGCGTGAGCTTTCGAGTGCAAGCACTCTTTGTCACTCTTTGCCTTCTATTGTGAGCCTAGTTTCTTTTCAGTAAATCACTTTTGCTGAACATGCCAAGCTTGTTTACTTGAGAAGTTACCAGGGATTGTGACAATTTGTTAAGAGTCCCTCCTCTTACGATACATTAACCTGGATTTCATGGGGCATGGCCAAATTTTGAGAAGCACAGGGCTATCTGCCCCATGAGATGGCCAATGAAGAGGACAACATCCTCATGGAAGGGTTCAAGGTCCTCAAAGGGTACAAGGAGCTCACCCATGAAAGGAGAAATGATAGGTTTAAATTATCATATATTAAGTAATCTAAGATTATTTGGCCAGGTCCAAAAGGTCTTCAGTGGGAATGTTTGTTTTGGAAGAAGATTCTATAGAAATCCTTCAGGAACGTATAAGGTAATAGGTAAAGGTATCCCCTGTGCAAGCACCGGGTCATGTCTGACTCTTGGGGTGATGCCCTCCAGCGTTTTCACGGCAGACTCAATACGGGGTGGTTTGCCAGTGCCTTCCCCAGTCAGGAACGTATGCTGTACCATAAAAGAACGCATTAGAAAGCAACTGTATTCTAATGTTTCCTAAAGAGGTGAAAAGAGTTGGTCAACCATTTTAGAACTGATTGTCTTCTTAATGTTAAAGAGTTTGGTTGAGGCCAGCATAACCACTGCATGCCACTGCTTAGCAGATATTGACAGGCTTTCCCTATATATACATACTCCACTTTCCATCATAGCAACACAAACTTGCTCCTTGGATCAATGTGGTTGGACTTACACTCGGGGTCAACAGGGTTGGAAGTAGGGGTAGGCACTTTGGCATCCGAAACAGGCATTCCCGCCCGAAGCAGCCAGCACTGTGGCGCAAGGGGGGAGGGGAGGTGCAGGCGCTGGCATGCCGGTCAGCGCACACGCGCAGGTGCATAACTGCACATGTGCGCTGACTTGCATGTCGGTGCCTGTGCCTCCCCTCCCCCACTGCATCATGGTGCTGGCTGTTTCGGGTGGGAATGGCCGCTTTGGATGCCGAAGCCTCCAACCCTAGCTGTAAGTCTTTAGTTCCCCCTCTATTACTGGACATTACTATTTTAATGACATTTGTATTGTCTTATTGTATTTTAACAATATAGTTGGCTCATTTGAGATGCAAGTGTGGGGCGGGATATAAATTTAATAAATAATAATAATTTAACCGGTGCACAATGATGGGAATCAAGCATCCTAAATCGTGTATGAGATTAAAATCTTTTCCAGCACCTTTGTCCAATGAAGAAGGGACTGCTTGGAAAGAATACAGCATATTCAGAACTGAGAATTATCCAGTAAAATATTTCTGGAGATATAATTCTGCTAGTGAAATGACGGCTTCACCTGTCAATATGGCTTCCACTGTTGTCCCATCCCAGCTCGGTTGCAATGGGCTTGACTAGGCTACGGAAATATACCTGAAAGATGAGCATAGCATCAGTAACCATTGCAAGGCTTTCAGAAGCATATGTATTCATTTTAAATATTCCTGTCTCCACATTTTGGCTCAAAATAAGTCAAAAGACAGATAATAGCACAGAATAACAACAACTGGGGGGGGGGAGGAATATGTACCCATGCATTCTGCCCAGTGGAGATACCAGTAGCTGGAAGCAGTATTTTCTAGTAGGAAAATGGCAGGGAAGGAAAGAGAAGAAAAGAGCCCTTGTCCTCCTTGACTAAGCAGCTCTGCAGTAAGTGCATTTAGGGGAAAAATTATTATAGAACCAACTAATGACCATTTCTATTCATCAGGTAAGTGATATGAATATGGTGAAAACTTTGAAGAAATATTTGGTGGGAAATGGCAGAAAATAGTTTAAAGGTTTAGTTTGTTATGGAGAACTCACTGGGTTAGTTCTAGTTAACCTTGTTACTGAAACCTGCACAATTCACCACCAGTTAACAGTCCCTTTCCCATATGGCTTTTGTCAATGCAGATCCCCGAGATAGTCTTTTTGTCAAGCAGCAGAAAATAATAGCTGAAAAATATCCAGACTTCCCACTCTAATCTTTCAGTGTTAGAATTCAGTAGAACTGCACTAAAGGAAGGTTGTGTTTGTCTTATTCTGGCATATGTTTCTCCTTTTTTTCCACATAAAAATTTCACTGGAAAAAATGCTACCTGGAATTTGGAATAGAGTGCCTCATCATCTTTCAGCATACTTCCAATGTAGGATACTGCTGCTATGACTCTGTGCCAAGGTATGTATTCTTTCTCATTTCGTAGATATCTTGTTAGGTTCAATGCATAACCATAATTCAGGAGTCCAGCCCTGAAAGAAAAGAGAGAGAGAAGCTTAAAATCCTGCTTTATTTAAGACTGACAATGCAGGGAATCATCTGATATAATTATATTCAAATCAGAGTTAGTCAAATTTAATTATCATTGGAAAAAATCTGCTACATTGGACACATATTAATTCTTCTTGGAAGCTCCTGCATATTTTCGAGAGTGAAGAATTATGGTGTGACTATCAACTTACACCTAATTTCAAAGTACAACTAAGGCAGAAAAAACAGCATATATAAAACATCTATGTTGAGACACTTGGAAAATACATTCTGCATACTCCTTCAGCCTCTTCCTTTGGCACCTGGAAGTCTGCTATGATTTACCTGGGATCAAAGATTAATTTTGGACAACAGGGTGTAACACAACTGGAAAACTGTTTGAATTAAAGCCCTGTAGATTTTCACACGGGAGAGCTGATTTAAGGAATTATCTGGAGGGAAAATGGCAAATCATATTAGCATTTTTTAAAACCCCTCAGAAGTGCTATAAATTTGGTTTGGATACTTCCAACAATGCCCGCGAAAAAGATAGATTCACTCAGTGAGTAAATTCAAGCTGCTTCCATCTAGTAAACAAACATGGTGGATGGAGAGGGTCAGAACACTTGTATCTATGTTGCCAGTTGCTTCTCATGCCTTTGCCATGTGGGGAGGTCTGTATAAGACACGTAATCAGCCACAATTTACTAATACTGGTTGTCCTTTCAGTGGGGTTTCTGTTTTCCTTAAACAAAAACCTCAAGCATTCCATGTAGTTAAAAAACTGGAAATTATAGCCCAGGGTTGGAATCACATCCCAATACTGTGTCCCCCCAGGTAAGGAAAATATGGTACTGACACAGTCCCTTTTTCCAAGTTAAAAATAATCTACCAGGAGAAGAGTAAAGCTAATGTGGGGGCCAGGGTGAAACTGTTCTCCCATAGGCTTATTTGCCAGGCCACGCAAAGGCTAGTGATCAAGATGACCAGCTCTGATTCTCTTTCCCATAGCTATATTTTCTATTCTGGGGACTGGTCCTGCTCCTAAGCCAATAGAGACAGGGAGTATAGAGCATAATAGGTTTGAAGTGGAAGTCTCAGTGGCTGCATCTCAAGCAATATATTCCTGAAGGAGAAGATAAAGGACTCTCTGGGGGCAGGACAGAATTCTATGGTTACACAGTTCTGTAGTTACAGAGCAAAACCCTGACTTTGGGGTATGGTTAACTGACAGTTTGTTCACAGAAAACTGAAATGGAACAAAACTTGTTAACCAAAGGATGGCAGCTTAATTGTCAGTCAGAACTTGAAGAAGTTCTAAGTGGAGGGCAAAGGGCTGGCAAAACCAATACCAGAATGGAATGTTTTTCTCTTCTTCTGCGAAGATTTGGCACTTTCTTTTTGACCTCTGTGAGAAGTCAGCACTGACACTGCAGCGTATAATGATCCTAGATGTCCCTTTAAATGCAGGATCCTTTGATTAGCATCTAAAAGGATTCACTAGAACTCGATGTACTTGATGCCTGATTCTGCTTCAGGTAAGTATGTGTCATTAAATCCCATGTCTTTAAATCCCAAGTAAGCCTGAAAAAGACGGCAGTTTTAAGAGACATAGAGTAGAACATTAGCTTAAATTTACAAGGGATAATTGCTTTCCACTTAGGTGTTACTCTGACTTGGTAGATTTCAGCATTGCAAGACATAAAAAATGCAGCATGCTTATGTCAACTCACTTTGTTATTCTCAAATCAGTCATTGTAATGCCTGTTTATCAGCCTTGATCAGATTGCCACAAAGCACAGTGCAAGTGTTTGAGTTCCCAGAGCATTTCTATAAACTTGTCATAAAACCTACCGGGCCAATGAAAAGGCATCCTCTAAAAAGCCAGCATAGTCAGCCGAAGAAAAGTTCTAGTGGGAGTAAAAGGGAAAGGAGAAGCTGTTAGTGTCTGATGAGTAGAACATGACTCAGTGGGTACCCCAAAATGGGTACCCCAGCCACCCGTTAATTGCATCATACTGACCTGGCTGTTGTTCATCATAATATCGGCTAAATCAGCCCAGGTTTTATTTTCATAATTGACACGATAAAAGCCGACATGATCCTTATTCACTTTCAAGAAGGAATCAGCAATGGTATTGTTGGGCTGTATAAGTGTAATTCCTGTGGCAGTAAAGAAACAGTGGTGAAGGGCCTAGATACATAAGGCTGGATGAAATATATGCCCGCCAAATTTTTTCAGTTGTGCCTAGGAAGGGTCAAAATTGTCTTCATGGTTATACTGACACCCATGAGCTGCTAAGAGTGAGGTAAAAGGTAAAGGTATCCCCTGTGCAAGCACTGGGTCATGTCTGACCCTTGGGGTGACGCCCTCCAGCGTTTTCATGGCAGACTCAATACGGGGTGGTTTGCCAGTGCCTTCCCCAGTCATTACCGTTTTACCCCCCCCCCCCAGCAGCAAGCTGGGTACTCATTTTACCGACCTCGGAAGGACGGAAGGCTAAGTCAACCTTGAGCGGGCTGCTGGGATCGAACTCCCAGCCTCATGGGCAGAGCTTTCAGACTGCATGTCTGCTGCCTTACCACTCTGCACCACAAGAGGTTCTTTAAGAGTGAGGTACAAGATGGTAAGTTTGACTCAGAGGTCACCTCAGCCACTAAATTAGAGGGCTTTAGACAACCCCCTCTACCCCTAAGTTGATAATAACCAATGGGCTCCTAGGGACTCATGGAAAGGGTAGGACAACTTGGAACAACACCCCACAAAATTACATTACACCTTAATGTTCCCCTTTAAGTATTTATTCTATACGGTTTCAGTGGCTTGCGTGGGCTGATTATGTTTTGCACTTTTACTCTTAAACTGATATTCAGCTACTTTCCACTAATTTGAAGCATTTACAGTTCTTACCAGGCTGTAACCATGTATATTCATCATGATTTTGATACTCTGGCCTTGCATCATGGGACAGTATGCTACGTGCAATTCTCCAGATAGTTGTAATTGCCATTATATTTATTTATTTATACAACAGCAACATCCACAGGTCCCCCAGACACCCACCTCATAATCTGAACCCAAAATGACCTCTCCACAGGTTCATGTCAGAGGTTATGCAAGTTATTGTTGTTATGTGAACTGTTATAATTCTGTTGTTGACTTGGAACCCACTGTTATGGTTATTGTTATTATGTTTATGATGTATATCCTGTATCTTTTGTGTAAACTGCCCAGTTTTGTATAAATGCGTAATCAGAACCCCAGACTTTTGAATATACAAGTTTGCACATACCATGTTCTGCCCTCTGCCTCTCGCAGGGCCTTGTGCTCTGCAGGTGCCAACATTCCTGACCCCAGGGATGCTCACCGAGCCTAGATCAGGGCCAGGTCCTTTTCAGTCCTCGCCCCTACCTGGTGGAATGAGCTCCCAGAGGAGCTGCAGGCCCTTGAAGAGCTACTGCTTTCCGTAGGGCCTGCAAAACAGAGTTCTTCCGCCAAAGTTTACAGTTGGGGCTAGTGCTAGAGCCGGTGATATGGGTCCCCCTTGGCATTGGTGCCTGAACATCTTGGTCCCCCCCCCCCATGCTGCTCTCACAAGGGCCTTCCTGTTTTAAGGAAGGCCATGGGATTTTTGCCATGTGTTTTTATGTATTCTGACTGGGTTTTAATGGGGGTTTTATTGAATTTTAATGTATGGATTTTCTTTTTTGCGACCCGCCGCGAGCCAATTTTCAGGAGCGGTGGGCTATAAATCCAATAAATAAATAAATGAATAAATAAATGAATTAATAAATGAATTAATAAATGAATAAATAAATGAATTAATAAATGAATTAATAAATGAATTAATAAATGAATAAATGAATAAATGAATAAATGAATAAATGAATAAATAAATAAATAAATAAATAAATAATAAATCGTTCTGTTCAGACAACATGGCTACCATATGTATCTTGAGGACTGTGCAAGCTCCTGGTGCGAGAGAGGCAATGAAGACAGAACAATGATGTTTGAACAATGATTGCACAAGGCATATTTTTTCTTTATCTCAGGATTCATTTACAAGGGCACATCTTTCTGCATACCTGGGAGTTTCCTGACTATGCAGGGACATCCTACACTGTAGATGGATGTGTGGGTTTTGTAATCCCCGCCAAGGCCAAGCAATAAAATCACAGCCTTCCTTACATGGTCACTGTAAGGATTACTGACAAAATGTATGTGAAAAACTTGGAATGCACTATATAATCTGAAATGTTAACTTAGTGAGACTGAGCTGTTCGTCATTACCCATGGAGACCAGCTCAAAGCTCATGTTACTGTGATAAACTGGTTTCTTTCCATAGAGGGGAAAAAATTGACGTCAACTGTTATAATAAGAGTAAAGGACAAGAAGAAATAACTTTGTTTTCCTAAAATATTCAACCAGTAACTAGGTTTATAACTTCCATTAGCCTGATTTTCCCTCTTTCTAACCGCATTTATCTTCTGTATGTTTTTGCAATTTATTCTTTCTTTTGTTCCCCTTCTGTGCCCTGTCTTGGTTCTCGCAGATATATTTCATTTTGAGAAATAACAGCAATAAGGCAAAAAAACCCTCCTTCTAAAAAAATGCTGCAGTAGGTAGAATATGAGTTAACTCTGAATTTCGTAGCTTTCAAACTGAGCTAATTATGGAATTGCCAACATGAAGAAGAAAAGTTGGTTTTTATACTCCACTTGAGAGAGCTCTGACAGGACTGGTTTCAGGGGTGAGATGAGGCCAAGATCACCCTGCTGGCTGCATGTGGAGGAGCAGGGAATCAAACCCAGCTCACCAGATTAGAAGCTGCCGTTCTTAACCACTACACCACACTAGCTGTTTCATTTCTCCTTCTCCCTGTCACAACAGCTTCTGAAGTCAATGAGGCAATGAGATGAGTACGTCCTGAATTCACAGGAAACCTAAGCCAATTTAATTAAAACTGTTCTTTTAGCTTTGTTCTGCTCAACTGTTGGATCTTTTAGTACCAATTTAGAGTCTTTAACTTTGATAAAAGGATTGTTTCAAAACTGAACCAGTGTCTCAACAGAAGAACTTAAATTAATGAAATCGATTTAATTGGCAATTTTCTCCTCCAGACTAAGAAATATTTATTGCCCCAAAATAGATGGGGGTAATATCTTTGTAAATATTTGCTATTTGTCTTAGTGACAGTATGATTTTCAGCATATTTACTCAGAAGTATTTTTGTCAGACTGGTTCCCTCGCAATATATTTAGGTTGAACCCATATGGTTTAGCTTGTGTTTAGTACAAAGTGATTGTTTATGGCACAGATACGTTTTTTACCATGAATTTTTGTGTGGTGAAGATGGCAAGAAGAAGAAGTTGCCAGCTCTGGGTTGGGAAATACATGGAAATGGAGGGGTTGTGGAGGAAAGGAACTTCAATGGGATATAATACCATAGTGTCCACCTTCCTTCATGCTCACCAGTGTCAATAAGCATTGACTTTTGGAGGGTTGCCAGGGCAAATGGTGAAACATTCACACAATCATTTAACCATGAATTCAGCCCCAGTGTATTGTGAACCACCCACCTGGCCACTGCTGATTTATGTAACGAAATTCCTGTGGTGAGTCACCTCTGTTGCCAGAATGGATTTGAGCTGAGTTTGGCAGAGCTGGGTTTGCTCCACCACTTTCTGTACCCATAATTCACCTCATATTTACCATGACACATTACAGCAGGATTGCAGGATAAATGTGTAATAGGCTAATAAGTGGAGACCTTACCTTGAAGATTAAAAGAAATGACTTAAATACCAGCTCAGACTAACTCTAGTGCAGATATTGCTAACCAAAAAGAGGTACCATGTTTTGAATCTGGCCACTTATTTTACAAGCAAAGGATTTTTTTTCTTTGATGTTCACACCTGGAACATGTCATTGTTTATACCAACCATTAGAGATTAGAACCAATGAGTTGGTCTGAAATGTCTCAGCTTAGTCACAGAACATGGCCCTTTGCATGTGAAAGGTGATTATTCCCAGCACTCCCAAATTAAAGTATCCCAATAAATATTCTTTCAGAGGCCTTAGGGAGCCATTGTCAGTCTGAGTAGACAGTACAGAGCTAGATAAACAGATGGTCTGATCTGATATAAGGTAGCTGTATAAGTGGTGTTCTGTCTCTGTGACATCCCTCCCTGTTCCTGTACATCATTCTTATTAAGTATTCTGAACAAAAGAAGACTGATCCTTAAATCAAAGTTCACCATTCTCATGCGTCTTCATAAAGCACACTGAGCAGGTAGCCATGGCCGTTAGTTAAATTTACCTGACAATTCTGACATATCGTAGAGTGTTACGTTGCTCACAGCTCCGTCATCCCATTTCACTGGAATATTCCACATGTAACTGGGGAGGGGGAATGGAAAACAGAGCAATATTAAAAAGCTTCTGTGAAGAATAACATAGCAATGGATTATGATGTTTCCTGCCATAATAGACAAGCGAAAAGTTCCTTCCAGGGAACTCAGGGTAACATACATGGTTTTCCTTGCTTCATTTTATATTCACAACATCTCTGTGAGATCGATTAGGATGAAAGAGTGAGAGCCTCCCCAAGTTCACCTAATGAATTTCATCACTGAGTGGAAATGTGAAACTCAGTTTCCAAGTTCCTAATCCAACATGCTAACCACACATCCAGAATGACAACCAACCACAAAAGGGATTGTTTCGTATGATGGTGGGGTAAGGGTTGTCAGATCGAATTTGGGCCCTAAAACAGCAACAGGACTCCCAAAGCCAGCAACACTGGTAAAGCACAGTGAGACAGATGGGAAATAGTTTGGTGGACTGCATCACATCGGCATGTCTTTGTGGATGGGCAGCTCTGTTTTCAATGATCTTTCATAAAGAAGAACATCTTTCCTTTAGAGATGGGGGGAGCAAGGTGGTACAACGTAGGTAGCTAATAGGTCAGAGTGAGTTTAATACATCCATGGATGGTTCTCATTGTTGTACTGAGTTGGAGATTAAGTATGTCGACATGGGGACTGTTGAGTCACACTGAAGCACCATGGTCTACAGTACTATACACCAACCCCAAAGTTGATCACCTAAGTGTTGTAGCAGATGCACCCAAAGTTGTACCTCATAATTTATTGAGAATGTTGTTTTGTGTGCATATTTTCACTGCTACAGTGGTAAGATGGTGTTTATAGTGCAAAGTGTTGTCCAGGTATATGGTTGAGTGCCATTAAGATAGGCAGGGGAAAACTTGTAAAAAATAGTACAGCAGACCCTTCCTCCAGACCGTCTGGCATTGTATTCTGATTAGGTCTTTTCCTTTCCCAAACTCTGCTCTTCCCAGGCTTCACCCCCAAAATCTCCAGGTATTTCTTGCTGGAATGTGCAAGATCTGTAGTGTACATTAATCAACAGTATAACAAGAATTCCTGCTGGGGGCGTCAGAGATGATAGTTAGCTTAAGAACTTCCTGATGTTTTTCAAATAATCTCTCTGGGGTCCTAACTGACTCAGTAGGTGACTTCCTGCTCCTTTAAATACACTTTCTCTCTGCTTGCCTCCAGAGCAGATTGAATGACTGAACAACAGAATAACTGCAGACAACCGTTAAGACAAACAGTTAGGAAACTCTCTCCTCTCCCTATACAAAGTTTGTCCCTCTTTTAGCCTATTTTATTATTTTAGGCAGCCTGGTGCTCTATTCCTTTGCATATTCAAACTCTGCCAACATTTCCCAACCTAGAGGTGGCAGTCTCATATAACTCACTGTGTCCCTGGAATCTTGTTTTGCCTAGGCCAAATAAAATTTTAACACTCACAGGAAATGAGTACTGGAAATGCATTGCAGATGGGGCAAAATGTTGACACTTAACAGTGGAAGGATGATATCTCTGCATCCAGTGACACTATAGTCAACTATAGGAACAAAACTTCAATTGAGTGGTAATAATGTTTGACTCGGTTGGTTGATTGTATTGATAAATTATTTGGGGATAACTAAACTTGTGCATATCAAATTACAACAACTTTTATTAGTAGTTGATTGTATTTAGCCTGGTTGTGGAAATGGGTGACAATTCCAAGCAACAAAAGTGTGTGATCAAGATTTTAGAACTTACTAAAATGGACACACCGATGGATAAAGCACACCAAAGAAACAGATCCAGGGTTTTGTTGAATGGTAACACAAACCAATTCCGTTAAATTCAAACCAGAACAACCGTTATGAATCATCTTCCCAAGACTAGAAAGATTATCTTCATGTAATTTCAAAGTCATGAAGAAAGAATTATTTTTAAAAAGCAAAGACACCACAAAACAAAAACAGGTGATTTAGCTACTTGGAGCAGCGAAAGATCTCTGCTACACCCAGCTAATGTGGCAACAGCAGACTGAACAATTGAGAAACTGTACCTGAAAGTTGAAGGTGGGTGAGAAGCATTTGCCTTGGGGTCCAAGAGAAACCGTTTCTGAGTGATTCTTGAGTTAGAGTCCACATTCAGCACAGGGTATCCCATCTGCCGGGTCCAGGTGTCCATAACTTCTTTCACTGGTTTACCACTTGCCTAAGAATAAAAGAAGGTGGTAATGATAAGGAAATCAAAGGAGTTCCATTTTGGGGCAGAAAAAAGAACTGAGCAAGGTGGAATTATGCAGGAGCAGTGTCCATTCACCCTGTTCTCATGCTCCTTATTGCTCAAATCTCAGCCACTAACATCACTTGCTGCTCTCAGCCATGCTCATTCAGCTCAGAAGACACATGTGGCTCTTAGATGTGCCACTTTTAGTTCTTCTGAGCACTGTTCTCCATTGCTGCTCCGCTCCTGCCCTGGGTTTCAGGCCTTTGTCTGGTACTTCTGGCGATTGGCAGGGGGTATCCACTTTGAAACAGCCATCACCAGATAAACTGTGAGCCTCTCTGAGATTCATGCCATGGATGTAAGTAAAGGTGGTTCTTCTAAAGGCTGCAGAGAACCACCATGGGCTCCTGGATCATGGATGCTTTAGACTCATTCTGCATTGAGCAGAGTGTTGGACTAGATGACCTGTAGAGTTGGACTACATGACCCAGCATGAGACTATTCGGGTCCAGGTTATCTTCAGACATATACCCTCTGTGCTGTTCCCAATGAAAGCTAAGGATCTCTGTCTATGGCATCAAAATATAGTGCTAACATTTCATATCTTGTGTAAATTTTTGCAGGACGTACCGCTTCCAAGGCTTTCCAGAAATCATCTGTTTTTGCATTTCTGAACTGGTGGTCAGTTAAGTATTTCTGTTGTGGGAAAGAAGTGAGACAATGACTACATGTGGTAAAACTCACTCATAAGAAGTGGCTTTCGGGTGCAGCTTTATTCATTTTGCTTCGTTTCTGTCCCAGCCTGGTCACCAATTAAGATCCAACGCAGCTTACATCATTCTCCTCTGTTCCACTTTATCCTCACAACAACACTGCAAGCCAGGCTACGATGAGAATGTGAAACTGACCCCAGGTCACCCTACAAACGTCCATCGTGGAGGGAGAAGTCAAATCCAGCTCTCTCAGAACCTGGCCTGGCACTCTGAGCAGGACACCATGCTGCCCCCGCCCACCAGTTTATATGCTTGACATAGCTTACAACTAACACAACAAAACCAAACAAAGGAAATCAGACATTAAAATCAAGTCAATAATGATGAATCAATAAAATACTCAAGGAAGACCAAGTTCAGTAAAAACATACCAATTAGAAAACTGCCAAGAAATGTAAGCCTAAGCACAAAAGTACATAAACCAGAGCATCCGGAAGTGATATTGATGAAACAGGAGAGGATACAATGCAACTTTTCACAATAGATTGGCAGTATGCATTGGCCAAGGTCCAAAGGTGAATGCGTTTCTTCTGTGGGTTGGAACTTTTGCTGCAGGAAAGCCTGAATCCCTGCAAGCAGAGCCCAGAAACTCGGGGCAGAACAGTCTTTCTAGACCTGATTTCATCCTCATACCCACGTGTGGTTTGGGTTGTTGTGATGTGCTTTGGAAGAATGGAATAGTGATTAGTCAAATGTGCATGCCAGCTCAGATCCAGTGAAGGAACAGTGTCAAAGGCCAGATTAAAAAAACAATCAGGTTCTGGCTTGACAGCTGCAATCCTACCACGTTTACATGACAGCATGCCCCAGTGATGTGCTCTGATGTCAACACTGCATTCTGCTGGGCCACGTGCTTCCTGGCTTAAACATGAGGTGGGAAATTCCAGTAAACAATGTGGTCCTTATGAATAAACATGTAAAAGTTCCAGCAGTAAGAGTGCTGAACAGCCAACCGTTTCAATCAAATGTGGCAATTTTACAAGGGGGGGGGGAAATCAGCAAGATGAATAAATGTATGTCCTGATGTAAGCCGTGATATAAAAGTCGTTCTCGTTAACAATGATCCCCCCCCATTCAACATTATTGTACAGATTGTTCTGATTATAACTTGATCTGCCTTATGCCCCACCATGTTAAAACAGCTCTCATCCATTTAACAAGACAGGAGTATATAACACAAGTACAGTGTGTCGACTTTGGTAAACAAGAAAGAACATGGCCCTCTCTGGGACAAATGTGCTGCCCAATAAAACATGTCAGGCTGGAAAACGCTGACTCCAAAGTCACTGTTGGATAATGAATAGAGCTGTCTTTTGGAGTGCCTGACCTGCTTTCAGGGACTCACAAATGGCTCCTGCAGACATGCAAAGCTAGGAGGTGGAAAAAAAGTTTATTTTTCCACTCTGGGTTTTATTGTCAAAGAACAGCTGGGTTTTTGCTGAATTGACTCTCCCAGTATGTGTATACGCTGGCTGTTTTTAATTGAGATGGATTCCCTGCTGACACACACTTATACCTGAGATCAGCTTGAAAAAGAAACAGTTGGAGGACAGGGGAAATGCGTGTGAACTACTTTGTTGGATGAGGCCTTCTTTATGGCCACAAGTTCACGCATGGCTTATTAGGAAATGGGGGGTAAAAACATACAGGTGGCCATTTACCCAGTGGCAATCTACCACAGCATAAACAACACCACTTGGTAAGCTGATCAGCCATGTCATTTTGCCAAGCCACGAGGAAAGTTCTACCACTTCCTGCTTTTCCAGTTTTGGGGGGCGGGCAAATATGTGGTCAAACTTTCCACAACACTTTGTAAGACGATATTGTTGACCCAAAAGGCCAAGTGCAAAAGTGGCAAATGATACCACCTGTTATATCACCCACTGGCAGGAAACTATAATCCACAGAGGATGCATTTCTGTCAGGATCCCAGGCTGTCTTTGCAGTGACCTGGCTCATGGGGATGACTGGGCCTCTGCACTCACTCTGCATCAGTCTACATTCCAGGGAAAGCAGCAAAACTTTACCTACATGGTGGGGCCTTCCTTATGTGCAACTCAACCCCACAGAGGCAGGTGCCTTAGAAGAATCTGGTAAGCAACTGCAAAGATCACGGCCACCAAATCAATGTGAAGATGACTGTAACACATCGCGTACCTTTGAAAAGTGTTCAGAAACTTCCATTAGCACAAAATATATTATTAGGTTCATGGAGGATAGGCCTATTATGGGCTACTAGTAGTGGTGACTGAAGGGAACCTCCATGTTCATAAGCAGTCAGGAGGCAACATCCCCCACACAGGGCCACCAAAAGCTTTGCGTGAAGCATGAATAACATCCCCTTGCATGATTCGAGTACCAGCGTAGTGCAGTGATTAAACAGCATCTAGTCTGGAGAGCCAGGTTTGATTCCCCACTCCTCCACAGGCAGCCAGCTGGGTGACCTTGGGCTAGTCACAGTTCCCTTAGACCAGTTCTCACAGATCAGTTCTCTTAGAGCTTTCTCAGCCCTACCTACCTCACAGGGTGTCTGTTGTGGGAAGAGGAAGGGCAAGTTCTTTGTAGGCTACTCTGAGACTCCTTTGAGTGGTAAAAGGAACCAACTCTTCGTTTTATCTTTTGTATTTTTATTGTTTCTTTTGAAAGCCCTTTAGAGGGTTGAGTCAACATGTGGCCTATGTTACTGTAACATAAACAAAGCAGAGACTATTTTGTGAGGGAGTGCATGTGTGAGAGGGATTTCTTCTGACTCACTGAAGTAGATCTTCCACAACCACCTGTCCCCTCTTCACACATCACAGAGTAAAGGGGTAGTACTTGGGGTTCTCACCCTGCAACAGTCTCACAGTCTTACATGAACTTTTAATCCTGCTCAGTTCCCAGGCCAGTTAAGACCATGTAGCTCAGATGAAGAAGGGGTTTCAGCCTTCCCCCTCTCTTGCTCCAGTTTTCAAATTGGAAAAAATCCTGGGGATGCTACTTCAGTAAATCCACACATTTCTTGAAATATATGGGGGGTTTTCCAAAAGGGTTCAATAGTGTGATTTGACTGCTGATGTTGTCCTTTTTCTCATTTAATAGGTGGTGTTTGGGAAAGCTATATATCCAAGGGCCTGTTGTCCATTTTTCTACAGCTTTTAAGCTTGCTGCACTGTGCTGAAGAATGACAGTAGATGGCGATGTTTGTCCCACTCGTAGCTGCAGAGGAACTTCTGTGCATTATCACACGTTTTTATTATGGCAGTCTAGGAATGTAGCATGCAATCTAATTGTTACCTATGTGTGATGCAATAGAACCAGCAGGCACCTCCCACCATACTTGTGAGCTTGATGGGAAAGCAGGAGGGTGGTAATGGGAACTGGGCTAGAGTGTCCTTATTACATGTTATCAAATTTGTCTCCGGGCACTAGACGTAGCCATGATACAATCACAGGCAGGTACGTGAAGGACATGATGTACAACATGAGCAACTAGAAACTACATGGGTACTGGACCATGTTGGTAGTTTGCCTGACAGCACTATCCCTTCCTGTGTGATGTTCAGACTGTTGTTGGGTGATTTCTGTTGGTTTACTTTACTGATGCATTGAAAACTTGTTGGTTTTCCTCCCAGCAACAGTCTGCATTGAATCACCTCAAGATAACAGGTACAGGAGTGGCTTTTGGAGTGGTTTCTCTGTTACAATGATGCTGGGCAAATTTGACTTGGAGACATAATCTCAGGGCAGTGTATCCCTGTATGATAGTGGGTTGCATGAGAGAAGGAGAGAGTAATGTGTATAAATTCATAATTGCTGTTGTCAGGAGATTAAACCAAAAGACCAATTATAGCCTTTTAGAAAGAAAACGGATAGAGAAATCCTTCTGAGGAGTGCCTGAACTTGGAGAACTATGGAAATTAAAGGCAGTTTTGATCAAAATTTCATGCTATGATTCAACAGTTCCTCTTTTGGTGATCATTTTTGTGTTTAAATCATACCTGACATCCAGTTTTGAAGTTTTCTGGGGAGATCCAGTCTTGAAGCATCCTGAGGATTGATGCTCCCTAAACAGAGAGATGAAGGTTTTTGGCTTAATTTCAGGGGGACATGTCCTTGACTCTTGAACAAGTTGTTGATTGTGGAAATACGTGCTATAGACTGTTGAAGTGTAGCCTTTTTATTTCTGTACAACCTGGCCATGTATATTATGCCTGGGGATGGAAAGTGCCCTCAATTCACAGCTAACTTAATGTGACAAACTGGCAAGGGACAAACAGAGGTGATTTGTCATTACCTGCCTCTGTGTCACAACCTTGGATTTTCTCAATGGTCACCCATCCAAGTGCTGGCCAGCAGGATTAACCCTGCTTAGCTTCTGAGATCTGAGCCCATTCTGCACCCAAGGGTTAATGCATCTTCAAGGCACCTTAGAAGTAGATTTTCCTGTTCTGCACAGGAAAATCCAGCTACAAAAGCACACTGAAAGTGCATTATCCTCCATGTGCAGAATGAGTCCTGGACAGAACAGGTGTGATCTTGCTAGCCTAGCTCATCCAAGCCAAGGCACACGATTCCTTCTATTTAGATTAACACCTTATTTTATTCTGTCATCAGGGTGTGAAAATAATGAACCAGCTGCCACAGATCTGAGGTTAGCATGAATCAGCCAACTTCAGTCATTAACAGTTGGGAGGCTTACTTTAAACATTGCCTCTAATTTGGCAGGAAAGGCAGGGAAACTCCACCCTGTGACCACAAAGCACTACATCCAAGGCCTTGCTTAGTTTCTGCAGGTTCAGTGGATACTGCCTGCATTTTTATATTGCTTTGCCATTTCTCAGAGACCCAGGAGTTTCCTTTTCAACTGAGCAAATGCTTGGAAAAGTCAGATTCTGGCTGTGTATCAGATCCACTCAGCTTCCTGGTCCTACTGATTTTTGAGTTGGAGTCAGAGCTCCAGCCCAACATCACAATCTTTCTGCTCACAGATAGCTGCTCTCCCTTTGTCAAGTGGTTTTCATACTGGGGAGTGGGACCCAATAGTAAATTGCACTTGTATAGCAGGAGGGAGAGCTGGGAGGGGACTCACTAGCAAATTTGGGCTTCCCCTTGATAACATTTCTCAGTAATAATATTAATTTGTAAATGAATTCGTGAAAATTAAATATGAACTGGGTCAGTGTGAACAAGCTTGTTCAGTGTTTCCTGCATGTGTCTTTATAACTACACCAAGGCCGCTTTCCCATGCACTGGATAATGTACTTTCTACGGGTTTAGCAATTGTTTGCAAGTGGATTTTCCTGTTTCATATGGAGAAATCCACTTGCAAATGATTGCTAAACTCCATGGGAAGTGTGTTATCCAACGTGCATGGAAGCAGACTGAGCTGAAAAGCGTGTCCCAAACAGTAAATCCCAAAGGTTTTCAAATGAGTTTCACTTCAAAAAGCTTGAGAACAACAGGATGAGCTCCTGTTTGAGGCAGGTGTTGCTCATGGCAAGTATTTATATTACTTGTTGTAATGTGTTTTGCTTGTTGCCAGTGGCTTCACCTTGATGGGAACGGCCCTTTCAATGCATTCCACTTTGGCTTTCCAGCTGTACGCAACAGGAGCATGCTTTGTACATGATCTTCCTGTTGAGTGTGGCTGTCATTTTGTCTGAATGAGCCACGTGCATATTTTTCACATGTACGCAGCTTTGGCACGCACAAATGGAAACCCAGATTTTTGAGTGAATGCATCATTTATGTTTACCAAAGCTATCTGCACATCAAAAATGCATGCATTGCCCCATTCACACATGATGGTGACAGTGTATAATGGGAGGGTTATGAATAACATGCACCAGAACAAAATGTCTGAAAAGAGTTACCGTTTCAGGCACCATGTGTGGTGGGAGTCTGGCTAGTGCCTGATTGTGCATTGAATACAGGTATGACAACCCTAATATAATGGCAGTACATGCATTAGTTCAGTGGTTGCTGTATCCCCATCTACCCACCTGGGCAATGTCTCGTCTGATGAGCATGAATGTGCACACATTTATTTAAGGCAATATACAATGCATACCTTGCCCTTTTACATGTTACTACTGTCATAGAGCCAGTTTGAAATAATTTCATCTAGTGTATCTTTAACAAAAAATAATACATCCTCTTATTTTTGGATAATTGCAACACTAGTTCTATTGCAGAGTCAAATAATACATTATATTGCATGGAGACTCAAGTGTTGATGCTGGACATTGAGAGTGTTAGGTGAAAAACTGCTGTTTCCAACTAGAAAATGGTGGAGGCTGATATGAACTAGGCTTGGATAAACAATGGCTCAGCACTAGCTTGCGACCAAACTGAAGGCAGTGGACTATAAAACTGCTAATGCATATGATCTGGAACTGTGGCAGGAGCTGGACACTCCACATCATGCCATTTCCACTTGGGCCAGCCTCTCCCTCATGAAAGGCAAAACTCGACTCAATGCACACGAACCCTTAAAACCAACTCCCTTAAAATCACATCTCTTGCAGAGATTACTAGATATTATTGGATCCAGTCCCATGGTGTGAGCCCATATCATAAAGTAATTGTTCCATTTATAGAAGGGGTCCTCCCATATGCAGAAGGGCTCCATTGGATCTGTTCCCATTCTTAGGACCCATCCCAATAGACTTTTGTTTTCCTGTTATTTCAGTGTAATGAAAGCTGTGTTCAGAATACAAGACAAGAGCTTTCTTACCTTACTGTAGGATATGGCATCAAAGACAGAGGTTATTTGAGCAGGAGAATTCACGCTCTCTACAATAGGATGGGAGGAGAGCAAAGAATCTTCCTTCAGCACCGGAAACAGATCTTCAAGTAAAATTTGGTCCAGCTGGGTATGGAGAAAATGAAGGAGGAAGATCAAAAGTACTATATTAAAACTATTCTAAGAAAAAAAAGTGTTCTATTATTTCTACTTATTATTAAAAATAATGACAGTGTAGGATTTTCAGGTATGGCTTCACATAAATAAAAAGAAATACACCAAGAATGACTTGTACATTTTCTCTAACAACAACGTTTCCATTGTAAGGTATCACCTTGTTTACTTTACATCTCATTTACTAGTACAGGATATTTCTCCCAGCAGAATATTTCTAGGATGGAGATGTTATGTTCACCTGGACAACTTCTTTGTTTATTATATGGCATTTTCAGTTTAGCAAACAGAGACACGCAGAGAGTGAGAGCACGTTACTAATTTTAGCTTGGTAACCTGCTATAAAATGGATTAAGGGCTCTGCAAACATGTTACACTGGGATGATAGGGTCTTTCTCTTATCCTATGACACATCTCCCCTGACATGCAGGTTTAAAGGGCCATTTTAGATACCTCATCATCATCATACTATATAAGAGCCTAACTGACAAACAGGAATCACCAGTATGCTTTTCAACTCTCCACCTCTTAAACTCTTCATAGAGCTAGCCTAAGCATTAAGAAGCATTGCAATTCTTTATTTTGCCTGTTTTCAGTGGCACTGGATTAAGCCAGTATTTGGTGCCAATGTTTTCTCTTTATATGTGAAGAAATTAGTTGCATGTCTGTTGAGTGCTGAATCTAGTTCTTGAGATGCAGCTAATGCTATGGAAGGAGAAAGACTATTGCCCAGCTATCAGTTGCACAAAATACTATGAAACTTTGATGTCATGGAGAGTCTAACTCCCTGCATTGAAGCAAAGTATACTGAATACCTGATGGATCTCCATGATGTCAGCAACTTGTTCTGTGCTCTTTCTTCATGGTTTATTTTTTCCTCAGTAACTCAAGGCATTTCCACACATTGGTAAAAATAGAGTTACGCCAGCTGAATGACGTAGCGCTAAATATTATTGTGCCTCTCGGCCCTTCCTCACCTTTTTGCTGTCTTGCTCTTGTCTGCTGCCTTTTAACGCTTCTCACCCTCCATGTTGGCTGCTGGAGATGGCAGAAGATGGCAACACCCTTTATACACGACTCTCTTCCACCTGTCAATCAATCCAGGCAACCAATCTCCTTTTTCCATGTTTTCAAGGTCTTGCGATGCCTGCTAAATTTTTTTAAATCATACTTCTCTGTTTAAATGCCTATGAATCTAATCATAGATGCATAGTGCTTTCTGAACACTACCCCTTATGGAATCACAAGTCTTTATGTTTTAAAAAAATTAATCTCGTTCTTGATTTTTTTTTGGGGGGGGACTTTAGAGAGTCAAGCTTTGTGTTACAACTTTGGGAAAAAATTATTTCTGGCAATGGCTGCTCGCTTGTCTGCCTATTAGTTGCTCCAGGATGTTAGCCATTTTTAAAAAGACATTCCTGTCCCCAGGAACAAAGGAGAGGGAGGCAGGTGTGAGGGCGGGACGAGGCAGGCATCTTTACCGTGTTTGAGCCTCCGTACCATTCCTCTGCTGGTTGCCTGCTGGTTGTTCTCTGGTAGCTAGCGCTAAATAGGTTGGGGAATCTACTTTATGCAGTTCCCAACTAGAGCTTTAAAATGGAGGATGTAGCCGGCCGGTTACTGCTCAGACGCTTGATGTTGGCAATGTCATGTGGAGGGGCCAGAATATATACTACATAAGGTAAGCATTTCACTACATTTAAAGGGTGCAGAAATCTTTTCATTATTGCTCAAGTCTTTGGGCTTCAACGATATAAACAAGTCATCAAGTCAACCCAACAGCAAACAACACACATTGCACAAATATTTACCATTTGCCAATCTTTTTCTGCTGCATTTACTCCTATAAATTCGAAGAAGCTGGCGAACCCTTCATTCAGCCACAAGTCATCCCACCAATCCATGGTCACGATATTTCCAAACCACTACAATGGGAAGCATTTTTTAAAAGTGTCAATGAAGGGTAATAGCTCTGTGGTAGCTTAGCAAAACTTCAGAGTATAGCACACACACAGGGTTTTACAAATATTTATTGCTGGGTTAAAAATTAACATAAAGAACAGTTCCCTGTTTCAAATTGCTCTTGATGCTTCTTACACCACAATTCTTGTTTTAAAAGTAAGCTTCATGCCAGAGAAGTGGATTTACACATTACGAGGTAGAGGTAGGATCTCCAACCTTTGTCTGACTATTATTTTTTAAAACAGCTTAAAATATTGTTTTGTGCATTTGTGGTGCACAAGTGTTAAAAGTAAGGTTCTAAGTCATAACAGTAGTTATGACTTAGAACGGTAGTTATGACTTATTTGCAGAGGTTAACTTCAGGGCAACCTCTGCAAATCAGCCAAATTGCTCCTAGACATCCCAGGTCTAATGCAGAGCTTGCAGGGTTCTCCCTTCTTACTCTGATTTTGCCAAAGTCAATTGGATGGTTGAAACAGATTACATATATTGATTTTTCTTCCATTCTCTTGTGCAAGAAGGAGGGTCAGGAGAGAAGAGAATGTATAACATCTCCTGAAACTCTCTAAAAGTTGCTTCAGCTAAAGCCAACAGGAAACTAAGGACCAGCTGCAACTTTGTATTGAAATAATCTTTTACAGTAGACTTCTCAAGTGCTGATTCTGGATGTCAACGAGGCAAGAATATTATCTCAAGACATACTTTAAACATTTGGAAGCTTACAATTCTGCAGACCGAGAGGCAAAGGATAGGACAAGCAACTCATTATTTTCATTAATAAAAAGTTGTCTTTTGGTGCAGTCCTGGGCCTATTCTGCACACAGTAGATGATACACTTTCAATGCACTTTAGAAGTAGATTTTCCTTTTCTGCACAGGAAAACCCAGCTGTCAAAGCACATTGAAAGTGCATTATCCTATGTGTGCAGAATGGGCCCTGACCATTCGGCTAATAAGTACATGCTTAGGGCTCCAAGGGAAAAGGGGGGCACCATAGAGTTCCCTCCTAGCTATCATGCACTTAACTCTTTCACTGCCACTCTACACTTCAGTTGATTTTTTTTTTCTGCAATTGTCCTTATTTGCTATATTCAACTTTAAACTGCATTGTTTAAAAAAATTATTTGGCACAGTGAACACTTTTTGAGTCCTAAGGTCTTGTCACAAGCAATGGAAGGGCGGAGGGGCACCACTGTTGGGCTGTGCTTAGGGTATCAGTTGGTCTTAATCTAGCCCTGATCAAATGCTTCGCAAACCATACCTGATGTACCAACTCATGGGCAACCACAGCAGCCACTCTTTGCTTGTTAGAAGCTGCAGATTCTTTGGGATCATAAAGTAGATTTGTTTCTCTGTAGGTGATCAACCCCCAGTTCTCCATGGCCCCAGTGCCAAAATCAGGAATGGCTATTTTGTCTACATAGAAGAAAGAGAGATTTTGAACTTGAGCACTGAAGCAACTAGTCATTCCTCTGGTGATAGTCACAAAACCTCTGACCCAATTTCACTTTCCCATTGCTGCAGTATGGGTTTAACTATGGGGCTTTCTGCACCGGGATCCATGTAGCAAATTGCTTGCTGAATGAAAAATCGCCATTTAAAATAGTGGAATTCGTCGTTATGCATACCTGCCTTTGTAGTGGAATCCAGTTGCATTTCTATCATTTCCCACAGGCTTCCGGTCTCGGCAAAAATTGCTAGCCAGGAAGCACTATTGCCAAGCTCGTCCCACCCCTGGCCGTCAAGCAGCCAATGGGCGGCCGTTAGCATGCTCCCAAACAGCCCCTTTCCCTTTAAGGAAGGTTTAAAAAAAACACACCCGTTGCAACGAATCTGCGTTGATTCGTTGCTACGGAGAGACCCATCCAGCTAGCAGGTGGTGTTTGAGCTGCTGTTTCATCGTTGCCACGCTCCCTCCGAATGAAAAAAAAATCCACCCCCCCTCACGGGTGCGGTTTTCGGCCGAAAACAGTGAGAAAAATAAAGGGAAAATAAATCAGCAAACGGGCTTCTGTGTTGCTTGTGCTTAGTGACTGAAAACAGAGGGACTGCAGCCGGGGAAGCCTCGCTGGCTAAACGGAGACTCGCTGGTGTGTTGATCTCTGAGAAAAAAAAATGGCGATCGCTTCGCCGGAAGATCAGAGGTGAGAGCCAGGGGGAGGGACTTTGTAGAAACCACAACAATGGTAACGCACAGAACTTTCCCGCTAGTGTTGCAGATTGGTTGCATTGGATTGGAGTGTGGCGCTTTCCGGAGGGTGAATCCACTTTTTGGGATTTCCCTGAAAGCGCTACAATGAAGCGCTTTTTGCGGATCGGTTTCAGATGTGTGGCAGATTGTCAACGACGTTGTGCATAACCGCAAAACTGTAGTGATTTCAATTAGTAACCATTGTGCTATTTTGGATGAATGCGGAAAGCCCCTATGTTTTATAGGGCATTTGCTTTTATGGGATGAGGGCATGAACATTTGGCACCTAGGACATGCATGTGATGTTCTCAAGGAAATCCTTTTTTATATTTGGCTGTGTTCATCTTCTTGGCCAGTAGAGCATATTTAAGCACACTTTAGACGATCTAAAGGGCTGAAGATGGAGTAGATGGACCAAAGGTAAGTTCAGTATGAGAGGTTGCATTATTAGAGTAGGACTGGGCAGACGGATATACATTCCAGCTCCTCACTGGGTGATCTTGGTTAAGTCAATGTCTTTTTGTGAGGGTGGAAAAGGGGAGAAATAATGTACTGATTCCTTACAGGAAGAGTGGAATAAAAATGCAATTAATAGATAGAAGACCTTGACTTGGATCCCGACTCAATTTTACAATGACAGAATGAAAGTTTCCTGCCTCCATTCCACAAAATGCTATTATATGAGATGCTGAGGAATGACATGAAGTAGGTCTGCAACAAGAAGGCGGTGTGGGAAAATACCTTTTTAAGTCGGGGGGGGGGTGGCCAAATAAAACCTCCACATTTAATTTTAAAACAAGTCAGGCTGGAAGGGAAAAGTCAGTTGTTTTCAAGTATCACTCAAATATCAACCATCGAAGTTTTGGAAATGCCAATGAACATCCTGGAGAAAGATAATGAAATGGTCAGTTCACATCCTGTCTAGAATCTTACACCTAGGCTTGGGAATACAAGGGGCTAGCTAAACTGTATCTTTCCAGAAATTTCAAGAAAGGATTCATTCACCCACAGGGTGGTGGATAAACAGAATTATAGAATCATAGAGTTGGAAAGGGGCATACAGACCATCTAATCCAACCCCCTGTTCAATGTAGGATCAGCCTAAAGCATCCATGCTAAGTATCTGTCCAGCTACTGCTTGAAGACTGCCAGTGAGGGGGAGCTCACTACCTCCTTAGGCAGCCAATTCCACTGCTGAGGTATTCTCATTGGGAACCCCCCTCCCCCATCTCTCCCTATATACCCTCAGATGAATTCTGAGAACTACAAATGTGAATATGCTGGTGGTCCCTGACCCAAAAGAAGTACAATTGGCCTCAACCTGGGAAATGGGCCTTTTGGGGCCTGACTCCAGCCTAGTAGAAAATGCTGCTAGCAGAGATCACATAGATTCCCCCCTCCCCATTGTTTGATCACCCTATTTAAAATGAGCACTAGGGGAAGGGTCAGCTGTTAAATGGCTATTTCCCCAGGAGTTTGCAACTATGGTAAGCCAAGCCTATGATACCTAGCTGCTGCGTTAAGGTGGAACCTTAACTGGAGTCTAAAAACAGCAATGCAGAAACAGAAGCTGGGAGCACTGACTCATTCGGCAGGTAATTCCTAAAACAGCTAGTTGGCAGTAGCGTACTGAAGGAAAAGCAAGAAAGAAAATACCTCTGAGGGTTGAACTAGCCGGGAGGGCACTATGTCCCCACATGCCTAGATGACTCAGAAGGCAGAATGTGCCTCAGTGGGGTTGTTGCACCAGCAGGGGAATTGGTAGGAATTGCCAGTTTAGTCTGGATCCAACCATTTCCCCCAAATATACCAATGAATTATGTCCCTGTTTTTTCAGTATGTGCGCAGGTTTGTTGTAAATGTACTGCAGCTGTACAGAAAGGACACACTCAGCATAAGACAGTTTCATATGTGAGAGGAAGGGCGAGGTAGACAGGAAATGGAGGGGAAGGGGCAAAGCAGCTGCTGACCCACCCTCTAGACCAGGGGTAGTCAACCTGTGGCCCTCCAGATGTTCATGCACTACAATTCTCATGAGCCCCTGCCAGGAACCGCTGGCAGGGACTCATGGGAATTGTAGTCCATGGACATCTGGAGGACCACAGGTTGACTACCTCTGCTCTAGACAGAGCCCATAGAGAGAGAATTTTAACAACTGGAAGGGAGTGTTTATGGGCTGAAGAGTTTATCTTCCCCTCCAGTGTCTTTGGCTGTTCGAGTGGTGGGGGGAGTAAGGAGAGGGTGGAGGAAGAGGGAGCTGGCAATTGTGACTCCTGGAGTTCCTCTTCTGCCTCTTCCTCATAGTGAAAGGTGACCAGATTTTAACATTGGTAAAGTGGGACACCATTGGCCAGGTAGTTTCTTGATTAAAAATTTGGTCTATATGGAGCAACAACATTTTTCATAGAATGCAAAAATGGTATTGTAATATATATTTTTTAATTTCAACATCAGTACAGTTTGCCAGGTGCCCCAGATGTCCCTCCAAAAGTGGGACAATCTAGTCACCTTACCATAGTGGTGGCCATTTCAAGGGCTTTGTCACTGTTGTCTGAACAGATGCCCACCTGTGCCAGCTATTGAAATCAGAACTCAGAGGAAGTCATCAGATGAGAGTTTGAAAACATACTCTCTGGCTTTGATGAAATACATACTTCGGCACTTAATAGTTCCAAAGTGATCTGCTTACTTGGACAGCTTGCTTGTCACAGTAGGGCTTGTTCATTGGACAACAAGCCCTGTATTTGGTTCTCTGTCTGTCGACTCAGGCAGGAAGGGAGGCACATAATGCCCACCGGAGAAGCACAGCCTCTCCCAGGCAGATGCACACTTTTCGGCAGGCAGGGTGTCTGCCCCCTGCTGGGGATATTCATTGCCTTGTTGGTAATACCCAACTAATCTCGACCATGTCTTCCTGTGATTAGGTTGTAAAAGGATTCTGTAAATGGGGCTAAGAAATATTTATTGGCATATTAAGTAAACTAAATCCCCATGTAATGAACGACATCTGCTTCTGCTCACCACAATATGTAGGGTCATGTCTTCATGGCTGGCAATCAATACCAGCTTAAATGAGAATTATGGACTTTGGGCTCCTCGGAGAGAACTAACGGCGCTGCTACTTGATCTAGCGTAGAATTCAAATGGATTCAAAGATGGGCACAATGGAAGCAATCCCTCCTGGTGCAAAAGTTTTGAAACCACCGCTCGCTATTTGATTTTTGCCAGGATATTTTTGTTTATTAATATTAACTATGCTCTCATAGCCTGCTCTGTCCCAAAGGCACTTGCTGGCTTACAACACATGTTGATTTCTGAAAAGCACTTACTGTAGATAGAGGACAGGGTATGTCTAAATAAATACGTGCCAAGAATATAAATGGCTGCCTTATGCAGAAGGCTCGGACAGATGTATCGCCATCCCTTTATAAGATGAGCATTTGCAGGCTCATGCGACCGCAATCTGTCTCAAGGCTGTGCAAAGCAGGGAGTCAAAGAGAGTCAATTCCATTCATTCAAACTGGGCTCCTGCATTGTTGATGGTGTTTAAAGTGTATTTTTTTAAAGTCACGTTTTTAAAGATTACATCTTTTCTGCTTTTAAAAGATGAATGAGAAAACCAATTCTGGCAATTGAACTTGAGAAGAGATTAAGGGGTCCATGCCCTTCCTGTTCTCCAAAATCTCCCAAGGTAAATTGAGGCTTCACAAAAGTCCTGGGACCTTAAGTTACTCTTGTCATCCACATACTGCAACAGGTGTGAATAGAAGAGAGGCCACATGAGCAGAGTTTAGGAAAGCACTGAGAGAATGCTGTGGCTTGCTTTAAATCAGGGGTAGTCAACCTGTGGTCCTCCAGATGTTCATGGACTACAATTCCCATGAGCCCCTGCCAGCATTTGCTGGCAGGGTCTCGTGGGAATTGTAGTCCATGAACATCTGGAAGACCACAGGTTAACTACCCCTGCTTTAAATGGCTGGGTTGCTTGAGTTGGGAGTTTATGTTCTCCTCCAGTGCCAACCTCTTTTTTTCACTTTGTGTCTTGGTAGCTGCATCTGTCTTGGAGCTCTGCCTAAAATTGTGAGTGGTTTGAACCTCAGGCAACTGGTTGAACACTGGGAAAGAAGAATGCTGGACTAGATGGCCCATATGCCTGATCCAGCAGGCATTTGAACTGTGAATCTGGAATTCTGAAAATGTCAGTAGTTATGGGGATTAGCAGTGCTGGTGCAAATGGGGAAAGAGGGGTTTGAGCTGGTAGAAGCCTCCTTAAAACCAGCTGGTATGTTTTCTGGTGGAGTTCAGTTTCAAACAAGCTCCATAGTTCAGTTTCTAAACCGCAGTGCTGCATCAGCTCAGAGCAGGCCAGTAAGTCCTGAAGCAAAGATCTTTTGTATATCTTGTATATCTTTTTCCATAATGGTCCCCTGAGGCTGAAAGCTGGACCTTCTTCGACATGGGGCCTTTCCCCTGTCTTGTAGCAATCTGTGGCACTTTTGACAGCTTGTTATTGTCTGCCCTGGGCAGCATACATTTACAAGTACTTAACATTTATTTAATGGCAACAGTACTCTGTGTTCCGCAGCTGTACCAGAATACAAAAATGATGCGCCTTCTGTCTTACAGACTAATGTGTAGGCAAAAGAGAGCTGCTAGAAAGTTCAGGAACCTAACAGCTGAGGCAGTTTTGTCATTCAAGAGGCTCTCGTTTGGAGGGGCCATTTTAAGGGCTTCTGAGCCCCTCTTCTGCAGTTAGTATATATATATGCAAATAGTAAAAATAAGGGTTTAAATATGCACGTTCCAGCTTTTAATATCAACTTGTGACTATGCAGGACATTCTTTACAATTGCATCTCAGCCTGAGGGCAGATGTGTACTTTCTGAAGCAAACTTTTATTTTCCAATATAAGTTGCAAAGCTTTTTACATTCACTTATGTCTTATCAGTTCCTAAACACTAAATCACTGGGATGTGCACAACCACAAATGCACTCATACATTCAACTCCCTGCCCCCTAAAACTGAAAGGCTACCTTCTTGATCTCTAAGTTTCCCCAAAGTCATATATTAATGATATTGCCAGGGCTTTCTCCAGCCTGATTAGGCCGAAATGCAGATTCAAAGTTTCAGTGACTACTGGCCGGATGGCTTTTGCTTAATTTCTAGATTTATGAACCAGCTGCATTTTGCCAGCCCAAATGACCCAGAGGCTATGAGGGTAAGTGTTATTCACACCATCAGGAGGCTGCATGTGGGCAATTGCAGCCTTCCAACAATGCCAATAATGCTTGCCCCACAGCTCCTGGGTTCTTTTGGTTACTGAAAATGGTATGGAGGGAGGCAGTTGTCCTTCAGCACCTCATACTACTGACCAGAATCAGACCCATTTGTACTTTTACACTTGAACTGGCACAGGATTTGTAGCTGCTATAGTTACTACCTTGCTAGATCATGGGAATACTGTGGACACTGTTTACCTTGATTTCAGCAGGAGGAGGAGGAGGAGGAAGAGGAAGAGGAAGAGGAAGAGGAAGAGGAAGAGGAAGAAGAAGAAGAAGAAGAAGAAGAAGAAGAAGAAGAAGAAGAAGAAGAAGAAGAAGAAGAAGGAGTTGATTCTTATATGCCGCTTTTCTCTACCCGGAGGAGGTTCAAAGCAGCTTACAGTCACCTTCCCTTTCTTCTCCCCACAACAGACACCCTGGGAGGTGGGTGAGGCTGAGAGAGCGCTGATATCACTGCTCAGTCAGAACAGCTTTATCAGTGCCGTGGCGAGCCCAAGGTCACCCAGCTGGCTGCATGTGGGAGAGTGCAAAATCGAACCCAGCTCACCAGATTAGAGGTCCGCACTCCTAATCACTACACCAAACTGGCTTTTGATAAGGTTCCCCATGATATTCTTATTGGCAAGTTGGTGAAATGTTAGGTGGATGGAGAACTGGTTGACAGATTGCGCCCAAAGGTTGCTTGTAAATGGTTCATCATCTTCTTGGAGAGGAGTGACAAGTGGAGTGCCTCAGGGATCTGTCCTGGGCCCTGTGTTATTCAACATATTCATAAATTATTTGGATGAAGGAATAGAGGGGATGCTTATTAAATTTGCAGATGATATGAAACTGGGAGGGGTAGCAAACACAGCAGAAGACAGAATCAGGATACAGGATGATCTTGACAGTCTGGAAATCTGGGCTAAAATGAATAGTTAAAAATGTAAAGTTCTGCATTTAGGTGGAGAAAATCAAATGTATCACTGTAGGATGGGTGAGCTTGTCTTGGCTTGGATATGTGAAAGGATCTGGGGGCCTTAGCAAATCATACACTGAACATGAGTCAGCAGTGTGACTCAGTAGCTAAAAAGGCTGTATTAAAAGAAATATAGTGTCCAGATCATGTAAGGTGATGTTACCACTTTAATGCACTCTGGTCAGACCTCACTTGGAGTACTATGTTCAGTTTTAGGCACCACAACTGAAGAAAGATGTAGAGAAACTGGAGCATATCCAGAGGAGGGCTACAAAAATGGTGAGGGGTTTGGGGATCAAATCGTATGAGGAAAGGTTGAGGGCGCTTGGTCTGTTTAGCCTGAAGAGCAGATGACTAAGAGGTGATATGATAACCATCTTCAAACACTGAAAGGGCTGTTATATGGAAGATGAAGCAGAGTTGTTTTTTGTTGCCCCAGAGGATCGGACCAGAACCAACAGGTTAAAATTAATTCAAAAGAATTTTTGACTAAACATCCGGAAGAAGTTCCTGACAGTTAAAGTGGTTCCTCAGTGGAACAGGCTTCCTTGGTTAAATTAACAACAACAAAAAAAAAGTACAAGAACAGTAATAATTACCCAGTTTGGGAAGAGAATAGGTCATATTGAAATAGTCTTCAAAGAAGTCGAATATAATTTTAGTCACATTTGCTGCATATTCTGCTGTGTGTATTTGCTGTGGCTGGGCATAAACTCGGAGCTGGAAACCAAAAGAGAGGTATTAATGGAGGCCGCCCCTCCTCCCAAGTTATAGTGAGTTGGATCTAACCAGCTTTTCTTCTGTTAAGAAAAGGAAACCCCTTTGATTATTCAAAAGAGGATCATGATACCTCCATGATCAAAAGCCATAGGGGTCAGAAGCTGTGGCTATGAGAAGAACAGGGAAGACAGAACAATAAACTTGGCTGGATCTAAAACAGCACTGATTAGCACCATGGTCCTGTAGAGCAATTCATAGAGCTAGTATAACTGACTTTTCCATTTTGAAAAACAGGACCATGGTCCTTAAGTGTGAAGCACCTTTTCATGCCACATTGCTAATGAGAAGCAAGTGCATTCATGTTTGTGATGCTTTCTAAATGTAGCCAAAGTACTTTTAGAACTACGGTTGCAGAAAGGTGTGCCAATTGATCAATTTATTAGTATCATTTTCAACCAGGAACTTTGGCTGCCAGGTACATCTTTAGAATATGGCATGATCATAGCTATCAGTACAAAAAGACTGGGGTGGGGGTGGGGGTGGGGGCGCTGGAAACAGTCATGAATAAGTTGCCTGTAAGTGGGATTTGTAATATCTTAATACGAATAAGCAAGCATTCAGCGAAACATTCAGCATCAAACTTTGCACAGGAGAATTTTGTAGGGAGTTTTTGAGAGCAAAGATGCTGGACATAATCAAGAAGGATAACAATGAATTGCCAACATGATCTGCAGAAAAGTTCTCAGGATCATCTGGCTGACTGCAATTGAAGCCAGAATGCGCATTTAGTCAGGTGGTTCTTGGATACCAGTTATTTTGTTCTTGGCATTTCATGACTATCGTCCTAGGAAGAATTGTGAGAGGGCAGAAACAATTTGGAAACTCCATGCTACTTCCCAACATTCTCTCTCTTCCTCCCCTTCTCTGGATCAAATACTTTTTGTGGCACTTCATTTTTTGTAATGTTTCTTTAACTTTCAAAAGCTACTCCAAGGGAGGAGAGAGGGAAATAGCTTTATGACTGACACACAGATAGCCAATAATTACTAATCAGTACTTCCCATGAACTTGATCTAAGGGGGAAAGATTTTATATTTGCTCAAATCCCATTGCTTTCAAAGTAGCTAGTCATTTATTCATTTATGTCCAAAATGGCTTATAATATTATCACTAAAACAGATCCATATAAAAGTAACTGTAACCAAATCATTTGATTATTTTGCAAAACCAGAAGAAAAAACCTAAGCCATTTAACGAAAACAGCTCTTTCCCCCCCCCCTTGAAAAGCAAAAAGCTCATAACAATCAATTTAAGAAGCATATTCAAATTTATAAGACTTACTTTGAGTCCTCGGTTTGATATTCTTTCTGTGTAGTTAAACTGGTGCACAGCCCAGCACACCAAGTAAGTGCTCATGTTAACAGATTTTGCAAATGTTGTCCTAACCAAACCATTGCCCAGTGGTACTTTTTCCTAAAGAAGACATGGACAAATCAAAATTATGTATTTATTCATTCATTGAATTTATATACTGCCCCTCACCATGATGTCTTAGTGGCACACAACTTATCTGAGTTCTCTTTTTATTATTTCTATGTGTTTTGCATGGTATGGCATGAAAAATTGTGTTTGTTCTGCTACACTTACGCAATATAGCTCTTCCTTTGTGATGCTTTCAGGATAGGCTTTCCAGTTTCAGGTTCTGACTTTAGAAGGGGGACAAAACCCATGTGGATTACATACAACTGTCTCCTCCTATAAACTTAAAAGCCAAGAATGCATAATACGTGGTGTGGAAGGATAATTCTACTGTTGTAAAAAACCTTTTATTTCTGAGGAAAGAATAAGCATCAGGCTTCTTTCACAGCATTTGCTATAATGAAATTGGCTTGCATGATCAAGAACGAATTCTCTATTTGCAGATTGATAGTTATTTAATGAAGCTTTCATGCCAGACTATTGTCTGGTTTAATTTTGCTCAATAGAATTGCCATCTGCATTTGGGGTTGGCAGCATTTTTAAAATATGTGAAAAAAGGCCAGAAGCTTACTCCATCTATAATTCTGTTTTTCATTACATGAGTGTTATTAAATTAAAATTCAAATATATTTATGATGGGTTAATTTTCTGTACCTTTGCACATATCCTTTCTATCCGCGTTCTTTGGAAATATTATATACTTGCTTGTCTGGCACCAGTATAACACATAACAGAAAACAAACCTGTCCCATATATCTAGTAATCTAGTATGTGGTCCTCAAAAATACAAACATTTTGGGTGTTCTATGGATTTCTTGAAGCCATCATACCTGAGCAACATCATCCATTGGCTTGTCTCAATTGTTTGGAAATTATTTTAATGTATGTATTATTACATATTGATCTCACCCTTCCCCAATGAACACTGAACTATTATATCCACAAATCTACCTTCTTTGTTTTATCCTCAGAACAACTCGGTGATGTCGGTAAGGCTGAGAGAATGTGACAGTCCAAAGATGACCTAGGGGACTTTGTGGTAGTGTGTGGATTTGAACCCAGAATCCCCAGCTCTTAGTCTAACATTCCAGCCACTCCATCACATTGGCTTTTATTTAATCTGCCAATGCTAATGTGTCAGCTTTTGTAAATTGATTTGTTAGCTGGCACATGGATTCCTGGGTAGTATTTCATCATGCACTCTGTATTAGTGTGGTCAGCTGTGGTTTTGTGTTTTTTAAATGTCTAGACAGTTACCTTCTTTTGGTCAATGCTGGAAAAATGTGGCAAGAATGTCTGCAGATATATTGTTGAGGTGATGCTCCTTACAATTTTGTGGAGGGGAACAGTGGGAGTATGCACCACAAAGTACAGAGGTGGCAGATCTACCGAACCTTGGGCAAAGATGGGCAGTCCAAATTAATCAGTGCATAACTGATTGCACTTAAATCCCATTGAAATAAATGTGAATTAACTATCCGCTGAATTGTAGCTATGGAACATTGTGTTAGATTGTAGCTACGTACATTGTTCTGGATTCTGCCCCCCCCCCCCTATACAGTAAACAGGAGGACATCAGCACCATGGCAGAATTATAAAATCTATGGATAAGGTATGCTTTTGTGCACTGCATCTCTTTTTTTCTTCCTTAGCATGAATACTTAGTTTCCTGAACTTTGTACTGAATTGATGTTTATGTGAGTCTTGGGAAATAATATCTCTAGCCAGCTGTTTGGGTGGCTAGAATTAGCTTTTTAAAATTATGCACTGAACTTAGAAATTTGAAAAGCATTCATTCCAAGTTATGTGCCTTTTACACTCAATTAGGCTATTCATAGGAAATTCTTATGGCTGAAGTCCATATGATTTTCCCCTCCACTGCAAATCCTAGAGGCAGAGAATTGATGCCAATAACTTCCATAGAAGACTTTGAATTTGCAACAGAGCTGCTAAATATAGCCTGAACCATGAGCTTTGCTCAGTTTTGACACAGCCTCCTCTGTGAGTGGACAAACAGGAATATATTGCACAACGCCAACATTCTTGCTCCTTGTGCCCATCACGTTTGTCACTCTGACAGATTAAACTAGGGGTAGTCAAACTGCGGCCCTCCAGATGTCCATAGACTACAATTCCCATGAGCCCCTGGCAGGGGCTCATGGGAATTGTGGCCCATGGACATCTGGAGGGCCACAGTTTGACTACCCCTGTATTAAACCCTTGTACTGGAGCGTATTCTTGGAGAATTCCCATTAAAGTCTTTGGGGAAATGAAAAAACTGGTCCAGAGCGATTCACACATCACTGTATCCAGCAAGCTTGAACTTGCTGGGGCAACGTGCCATGGATGAGACAAACCACACCCAATTGGCAGCTGCACTGCCCACCCAAGATATGCCCGAAACAGTTTGGATGGAGCTGCAGAATTTGGGTTAAGTAATAGAGTTTTGCAGCCAGGGGGAGCCAGTCATGTCATCAAACCCTGTCCGGGGAACGGGGTGACCCAGGAGGCAACTGCAGCTGAGTCAGAACACCTGCCACCAGAATTCCTTCATCTCAGACACAAAGACACAGACAGAAATGATCGGATTGCACATACCTTCTCTGGCATGTTTGACAGAGCTTGATAGGCGTCTTCGTGGATTATGGATATATTGTAGGTTGCCTTTTTGTTAGGCTCATCGAAGCAAGGAAATGATTTCCGTGCATCTGTGGGCTCATGATCAGTAGCTGCTATGCTCCTTTTGAAAGAATGGATGGTTGTTGCATCAAATGATTATTCTCAACACAGGTTATACGGCCACATGTTAGTACAGGGGTGGGTAAACTGTGCCCCTCCAGATGTCCATGGACTACAATTCCCATGAGCTCCTGCCAGCAAATGCTGACTGTGATTCATGGGACTTGTAGTCCATGGACATCTGGAGGGCCACAGTTTGCCCACCCCTGTGTTAGTACATAATTAGACCACACAAAGGCAATAAAACAAATGCTTCATCTGAAATAAATACAATGACGGCAGTATCCTGCTCATGAGGGCAACAGGTGAACTATCTAAAGGGAACATTTGCAAAAAAAGATATACTCTTAAATATATCTATTAAACATACTATTAAATGTTAATATTTTAAAAGTGAAGACCGGGGTGGCCAACACAGCTGATGCCTGCCAAACTGAACACAGCCCAAAGTCTATGTTTTGCCTGTGCTTGGTAACAACCCTGGTTTTTTTTCCC
The DNA here is from genome assembly GCF_049243985.1 of Paroedura picta. Lineage (NCBI taxonomy): Eukaryota > Metazoa > Chordata > Lepidosauria > Squamata > Gekkonidae > Paroedura > Paroedura picta. The sequence continues at coordinate 66,786,489 of NC_135378.1, forward strand.
CAACTGCTGACAGGCGACAAAGACAGGTCTATTAAGTCAGGTAATCTGAGCTTGATTTGGTGTGTATCTAACTGTGGAGTCCCCAATAAGAGATTATATAGAAATGTGCTGATTGAATAGATGGACCCCAGCACCAGTTCACACTGTGACATTAGCTGGTTGACCATATGAATTTGGATCCATGCAGAATTCCATGTATATGGCAATAGTTATGTGAATAGAAACATAGAATCACAGAGTTTGAAGGGGCCATATAGGCCATCTAGTCCAACACCCTGCTCAACGCAGGATCAGCCTAAAGCATCCATGATATCTGTCCAGCTGCTGCTTGAAGACTACCAGTAAGAGGGAGCTCACTACCTCCTTAGGCAGCCAATTCCACTGCTGAAGTACCCTCATTCAGAATTCCCCCCTTCTCTCCCTATATACCCCCAGATGAATTCTGTGATCTACAAATGTGAATATGCTGGTGGTCCCTGGCCCAAAAGAAGTACAATTGGCCTCAACCAGGGCCATGGCCTTTTTGGGTCTCATTCCAGCCTGGTAGAATATGCCGCTAGCAGAGATGCAGGCCCTAATGGAGAGATCAAAGTTCCACAGGGCCTGTCAAACACTGCTATTCTACCATACATACGGTTGACGCCAGGTCTTACAGATGACCTACATCCTCCCCCCCCCCCCAATAGCCAATGCCACCATGAGCATCGGGACTGAGTTTTAATTATTTATTGTATAGTTTTTATATTCTGATTGTAACTCTGTTGTAAATATTTTGTTCACCGCCTGGTAAAAGAGAGGGGCAGTTAATAAAAATAATAAAGAAAAATTAAAATCTAGCTGGTACCATTCCACACATAGTTTAAACCTTGTACTGCAGGCCCTATTCTCTGTTGCTGATGGGAGCCAAGTGACAGCCTTTCAAATACTCCTCCAACCTTTTGATTACTAAAAGAGAGCAACCATGTCCCCTCTCAACTCCCTCTTCTCCAGGCTGAACATTCCAAAGTCCCTTAGCCTTTCTTCATAGAGTTGGATCCCCAGATTCTGCACTGGACACACATGTAAACACACATGAGGCTGCCTTATCTTGAATCAGGCCCTTGGTCTGTCCAGATCAGTACTGTCGACTCAGACAAGGTCTTAGACCAGAGGTGAGCAAACTGTGACCCTCCAGATGTCCATGGACTACAATTCCCATGAGCTACTGCCAGCAAATAGAATTATAGTTTATGGACATCTGGAGGGCCACAGTTTGCCCACCCCTGTACTTAGACAGAGATCTGTCATATCACTTAGTGTCTGATGCTTTCAACTGGAGATACTGGGGACGGAACCAGTGGCCTTCTGCATGTCAAGTAGATGCTTTACCAGTTAACCACAGCCTGTCCTCAAGTGCAGTCATCCTCCCAATTTGCTATTTATCCCATGAACTCATGGTGGCATGATAAATGTGGAAAGAGTTATGCTGTAGTTACATGCTAAAGCAGTCTTCTAGCCACTTCAATGCATGTACAAAGCTGTACAATTCTGTTCAGTTTGTGTTCACGGCATGATGACTGGGCCATGTGGATTGACCTTGTTCAGTAATCAGATAAGTCCCTGATATCTGAGTCCACTTTGCAGGAACTGATAGGAATGCTACGAGTGTACAATGTATCTCTTTGATGGGTGGAGGATAGGCTTAGGCCGTTTGTCAAAAGCTAGCTACAAATTGCCCATTCATTAATCGTCCCCTGATTGCACACCTGACTTTCATTGCAGTTATACTTGGTTTCATGAATGGGTGGGAACTGGAAAAAAAATATTATGGAAGGTTAGTGGGGTGTCCACCTTAACAGCTATCCCTGAAACATTTCATCTGCACTGGAAATAAATGACAAAGGAATGTGATGGCATTAAACTTGTTGCCAATGTTAGCGCTAAAAAAAAATTGCTCCCTAAATCAAATTAAGCTCTTCATATCAACTCAGCAATCTGTGATGGAGCATACTTGCTATCTGATTGATGGGTCAGCGCATCTAAGTTGTCTCTTCAATTAATTTAATGTGTTGACTGTTTTCCAAGTCTACGTCTGCAAATACCTTAAGCTCTGTAGAAGCTGAAGGTAAGGAAATAGTGCAGATCGTAGCCTGCAGCATTCCTGAAGATCTATAAGTTATCTGGACAGCTGATTAGTCAGTGTTTCAGCGTCCTTGACACTTTCCTACAGTGTTTAAGTGATTAAAAAAACTAGTAATAGCACCTAGAAATGTAACTGAGGATATATGAATACATTTTGGGGATTTTTTTTTTTACTGTATAGCAGTGAGATGCAAACCAAATGGTGCGTATCGAAATAGAAATTTAGATATAATTTGATTGAGTACCAGTGGCAGCTTCCTTTCCCGGGTGCCTTTGGATTCCATGCCCTCCTTATTTTCACCCTATAGGAGCCTTCATTTTTATCCACTGCTTCGTCTAAACCTTTGCATCAGCTCTTCTATCTTGTCTTCCCCACAGTCCTACTTAGTTGTAGTCTAGTCTTGTTTCAATGTTAGTGTCTAAAAGGGCAAATAGGATTTGGGACTGTATCAAAGGAAGTATAGTGCCCAGATCGTGCGAGGTGACAGTCCCGCTTTACTTTGCTCTGGTTAGATCTCACTTAGAATACTGTGTTCAGTTTTGGGCCCCAGAATTGAAGAAGGATGTAGACGAAATGGAGTGCATCCAGAGGAGAGATACGAAGATGGCAAGGGGTTTGGAGACCATTATGTGTGAGGAAAGGTTGAGGGAGCTTCGTCTCTTTAGCATGAAGAGAAGAGGTGATATGACAGCCATCTTCAAGTACTTGAAGGGCTAGGATGGAGCAGTGTTGTTTTCTGTTGACCAGAACCAATGGGTTAAAATTACTTCAAAATAATTTTTGTCCAAACATCTGGAAGTAGTTCCTGACAGAGCAGTTCTTCAGTGGAACAGGCTTCCTCGGGAGGTGATGGGCTCTCCTTCTTTGGATGTTTTTAAGCAGAGGCTGGATAGCCATCTGACAAAAATGCGGATTCTGTGAAGTTAGGCAGATTGTAAGTGGGTGGGCAGAAGGGACTGGTCTTAGCTTAGCCCTTCTGGCCCTTTGTTGCATGCTAAAGGAAATGCTGATTGCCACTTTGAGGTCAGGAAGCAAATTTCCTCCAAATTTCCTTCCTGGCCAGGGATTCCAGGGTTTTTTTTTGGGGGGGGGCATCATCTGGCTATGGAATTGGGGTCACTGTGGGTGGGCAGGTAGGACTAGATGACCCCAGAGATCCCTATGATTCCAAGGAGAAACCAGTGCGACCCCCTGCTGGGAAGGGATCTTCAGAAGACACCATCTCAGAGAAAATGTTTCAGAAGACACAGAAATTCTTCCGGTTACCTTCTTATTTCTTTATATAGAAGAAAATGTTTATGATGCCTGTCCCAACCTGCTCTATGTTCACAACAAAAAAGCAAAACCAAATATACTATGAAAACACATGATAATAAAAGCACAATGAAACAATGCAAGTCAGTAATAAAAACATACCGGTTAAAAGCCCCGCTACGAGGGCATAAAAGCCCATAGGATGGGGCAGTCTATAATGATACGGATAAAAGAATCCATAGAATTTAAGCAGCTGAAAAGCCTGGGCACAGGGAAATGCTTTGGAGTGAACAGAATAAAAAGGAAGGCAGCTGCCGGGTGGGCCTCAAAAGGAAGGGCATTCCAAAAGACTAGATGCCACCACTAAAAAACCTCCACCTGTGGTGCACCCACATCTTACCTCTGCAGTTGGGGACACTTGAAATCAGAACCCCCAACAGACAGGCTAGCCCAGGTGTAGTCAAACTGCGGCCCTCCAGATGTCCATGGACTACAATTCCCAGGAGCCAAGGGCTCCTGGGAATTGTAATCCATGGACATCTGGAGGGCCGCAGTTTGATTACCCCTGGGCTAGACAGATATGAGAGGAGGCACTCCTTCCTATCCAGTGCCTGACACTAGCCTAGCCTTCTGAATCTGGACCGACTGAACATTCAAAGGCAGCCCTGCCCAGAGCATATTGCAGTAATCTAACCTGGACGTGATCTGAGTATAAATCATCGTGCTCAGAACACCCTTCCAAGGAACTGTTATAGTTGACATATCAGCCAAAGCTGACAAAAGGTGCCATGAAACAGTTACCAACCTCCTAGTGGGGCATGGAGATCTTCTGAAACTATAACTCATCTCCAGGGTATACGGATCAGTTCCCCTGGAGAAAATGGCTCCTTCAAAGGGTAGACTCTATGAGTTTATATCCTGCTGAGATCCTTTCCCTTTCCAAACCCTGCCTTGCCCAGCCCAGCCTCCAGCCTCAAATCTCCAGGAAATTCCCAACTCAGAGGTGGTAATTCTACTTCTCAGCTATCAGGTGGATTTGCTCTTGCCCAGATCACTTAAGGAATTCAAGATAGACAAGCATATTTGTGTGAAATGATTGTGCAACAGGCGTCTACAACTTGGGATCCGCCCACACTGCCAGGCAGCCATGTAAAGTGGTTTACCAGAGGCTCCGTAACGGTCTTCTTCTTCCTGCCTACCAGGAACTATAAAAATAGGAGTACTGTTAAGCCTTTGGCAGGCTAGGATGCATGGGTGTGGCTTGTGTCCATTTGCTTAATTATAGGTTGCATGGGCCAGTTTAAAAGATGCTAAAAAACGGCTCATCCTCACAAACAAAACAGCTAGAATATAGACTTTAATGAACACTAGGAAATATGAAAAGCAACTTGATAAATGGATACTTAACAAAAAATATCCCACTTTAATCCCATACTTCCATCAAGGAGCTTAATACATGGTTTCTCCTTTCTTAATTTTATCCTCACAGCAACCCTGTGAGGTAGGTTATACTGAGTGTCTAATTGCATATTATATCTTTCCCAAGTCAATCTCCAGATCCAGTCTGGGAGCTCTAAGCTTTAGTTTCAAGACACAGACATGCAGGCATTCAAATTTATTGTATGGAATACATGAATACATGGAGAAGGGACTTAAACCTCCCCTACAGTGCAATTTCCCCAAGATGAAATGGCCCAGGGATCTCCTACTTGACTTGTGGGGAAAAGAAACTTCTACTGACAAGCTTAACATGGGTAATTTTCCACAATGGGGAAATGGTCTGGAGAGAAAGTCTTAACTCTTTATAGTCCCAGTCTGAATTGCATCCTTGCATGCATGGGACACACAGAGCTCCCAAACCATGTTTGTCATCCCAACCTGGGGATAAACCCAGGTAAAGCATAACAGGTAGCTTAGCCCTGGCAGAGTGTCACTGACCCAAGGCCACCCACTTTGCTACTTGTCTGGGAATTAATTTGTACTCCAGTTCTATTCCATGTTTCTGAATACTAAAATACGCTGGCTGCCAGTATGGGATAGATCTTAAAAAGCATGGGAGATAGTATTGAACCTGGGGAACACCACAGTTCAAGCATCCATGAGCACAGCAAGAATCCTTGCTACCACCACTTACTATGACTGTCTCCCCAGATTGGACTTGAGCCACTGTAACATGGTGTCCCCTCCACCCCAGTCCCAGTAGGCTTAATAGAATATCATGGTCAAGAGACCTGAAGGCTACTGAGAAATGCAGCAGAACCAGCAGAGTCACATAACCCCTGTCTAGTTTTCACTAGAGGTCATCAACCAAGATGTCCAAAGCAATCTCTGTTCAAAACTGCAGCATGAAGCCAGATTAATATGGGTCCAGAAAATCAGTCTCTTCTAAGAACCCCTAGAGCTGAGAAACAGCCACCCATTCAAACACCTTGCCCAAGAATGGAAGAGAAGAGACTGGCTAAAATTCTCCAAAACCTTGAGCTAGAGCAACACGCTATTGTTAAATTAACAGAATAGTAGAAAGCAACCCCGGGAACTGATATTTTCATCTCTGCAGAATGAATATTGTACAGAACATTGATGCTATTACACAAAATTTAAGATTGGATAAAATTCCATGTACAAGAGGATGCTAACATTTATTTAGATATGTAAAAATGGGCTAAAGAAGGCACACAAAAATTACTTATAGAAAGAAATTCAAATAGAAAACCATCCTATCTCTACCATGGATGTTAGATTTACTGGGACCTTTGTTTCCATAATCTTGCTTAATTCAGGTTCTATTTATACAGTATTTTAAAAAATGTGTTAATTGTCAGATGGTTTAAATGCTCTGAAGTGCAATGCAAACCAGAGTTCTAAACACATTGACTTCCATGGTCTTAGTAGGGTTAACATTGACTTCTCAGTTATGGAAGAGGCATCTTTAGAATGAATCAAAGAATTCTTAATATAATTGACCTTAATAAGAATATAATTATTCTTAATATAATAGTTATTGGGTGTTCATTTCTCCTCTTCGTGGAGTTACGCAGTATTCAAAGATTATATTAACCTTGGCCTACAAAGGAATAATTTTTAAACCATTGTTTTAAAAATCCTATTGGAGGTTTTTCTCTCCTTGTGTCACACTGCCAGTAAGAAAGCACATTTTGGATTACTTGTAATGGGATAATACATCTGTTCCTGCTTATTTCGTGGTGGATGGAAAAGACCCAAGACCCCAGAAAATTAATGGAAACCATACAGAAGTGTCTTTGCATATCTCCGCCACTGAATTATGCCCACACCCACTTCTTAAAGGTGGAAGCAAGAGAATTCTAGGGCTGGCTTGCTTTCTTTGCACTGAGTAAGTAGAAATAAAAGTGAAATACTATGATCCAAAAGTGAGACATTGGGTAAATCTGCATAGTAACATGTAGCTGTGACTAGAGATGAGTGATTCAGTTTGGATAAACCTGAAAATATTCAAATCAGTGGTGATTTGTGTTCTTTTCACCCAAGCCGAATCACACATCCCATCAGTTTAAAGAGCCAAATCAGAGAGGTCCAAATCACAATTCGGCTGATTAAGACCATTTCAACTTTTAAAGGGGAAAGTAGTTAGCTTCTTCTTGCTGCCTCTGTCTCTTCTCTAGCCAGTCTTTCCTGCATGTTGCAGGGTCAACATGATGGAAGGGGCATCCTGACCTCCAGTGGGAGCTTGCCAACTATATTCTGCATGATCATGCCACTTTTGGGGGTTTTTGAAGCCAGACAAATGTTTCATGGATTTCTCAATGGTAAAAAAGTTGAGAAAGTCAGGTTTAGACACTTTTACTACAACTTCAGGATTGGGCTTCTAATTTCTCCCTGTATAGGCTAGTGAGGGTATCAAACTAAAATATGATTCAAGTATGAATACATTACTTTTTTTGTCGAACACACAGATTGTGTAGTAAAAGAAACTTGCTTACAGAGTGGGAGAAAAACAGCTATTACTTTTCGGGAATGTTCTTCATTGATTCATCAAGATAAGGATTACAAAATGTTTGAGCTGGAAGGAGAATCACAGGATCCAATGGCACCAATTTATGTGGAAATGAAATTAGTGCCTGGACCATGTATAGGGTTGTCAGGTCTTTCCTGACAACTGGCAGGGGAGGGAGGACTTACTTGGAACAGGAGAGGGGCCTATCCAATATTCAGTGATGTATCTATATCACTGCCTATGTGACCCAGGAGTCTTTGGCTTCTTAACATAACGCTTTTGTACAAATACCAGAACAGAGCATTAACCCAGTGTCCCGGATGGGTCACAGGGGCAGTAAAATCACTGCACATAGGATGTATCTCCCTGATTTGGGGGGTACGTTCACCTTCACTGGCCAGCTGATTGGTGGTGGGGAGGTAGGCCCCGTCAACAGGAGATCCCCACCTCCATGGAGAGATCTGGTAGCCCTAACCATGTAGAGAGTGTGATTATTTAAGGTCTGCCAAATCTGGCCTAACAAACTCCATTGGAGTTGGGGGCAGTGCCTGTGGATAGGTAAATTTGGGTAGAGATTTCAGCTCTTACCTATGGTATAGCATAGAGTTTCCTCTTTGAAACTACCACCTTCTTCAGGAGAACTGATCTTTGTACTTTGGAGATCGGGAATTTTTGTTCTTCTTATTTGACCTTTTACATATTAGATATTTAAACCTGGCTGGGGTTTTTTTTTAGGGCTTTTTGTTTAGATCCCTTGCCAGATTGGCCTTCTCTACAAACCTCAGCCTAGTCTAGTTTTAGTCTCTGCTCTTTAATCTGAAATATCTGTCATTATATGCTTATTTTCACCGATTCACATATATTTAAATTATGGGGAACCCTCATCCCCAGCTTTTTCATCATCTTGAATCATCTAGTCTTAGAACGGTTACAAGGTGGCTAAAAGGTGTCCAAGGGTAACTAATCTGTGGTAAGTAATCTTTAATAGTCTTTTCAACAAGAAGACAGAGATCAAATAATGGCCTGCTTGTTTTTAGTCTTTTCCCCTCTACCCAGGCATCTCTCTGTGTCTCTTTCTATATATAGCTGCCACCTCCTCAACAGGTTTTCTATGAAGTAGGGATACCTCCTCTTCTGCTATCTACTAATATACCTAGCTGATTCTCAAATGGTGTTGAGGCCTCTAAGCACCATCTTCAAAGGAACTGAGATAAATCCAAGAGGAACAAACCTTTTAAATTCAGGGGGCAACCTATACTTTGATCTTTGACTTCAATGAATCCCTGTCATATTTCTGATTTGCCTTTCATGCAGCGTTCATTGAAGATAATTATGAAGAAAGTTTTGAAATACATTTGCTACCAGCTCAAACTCATAGGGCTGCTGCTGGGAAATACCTGAAGATTTTGGGGATAGATCCAGGGGAGGTTGGTATTTGGAGAAGGGAAAAGGCCTCCACAGGGTATAATTCTATAGAATCAACTCTCCATTTCATCTTCTAGAGCAGGGGTAGTCAACCTGTGGTCCTCCAGATGTTCATGGACTACAATTCCCATGAGTCCCTGCCAGCAAATGCTGGCAGGGTCTCCTGGGAATTGTAGTCCATGGACATCTGGAGGACCACAAGTTGACTACCCCTGTTCTAGGGAAACGTTTCTGTGAGTAATTACAGGGAATCTTTAGCTACCACCTGGAGGCTACAGCCCTAGCTAACAGGGTTTGAGACACTGAGGCTGCCGCTCCACAAGTCTTTTTTTTAAAAGAGAAAATTAATTATGCTGGCAGACCAGAGTGCAGCAGCAGTGCCAGCAGAGACTCCCTTTGTAAAAGAAAAAAGATAAAAAAGATAAAAGGAAACAGAAGCTGTCTGAGACAAGTTTGTGACTTGTTGCTTGTGGTAGGACCTTGCACATCTGCTCTCTTGCTGTTAGGGAAGGTTTTGCTGGGCACAAGGGAGTCAGAAGGATTTATGGGACTGCAATTAGTGTCCAATTTATCACAATGTCTTGTCACTCCCTAAAACGCATAATTTTTTATCAGTGTTCTATTTGTGTTTTTTTACTCAATCATATTAACCTTTTTTCTTTTTTGGCTGGAGTTTTGACATGAACAATGACTTTTAGTTTTAAAGGAGCCCTCCCTATTTAGGAGACCTTCCTATTTTGGGACTCCCCAATAATAGGGCATCATAAAAGGGTCCATGGTACTGAAGACACATTTTTCCTCTGGTTCACAAATGGTCCAAGAGTGACTATTTTTAAAATTTCGAACTGGAGTCTGGTTGGTGCTATTTCTACCTCAGACCGATTGGCAACTCTGGCTAATCATGATGTTGTTATTGTGCCTGACTCCGAAACTGTCACCTTTTGTGCTGGTGAGAGGGGAGAAACAATTAATTTGTAGCTGGAAGGAGCTGATAATGTTAACCCCATTGGTTGCCAACAAAATCTTAATTAAACAAATATAAATGCTGATTGAGAACTAGCGTTTCTTTCATGGGATCTCAAGGGAGTATTAGGATTAGGGAAAAATTAGAGTCATGGTTGGTAAAGTCCATGAGATGTTTAATTTATGTTTACATTATTTTAAATGTAAAAAAAATAGAGATTCTTATTTTTAGGGTTAGAGTTAGGGTTAACTATGATCCAGGATGCAGGGTGGTTAGTTTTAGGGAGTGTGTTACGGCTAGGAAAATATTACAGCCATAGTTAGGAAGGACCATGAGATGATTAAATACATTTCTACATTATTTAATACTACAGGCACCCAGGAATACAACGGGTGCTAGCACATAAACCCACACTGCGACCTTCCTGGGTTCTGGCCCTCCACCTCCCCCTGCTCCCCACTTGATCTTGAGTTCCAGTGTGGTGAAGTGTTTATAGACTAGCAAATTCTAATCTCAAGAGCTGGGTTTGATTCCTGACTCCTCATCCATATGGAGCCACCTGGGTTGCCAACTTCCAGGTGGAAACCTGGAGACCTTCAGGAAGATGAAAGAGAAAAAGACAGAATGAAAAAGAGAAAGAGACAAAGAAAGAGAGAGAGAAGGGAGGGAAGGAAGGCATCAGTTTTCCTGAAGAAAACAGGTGCTTTGGACAGGCACTGGCCCTCCTACTGCCACCCCATTCAACAGTGTCTACACAGGTCATCACTGGTCCCACCTTCCCATCCAACCCCTACATCTCTCAAAGGCTGGGCCAGGTGGGGAAGGCTGTGGGGGGGGGGGCTGCCTCCTTCCCATTCCTCTCTAATATTTCCCAAAGCTGAAGCTGGTTGTGGAAGGCTGTAGGGGAGTGGGCTGCCTCCTTCCCACCCACTCCACATCTCACAAAGGCTGGGCCAGGCATGGAAGGCTGTGGGGGGCTGACTCCTTCTTGCCCCTCCCCCACATCTCACAAAGGCTAAGCTGGGTGGGGAAGGCCATGGAGAGAGCTGCCTCTTTCCCACTCATATCTCCCAAAGGCTAGGCTGCTCAGGGAAGGCTATAGCAGATAGGCTGCCTCCCTCCTAACCACCCCATCTCCCAAAGGGCAAACAGGGCAGGGAAGGTTTTGGGGGGGGTTGCCTTCTTCCTGCCCCCCCATGTCTCCCAAACATCAGGCCAGGCAGGAAAGGTCACATGGGGGCTGCTTCCTTCCCACCACTCAAATCTCCCAAAGGACATGCTAGACAAGTAAGGCTGGGGGGGGGCTGCCTTCTTCCCACCCCCCAATATCTCCCAAGGTCCATGGGTGGGGAAGGTTGCTGGATCCCCCCAGCCCCTCTGAGTAGAGGGATGGTGGAGAAAAGCAAAGAACACTCTGATGGCCAGCTGCAGGGCCATGGGGAGGTACTGTGAGTCCTGGCCCTATTATTGAGAACTCCTCAGAGTAAAAGCCTTGCCAGGAGTTCCCAGATTCACCAGCTCAGCTGGATGAAAGCTTAATCCATCCAGATGTTCAACAGGCAGAGAGCTCTGACCAGCAAGAGGGAATGGAGCTGCAAATAACCAGGGCTTAGATTTAAAAGTTGTTACAGGAGCTTCTCATTCATCTGTCCATCCTCCAGCTGCAGCTTCCTGCACACAATTTGTCTGCACACAATTTGAACTGATTAGCCCTCATTGGTACAGTGCTCTCTCTTTATCTGCATGCAATTTGAACTGATTGGCCCTCATGGGGACAGTCCTGACTCCCTATCTGCATAAAATTTGAACTGATTAGCCCTCATTTGGACAATGACCTCTCCCTATCTGTGTGCAATTTGAACTGATTAGCCCTCACTGGGACAGTGCTCTCTCCCTATCTGCATGCAATTTGAACTGATTGTCCCTCATTTGGACAGTGCTCTCTCTATATTGGTGGCACACCCCCAGGAGGGCCAATCAGGTAGGGAGTGAGTTGTCAACTTGAGCTTTATTATGCTTACTGATAAAAATTTGTGTAAAAATTTAGGGATTCATATTGGGGGATAATATTATACTTAGGGTTAGGGTTATCTTAGATAGGAAAGGCTGTGAAGTATTTAGATTTTATTTACATTATTTTAAATGTAAAAAATTGGGATTTATATTGAGATTAATTTTGGTGGTAGGTTTAGCAAAAGTATGGTTTTAGAAGGGTAATCATTAGACTTGGAGGGAATGTCAGGGCTGCATAAGAGTTAGAGATATGGTAAAGAAAGGTCATGAGACATTTAATTTCTTAGACCAGATTTTGTATTGGTTTGTACCTTGTACAATAGATATTGGTTCCCTCAAAGCACTATGTCAATTGTAATTTGGTAAAGGCAGTCTTGCTACTTAACTTTGATTCTCATTTTTGTCAATAAAAGGGAGCTGCCAAATACATATTTACAGAGTATTATAAAGACAGACATCATCATTTGGAAGTTTGTAATACAATATCAGCACCAGGAAATCCATATCTCTTGTCAATGTAAATATGGACTAAGAAACCACTCTGGATTATGTTGACAGCCAGCTCTTTTGGCACTGACAACCAAAAAGAAAGAAAGAAAGAAAACACACCCACACTCCCCTCCCAGCTTTCAACTCACAATCCTTCCTTCTCCAAATCTCAGACTTTCCCACACATTATTCAAACCAGTTGAGGGAAAGATGATCAAGATTTCCTCCAGGTTCCTTAATATTGTTATTTTATTTGTTGTATTTATATACCGCCCTCCCCTCAGGCTCAGGGCAGTTTATAGTTAAACTGTTACAACTGATGTTTCTTTGGTTCAGGTGACGGGGAGGGATGGTGCTGAGATTCAGGTGGCAATATTGTTCTGCAATATTAGGCTGCAGTATATCTCCAAATTGAGTAATACTGAAACTCAACAAGGTCTAAGTAAGCTAATAGATATTAATTCAGGGGGATGGATATCTAAATAACAGTTGTGGAATACCATAGATGATACATATTATACAGAGTTGTCTTTGGGAATAATGGCAACAGCTAAATGTTTTGCCTGGGCTTAACCAGATACACAGGGGCCTAATCAGCCTGCTTACTGGGGTGAGGCCAGACTCTTCCCAGCCAAGTTTTGGAGGGAAAGGGGAAAGGTGACACCATGGCTAGGAAAGAGGCAGCTCCCATCCTGAAGTAGTTACACATCCTTGTTTTAATGTACCTCCTTTACTTCTCCATCACCTTGAAAATTAGCAGTTTCCATATTCTATTATTTTAATAGAAACTGCAACATGTTAAAGAAACAAGACAAGCAGAAATTGAGTATATCAAATGAATTCTACTCACTGGCCTAGATCCCACAGATCTGCACCTCACATTGGCTATTCCTTTGGCCAGTTAAAAAGTCTTCCATCGATACTTGCAGAGGAGGCTTTTGCCCTGGAGATGGTCACTTGTGCCTGGTAATGGTGCAGCCATTTGTGGAATAGATACATGGGATGGAACCCACTTTTCCAGGTAACTGAATTTAGATCAGGTTGTCAGAATGACTTCAACTATTTGGTTTTATAGGGAGTTCACTGAGTTAGCAAAATGAAATTACTAACAGTCCAATTAATACCAAGTGTGTAGATACTCTGATCTGGACAGCCCAGGCCAGCCTGATCTCAGCAGATCTCAGAAGGTGAGCAGGGTCAACCATGGATGGTATCTGGATGGGATACCTTCATGGAATACCAGAGACTTCATTTAGAGTCAGGCAGTGGCAAACCACCTTTGGATGTCTCTTGCCTTGAAAACCCTACAGGGCAACATAAGTCAGTTGTGACTTGCTGATTTAAAAAAAAAAGAAGAAAAGACCTATCCTAATAGCATTAAACAATAGTAAAGAATGTTTTTTAAACAATGTCCTTTCTTGAGTTTACTTTCAGTTTATTTCATTCCAAGGACGTCAGCCAGAACGGTTTTCCAGATAAAATCCGTTTTCTACTACTTTTTCCTCAGTGGCAAGTCCTCTCTCTCTCTTTTTTAAAATGCAACAAATTTAAGTAGTATTTCTTCTATAACCTCAGTACAAGTAATAATATAAATTGGCCGATGGCTCAAAATAGTATGGAGATCCTGGTCCAAAAAGACCTTGTCGTCCAATTTATATTACTACTTGTATTGAGGTTATAGAAGAAATACTACTTAAATTTGCTGCATTTTAAAAAGAGAGAGAGAGGACTTGCCACTGAGGAAAAGATAGTAGAAAACGGATTTTATCTGGAAAACTGTTCTGGCTGACGTCCTTGGAATTAAATAAACTGAAAGTAAGCTCAAGAAAGGACACTATTGTTTAATGCTATAAGGATAGGTCTTTTCTTCTTGGCTTCAGTTATCTGAGACCGTCCTTTGTTTTTCCGATTGACAAAAAACCCCCCAAGAAAGTAGCATAGACAGACACATGACAAAAGGGCAGCTTGTGATGGTCACTGCACAAGCCATATCTACTGATTTTATCATTTTTGAATTCTGTACACGTGGGACAAATTAGCACGCAAAGGTAAGCCGGTTCCCCCAAATCCTGCCACAACCATCTGCTCACCACACCGTTGCCATACCACTTTAAATATTCCCTAATTCTCTAAGTTCCTATAAAGTGCAGTTTTATGGGGGGACAGAAAAAAGTAAGATGAGACAGAGAGGCAGAGAGAAATTCCGAGCAACGAATAATAGAGCAGTAGTATTAATATGTTGTAAAAAGAGAGGTTTACTTAGTTATTCCATTCTCGATGTAAGTTGTTCTGTAAAATCCAACCAGGGAACCGTTCAAATGGCCTTGGAACTTCATTGTCAGGAGATAAGTGTTAGGAAGGAGGTCTTCTGCTGCTTCCATCACTACATATTCCTGTGGGTTGTACTCAAAGCATCGCTGTACAGCAATTGATTCGCCGGAGGACTTCCTGAGCAGGGGCATTTCTGTGATCTTCGTCTCTCGGAGGTGAAGCCACACGTGCCTGGTCTGTTGTTCCAACTGAATGGAGATCGTGACATGCCCAGTGTAACGATCTGCTTCCATCTCTGGCGTCAGCTCCAAATCATAATGAAGTGGCTTAATGTAGAGGGGTAACCTGAAATTTTTCCAGTCTCCACTCTCGTCATTCTGGGCAGGGCAAGGGTCTCGGTCTTCTGGTGCGGGGCTTGTGGGTGGTCTCGTTGGCACCTGCTCATCTTCTCCATCAGCATGACAGTCCTTTGGCCGGCTCAATCCCAGTGCAAGTCCCAAAATTAGACCTACTGCAATGACCACACCACAAATGATGGCCACGTGCTTTTTCTTCATGCAGTACTTTTTGGGTGACTTATCTTCAAAATCCATTTTTTGCATCTCTGTTCCCCAGACCCACAGTAAAAACAAAAAGTCTTACTCAAGCAACACAGCAGTGTTGTCACTTCTGAACTTTTTTTTTTTATAAATACTGGTTCAGCAGGCTCCGTTTTGTATTTTAAGAAGATTTGTATCTCTTTCCTCTCTCACTGACTCCTCCTCCTTCTCTCTCTCTCTCTCACTCCCTCTCCCCCTTACCTCCCTAGGAGACACTCCGTTGATTAAAAAATAACATTTGGTTTTAAGCAAAGGAAAGTGACCGCTCAAAAAGAATGCAGCTAGGGAGGGAAGGCAGAGGAAATTAACACAGAAGAACATTGTAGCCGCTGCTGCTACACGCCTTATAAGCCAAGCGACCCCACCCCCAACTCCTCCTGCTCTGGTCAGAGTTAAATATAAAACAGTGCCGTGTTAATCAGCAGTTGGAGATGATCAAATGCCAAGGCTCCGTCAGCAGCTTTCCAAAAGAGAGATCATAGACAGGGAAGTGTAACTGCTTGGAAATCTCTCAACCTTTGTCATTGCCTCTTTGCTTTGCCCTCCGTTTCATTTACCAGCAAGGATTTCCTTGAACTTCTGCCTCTACCCGTTGTGCAAGGAAATCTCCCTTCTCATGTTTACCCCCCCCCCAAAAAAAATCCACACCTCTCATTTGGTTTGGGTTTTCCCCTCTCTAAGTTACAGAGGGGCTTTTTGCCCTCCCACCTCCTTTGCTTCTTTGCTCTTTTCCCCTGTGGTTACAGAGATCGTTTGGCCATAAAACGAGATTGTTTTGCTGAAGACTGTAAACAACAGCCCTTTGTCCACATACAGAGCCAAAATGTAATCTCTGAGTGTTGGAGCAATTTGTGGGAGCTGCTTTGTGTGTCATAAGAGGAGCAGAATGCCCAACTGGGTTTGAAACCGCCTCCAATTAAATTTCTCACAGCTTAATTGGAAGCATCTCCTTGGGCCGATTCCACACGGATGGTAAAGGCCAGGGAGGGGTCTATATGGACCCGGGGGCTAATCCCTGTGTCCATATGATGATGACGCCAGGCCACCGCCCTCCTGAGCCCAATGTGGGATGTGGATCAGGTCGCAGAAGTCCTGTGCTAAGGGAAATGTATTCTTCCACGTTCCCTTTCAGTGCTGCAGGGGCCAATGATCGCCCCAGTGATCATGTGCATTTGAAGCCATCCTCCAGTCTACTTTCCACCAACTTAATTAGGTTACCTTTTTGGTTAAATATGGTTAAATGGCAGGCCCATCAGGATGTCTCCTCCTTACCCTACAGAGGCCTGCAGGGGACAAACAATGCCCTGGATGGCTTCGTGGTGCTTCGTGGCACCACAGGGTGGGCTAAGGCACTGGTTGTGCAGATTGCAGGATGGTGGGTTTGTGTTCCATGCAACCCTACCATCCAGCAAACTTCAACACGCCCCACTGTCTGCCCCCCCCCATTTTGGCAGAACCTACCTGCCACCACTGCATTTCCCGGGGACACCGGGTGTCCTGCTGAAATGATCCGGTGCTGATATGTATCCCCCATGGGGACTCAGTATGCTATGGAGCATGCAGCTCTGCAGCAATGCACTGGCAGCAGCCCAGAGTGGTGCCACTGGTGCAGAATAGCCCCCATTCAGAAGCAGGTCACAAGGAGTTCAGTCAGGGTAACCTCCCAAGATGAATAGGGCTGAGCATAGTGGAATCGCCCCAGTGATCATGTTCATTTGAAGACGTCCTCCAGCCTACTTTCCACCAACTTAAGCAGTTTTCTTACCAGTGAAAACTCTATTTGGAATGGGGAAAAGCTGCTTAGATGGCAAATGGCTTCAGGCTCTGCCCAGCAGAGTTCTGGGAAACAGGGCATGGTTCCTATATTGCCCTGCTATATGTCTATTGGAATGCTTTGTTAAAATGTTGCAGATGTGAATGGCTTGCATTGTCTTTCTTCAAGGTTCAGTTTCCTCTCCAGGGATTCCGGATGAGTGCGAATGGATCTCATCTCTAATACACAAACTTTTCCATCCATGTAAAGTACAATGCAGTGCCATTTTACATTCGTGCTCATTATGAGCCATTGCTAACATATATTTAACCAAAAAGGTAACCTAATTGTGTTACAACATAGGGTAGGTCAGGTTATTGCACAACAGCAGAGTGATCTGTTTCAGTCATGAGTAATGGGGGAAAGACAGCAATAACCCCGAACATGAGAGAAGGGGTGTTAGATTCTTGCTCCTGTTTTCTTCTGCACGATATTGGAATGTAAGCTGTGCTCAGGGAGAAGGTGAATTCTGTGTCCTGAGAATATTGCTTGCAACTTTTGCACATGACAGACAAGTCACAGTAGGAAGAGAGTCACTCTGGACAGAAGAGGAAACAAAACCCGAGGAGGCCCTTGTTAATCCCGACAGGTGTGGGCCTGTATTTGGAAGGAGGTGCTTATGTTGTTATTAGACCTGAGTGCATCAGTGATCCAGCTGACTTGGCATGTAAAGTACGGATCAAGCCCAGGATTACATGTCTGTTGATTCAATGAAAAAACTACTCTGGGAGCATTCGATGGGAAAAGCAAAGCAAGTCATCGCTCAAGCTAGAGATAGCAGACTCCAGGTGGGACTTGGGGAACTGCTGGCATTACAGATCATTACTGCTAGCACTCTATGTGTTTTAAACCCCGGCATGGATAAATACAGTCAGCCCAGGAAGCTGCTTTCTTCTCTGCTCTACCTCTCCAATTCCCCGTAATTCAAGTATGACATCAAGTACCACTTGACAGCAATAACCACTTGAATCAGCAGGAAGGGACACTTGCAAAGCAAATTCTGTGCTGCTGTTTATGGGGTGGGGCTGAACAAAGAAGAAGAACAGAAACGGAAAGAGGAATCGCCTGGGCTAAGCTCCGGCCAAGAGAGACTGTGCACATCACCTGTGTAATTTAAATCTTCCCCAAACTCTTATTGACTCATGTTGGACTTTCCAGTTGCCTTTCTCAGGATTTTTGTTGTTGTTGTTGTTGTTGTTCTGTTTCTGAATTCTAGCATTTTCTTATACCTTGACTTGCACCTTCTGTCACTGATAAAATATTTGCAACTGTGTAAAAGTCAGAGGATTACTCACAATCCAAAAAGAGAAAACCTTCACGAGAAGACTAGAGAAACTTAAATTGAGTGCCGAACTTAAATTGAGTGCAGTGTAAGTAGCCAGCCAGTCATATAAACATTCCAGTCACATAAATATTGTCCCCCATTGATTTATATGGCAAGAGTACAGAGAAAAAATTGTGCATCCTGTTGAAAGGCCATGGCACCACACTGAGTGTTATAGACTTGCATGCGTTATGGGAAGTGTTTGGACAGCAAGCATTGAAAGTTAGCTAAATGGAGAAATGCTTTTGCCAGCTCTCACAAACACATTTCTCAAGCCTGGGGCAAAACCAACACCATGCAATAACCTAGAAATATGCCAGGAATGCACTGCTAGCGTAGGTTGCTGTCACAATTCGGCAGGATGTTAGTCTATCCTAATTGGGTCACCATTATTGGAAAAAAAACATTCTGGGCAAAATCCAGAAAAGGTTAAGGAAGCAAAAAGGATTTCTTTTGGACAGAGGGCTACCTTGTTCTGTGCTTTATATTTTGACAGTTTGCTCTTTTTTTTACCAAGTTCTGACTCTTAATTTCCACAGCTTTCTTAACTTGGGGACAGGGATGGTTGGGCCATATCTCAGTTCTAGGGTAGCCTCTCTGCAAGCAGAAGGATCAAGAACTTGATGTTAAGAAGACCTCTATCTGAGGTTCTCAATATCTCCAGCCAGTCAGCATTTACAAGACTGATGCAAACAGACCTGTGGTCTGATCCTATGTTTATGTGTTTGTGTGTTCATGTGTGTGTATGTGTATGTTCAAAGGATATAGAAGCCAACATAAGGCCGTTTCACATGGTCTTTAAAAAAAAAATTCCCTTAAGCTGACTATTGGTAAGCTGTTCTCCCCTTCCTGAGTGCTCAAGAAAGACCAGATGGAAGATCACACAGCTGAAGCATCACATTAGCCTAGTGAAGGGAGCAAAGAGGATGACCAGTATGAGGAAGGCTGAAGAGTCCAGGACTTTCACTTTAAGAGATTTACAAAATTATGCACAGGAAGGAGAGAGTTAACAAAAAGACATATTTCTCACTCTCCCCAAATACTAGAATGTGAAGTCTGTTTGTCTCTGAATTCCAGATGCTGTCCATAAATAATAGGAGAGATGTTGTCTACAGGACTACAGGATGTTGTCTAAACTACCTGCCTGGAATCAGAATGCTGGACAAATAGACCTTTGATACAGCCCTTCAGGGCTCTTCCATTAAACCCAATCTTTGTCAAGAATAACATAACTTTTGAGAAAAAGTCAAGTCAAGATTAAGTCAAGTCATGGTTTAAGCCATCTTCCGAGCATTTCATCGAGAAAACCGTGGGGGCTGCAGAGAAGAACAATTACTAATGGCTTCCATTATATGACTTTAATCCTTGTGTTTCCAATCTGAAAAGACAGTACTTTATGAGTGAAAATTATGGCAAAATAAGTATTTTTTTAAACCAAGGCTTCTCATAAAACTGCAGTGATATGTCTTGCTTTTTTTTTTTTTACCCTGGATAAATTTAAAAATCTCTTGATGGTATTAAAAACTGAGATGAAGAAATCAGC
Organism: Paroedura picta; assembly: GCF_049243985.1. Classification (NCBI taxonomy): domain Eukaryota; kingdom Metazoa; phylum Chordata; class Lepidosauria; order Squamata; family Gekkonidae; genus Paroedura; species Paroedura picta. The sequence continues at coordinate 66,806,279 of NC_135378.1, forward strand.
TTTTTATTCCACAGAAAATATACAACCAAAAGAACTACTTTTTTAAGTTCTTAAAATTCTTTTAAGTCATTTCATAACATTCAATCCAAATTTCCCCAACAGTATCACTGCAGGGAGCTTTGAGTGTGACCAAATGTCCCTGAAGGTAACATGTTTGAATCCCATTTTTCTCTCTCTCCATATATCACTAGTCTAATCTGAATACAGATGTAATGCTGGCATTTATATCCACCCAATGGGTCAAGCAGATTTGACAATGTTTACTGTACATTCACAAAGGATGGACAGTCTGACTTTTACTAATCACTATCTGATCCAAACTATAATTTAGTCATTGAAATATTACATCCTGCCTTTCCTTGTAGCTCAGGATGGCTTCAAACAATTTTAAATATACAAAATAAAGGCCTTTCCTACCAATAATTCCTGCATTTGAGATCCTATTAAAGCCCTGACAGATAAAATGATTTTGTAATACTTTCTGAAAGTTTCTGTTCGCAGATTCTGTTCCCATTCGATTTATAATTCAGCTCTTAAAATGTGTAAAATTTAGTTTCTTAACTCCCAGCTGAGTTGCTATAACAGACACCCCCCACATACACACATGAGAGCCACTTTGGTATAGTGGTAAGGAGTGTGGACTTCTAATCTGGCATGCTGGGTTTGATTCTGCACTCTTGGGCTCACCACGCCGCTGATAAGGCTGTTCTGACCAAGAAGTAATATCAGGGCTCTCTCAGCCTCACCCACCTCACAGGGCGTCTGTTGTGGGGAGAAGAAAGGAAAGGCGACTGTAAGCCACTTTGAGCCTCCTTCGGGTAGAGAAACGTGGCATATAAGAACCAACTCTTCTTCTTCACTATGGCTCCTTGGTTCTTCTGGAACCATTGGGAGGCCACTTGGAGGGCCCGACTAGTACATTAGTTAGTGGCCAGACGGGGAATGACTTCAGAGAGCCTCTGGGTTTAGAGGGAAGCACCCTCTAAACTGCCAAAGGAGTTATAAGACACTAGTTAGGACTGTGTGGGAGGGGGACGGGAGGGTTAGTTAGTGCAGTTGACTATGGCTGGGAAGATTAACTCAGCTCCATATGGGAAGTATACCAGGAGAGGAGGGGGGCTTCAGGGGGGACCCTGCCCAGGATGGGGATCCTGACGATTCAGGGTAAAGGGAAATATAGCAGTGGGAGGAGGTTCAACAACAGGTGGGGAATGACATATGCAGATCCAGGCAAGCACTGGCCATGGGGTTCCCATGGCCATAGGCCTGGTCAATACGTGAATTGCTTTTCTAAGCTCTGTCTTATCCGCAGACTTGGGAGAATGAGGGCTAGGGTGGAGCCAACTTCATCTTCAGGATCTGGCCTTCTAAGGAGCCGTCAGGGCTGATCTCCTCTAGGACTGACTAATTTGTTCACCTTGCAGTCCAAGGGACTCGCAAGAGTCTTCTCCAGTACCAGAGTTCAAAAGCCTCAATTCTTTGACACTCAGCCTTCCTTATGGTCCAACTTTCACAACCATACATTGCAACTGGGAAGACCACAGCCTTTAGATGTACTTTTGTTGACAGGTATTAGCGAGCTTTTTTATGGGTAAATTCTTTTCATTCTGCTGTGACCTTCATGCCATGATTGATACAGAATGTGAACTGGAAGCTCTGTGATCATCACAGGGGATGATGTTTGATGGGTTCAGATGGCTTTCATTAACCAAAGTGGACAAGATGCTGGGAGCAGTGAGAGCGACCACTTGCCTTCTGGATCCCTGTCTGTCATGCTGCTCAAATTGGGCAACCAACGGATAGGAAGCCCTTTGAGGGACATTGTTAACCTTTCCCTGACTTCTGGAAAGTTCCCTGAAGGCCTGAAGGAGGCAGTAGTTTGCCCCCACCTGAGAAAACCATCAATGGATCCACAGGACCCCACTGGCTACCGCCCGGTTTCACATCTTGTATTTCTGGGAAAGGTAGTTGAGAGGATTGCCATGGTCCAGCTCCTGGCATTCTTGGAGGAAAATTTAGCCCTTGATCCATACTGGCCATGGCCTGGAGACTGCGCTGGTCACCATGATGGGTTTCCATCCTGGCCATGGCCTGGAGACTGCGCTGGTCACCATGATGGACCATCTCTGGTGCCAGCTGGATTAGGGCAGTTCAGCTATCCTTGTGCTTTTAGATCTGATGGCCAAGTTTGATGTGGTTGTCCATCAACGACATCAGTGGGTTGTTAGCCTTTATATAGATGTTACACAACACGGGAGATAAGAAACTTCACAGGACAACTCCAGAATTGAAGATAACCGGTCTCCAATGGCAACTCTTTAGAACTTATCTGTTTGGAACAATTTAAACTAGTCCAGGGCACATCTTCTGCGTACAAACTGTTGACAGAGTGATTGCACAACAGAAGCAGACAGGCTGATAAAAAGGAGTAGAGAAAGCTTTATTCAGGAACTAACATACTGGATAGTTTTAGCGGGTGGCCATGCTGGTTTGTGATAAAGCAATTAGACTGAAGTCCAGAGACCAACAAGAATTCCAGTGTATCTAATGAAAGGAGATTTGATTCTTCAAAGCTTATCCCCTGAAACTCTTTTTGGTCCCTAAAGTGCTACTGGATTCAAATCTAACTGCTTAATGTATAGACTAGAGATAGATTCCTAGCTACATAGTTATCAGAGAGAGGGGGGTGGGTTTAGGGCCCTAATGAAAAGGAGGATTTTGGAGACAGATTCAGGTGGGTTGCCATGTTGGTCTGAAGCAGAAGAACAAAATTTTAGTCCAACGGCACCTTTAAGACCAACATGATACATGAAAGCTTATACTGTGAATAAAACTTTGCTGGTCATAATGGTGCCATTGGACTCAAACTTTAATCTGGAGACAGACAAGGAATGACAATTATCAAAAAAATAAGGTTCATATAACTACTATCCTATCTTTCCTATTGCTATCCTCTGTCAAGTTCTTTTATCTTCTTTTATGCACCAGATATTACTTACTGTAACACAAATGCCTCAAGAGGGTGGCATGATCTACTTATGAAAGGCTGTAGATTAATACAATCAGAGCAACCAAGAAGCATGGTCTTTGACTACATTCAGAAGGAGTCATCAATTAATGCCAGCAGGACCATCTCTGACCTGGTCTGAAAATGGTCCAGAGCACATGACTTATCTAAGAAGACCTAGAGTTGGTCCACTTCTGCTCTCTCAATCACTTTGGCCAGGATGGACAGATTAGAGACTGGGTGACAATTAGCCACATCATTTTTCTATGGGGATTTTTTATAAAGGCAGTGGCCTCTTTGACTAGCCAAGAGAAAGTACTACAAGTTAGTGATTGATTTATGGGTAACATCAAGGACTCATTAATGTCATTCTGATATGATTTTAGCAGCCAAGAAGGGCAAGGATCTAGTGCATAAATAGTAGTCTTCACAGATCCCAAGATTCTGCCAACATCCATCATGGTAACTGGGTCAAAATGGTCCATAAGTAGACCAGATGATTTCTTCTGCTGAGCTGGCATCCAGATTAGAGCATATTTCTGTTGTTTTATCAGCTTTTTGAAGGTATCATGAATAATTGCCTATTCCTGAGACAATAAAGGCTCAATTCAGGAGTCAGCAGATATTAGGAGACCTTAAGCAATTGGGATGGTCATGAACTAGCTGAAGCAACTGTTACTGAGACATAATATCTCTTTGCCATTGTCATTGCCATTTCATTTTGCAAAACTGTTCCTGCTATGACTTTGACCATCTCTGTACATCACTTTGTGTGTCTGCTCAGGTGACAGATTTAGAAGCCTCATAAATCAGTACTTCACTAGCAGCTGTACAACTGAACCAAAATCAACAAGTCTTTACGGTGCTGCCAGGCTACCAGATGTGAAAAGTGAATTTTCCCACCCCTTCTAGAAGTGTGTGCTGTAACTGAACAATGGCTTGGATCCAGTGATATTTGAACAGGAGAGGGAAATGTACTTAGCATGCTCGTGGGAATTGTAGTCCATGGACATCTGGAAGGCTGCAGTTTGACTACCCCTGGCTTATACAAAGGCTGCTGTACATGGAGACATCTTCCATGAGATCCAGCCCCCTGTCTCCTTTACCAGGTGCTCATAGGGCTTCTCAACCAAAGATAATGGAGCAGTATCTGCTTCTACCAGCTGAACATTTGGCCATCAGCTTGGCTGTTGTATGTCTTTGGTAACCCACCAGGCATTCATTATTATACCTGAAACAAGATCCAGACTGGCAGATGGAGTTTCAGCCTGTTTTAGCAAACAGATGAGCTCTTGCTTGGTACACTTGGCCAATCATTTAGATTTCTGCCACTGTCACCTTTCACTGTGGGTCTGCCTCTGAGCTGTGCCAGCTTTTATTCTGCAGCACAGCAGTTAAAGTTGGGAAACTTACAGTACGGAAGTGTGATGCTACTTTGCCAGGTGTCCTGTCTACAGGAAATATCCAATGGGAAATTTCCCATTTGGAGGCCATTGCAACATTATCAGAGTTTCTAGGATAATTTGCCATTTCCTGAAGAAGTCTTATAGGGCAGCTCTTTTTAACAGAGCCCGTGGGGCTTACAAAAATGTAAAGGAAGTGCATGCACGTGTGCATGAGAAAAGATGTGGGGTGCTTGTGTGAAGCACAATGGTACTGCTGGTATGGAGGCCTGTAAGAACTGGTGTGGTAATGACCTCTGGCCTTTCAGTGGTGATCTCAGGTGAAGAAGAGGCTCCAAAGAGTTGGCCTTGCTGTTTTTGATGCATGGAGAACCAAAGGTTGCTGGGACCAGAAATGCTTCTGGGCTGGAACTGCACAGCAGAGGAAACAGAGCTCAAAAACTACATATCCATATCATAACCCTAACCCTAACTCAGTGAGAATCTCCAACAGAAGTCTATGATGACTCTTGACCCTTCCCACAAGGCAATCTAGGTAGGACCAGAACCATCCTAAATTGGTGTTTCCCATTCCCAGCCTGGAAAGGCAGTTCAGAAGGATACCATGACTGGTGGTACTAAAAACTACTGTAAGATGAAGAAGAAAAAGAGTTGGTTCTTATATGCCACTTTTCTCTACCTAAAGGAGACTCAAAGCAGTCGCCTTCCCTTTCCTCACCCCACAACAGACACCCTGTGGGGTGGGTGAGGCTGAGAGAGCCCTGATATCACTGCTCAGTCAGAACAGTTTTATCAGTGCCGTGGTGAGCCAAGGTCACCCAGCTGGCTGCATGTGGGAGAGCACAGAATCGAACCCAGCATGCCAGATTAGAAGTCCACACTCCTAACCACTACACCAAACTGGCTCTCAGGAGAATCAACAAAGTCACACTTCCTCTGACTACAATTATGTCAAGAATGATATTTTCAAGTTTGAAATTATAGGGCCTTTAAAGAATGAAGAAATTTGGCAATGCTGCTATTTCTGAGCTGCCTGTTTTACTATATAAGATAGAAGCACGTTCTCCTGTTCACATAAAATATATTTGTGGCAGAATTCTGTATAAAGCACATTATTTTATTGTCTAGTGCTGCAATTAAAGATTGTCTTGCTTTTTTTTTCAGTCACCTGATTGTGTGTTATTCTTTAACAGCCTTGTAAAGTAGAACAGTAATAGCTCCTGCTGCCATGACCTTTTTTTACAGTGCAATCCTATGTCTAAACCCATCAGTTTCAATAGTCTTAAACTGGAATAATTCTGTATATGATTACGCTGTTACTATTGCTAAAAAGATTACAGAACAATATGACAAAGTTCTTGAAGGCTTTATATGGTCTGGAATTCTAAGAAGAACATAAATTCTGATCAATATGGTTTTATTGCTGTCTATAAAGTTTGAACTATATGCTAAATTTTACAGATTAACTGATCAGATAGTTGAAATCTTGCAATTTCCTTCAGCCTCACACATCAAACAGGCCACACCTTGGGTCTAATCTTTGGAGTGGATAAGCACATTAGTCTGGTGCAATTTATGAGAGTGCCATGGTTGGACCATTTGCCTTGAAGGATCAAATCAGTACCTCCCTCCCTGGTTCCCTATCTGGGAGATTATCAACTTGTCCCTAACCTCAGGGACCTTTGAGGAGAGTTTAAAGAAAACTGTGGTTAAACCACTTTTGAAAAAAATCAAATCTGGATTCTTCTGACCCAACCAACTACCACCCAGTTTCTCATCTGCCATTCATGGGTAAAGTGGTGGAGCTGTTGGTTGCTGAACAGCTTGGAGGAAACAATGACTCCTCATCCATTCTAGTCTGACTTCCAGCCTAGGCATAGGATAGAGACTCTAATTTCCCTCAGGGACGATCTCTGGAGACATTTCTTATATTGATATAAACCACCTCAAGTCGGCTGGCCAGGAATAGTGGTGAATAAATGCAATTATAAATAAATATATACATATGTACATACATACGTACGTATGTAGGTAGGAAGCTAGGTCAGTACTGCTACTTCTATTAGATCTAACAGTGGCATTTGACACAGTCCTTAAATGGCTGAAATCCTTTCTCCAGGGACAGATGGTTGTGCTAAGGAAGAAAACCTCCCAAGGAAGAAAACCTCCCAAGGAAGAAAACCTCCCTGATATGCAGGGTTCCACGGGGAGCTATTATTTCCCCAATGTTATTTAATGTTCATATGTGACCCCTTGCCCAGTTGGTCTGGAGTTTGGGGCTGGGTTGTCATCAATACACAGATGAAACCCAGCTGTATATGCTGATGGATGGCTATCCATCTACACCGCCATACTCACTAGCCAGCTATCTGGAGGCTGTGGTGTATTGGCTCAAGTAGAGTCAGGTGAAGCTCAATCCAGCTAAGATGGAGGTCCCTTGGCAGGGTTGGCAGGCTCCAGGTGAGTTAGTGCAACTCCCCACTCTTGATAGAGTCCAATTAACAATTTTGGCTACTATCAAAAATCTCGGTATGATCTTGGACACCTTTCTATTAATGGAGATCCAGGTCACACATGTTGCCCATCAGGCATTTTACCATCTTTACCAGATGTGGCAACTAGCACCTTTTCTGTTAGCGCTCAACCTTGCCACAGTGATCCATGCAATAGTCAGTTCCAGACTGGACTACTGTAACTCACTTTATGCAGGGCTAACCTTGAGGCTGCTCCAGAAACTTCAAGTGGTCCAGAATGTAGCAGCAAAGGTCTTTACTGGGGCCCAGTAGAGAGCACATATTCGACCTATGCTCTTCCCACTACACTGGCTCCAGATTGAAAACCAGATCAGATTCAGGGTGCTGGTTATGAACTATAAAGTCCTAAGCAGTCTGGGACATATAGAATAACTTCTCCTCTTACATCTCCCAAAGGAGCTTAAGACTGAGCCAAAAGAAGTTGCTTAGAATCCCGAGCCCAAGGATGTGGCCTTGACTAGGACCAGGGCCTTTTCAGCTCCAGCCTGATGGACAACTCTCCCGGGAGAGATCAGGGCCCTCTGGGATTTGGAACAGTTCTGCAGGACCTATAAAACTGTTCCACTGGACCTACGGGTGGGACCAGGAACGACACTGAAATTCTGGCTTCCCTGTACAGAACATCATCCAAACCTTCACCGTATTGACACTGGTACCTCCTCCGCTGGGAAATTAAAGGCAGTCTGAACCAAATGTACATAGAATTATTTTTATTATTATTACTAAGTAGCAATAGGCTACCAACTTAGCCTATGTCTTTATAGAGCTCATTTTGTAAATTCCATAATAGTAATTAACTACAATAGTAGTGAAGATGTATACTTTAACAAGGTCCCAATAATAATTGCGATATGGCATTCTGTACTGGCTGGAGTTTCCATATGGGATGTGGCCTCTGCTTGGATGAGCCGTTAGCCATGCCCATATTCGATGGCAATAAAGAAGTCACCATACATTTGGAAAAAGATACCCCAAAGTGTAAAACCATTCTACCTGGGTGCAAGTCAGAAGTGAAACTACATGCATTTGAATCTACATCCATTTAGCCATTGTTTTAGTTAAGAGGTACATCTAGCCTACCGATCTGAACTGCTTTAAATTACTTTTCTCTGTTTTTTATACAAATTTGGGGGAATGTCCAATGTTGGCTTTTAAAAAATGTTATTGAGTCCTTCGTTCCTCCACATTTGTACTTTTAATACCCCATCAAATCATTTCCTAATTTTTTAACTCCGGGGAATGGTAGAGGACAGGAAGGCCTGGAGGATCATTGTCCATGGGGTCGCGACTTCGCACCTAACAACAACAATAACAACAATTTTTTAAAGAAATATACTTCCTGTTGCTGATTCACACTGACAGGGAGAGAAGGGAAGAGTCCAACTCACATATTCCTTGGCATTGACATCTATTACAAAGTAAATAGCCTGGCCCTTTAGGGATGGGCAATAACAGTTGTGCAGGAAAGAGCTGTACAAGTGGACCTGGCCCATTGCTATCTGTGAAGGACATTGAAAATTAACCCACATTAGCATAGATGAAATGCTGCTGGGTGTATTAAATTTATTTTAAAGATGGTTTTGTACAGTGCATTACACTTATTAGAGGAAGGCCTGAATAAAATTGTACAAAAAATAATAATTAATAATACTTGGTTCCTGGGATAAATAAGTAGGGTCTCTTCCATCGTGATTAATTCCCCCCCCCCCATTAACCAATTCCATTTTGAAAAAGGACCTGTCAGCTTTTTATCTTTTTTCAGCAGACTTGCAGTTTCAGCTTCTCCCTTCTGTCCTTATGCTCTTGGTCTTTATCAGCTAATTGAAGCCAATCTGCAATTCCAGACAGCATCTCATTATTTCAAGCAATTAGCTGTAACACCTGGAGAGTGATCTGTCCCACCATGCAAATAATAGTGGGTTTTTCCCCCCATGAGGAATTCTTTTGCTTTAGCATGGGGTTTGAGTCTAAGCAGAATGACAGTGAGGGGACACCATGTGCTTGTGGTTTTCTCAACACATATCTAATTGCAGCTGCGTACTATATAACTGTGGCTGCATCCCATGTAGCTGGTTAGTGCACTCATTGCTGGCCATCACATGATGCTGGTTATATTCATCATATATTCTACGGGTAGTATTTAAATATGGGAAATCAAATCCCAGGGGAAGCAAAAATAATTGATTGGCAAACTTATTCAGCTTTGCTTGGCAGACTGAGGGATTTCCCCCGCAACTTGGAAAATGGCTTACTGTAAGCCCAATTATGACAACAAGGACCATAGAAACAATATGTCCTTGGGCTTCTTGCATCTGAGGTACTGCTATTCATACTCAGGACCATATCACAGGTGAAAGGAATCCTGGGATATGTCGTTTCCAGAATATATGATACCCATGCTAAGGACACAGACACACTGGGAAGACAATATTTCTCATTGCCTCTGCGCTTGTTGTAGCATTCCATTCAGCAAGGACAAAGCAGATGGACTAATGCTGGCCCATGCAAATGAAGAATTTCTTTAATATGGATGGTGACAGAAAAATTGGCTTGGGACAGAAAAAAAGATTGCACACTAGGAAACATCCCACTGATGTGACCCAAGGGACAATTAAGGTGACCATTTGCCATGATGGATATCAGCTGAACCAGATCAATGCAGGTGAAAAGAGTTAAAGCATCCTGCCAGAGCTGTCAAGAGGTTTTACAGCACTCTCTCTTAAAGATTCAGCGGAGAGATAGTATGGCTGTTTTGATCTCTACGGGGTTGCCAGGATGTAACAAATGTTTCCTGTCCCCACAGCTCTCCAAACAGAGGACAGCCGGTCACCTTAATACAGGGGTAGTCAAACTGCGGCCCTCCAGATGTCCATGGACTACAATTCCCAGGAGCCCCTGCCAGCGAATGCTGGCAGGGGCTCCTGGGAATTGTAGTCCATGGACATCTGGAGGGCCGCAGTTTGACTAGGAAAGCCCTGTATAGAACTGCTGTCAGTCTGAGTAGATGGGGGCCCAATAGTCTGGTTCCATATAAGGCAATATCATATGTTCTTAGGATTTCTACAACGGCCACAAAAGGAACACTTGATGTGCTTAAAATATGCAAAAGTTTGGTTTGGGTGTTTCTTGGACTTTAATTATATTATTAGGGTTTGTGAAATAGGCAATATTATTCTATAGAATTGAAAAGTTTGTTTTCACAAGCTAGAAAATATTTTTTGTACTGCGTTTTAGAAAGTCATCGTTTGTTACTTTCAATGACTCAGGGAAAGAATGATTGTCTTTTACTGCCTTCCAATTTAAGCCAGGCCAGATTACTATAGTAATGAATAAGAAGTTAGCAGAGCTTGCTGAATTATTTTACTGTTTGCTTATAATTGCCCTGACAAGGATTTCCCATGTTTCCCTTGTAAAGGTCATTGAAATGTTCCCTCTGCTGTTCAGTCTAATCAAGTAATAACTTGGTGATTTTCATTGTTCTTAGCTTTCAAATCCCCATCAGTCTAATAAAGGGCTGATCCTCAGTAACACAACCCATCACTGAGATGTACCCTCTAAATCAAAATACCCGTGTAATACTAGTAAGAACACTGACTTGGTTGCGGATTGGGATTAATGCTGCTAGGAGGTATTTTTATAGTATCAGGTTATTTTAAGGTTTTCATGTTGTTTTTGACATTGTAATTTGAACTGTTCTAAATTGCCATGAGCCAGTATTGCCAGGACTGGTGGGTTGGAAATTGAAAGAATAAACAGACAAACAAACCAGAAGGAAAAAAAATGTCCTGTTCCTTTTAACAGAGGCTTGATGGGATCTTATTTGTCAACTGATATTATTTACCTCCATGTCACTAAAATATTTCGTTGACCATTTCCACTCATGAAGCCTCTGTTAATGATCTGTTTTTAATCTCAAAGCTATCGCTCCTCCTCATTATACAGAGTAGTTGGAACTATGCCATGGACAAAAGATTTGTGCAACTTAGGACCCACCCAACAGAATGCATCAGATCAGCCATGTATTTTAGTGGGGTCCCAGCAATGCTGAACCTGTGGACACTGTAGGAATTTTGAAAACAGGTAGCAGATGCCACTGTAAAATGGCTGCCAAAAGTTTGGATGGAACACAGTTTTGTGTATTGAAGGGAGTTCTGTGTCTTTAAGAGCACATGGCTGTTGAGAGGCGGAGACTGGATTCCCACACTCAGGAAAAAACTCTCCTGGGAAGTGACTGAGGGGTTGTTCTTCTGAGTTCTGTTCCCGTTGTGGTTAATAAAATGTTTTATTGGTAAACAATGTCAGAGTGGCCTCCATTCTTAATATTTAATATACAGAATCTGGGGAAGTCCCAAAGTAAGTATGCTTCTACACTAGAGGCTGCTATTTCAGGACTGTTTCTGGCAAACACAATGATGATCTCTTCTGAAGCTCTGATGAGATGGATAAAAGCCAGGATGGGAAGCTAGTGAGTACTAGAAAACTCACTGGCAGGTAGCCCCGAAGCACCACATTTGAGCTCATTGTATAATGGGTTACTTGGCAGCTTCCAAGCCACACACCTTTCTTGCAGTGCCAAACAGGCAGGAAAAAAAGAGGTTTTAAAAGTCCTTTTTTGGCCACCATACATGGTGGTCAGGTTATGCTTAATGGGCCATAAATTGAGCTGACCGAATCAGCAAGCATATTGGCTTCATTAGCAGTTTGGAGAAACGATAATGATTTTAACTCAATTATGCACTGAGTGATATATAAATCATCCATACTTATGTGTAATCAGTTCTGGCTTGTTCCCATCCTCAAAGTATAAGCAGCTTTATCTGTGCTTTTGCTTCTTCTTATCTCTGTATTAATCTTATCTCTGCATTAATTATAATATTAATTATAATAATATAATTATGTATTAATTATAATAATGCCTAGCAGACAATTTACATGATAATAATTATGCTTTATGAACAGGTTTATAGAGACTTCTTTTGGCTTTTCCTGAGTAGAGGGTGGGTTGAAAGAGAAGGAAACATTGGTTGGGGGGGGGAGTTGTGAATTCCCCCCTCCCATACACAAACATATATACTGGATAAAACAGAAGACAGCCATCCCTTTGACTACTGTAAATGATTAATGGCTAGCTGAATCCATAAAGTAACTTTATTATTATTAATAATAATAATAATAATAATAACCCACTGCTATCAGCCAACCCGTGACCACCCCCTCCTCCTTCCACTTCCTTCTGAGGCTTGGAGACTGCGGATCCCTGCTGCGTGAGAGCTGTCCCTACCGCTGAGTTCCCTCACAGCTGCCTGCAGCCTTTCCAGGTCCTGGGGAGAGGGGGAGGGGAGGCCTTCTGCAGAGTTCTTCCACACACACACACCCCAATCTAGCACCCGTTGTATTTCTGAATGCAATGGGCTTGGCCCTTAGTAAGCAATAAAGCGCTGCTAGCTTACGAGTAATCTTAACTGAGGTGCAAAATTACTAGCTGAATATCTATATGCAGATATTCCCCAGGTGTGGCCCTCAGTCTCCAAATTGGTCCCATGGACTACACAGATATGTCTGAGATCTTAAAAACTCTTTTTAAAAAGAACAGGCGAAATAGTGTTCCTGGTGCAAGGGAAATAGTGCTCTTTCATTTCTACCTTCAGCATGGTGGACCTCGGGAGCTACAGTGGACCTGGTGGCAGTGTCAGAGGAGCCCAGGGTGCTGCAGTGGGTCCAGTGGTGGGTCCATCCTCAGTGCAGCCCAGGGGCCTCAGTGGGCACAGTGCTGAAACAGCAGGGGGCCCACAAAAGGCCAAACAGTATTGTGGAGGCAGCCCAGGGCAGTAGTGGGCCTGGTGGTGGCTACAGGGGAGCCTGGAGGCCAAGGTGGGATAGAAAAGAAAATGGGGGGAGATGGGATTATCTCCTATGACTCCTGTAGGGTCCCACTTATTTATATACTAATAGAAAAAATCAATCAAAACTGAGGATACCTAAACCGAGTAACTGGAGCGGTGAATGGGCAAGATGGATCTTTTTACAGAGCAGTTTGGGGGGCAATCTGAGTCTGTGCACCAGACTTGCCTGGCATAGGTGCCTCCTTATGAGGCTGGATAGATGCTGAGCATATCCTGTCCTGCTGAGGCAACCTGGTGGCCTCACAGTTCTGGGTGGCAGAGGGTTGCCATTTAGAGGCTTGTGCCCACTGGCACCCACCACCTGCCACCTTCCAGGGTAGTTCCCAGCTGGCTGGAGTCCTCCCTTATATCATTGACTAGCCAGAAAAGCAGGGTAGTCCAAAAATCAAAACAACTGCAACTGCTGTTCAAATGAGGAACCCAAATGCCTAAAGGGAATCTTCCCCTTGATTTTATTATTTGGCAAATTCAAGGGAAGTTGCAAAGAGGACTTGCCTGAGTAGGGAATTCTGCAGTCGTGGCAACATTGTTGAAATGGTCTTATCCCGTATGGCCACTCCATGGACTGCCTCTAGAAATAGCATTTGCGGATGGATCTCAGAAGTATGTTGGAGTCTGAAGATTGTTTTGTGTGAGAGTATGGGGTCATTTAAGTATCCTGGTCCCAAACCATTTAACCCAGTGGTAGTCAACCTGTGGTCCTCCAGATGCCTATGGACTACAATTCCCATGAGCCCCTGCCAGCAAACGTTGACTACAGGTTGACTACCCCTGATTTAACCAATCAGAACACATGGTCCTGAACAGGTATAATTTGCTTCCAGTTAACAGCTCTCCTAAATTCTCTGCTACTTGCCTTCATTTTGGCCATCTTCAAAGACGTGCCCCATGCAGGATGCATTTTAAAGACTTCGTCATCATAAGACATGTTTGCATGAAGCAAGATTGTTTCTCAGATCACTCAAGATCTCACAGAGCTAAACAAAAAAACCCAGCAGGTCCCCCCGTCCCCGTTGTTTCCTTCTTTTGTAGCGGAGCAAGGTTATCATTGGCATCTTATGCATGTTCTAGCTGCAATGCGAGGGGGTTGTTGTTATAATTAAACATAAGTATTCCTCTAGGAAGAGTTAAGAAACTGACTTCCTTCAGTGTTTTATGGCATTTGCAGAACGATCATCTCAGCGATGCCTGTTAGGATTTGAGCTGTCAAGTCTGTTTGTGCTGCAATTGGAAACTATTTACTGAGAAGTACAAACGCAACATTTGCATCTGTAACAGGAAAATGTGTGCTGTTTGAACTCTATTATGGAACAAAATTTTCATCTGTCAGGTTGAGTGTGTGGTTCTTGTCAATTGTAGTCAGATTTGGCCTTTTTCATATCCTATTAATAAACAGATGCACATTTCCTGGTATCCGGCTCAGCTGTACAATCTTGTTATCTAGAGAATATTTGACCATCAGCCCAGTTTACATAAATTGTTAAAAAGAGCTGCCGAAAGACTCACTTGCTGTAGTCCCCGAATTACTCAGGTGGCAACGTTACAATCCAGAGTTGGCTCAGCCTTTTTGCTTCTCCAGTTCCTTGAGTTACACATTGTTGTTTGTAGCAGGCAGTGGGATGTGTGTCCTTCATTAAGGGCCTTTCTGATTACAGTCCCTATTTCTTTTGTTAATACATATAAGCAAAATGAATGAAGGGACTTCCTCTACCTGCACGTGTATGGGAAAGAATCCTAAACTCAGGAAGAATTAGGAAAAGGCCAAATTTTCCAGAAATATTAGGGCCATTCTGCACTCAGTTAAAGAAGTGGGAGTCTTACCTATTGCACATGCCATATTTTTCGCATTTTGCATGACATCGTAAACATCCAGTGTTACATCTGCAAACCTGCTGCTACATCCTCCATTTTAAAGCGTTTGCAGGGGAATCCACAAAACTGGATTACCCCTGCCATATAGCACTAGCAGGATGAAAACAGCCAGCAAGACACTTGGACAAGACACGTGCGTTAACAAAGTGGCTGAAGTTGCGAGATTTCCAGCTCCAGTGCCCGCTCTTGAGCCCGCCTCCCTTTCTCTTAACCCGGAATGGGGCTTTCTTTCTTTCTTTTTTTTTTTTAAAGAACCTGCCAGGAGCAACGAATAAACACACAATCGCCCAGTCAGAGGACAAAATAAACTTTTCCCCACCAGTTTGCCCATAAAGCATGCATCTTCCCCACCAACCCCCCCTCCATTTTTTTTAAATCTTCAAGGCTCCGGATTGCAAGAGGGCTTGCAGTAAAAGGAGCCCTAAGCATCTATGAATAGATGCATATGCATTTAAACGCAGAAGTCATTAAAAAAAATTAGCTCTCAGTCTCTTTAAAAGAGGGAGAAAGGTGATGGGCTGCCTGTCATGACTGACAGGGGGAAGAGATGAGCGTGAATAGCATGTTCCCTCTTCCGCCATTTCAAGCAGCCATGCAAAATGCCAGGAAGCACTAGATGGCAGCAGAGGAGCCAGCAGGTGAGGAATTCTGGGAATTTCAAACAGAGGCTGCATAGCCATCTGACGGAGAGACTGATTCTGTGAAGGCTTAAGGGGGTGGCAGGTTACAGAGGATGAGTGATAGGGTTGTGAGTGTCCTGCATAATGCAGGGGGTTGGACTAGATGACCCAGGAGACCCCTTCTAACTCTATGATTCTATGTAATTATCTTATATATTTATTATTTTAAATCCTTTTTAATGGTCAAATGCTTTAATGTTTATTTTAATGTTCACCAGCTTAGGCATCTATTTAGGTGGAACGGCAGCATAAAAATGTTTTCAATAAATAAATGACATTCAATTAAAATTAAGTAAATAAAAAAAATCACTGACAACAACAAAATGCATGCGCATCTATCAGTACTTTAGATTTTGTAGTTCTTTTCCAAAGGATTCCAGTATAATAACTGACAGCTTATATAAAATGACGTTGAGAGTATCTTTATTCATGGGAAGATATTCATTTGCTGCTCTAATAATTTGTTGCAATCATTTTTAAACCTTAGGAAAGACTATGTGCCAGCACAGTCCTACATGCTATTATAGCCTACTTGTACAAAAAGATATTCCATCTTTTTACAAAACAGCTCTGTGAGACAGCAACCTTTTGAAAACTAAACAAAAATGACACTATGGGGCTATCATTTTGGCATATTTTTAAATACAGCTTGAACCACACGCAAAATATTCAAGTACACAGCAAACATCCTTAAAATAGACCTACAGCAATGCATTAACCATGTTTTTGGAAGATTCTATTCTAGTTCTAGTCAGCTCTGTAGCTTTAATAGACAGCAGGACATACACCGGGCCAAGCAAAGAAGATTTCCTTGATTAAATGGGTTTACGTATATGGCAGAGATCGTGCGGGGCTTTCTGAAACCTCACATAGGATTTCTCCCCCTCACAATTTCAATTCCCCACCTATTCTTACTGTACCAGGCTTCCCAGCAGGAAATTTAAAAGAAGAAAATAAATTGGAATCAAGAAGACAGGATCTGAGCCTGTGCATAAACCCACCCGAGATCAGAAAAGTCAGTGAGATAAAACTAACAGACATTATGGTTCAAAAAGTGAACAAAGTGTACTGAGAAAAACATACCAATTGAGATAAATATGAGCACTATTGTCAAACTAACCCTCAAAAACTAACTCAGTAGTTCCCAGCATGTTGCCCAGGGCTGCTATGGCCACAGATGGCACTTTTAATGGTACCCACCAAGCATTTTTAGAAAATGGGTGGAGTCACATGGCACTCTTACCCAGCATGGCTTCTGATTAGTTGTACAGATTAAGATACCATTGCTTCAGTGGCAGCTGCCACCATAGGATTGGTTTTCTTCTCGCCTTCTCTCCTCATCCTCAGGGTATTTAAATTTTTTAACTCTTCTCCCCTGCACTCAAGCTTCGTCCGTGTGTGACTCCACTTCCTGTGGCAGCTGTGCCCACCACCCTGTGTCAGAATTTCAAAGATGTCCAAAGGTTGCCTAACTTCTAACTCTGTCTCCCCCACCCAGCTCCTCCCTGTCAGTTCCTACTTCAGCTCCTCTCATTGGCTTTGGTGCCTCTGGGGCACATTACTTAGTTCTACCTGTCAAAACCTCTCCCCAGTCTCCAGGAGTTTCTCAATCCAGAGTTGGAAACTTAATCCCGGATAAAATGTCAGAGCAAACACCAGTCAAGCATCAGAGACTGTGTTTGAATTTATCGATCTTGCCACTTTGCTGCCAGAGAAACAAAGAGCACCACAACCTCTATAAAATGTAAACAGTACAACAAATTACCCCAGAAAAACAAAACAATCACCAATTAAGTCATTCAAAGGCTTTCTGAAAGATGAACATCCTAGGTCTGATCGAGAAGGCTTGATGAGATGGTACTAATCTTGCCTCCCAAGACAGGATTTCCTCACTTTTTTTGGGGGGGGGGGGGTCAGCTGGGCAGGATTTCCTACAAGTTTCTGAACAGAAATGCATAAACTATGTGATGAGCACACATAGGACAGATCTAGAGGCTCTCCTGGCAGGCAGGCAGGCATCCATGAGCACAAGTGGTTGGAAGACTTCAGCTTTCTATCAGGGGAGTTGGGTTGCCAACTCCATGCTGGGAAATTTCTGGAGATTTGGAGGTCAAACCTAGGGAGGGGCTTCAGCACAGTATTGTGCCAGAATCCACCCTCACAGGTAGTTTCTCCAGGGAAACTGATCCCTGTGGCCTAGAGCAGTGGTCCCCAACCTTTTTATCACCGGGGACTAGTCAACGCTTGACAATTTTACTGAGGTCTGGAGGGGGGGTAGTCTTTTGCCGAGGGATGTCGCCGCCGCCTGAGCCCCTGCTCCACTTGCTTTCCCGCTGGTGCCCATGACTTCCCGCTGCTCACTGGGGGGTGCTGGCAGAAGCAGTTACGCAGTGCCATGCCAAGGGGGAGCCCCAGCCATGGTGGCTGCTGGAGAGCACCAACGGTGAACCGGCGGCAGAGTGGCAGGGCAGCCCCCGAGGCAGCAGTCGGGGAGGAGGACAAAGAGGAGCCGCGGCCCAGTACCAACTGATCCATGAACTGGTACCGGTCACTGGACCGGGAGTTGGGGACCACTGTCCTAGAGATCAGTGATAATTCCAGAAGATCACCAGGCTCCCCTTCCTTGAGATTAGCAAACCCTAATAAAAACATGTTATTTGGAGGAAGGCTTTAAAATGTTATGGACAGAGTGGTAGGATGCTGGCCAATACTTCTTTAGGATGCTTTGGGCTGATCCTGCGTTGAGCAGGGGGTTGGACTAGATGGCCTGTATGGCCCCTTCCAGCTCTATGATTCTATGATTCTTCAGTTCCTTGATTCCAGAGTCAGAATGTAGATAACATTTGCAGAATGTTCTGCTTTTTTATGTTCTCTTAATGGTTTGGAACCACAGGAACTTTCCCATTGGAATATACCCTGAAATATTTCTGTTGTTTGATAACTAAAATATGCATGCTTGTAAACTCCAGGAAAATCTATGACATTGTCAAGCTAGACAACTTGTTGGTAGACATTTAGTGCCTAACAAGGAAAACACTAACAAATAAACCAAAATAATGCTCTCCGTTCTTCATTTGTCTGTTTAGAGTAAGGTGACCATTAGTGCCGCTTTTCATGGGATTCTCCCTCCTTTGGCAAAATAGTCTCACGTCCCGGCAGGTACTTAGAAAGTCCCGCGCCCAGCTGCAAAGTGAACACTTGGCACAAAGAGGTGAGACGGGAAGAGAGTGGGCGGGGCAAGCAAGCAAAGGAGGTGAGCCGAGGAAGAGAGTGGGCGGGGCAAGCAAGCAAAGGAGGTGAGCCGAGGAAGAGAGTGGGTGAGGCAAGTAAGCAAAGGAGGTGAGCCAGGGAAGGGGGGCAGGCTTTGTCTTCTCGGCCACCACACTAAAGTTCCTCCCTGGCTGCCTTCTCCTTGGAGCCCGTGGCCTAACCTTCCCAATTTTCTCTCTGGTACCTTTTGTAAGTGTGTCTGCTTATTGCTTTGTGTATGTGTGTGTTTGTGTGCATATGATATGCTGGGGTTCTCCTCCTGAGATCTGCCCTGCCTTATAACTATCTCAAACCTTTCCCCTTCTCTGGGTAATCTCAAACCTTTCAGCACATATATTTCAAGATAGGGAAGTACACTTCATTTTAATTATGGCATCCTTTAATTGTTTTCAGTAAAAATAATTTTACTTCTATTATTAGTCCTAATGCTGACTACAGGCTTTTTGATTGATATGCCTTGGATTTTAGTCTGCATCAGAGAACAAGGGCATAGAAATGCTTATTGCAAGACCAACTTATATGTAAAAGATATTTTATTATCACCATGTAGGGTGTCAAATGCTTTCTCCTACAGACTTCCCCTCACTGGCATGCCGGTGGCAAAAATTGACTCTGGGGCTCTCATATGTTCAGTGCCCCTGAGTTAACTACCCCTCTTTTACCCAAGAGGGATCTTACAATAGTGCTGTCAAGCAGCCAAGCCCAGGGGCAAGGAATGTGCAAGGCACCTCAGCTGAATAACTGTAGTAACTACAAGGCACAAACTCACTGGAACTAACTACAAGGCACAAACAACAAGGTAGTTCCAGGTAGGGCTAAGCAAAATAAAAAGAAATGGATGGAAGGTCACTTGTCAGTTAACTTACAATCCTTCAATATCTGGTGCAGCCTCAGAGGGAGGCTTACTGTTGCATAGTGAACCTCTCCCCAGGACTGTATTTATAAACACCATCCGCCTTCATCATTCACACTGAACTTTCTTTTTTTGTCTGTCTGTCTCTCTGAACCCCAAAGAAAGGAACAGCTCCCATTTTTAGATCCCCCTCCCACATGGACTGATGGGGCATTGGCCAATCTGGGCACTAGGAGCCAGAGTTCAAGCCTGCCAGAAGCTGGGCAGTCAACTGAGGGATGTTAATACATCGAAGAGATGGCATGTTTTTTCCTTTGGGTTGTAAACGATGCTCTCTACCCAGCGAAGCGTATCTTTCCCATGATGTGCCCGTCTTTGGGATGCCATCTACCCTGTCCATCACCATAAATGTCACATTGTTGCTGCCATCTGCCCCTCATCTCACAAAGCACCTTTTAAGCAACAACAGCGATCTACAAAAAAAAAAATCACTTTTATGAGTGAGAAATATGCCAAAGAATAAAATAATACTATACATACGTTTAAAAAAATGTTTTATATTTGTTAATTGTACTTGTTAATTGTTGAAATTTTAAAAAATTACAATACTATTTTTGCGTTCTATGAGAAATGTTGTTGCTCCATATAGAACACCCCCCCCCCCAGTCAATGGTGTCCCTCTTTAGCAATCTTAAAATCTGGTCACCTTAGCTTAGAGGGTCTGTTGTTTTTTGTGTTGAATTAACAATTGCCATTATTTGTGCATTCATGCATCATAAGCATGCTGAGCATCTAACTGCAAGAGAACACGTTCTCTTTATAAAATGTAGGAAATCCATCTAATTGAAAAGAACATTGTTATTAAAATTTATTTTTCCTTCCCTGCAAAATGTATTTTCAAAATGTACTTTTCTTTATTTCTTTTGGCTTCTTCATGTATGGCTCAATCCTCACTACAACTTGTACATTATGACCACGGGCCCTCATGAGTAGGATTGCTGGGACAGAGGGGGAAAGTGTCATGAGTATTTTGCTGGTCCACTTTATAAATCTAACCACAAGGGGGTGCACTTACCAGGGAGTTTCTATAGTTCAGGCAAAGGAAAGGGAACAGTTAAGGAAGAGTGCTTGCACTTGAAAGCTCATGCCTTGAATAAATCTTTGTTGGTCTTAAAGGTGCTACTGGATTTTATTGAGTTAATTCTGTGTATGTGTGTGTGTTTGCACCATGAATGTCGCTATCAGATTAATGTATCTAGATGCTGAATTTACATGTCATCTAAACATGTATAAATGGAACTTTGATATTTTATTTTATTAGGTTTAAGAAACACTGCAGGAAGAGGAAACTGAGATCTTCACACATTAGCTAATGTATTTTCAATACACCTGGTCCTCACAGGAAAATCCAGCCATGAAAGTGCATTAACCAATGTGTGCAGAATGGGTGCTGCTTTAAATACTGGCAAGGCAGAAGTACTTCTTGTGTGCAGACTCAACTCCTGCAGCAATCTGTGGACACCTTGGGCCACTCTCTTACCCTAACCCAGTGGTTCTCAACCTGGGCGTCGGGACCCCTTTGGGGGTCGAACAATCCTTTCACAGGGGTCGTGGCAGGGTGAGCAGCTTGGCCAGTGGGGGGGGGCACCACCACTGTTGCTGCTCCTCCTGAAGGCGCACACCAATTTATAACCAATTTATATACAATCATGAACAATGGATCTTCACGCCATTGGTCAGTTTCGGTTTAATTGCTGTGAAAGAACCCTTGCATCATTTTTGGTTGGGGTCACCACAACATGAGGAACTGTATTAAAGGGTCGCAGCATTAGGAAGGTTGAGAACCACTGCCCTAGCCTATCCTCACCCCTAAAGGGGATTAGATAGATTTGTGGAGAATAGGTCTCAGAGGCTACTAAACCTCCACATTCAGAGGCACGAACCCTCTAAATCCCAGATCCAGGAGGCAACCTCAGGGGAAGGGCTTAACTTCTATTCCCTGTTGTTGACCCTTCAAAGGAGCTGGTTGACCACTGTGTGAGACATGATACTGGACTAGATGGACCACTGGCAGATCCAGAAGGGATCTTCATATGTTTTTATTGAGATAATAAAAGGGAGGAGGGGAGAATAACTCTGTAAGCTGCTTTGGATCCCCATTGGAGAAAAAAGCCAGATCTGCATACATAAATTAAAAAATGCAGCTATTCATGCTTAGCTTTGACTCCAGAGATCTATAAGTCCTAAAAGTTTTGCAGTAGCTCAGCGGTTTGCAGTCTTTTAAAGTATGATCTATTTCGACTATACTTTGGGGGACATCCTTATAAACTTGCTGTTGTTCTTGGAACTTACTTGCAAGGTAACTCAATGCTAATATCTCCCACTCCGAAACCTTAACCTTGCATCAGTTAACATCACTGCACCAGTTCAGAATGGATGGTTCATACTTGGGTATTTAGAAATATATGGCATCACTCAGTACAAACTGCCCTTTTGTTCATTATGCAAAGGCAAATCCAAATCTTCTATCAAGGTCGTACTCCCAGCTTGGCTTTTCTCCCCCCCCCCTGCCCTCCTCCCTGCCGGGAGCAGGGAACCATCCAAGGCTAATGGGGAAAGGGGGAGGGTGCAGAGGAGGAAAGAAATAGGGGTGCTTGCTGGTGTCAAAGAAGTGTGTGAAGAAGTCATGTATGGCAACAACAACAACAACAACAAAGCAGAAAAGATGTCAGGATCTCAAGATACTGGGAATGATGCTCCAGAATCTTAGAATGTTGCCCAGCATCATGTTTGCCAAAACTGATCTCACATACTATGGTGAAACCAGCAAACCTGCCCAGCCTGCAAATCATCTAGGTGAATTGCCAGACCCTCTCTGCTCACCTGTTTTGCCTCCTCCCCCCTCCTATTCCACCCATTTATCTGTAAATGCATATTCAGAGGGTCTATACTGAACATTGGTGGGTAAGATTGTGGTGGCAAACACTAAACAAATGGACTCCATACACAGTAATACTTAGGGCATTTCTGCACATTGGTAAAAATAGCATTACACCAGCTGAATAGCATAACACTAAATATTATCACACCTCCCAGCCCCCCACACACACCTTTTTGTTGTCTAGCTCTTGTCTGCTGCCTTTTCACATTTCTCATCCTCAATAATGCTGCTGAAAATGGCAGAAGAGAGCAATGTGATTTATACACGACTCTCTTCCGCTTGTCAATCAAGCCAGGCAGCCAATCCCCTTTCTCCTTGTTTTGAAGATCCCATGATGCCCGCTATTTTTTTAAATTCATAGTTATCCATCTAATCAGAGATGCATAGTGCTTTTTGAATGCCACCACTCATGGAATCATGAAGGGGGCATCATGCTCCAGCAACAGCAGGAGAAGAAAGAACCAACCCTAGGCTATAATTCACAGTTGAACAATTTAACAATGAATCAAAATAAAAATACAGTTTATCTTATCTCTCCTTTAATAGTAAACAAGCAACCAAAACGGCCTCCAGATTTGTACTGTTTTCCATGTGGCATTTTCATCAGTGGTTGTTTCCTCCTATAACTATTTAATGAGCATAAAGTCAAAAAATCATAAAATGGTATTGTTCCCTTAGATATCCAACTGGTATGTGCTGAGGATGTAGTCCTTCACTAATTATACAATCTATTGTTCTTCACTTAAATTTTAACAATATACATATTGGCCTTTAGCTCAAAGGTATAGGGAAGCTTAGTCAAAAGACTGAGTGCAGTTGGCATATGCATAAATGCTGTATGAAGAACTGTCACACTAGCGATTGAGGCACCAATCAGATTGTGCCCATGGCATCAGTTCATAGCGTGTTACAAAATTCCTACTTCATCACTCCCTGCAATGGCATGTTGCAGAAACCCTCTCTGCTTCTTTTTCATCCCCCACACATCCCCTGAGGTCCCTCTCTCCAGTCCTGGAGCACACATCTTGGGTGGACGGGATGCATTCGGTCAAATGCTCCCCTGTGCGGAGATGGGAAGAGGCAAGGCAACCTGCTCTGAGCCAAAAATCACGCTGTGGTACGGTGCAATGGCTCCTGTGCAGTAAGAGCTTCTCTTCACCGTCTACCTGCTAGCAGCCTGCAAGTGTGCAGGAACTGGGTGTTTGTTGTTTAGCACATTACACAAAAGCTCCAATTTTCTACGGTTCCATGTTGATTAAAAAAATAAGGTGCTGGACCCACTCTTTGCAGGTGAACACACATTAATAAAATATATGTGGATCTCTACCAGTTCTGATTTGGCCCTGGGTTTTCTAATCACATACTTTAGTCCAGTAGTCCCCAATCACCAGGCCGCGGCTTCCTCTCCCTGCCCCCCCCCCCCGCAGTGGGAAACTTCCCAGGCCGCAAGCAAATCGGCCGCCAAAACGGCCCGGCAAGCTTCTTTCTGCGGGAGGGGGGGAGAGGGAAGCACGGCGCAAATGCGGCAGGTCAGCAGATGTGCGTCTGCGCCATGCGTGGCCACAAACGCGCACATGCTGCACTTTCACGCATGCATGCATGCGCGAAAGTGCCACAAACACGTGTTTCTGGCCATGCATGGCACATGCGCTGACCCGCCATACATATGCGCATTCACATTTGCGGCCACGCATTGCGCAAATGAGCATGCGCTGACCTCTTGGGCCATCATCATGGCAATCACTACAAATTCATCTTGAAAAGAAAGGCCTTTTCAAACCATAAATGCTCCAGAAAAGCCTGATGCTTTTGTACAGGCAGTGCTGAGAAGAAAAGCTATCTCTGCAACAATTATAATGCATGGGGACGTATTGTTCTGTAACAAAATTAAGAGATGTCACAAGTGAAAAATATGGCTCCTAAAGAAAACAGTCCTTGCTTTCAGGAGAGGCAGAAAAACTAAAATAGAAAACCCAAGTGCAGCAAGATTTTAAGTTTTTCTACTAGGCTCATCACAACAGAAACAACTCTCATATAATAAAATCAGAGTCCAGGAGCACCTTTAAGACCAACAAAGATTTATTCAGGGCGTGAGCTTTCGAGTGCAAGCATTCGAAAGCTCACGCCTTGAATAAATCTTTGTTGGTCTTAAAGGTGCCCCTGGACTCTGATTTTATTGTGCTACTTCAGACCAACACAACTACCCGTTTGAATGAGGTTGGTAAAATGAGTACCCAGCTTGCTGGGGGGTAAACCGGAATGACTGGGGAAGGCACTGGCAAACCACCCTGTACTGAGTCTGCCATGAAAACGCTAGAGGGTATCATCCCAAGGGTCTGACATGACTCGGTGATTGCACAGGGGATACATTTAACTTTTACCTAGGAATGAATCCAGACAAGATTCTTGGAGAACTCCATCCTCCACTATACTCCTTCTGTCTTTACCTGTCAATGTATGATTTAGAAAACCCTGTAAACCCTACTCCAGCCTTGTTGCAAGTGTTAAACAATATTGAAGAAGAAGAAGAGTTGGTTCTTATATGCCGCTTTTCCCTACCCGAAAGAGGCTCAAAGCAGTTTAAAGTCACCTTCCCATTCCTCTCCCCACAACAGACACCCTGTGAGGTGGGTGAGGCTGAGAGAGCCCTGATATCACTGCTCGGTCAGAATAGTTTTATCAGTGCTGTGGCGAGCCCAAGGTCACCCAGCTGGTTGCATGTGGGGGAGTGCAGAATCGATCCTGGCATGCCAGATTAGAAGTCCGCACTCCTAACCAGTACACCAAACTGAGTTGTTGATTGTGTTGCAGACTGCTAAGAGATTTGCCAATATTGTTAAGCAAGTATGTCAGCAGACTGATGGAGATTGTCAACCAATGGTAGTTGAGGCCATTTCTGTTTCACATCCAGGCCTGAAACTGAAAAGTGTCAAGGCCAAATGTGTGACCCAGAAACCCTGCTTGCAAGATCTTAGAGAGGAATCAATAGTCCTCTGACTCCCTCACTACATTTGGAAGGATTTTCTCAGTAAGGATAGCACCCAGGATCATGAAATCCTGAATCAGGGGATCAGTCATCTTGAAATTATCCATACAAAAGGCCAGATGGTAATCCAGAAACTTTGAATCATAGAATCATAGAGTTGGAAGGGGCCATACAGGCCAGCTAGTCCAACCCCCTGCTCAACGCAGGATAAGCCCTAAGCATCCTAAAGCATCCAAGAAAAGTGTGTATCCAACCTTTTGGCATGCTTTTCATTTTTCTGACCCAGATGCACTTACACTTATCTTTATTAAATTGCATCTTGTTTTAATTTGCCCATTTTTCATTGTGTTCAGATCTCGTTGAACTCTGACTCTATCTTCCAGAGTATTTGCCAGTCCTCCCAATGTGGTGTCATCTGCAAACTTTATGAGTAGTCCCTCATCTAGATCATTAATAAATATGTTAAAAAGTACCGGGCCGAGCACCGAGCCCTGAGGTACCCCGCTACTCACCTCTCTCCAGTCTGATGAAACACCATTGACAACAACTCTTTGAGTGCGGTTCTCTAACCAATTCCCTATCCACCTAACTATCTGAAAATCCAGATTGCAGTCCTTCAACCTATCCATCAGAACATCATGGGGAACCTTGTCAAAAGCTTTACTAAAATCCAAGTAAACGACATCAAACGAATTTCCACGATCCAGCAAACCTTTTACTTGGTCAAAAAAGGAAACCAGGTTGGTCTGGCAGGACCTGTTGGAGACAAATCCATGCTGACTTCCTTGGATCACCAAATTGTCCTTCAGATGTTTGCAGATCGCTCCCTTTAATATCTGCTCCATTATCTTCCCCACAACAGAGATCAGACTCACTGGCCTGTAGTTTCCCGGGTCATCCTTCCTCCCTTTTTTGAAGATCAGAATAACGTTTGCTCTTTTTCAGTCCTCCGGGACATCCCCAGTCCTTAAAGAGGCCCCGAAGATGATGGACAAGGGCTGTGCAAGCTCTCTGGAAAATTATTTGAGCACTCTTGGGTGCATTTAATCTGGCCCAGGGGATTTGAACTCATCCAGTGCAGCTAAATGTGATCGCCATTTTCCCCCCTTAAATTGGCAAAAGCAATGAATAAGCGAGGCTTCTTCAGCTGAAGTCCCTCCACAGAAGTGATTAACAGTAAAATAAAGCTCCCTTCTGCCATTGTCTTTAAAGTTTCCAAACACAATACAGCCCCCTGTTCAACACTGCCCGTAATTTTGGCCAGAAATTGCACCCATGGGGGGGGGGTTACTTGAAGAGCGTGCAAACAATTAAGCACCAGCTCCTACGCCAGCAAAAAAGGTCTTTCTGAGATTTTGAATGACAAATATTCGTTGCTACTGGTGTTTTGGGGGGGGGTTTAAAAAACAGTTTTTAAAGGGAAAGGGGCTTTTCAGGAGCACAAACACAATAGTTCGTTGGCTGTTCTGTTTGATTGACAGCCAGGGGCGGGAAGAAGTGCAGAAAAATATCGCCTCCTTTGTTGCGATTCCTGCGAGACCAGAAACCTGTGGGGAATGAATAGACCACTACTAGGACTTCAATATTCCGTTAGAATTGAAGGTGTGCGGAATGACAAAATTCCACTATTAAATATAGCATTTCTGCATACTGCAAACATTTAGCAACATTGGTCCTTGTGTGGAACGGCCTTTGAAGTTTCCCTCACGACACAAACAATTTTGTTCTTCAATTCTTGGAAGGAGAAATTTCCACAAAATGTTGTTTGGAATCTTATTTAAAGCTCTCATCATCTGATGAATCACAGCTAAGTAGCCTATCTCATAAAAGAAAACAGTCATTTGTAATTAAATTTGGCCATGTGAATGGATTCCTATCAGGGTGTTTGAGAGTCAACTAAGAGAAGAAGACCTTACGTGGGCTGGGCCCTGCATATCTAAGAAACCACCTGTCTGAATACATCTCTTAGAGAGCTCTTTGATCAGTCAGTGCCAACCAGCTGGTAGTTCCTGGTCCCAGAGAAGTATGCTTGGCTTCAACCAGAGCCAAGGCCCTCGTAGCCCTAGCTTCTGCTTGGTGGGATAAGCTTCCTGGGGATATAAGGGTTCTGATTGAGCTTGTAGAGTCCTACAGGGCCTGCAAGATGGAGCTCTTCTGCCAAGCTTACATTTGAGGCCAGCAGAATGAACAGTTAAAACCCGATTAGAGCCTCCCTTATCCTTCCCTCCCCTCCTCTCCCCTCTATGGGGCTAGTGGTTTTTAACCTTTGTCATATTAATTTATATTATATTTTTAAAGTTTTTAGGGGTTCATCTAATGTAAATCTATGTATCTTGTTTTCTATGCTAATCGTCTCACCAAGTCTATGTTGTTTGCTGCACCGAGGTGACCCGGCATGAGGAGGCAGTATAGAAGCCTCATAATAAATAAAGAAATGAAGAACAGCTGGTATTTTATACCTACTTTCCACTATCTAAAGGAGTACCAAAGCACTTTCCATTTCTCTCCCCAATATAGACACCCTGTGAAGCAGATGAGGCTGAGAGAGCTCTGAGAGAAATGGGATGAGCCCAGGGTCACCCAGCTGGCTGCATGTGGAGGAGTGGAGAATCAAATCTGGTTCTACAGATTGGAGTCCATCATTCTTGAGCCACTACACCATGCTGGTTCCCACTATACAATTTCTTTTTTTAAACGTTTACATATGAAGAGCCTATAGCAACGTAGGGCTGATTCCATCTTCTTGGTACCTTCTGAGCTTGCTCATTCTAGAAGTCTGAGAACTCAGTTCTCTTTATTTATTTATTAGCTTTATATACTGCTCCCGGACCAGCCGGCTCGTGGCGGTTTACAAGCATAGAAACAGACAATGCAACCCCATAAAAACAGTATATAAAAATACAAATACAATTCTACTATAGATGGCGGCAATCCTTAATCTATGTAGATCCTGACCCCTCAAATCCTCTCTTACTGGTTGTGTATCTCAGCAGATGTAAAACAGGGATGATGATTGGCCGCAGGGGGGGTGTCCAGATTTTACAAAGGATGGGGTCGAACCCACTCTTTCTACATAGATTGTTGTTATCTTTTTAGGAGTTCCTTGTGCTACCAACCAAAGTGTTGTTGTTGTTGTTAGGTGCAAAGTCGTGTCCGACCCATCGCGACCCCATGGACAATGATCCTCCAGGCCTTCCTGTCCTCTACAGTTCCCCGGAGTCCATTTAAGTTTGCACCTACTGCTTCAGTGACTACATCCAGCCACCTCATTCTCTGTCATCCCCTTCTTCTTTTGCCCTGGATCGCACCCAGCATTAACCAAAGTGTACAGTTCCTATTTCCAGGATATGAACATCGGCAGAACTGAAGCTTTGAGTTCCTACCTAGCCTGAATTAGAATCTGAGCTAGAGAAGAATTCTTACATCCCACTCTAAAAGAGAATGCTTTCCTCCTACTATACAAGAACCAGGCATATGTATCAGTTTGGTATTAGGGGGTTATTTTCTATATTTGAGGAAATGGTTTGCAGCCAGGTACAACTTAGGAACTTTTGGTATTCAAGACACTGATTAATAGTTGTATCTCCCTTCCCCTACTTTTGGATTTCCCAACACAATGTTGTTGACTCCTGTCTTGCAGCAGATGTTATCTTGTAACAGCTCTTCAGAGAAGAATGTAGATACGTCAATTAAATAAGAAAAGGACTCCTCATGTGATCTTAAGCAGATCACATTTCCCTGGAGAGCTGATCATTTCCTGTATCATTTCCTTCTTCTACTTGTAGCAGTTATTACACCTGTAAATTATTTATTTTATTAATTTAGCTATATGGACTTAGATCAGAATACGAAAACATAAACACTTGTAAATTGGAGATGGGAAGTAATAATTGAGACTAAAAATCATCATCATCATCATCATCATCATCATCATCATCATCATCATTATTATTATTATTATTAAATTTCTTACCCGCCACTCTTGGGACACTGACTCGTGATGGGTTACAATGTATAAAACTCCACATTAGTAAAAACCCAATTAAATCCCCATTACCATTACAAAACGTCGCAAAAACAACATGGCGGCCAAACCAATTCTTCCCTCATAAAGCCTTCTTCCTGCCTGTCACAGTGGCAGCAGGGGGCTATGTCAGTCTATCATCATCCATGATGTTCCAAACAGATGGTGTGCCTTCCTAAGAGGGGGGCAGCAGATCTTCCCCCTACACCAGCCTCAACCATTGACCTGGTAGAAGAGCTCTGTCTTATAAGCCAGTGGTCCCCAACCTTTCTGAGGCTGGGGACCGACAGGGCATCGGGCCGCGCCCTCCCTCAGTAAGAAGCTTCCCGGGCCGCAAGCTTGCGGCCTGGGAAGTTTTTCACTGCGGGGGGGGGGGCGGGGAGAGGGAGCCGCGGCCCGGCGCCATGGCCTTCGCGGCCCGGCACCGGGCCGCTGCCTGCAGGTTGGGGACCACTGTTATAAGCCATGTGGTAAGCTGACAGCTCCCGCAAGGCCCTCAGCTCTTCCGGGACCTCATTCCCCCAGGTAGGGCCCAGGACCAAAAAGGTCAGGCAAGCTTCCCTGGGGCCAGGAATGTCTAACCAGTTGGTACCCACAGAGTGCAAAGCCCTGGGTGGTGGGAATAGGTTGACAGGCAATCCCTCAGATATGTGGGTCCCAGACCACGAAGGGCATTTAAGTTTAAAAGCAGAACCTTGAACTGGATCTGGGCCACAACTGGAAATCAATGCAACTGCCTCAGCACAGGCTGGAAATGGGCCCTCCAAGATGTTCCTGTGATGACCCTGGCAGCTGCATTTGTCACCAGTTGCAATTTCCGGGTCAGGGACAAGGGCAGGCCTACATAGATCGAGTTACAGAAATCAGTTCTGGAGGTGTCTATCGCATGGATCACCATAGCTAGGTGATCAGAGGACTGATAGGCTGCTAGTAGCCTCACTTGGCATAGATGGAGGAATGCCTGGCGATCTACTTTCATTTGACAACATTAGATGATATCCAATGACTCTCAGAGTTTAGGATAATGGGGACCTGGCAACCATAGTCCAATCCTCATGAACCTGTGCCCCCCCATCATAAAATTTATGGCTTTGGCCCTGCTCCATCCTTTTCTCCATGTCATAACCAGATAGCAGCCTCAACAAATGAAGGAGACTTGGAGTTTTGGGCTAGGAAGTCATGAGGAAAAGGGTGGGGTTTTTTGTTTGTTTGTTTGTTTGTTTTGAGGACCAAGAAGGAATCCAAAACCATTGGGGGATTTTTCTGTGTTGCTTGTAGTCATCTGGACTCCTCCACTTCTAGCTTGGAAGAATTTGCCCATCCGTAGGAACCTTTGGATTACCTAACAAGTCTGAGGGATGGCAACCTTTAAAATTGTGCTTAACAGAAGTGAGGGCACAAGTCTTGGTTTGTCTTCAGAGGATATATGACAAGTCCTTTAATTGATATGCAGAGAGTTAGAGAGAGCAGCTATCTCCCTCTATCTTAAATAATACAAACTGGGGTCATCCACTGAAATCTGAAGGGTGGGAAATTCAGGACAGGTGAAAGGAAGTATTTCTTCAAGTTGCACACAGTCAAATTGTAGAACTCACTGTCAAAGGGTGTGGCGATGCCCACCAACTTGGGAGGCCTGAAAAGAAGACTGGACAAATGCATGGAGCATGGGGTTAGCAATCACTAGTGGCAGTGGCTTCTAGTCATGATGGACCTCATACATTTTCTCCGAAACAGGATGAGAGATCAAGTTCTGCAGCAACACTTTAATTCAAGGTTTGAAGAAATAGGCAATATTGAAACAACTGTATTAAAAGAAATTCCTATTAAAATTCTACATGAAAGAAAAAACTATTATTTTCTAAGTGAAAAATTAACACAGTAAAGGACTTTGTCCCACTGGAGTTAATTGGAAGGTATTGGAAGCAGAACATTAAATTGAATTCTGTTTAAAGAGCAAGAGAATTTTGAGCAAGTCTTGAAGAAGAAGTGGACACGAGTAACAAATAGGAGGGACAAGATCCACAGCATTCACAGCAAGAAAAGGAGGAGGCCAAAGCAGACGTTTCAAGAATGTACTTGGAAAAATTTAGGGGCCATTCCACACTCGTCCAAAATAGAACAATGGTTACAAATTGAAATCGCTACTGTTTTGCTGTTATGCACAACGTCGTTGATAATCTGCAACACTTCTGAAACTGATCCGCAAAAAGCGCTTCGTTGTAGCGCTTTCAGGGAAATCCCAAAAAGTGGATTCACCCTCTGGAAAGCGCTACACTCTTGCAACCAATCTGCAACACTAGCGGGAAAGTTCTGTGTGTTACCATTGTTGCAGTTTCTGCAAAGTCCCTCCCCCTAGCTCTCTCCTCTGATCTTCCGGCGAAGCGATCGCCATTTTTTTTTCTCCGAGCGAGCGGAGATCAACACACTGGCGAGCCTTCGTTTACCCAGCGAGGCTTCCCTGGCTGCAGAGCTGTTTTAAGTCACCAAGCACGAAACAACACACAGCCCCGTTTGCTGATTTATTTTCCCTTTATTTTTCACTGTATTTTTGGCCGAAAATCGCACCCGTGCGGGGCGGGGGGTGGTGGTATTTTTTTTTCACTCGGGGGGAGCATGGCAACGATGAAATGGCAGCTCAAACACCACCTGCTACCTAGATGGGTCTCTACGTTGCAACGAATCAACGCAGATTCGTTGCAACGTGGGTTTTTTTTTTTAACCTTCCTTAAAGGGAAAGGGGCTTTTTGGGATCATGATAACGGCCGCCCATTGGCTGCTTGATGGCCAGGGGCGGGACGAAGCTCAGCAATATCACTTCCTAGCTAGCGATTTTTGCCAAGACCGGAAACCTGTGGGAAACGATAGAAACGCATCTAGATTCCACTACAAAGCCAGGTATGCATAACAACGAATTCCACAATTTAAAATGGTGTTTTTTCGTCCCGCAACCAATTTGCCACATAGATCCTGGTGCGGAATAGCCCTAGGATCTAGCATAGTTCTTATTATGTTCTCATGATTTGCAGCTATGTACTTTAATCTCTTAGCTTGCTCAATATTATATATGTCTATTATTACACTTATAGTAGGAGTTGGAATAATTTTGTTTACTGATATGTTATAAATCTTGTCCCAGTTTAAGTTATAATCTTATTAGCAGGGGAGGGTGATATTTATCATTATGTTCCCTGGTATTGGTAGGTGTTAATAGCAGCAGAATGTATCCTACAAGATGAAACATCTTTTGCAAGAGCATGTAAATGTGTTGCATCACCCTTGCCTTCTTTCCTGGTTGCAGGCATTCTGACTGGGCCCAAATTACTTCAGAAGTGTTCAGAATCCAGAAGTGTTATTAATGGATCATGTCAGATTGCCAGAGCAGTATCAGCCAGGGAGATTGGAATATAATGTTTCTTTGCAAATCTCATGTGAATCAGAGTCAGAACATTGGTCTGTAAAGTTCAGTATTCTAACTGGCAGTGACTCTCCCGGGTCTCTTAACGAGATCTTTCACATTGTCTACCACCTGATCCTTTTTACCTGAAGATACCAGGGACGAAATTTGGAACCTTCACCATGCAAAGATATTATACCATGAAGCCGCAACAGCATTTATCATTTTGAATTATACTCAACTTCTTCTCAAGGACCAATGTTCTTAAGAGGCTAGGGAAAGGAGAGGGAAAACAGCAGCCTCACGAGAACTAGTGGGGCTACCTAGATCTAGGAGTAGGTGCTTTGGGGGAGCAGATTTACCCTATACACCACAGTGGTAGAATTAGCAGGCTTGGCTGTGTAATTGCAACTTGAAGGACATCTATGGTCTCATTTTGGGGTCAGATAATGGATGATGGTGGTAGTGAGGAGGAGGAGGAGGGAGACGAAAAGTATTCCAAGCTCTCATTTAATATTGTGAAAGAGTAATATTGTGAAATTCAAGAAGACTTGGTTCTTATATGCTGCTTTTTTTGACCAGAAGGAGTCTCAAAACAGCTTACAATTGCCTTCCCTTTCCTCTCCCCATAACAGACACCCTACAAGGTAGGTGAGGTTCAGAGAGCCCTGATATTACTGCTTGGTCAGAACAGTTTTATCAGTGCTGTGGTGAGCTCAACGTCACCCAGCTGGCGGCATGTGGGGGGGTGGAGAATCAAACTCTGTTTGGAGAGTTCCTGGCCGGCTGGCTGTAGAGATACCTCTAATGGCAGGCACAAGATAGGAAAGTGCCACATCCCAACACCCAGATCACCCGGTAACACCTGGAAGTTGGCTACCCTAGTTACAAACCCACTTGCCCGTTACAGACTGGAGTGACTTGGTTGTTTTTTAATATACTGGAAATGGTTGCCAAATTGTAAGAGTCGTTTTAGGATAGGGAAGGACAGGCAAACTACCCACTCATGATTGGATGGAACTAGGACGGGGAGGAGGGGATAAATCTCTTGGTGATGTGCATCATCTATTAAACGTCTACACTGTATGGAGAGAAGGTGGGCTTAATGACCAGCCTTTCTCTGTTCAGATTTCTGTGATGGCCAGGAGAAGCGGGGAGAGGACAGAGGTGCCAGTAAGCCTGAAACCAGGGTGGGGTTTGCTCAAATATTGACAAATTCCATGAGCCTTTCAGGACACCTACACATGGAACACATTTTATTATTTGTTACACAGTTCATAATTACTAATCTCTAGTTCAGGGGTAATCAAACTGCGGCCCTCCAGATGTCCATGGACTACAATTCCCAGAAGCACCTGCCAGCGAATGCTGTTTGACTACCCCTGCTCTAGTTAAACCTCATGTTTTCCTTTCATGATAAGCAGCCAGAGGTACATCCTCCTGCCTAGTGATCAGAGGTACATGCTCCTACTGTCACCCACAAATTCCGAACTAGAGCATTGATCACTAAATTAATTATATCTAATTAACATAGCTTTAATGTACACATTTAAAAATCTTGTAGGTTATTGGAATCCCTAATCATATATTATATATTATATGGGTGCCAACAGAGTAAAGCCTAATGATAATTTAGCACGTCGGACCTCAACAAGGGCCAGAGCCTTCTTGGTCCTGGCCCACACCTGGTGGAACGAGCTCCCTGAGGAGATCAGAGCCCTGACCGAACTT
Organism: Paroedura picta; assembly: GCF_049243985.1. NCBI lineage: Eukaryota > Metazoa > Chordata > Lepidosauria > Squamata > Gekkonidae > Paroedura > Paroedura picta. The sequence continues at coordinate 66,840,877 of NC_135378.1, forward strand.
CCACAGTTCCGCAGGGCCTGCAAGAGGGAGCTCTTCCACCAGGCATTCAGTTGGGGGTGACCGACTCAGAACACCTGCTGGTCTGCCCAGACGTCCCCCCAAGAATTAACCTCCCAATGTTACTTTTAATTGTCATTTATATTATAAATATGGTTTTGTAATCTTTTGATGCTTTATTGAAAGTTGTTTTGATGTTATAGTCTGTATAATTTTCCATGTAAGTTATATAATGTTCAGTGTAAACGCCCAGAGCTGCAAAGAAATAGGCGGTGTAGAAATCTAAATAAATAAATAAATAAATAAATAAATAAATAAATAAATAAATAAATAAATAAATAAATGATTTATCACAGGAATATCACGGATTTCACCAGGGCAAAGAAGATTATATTGGAAAGCTTAGTGATGTGGTTTGATTCCTAATGGCATATTAATTGTCCTAAATTACATAACCTCTTCTTTCCTATACTAGCATAGCATTCTTGCTATGATCATTCACCCTTGGAATCAAGAAATCATGACTGTTTTTTAATGTTGAAATACGCATTGGGAAATCCGTTCCACTAGCATGATATGTACTTTGGCCCAGAGCTGTGAACAAGAAAGTGTGCAGTTCAGATCTGGTCCTTGCCATGAATTCAATCAATGCCCTTAGACCAGGCACTCCCAACCTCAGTTCCCATCTGCATAGTACTTGAAGATTTTATTGATTAAGAGAGAAAGCTGCATTTTCAAGCCTATGTTAAGAATTACGGAGGTTGGGTACATGAAGCATTTTAAAGCAGTATTTTAATGCTAAGAATTATTATTATGTATTCTGTTTAGAATGCCGGATGCCAGACTAGCCTGGGCCTAGTCTGCACACAATAGATAATGCACTTTCAATGCACTTTAGTAGATTTTCCTGCTCTGCACAGGAAAATCCAGCTGCCAAAGCACATTGAAAGTGCATTATCCTACATGTGCAGAGTAGGCCCTGATCTCATAAAATCTCAGAAGCTAAATAGGGCCAGCCCTGGTTAGTACTTGAATGGGTGACCACCAGGCAAGTCAAGGGTCAGAACTCAGAGTCAGACAACGGCAAATCATCTCTAAAGTCTCTTGCTTTGAAAGCCCCATGAGGGTTGCAACAGCACTTTACACACACACACTCTGTTTAGATCCAGTCAGCATTCTTATTTACATATCAAAAGAGTGTGTTGGATTCAACCAGATTCCCACCCCCACCCCAATCTCACCCAATTCCTTTCCTCACAGCCCCTGTTCCATGTGGCTTTTGTTCATTCAGATCCACAAAATCTTGGGCAACCATAGTTTTTCACCAGTGAAAAATCTGGTTGGATCCAGCCCATTTTGTATAACTCACATTTTACTAAAATAATTGATATAGGTAGAGACAGTGAATGCTAAGGATTATGTATATACAAGGACACTTGCTTATTTCACAGCTATAGAACTTTTGTCTAAGTGAATTTCCAGTCTTGGATGAAAAGTGGTTTGTACAAGAGACCCACTGCACACAACAGCATCTCATCAACTATGCTGAAATATCTAGTTGTTAGAAGTTGTCTCAATGCAAATGTAGTATTGTAGCAGACAACTAGAATAACCGGCCTACTGTATCTGGCAGATGTTTGCAATAGAGAGTGAGAAGCAAGCAAGAGAAGATGGAGAAAACAGCCACTATTTTCTACTAGGTGTGATCCAGAAGAAGAAGAAGAAGAAGAGTTGGTTCTTGTATGCCGCTTTTGTCTACCCGAAGGAGTCCAAAGTGGCTTACAGTCATCTTCCTTTTCCTCTCCCCACAACAAACACCCTGTGGGGTAGGTGTGGCTGAGAGAGCCCTGATATTACTGCTCGGTCAGAACAGCTTTATCAGTGCTGTGGCGAGCCCAAGGTCACCAAGCTGATTGCATGTGGGGGAGTACACAATCAAACCCGGCTCGCAAGATTAGAAGTCCTCACTCCTAACCACTACACCAAGCTGGCTCTCTACTTAAGCCTATAGCTTCACTGCACTTGATTTGAGTCTTGCAGTGATTGTTAATACTCGAGAGATATTTAAATACATTTACTCAGAAGTCAGGCCTACTGTGTTCCATGGGATATATTTCCGTGGAAGTGTATTTAGAATTGCATCTCAGATTAAGCTGGAGTAATTTCTACTGCTCTGCCGCACAGTAGAAATTATAAGTGTATACATTCTTTTAAAAAAATGTAACACAAAGATTTTTTTTTACAAACTCCCAGTTCACCCCCCCTCCCAATAGAAGCATTATCAAGAAGTATCAGGAGGAAGCGGTAATGGCTCACGGGGTGGTAAGTGAATTAGCTAAGAAACTTCAAACAACAAAAATGAGGTTGAATCCAAAGAACCATTAGCAGATGGAACAGAATTGTCATTCATTTCTCAGGCACTGCAGCCCACTAAGCTTCCCTTAATGCTAATCCTGGGGGACAGGAAGGCCCTGGGAACAATATGAGAAGCCTCCTGAGCTGCCTTGTGGGGATTAATAGGGGCCTGAGTGCGCATGTGTGTTCTGTCCAGGAAATGGTGATGGGGAGGACAGAACCCTTCCTGCCCTGGTACTATATAAATAGGATAGAACCTGCTTTGCTGTTGATGAAAAGGAGAGACTGGGGTTCCTTTTGACCATTAAACATGCTGCTGTGCAAAGATAACTTCTGCAATGTTTTAGGCACTGAAAGACCAGCCAATGATACTGCAGAATGGGGCAAGAAAAGCAGAAGTGAAGGCAACTGCTAGTGGAAGTTCATCAGCTGATCCACATAAGGAAAGAAGAAACAGCTAAAGGTATGTGGAATGCACATGAGCTTTCAAGCCTAAACAACAAGCTATATCTGCTGCATAAACTGTATACAATGAGGCTTTGCAAAGAGCAAGATATGCATGAATGTGTAAATACCGTGCTATAAATTGTGGAACAGCTGTGTGGACTTGGAGAAGAAATGAAAGAACACCAGACAGTTGGTACTATTACTGTGCAGTCTTCCAGAGCCCTACGGTTCACTTATCAATGCTCTTGACTTGAGATTAGACCAGAAGCAGATTTAACACTTGAATATGTTAAATCTGATGAAACCCACAGAAGTTAAAGGAATCTCATTAACAAGTAAGCAAAAGACAGCAAGACCAAGCAAAGTAAAGGTGGAATTCAGTATAGACTTGTCAGGATTTCAAGAAGAAACAGGACCAAGTGAAATTACCACCTTCACACACACAACCCAAGCAACTAAAGGTGTGCTACCCCACAGTCTGTCCTATGTACTCAAAAGTAAGAAATGTCTTAGTTTTGGGAAATGCCCTTCTCTTGGGAAGATATCTCCAAGTCAGCTGAAAGTGAAACCAGAAGATACAGGCTGATTCCACATAGGTGGAAAAGGCCCAGAGGGGGATTATACGGATGCCAGGCAGGAGTGAGCAGAAGGGATTGTGTCAGTGCTTGGCTCTTGTGGTCCCTTCTTGCACATCCAGGGAAATACCAATAGCCACTTTGAGGTTGGGAGGCAAATTTCTTCCAGGTCAGACTGGTCAGGGATTCTGGTTTTTTTTTGGGGGGGGGGCATCATCTGGACATGGAATTGGGGGTCATTGTGGGTGGGCAGGTAGTTGTGAGTTTTCTGCATTGATTCTATTAAAGTTATAAAGGTGAAAACACCTGAAGAATAATGGCAGTCAAGAACCATTGTCAAAAAATAATCAATATCATGAGGCAATCAGAAAACTATTGTATCTAGCCCAAGTATCTAGGCCCAGTATACTTGCTGCTGTAGGATTTCTGAATAGGAGGCAAACTGGAACATAGTGAAAAGAGTGATACAGTAGCTGAATAAGCCAACTGAAGCTGTGACTACCAGCACCTCCAGATTCAAACTGAAAGCATAGATGGATGCTGATTAGGCTGGGGAAACTACTGATCAGAAGTCCATCAGTAGAAACCTCTTTCAGTATGGAGATGGGACAATTATCTGGGCGAGTAAAAAAAAAAGAAGATGATTGTAGCATTTTCTTCAACAGAAGCAGAATATATTATAGCTGCACAAGCATGCAAAGAGGCTATCTGGATTCCCCAGTTAATTTTAGACTTAGAACAGACCTGAACCATAACATACTATAAGGAGGAATGTCAAGGGTGTATAAAACTGTCATGGACTGAAAAGGCTAACCCACAGTCTAAATACATTGAAGGTAAGTATCATCTTCTGAACACTATGCAGAACCAAGAACTCATTAACATGCAATATTTACCAACCAAAGAATGAATGCAACTGCAGCTGCCACTATCAGTGAATATGCAAAGGAAATTCATGCTTGCAAAACTAATATAAATATAAAAGAGATGAATGTACACATTTCCTGCCATTTAATTTCCTTGTGAAAGTATCCTGGAATCAAGTCTGAAGTTCTAATGCATTGATGAGGTAACATGTATAGGCTTGTAGCCTTTGGAATGTCCAATGGCAACTAAAGATTCTTGGTCTTCCCAGAGTTGGAAGAAAAGAAAACATGTAAAACTGGATTGAAAATGAATATGCAGCAGACAGCACTTTAAAAGCAAGCCTCAAAGTGCTGAGAGAACCAGAAGATTAAGAATCACCCTAGGGGTGTGCACCAATCCCACCAACATCATTTTTTAAGTTCCTCCAAAATATCGGTATTTCCCAATATTCCAGAATCCCTGGCCCATATATGGTATATGGTATTTGGAGTTGGCAAATTCAGGAAAGCTAAGGGCCATTCCGCACAGCATTAATGTTCCTGCAACACTCCCGCAAAAATCGCTTTGTTGTAGCGCTTTTTGGGGAAAAGTGAATTCCCCCTTAAAAAAACCCTAGACTCTTGAAAACAACCTGCAACACATCCAAAAATGACACGTGCATTCTCAGTATAGTGGTAGCAAGCATGTCCCTCCCTAAGCTTCCGGTGTCGCGATCGCCATTCCCCCCCCCCCTTAAACTGGCAAAAGCAACAAATTTTTCAAATTGAGGACTGCTGGGCTGTGCAGTTTGCACTGCTCTCTCGGGCTGATCTCTCCATAGGTATTTGTTTGTTTGTTTGTTTGTTTGGGTTTTTATACCACCCATTCTTTACGGCTCTGGGCGGTTTTACAGCAATAGACGATAGACAAAGTCAGATATGTGGACCAGCTGGCCAGGAGGCCTCTCAGTTCTCATAAATAGGCCCTGGTCAAGGCAAGCATTAATTATGTCCCAGATTGAGCTTTCAGCATCCATATCAGGGTCCCCCAATCAAGCAGGAAGCCAAATACACGGAAGGTATGCTGAGGGTGTAAAGCTGTTACTACGCCCAGCAAGGGGGAAAAAGTCTTGCATAAGAGAAGAGACAGTAGTATCCTTGGTTCTTTGATCCTGCTGGGATAATAGTAGAAAGGAAGGTGCAAATCTTGTCTTTCTGGTGTTTCAGGCTTGTCCACTTTGCCTTTATGCCTGATTCCCTAAATTTAGTGTACATCATAGAATCATAGAGTTGGAAGGGGCCATACAGGCCATTTAGTCCAACCCCCTGCTCAACGCAGGATCAGCCCTAAGCATCCTAAAGCATCAAAGAAAAGTGTGTATCCAACCTTTGCTTGAAGACTGCCAGTGAGGGGGAGCTCACCACCTCCTTAGGCAGCCTATTCCACTGCTGAACTACTCTGACTATGAAATTTTTTTCCCTATCTAGCCTATATCGTTGTACCTGTAGTTTAAACCCATTACTGCACGTCCTTTCCTCTGCAGCCAACTGAAACAGCATCCTGCCCTCCTCCAAGTGACTGACAACCTTTCAAATACTTAAAGAGGGCTATCATGTCTCCTCTCAACATCCAGGCTGAACATCCCCAAGTCCCTCAACCTATCTTCATAGGGCTTGGTCCCTTGGTCCCATATCATCCTCGTCGTTCTCCTCTGTACCCTTTCAATTTTATCTACGTCCTTCTTGAAGTGAGGCCTCCAGAACTGCACACAGTACTCCAGGTATGGTCTGACCAGTGCCGTATACAATGGGACTATGACATCTTGTGATTTTGATGTGATGCCCCTGTTGATACAGCCCAAAATGGCATTCGCCTTTTTTACCACTGCATCACACTGCCTGCTCAGGTTTAGCTTACAATACCCCAAGGTCTCGTTCACACACAGTGTTACCTAGAAGTGTGTCCCCCATCCAGTAGGCATGCTTTTCATTTTTCTGACACAGATGCAGAACTTTACACTTATCTATATTAAATTGCATCTTGTTCTCATGTGCCCATTTTTCCATTGTGTTCAGATCTCGTTGAACTCTGTCTCTATCTTCTGGAGTATTTGCCAGTCCTCCCAATGTGGTGTCATCTGCAAACTTGATGAGTAGTCCTTCCACCCCCTCATTAGATCATTAATAAATATGTTAAAAAGTACTGGACTGAGCCCTGAGCCCTGAGGTACCCAACTACTAACCTCCCTCCAGTCTGATGAAACACCATTGACAACAACTCTAGAATTCTCTAACCAGTTCCCTATCCACCTAACTATCTGAAAATACAGATTGCAGTCCTTCAATTTATCCATCAGAACATCATGGGGAACCTTATCAAAAGTTTACTAAAATCCAAGTAAACGACATCAACCAAATTTCCACGATCCAGCAAACCTGTTACTTGGTCAAAAAAGGAAACCAAGTTGGTCTGACAGGACCTGTTGGCGACAAATCCATGCTGACTTCCTTGGATCACCAAATGGTCCTCCAGATGTTTGCAGATCGCTCCCTTTAATATCTGCTCCATTATCTTCCCCACAACAGAGGTCAGACTCACTGGTCTGTAGTTTCCCGGGTCATGCTTCCTCCCTTTTTTGAAGATCGGAATAACGTTTGCTCTCTTCCAGTCCTCCGGGACATCTCCAGTCCTTAAAGAGGTCCCAAAGATGATGGACAAGGGTTCTGCAAGTTCTCTGAGTGCATTTCATTTGGTCCAGGGGATTTGAACTCATCCAGTGCAGCTAAATGCCTCTCAACAACCTCTCTGTCCATGTCAACCTGCCACCCAGACACTATCCCTTGGCTACTGCCATCTCTAGATGTGCCTAAACCCTTTGACCTGTGCGAAAAAACAGATGTAAAATAGGCACTGAGCCTTTCTGCTTTCTCTGCATCCTCCGTTAGAGTTTGTCCATTTGCACCCAATAGTGGGCCCATTGCCTCCTTTACTTTACGTTTGCCCCTCACATAACTGAAAAATCTTTTCTTGTTTCAATGGGCTTCCCTGGCCAATCTTTGCTCACTCTCAGCTTTGGCCTTTCTGATGATTGAATACAATACAATGTATTCATTGTATTGAAACCCTACTGCATGGGAGCTGTAATTCGATCCTGTCTGTTCTGAGTATGCACCAAGAACAAGAGCAGCACATATTTTCTAACAGTCGATTTTCAATGATGTATGGCCTGCCCACGATGACCCGGTGGCTACATAATCTCAGCAAGCCAGGAAACTGAGAGCACCTCTCAACAGCCGCCATGACAAATGCCACTGCTGCATGGATGCAAAACTACATGTGAGCATAAAAGAGAGGAGAACTAATGCTGCAGTTTCCCCAGTGAGCAGAAAGACAAAGTATAAAAGAAATAAAATGAAAACAAGTCAAAGTGATTACATGAAGACTTTTACTTGAAAGATGCCACAAACAAAGGAGGTTCAGATATTGCTTGTGTTTTGGGGAAAGTTTCTATAATCCCTACCCACTACAGCTTCCCTGCTGAGGATTGGGCCTCTTCTGGGTCTTGAGCCAATAGACCCATATTACCTGGGGAGGGGGGGCGTTGTATGTTTGTGTGCTCACTCATGCTCTTTCGCATTATAAATCCACATGCACAGAATTCTCTGCATACTTACACAGCTCCTTGTGAGCATTACAAAGGTGGGCTAGTTGACCTCTCATGAAAAGCCGAGTGACATTTAAAAAAATGACATCTCTGTCAATTCATAGAGGTATAACATGCTTCAGAATAAATCAAAAGTGGAATACACTTTGGCTGTCAGTTCTATCAAGCCTTCCATATGGCAGCTATATTGATTTCCTAGCAGTAACAAATAAGGCTATTTAGAGATCTCTAGCTCATCTGTCAAGGCTGGGGGGAAAGAACCATGATGGCTTTCAAATGAGAGGAAACTTGCATCCGTGCATGGAATTCTGTTGTCATTTTTCAGTCTTCCCACTTCTTTCCATTTCTAAATTGAGTCAAGCATTTCTCTATCAAATCCCCATCCCCCATTTCTATTTAATTAAGAGGCAGGAAAAGATTTTTGCTAACTTGTTTAGATATTATTTGTCAGGAGAAAATGCCTGTTGAAGTGAAAAGCTGTTTATTAGGGATCTCTGGACTGTCTGTAATTATACAGTGGTAGAAAATGAATAAGGATGCAAATATGAGATGAATGAATTTCCATTTTGTAGGCTTGAGGAATGGACTCAGCTATAATGTCCTCAAAGTAAAATGCCTACGAAATGAGGTGACCTTTGCACCCCTGCCTTGCTATATCAGACTAAAAGTCCTATTGGGTGTCCTATTTTACCTCTAAGCATGCGCCTCTGAGGTTCTGTGGCTACAATTGCCCCCACTTCCATTCCCACATTGAAAAGAAAGGCTGTATCTTGCAGTAATGAATTCCTCAAGCTGATTATATGTTGTTTGTGGCCCTTCATTTTTCAATCTCTGGCCTCTGGCTTCATTGGAATCAATTCGACTTCTAGTCATGAACAAGAGAAACTTTTCTCTATACCATCTCAAAAGTTCATATCTTTGTGTTAAACCTGTTAAAAGAAAGAACATAGTGATAAATAAGCGATATATCATTTGAAATACCAATTTCTTTGTTTGGGAACAAGTTGTGAGACAGACAGTATTTCTCCTGTCTGGCCAACTTTAATTGGAATGAATTGAGCCTCCTGCATATTCCCAAGTTCAGTAGTTCTCAATTGGGCAGTGGGGGGGAAGGGAGGGTCTCTGGATGGAGCTGTTATGTGTGAGGATACTCCAGGGATCCACAGAAAATACTATGAGCCTCTCACCTTTAGGGTTTCACTAGGGATGTCAGCCTCCAGGTAGAGTCTGCAGATCTCCTGGAATCACAATTGATCTCCAGATGATCATCTCCCCTGGATAAGATGGCTGCTTTAGAGGGTGGAGTCTATGGCATTATATTCTGCTGAAGTCTCCAGGTCTTGCCTTAAAAATCTTCAGAAATTTCCCAACCTGCAGTTGGCAACTCTACCTACCTCCCTGCATTAGATACTTGTTAACGTATTCAGAGTTTGTCCTCACTAGAGTTGATAACTCCGGAGTTTTGGAAGTGGAGCTGGGGAGGATGGGCTTTTTACAGGGAAGGGTCTTTAGTAGGGTAAAATGCTGTACAGACCACCCAAAGCAGCCATGGGGAACTAATCTCTGTAGTCTGGAGATCAGATGTAATTCTAGGAGACCTCCAAACCTTACCTGGATGATAGCAACTGCAATCTTCAAGGCTCTTCCGCACACAGAAAAAAATAGTGTTACACCAGTGAAATGGTGTAACGCTAAAAAATAACACGTCTCTGGCCATTCCTCACCTTCTGGCTCTCTGCCGTCTTCTTGCACTTCTTAGCACTCCATATGCCTGCTTGAAATGAAGAGAGCAATGCGCTTTACACGTGACTCTCTTCCGCCTGTCAATCAAGCCAGGCAGCCAATTACCTTTCTCCATGTTTTAAAGGGCCAGTGGTGCAAGCTATTTTTTTAAAGTAAAACTTCTCCATTGAGATGTCTATGCATCTGATCATAGTTGCATAGTGTTTCTTTAATGCCACCCATTTTGGAGTCTCAATTATGACTAGCTAGTAACGCAAAAACCTTGAACTTGCTTTTAAATTTTGAAGAACTCTTCATCAGGTTTGGAAAATCATAAGACACACCCTACAAAATTTCACGGAGGAAAATAAGCAGTTGCATAGGGCACCCTAGTTCTCTTTCGGAGCATTTAGCCTCTCCTGGACACACTGTTCACATGGCTGAAGATTGTTCTCAGTCTAATGTATGATGCTAGAGTTTGTTCTGTGACACTTTGTTCTCTATTTGATGCAACAACCTATCAGGAGAAAAGGCAGAGTAAAGAGAAAAAAACTAAACAATATGTTTATTAATAATTCAAAATCTGCCTTTGCAGGTCAAAAGGAACCTCTATGAATATAGGAAGGCTAAGCAATGTCTAATGCCCTAGTGTTCATGTGCTACTTGTGGTGAATACAAGATTTAGTTGCCAGAGAAACTGAACAATGAAAGACCCTGGGGAAGGAGGCTGAACTTTGAAAGACATCAAGACTAGAGTCACACTAATTGAACTAGACCAAAATATTCCCCAGAGACAAAATTAGAGATTGTGATTTATCAAAGACTGGATGTAAAGCCCATTGTATAAAGAAATACAATGGGTGCTAGCATGGGCGCTGGTGGCCCTGGCAGCCTTGCAGGGCTCCTGGCAGGCCCCTCTGCCGCGCTGGCCCTGCCGGCTCCCCCCCCCCCGAGGTCCTGGCTTCGGCGTGGCAAAAGGAGCAGGCCCGTTCTTGCTGCGCCAAAGCCTTCCCCCCCCTGAGGTCCCGGCTTCGATGCAGCGAAAGGAGCAGGGCTGCTGCGTGTCCGACATGGTGGGCCTGCTCCTCGCCACGCTGAAGCCTCCCAATTGGCCACTTGGCCCTGGACTGACACGCAGAGGGGCCAGCTGACATGGACTGACATTTCACGGCTCCCGATTGGCTCCTTCGAGTTTTTATCACGGACTCGGCCGGCCCCTTTCTCCTCCCACAATGCTGTTACTGAATTATTCTTACTGCTCTGTGGAGCAGTTTACAGATAAGAACAAGAAAATTGGGACTGTTCCAGATAAATAGGGACAGTTGGACCAAATGAAAAGGAGCAGAGAGTTTCTAAGTAGCTTTTCTAGATTTATATACATACACGCATCCCTTCTATATTCTTGGGGTTGGGGGAAAGGAGCAGTCTGGCAATCTATTTGGGGTGGAGCACTTATGGATAATTTTTCTCCTTCTTTTTACTTTTTTAAAAATTTTTGACAAAGAACCAAGTTTCTGCAGGTTTAACTCCAACACATATAAGTGAGTTTATGCTCCTGAAGCCTCTGTACTTCAATAAAAGAGATTACAACCCTCATTCAAACTTCAATTGAGGAACACTGAATGGCGGCATGTTCCAAGTAACAATCTGAATAAGTATAAACTAAATGTACGTTACTGTTCCCCATCAGCCAAATTATAAAGTAGGAGCATGTAAAAGGGCATTGTCAAGAGCAGACAGAACTCACAAACAAACTTCTATAGAAAGAAAGCTTTAATTGGAAGTAGATCTGAACACTTGACAGGCATGTTCCAAATTACAATCCAAATATGTACAAGATGCATGGACATTATTGTTGCCTCGTCACAAACAGCCTGCAGTTCCTGATGGTGAGGAATGGCATCCACAGAAGTGGAGTCTTGCAGGGTTTTCAAAAGAGTCTCCTCCCCACCCTCATCATGACATCACTTCCATTTTTTGCCAAAAGGGACGTCAGTTTAAAAGAACAAGTAATAGATGATAGCAAGGACCTCTCCTGAAGACCTTGGAGCCACAAGGGGACAAGATACAGGAACATTGCTAAAGAGAAGCTGGTCTGTGTCTGGCCAGGGAATCCTGTGTCCACTGCTTCAAAATCTGAAATGGGGGGAAATGGTGAGATACCTGTTCCACTCAATATTTCTGATAAGGCCTAGGAGGAGGAGCTGGTCTCATGGTTTAAATGCCACTTAACACCCCATCAGGGTGGCTGTCCTGCCCCTAAGTGCCTCCTCCTCCAACCAGCTTGCCTGCCTGTCCAACAGCCAGCCAATAGCCTTCTGTCCCTGACCCCTGACCACTATCCCCTTTCACTTCCCTCCGAGGCTAGAGGCTACAGATGCCTGCTGCATGAGAGCTGCCCTGCCAGTGAGTTCTCTAACAGCTGCCTGCTGCCTTTCCAGGTACTGGGGGGAGAGAGAGGCCATCCACAGAGTCCTTCCACACACAGACCCCAGTCTAGCACCTGTTGTATTCCTGAATGCAACGGGCTTTGTCCCTAGTAAATTAATAAAGTAGTATTTAAAGTCCTTCTACTACAGGTTTAACAAGGCCTCAGTAACTCCCAGATCAGTGAAAAGTAAAATTGTACCTTGTAATGGAACAGCCAGTCATTAAAGTCATTCCAGATTCAGCATTACCGGTGAATGTAAAACACTTCTTGTTATATGACGAAGCTGAGCCTTCAGAGCTTGTGACTCACTATATCACAAGAAGCCTGTCTGTATTTATATTGTGGTCTTCATAGCTGGTCAGCCATACATGGCTAGAATGTCTCTGGTGGGTTTCGTTTTATACAAGTGGATCAAGTAGGATGGCCAGCTGAGTTGGGAAATTTCTAAAGATTTTGGAAGAGGAGTCTGGGGTGCCTGGGGTTTGGGGAGGGTCCTCAATGGGTTATGGCAGTGGTCCTCAACCTTCTTCAGGCTGCGGACCGGTGGCGGCGAGGAGGGCGATCACCCAACTGCACATGCCGTACATGCACGGCACTCCCATGCATGTGTGCATGTGCGCATGCGCGGCCCGGGGTCGCACATGTGTGTTTGCAGCTGTGCATGGCGCAGACACACATGAGCAGCCCGGCGCATGCGCGGCCCGGTGCAGCCCGGCAGAGAGAGGGAGCTGCGGCCTGGTGCCAGGGCCTTCTCAGCCCGGCATCGGGCCACGGCCCGGTGGTTGGGGACCACCGGGTTATAGTACCATAGAGTCCACCATCCAAAGCCACCTTTTCCCCCAAGGGAACTCTTGGTTGTCTGAGAGCACTCCACGTCCCATGTGATTGTTGGCAAGCATATTATGGAACAAAATCAGGCCAAGGGTGTGATGTAAATATTAACATCATGTTAAATAACCAGGTCATACTTCAGATTCAATTTCTATCACATGGCCCATATGAGTAAACATTTGTGTCCATGTTGAAATGCTGGAAATAGTTAATGTGGAAATTGCAAGAGCAACCTATGATGTAAAACTGCTTCACATCAATACTAATACTCTACATGGTCCTGCCCTTGTATGTACTCCAGAAGTTACAGCTGGTACAAAATGCGGCTGCAAGGGACCTCACTGGAACACCATGGACGGCCTATATCCAACCTGTGCTGAGACAGCTACATTGGCTACCAGATCAGATTCAAGTTACTGGTTTTGACCTTTAAGGCATATGCAGTCTGGGCCCTGTGTACTTGAGGGACTCCTTAGGCCCCATGAAAGTCATTGCAATCAGCAACAGCAAATAGGCTGGAGATCCCTGGGCCAAGGGAAGTCCACCTGGCCTCGACCAGGAGCAGGGCCTTTTCAGCCCTGGCCTGGTAGAATGAGCTCCTAAAAGAGCTAAGGGCCCTGCAGGAGCTTATATCATTCCACAGGGCCTGTAAAACAGAGTTTTTCTGCCAGGCCTTTGGTTGATGTCAGACAGAACAGGGAAGATCTTGCCCCTCCCTGGACTGCCATTTTACCATCTTCCTGGGCATACTGGCTTTGGGGTGGGCTGGGGTGGGTATAGAGCTGAGGTGGGGCTGGGAGGGGGTTTATGGAACTGCTTTGTGCTTTTTTAAATGTTGTAAACGGCCGTGAGCCAGCAGAGCTAGGAACAGCAGTAAATAAATGCAGCAAATAAACAAACAAACAAATAAATAAATAACAGGAATAAAGTTAATAATAACTTTGGGGAGGGATGATAGGGTTGGAAAATGCTCCATGGATCATCGAATCCAACCTCCAACTTCATGGAAGAAAATCTAAAATAGAGCATTTGTGACAGATGCCTGTCTCATGAGGTACACCCTGCCCCCCCATTCCACTAAATTATTTAACTGCTCTTTTTACGCAGGAAACTGCTGGAAGGAATAAACAAATGGGGAAAATTTCCTAATCTATATTCCCACTAACAGGGTGTTTGTTCCCATGAGTTCTCAAGACAAGTGCTGTGAATATAATATAATATTAATCCTCAAATGAAAGGCACATTCGGAAAGCAATTTTAGGCAAAATGTTTTGTCTCTACAGCTCCTCACTCTATACTCAGTGGGGCTAATAGTTGGTCCCACAACTATTGCAGGTCTAGAAAATGGTGCAAGGGGAAGGCTTAAGCCAAATAGTTTTATTGTGCAGTTAGTCCCTTATGACTTCTAGAGCTGGTAGCCACTTTAACATTGAGTCAAGTCCAAGCAAACATCCTTAAATACTTCCCAAGCCATAATAGCTCAATAAATTTCAGTTCTGGGCAATGTTATACAGCCTGCAAGGTATGTGTCCCCACTGCAGTAGGAGTAAAATGGGGTGACGGTCTAACTTGCGGGTTTTGTTCCCTCCGCAGATGGCTTGGCGGGCTTAATTAGGGGTGGGGAGTGGGAATTGGGGGCAGGGATAGTGCATGTGCTGCCACTGCCAAAGGGCCAGCAGATGGCTTGGCGGACTTCTCTCCGGGTGGGGGGGTGGGAAGCAGTGGCGGGGAGCTGGCTCCTGCTGCCGCCGGCGCAAAAGGGCTGCCGAAGGGCCCAGAGGGCTAGGGGCAGGGGGGGGCAGCAGCAGGGACCCAGCTCCTGCCACCACCAGCCAGTGAGCCCTCTGAAGGCCACAGGGGCCATTTTGGGTGGAAAGCGCTGGGGAGCAGGTCAGTCCTCCTCTCACAGCCTTGAGCAGCTCTGGCCCCTGAACCCCTTCAAGTGGGAGCCAGCAGCCCAGGAACCTGCAGCCCTCAGGGCCCACAGCCATCCCTGGCAGTTCACTCACCGTGGGACAGGTGTCTGAGTGACCAGGGACTTCGATAAAGCAGCAGAACTGTGAAGAGATGGTTAGGGGCAGGTGCTGCAATTTCATTGGGTAGTCACTGGACGGACAGCCAATCAGGGGTGAATAGACTCCTACAGGTGACCTGTTTGGCCTGTAAACTGTCATGCCAAACTCCTCCCAGGACCTCCTAACACTTTTATTTATATACAGATGTTCTTTAAAAACACAGTAAATTCCACCTGAAAATACAGAAATGTTACTCACTGTTCCGGCTTCACTGCCAAGGCACACTTTCTTTTTAAACACCAGGTACACCTCTTTCATTATCAGGGAAGCCATTGATAGTCCTATGCCAAACTGCTCTCAGAATTTTCTGTATTATTCCTGATTTATGAGGTACCAGAGTAATCCCCAATCTATTTTCCACAGGAATAGAAGCATGCATGTCTTGGCACTCCAAGTGATGCCTCAGGGTGTCAATTATTTCAAAGAAAGTGGTCTGAGACATCTGGAAATTGTCCAGGAGTAGTCTTCATCACTCTGTCTGGCCATCACAGAATTGTTCCACTAGTCCGTGCTGCATGGTTTGACTCGCCAGCAATGAGGGACTGCATGGGCTGAGATAGATAGTGCCCATGTTCTCAAAGATGCCCTCCAGCGATATCTGGAGGACTCTCCATTTATAAAACTCACCCTAGACCACAGACCAATGATGTATGTGCAGAAGCACTCCATAAAAAGTAGTTCTGATCAGCAGCAGCATCTGCAGCAGGAGTTGAACCACAATAGAGATAGAGATCATGATTGAAAGATCAACAGCCTCAAAGATAAGCATACAAACCGCTTGGCCAACTTCAACTCAAAAAGAAAATAAGTTTGCCTCCCTGAAAACTTTGCTTCCCTGCAGTCCACTTGGCAACAAGTCAATTACCAGCCAATTGCATCTGGGCAGGGATGGGTGAACATCAAAATGTTTGTTACAGATACCACCTTTGGTTTAACGAGGTCTGTCGCACCAGTCAATGATGCCCTGAGCACCCACTGTCCAATGAGCTACTCATCTCCTCTCGTCTCCAGATAACAACAGCAGCAATCCCACTATATCTCAACGGAATCAATGCATCTCAATGGTGCTGCCATAGAAGTGCCTTGATGGTTCAAAAACAAGTCCACAGAAGACTGGGTGGTGAAAATAAGAGGTGTTACGTAGGAAGTGCCAAGAACATTTTAAACAGCACACCACAGTGATTCAGAAATGCATTGAAGGTAAGGTGACCATATTTTAACATTGGTAAAGCAGGACACCATTGACGGGGGGGGGGGATTCTTGATTAAAAATTTGGTCTATATGGAGTAACAAAAAGTTTCATAGAATGCATAGAAGGCAAAAATAGTATTGTAATATATATATTTTTAATTTCAACATAAGTACAATTTGCCAGGTACCCACAGATGTCCCTCCAAAATTGGTACAATCTGGTCACCTCAATTGAAGGGGTAGAAAATGGAAGAAAGCCATTTCCCTCAAAAGCAGCTCAACCCTTTGCTAACCAAATGCAAGCGTGAGCAGGTATATAAATTCTACGCCCAACCAATTACTAAAATGGGTCTGTCTCAAAAGACAGGAAAAAATCCATTAGCAACCAGTTACTGGAATACAATAAGGAATACCAAGGCATTTAGAAAATGGCCCTTGTTTGTGGGTGGACCTATTGTTCAGTTTTCACCTTCTGTACAGGAACATACTTGCTGACTAATTCAGGGAAAGATTACAAACCTTGGGGTTATATAACCTTTGGGATCAAGCGAGGGATAAGATGTACTTTTTATCATTGATGTTCTTAGACAATTATAGGATGGTTAATTAACCTTTGCTGCTGCTGAAAATGGATGTTGACAGGTAATGGGAGTCACAGGAGCCAATTCAATGACAAATGGATCAGTCTGTGCTTGGGTAATCACTGTAGAACTTAGAAAAAAACAAATTTTCCTGTATTATTATTATTATTGTTGTTGTTATTGTTATTGTTGTTATTATTATTATTATTATATTTATTTCCTGCCACCCCCGTAGGCTCGTGGCGGTTAACAATACAGAAGGGAAACAAGCCTTCTGTAAGTAAATCTATGACCTTGCAATTTCTGCTCTCTAACAAAGACCCAGAGATAACCATTTTAGTTGCCAGAGTTTTAACTAAGATGCTTTTATAATATGCTGCCTACCTTGTATTTTATCTTTTATAGTTTATTTAATCATTTTAAGATCTGTTTGGTTATATAACCCCATCTTATTATTTTGTTGAAATTTTAAACCCTATTTTTATATGTCTTATACATTTTATGCCAATAAAAGGTTACTGACTGACTGACTGACAATAGTCTTTGTCCCCCTTAAAAATACCCATTAAAAGACTTTAAAACTTGGAGGAGGGCAGGATCACTTGGAGGAGGGCAGGATGCTGTTCCCATTGGCTGCAGAGGAAAGGACACACAGTAATGGGTTTAAACTTCAAGTACAACGATATAGGCTAGATATCAGGGGGGGGAAATTCACAGTCAGAGTAGTTCAGCAGTGGAATAGGCTGCCTAAGGAGGTGGTGAGCTCCCCCTCACTGGAAGTCTTCAAGCAAAGGTTGGATACACACTTTTCTTGGGTGCTTTAGGATGCTTAGGGCTAGTCCTGCGTTGAGCAGGGGGTTGGACTAGATGGCCTGTATGGCCCCTTCCAACTCTATGATTCTATGATTCTAAAACAATCTCAACAAGGCGGAAAAAACACCCAGTATCTCCACCCCCTGCTATCAGAGCGGCAGGGCGGATGGGGAGGAGATATAACCTATTAGACCCGGGGGGGGGGGATGTTGGCTGTAATAATGGTACAATAAGAAGGAAACAGTCATTTAAGCAGCAAAAGCAAGTTGATAACTTTGCTGTTGCAATCCTCTTGTAAATGGATCATTTGCATTCTGTGTTTGTATTCTTTTCTATCGACAATCACTTGTATTGTATTCTATCAACCTGCAACAAAAGCACATTGATAAAGATGTCTCAGCTTTTTTGTTGCAGTCCTATTGTAAATTAGTATTTTTCATAGCTTTCTTTTTAAAAAAGATATCCCAATCTAGAAGCACAAGAGATTGCAAGTTCTCCTGATAGATCTGATTACTTGGAGTTATGCTTGTGCAAGTGACTCATCTCTAAAGACACTTTGAGTAGAAAAAGACTCCAAAAAGTGACATTTTCTACATACCAGATAAAAGGAACAGAGGATATGTTTAATTCCTTGCAGGCACATATATGCTGGCTAGTTCCATTGCCTACTTTCCCTTATTTTAAAAAAAGGAGAGAGAAGGAAGGAGGGGAATTGATGTACTGGATTTAATATAAAGTAGACAAGATAGGAAAAGTGCAAAGAAGAAATGACTGAAATCTAGATAAACTACATTCAGATTCTTTGCCTTTCTGACAATTTTTACCCACTCTTGCTCCAGCAAATATTTTTTCCTGTTCTCTGGCTCTCCATTTTTCTTATAGATACTCCCAGGTGTTCCCAAAGACTTTCTTTGGTCTCCAGTGCTTCCAAGACACAAAAGAACGATCACAAAGACTACAGAATGTGCTGCAGACCACAACATAACACACTATTGGTGCAATAAATTGAAATAATAAATAAAATGATACAGAAATGGGTTTGCTCATTTTTTCCACTAGGTGGCCTTGCACAGTTGTTCCGACTCAGTATCAAGAAACAAAAATCAGCCATCACAAGCCCAATGGCTCTATCAATTAGCTTTTATTTGGGAACAGCTTACAGCTGAACTGTACAACCGAAACTACTTGCGCGCTTTCCAGTTGTTGGTGGTGACCATAAGGGCTAGAAACTTACCCTTAATGAAGGACTACATGCTCAGATTCCACAGACATTACTAGAAAACATCAACAGTGCTCTCATTTCAACGAATCCCTATGACTTCAGTTAAGGCTCATGTTTTTTTTGTATCAAGATCCCTCCACACCAGGGGTAGTCAAACTGCGGCCCTCCAGATGTCCATGGACTACAATTCCCAGGAGCCCCTGCCAGCATTCGCTGGCAGGGGCTCCTGGGAATTGTAGTCCATGGACATCTGGAGGGCCGCAGTTTGACTGCCCCTGCTCTACACAATACAAGGTGCTTGTGCTTGCTGGGGAACACCACGAGGTGTTTGCAGGACATGTGCAATGGGAGTTTTGTGCCTCCCAGATCCATACTATAATGTTTGCTTAATGCACATTGCTGTGATTTTTAGTGATTAGTGTATTGCTTTAATGCAGCCAAAGCGACTTTTTGTTTCCATATGGTTGTTTTATGGCAAGTGCCTCCGCCGCGTCAGGCCGTACACAGTGCAGCTGGCAGGGCCTCCCTGGCCGGTGGCCTGCAGGCTCGCCGGTCACGAGACCATGATCTAGCGCCCACTGTATTGTGAGTACAGCGGGCTTGATTACTAGTAGATGCATAGTGCTTTTTGAATGCCACCCCTTATGGAATTACGAGTCTTGAAACATTTAAAAATTAATGTCATTCCTGATTTGGGGGGGATTTAGAGAGGCATGCTTTGAGTTACAACTTTGGGGGAAAATATTTTTGGCATTGCCTGCATGCTTGTCCACCTATTCATTGCTCCAGGATGTTAGCCATTTTAAAAAATACATTCCCGTCTCCGGGAACCAGGGAGAGAGAGGCGGATGCGAGGGTGCGGCAAGGCAGGCGCCTTTAGCATGTTGGAGCCTCCACGCCTTCCCTCTGCTGGTTGCAGCGCTAAATAGGTTGCTAAATCCACTTGGTGCGATTCCCCAACTAGCGCTTTAAAATGGAGAATGTAGCCAGCCGGTTACTGTCCAGATGCTTGATGTTAGCGATGTCATATGGAGGGGCCGGAATATAACGGCTACATAAGATAAGCATTTCACTATATTTAATGGGTGCGGAAATCCCCTTGGTGTTCTTTAGTGTTCCTTTTCCGAAACAACAGATATGGAAGAAACAAAATTGCTCAGAGTGCACACTGCATTGGTTTCCCTGCTGAATGTGATCCTGCTCTGCCTCAAGTCTACCTTGACTGCTCATTTATAGTAGTTGTGCCATCTTGAGAAGACAAAATGGCTCTGCTGTGCCCTTCGTTCTTCCTCAGCTGCCAGGAGTGTTTCTGGGCTTTCTACCTTGTGGCAGAACTCGTGCTGAAACATGCAGAGATGCCATGCCCTTGGCAGCAGGCAGTTCCCACAACACTATTGGGACTACCCAGTTGCCACAACAGGTGGGATGATTTTGTTTTCAGCATGTGGAGTGAGGAGGGGTGGGTATATCATTAACATATGACTCTGGAGATTGTCTCTGTCCTGAGAGGAGGAGGAGCAGAAGGAGGAGAAAAAGAAGAGTTGTTTTTATACCCTGCTTTTCACTGCCCGAAGGAGTCTCAAAGCGGCTAATAATTGCCTCCCCTTCCTCTCCCCACAACGGACGCCCTGTGAGGTAGGTGGGGCTGAGAGAGCCCTGATGTTACTGATCGGTGAGAACAGATTCTAACAGGACTGTGATGAGCCCAAGGTCACCCAGGTGGCTGAATGTGGCAGAGCGGGGAATCAAACCAGCTTTGCCCAATTAGATGAGGCCACTACACCAATAGGGAGGCTTGATTGACAGAGAACCCAAAAGCATGCAGTGGTTCCTGTGGAGAAGCGACTTGTAGTTACCATTTGGCAATTGGTCTAGGATTTTCCCCCGTGGGGGAAATTGTCCTTGAGATGTCTTTTTTCCTGGAGACAAAATTGCATGAGATGATTGTCTGCCTTGGCAACAGGTTTCGATTCCCACCAAATGTTTAGGTTGGCATTAATACTGTCAAATTGACAGTATTAATTTCTTTGAAGCCAACAAAATGAATATTAATGAGCTCCTGGTGATTATTTTTTCAAATTAATATCTGGCATAAATCACCTTTGTTGTGAGCTTAATCTAACATCTTCGTAATAATAAAAATACATATTAGATGCTTTCGTTTCTGCATTAGGACACATGCCTTGTTTTAGCCTCACCTTGGATTTCTTTTGGATGCTGCAAGTTGACTCTACCATTTCTACATATGGGCTTTCCTCCCCTTATTTCCCAGGCTGAAATTTACATGCAGTCTCCCGTCATGCTTTTCTCCCTTCCCCTTTTCCAAAAATGTGTTTTTTGCAAAATGGTGTCTGATTGCTCCTCTATTTTTGTTGCACCTTAATCCCACAATTCTGCGCCATTGATTGCCCCTCTTCTCCCCCAAGTGTTCCGAATGTATCTTTTAAACCCTAAGTTATAACATCATAACACTGCTGTGTAAGACTGTAAAGGGATGATAGCATTACAATTCTGTTCCTAACTTTTTAAAAAAAGCGGTCTTGTTATACAGAGAAGTGTTATGATGTTATAACATTGTAACTCTTTTTAAATATTACATTCAGGACACTTTGGAGGAAGGGGGAGGTGATAAAAAGGCAGATTTTGGGGGAGGGGGAGGGAGGACAGTGATGAGGAAAAGGGCATTCCCAAATAACTCAAAATGGTGGGTATTATTATTATTATTATTATTATTATTATTATTATTATTATTATTATTATTATTATTATTATTAAATTTTTAGACCACCATTCTCCAAATAAGTCTCAGGGCGGTTTACAACATAAAACAGTTAAAACACAATAAAATCTGCATAAAACTCCCAAGTTACCCCAAGTCTGGGGGAAAACCCAATTGCATGCATTTCTGCATTTGGCAGTCCCAAATTAGACACCACTTTAAAAAATAAAAACTGGTTTTCTGTGGATTCCTTTGCTGCAGGGGTCTCCATCCAAAAAGGTGCATTTCAGTGTGGAAATGGACCAAAAAACTTGACCCTTTAAAAATGTAAATCCAAGCGACATCCCCAGTGCAGAAAGTCTCAGTCTACCACATGAATTGTTCTGATACAAGATTCTACCAGACATTCTCACGGGCTTGTTTTGCCAGGAAAACTAAAGGATCACCTTTTGCCAACTTTTTAATATCCCTGGACTGATAGTTATATGGATATGGATATTGAGAGGGGACATGATAGCCCTCTTTAAGTATTTGAAAGGTTGTCATTTGGAGGAGGGCAGGATGCTGTTTCCGTTGGCTGCAGAGGAGAGGACACGCAGTAATGGGTTTAAACTACAAGTACAACGATATAGGGTAGATATCAGGAAAAAAGATTTCACAGTCAGAGTAGTTCAGCAGTGGAATAGGCTGCCTAAGGAGGTGGTGAACTCCCCCTCACTGGCAGTCTTCAAGCAAAGGTTGGATACACACTTTTCTTGAATGCTTTAGGATGCTTAGGGCTGATCCTGCGTTGAGCAGGGGGTTGGACTAGATGGCCTGTATGGCCCCTTCCAACTCTATGATTCTATGATTCCATATTCATAAATAAAAATAAATTATACTTTTAACTTTAGTTTTGGACCTCTTCCCATTTAGCTGCAAGTGAAACTCATTCGGCAACCCAGCCCAATCCTTTAAATCCATTGCCTCTTTCCCCAGCTGCTCAACAAATTTAATTCTATCTTCCAGCTGGACTTGTTTTTCACCTAGTACCTTTGTTAACTGCATACAGTCTCCTATTTTTGCCTCTAGTCCCTCCAGATTATTCATAATTAAACTTTTCTTTCTATCTTCCTAGCCCTTTCTTCTAGTTTGAATTCCAAGCATCTTTCCCAGGCACTATTTCAGTAGCTTATTCATTCTTCAAAGCTCTTTAATTCTTAAAAAAAAAGACTATAGGGAAGAAATGTTGATTCCACACTGCTCCTTTCCTCCCCATAGCCTTGGGTGCTGGCTTATTTTGAGTGTTTGGCTTTTATTACAGCTCAGCCACTATTAGCTGACAGCTCCTCTTTTGTTGAAAGTACCAGAGTGCAAACATGATGCTTCAGTCTGTGCGGAGGAACTGAGGAGGCATCTGTCTGGGGACAAAGCAAATCACCAAGCTTCTTCAGGGCATCCACAGCAGCCACCATCATGATGATGATGATGGTGAAGAAGAAGAAGAATTTATATACTGTCCTCTCTAGCAGTTCAGGGCGATGAACAACAGGAGTTAATTATTAACAGTAATAAAGCACAAACATTAATAAAAAATGTCAGAAGTAGTTCTTGGGGGAGTTATCCGGGGGAGATGCATTTGATGTATGCTTGGCAAAAGAGCTCCATCTTGCAGGCCCTGTGGAACCGAGTCAGCTCTGACAGGTCTCTGATCTCCTCCGGGAGGTCATTCCACCAAGTTCAGGCCAGAACAGTTCTGGCCATGGTTGAGGCCAGACATACTTCCTTGGAGCCAGGGACTACCAACCTCGTGGAATTGACAGAGCACAATATTCTTTGGGGGACATAGGCAGAGAGGTGGTCCCTTAGGTATGCTGGGCCCAGGCCATGATCGGCCTTAAAGGTAAGAATCAACACATTTAACTTGATCCAAAATTCAATTGGAAGCCAGTGCAGCTGCCGAAGGGTGGAGTGAATATGGGTCCTCCAAGGAGTTCCCATGAGAAACCAGGCAGCTGCATTCTGGACTAGTTGTAGTTTCTGGGTCACGGACAAGGGTAAAGTGAGTTACAGAAGTCTAATCTAGAGCTGACCGTTGCATGGATCACAGTGACTAGGTACTCCTGAGCCATGTAGGGCGCTAGTAGCTTGGCTTGGCAAAGATGGAAGAGCATCAGGCCTGTTTCTACACGGTTCACATGTGACTTTACAGAATATTACTCATTTTTCACTTGACATGCCCTGAATCCAAACTGCAATTGTGCACCATACTAAAACAATGTGGATTTCTGTTAATGCAAGACTGATTTATTGCTAAGGTTCCAACCCCATAGGCCAAATCTGTTCCTTGGGAAAGCCTGTTGAAGTCTGTTGGGTCCCCACTACAAATATATCAGGCCCATATGCAAATAGATCTGCACTGTGATTTAGGAATAAAATGTCAGAGTTCAGTGTTTCTGGGGCAAGAATGTGCAGGCTGATGGAAAAATTGGATTCATTTCTGCTCTATTTACAATTTGGTCACACTAATTGTTGAAGAGATGCATGTATTTAATGTTAACTGTAGTATAGTTAACTGCCTCAGTGTCCCTCATCTCCAAATTGTGGAGAAACCGAAACCTGGCATTACTGTGGAAATGTAAAGCTGGATTTGGTACTGTGTAAATATGCACAAGGCTTGAACTAGGTTTACACAGTGTGTAAAACTGTTGATTCAAGTAACTGCTATTTACTGCAACAGCAGTATTTTAGAACTGGCCAGTGCAAGCAACAGAATACAGTGGTGGAATTCTGGAACCAAAGAAGGGCCTGTACTGCAAACTGCAGGAGGACAGTTTAATTTTGGGTCTTCTCTGGTGTACAAAAGCCCTGCAATTTAAAAAGCAGCACTTCAGGCTGTGGTCTAGCTTTACCCATTCTGTGCTAATTTCCCACATACAGGGAATGAGAGTTAGTTTGGTTAATGAGAGTAAGTTCGGTTAGAGCCTTGGACCAGGATCTGGGAGAGCCAAGTTCAAATCCCTCTTCTGCCGTGGAAGTTTGCTGGCTGATCTTGAGTGAGTCACACACTTTCTGCCTAACCTCCTCAGAGGGGGGTTGTGAGGATAATATGAAGGAGAACGATGTAAGTTTCTTCAGGCCCCCTTTGGGAAGAAAGATGGTGTGTAAATGAAGTAGATGAAATGAAGCACAGCTCTGTTAAAATAAAAAAGTCACCTGCAGAGTGAAGTAAAAAGCAGTGCAGACTCACCCAAAGCCGCCATTAACATGGCTGGCGAGGCGGGTGGGAGAAGACAAGGGAAGGATGCTTTAGAATGCTTTGGGCTGATCCTGCGTTGAGCAGGGGGTTGGCCTAGATGGCCTGTATGGCCCCTTCCAACTCTATGATTCTATGATTCTATGAAGGAGGAGGAAGCCCCAGAGTGCACCCACAGAGTGCCTGGAAGGCAATGTGGCGCTCTGGAGTTGGGGGGGGGGGGCAGGACATGGCTGCCTTAACAGGCACTGCATGGTTTAGGCAGGGTGATGAGGCTGGTGCACAGGTTGGCCCTGACCTGCCTAGAATGTAACGTTCCTTTTCAGGCCAGGCACATCCCTGGGGTGCAGAACGAGATGGCAGATGATTTCAGAACAAGAGGTTTCACCAGCTCGCCCCAGGGGCCCACGGAGAGCCATAGGAGTTTTCAGAGGACCTGTGGAGCCTTGGAGACAGTTGATCTACCTTGGGGCCATGGGATCCTTGACCCACCTCCACATGGAAGGCTTACAAGGGAGCGGCACAGAAAATGTTCCACCTGCTGTTCATGAGTTCATCACACAACAGTAAATAAACACTTAGAAGTATACGACATACATACATGGCAAATTCTGGCATCAATCTTTACCAAAGACATGGTAAGAGATCTATGGGGGCAATTTCTGCCTTTGTGTAGCTAAACCTAGAAGGATCCATTAAACATAGGGGGGAGCATAAGTGATGGACAGAGGACTGCGAGAGAGTATCACAGGGAGCCTAGGAACATACATTCATAGTGCAGGATCTGACCAGCATGGAGAAAGTAAGCTCAGTCTCTGGTGACCAGAGGACACAGCTTTGTTCCCGGATCTTGATCCTACACATGAGTTGCAGCTTCTTCTCAGTTCCTACATGCTTGATGGTGGTAGATTAATGTAGGGGTAGTCAACCTGTGGTCCTCCAGATGTTTATGGACTACAATTCCCATGAGCCCCTGCCAGCAAATGCTGGCAGGGGTTCATGGGAATTGTAGTCCATATACATCTGGAGGACCACAGGTTGACTACCCCTGGTTTAATGCCCATGGAGAAGAGACTTCAGCCTTACAACCCAGTCTGTTTTTTAAAGCTTTAGAGCTTTAAAGGTGAGAACCAAAACCTTGAATCTGATCCGGCCCCCATCTGGAGTCAGTGCAGTTGAGACAGCACAGGTTGTATGTGGGCTTTCAGTTGGGTCCTGGTGAAGATCCTTGCAGCTGCATTCTGGACCAGCTGAAGCTTTCAGGACAGCTTCAAGGTTAGCCCTGCACAGAGTAAGTAGTTGTAATCTATTTTAGAGGGGACTATTGAGTGGATCACAGTGGCTAGGTCAGATGTCAACAAAAAGAGTGCCAATTGCCTTGCACGATGAAGATGATAAAAAGTCTGGCAGGCAACATTTGTGAGAACCACAAAGGTTAGGAATAAAATCAAATGTAGAAAACCAAAATCAATTTATTATTGTTGTTGGCATTTGTGGTGTACATACTGAGATGTTTTATGGGTGCTCAATAGATACAATATTCTTTTATGGTTTTTAAACATTTTTGAGTTCTGATAATAAACTATTTCTATTTTTATATATTTGGTTTTATCCCTAACCTGTGTGGTTCACAACTGTTCTCCAGGCTTGGTTTTTATTTTCCACAGCCAGCTTGCTGTAGTGGTTAGGAGCACCAACTCCTAATCTGGCAAGCCGGGTTTGATTCCCCACTCCTCCCCCACATGCAGCCAGTTGGGTGACCTTGGGCTCGCCACAGCACTGATAAAACTGTTCTGACCAGGCAGTGATATCAGGGCTCTCTCAGCCTCATGTACCCCACAGAGTGTCTGTTGTGGGGAGAGGAAAGGGAAGACCACTTTGAGACTCCTTCTGGTAGAGAAAAGCGGCATATAAGGACCAACTCTTCTTCTTCAGTAATATCAGGGCTCTCTCAGCCTTATGTACCTCACAGGGTGTCTGTTGTGGGGAGAGGCAAGGCAAGGCAACCGTAAGCCGCTTTGAGACTCCTAGTAGAGAAAAGCAGCATATAAGATCCTCCTCCTCTTCTTATTCTTATTCTTCTCCATGTTATTTGTAGGCAACATTTGTAACCTGGGCCTCCACAGACAATGAGGCACCCAGATTCATACACCAGACAGTTGCCAAAGCTGTTACTTGGAATCCGTCAAGAGTCAGGCGTTGTAGGATATCGACCCAGCCAGAGGACCCCCATCTTATTTGGTTTGAACTTAAGCCAACTCCACTTACGCCAATCCGCCACAACTAATCCAAATGTCTTAACGTTGACTAACTTGCCTTTTATGTCATTCCAACTGATCACAAACTGTATTAGGAAACAATGTCAGTGTACTAATTACCTTACTCTAATACCCTGCCATGTGCATTTCTCTGACTTCCTGTTTATCTCTCTTACGGGGTCAACACATACGTCTTAACTATTTGGGACATCTACATGATCATCCGGACAAATACTGCAATATAAATATATGGGGGTGGGGCAAATTATTATCTCCTTCATCTGAAAGTACTTAAATTATGACACGCCAGAGCAAGGAAGAGCTAAATGGGTATTTTACAGTGCAATCGTAAACAAAATTGAATTTTTCTAAGGCAACTTACTTAAAGGCATTTAGAAGGGCATAACTCAGTTGGCTTGTAATTGTATATGATGTCACTTACTTTGGCTTCAGTTTGCTGTGTTTCATTTAATCTTGAAGGTTCCTTTGTTTCTTTTATACCATTTTAATAACATTGTTTTTCATTGTATTGATTTACAAAATTCATATCTTGTCTTTCTGAACTCATTTGGGCTGCCAAGACAGCTGACAGATTTAAAACACACCTTAAACAAGCACATCATAAAAACAATTAAAGCCAAAAAATGCACATCATTCAAATCAATCTAAAATACACACATTTGTGATCTGGGCTTCATAGACAGGGGGGCATCCAGAGTCACACCCAGACTCTTGACAGTGGCTGAAATTATCAAGAGTTGGAAGTTGTTTCAACCCATCTGGGGCATGTCAACTCAAATTTCTCTAGATTTAACTTCAGCCGACTCTGCTTGAGCTGGCCCACCACAGCCTCCAGATATCCGATGAAAGAAGAGGTGTGGATGGATGTCTGTCCATCAACAAATATAGCTGGGTGTCATCAGAATCTTGATGACACCCCAGCCTGAAACTCTGGTTCAGTTGGACAAGGGGGCACATGTAGATGTTGAATAATATCGGGGAAAGAATAGCTCCTTGAGAGACCCCATATAGTAAGACCTGTTGCTGGGAGGTTCTCTCCTCTAGTGCCAGCCTCTGTTCACAACCTTGGAAGAAAGATTGAAGCCATTTAACAGCTTCAACTTGAACCCCCACATCAGCTAGGCAGTGGACTAGAACCCCATGATCAACCATGTCAAACACTGCTGACAGATCTAAAAATAACAGCAGCATGGACTCACATAGATCCAACTGTTTGTGGAGATCATCCATGAGGGCAACTAGAGCCATCTCCACTTCATGGCCACCTCAGAAACCTGATTGGAATGGATCAAGGGCTGATGTTTCCACCAGGAAAATCTGTAGTTTTTCTGTGACCACCTTTCCTAGAAATGCCAGACGTGAGACTGGGCAGTAGTTGGCTGGGTTGGATGGATTCAGTGATGTTTTCTACAGAAGTGGCATCTCTACCACCTCCTTTAATTTATTTGGGAAAGTCCCCAACCTCAGGAACAAGTTGCTAATTTCCAAGAAAGGGACCTGAATCCACTCACCACCAGCTTTCACTAGCCATGAGGGACATGGGTCAAGGGGACATGTGCTAGGTTGTGAAGCTGGACAGCTGCAAGAGTTCTGTCCACATTGGCCATGGAGAGAGGACTGAAGAGGTCCAAAGTGGTCCAAAGTAGGACCTTGAGACAGCCAAGGGGCCTCACAGTGGGGGTATGAAAATTCAACTAGGTAGCTTTTGAACTTCAACTGAATCCCAACTGCAGAACTTCTTTGGACACATTAGTCAGACCACTGAGTTTTGTTTTATTGTACATTGATGATGTGAGAGCTGCATGGTAGAAAAACAAATTATAAATTTGAATATAAATACTGCAGAATTTGCATAAGGCATGAACTGGTTTACACTTGAATGCTAAAAGAAACACCTTGGCTGTAAGTTTTATGGCTGTCATTCCTCTGAGACAATAGAGACATTTTAAAAAAAGATAGAATTGAGTTTTTGCCTGTTAGCAACAGTGGAGTTATATAAAAGCCAGCAAGACAATGGAATGAGTAAAAATAGCCTTGCCCTAAGAGAGTCACTGTTGAAAAGCATGCAAAGTCTTGGCTAATCAGCAAGTGTAGTTTTGAGGAAGAAAATTCAGTTTCCAACCTGATCACCCTCCATCGTGTTGGCTGCATCATACCAAAGACTCAACAAGAACACTTAAAAATGATGGAAGATGTCCCTGCAGGATTATCACTTTATTCATGTCAGCCGGAAATATAATGTATGTGTGGACTCCGTATCTGCAGAATGCCTCTTCCTTTGTCCTTGTCAGAGGGGACACAGTTGTTGCGGAGGGCAGGCACCGACATCCATTATGTTATACTATAACATTCATTATACCAAATATGTAGCCTGTAGATCAGTGGTCCCCAACCTTTTTCAGGCCGGGGACCGGGGGAGAGAGGGAGGCCCGGGGAGAGGGAGAGAGGCGCTCACCGGCGACAGAAATGCGCAGCCGCAGAACTGATGTGCCTGTGCATTTGCACCCGCGCCTCCCCCCGGCTTGAGCAATTCAGCCCTCGAAGCAGCAGGTCACTCCCAGCGCAGCAAGCACTGTGCTGCGGGGGGAGGGAGGCATGCCCGCTGGAGCGCCCGCTGGCACGCCAGCACCCGCTCCAGCACCCGCTCCTCCCCCACCCCCCGTGGCCCGGTACCGAGGGCTCCATGGCTCGGTACTGGGCTGCGGCCTGGGAGATGGGGAATACTGCTGTAGGTAACTCTAGTAGAATAAATTGCTAAAAATATACTGGTAATACCAGTTCATCCATCTGTGCATTCTCTAGAGCAAAATGCCTATCTTGGGACACAGTAAGAAAGAAGAACTCAACATCAAGAAAACAAAGATCATGGCATCCGGCCCTCTCAATTCATGGCAAATAGATGGGGAAGAAATGGAGATAGTGACAGATTTTATTTTCCTGGGCTCCAAGATCACTGCAGATGGGGACTGCAGCAAAGAAATTAAAAGACGCTTGCTCCTGGGGAGGAAAGCTATGGCAAATCTAGACAGCATTCTAAAAAGCAGAGACATCACCCTGCCAACAAAAGTGCGTTTAGTCAAGGCTATGGTATTCCCAGTTGCAATGTATGGCTGCGAAAGTTGGACCATAAGGAAGGCCGAGCGTCAAAGAATTTAGGCTTTTGAACTCTGGTGCTGGAGAAGACTCTTGCGAGTCCCTTGGACTGCAAGGCGAACAAACCAGTCAGTCCTAGAGGAGATCAGCCCTGACTGCTCTTTAGAAGGCCAGATCCTGAAGATGAAACTCAAATACTTTGGCCACCTCATGAGAAGGAAGGCCTCCCTGGAGAAGAGCCTAATGCTGGGAGCGATCGAGGGCAAAAGAAGAAAGGGACGACAGAGAATGAGGTGGCTGGATGGAGTCACTGAAGCAGTAGGTGCAAACTTAAATGGACTCCGGGGAATGGTAGAGGACAGGAAGGCCTGGAGGATCATTGTCCATGGGGTCGCGATGGGTCGGACACGACTTCGCACATAACAACAACAACAAAGAAAGAAGAAGAAGAAGAAGAAGAAGAAGAAGAAGAAGAAGAAGAAGAAGAAGAAGAAGAAGAAGAAGAAGAAGAAGAAGAAGAAGTTGGTTCTTTCTGATTACGTTGGTCTAAAATTCAGGGGTAGTCAAACTGCAGCCCTCCAGATGTCCATGGACTACAATTCCCAGAAGCCCCTGCCAGCATTCGCTGGCAGGGGCTCCTGGGAATTGTAGTCCATGGACATCTGGAGGGCCGCAGTTTGACTACCCCTGGTCTAAATAAAAACTGGCCCTGAGCATTTCATGCAAGAAGGCTGATGAGACATCTTTCAGAACAAAACAGAGGCCTAACATCAGTTTCACATTCATTGTCCTTGTCCTGTTTTGCAGCCAAGAGGCAGAAGCCTTCCTGAGGCCAGCAGATAGAGGAGACTCAAGGCAGGTGGCAGGAGTCAAGGTGAGCAAGCAGGCAGGAGTGAGGCAGAGCAGGTACACAGCAGCGTATGGAGACAAACTGGCATTGATCTGGTAGAAGCCAAGGCAATGGCAACAAAGTTATTGAAGCCATTGAACTAGCAAAACTTCCCTGATTAAAGCCCTGGCTCCCTTCAAGAGCTATTATATCTCATGCTTAGTATAGTGGATCAGAATGGCAGCCTCTAACCTGGAGAGCTGAGTTTGATTCCCCACTCCTTTACATACAGCCAGCTGGTTGACTTTGGGCTAGTCACAGTCCTGTTAGAGCTGTTCTCACAGAACAGTTCTGTCAGAACTGTATCTGCCTCACCTACCTTGCAGGGTGTCTGTTTTGGGGAGAGGAAGGCAAAGCTATTGCAAACTGCTTTGAGACTCCTTTGGGTAGTGAGAAGTAGGATATAAAAACCAACTCTTCTTCTCCTTCCTGAAACTAACTGGAGAGATACCAATTCCACTCTGCTCTTCTTGTGTCTTTGCTCTGGTCCTGATTGGTCCTGAGGCTCGAGGGTGAAGGGGGATCTCTGAGGTTTCAGGACGCTGGCAGGGCTCCTGCAGCATCTCCAAGTCATCAGAAGGGGCTGACAGATTGTGGGGAATGGTAGATAGTTATTGGCCTGTGGGCTCACAGCAGGTGGGGGATCCTGCAGTCCACCTGCAGCATGCTCAGAAGAGCTTGTGCCCTGGAGATCTCAGGGCTGGAGAGCCATGGCAGCAGTACTTTCCGTCACAATATATTTTCTGCCCAATCAAACGGTTCTTAATTAGACAAAGGAATTTCCGTATCTTGTGATATTTTTTTCTCCTTCCCCCTATGTCTGTAGTAAATAGTTAAGGGGATCCGCCAGCCTCAAAAATAGGGATGCCCCCAGATTGACTCCAAATAGAAAATCTTCCCAGGCTGTGTTGTTCTGATTCAATTAAATGGGATTCTGTGTGTATTCTTTTCACTCCATTTCCATTGGGGTGCTCAGTATCTGGCCGGTGTGTGTGCGAGAGAGGGAACTGGATAAAAATTATCGTGGATAACTACGTGTTGGGATAAAAATTATTATTGTTGTGTAAATAGTTTAGAAGTCAGAGTCCAGTAGCACCTTTAAGACCAACAAAGATTTATTCAAGGCGTGAGCTTTCGAGTGCAAGCACTCGAAAGCTCACGCCTTGAATAAATCTTTGTTGGTCTTAAAGGTGCCCCTGGACTCTGATTTTATTGTGCTGCTTCAGACCAACACGGCTACCCATTTGAATCTAGTTTAGAAGTATTCGGTGTCTGAGAGAGCAGTAGATAAATCTAAGTATAAATTAAAAATGCAGATTGCAACACAATTAGAATTTGTATCATGAGTTGGACACAATAGTAGGTTTTGACTAAGGGAAGGTGACAATTTTTGCCAGCACCCCTTTCTCCAGCCGATCCAGCAATTCACTTTTCATGCACGTTCATGCTTAAAGTAGCATTGCGGGGGGGGGGATACTTTGGTTGAAGTGGGATATAGGAAGTAAGGAAAAGCCATCCAACGTGTCACATGGAAGCCGAACTACGAAAATCTATCGGAGATGAATATTCAAGGATTTTTGCTGAGGATGCAACACATGGCCATTTTGTTGCAAATTTTCTCCTCATCAGACTGATATCATTCTGCCCCTTCCTGCATATCACTTTTCTACACCTTTGATTAACACCACAGGTAACAAAAAAAAAAACTGAATCACCAAACAAATTTGAATTTAGCCATGGGATCACTGAGGCTGTTTTTGCACGCTTTGGATAATGTACTTTCAGCACACTTAAACAATTGTTTGCAACTAACTGGATTTGCCTTAAGTATAATATCTGACAAGCGTGAAAGTAGCCTGAATGTACAATTCTTGGTATTTATAGGTGAACGCA
This sequence comes from Paroedura picta, assembly GCF_049243985.1. NCBI lineage: Eukaryota > Metazoa > Chordata > Lepidosauria > Squamata > Gekkonidae > Paroedura > Paroedura picta. The sequence continues at coordinate 66,873,736 of NC_135378.1, forward strand.
GTATAGAATTGAAAACTACAACATTTACATTGGGGGGAGGGAGGGAAGTTTAATGAATTTTTAAAGGCTTGCATTTTCTTTTCCCTGTGGCTTTCCATGGCAGACTTAAGCATGTAATGTACTCTGCTTCCATTTTGTTCTGCAAATTGGAGATCAAATACTTATCTCCTAGGAGTGTTAGGAGAAGCTGAATTCATTAAAATCTCTTAAATGCTTGAGGACTCTCTGAAGAGGCTGGGACATGTGTGTTCATGATAACGTATATTCTCTAATTATACCAGGGCCCATTTAAATGTTTAATATTTAGAGCTGATGGGAAAAAAAAAAACCATTAGCTCGTTACTACAGCACTAGATTACTGGCACCAGCCATGAAAGTAATTGTCAAGGACTAGAGGCAGAAATGGGCCACACTAGACAAACGGTGCCATGCAAAGTGCAATATCACCCTTTCTTGCAGGCTTTTTTGATAGGCAAAACCTCCAAGGGAGCATGAGAGCAAAAAGCTAGGTGCATATTGCAGGTGAGAATCATGAAATCGTGTCTCATTTGAATGTTGTGCTATGGTCGCCAGCCTCCATATGGAGAGCTCCCGGAAGTACAACTGATCTCCAGACAATACAGATCAGTTACCCTAGACTAGAGAAAATGGCTACTTTGGATGGTGGACCCTGTGGATTGTGGTCCCTTCCCTAAGTTCCTGCTCCTCCCAAATCTCCAGGCATTCCCAGCCTGTAGTTGGCAACCCTAGGTGTCACGGGTGAGCCCTTGCACGAAGAGTCTTAAACAGGCAGGTTGTGAATTACAGGTAGCTTACCAACTTCTGTACAGCAACTCATGAATCCCCCAGGAGACCTGGGTGTAAACTGCACGGGGCTTTTATTCCAACCCCAGATCGATTCAGTCCCTGCCCTCTACACAGAATGCGATTTCCGTTTGGATTTGGGGCGATTTTAATTTTCCTTCTGCAGCAAGAAGGATTGATCTGGAGTCACCCCTCCTTTATTGTGCTTTATCTTGGAGTGCTGAAAATCCTGAATATATTCAGAAAATCGCATTGTTTTGAATCTGGGCTCTCCTCCGTGGTAGAGGACCCGTGATTGGCTACAGGTGGTCATGTGACAAGCCTGCCTTAAAGGAGAAGCCCCTAATTTCTCTCAACTTCTGTCGGCCTTGGATTTTTTTGTGTGCCTTCTTCGTTCCCCCCCCCCCCTTCAAGATAAGAAAAGTTTTTTTATCTCCCTCCTCTGACTTCTTGGATCCTCTCCCCCCTTCAAGAAAACAAAGAAAGAGTCTCCATTCCCCCCCCCCTCTTCTGAGCCTCCCTAACCACGTGCAGAAGACTTTCCTGTTTCAATGGGGAGGGGGGGAAGAGGAAGACTCGAGTTCAAAGCGATCTGAATTAAACAGGATTGACAATGGAATAAAAAAAATAAGTGCAGACTCTGCCCTAGGAAGAGACTGTGGAAATATCTGTTCTGGGCCTTTGAAAAACAGAAGCATTTTATTTCATGGGACTATTCTCTGTGCTGCTTCATTCCTGGGGCGCTTCCTAAACCAAGCTCTTTTTCTAGGACAGAACAACATATGGTGACACAGGATGTGTGGGGCAGGGGGAAGAGCTCAGGACATTTTTCATTACTCAGAAGTAGCTCTCATGCTGTAAACAAACAGCTCCCAAAGCCTGGATTGACACTGTAAAATGAGTGCCCCCCTCCACTAAAACATATACTGGTTTATTGGAAAGCAACCATCCTCATGGCTCCTTTGAGTCCCTGACTGATCGTAAGAACTCTTTGGCCAGAGAAGTCAAAAAATTTTCTTTCTCAGGGAAGGAGAGAGGGAAGGAAAAATGGGCCATTTCCTCCAGAGGAAGCCTCCAAAGGAGTCTGGAGAATTGTGATTCTAGGATGTTTCTAGGCCCTGGAAACCCTACAGCCCAGGTTTGAATCCCCACTCTGCCATGATAGCTTGCTTGCGCCAGTCATACACACTCAGCCGAACATACTTCACAAGGTTGTTGTGAGGATAAAATGGCAGAGAGGACAACAATATAAGCTGCTTTAGGCCCCTTTGGGGAGAAAGGCTGGGTGAAAATGAAGTAGAATAAATAAATATACCCAAAAGGTATATACCCCTTTTCTGTTAGTCATTTATTATACTTTAATCAGGCAATCACAGACAGGACTTGATCCTGATTTTCATGTTATTACCTTGGGTGTATACCAAGATGTCCACAGGTGTTCAGTGGCCTGTACTGTAAGGTCCTGCAATAGTTCTTGTTCCAGAAACATTTAGGGCTATTCCGCACAGCGTTAATGTTGCTGAAGTGTTACCATTCTGTAACGCTATTTATTCTTCGTTATCACGACGTTGTACACAATCTGCAATACTCCTGCAACACTCCTGCAAAAATCGCTTAGTTGTAGCGATTTTCGGAGAATCCACAAAAGTGGATTCCCCCTTTAAAAACCCACTAGACTCTTGAGAACAACCTGCAACACATCCGAAAAAGACATGTGCATTCTCCATATAGCGGTAGCAAGCATGTCCCTCCCTAATCTCTCGCACCCGACCTTCCGGCGTTGCGATCGCTATTTCCCCCCCTTAAACTGGCAAAAGCAACGAATAAGTGATGATTCTTTTGCTACAAATTCCCTCCACAAGCAATTGTCTGTAAAGTTTCCAAGCACAATACAGGCCCCCCCCCCTTCATTACTGCCCATAATTTCAGCCAGAAATAGCACTGGGGGAAGGGTTTTTGTTTTTTGTTTTTACTTTCAGAGCATGTAAACGAATAAGTGCCAGCTCCTAAGCCAGCAAAAAAGGTCTTTCTGATACATCGAATGAACGAATATGCGTTGCCACTAGTGTTTTCGTGTTTAAAAAAAACAGTTTTTAAAGGGAAACATGAACACAACAGTTAATTGGCTTCTCTGTTTGATTGACGTCCAGGGGAAGGAGGAAGCATGGGAAAATATCGCCTCCTTTGTTGCGATTTCGCCGAGACCAGGAACTTGTGCATTACGAGAGCAGCACAAGTGGGGGAGCCTTTTTTTCGATTGAACTGGCTGTGTGCATAACTGAGACCTGCCGTTTTTGCTTGCAGCGCTTTTCGATAGCACTCAGACTTAGCGACGTTGCCCGTTGTTCTTCTTAATAGATTCATGTGGGTCTAGGTCCAAAGCAACAGACAGGTATCTATGGAAGTATGTGTGTGCACAAAAGCATATACCTCAAATAAAACTTGGTTCATCTTAAAGGTGCCACTGAACTCAAACTCTGTTCTTGGTACCAGTTATTATATATCACTTTTTGTAATAGGAGAAAGAATAGGAACGACAAAGGACAGGAAATGAAATGTGTGATTTGATAACAAATGAGCCTTTAGCCACTATGTTTAATTAACAGAAGACTATTGTTGCTGTCGGTATTATATTCAGGAGAAAAAAGTAAATCACGAGGCACAATGATGTAGTAGTCTTCTCTATATTTATAAGTGAAAAAGGTTATAACATAAAGTCTAAATGGTCAAACATATGATCAAACATAAAGAGTCAACCAAAACGGGATCCTGGGTTAAGTAACCCGCTTTCTGTTCTATCTTCGTCAGTGGTTGCTCTTCCAATATACTGTTGTAATAGTAATCGTTGTATCACATTGGCAAAATGCTCATAGTAGTCTGGGGATTTCATAAAGGGCACTTTATGAAGACTGCTACATCATTGTACCTCGTGATTTCCTTTTTTCTTCTGAGTCCACATTGAGGCATCCACAGGTCTATACTTGGTAGGCATTAAATTAGCAAATGTTAACTCTGGGACAAAATTCTGCTAGGAAACAAGTGTCTGGGTCTAGCAAAGGTGATCTGCACATGGATACATATTTCTGTGTGCACAGCTGGTAAGGCTGCGTATCTGCCTCATGTTGAATGCTAATGCCATTCACTTTAGAGTGTTCTTGGTTCCCTTAAACTTGTTGGATATATCTTGAAATAAAATCAGAGCCCAGTAGCACCTTTAAGACCAAGAAAGATTTATTCAAGGTGTGAGCCTTCGAGTGCAAGCATTCTTGAAGAGTGCTTGCACTCGAAAGCTCACACCTTGAATAAATCTTTCTTGGTCTTAAAGGTGCTACTGGGCTCTGATTTTATTGTGCTACTTCAGACCAGCACGGTTACACATTTGAATATGCATGTCCAGAGTTTATAACTAAAATGCCATGTAAATTTCACAAATGAGTTATGTTATACTTGTAGAAAATATATTTTAATGAATTAATCATTAATTGCCATTACAAAAAAGGTACCTGTGTGTGTGTGTGTGTGAGTGTGAGGGTGTGTGGGAGGGCAACTTTATAGAAGAACTTTGGTTCTAGTTCTAAAAGTTGTCTCTGACAACAATGTATAATCTGCTGCTGAAAAATTAATTTTGCAGTTGAAAACTCGACAACTTTCCATTTCTCATGGCACCAAGTGATTAATCACACAATAAAACTATTAGTGGGAGTTGCTTAAAGAATGAAGAATGTTAGGAAGATTCTGATCTCATTTATAATGAAGTAGACCCATACTCACTCCATTGTCCTTGTAGGATGTTATGTCATTGCAATGTTATTAATGAGAGCCAACTTCCAATAACTGTTTCAAAATGTTGGTCACTACTGGGTCTTAGGAATGAGAAAAGAGATTTAGATTGCAGGCAGATGGTGGATTTAATCATGGTGAGGTTAATGTGTTGCCCATGTCTTGAATGTTATGTAATGTGAAAATTATTCAAGGCCTTGATACATTAAAACAGGTGTATGATGTAAACAGATTGCATGTGACCATTTCTGCATGGAGGCGGACAACATGTGCCACATCCTGCCTGTAAAATCGCAATTGTAAACCGTACATCTGGCCACTTCCTGACGGGAGCCCCCTTCCTGCATAATCTCGCAGTATCATTGTGGTTTTTCTCCTTGGGTTGTCAATCAACGTAAGCCACCAATCCCCTCTCAGTGGGGGTTTTGGAGACTCAAATGCCCCCCCCCATGTTTTTTGGGGATTCATAAACATGTCTTGTGTGTTCGCAATACAAAATAAAAATACAGAACACGGACACCATGCTAATAGGTAGAAGTCTGCTTCATGACCTCCCCTTCATGATCCCCCCTTTCCCCATTCATGCCCTACCACCAGAAAACAAAATCTTTAATGTGTTTTAGATAGGGTTGCTGGCCCTGCCAATATATCATTGTGCACTTTGAAAAGGACATGACAGTTTCCACTAAGACAGTGGTCCCCAACCTTTTTTCGGCTGGGGACCGGCAGGGCGACAGCCACGCCTGCGCCGCGCGCACGCGTGGCCGTGGCCATGCAGCGCGCATTCGCAGCGCGGCCCTGATTCCCTCTCCCCCCCTCCCGCAGTAAGAAGCTTCCCGGGCCGCAAGCTTGCGGCCTGGGAAGGTTTTTACTGCGGGGGGGCAGGGAGAGGGAACCGCGGTCCGGCGCCCTGGCCTTCGCGGCCCGGCACCATGCCGCGGACCACAGGTTGGGGACCAGTGCACTAAGACACGGGCGCAGTCCCATTGCAATGCAGACCACACCATTAAAAAAAACCCAAAAAACATTCCTATCTGGAAATGGAGGGAGGGCAGATCCAAGGGCAAACCACTACCGAGACTGTTGCATGTTTCTCCTTTCAGACAGGCTTGCCCGTTTTTGCCTCATTGCATGTCTCAACAAGAAAGGATGGTTGGCACATAGGGATCCCCTTGAATTACATTGCCAGACTACATAGATCTACTCCCCTGGAGAAAATGGATGCTCTGGAGCAGGGGTAGTCAAACTGCGGCCTTCCAGATGTCCATGGACTACAATTCCCATGAGCCCCTGCCAGATAACGTTGGCAGGAGCTCATGGGAATTGTTGTCTATGGACATCTGGAGAGCTGCAGCTTGACTACCCCTGCTGGAGGGTAGACTCTGTGTACCCCACTGAGGTTGCTATTCTTCCCAGGCTCCAGCCATACATCTCCAGGTGTTTCCCAGCCTGAATTAGGCAACTCTACCCCTCCCCCTTGCTGATAGTTCTGAAGGATCATGCCAGTTATATGGATACAGTACTAGAGCTAAGCTAAAGTCCTGAGGACTTAAGTACAGGCAGCTTAACCAAAGAGGATAACTCGATAAAATAAAAGTAGAAATCATCCATAGGTCAAAGAAAACCAGAGATGCAGGGCCTAATTGGCCTTCTGTGGGATGAGTGTATGTTGTTGCTCAATCTCTGTCAAGTTTAAAAGGTAGAAATATTAAATAATATGAGAATATACAGGTTAGCTAACCATATGAAAAGCAATTGATAATACTTTCTGTTGTAATGTTGCAATATTTTGTTCCTCTTAGAAAACGATTAATATAATATAAATGAGTAGCAGTGTTGGTCTGAAGTAGCACAATAAGGAAAGTCTCACAGTTGTATGGAGCAAGCAACATATGGAGAGGTGATAGCCTTTGATCTCTCTACCAGCAACATTTTGGTTTCTCTTTGTAAAGTACACTGAATTCTAGGGGATTCATTGGCTGTTTTGACAAAGGATTATCATTGGCTGTATCTGGTTGTGACACAGATGTAACAGAATTAATTTTTGCTATATATTCCCTGTCATGTAAGAAGATCATAGTCTGATGAAGGGTGCTTGCACTTGAAAGCGCACACCTTGAATAAATCTTTGTTGGTCTTAAAGGTGCAACTGGACTCTGATTTTATTATAATACTAGGGGCAAAGCCCGTCTCCAAGAATACAACGGGCGCTAGAGCTTGGCAGTGGGAAGAGGAAGGGGAGGAGTTGTCCAGTCTGTAAGGGCATGGGGTTGTCATGTGTGTTGTGTGGGAGGTTGTGGTGGCATGGTGGCAAATGAGGCCATGGGTGTAGAGATATGGGTGTCAAGAACCTGTGGTGTGGAATGTTCGTTGATTGTGGGAGAGGACTGACCTTTGGGAATTGTGGCATAGTGGTTACAGATGAGCTTTCCAGAGCCATGTCCTCAGATATGTGAAGGGAAAATCAGACTGGAGACTCTTCTTAGGGGAAGATTACATGGCAACCAATTCCCCCCAGTTCTGCATCATTTCCCTTCTTGTGTGAATTAGGCCACATTCACTGAAATGCCCCTCTGCCCTAATACACATAGGGTAGTCACAGTACACAGGTGTCCACCCTGTTCCTTCTGTCTCCCATATTTTCACTGTTGGTAAAATGTTATGTGCCCACATGCTTCTTTCATGGTTGATCCTTAGAAGAACGGATTTTTGTACCCTATTGCTTACCACCCAAAGGAGTCTCAAAGCGGTTTACAAACACCTTTTCCATTTGTCTCTCCACAATAGTCAACCTGTGAGGTATGTAGGGTTGTGAGAGATCTGAGAGAACTGGGAATGGGCCGTAATGACCCAGCAGGCCACAGGTGTCTCAAAGCATTTTCCAATCGTCTTCCCCTTCTCTCCCCATAGCAGACTCCCCATGAGGGAGGTGGGGTAGCGAGCCTCACAGGGAAGCTGGCAACCCTAAGAGGAAGACTGTCTGTGCACAGCAGTCTTGACCTTAGTAAGGTTTTTAATACTGTTTTTTTATTTGCCAGGCCAAGGTTATTTGCCAGTTACTATTTCAGTTACGATGTGTCTTCAGATATTTACTTGTTCTCTATTTAGTTTCAGGCTGTAAATATTTATTTAGATCTTCCTGCACTTTCCAGACTCACAGGACTGATGCTGGTCTGCCTGTTGGCGCCCCAGAATACAAACAGTTGCTGATAAGGGCTGGCCATAACCCATAGGCCAGGAGGGATACTCCTGCACCACTCCCTACCAACTGCAGGCAAAAATGGCTCATTTGAAGGCTGGACTCTGAGGCATTGTACCATTTTGAAGTCCCACCTCCAAACCTCCAGGAATATTTCCAACCCAGGGGTAGCCAACCTACAGGTGTGGCCTGGAGAGCTCCTGGAATTACAGCTCACCTGCAGAGTATAAAGATCAGCTCCCCAGGCAGAAAGGGCTACTTTGGACAGGGTTGTGGTAGAGAAGAAACATTTAAGGCCTCCAACACAGGTTGTTGTTGAATTGAAAGACTTGAGGCCTACTGCACAGGGTTGTTGTGCAGATGAAACAGGAGATAAAAAACCCAGTTTCCTCTGCAGAATAACGCTGTGCAGTGGCCTCAAATCTGCAGAGAGTTGAAAAGAAGAAAGACACATGGCTTGGCTATGTCTAACTCCCAGCCAGAGCAGTATTTTAAGTGAGAAGGGGCTTTTCTGTGGCCTCCCTGTCAGACAACTGTTTGGCAGAAGGGGAAAGTCCCCCCCCTCAAAAGGAAGGGCCTCAGTCTCCCCTGCGTTGCTCTTGGAAAGGCCTCCCTCCCCTCAGTCAGGGCCTGTCAGAGGCTCCTTCATGCGCCGTTGCAACGGGACATCGCCCCCTCGCCCCGCCCAGCCACTGCCGCCCTCCGGAGGATGCCTCGGGAGCTCCGCTACCAGCAACATGCTTCAGGAGCCCCCAGCGCCGGTGCCGCCGCCCTCCACCACGGCCTGCCAGCCTACCGCACTCCAGGTAGGCCATGAGCCCCCGGCCCCACAGCACAAACCCACCCTTGCCAAGCCAGCCCACAGAGCCCCGCCGCCCTCACGGCTTGCCCTCCTAGCGCCCACTGCATTTTGACTGCAGTGGGCTTTTTTACTAGTTTAAAGATAAACTGTCAGTCACTAGAGTCTGGGGGCAGAACTTCATCCCCTGAGTCTGCTGAGAAAGGAAGGACTAGAATAATAAATGCATACATGCAAGTAATACAACTACAGATAGTAGAGAGCCAGTTTGGTGTAGTGGTTAGGAGTGCGGACTTCTAATCTGGCGAGCTGGGTTTGATTCTGCGCTCCCCCACATGCAGCCAGCTGAGTGACCTTGGGCTCGCCACAGCGCTGATAAAACTGTTCTGACCGAGCAGTGATATCAGGGCTCTCTCAGCCTCACCCACCTCACAGGGTGCCTGTTGTGGGGAGAGGAATGGGAAGGCGACTGTAAGCCGCTTTGAGCCTCCTTAGGGTAGGGGAAAGTGGCATATAAGAACCAACTCTTCTTCTTCTAGTAAGCTGCTTTGAAACTCCCTATGGTAGAGAAAAACAGGCATAACCCCACCCCACCCCCATTCTTCTTCTTCATAAAGAAGTCTTCATGCAGGTTAGTTCCCATATACCTTTCTATATAATGTTATATAACAATACTTTGTGCATTTGCATGATTGGGAAATTCCTTGTGGGTTATTTGTAAAGAGTCACAAAGTTGGGCCTTCTGCATACCTGCTTGTACTAATCATTATTTTTATTGGTGTAAGGGATGGATTTCAATATAGTTAATTGGGTTTAAACAAATGTTTACAGGTATATCCTGTAAAGTTAGTGAGCCTAAATTTATTAATGTTCCAGCTCACCACTTTAAGTGGTAGATCTGGTTGTTTTGAGAAGTTCCTACCTACCATGATTTATATTGTACAAGTTGTTATAACCAGCTTCCTGCTACAGGGATACAATTGCAGTCATTTGATAGTGTAAAGAAGATCGTGCAGTAACTGTTTCCTAGCTAGATATTCTCATGACGGTTTGCAGAATTTGTGAACATGTTATTAAGTCTTAGGAGAGTTGCTACTAAGTTTTAAATGCACCTTAACCGCCTCTATTGATTCCTGTTAAATCATGTGTATGCCTTCAAGTTCTCTATAAAACCCTATATATCCTCCACAGCTCCTCAAATATTAAAGCTTGTGAAACAAACTTGGTTCATATATGAGTACACAAATCTGATGACACAGATAAGGGATTAGGTAATTATCACCTGATAATCATAGCAGGGCCATCCAATAAATATCCTTCCTGTTCATTTCAAGAAGGAATAAGCACTCTTGTTAGAGAAAGAGGTTCATGAGGACTAACCTGTATGAGGATCCAATTATAAAGAAGAAGTAGTAGTATTGGTCTTCTCCCTACCATATGGAGTTTCAGTGTAGTTTACAATCTCCTTCCGTTCTTTTCACCTTACCAGGCACCGTGTGAGTTAGATGGCACTCTTAGATGAGTTAGAGGTCTGAGAGAACTGCAACTTGCCCAAAGTCATCCAGCAGGTTTCATGTGGAAGAATGGGGAATCAAACGTGGTCCTCCATATCAGTGTAGCCTGTTCTTAACCAATACACCATCCTGGCTGTCTTGTTACATTTTACAAGTGCTCATGTTTTTCGGGTGATGACGTGAATGAGCAACTGAGCATGCCTTGACACTGGGGATTCTACATCACTCTGAAAGTGTATAGGTGGTTTCTCCTTGAATAGGAAACCTCTCTTCATCTGGCCTTCCTACCCCCACCCCCAAACAGCAGTGTCTATACAGGTCACCACTGTCTCCACCTTCCCATCAAATCCCACATGTTCCAAAGGCCAGGCCAGGCAGGCCATGGAGCTCCCCCCCCCCCATACATTCCAAACGACATTGCATTCTACTATTCATTACATTACAATTTTCTATTCCAAATAAATAAAATGAAATAAAAAGGATGTATAGTTCAGTTAGCGTCTGTGTGCAAAGAAGAATTCAAGCCAAAGAACAACACAAGGAAAAGCAAAGGAATTTTCAGTCCTACGCCCATGCTGGGTGGATCTTGTATTAATTTCTGCTCTTGCTATTAAAGTATCTCACCTACTGCTATTTCTTTCACATTCTGTTAAATCCATATCCCACCCCCCCCACCCCCACCCACCCCAGTCCTCTTTCTGTGTAGGAGAGGCAAGGAAGGGGAGATATCAATATCTCACATCCCAATTTTGGTGACCATTTCTGGCAAAGTGCACCTGAAAGCTTATGCCTCTATCATTTATTGGTCTTTAGGCACCATCAACTTTTGAGGGCTTTTCTGCAACAGATATGATTTAAAGTTCCCAAGAGACCCCAAACCCTTTAACATCTGTCTTCACAAATCTTTCATTTTCAAGAGTCATAATAAACTAGATTTACATTGCCTGTGTTCTAAAATGAGAGCCATTGTCTAGCTATCAAATTGTCTTACATAGAAACTCTTCACCGATCCAGGCTGAGTGGAGACTGGTTGTCGCGACACAGTGTGTGAGATAGGCACTCTGAAAACACTTACTCTTTATTATCTCTCTATATATATTCATCCTAAATTGTTGGGCCTGCACAGGCAAGCAGATGAAGGGAGGGCCTAGATATGCATAGGAGCCATTTCACACTGATGAGTGCATTCATCTAGTCACACATGCAATCTTGTCTTGTGCTTCACGCTCAGGGGAAATATGTTCTGCCAGACTGAAGCAGTAAATGCTGACCCTGTTGAGTGATTGAACCCCTGCTACAGTATGCCTTCCCTTGGGTGGAAGGTAATGAAGAGAAGCAATGCAATATACCCAAATGCCATTCTTTATGAGCCCACCCACCCAACCCCAACAGTCTTCTTTGGAGGGTCTGCTTGGGCTGCCACCACCTTCTGAAATCAGATGAGTACCCACTTGGGAGGGGGCCTTCTTATGGCATCAAAGTCCTAGAACTCTCCTTTTGTCTTTCACCAGTGGATAAATACTTTTTTGTTTTGTTTGGCATTCTCTCAGTGACCCCCGTCTTCAAAATCAATGTATTTAGCTCTGTTTTTAATTGTTTTAAAGATGTAGGGGTGTTGAGGAGGGTTTAATTTTAAAATATTTTTTTTATTTTTATATTATATACCTATATTATATAAAAAGGTAAAGGTATCCCCTGTGCAAGCACCGGGTCATGTCTGACCCTTGGGGTGACGCCCTCTAGCGTTTTCTTGGCAGACTCAATACGGGGTGGTTTGCCATTCCCTTCCCCAGTCATGACCGTTTACCCCCCAGCAAGCTGGGCACTCATTTTACCGACCTCGGAAGGATGGTAGGCTGAGTCAACCTTGAGCCGGCTGCTGGGATTGAACTCCCAGCCTCATGGGCAAAGCTTTTAGATGGCTGCCTTACCACTCTGTGCCACAAGAGGCTCTTTGCCTATATTATATACCTCTACCTATATGCATGGATTAGTTATTTGCATTTCATTGTATCTGAAGAAGTGTGCATGCACACAAAAGCAAATACCTTGAATAAGGTGGTCTTAAAGTGCCACTGGACTCAAACTTTGTTCTGTCTCACTTACCAGTTACATTTTTTCTCACAAAGACCCTCCTTCAGAGCATGGAGAGATAGCAACTTGTGGCAGGCCTTTTTTTGGTCCGGTGCCACACTTTTGAAATGCCTTTTCACTTGAGATTCACCTGGCACCTACCGTACTCTGTTAGGCTCCATTCCAAAATGTTTCTTTTCTTTTTTGCCTGGCTTTTAATTAAGGGGTTGATCTGTTAGCATCACCTGTATAGTCTGCTTTTAAGCTTGCTTTGAGGTTTTTTTAAGCTGTTAGTTTGCTTTGAGGCTCTTCTTAAGCTGCTCTGTGTGGGTTTTTAATTATTAACTCTTTATTGTGCGGTGCTTTTGTTATGTTTTATTTTGCAAGCAGGTGTGAAGAAATTACTTCGAAATTACTCTAAGAACATATGTCCTTTATATCATTTGTTTCGTTCTCATTTCTTTCAGGGGGAACGTCCGATATCTCTTCTTTTCCGCACTCCCAAATTTAATCTGCAGTATGAGCTGACCAGTTAGGCAGGAAGGGAAATAATCTCCCATCCCACCTGCTTTGATTCAGTTTCTGCATGAATATGCTCCACACATCTCAGAACACTCTGAGAAATTTTTATCCTTGAAGGATGTAACTTCTTCATAAGGAGGAACAGCTTTCCCAGGATTGACAACTCCTCAAATGCTACAGACATAACATTTTAAGATGCCGGGGAAGAGGCATTGGCCTGTTGTCACTGCAAGCTTAATTGTAGCTTCATCCTAGCAGCATCTGTCCAAACTAGTAGATGGCCTAAACAGCTTAGGCCCAATCAATATCCCTATATTATTGAATGTGGATCATGCCCTGATTTTATCAAATACAGAAATAGGGCTAAAACATTTGCTATGTCATTTTTCTATTGTGAGACAAACGCTCTTACTCTGAATTTTGAAAAGTCCGTCTTTGGAAGGAAATGGAGGCCAGCCAAATGGTGTATAAGAGATAATAGTTCATATACCTGGGAATGCAATGTTATTATAGCAACAGATGGTCTTTCCATAGGAAATTCACTGTTGCAGCTACTAAGATTAGCACATCAGCAATTCTGGGGTTTTAGCCAATAGTTAGGAGTGCGGATTTCTTATCTGGTGAGCTGGGTTTGGTTCTGCGCTCCCCCACATGCAAACAGCTGGGTGACCTTGGGCTCACCACAGCACTAATAAAGCTGTTCTGACTGAGCAGTAATCTCTGCCTCACCTCCCTCACGGGCTGTCTATTGTAGGAAGAGGAAAAGGAAGGCAAATGTAAGCCACTGAGACTCCTTCTGGTAGATTAAAGTGGCATATAATAACCAATTCTTCTTCTTCTTCTTCTTCAGTAATATTAGGGCTCTCTCAGCCTCACCTCCCTCACAGGCTGTCTGTTGTGGGGAGAGGAAAAGGAAGGCAAATGTAAGCCACTTTGAGACTCCTTCTGGTAGATTAAAGTGGCATATAATAACCAATTCTTCTTCTTCTTCAGTAATATCAGGGCTCTCTCAGCCTCACCTCCCTCACAGGCTGTCTGTTGTGGGGAGAGGAAAAGGAAGGCAAATGTAAGCCACTTTGAGACTCCTTCTGGTAGATTAAAGTGGCATATAATAACCAATTCTTCTTCTTCTTCAGTAATATTAGGGCTCTCTCAGCCTCACCTCCCTCACAGGCTGTCTGTTGTGGGGAGAGGAAAAGGAAGGCAAATGTAAGCCACTTTGAGACTCCTTCTGGTAGATTAAAGTGGCATATAATAACCAATTCTTCTTCTTCTTCAGTAATATCAGGGCTCTCTCAGCCTCACCTCCCTCACAGGGTGTGAGGAGAAGAAAGGGAAGATGATTGTAAGCCACTTTGAGATTCCTTCGGGTAGAGAAAAGCAGCATATAAGAGTCAACTCCTCTTTATTTTACTAAAGGTGGCCAATATGTTCCAGGGACTCATAAAGTGTTCAAGACCAAATTGAGTGTTCAAATCCAGAATCCCAATGTTGATTAATACCATATGCCGCAAAACTAGTCAGATCTTGTTGGTTACCAAGGTGTGGCTAGCAGCATTAAAATTTTAGATTTGTCTTCATTGCCATGCCGAGCCCAAATGCCTTATTTCCTACATGTTATTAGAGTTAGGAGCGGCTAAAATTATTTAAAGAGAAAATTAATTCTATTGGATTATCCATAGAATTATTATACTCTCTTCCAGAAAGGTCTACGTTTGCTGTAATCAAATGCAGACTCCTAGACCTGGAATGACAAGGAAGTATGGCAAGGAATTACAAGGAAGGTGCAAACTTAAATGGACTTCAAGGAATGGTAGAGCAGTGGTCCGCAACCTATTTCGGGTTGTGGATTGGTGGGGGGAGGGCGATGGTTGCAGGGGGGCTGCAAACCTGCATGAGCGACAATTTAGTGCATGTGCGGACATGCTGCACATGCGCGCTTGCGCTCCTGGTTGGGCCGGAAATGCGCACAAGTGGTAGGTCTGCGCATGTGTGAAACTGCCACACGTGCATGTTTGCGGCCCCAACGGGTGCAAATGCGCATGCACGAACCTGCCATGCATGCGCGTTTGCACCGCCGGCATGCCAGCAGTTGCACTTCCCTCTCCCTGTCCCCCCTCAGAAAGAAGCTTGCTGGACCGCAAGCTAATCGGCTGCTTTGGTGGCTGATTTGCTCATGGCCTGGCGAGTTTCTCGGTGCGGGGGGGGAGGGGAGAGGGAGCCATGGCCCGGTGCCAAGGCTTTCGCGGCTCGGCACTAGGCTGCAGCCCGGTGGTTGGGGACCATTGTGGTAGAGGGCAGGAAGGCCTGGAGGATCATTGTCCATTGGATCACGATGGGTCGGACACGCCTTCGTACCTAACAACAATGGCAAGGAATAGATGCTTAGCGCCATATGTCATGTATCACTCTGGGCTGGACTTATGGAGAGCTTATACACAGGGAAAATTCAATGTATTGCCATCTGCCCTTTTATATGGGAGACTCAATAAAACCCCTTATGCACAGAGTTTGGCCCCCTGGTCTACAAAAAGTAGAATCTTTAGCACATGGGGGCAAGGGCTGCCCATTTACATTGGAACGTGTTTTAAATACCTTAGTCCACTGCGCAGTAGCTGCCGCCGTGCATAAGAGGCCTATGGTTCTTTTCTGCACATGTTGGATAATGCATTCTCAACGAGCTTTTGCAGCTGGTTTTTCCTGTGCAGAACAGGAAAATCTGCTTCTAAAGTGCATTGAAAGAGCATTATCCAACGTGTGCACTCTCCCATGCTGGCTATAAAGAAAGTGCAGTTGGAGGCGAAGAATGCAAGACAGCAGTGTTTGACTGATTTAGAGGTGCCAGCTAGCATGGAACAAAATGCTTAATGTGTTAAAATGGGCTGCCGAAACTTTTTGTGGCATGGAGATATTTTTAAAAGTCACCTGATGAATAGCATCCCGTGAAGTCGCTGTTAAAGGACAGGATGGTTTTGTTTTTCCTTTCAGCACGTGGCAACCAAAGACCTCTGCTTCTGTGTCCTTTTGCAGCTGTGATTTTGTGTGTGTGTGTGTCCTTTGAAAGAATAAAAAAAGCCTGCACATACTTATTAGAAGAAGCCTCAGGAACACATTTTAGCCCATTGTTGAGGCTGAATAAATGGGGAACTGTCAAGCAACTAGAGGACTCTTTTGAGTGTCCTCTTTAGAGGACACTGGCCATGACTTAGCCAGGCAGGTCTATTTTAGTTATATTCTTCAAAATTGGGAGGGTGGGGGTGGAAGCAGATGTATTTTAAATCCAGTAACTAGAAATTAAACTCCAGTGGACTGATAACCAAAAGGCTTGAGGGGAGCTAAGAATTGGGGTTTTATCCATTTTTAAATTCTGTATTGGGGAGGGACTCAAAGCAGCTGATGGCAGCATCCTCCACTCAATGCTTGGGTTTGCTTTGAGTAAACGTTAAGGATCAGGCCATTATTGAGATCCAGGAAGCTAAAAATTATGAGGAAAGCACTAAAATAAGACAGGCAAGCTTGTTTAGCTGGAATGGTAGACGTTACTCTGGTTTGGCCGCATTTAACAAACTGGCTTTGTTCCAAGGAATCTCGTCAAACTGGTTTGTGGATTGCAACCAAAACCTCTGTTGAAGCCGCATAAAAATGGTAAGAAAGTAACACGCTAGCAGGTCGTTGACTGCTCAGTTGTCAACTGGAATGGCTCAAGAAAACTGCAGCCGCCTCGACCCTACAATTAAGTTTGCTCATTGGCTGAGAAAGCCTGCGTTGAGGAAAAGGTAGATTTCTTTTCTTTTTTTTTAATGAGGCTTTTTATTGAGATGGCGCGAAGCATGACGACCTGCAAGCTGCCGCGGGCCAGTTGCTGTTCAAGGAGCAGCAGCTACAGGGGATGGCGTTGCAAACGGTTTCCACGAGGGCGGGCTGGGCGTGAGCGAGAGTCTTTCCAAGCTGCTTGAGGAAAGGAATTTTATTTGCGAATAAATCCCACAGGAACCGGGAGGGGGGGCGGTGCCCCGCTGCGGGCCAGGACCGACGCGCACAGCCTGGCTCCCAGAGCACATGGCCATTACGCCGCTGAGATGACGCTGGCGGCGCCACAGGGGCCCGTGCAACAGCAGGGCGGGCATTCAGCGGTCCTCTGGCCGCCTTCGCGCCGGGCTGCTTTCCCCTGCGCGCGCCTGAGTGTGACGTCACTTCATTCATACCTAGAGTTACGGAAGAGTCCAGACGCTGGGGTCGTCCAGCTTCAATACTACCCCCCACAACCCCCCCGCCCCCGCCCAGTAACATTGCTTTCCGAACCCAGGCCAGAAGCAAGGCGACCTCTGCAAGCGTTATACATAAAGACCTTTTCTTACTGACGCGTGCGCATCGTTCCTTCAGTGGTCTCGAATAACTTCAGCACAAAGCTCTAATGAGTTCCTCCTCTTCCCCTGTCCAGATTTTGGTGGTACAGTCCGTTTTTGTCACTCCGCAAAGAAACCTGTTTTCTCCATCAACTGCAGAGGACGAGGTGGTTGCTCGATTTCTTTTTGATTCTCATCCTTTCATTGGGAGTGTGGGGGGGGGGGGGAATCAAAAGACAAGAGCCAGTCAGGGTCAACCTTTTTGACGTTTTCAGCCGGAGAGATTAAGTCCTATTGCAGGGGTAGTCAAACTTCGGCCCTCCAGAGGTCCACGGACTACAATTCTCATGGGAATTGTAGTCCATGGGCCTCTGGAGGGCTGCAGTTTGACTACCCCTGCAATAGGACTTAATAGCAGATTTCAGTTACTGAATTTTGAATGAATTATTTCAGCAAAGATTTTTTTAAAAGCAAAAGAAAGAAGAAGAAGAAGAGTTGGTTATTATATGCCACTTTTCTCTACCCGAAGGAAGCTCAGTGGCTTACAGTCGCCTTCCCTTTCCTCTCCCCACAACAGACACCCTGTGAGGTGGGTGAGGCTGAGAGAGCCCTGATATCACTGCTGGGTCAGAACAGTTTTATCAGTGCCGTGGCGAGCCCAAGGTCACCCAGCTGGCTGCATGTGGGGGAGTGGGGAATCAAACACAGCTTGCCGGATTAGAAGTCCGCACTCCTAACCGCTACACCAAACTGGCTCTTAAAATATGGATGTAAGTGGTGATGTAAAAATGTTAATTTTGGAAGTAATTTGGAAGACAAGTGACCTTTAAAAGTAATGAGTTCAAACAAACGAAATACCTTTTCAAAGCTTATGATTATATATATGAGATATAGTGCACACATATATTACAACATTTATTACACTGATACGTATCAGAGTTCGTACCTTCTGAATGTTGCATTTGCTTGTTGATGCAACTGCAATGGAAAGGATCATTATGCTGCCAACAGGTCCCACAACCCAGGTGGCACTGCCTCCTGCCCAAA
The DNA here is from genome assembly GCF_049243985.1 of Paroedura picta. Classification (NCBI taxonomy): domain Eukaryota; kingdom Metazoa; phylum Chordata; class Lepidosauria; order Squamata; family Gekkonidae; genus Paroedura; species Paroedura picta. The sequence continues at coordinate 66,891,820 of NC_135378.1, forward strand.
AGCACCACCATGGGAAAGAGAAGATCTACCTAGATTTGGTTACTGGACAAAGAACAAGCAGCTGAAAAAGAGCTTTTTTCATCTGTCTTCCAGAATGAACTCTGCTCGAGCTGCCCTTTGACTGCACTAACAAGGTTAAGATCACTTGGATGCTGCCATCACAAGATTAAAGGCCTCTGGATATATATTCTGCCTCTGTCTTGACAAGTCCACCACCAAGGAAAGATCAGCAAAGATCCCACTGAATGCAAACCCCATTGCTTCATTCTGGAATAGTTGGATGGATCTCCCTCCACCACCTTTTCTTATCCACTTTTGTTTATAAGCATCTGGAATACCACTTCTAGTACTGAGCTTGCTATCCACAATTTGCTCTGACCTGGAAAGCTCATGCTAGGCTGATCTTGTAAGCTAATCCCAGCCAGTCCTGGTTCATATTTAGATGGGAAACCACAAAAGAAGTCCACAGTTGTTAAAAAGAGGCAGGCACTGATGAACCATATATGATGAACCTTTTGCCTTGAAAGCCCTATGAACACCATACGTGATCTTTTCTAGAAGGCATGTCCATGGCATTTACTACATACACTGGCAGTAAATTCTACAAATGAATTACTTATTGAATGAAGTGTTTCCTTTTCTTTCTCTTGAACCTATTGTTCACCAACTTTATTGGTTGCTCCCAAGTTCTAATATTATGAGAGACAGAGAAAAGGCATTCACCATCCACTTTCTCCATCCCTTCCATAATTTTATAAACCTGCCGTAGCCCTCTTAGTTGCCTTTTTTCTAGAGTCCCAAACTCAATCTTTCCTCATAGAAGAGGCACTCCAATTTCCTAATCTTCTTGGTTGCCCTTTTCTGTACATTTAACAGCTCTGCAATATCATTTTTTGAGATATGATGACTAGAACTGTACATTGTTTGCAAAACAGAAACAAAACAAAAACAAAAAATTGCACATCTGTTTCTACCTGCAGATGTTCAAATGCCATTGGATGCATATAAGCAGGGTATTATGTTGATCCCTCATAACCTGTTTCCTCAGTTCAGAGGCACACTGTCTTTGTATACTGAAGTTCCACATCCCTGGCTTTAAGAAAATACCTGTGGATGATCATGGATTTGTAGGTATGACCATCCCTGACATAGATAGCACAGGATATCCATATCTCGTCAGATCTCAGAAGTTAAGCAGGACTGGCTCTGATTAGTATTTGGATGGGAACCTCTAAGGCAGGGGTAGTCAACCTGTGGTCCTCCAGATGTCCATGGACTACAATTCCCAGGATCCCCTGCCAGCAAATGCAGGGGCTCGTGGGAATTGTAGTCCATGGACATCTGGAGGACCACAGGTTGACTACCCCTGTTCTAAGGAATACCAAGGTTGTGATGCAGAGGCAGGCAGTGGCAAATAACTTCTGAACATCTCTTGCTTTGAAACGCCTACTGGGTTGCCATGTATCAGCTGTGATGTGAGGGTACTTGCCCTCCCACCAGGTATGACCAAGATGATCTACAGTTCAATCAGAAGAACACTTTTATGAGAGTAAACAAATACCCCTCTTTTTTAGTCCAGCTCCTACGACGAGGAATTATTTTTATTCAACAAGTTTAAATAAAGATTAATTGCCTGATTGTTTGATCTGCAAGCAATTATTAAGTGATGTAATTTAAGGGCTCAAGGTTTGGCTGCCCATTTTCACACATTTAACCTCTGTTAATAGGACAGAACATTTGCTCTTTCTGCCACACACAAGTTGGCAAACTTCATCCTGAGCATAAAGGAAAAGGAAACCAGGTTGCATCATACTAAATGTAGATTCAAATGAGTAGCCGTGTTGGTCTGAAGTAGCACAATAAAATCAGAGTTCAGTAGCACCTTTAAGACCAACAAAGATTTATTCAAGGTGTGAGCTTTCGAAAGCTGCTTGAAATAAGATAACATTCTTCCAACTGAGTACTCAACTGTATGAAACTGTATGAACCTCCAACTGTATGAAATTCCTCCAGAATTTAAAGAATGCTGTGGCACTTTCATTGTCTTGCCCAATATTGATTTCCAGGAATAATTAGCATATATGTATATAAAAGGTAAAGGTATCTCCTATGCAAGCACCGAGTCATGTCTGACCCTTGGGGTGACGCCCTCCAGCATTTTCATGGCAGATTCAATACGGGGTGGTTTGTCAGTGCCTTCCCCAGTAATTACCGTTTACCCCCAGCAAGCTGGGTCCTCATTTTATCGACCTTGGAAGATAGAAGGCTGTCAACCTTGAGCTGGCTGCTGGGATCGAACTCCCAACCTCATGGACAGACAGCTTCAGACAGCATTTCTGCTGCCTTACCACCCTGCGCCACAAGAGGCTCATATATGTATATAGGGTCCCTAAATAGGAAGAAATAGCCACTAACATATTTCAGGCATGATACTTGACTCATTATTTGTCTTTAGTGTTGTATAATCTTGTTTTTTGTCTCTTTGGGGGGATCAACATTCTGATAGTTGACTTAGAAGCCCCATCCAATTAACATGGAAGATATGGAACGATAGTTATTCTAGTGATCTGGCATAACAGCTAATCAACAGACCAGGAGGTCATCACGTAGTTCTTGCTACAGCCCTGTGTGAGCTTAAGGCACTAGTGAGGATTCAGGCCTCTCAAATACTGGGCCAACACTCTTAACCACTACACCACATTGGCTCTCTGTCCAGCAAAGGCAGTGAGAATGATGGATCTTTCATTCAGAAGGTGGCTTAAAATGAACCCAAGCAAACTTGAGGATGCAGAGTGAAGTCTGTGATTCTTATGTGTTACTGATCTGAGAACAAAATCAGGAGGTGATATTTATACGTCAGACTGGTAAACATTCTAGTGCAGCAAGATTTAAGATTTAGATCAGTCAATGCATAAGAGAGACTGCATCTAACGTTATGTTTCCAATCGCTATCAAGTGAAACAAGGCTGGGAGGAGATGGGGAAAGACGGTGGAATTTTTCCTCTATCCTGCTCTCCCCTTAATCATGCCCCCCCAAAAAAATCTTCTGCTTTTGTCCAGGGAAGAGGCAAAGCCCAAAGAAGAAATCCAAATGACAGCGAACGTTGGAATAAATTTCTCGAGTCAGCACTTCGTCCTGGTGGGATTTGCGATTCGAATTTGCATTCGGTGGGTTCAATCCGTTAGTAGCCATCCAGGGGGGGGGGGGAAGCCTGCTCCCATTCATCATCGGGAGAAAGGCGCGCGTGAAAAGACGGCTCCAAGAGTCCTCGGACGAGCGATCCCTTTGGGACTTTTGCCAGCTCCGTTTCCCCCCCCCCCTCTCCCCGCCCCCAGTGGCGGCGTTGTGCGGCTAGGAAGGCGAACTCTCCTTTTCAAAGAAATGAATGAGCTGGTGGGAAAACGAGCGGCACTAAGACCGCCCCGGCTCGGTTTCCGCCTAGGGTGGATTGCAGAAGCAGAGAGGAGGAGAGATCTCCAGACACGAGAGGAGGCTATAGGAAGAGGAGAAAAAGCAATGCTCCATCAAGGATATAGCTGAGAGCGCGAGGCAGGAGAGCAGGCGAGCCCCGACCCAGAGCCGTTCCGGAAAAAGGGGTCCCCCGCCGACGGCACCTCGGAAAGCGTTTCCTCCCCCAAGACCGGTCCAATGAACATGTCAGCGTTGACTCTGCAAGAATACGAATTCGAGAAGCAGTTCAACGAGAACGAAGCGATTCAATGGATGCAGGAGAACTGGTAGGTGGCGGCCGCTCGCGCCGGGCTCCCCCGCCGAGGGAGGGAGAGGGAGGGAGGGAGCGCGCCCGCCGGGGGCCGTCTGGACTGGAGCGCGCCAGTCTGCCGCGCGGCGGGACGAGCTCTCCGGGTTGCATTAGGTGAAGGCGAGCCCCCAGACGGCTGGGGAAAGGATGGCGCGAGCCGTGCGTCTGCGTGCGTGCGTGGGGTTGCCTGGGCGCGCGCGCCCCGCGGGTGGGTCTGCATCTCGCGGCTGGGAAATCTCGCCGATGAAGCGGGCGCCCCGTGGTGGATTCCGGGGTCAAATTATGTAATGCGGAACGGCTCCCCCCGATTTTTAAATTTTTGTGTCCATTACACAGCGGGCGTCTCCCGCGCCTCCCGTTTGGCGTTTGGCCTCCGGCTGTCTCCTTTTCTCAGCCTCTCCCCCCTCCCCCTCCCCCGGCAGGCGCTTCTTCGCCCAAGGCCCCCTGCCCTGCTCCCCCCCGCAGCCGGCCCAAGGTGGGACGGGGCAGCCCCATCCCCAGTCCCGTGCAAAAACCCCCGCGTGGCCGCTTCCCCGCCTCTCTCGGGCGGCTCACTTTTGCACGAGGCGGCAGGCGGGGGACGAACATGTGAATGCGTCTCCTCCGTGGTGTGATGCTCGCGTCGGGACTGGCGGCCCGGGGGCAGAGGGGGGGGGGCGGGCGGCCGCTTGGGAGAGAAGGCGGGCGGCTGGCCGGGGCCGGCATGCTCCGTGAGGAAGGCGCCTCCCAGAGCACCCGCGTTATGCACGGGTAAATTCTCCATCGGGAGCCCCTTCCCCTCCCGCCTGGTCTCCATTGGAGATTCCAGCGGGAGGCTTTGGCAAGCCCTTGACTGCCCGAACTGTTGATGCCCTTTGCCAGGTAGAGTAGGGGTTATGCGGGAGGAGGGGCGGAGGCTCCCCTAAAACAGGGGTAGTCAACCTGTGGTCCTCCAGATGTCCATGGACTACAATTCCCATGAGCCCCTGCCAGCGAATGCTGGCAGGGGCTCATGGGAATTGTAGTCCATGGACATCTGGAGGACCACAGGTTGACTACCCTGACGGGGGAGGAAGCCTTTCCCGACGCCGGTGGGCATCCCGCCCCCGCCCGCGGAAGGCTGCGCGTGCCGTTCGCTCTCCTCGAGGCCGCCCCGGACGACCAAGCCGCGAGGGACTGTCTGCAAATGAGGCGGCGGGCGCGCGGAGTCGTGCAGCCGGGCGCCCCTAGGGAAGCCGGGCACCAGGCCCTGAAGAGCGACGAGCGCCTCTGCGCATGAGCCAGCCGCATCCCCCAATCTGCGGAGACACCCCGGCTGCCCGCATCCGCTCGCGGCTTAAGGGCTTGAGGTTAAGGGGGGGGGGTGTTCTGGGCCGGGGATGCGTGGCCGGGAGCTGCGTCGGGGGAAGCGGGACGAGCGACGCCCTCCCTTTGCGCGGCTCGAAGCGGACGGGGGCCCGGCCTTGCCCGTGCCGCTCCGAGCGCCCCTCTCCCCTCCCAGCCGCCCCCCTCCGCCCTTTCTCACGGCGACACGTGCTCGCTCCGAGCCCGTTCACGCTCGGCCCGGTTTAAATCTTCCACCCCGCCCTGCCGCTGCCTCCGCCTTCCCCCGGCCGGCCTCGCAAATCCGCAGCCGGCAAGCGGGCCGCGCTTTGCCAGGCAGCAGATTCGCCCAGGCGTGCCGGAGCCCCTCCCCGTTTTCGCGTGCCCTGGCTGGCCGAGATGGGGAGGCTGGGGTGAGGCTCCGGCGCCCAATCGCGGCTGCCCTGCGCGGGCCACGCACCGCTCCCCGCCCTCGCGCGCCCTTGCTGGGCTCTGTGCGTGTGGAATGCACCGGGTCTGCCGGCGCTGATCCTTGGCCCACCTGGCGGGCTCCGAACTGCCGGATTAGCCGTCTGGAGCCTCTTGGCCAGGAGAAGAATCGCGGCCTAGCCGGCCCTCCTTCCTTTTCATGAGAGTGGGCGGAATAGGCAAGGGGAAGGAGTTGGTATCACTTGAGGACTGCTGTGGCCCCGGGCTATCGGGGTAGAAGCAAAGAGTCTGTCTTCCACAGTCTCCTGTTTCCCGAAAGGTGTTAGTCGTAATTTTAAACTCTGGATTACAATGAGATAATCCTCAAATCTCCCCAGTCACCACCTCTCACTCCGTGATTCCCCTGGGGGTACTGGGATAGCGACTCAAGTCTTGGATTCCTGGGGATGCCAACCTCCAGGTGGGATCTGGGGATCCCTCGCCATGACAGCTCATCTTCGTACCCCAAAGATCAGTTCCCCTGGAGAAAATAGACCCCACTGAATTTCCTGACTTCCCCAGGATCTATCCCTGCATCTCCAGGTGTTTCCCACCCTGTGAACTCCAGGATTCATCCTGAACCCCTGCTTCTTCTTTCAGGGAGCAAAGACCCCAAGCATATCAGTAGGCCTGCACACCAAGGGCCTTTCTTTCTTCCTGTGTGCTGTCTTTAAAAAGAAGGTGGCCTTCTTTCACTCTGTGCTTGATCTCTAATGGCACAGTCCTTAATCCATAGACAGGCATAGGAAAGAAGCTGCTCCCCCCCCCCCCCAGGCAAACACACAATGCAGTGGAAGGTGCTGCTATTGAAGGGAAGAGAGAATAAAGGTTTCCCTCACACCACAGCAGTAAAGTAGGGATAGAAAGCACAGTTTACAGCCTGCTCTCTGGCTTGCTGTCTTGTGTGAGACTGGCCCCGCTGAGACTGCCTATCTGCCACCCAAGGGAGGGCTGTTCTGAACACCCCTTGTTGTCTATTAGAAGAGGAGTTGGGTTTATTGTACCCCACTTTTTACTACCCGGAAGAGTCTCAATGACCATTTACGCACTGGAGGGTTCATGCCGGGCTGCAGGCTGGAGTTTTAGTCATGGCAGGTTGCCCCACCTCTTCCTGCACCCACATGGGGGAGCATTTGGCCTGGTGCGCCTCATCCACCCCCAATTTGTGCTCCTGCATGGGAGCTGGGACAGTGAAGTTCCCAGTGCGTAAACGGGCAAAGTGGCTTATAATCACCTTCCTCTCCGCACAGCAGGCACCCTGCTTTGTCCCCTTCCTGACTCTTCCCAGCTCTTTTTAATGTAAGTAGATCTGGCCAGCTTCAAGCTGCTTGGAAGTAGCACACTTCCCTCCACCCCCTCATCCAAGATCTATACATGTTAAGATCTGACAGGATTGGACAAGCTCGGGCTATCTGGGTCAGTACACAGTTACTTAGAAATCCATGAAGACAGATTCAGGTGTGTAGCCGTGTTGGTCTGAAGCAGCAGAACAAAAGTCTGAGTCCAGTGGTAACCTTTTAAGGCCAACAAAGTTTTATTCAAGGTATATGCTTGAATACAGTCTATATCTGATGGAAGTATGGGTGCACACAAAAACTTACTCCTTGATTAAAACAATGCTGGTCATAAAGGTGCCCAGGAACCAAAACTTAACAAAAAGGGAAACATCTGTAGGAAACACCTGTTGGGGTGCACCAAAAAGTTTTTGGAATGTAATGTACTTATAAAAATACCAGTATTTATTAATAATACAATTTTAAATTAAAAACACCCAAAGGCAATGACGTGGACGCTGAAAGTGCAAGTTGGGAGAGAATTAATGCTTGTTTTGACCAGAGCCTGTTTTTGAGACTTTAGAGGTCTACAGATGTGACTAATAGTCCACACAGTGTCCATTGTCTGTGTAAAGCTATGTAAATGAGCTAATATATTACAAAACACATTGCTTGTTTGCTGTACTTATGTGTATGCCAGACCGCTGCTAAGATAAAGGTAACAGTGCCAAAACGCATTTGGGCAATGGCATTGAGACATGAGTATGTCTAAAGGATCTGATTTTATCTGAGCAATATCAACAACTTCAGGTATGCAGATGATACCACTCTAATGGCAGAAAGTGAAGAGGAACTAAAGAGCCTCTTGATGCGGGTGAAGGAGGAGAGTGCAAAAGTTGGCCTGAAACTCAACATCAGGAAAACAAAGATCCTGGCATCCGGCCCTCTCAATTCCTGGCAAATAGATGGGGAATAAATGGAGGTAGTGACAGATTTTATTTTCCTGGGCTCCAAGATCACTGCAGATGGGGACTGCAGCAAAGAAATTAAAAGACGCTTGCTCCTGGGGAGGAAAGCTATGGCAAATCTAGACAGCATCCTAAAAAGCAGAGACATCACCCTGCCAACAAAAGTGCATTTAGTCAAGGCTATGGTATTCCCAGTTGCAATGTATGGCTGTGAAAGTTAGACCATAAGGAAGGCCGAGTGTCCTGAAGATGAAACTCAAATACTTTGGCCACCTCATGAGAAGGAAGGACTCCCTGGAGAAGAGCCTAATGCTGGGAGCAGTTGAGGGCAAAAGAAGAAGGGGACGACAGAGAATGAGGTGGCTGGATGGAGACACTGAAGCAGTCGGTGCAAACTTAAATGGACTCCGGGGAATGGTAGAGGACAGGAAGGCCTAGAGGATCATTGTCCATGGGGTCATGATGGGTCGGACATGACTTCGCACCTAACAATACATAGAGCCTTGGGATGTTTTTAATTTAAATTGCATTATTAATAAATACTGGTATTTATATAAAATCAGAGTCCAGTAGCACCTTTAAGCAGTCCAGTAGCACCTTTATTACATTTTAGAAACCTTTTGGTGCACCCTCAATAGGCCTACAGACATTTCCCTTTTTGTTAAGCTTTTTTGGTTTCTGGACTCCTGTGTGGGTTCAGATTTTTCTCCTAAAGGTGCCACTGGGCTCAAACCTTGCTTTGATATCCATGGAAACTGGAATCTCGTGTTAAAAGCATAGGAGCAGCTTCTTTCATGGCAGCATGCCTGTTGCGGTAGTAAGTGGCTGTACGGTGTCCCTGTAAGTAGGACTGGTCAGGTAAGTCTTTCCCAGCCAGTTGTTGCTGGGGGGAAAGGGTATTGATCATGGATGAAAGACCCATTCCAACTGGCCCCACTCTCCTTGATATGCTATACAAATGCCTGCAACAGCAGCATGGGGTTTCACCATGGACTCCTGCATTCCTGAGCCAACATGGAAAGGGCGCAGATGTCTGCGTTCCCTTATGGTTATAGATACTGGGAAACAGCTTTGCATATGTCTACCACGTGGCTCCCAGTAATATAGCTTGACATGTTGTAAATGGAGCCATCCAGAGAATGTGTATGTCTGTGGTTTCTGGCAATATCGCTAAGCTCAACTGTCTGTTTCATTCGTAAAAATCTGCACCCTAGAGCTAGTGCACAAAGACAGAGGTTGACTTTTTGACAGAGACATCTTAATAGCTGCATAATGGCCGTCTAAAGGGGCTGTGGATTCTCAGCGCTCGATTTCAGTGGCAGGGAAACCTTGCCCCTCTTTAATAGTTGCCTGTAATGCAGTTCTTCAGTGCACAGTCCCTGTTCATAAAAAGGTAGTCCCTCTAAATAGGGCCTACAGCATAGAGCAGGCGGGCCTATCCCCAATCTCAGCCACTCCACTATTGCAGGGGTAGTCAACCTGTGGTCCTCCAGATGTCCATGGACTACAATTTCCATGAGCCGCTGCCAGCAAACGCGATGCTCGGGCGGGGCAGTTGCCCTGCCGGTCCCCAGCCTAAAAAAGGTTGGGGACCACTGATCTGGAGGACCACAGGTTGACTACCCCTGCTATAGTGGACTAGCTCATTAATCCCAGTGGATTTAGAAGGGAGTGATCTTGCAGGGGATTTCACTGTTAGTTGTATGTGTTGTTTAAATGTGTATTTTTAAAAAATTTCAAACAGGGAGGAAGGGGTTGTTTAGGGGATTTTCTTTTGTTGCTCGTATTTTGTCCGTCGTTTTGTTGTTTCTTTTTGGGAAATGAAAATCTAAATTGGCCAGAACATAACCCCTCTTGGTGTGAAACAAGCAGTTATAACTGTCTGATAAGGAGAGGGCATACTGTACTTGTTCAGATATATTCTTCTCTGGATTCTGTATGTAGTACCAGACAGCAATTCTGTTGTGAAGCAGTCTTCAGTTCCAGTTTCCAAAATAGTTTTTGGGCTCAGGCTTCAGCAACTTTTAGCTACATGAAAAAATGAAACCAGGGCTGCAAGTCTTCATGGCTACCTTCAGTGGGTTGATCGTTGCTTCTGGGTATTTTATTTATGCATGTTTTTTTTTCTGTCTTTTTCCCCAGATGGGCCCAAAGCAGCTTACATTGTTCTGCTCCCCTCCATTATGTCATCACAACAGCCCTGTGAGGTAGGTTAGGTTGAGTGTGTATGACTGGCCAAAAAGTCTCCCAGAAAGCTTCTGTGGAAGAGTAGAGATAAATGGGAATATTCTCATGTATTCCCCTCTGCCCCATATGTTACCCAAACTTAAAACCACAATCTGGGCTAGGAAAAGCATCAGCTAAGCAGCACAGAGAAAAAGACTATGAAATAAAACTTAAAAAAAAAGATACAATGGCAGCCTCTAATCTGGAGAACCAGGTTTGGTTCCCTGCTCTTCCACATGCAGTGAGCTGGGTGACCTTGGACCTCTCAGAGCTCTCTTAGCCTGACCTACCTCACAACCTGTCAGTTGTGGGGAGAGGAAGGGTAGGTGATTAGAAGCCATTTGAAGGCTCCTTTAGGTAGTCAGTTTGGTGTAGTGGTTAGGAGTGCGGACTTCTAATCTGGCATGCCGGGTTCGATTCTGCGCTCCCCCACATGCAACCAGCTGGGTGACCTTGGGCTCGCCACGGCACTGATAAAACTGTTCTGACCGGGCAGTGATATCAGCGCTCTCTCAGCCTCACCCACCTCACAGGGTGTCTGTTGTGGGGAGAGGAAAGGGAAGGCGACTGTAAGCCGTTTTGAGCCTCCTTCGGGTAGGGAAAAGCGGCATATAAGAACCAACTCTTCTTCTTCTTCTAAAAAGCAGGATGCCAAAAACCCAGCTCTAAAAGTTCCTCAAACAGATCTCATTGTGTCCAAGATACCTATTGGAGACTTCTGGTATATAGTCTTGAAAGTATCTTGGGCTCACTGAAATTATAAAACCATTATTCCAGACTGGGAGATTTTGCTGTGCCCCAGTATTGAAAGGCTCTACAGTGAAGGAAGTGCCACACATATGATGTGTGTGAGTGTTTGCATAAGCACTCAAGCTCGTGAATGAAGGGAAAGAGGCAGGGTGTTCAAAAATAAAAGGGGGGGGAGGCAAGTAAGATGCATCAAGGCAGGAATGCGTGGCAGTTGGAAGATGGGGAACTGGAATAAATGCAGTGGGCAGTTGTCTTTTGGCAGGCACTCTTAATGGCCTTCCTACCCTAGTTCAGCTGAGATGCATCTTTGATCAAACAAAACTGCTGCCTCCCATCCTAGGCCCAACATCTTTGCATCTGCATTCTTGTGACCCTTTCGGAATACAATGGTATCCATCTCTGATACTGTTGGTTCCATTGCCCTCCTCAGCTCTCTTCTGTTGCTCCTTCCTCAAGCATGTACATGTTCATTTGAGTTTCCCATACAGGACGCCATTCAGAGCCTTCCCATTTGTTCTTCCTCTTCCTAACTGTGCATATTGTTGCCTTCCTGTAGTTGCCAGCTCTGCGCCTTGTTGGCTTGTGTATTTACATATTTGTATCTAAAGTACCTCCGAGTAGTGACAGCTAAAACGAAAAGCCAACAAAAAATATAAATGCAAGCTATGTTTTGGACTGACCCAGGATTTCATAGCTGACTTATGCAGAGGCCCCAGCTCCAGGCCATGGGCTAATAGTCAGCGGGCCAAGAACCATTAGCTGCTAAGCTATCTCTTCTGGCCATGCCCAGGACTTAACAGGAACTTGCAGCCGGGAAGGAGACAGAAGCACAACTAAGGTGTTGTACAGCTGGCTGGGTTTCCCAACACGTACTTCCTGTACATTTGTTCCTTCCCTCCCTCTTCCTTGGTTCCTGTGTCTCCGTCTGTGCCCTTTCTTCATTGCTGCCTCCTAGCCCTGTGTCCTTGTTTTTGCCCATCCTGTTCCAACCACCTCTGGTTTCTAGTTCTTTGTTGTAACAATCTGACAATTTCTGGAATGCTTGAGCTGCATTCTTTCTTAATTCAGACCATTACTTACCTGTTCCCATTAAGGGGTGAGATTGTGGTTTTGAGCTGGCTTAGATTAAATAGTTCATTTTGGGTTCACTGCATTGTGTAGTCTCTTCCCTTCTGTAGTAACATCTTTAGAGGTGTCACTGTGACCTCTATGAGTTTTTGAGAAACAATAGAAATAAAACCACATCCATGTGTAATACTTTGTCTTCCTCTGGATAATGTGGAAAGGGAGCTTGGGAAGGGGGCAAAAGTTACTTCTTCTTGTCTTTCCGGTGTATGTTGGTTGTTTTCTATGCTCTTCAACGGGTTAAGAGCAATCCATATTGGTGATCTGGCAACTAAATGCTAAGAAAATTGAAAAAGTCAGTCTTTATTAATGCTCATCACCAGAGGAGACCTTGTAGTTTAAGTGTATATGTTATATTCACAATAGATAATCTGTTGCTTATAATTTAAATTGCATCCTCCTCTTCCTTTCTTTGGAATGGTGTTTCTAGCCATTCTCCATATACTGGCCCACTTCTGTTGCCTGCTTAGCTTCAGGAAAAGAACTGCTAGGGCCAGTCTTAAGCAATACTTTTCTAAATCCATTGAAGTAAAGGTGGAGGAGGCTGAGACAGGTAGTACTTCTGTCTGGGACTGCACTGTAAATCTTCCAGTTACTTTTAAGCCATATTCAGCTGCAATTAGAAACAAAAGTTTAATGCATTCAGAACAGAAACGAGTTGTCTGTTATAATGATACAGTACTGTTGTTATCAAACCTTAATATATTAGTTTGATTAGCAGGTGAAAATGGTGACATTAGATGTGGGAGCATGTGATTGAAAAGATCATTGCTGTACTATAGTTACATATCATATTCCATGCAATATAGAGTGTCAGCATAAGAATCTTAATCCTTTTGAAGGTAGAATAGCAAGTATATGAAACTGGCATGAGACCACATGGCCCAAGAACATAGTCTGAAGTTATAACTGTGCACTGTTAGCTAATGGCCTTGCAGGGTTCTTGTTTCTGCCCCGGTTTTTCTAGCTGTAATATGACCACACTAATGCTTATCCCCAAGAGGATTAATTACTTAAGATTTTTTGAATGTGCTGTGAGCATGGTAGGTGCAGAATGTGATGCGGCATACTACAAATAAGAAACAACAGCCATTATTATAAAGCCCCTTGGGTGTCTTAATTTGCTTTAAGAGTTTGCCTGCTGGGATCTCAATAACGGTAAGCACTCGTATTATCTAATTCATAGGGGAGACTCTCACTTGGTACTACTTCTTTCCATCTCCAGATTCTGGATCTGTTGCATATTGGATTCAAAATACAGAGTTGGATCCAATCTGCTCTTCCATGGGTGGAAGAAAAGGAGAGGGTCTCCTTTGACTAAGAAAAAAGATTATTCTGTGGATCATTGGATCCCCATGCACAAGAAGCACATGGGACGGGGACTGTAGGAAGGAGGGTAATGGGCCATGTATATGCTGGATCCAACCCAGAATTCTGTTGAATGTGGCTAGGTACAAGGATTCTAAAAAATACCTCTCTTGCCTTTCTGCCAACCATTTCACCACCGGGGCACTTTGAAGTGTGTGTGTGGGGGGGGGGGGGACTTTAATGCTGGAATACGATTGAAAATAGGAAGCTTCAGCTTTTAGGAGTATACCAGGGATGAGACCAAATTTCACTTGCTGGGGTTTTTTATTCAAGAATCCTCATCTGGAGAGCCAGTTTGGTGTAGTGGTTAGGAGTGCAGACTTCTAATCTGGCATGCTGGGTTCGATTCTGCACTCCCCCACATGCAGCCAGCTGGGTGACCTTGGGCTCGCCACGGCACTGATAAAGCTGTTCTGACTGAGCAGTAATCTCAGGGCTCTCTCAGCCTCACCCACCTCACAGGGTGTCTGTTGTGGGGAGAGGAAAGGGAAGGTGACTGTAAGCCGCTTTGAGCCTCCTCCAGGTAGAGAAAAGCGGCATATAAGAACCAACTCTTCTTCTTCATCATCATCTGGATTTTGCTTCTTTTCTGTGGATTTTGCTTTTTCAGTTGGGTGAGAAACCAAATTCATGAATCTTTCTTTTACCACCGCTTTCTGTGGTGTATTTGCACAGAATGTATTTAAGGATTTTTAAAAGCCTTCCTTTGCAGTCAGTTTTTGCACTGCCAGGGTGTCAGCATGATGTTCCGGTTGGGGGCTGGAGATCTATAAAGGTAAAACATACCTTAATGAAGGACCAAACTATAGTTGCAAAATCATTCTTCCAATGTATTTATCTTTATATTCATATACATATTCATATTTATATAACGCGCTCCCCGGAGGCTCAGGGCGGTTTACAGGAAACATAAGTATCTGGAAGGACAGATTACATTGCTTCAGGAACTGAAGGCTGTCTGTAGAATCTTTCAGCTGCCTCACTGTAACGCCTCAACAAGGATAAGAATAATCGGTTCTGGTAGCAAGAACAAAGCCTCTTCACCACCCTAAGGGGGGGGGGGAATGGCACAGAAGTTACTTAAGATGTCAGTGCAAGTTCTCTGCCTGCAAGCCACTCTTGAGCATTCTGATTGTTGCAGTCCAGATTCAACATGATAGGGTTACAGAAGTGATGTTTGGTGTTTCCTTGTTTAATTAAGACAGCTTTTATTCCCTGTATTGTAGACAGCTCTTCATATACCTTGACTCTGGGACACGGTTTCTCCACCACACCCATTTGGCTTGGGGCTCTTTGTGCTTATAGAACCTTGCCACTTAAAACTCTTTTACCACCTCCAGTCTCTGAACATACAGCCACCCCTGCCTCTTGGTCCTCTGTAAGTGGTAAGCTCTCTTTGGATGGGGAGGGGAGTGGTACAATGGTGCCAGCCTTGAACTAGATCTTGAAACTGCCAGACTGGATCTAGTCAGATCTCAAAACTTAAGCAAGGTCAGCCGTGGCTGGTATTTGCAAGGGAGATCTCTAAGGAATACCAGGGTTGTGATGTAGAATCAGGCAACGGTGAACCATCTCCAAATGTCTGTTGCTTTGAAAACCCTATCAGGTTGCCATACAACAGCTGTGCCTTGACCGTAAAAAAAGAACCAAAACAATATTTCAGAATGTTCACTAGCTCAGCAGATGAGACTGTCTGAGGATAGCCACTGAAATCCAGTGTTTATATTTAATCTGTTACATAACAATTTCATTTTCTGTCAAAGAAAGACTTATAGAAAGAATTATGAGCAATGTACTGCTGAATCTCAGTGGTTCTTTTGGTGTGTGACCCCTTGATTTTATATAGGGATGGATGGATAGATAGATGGATGGATGGATAGATGGATGGATGGATAGATAGATGATAGATAGATAGATAGATAGATAGATAGATAGATAGATAGATAGATAGATAGATAGATAGATAGATAGATAGATAGATAGATAGATAGATAGATAGATAGATAGATAGATAGATAGATAGATAGATAGATAGATAGATAGATAGATCTCACTGGCAAAGACAATAACGATAGGAAAATTTGAAGGCAGCAGGAAAAATATGAAGTGGATTGATGACTCATTAAGGAAGCTGCAGTGTTTGGTGTCAAAAACCCACATGTATTTCTGTCCTGATTTTGTAGTTGGCATGCCTAAGGCTAGCTGATACCCAAGGATGAATTCCCTTTGTAGTTCTCAGAGCACACTAGATGTATTAACTTCCTCATCTCCTTTTCCCTTCCCAAGGCTGTTTGGTCTCCCTCCTCCATGTCATTTTTCTCACCCCTAGTAGTTATCAAGATGTTGTGACTTCCTTGACTTGGTATCTGTTTTATGTTCCCAGGAAGGGAGGGCACCTCCCTTGGATCCTGATCTCCTGTAATCTGTATCTTAGTTCTAACTATGCTTTAGGTGTACTAACTTGCTTATTCTAATAAAGAAACTTTCTGAAGAAGGTTTGCTTTTCTTGGATTGAATGAAGAATCCCTCGCTTGGTTTGCAAGAGTAGAGCAAGGCTGTTAATGATGGAATGTTTTGGAAGTAATTTATTCATAAGGTTACCTTAAATTGCAAGTTTCTTGGCAGCAGATAACACATATACTAGCATGAGAGCCAGTTTGGTGTAGTGGTTAGGAGTGTGGACTTCTAATCTGGCGAGCCGGGTTTGATTCTGCGCTCCCCCACATGCAACCAGCTGGGTGACCTTGGGCTCGCCATGGTGCTGATAAAACTGTTCTGACGGAGCAGTGATATCTGGGCTCTCTCAGCCTCACCCACCCCACAGGGTATCTGTTGTGGGGAGAGGAAAGGGAAGGGGACTGTAAGCCGCTTTGAGCCTCCTTCGGGTAGGGAAAAGCGGCATATAAGAACCAACTCTTCTTCTTCTTCTAAATGCTAGTAATAGCCATGCCTCAGTTTGGAAATGTGATCTATGTATTGAGCTGAAACTACCTACTTCACATTTTGGCAATATCCGGCTTTAAAGTATGAAAGGCAAGTAGAACAGATAAAAATATCTTTTATTTTGCAAAGTGTGATGGATTCATGTGAAATAGTTTCCATGTACTGGTTGCAACCATTTCAAATGGTGTCAGTTGTACAACTTGATCCTGTGACAACTTGTACCTCCTACAGTGTGATCCTAAGCAGAGTTTCACCAATGACTTCAATAAACTTAGTGTAACTCAAAATTGTGCTTTTAGTCAATTGGTTAATCAGTCAATCTTATGATTGGTTCATAAGTTGTCTCTGATTAATGAGGCAGCAAATCTTAGATAATGTGAACAATGGTATGTGCTTTAAGAGGCCCTTTCCCCATAATTGTTAAATGTAAAGGTCATGTCTGACCCTTGGAGTGACGCCCTCTAGCATTTTCATGGCAGACTCAATACGGGGTGATTTGCCAGTGCGTTCCCCAGTCATCACCGTTTTACCCCCCCCCCCCCAGGAAGCTGGGTAATTTTACCAACCTTGAAGGGATGGAAGGCTGAGTCAACCTTGAGTCGGCTGCTGAGATCGAACTCCCAGCCTCATGGGCAGAGCTTCAGACAGCATGTCTGCTGCCTTACCACTCTGTGCCACAAGAGGCTCTCCATAATTGTTACACATATGCAATTTTAATCAGTGAATGAATAAAATCAACTACAGTTTAATCGGCTGTGTGTCTTATCTGTCATGGTCCTGGACAGCACTACTTATTTGCCAACTAATAGGGAAGAATGTTTATTGCAGTGCTGGGAACCCTTTGATAAGACCCCAAGGAATGCACACTTCATTGGACTATAGTTTGAAAAACAGTGGCTTACTGCATGGCAGTTGCATGTGACAACAAAATGAGACATTCAGTGGCACAAAGAGTAACATGAGTACACGAGTCTCAGTTCGCTTCTTGCAGTGCAGTGTCATGGGGGAGCCTACCTTAACAGATTTGCAGAGCTTTAAAAGATCTATAGATGGACACTGGTTGTGATGTGATCTCTCTGCTTCCTCATGGATCAGGTTGATGAGATGAAGAGCATGTTAGATGAGGTTTTTGAACAAGCTCAAACCCCCATGCACCTGTCAGTCTCATTATCACTTACCCAAAGTGATGCAGTCTCATTAGCAAGCCAAATAATACAAAATAATTGTTATCTATTTTTGTTTGTTTGTTTATTATATTTATATACTACCCTCCCATGAGGCTTATTGTGGCAATTAAATAAAGGGCTGTAAAAGAATTGGCTGAATTGTGCTAGAGAAAGTATATGAAAGTCCTTAGTTGCTACATCGATATTGGAATGCAGGTAGGTTGTGCTAGCTGACAATCACATAACTTTCTAGGCTTGTCCCTGAGATATTGAGATGATGTACATTATGTCCTTCAGTCCAATAAAATTAATTATGTTGCCATGCTGTTGAACAAGATGACTGATTGTACAGTTGGGTAAGCGCTGTTTGGAGGTACCAAAGGTGAAGAAATGTTTGCGGAAATGACATTTCTATTTGCATGTTACCTTTACCGCAAATGCTGAGGGGGGGGGGGCTAGGGGAACAAGATCTTGGGAGCTTCAGCACCCTGGTGGCTTGTAGAGCATAGGCAAGTTCTGTGATTTGTTCTCATATGATTATTGAATTGGTTCTCCAGGGGAAATCATTGTCCAGAGGGGACCGTAATGGCTGTCAGTAGCCCTGGTGAATGTTTATTTCAGGGCTGAATCTGCACAGAACTTTTATTTTAATCCCAGATCAATTCAGTCCTTGCCATCTACACTGAATGCAATTTCCAGTTTGATTTTGGGTGATTTAAGTTTTTCATCTGCAACAAGCATGATTGATCCAGAGTGACCCTACCTTTCCCCACAATATACTGGAATGTATATAACCCTCGATATTTGAAAAATCGGCATGAGTAAAGGTGCAGCTCTCTGCTTTTCCTGAACCAACATGCTGCCTCGATCCTCCAGTGCTATAGAAAAGCCCTGATTGGCCAGGGCATCAGTTCAAAGTCTTCCTTGTTCCCAGGTTGCAAGGCTTCCCTTAAAGGGGAAGCCCTAACTTCTCTCAGCAGAGACTCCAGAAGCCGTAACTCCTCTTGGCAGAGATTTTTCCTCTTGGATTTATTCCTCCTCCTCTGCGGTCTCCAATCCTCTTTCCCCCGCCCTTCAAGAAAAGAAAGAAAAAGGCTCCTGCTGTGCTTGCCCCCCCCCTTTTCTGGGCTTCCCTAATCAGAACACTTTCTGTTTCAATGGTGGGGGGGGGGGAGTAGAGGAAGACCCGAGTTCAAATCAATCTGAATTCAGCAGCATCCACAATGGAATAAACAAAGTAAGTACAGAATCAGTCCAGGAGTGGTAGGTGACAGCATGATTTAAAGCCTGTTCAGTTTTCCATTGGATCAGGTAGAGTTCCTTCTACAGGTAATTATAGTTCCAAAACCTCTTCTATAGAGCATTCTGGTACGGGAGTAGCTGTGTGGGAAGCAATTGCTATCGGAAAACTGATGAAATTGCCTTGACATGCTCTTCTGTCATTCCATTTCTTCCATTACAAATAGAGAATGGCATCTAAAGCTTGCAGAACATCTCTTTATCTGATACCTGTACAAGCAAATGTATCAAAACCAGAAGCTTTATTCATGGGTTATGTTTTTTCCTATGTGTAACCCTAGGGCAGCACAGAGGGGGGAAAAGTTTTTACCTTTTGAATTCATGATTTACTTAATTTAAGACCCAAAGCTGCTGTACTATATACAGTTACCAGCACTGCAAGTCTCAAAAATATAATATGGTATACCTCTTAACAATACACTCTAACAAGCAACAAAGCCCCCTCTCTCCTGCCGCAGGCAGGCCAGCCAGGGACCCCACCCACTGCCCCCAAAAGGCCCAGTAAGGCTTCCACAGGCCTTGGTGGGCCCTTTCAGGGCATGGGGGAAAGCGCTGGGGGAGTAGTCTGCTCCCCCCTGCTGACCCCAGAGGCCTCAGCAGGCCTTTTCAGGGTGCGGGAGTACTGTGGCCATTCCGCTCCCCCCACCATCCTCAGAAGGCCCACAGTGGCCTCGGTGGACCTTTTTTTGGGGGGGGAAGCATGGGGGGACTTCAGTCTTCCTTGCGCTGCCCTGGGCAGCCGTGCTAAAACCTGGCAGTAGCTGTTTAGGGTGCTGGGAGTGCTGCTGGGGGCACCCTCCCACCCACAGCCGCAGCCCCTGGCCCTCCACCCACCCTCCCAGCTCCAGCTGCCCGCTTACCTATGCAAGAAGTTGGAGGACGACACAGCCAGGGGCAGGACATCCCTCCTGATTGGCCATTAGTTGGATGGACAGCCAGTCAGGGATAGGACAACTGGGACAGACTTCCTGATTGGTGGGTACGCAATGAGTCCCAGCTCCTCCTAGCACCCTCTTGCCATTTTTAAAGAGAAACAGATATATAATTTGTTTGTTTTTGGCTGAATCAATCAGCCAAGAGAAAATTTAACCAAAAGCTGAGTTGAATCCATTTCAATTATTTATTTTTTGAAATTATATGATTTCTTTACCACCCTTCCATGTGGCTCAGGGCGGTTTACATAAAACATCACAGGAGGATACATGGAACGAATCAACATACAACATAGTCAGACACAACAACACAACTTCAGTGATCCCAACAACAACAATATAACAAGAACAGATACTTAGCTAAAACTCCTAGAGAGGTCAGACTGGTTCAGGCCACGGAGGGGATGGCCGAGGGGGACCTGTGGCCGGTCTCAGGCAAATGCCTGGTGGCTCGTTTTCTTTTAAAAACGAAATACAAAATGTCTTGTAAATACATTGAAAGCCAGTTAGAAGTCAGTTTAATAAGATAGAATAGTTATCCAATCAAAGTTTTGTGCAGGATATTTTAGTAGTTAATCTGAAATGTTTCAATTATATCCTGAAACCTGCCTTGAGCAAACAAAAATGATTTGTAAATATTTTTAATAAAAACAAAATAAGCCCTTTCCTTCCCATCTTCTTTTGAGTTCTCTCTTTATTTGCAGCATGTATACATCCTGCACATTTCTAAGCAGCCATAGAATCACAGAATCATAGAGTTGGAAGGGACCTCCGGGGTCATCTAGTCCAACCCCCTGCATAATGCACATTATAGTTTTTCTTTACCTTTTAAGGGAAGACAGCAAGACTAACTGGAGAATTTGGGTGTGGAGTTTAAGGAAGGCAAGGTTTAGGAATGGGGGAGACCTCTAGCCACCACCTGGGAGTTGGCAACTCTACAGATGAGTAATGTGTGCCTATTACAAAAAAAACTGTCTGCTTATTAATCTTAAAAGTGTATTTAATGAATATTTAATCCTCTATCCTGTTCCACTTCAGTAGAAGGGTTTATGCATGTTGCTAGTACTTCTCCACTGAAAAGCTCACACCTTGAATAAATCTTTGTTGGTCTTAAAGGTGCTATTGTATTCAAATGTAGTTAGAATGAAGGTTGTGTTGGGTGCTGAGTGATTATTAACAAATGGATTTCCTCTGTGGGCATTTTACAGTGGCAATCTTAAATAGGTGTAAAACAAGTACATTTTAAATTTTCACTTGTAGTCCTTCTTTGTCTCTGGAACTCAAGGCGGATTACGATAGAACTATTCAGTAAACTGATTATAAAATATGATAACATTTGAACTGGCATGGATTCCAGCAGATTGTTCCCTGAACTACATTTTTGTCAGGATCTGTTATCTGTTATCTTTTCTCCTCCATATAACAATAGTGAATTCAGTGGGAAGAAATGAATCATAGAATCATAGAGTTGGAAAGGACCTCTTGGGTAATCTAGTCCAATCCGCTGCACAATGCAGAACACCCACAACCCTATCGCTCATCCACTGTAACCTGCCACCTCCTTGAATCTTCACAGAATCAGCCTCTTCATCAGATGGGTATCCAGCCTCTGTTTCTCCAAATGGAGAAGCCTTCAGATTACTATCCAGCCTCTGTTTCTCCAAATGGAGAACCTACCACCTCCAGAGGAAGCCTGTTCCACTGAGAAACTGCTCTGTCAGGAATTTCTTCCGGATGTTTAGATGGAATTTCATTTTAATTAATTTCATCCCATTGGATCTGGTCCATCCCTCTGGGGCAAGAGAGAACAACTCTGCTCCATCCTCTATATGGCACCTTTTTAAATACTTGAAGATGGCTATCAGATCCCCTCTCAGTCATCTTCTCTCCAGGCTAAACAGTCATCTTCAGTCATCTTCTCTCCAGGCTAAACAGACCAACCTTTCCTCATATGCCTTGGTCTCCAAATCCCTCACTATCTTAGTAGTTAACATAGGATAACTATTAAGCCAGTTGAATGAAGCCTGTCATGGAGACAGACCCTTTTGTATCTTTGTCTACTTATATTTGTGTAGTTTCAGAAATAGCAACCCTTCCCTGTACAAACTTTCTTGAAGTTTCACTTGAAAATGTGACAAGTTACTACAGTAAGCCTATCTTTTGCCTTTTCCTCATCTTGATTTGTCCACTCGCTGATGAATCAACTTGGTCTCCCTGCTTCATGCTCAGGACCCAATCAGTATCCTTCCCTTGTCCCACATTCCCTTCTGCCCTTCCAGTATTTCCTATTTAATCTCATGTATCTGATTGCCCAAGACTGGGCAAGGCTTAGATAAGACACTGCCCTATTCTCTGCTGGTGCTCTTCCCTTTGTTGTGGTAAAGGACTGTGGCTTGTTTACCAGACTAGGCAAAGGTGGAGAAGAGGAAACGGACTCATCATCAAAATGAGAGAGTGAGGAGAGAGATCCACATTAAAACATCCCCTTTGGCTTGCCCTGGTGCATGGTGCTCTAGAACTTTGTTCTACCCAAATTTGTCTGCAGGATAGCATAAAAATAAATTTGCCCTCTTTCTAAATTAGGTTAAAGCCTGTGTACTATACATGATAAGAAAGATAAGCATCTTTTAAATAATACTTTGGAGGGACTTCAGGCAGTCTTTTATTCTCTTGAGGCACATACGTATATTTATATGATAACTGTTTCTTCCTCTTGCACCTTATGGGCAGATATAGAATATGGGAATTCCATAACATTCATTTATTCATTTATATCCAGTTTTCTCCTCAGTGGGCGTCCAAAGTAGCTTACAACATTCTCCTTTTGTCCATTTTACCCTCACAATAACCCTGTGAGGTTAGTTAGACTGAGGGTTTCTGACCAGCCCAGGGTCACCCAGCAAATTTCCATGGCAGACTGGGAGACTCCTAGATCCTAATCTGACCCTCTGACTACTACACCAAGCTATTGGGTGTGTGATGCTTGACTTTCTGAGAGCTAGTACATCTCTATTGGTCAAGGTTTCTGAAGTGTCTCGGAAATGGTTATCTTTTCCATGTGTCTGCAAATGCCACAGATCTCAGTCCTTGTGCTGTGTGGCTGAAAACTTCACCTACATCATAAAGAGTGTAAAAATGTTTCCAAATTTCAATGGGGCATCCACGGATTCTGACCGAAATATACCAGCACATTTATTCAAGTGCAACTGCTGTGTAACTTGGGTTGCCTATGCATGAGCACAGCATAGGCTTCCTTATAGTCAGACGAGGTCAGTGTTATTTACTCAGACTGGCAGTGGCTTTCCAGTATCTCAGGTGAGGGTCTCTGGAATCACCTTCTGTACCGGTCCTTTTAATTTGAGATGCTGGGGATTGAACCTGGGATCATCTGCATGCAAATCAAAGACTCTCTCAATGAGTGACAGCCCATCTCTAACTTCCCTTTGGCCTACCCAAAATTCCTAGAGCCTGTGCCTAACTAATCAGAAGTACCACAATAAAATCAGAGTCCAGTAGCACCTTTAAGACCGACAAAGATTTATTCAAGGCGTGAGCTTTCGAGTGCAAGCACCCTTCGTTCTGAGCGCTTGCACTCGAAAGCTCACGCCTTGAATAAATCTTTGTCGGTCTTAAAGGTGCTACTGGACTCTGATTTTATTGTGCTACTTCAGACCAAGGAAGGAACAAAGGTGCATAAGGCCAGTCAGATTTTTAGGTTTGCCTCATTCTCACTCCCTCGTGTTATTTGTACATTGTTTTGGATTTAATATTAAATGTGATTGACAGAAAATTGCATGGACTTCAGGCTGAATATCTAGGTATATGGTTTAAGCAGTCAAATAAGCAGTCAAATATGGCAAATACTTGTATAGTCTGACCCTTCCTTCTTGATGCTTGGGGCTGTCTGGTTGACCTAGAACAGAACTAGCCAAATAGAACACTATAGCAATCATTTATAAACACTCATAAAACTTCTTTTAAAACTTCTTTAATGAAACATTCATTGTAGCAAACTTGTTCACAAATCGTTGCTTCCCTAAGCGGCTGAATAATTTTAGTAATAGCTATTTTAGCCATGCTTTTCATCTGACTCTTTTTTGTTTTTGTTTTTTGGTGGAAAGTTACTTAAAACAGAGTTTGCAGATGGTAAACTTAACACAGAAGTTGGTGTTACAACAGACAGCTGGGAAGGTACCAAAAATTGATTGGTGTCTGTAAAATTTTGGGGGCAACACACACAATCACTGTGCAAGCACGGAATTCCCACTCGCTTTTCATTTTGTGCAGACTGTCAGTTGTTTGCGATCAGCAATAAATGACAGTTACTCCCCTTTCGGTAGTCCAGCCAATAACCATCGTCTTCTGATGTCTGCTGATGCAGGGCACACCAGTAGGAGCCCAGGCAGCCTGTGCTGATTGTTCAGAGATTATGTGAGGTTTATGGCTTCGGGAGGCGTGCCTGAAATGCCGTCCAAACTTTGCCCACATGCCAGTCGAGCCCCTGCACCCTGCTTAGTGCAGCTCTGCTTTGCAAAGGGAGTCTAATTTTATGACTGCATTTAGATTCATACATTTCTGAGGGTGTGAGTCTCCCTTTCTTTTACATTCTAATGAGAAGTAGAATGTGGAATCAGAGTTGTTTATAGATCAAGATGATTAACACTGTCTTTCTAGGCAGGAAGGATGTGCTTTAAACAAGGGGATATTCAAATTATCTGAAATGCACGCTTCAAGAGCCCTAGTCTCTTTATGAATGGGTGGCAAACAGACATGGACACATTTTTTTTTAATTAAAAAAAATTAAACAAAAAAAAATTACACAAGCAGTTGCTTGTTCCTTAACTGCTTTTTTCGTACCAAGCAAGACTGAAATTTAGTTAAAGGCAGCTTTCTTTTAATGCTTCAATGGTAAAATATAAAAATGCAGAGGTATTTGATTAGAGCTCTAAAATTCTCCCTTTTAAGAAAAACGGTGGTTTCCCTCCACTGCATTCTAATCATGCTTCTTTATGGGCATCAGCTACCACTTAAGTATTCTAGTTTTGTAAAAACATTTGATTTTAAATCCAAGTTTGAACTCCTTTGTATAGTTTCTTATCAAGCATGTGTGCTCCTTGTTTTCTGCAATTTGGTAGTGATTTATTAGTTGTGATTTGTACATTGCAGCAGCATAATTCTGATGCTTTATCCAGGGGTAGTCAAACTGTGGCCCTCCAGATGTCCATGGACTACAATTCCCATGAACCCCTGCCAGCTGGCACACAGTCACCACCCCTCCTCTCTGTGCCGTGGCACTGGCCTCCTACGCGCTGCCTCAGGCCTCAGGGGTGAAATGTGCTATGTCCAATGCAAGTTGGACATCTTTTCACAAACAGGGCATCTATTCACACTTAATAAAAACATACTCTAAATGTGATCATAGATCTCCTGTGTTGCGTATTGTAGACTGGGACCAGAAATATGTCTCCTACTTGGATGGTCATCCCGGTTTTTCTTGTCTAAGGCCCATTGCTTATACAAGTTTTATATTTGCCTTGGAAAGTGATTAGGCCTTCCTTTTGTCTATCATTTATAAACTTTTTTACCACTTAGAAACCCCTGAAACTTTCTTCAGGCTTTGAGAAATCCCAGAAGTAGCACAATTATGCAGAATGTGGTTGGGAAGCATAGCTGTAGACATGCTCACCCGGGGCTCCTTCCCACCCCCTTCAGGCCCATCACTGGCCATTTTGGGAGGTAAGGTGGGTGGGTCAACATGACCATATATGGTCATATCATGATAAATGCTTAACCAATTTTAAAAATATACTAAAAATTAATCAGCTCCCAACCCTTTGTGAAACACTTCCAGGGTCATCAAGAAACCCCAGGGTTTCATAAAACCCTGGTTGAGAAAGCCTGTTTTGTCCGCACGTCCTCCTCTTATCTATTCTGATTGGTTATCCTTGTTTAATCTAGGCCTCTTTTTAAAACAAAAAACAACAGTTTTCCTGTTGATAGCTCCCTCTCTCTCTCTCTCTCTCTCCCTCTCCCTCTCCCTCTCTCTCTCTCTCTCTCTCTCTCTCTCTCTCTCGTGTATGGGATAGTTGGACGCATATAGGCAGCAAAACTGGCTTTTATAAGGGAAGAAGCAGTCCCTATCTGGTGTGTCCAGTAGGTGAGAAGATGATGCTCAAGGAAAGAACAATTTATTTATTTATTTATTTATTTATTTATCATACTTCTATACCGCCCTCCCCGGAGGCTCAGGGCGGTTTACATCATAACAGAGAACAATACATAAAACATTTAAAATTTCATGGGCTTTGAGTTCTCTGTGCTATGTATGTGTTCATGTAGCTTAGCTTACTCTCCTGAGCAATCTGCTGCTTTTCATGGGTTTTGAGTACTTCTGTGCTATGTATGCAATGATTCTTCTGCTGCCCGACTCACTTTCTTATTTAAAAGGATATTGCTGGCCAGAAAGAGAAAAGTGAAACCTGTCTGTGAAGTGTCCCAAATGAGTGACAGAGTGACAGTACTGCAATGATACAGGTGGCCTAGCCATTTCTGTAAATGTGTGCCTTGAATGATAGTTTGATCAGCATCTAGTAGGGTGTAGTAGACATGCACCTTATGCTTAAATCTAGTCTGTTGAAATACCATCCAGGTTTTTCTTCTAGCAGCCTTAAATCTGCAGTGTGGCCTGACCGAAAAGATTGTTGAAATGTGTAGAACCTGGTATGGTAAAGAAGGTCATAATAGATTCTGTTGTATAATTCAGCATCCTTGGATAGTGATCTGATTGCATATTAGTAACTGGAATTGTGTGTAAACCTAACAGACAGATGAGCTTCGCTGAGTCACTGTTGTGCTATTTCTACTCTCTTCCACCCCCAACCCCGTGATTTGATTTTAAAAATCTTTGCGTCATTGGCTGCGCTCACATCTTGCATGCTAACTTATGCACTTATTTAAAATGTCATTTCCTCTGACAATGCACTAGTTCCTGAATCCCAGGACACTTCCATTTGCCTGGATGTTTGATGAGATGTGCATTTAAAATCACTGCCAAGGCTTCCGAACCAGGCTTGAGCTGGGCTCTTTCCTATCTCACACCCCTCCTCCACAGTGAAGTAGATGCCACAATTGAGACTTGTTAGGCAGTTTGCATGCTTGTATGCAAATCTGGAATCCACAGTGTTGCTCTAATTCTGGCTGCAGCTGTTCCTGGGTCGTATCGTCCTGCAATAGTTCCTAATAGGGCCTGTAAATCCTAGTCCTAGGAATCAACCTGTTCATTATAGCCTAAGAAGCCCCTTCCAGAGGCTGGAGTCCAATAGCTTAAACTGAGACAAGCACGAGACTTGTTCCACTGTTGAAATTCTTCAGTTGTTCCTGAGGCAAAAAAAAAAAAGGCTGGCCTTGGATCCAAACAAGCTAGTGAGTGAACTAGAGATGCCATTCTCTCTAAGGAACCTGGGGACCCCCTCCCCCGCCCCCGCCCCCGGAATTACTGGTCATTTCCAGACTAGGGAGATCAGTTCCCATGAAGAAAATGGATGCTTTGTGGGGTGGACTCCATAGCATTATAATTCACTGACGTCCCTCAAATCCCGCCCACTCCCAGATCCACCACCAAAGCCTCCAGGTATTTCCCAACTCAGAGCTGGCAACGAAGAAGAAGAAGAGTTGGTTCTTATATGCCGCTTTTCTCTACCCGAAGGAGGCTCAAAGCGGCTTACAGTTGCCTTCCCTTTCCTCTCCCCACAACAGACACCCTGTGAGGTGGGTGAGGCTGAGAGAGCCCTGATATCACTGCTTGGTCAAAACAGTTTCATCAGAACTGTGGCAAGCCCAAGGTCACCCAGCTGGCTGAATGTGGGGGAGTGCAGAATCCAACCCTGTTCGCCAGGCTGCACTCCTAACCACTACACCAAACTGGCTCTCAACCTAAGTTGAAACTGAGGAGAGCTCAAGACTTGTTCCTCTGCTGAAACTCTGCAGTGTTTGCTGGGGCAAAATCTTCTTAGCAGACTGGCCTTGGGTCCAAACAAGCTAGCTAGTTCCTGTAAACTTGGAATTTCCTGCCTTCTATTTCCTGAACCGGCATACGTCTCCTTGTCCCTCAGTTTGTAAGACCGGAGAATTGCTGTTAATGGTGGGATGTTTTGGATGGCATTAATTCATAGGGTCCCCATAAGTCAGAAGCATCTATGCTTAGCACACCTAGACATTGTGCAGGAGAACTTCCAGGGAATCATGTTCTGTAGGTTTGTGTAACTACTGGAGAGACCATCTCTCATATATTATGGACTAGTTTTTATAGAGGTTCCGCAGTCTACGGTAGTTGTTTGGGGAAAGTTAGCGGAAGCATTAGAGATGTTCTTGTGCTTTAGATGTGCCTGATAAACCTTTGGCAGTGAAAAAAAGCAAGCTTCTATGGGCACTGTATGCTCACTCCCTTCCTCCTGGATCTGCATTTCATTCATGTCAAAGGCGTATTGTGTAAAGAAGGTATTCATAAAGAATGACAAGACTGCAGGGGAGAGGATGGCGCTTTTGGTAGAGCACATGTACTGCACGCAGAAGGTCCTTGGCTCAATGCCTAGCATCTCTGGTGGGTGGAGGAATGGGCACTGGATAGGGCGCGTCTCTGCCCAAGAGTCATTTGCAGCCAGAGCAGACAGCACTGAGATAAACGGAGCAACAAGCTGTCTAGATACGAGGCAGCTTCATATGCTATATGAAAATTCAGAAATATACTCCTCACCCCATACAACAGAAAGGATGCAGAAAACAAACAAACGAACAAAATGCTGGACAAAATGAAAATTATTTAGATAGCTCTAGTGTCTCTAGATGGGTAAATATTTCCTAACGTTCTAGTTTAAATGGGAAGAATGGCTTCCACCATATACTTGGTGCAGCGCCACATTGAGTACTCAAGAAACTGAATCCCGTTTTCTGTCTGACAACTGCGCCTGTTAAGTTTTAACCTTGTCAGCATATGGATAATCTACAATTTAGCCCATAATCTGTGCTGTGCTGTCTAAGGCCAATTTATAGTCGACAAAGGCTACATAGAGTGCCCTATGAGGATTGGCCTTCTGTTTCATTGCCAGGTGGTATAAAAGTAGGAATTGGTCTAAAGTGGAGTGGCTAGATCTAAAGCCCACTTTCCCCTTGGCGATGATCTTCTCTCCCAGGTATTCAGGGTTGTCATGATGGCCAAACTGTGGCTCTCCAGACATCCATGGACTACGATTCCCATGAGCCCCTGCCAGAACCATGCTCATAGTCACTGTAGTCCAGGGGTAGTCAAACTGTGGCTCTCCAGATGTCCATGGACTACAATTCCCATGAGCCCCTGTTCGCTGGCAGGGGCTCATGGGAATTGTCGTCCATGGACATCTGGAGGGTTGCAGTTTGACTACCCCTGATGTAGTCTGTGGATGTCTGGAGAGTCACAGGCTGGTCACCCCTGAAACCAGGCTCAGTCTTTCCCACAAGTCCCTCTCAAAGCACTCACTCACTAAGCAGAGCAAACTAACTGGGCAGCAATTGGACAGATTAGATTTCTCTTTTTTGTGTGTGTATTGGAATTATGATGGTGATTAGGAAAACATGCAGGCTGTCCGATTGCTGTGAAAAATGCCTCAAAGCCTTTACTCTGGCCTGGCCTCAGTACCTCTAGAAGGGAGATAGCTACACATTCTGTTCTCCTACCACCTTGGCCCCTGCCAGTCGGGCACAATCAAAATGGTAAGTATCTGTTAAAGGTAAATGTATCCTCTGTGCAAGCACTGGGTCATGCCTGACCCTTGGGGTGACGCCCTCTAGTGTTTTCATGGCCGACTCAATACGGGGTGGTTTGCCAGTGCCTTCCCCAGTCATTACCGTTTACCCCCCAGCAAGCTGGGTACTCATTTTACCAACCTCGGAAGGATGGAAAGCTGAGTCAACCCTGAGTCAGCTGCTGGGATTGAACTCCCAGCCTCATGGGCAGAGCTTCAGACAGCATGTCTGCTGCCTTACCACTCTGCTCCGCAAGAGGCTCTTAAGTATCTGTTACTATGTTGTAAATTCTACAAGGACACACACCTTATCCCTGTTCTCTCTAAGTTACGAGATAGATTGGATATATTTTATACAGCCCACCTCCTTGCAGATCAGTCAGGTGAGACCTCTGTTAAAGTGCCCAAGTTCTGTGCTAAGGTTTTATCTACAAGGAAGCGGAAAACACGAACTCTAGTGAGTACAGGAAGGTGTTTCAATTTTAATTTTCTTTAATGTTTATGCCTATGCGGTGTTTGTTTGATGCAGACTCTGTTGTCATGATGTTATTTGATCTCTGGAATGTAAATGATTTTTTAAAACATTTTAACCTATAATAACCCATATAGCTGTTACTGTTCAATGAATGACTCAGAGCACAGTTGTTTAGCTTAATACTCAGATAAAGAACCTCTCATAATGGGATGTTGCATTTATGGGCCAGCATTTTGCTTGTCTCCATGAGTGGGCAAGTAGTAAGCACTTCTGTGCATGCATGGGAGGAGCTGACTTTTTTTTTCTGGTGGAACCCCTTGTTCCTGTAGAGATGACCCCGACTCTGGACGAAATGTTGTATTTCCCAGTGAATGTAGCTATAAGGATGGAAGCTGAAATACCTCAGGCTGCTATGGGGACAGTTCCTGTTTTGAGAGGCCCCAGACAGAGCGTTAATAAAATATGGAATTTGCTGCTGGAGAATGTAGTGATGGCCATAGGCATAGACAATTTGCAGGATAGGGATATCAGTGGTTACTAGCCATGTTGACTAAAGGGAACTCTGCCATTGGGAGGCAGTCAATGTCTGAATCCCAGTGCTAGGGGGTGACATCAGAGGAAGGCCTCAGCCTCTAGGCCCTGTGGTTGGACCTCCAAAGGAACTAGTTGGCCACTGTGTGAGACAGGATGCTGGACTAGACGGCCCACTGGTCTGATCCAGCAGGGCTCTTCTTATGGCCCCACTCCCCTCATCTGCTCGCCATCAGGCTTTGCCTCATTTCCTCCCACCCATTCTCATGCCTTCCACCTGCCTGTGTGTCCTTCCTTTCTTTGCTTGTGAGACCCCCCCACACACTGCCTGTGCTCACAGCTGCCTGCAAGCCTTTCCCTGGCAGCATGGGCAAGTTCATGGGCAAGTTCAACAGGTTTTCACCCGCAGAGCGCAAGGCCCTCTGATGTATGCTGATTCTGGTCCTGTTTAATAGCCTGATTTATTAGGGATTTATTAGGCATTGGTTAAAAAAAATCTGATGCCCACATGGAATTTAAGAATTAAGCATCTCTGCTTTTAATGAGAAATAAATAAGGTAGAATAATTGTTGGTGCACTTATGGCTGGGGGGAAATATTTGAAAATGTATAGTTTTCATTGCTGTTTGTGCTCATGTCCTGAAGCAGGGAGGCCAGTCTAGGAGGAGATCTCCACTGCCACTCCCCTGAGCTGGTCCCATGAAAGCTGTCCTCTAACCTCCAAAGGATCTCATGTTAGTGAGATGGTGTGATCGTGTTTCCTATGAGAAGTGGCTGAAAGTCCTGGTGCTTCTCAGTTTAGGGGGGGCAGAAATTAAGGGGGATACAAAGAAGAGAGTTACAGAATCATGCATAATGTGGAGAAAAGGGGGTACAAAGAGTTTTTTTCTCCCTCTCCTATAATAATAGCATGTTGGGGGGCAAGCAGACAAAAAGAAATACTTTTTAACTCGATGAGTAATTAAATGATGAAAATCCAGTGATGGACACAAGTGTGTGTGGCTTTAAAAGGATGTTGCAGAGTTCTGTGAAGCAGGGGTAGTCAACCTGTGGTCCTCCAGATGTTCATGGACTACAGTTCCCAGGAGCCCCTGCCAGCATTTGTGTGCAGTTTGCTGGCAGGGGCTCATGGGAACTGTAGTCCATGAACATCTGGAGGACCACAGGTTGACTGCCCCTGCTGTGAAGACCAGATGCATCAGTGATTTCTAGCCTTGTTGACTTGGAAAGAATCTCTATAGCTGGAGGCCTCTGGATATTAGTGTTAAGAGATGACATCAGGGGAAAGTTGCTATCTCTATGCCTTGCTTTTTGGCTCTCCAGAGCAGTCCTTTTCAACCTTTTGAGGAGGCAGCCAGTTCCATAGCTTGTAGCCAAGTCCATTATGGCAGGAGGGAAAAGACTGTGGAGCCCCTCTGGAGCTCCCCTGGATCTCTGGGAGTCATCAGACCCCTGGTTGGGAGTCCCTGCCCCAGAGCAACTGGTTAGCCACTGTATGAAACCTGGATGCTGGTCTGTGATTTAGTGTGGCACCTCTAAATGTTCTTGTAGACTGATATGAGCAAGTATCTCCCAAGTGCCAGGCAGCAGGGAACAGCTTTTGCCTTTGTGCTTTGTCCATAAGCATCAAAAGCGAATGCTAAACCAGATGGTCTTCTGGTATGATTCAGCAAGGTTCTTTTTCTGTTCATGTAGTTCTCTTTCTTGTAGCCTTCTGGGCCATGTTGTGTTTTGGGATCTGAGCAATTATGAGAGTGTTCTGTGACTTTCTAATGTATGTCTATGCAGTGGTTAAGGAAACTCTATTCACAACAAGCTGCAACACAGTATTGGCAAGTGCCTTGTGCTCCTTTCCCCTCTTCTGACTCAGCTGAATCCCAGTTCAGCATCTCAGTTTGTGTGCAGCCACCTGCATTCAGACTTGCATTAAACTGACTCTTGATCCAGCTGGCAAATGTACGATTAAGCTATATGTGCTACAGAAGCTGTAAGGAGCACCAGATGCACATTTGAACGAACTGCACCCAACCTGGAGTTTAATTGCCATTCTTCGTGACACCCAAATACAGTGTTAGCAGTGAAACAGATGTGTATGTGTAGCCTACATATCTAGAGGTGGTATTTCTGTAGGAAATGGTTGGTAAGTAAAGCTGTGCCAAGTTACACCATCCTCAGCCCATGAACATCACAGTACTATTTTTACCCATCTTTCCCTGGTACATTTCCTTCTGTGTCGTCTTGTTCCTGAAGGTAATTCTTGTATGCTTGTGAGTTTTAAATCTCACTGAAGTTAGTGATACAAACTGAAATCCATCTAATTTTTTTTTTTTAGTGTAGCAAGGTTTAAGGTGTCTTTAGGTATTTCTTCAAGGATCCATCTGAAGAAGTACAGCACAGCGGCCTTCTGTTGGAAGGATAAGCAGATGCTTCTGTTATGGCTGCCATGGATCCATCCCGAGAACATGGAGTACTAAAAGTCATTAAGGCTTGACAGCAGGTATGGAGGGAGGAGGGCGTTTGACTCTTTCTGCTTCTCATTATGAGTCATCAAAGAGCTACACTCGGCACCCTGTTTGACAGCAGGATTACATCTTTTGGCGTTGTAACTTCCAACTGTGTACTGACACTGGAAGGGAATGGCTGGAAAAAAGACAGCTGTAAGATTCTGGAAGGGTTTCTTCAACCTCATCGCCTTCCTTCAACTGCAGAGTCTGTTTGCACAGAGAACGGTGGTATTGAGGCGGCTATAGTTAAGTCTGCTGTTATTATGGAGCTTATGGTGACTACGGCTGTAATTCTAATATAATAGGATTTACTTCTAAGTATATCTACTTAGGGCTACTCCCCTTTTGTATCAGTATTTCAATTTATAAGACCAAATTAGAATTCAGATGATGTTAAAAGGACTAGACACAGGACAGCTCAAGATGGTAACATTACACAACACCCCAGTTTATTGCCATTGACCCAATTGCTGGTGAGCTGCTTAGGTTGCAAAATATTGTTGCTTGGATCACTGTTAGCCTAAGCGAAGAATAACATCTTGTTTTAAAATGAATTGCAGTGCTGATGTAGCATGCAAGATGGCTGTGGTGTCAGCCTTGAAGTGTGCAGTTTGATTCAGAGACATTTAAGGATGTGCTTGTAGCATCCCTCGGGAGAAATATATGGCTGCTTTATGCGGTGTGATGGATTGTCTGTAGTCGTTCTGTGACACTGAGTAGAACCTAAAAGTTTCCATACAAGCCAAAATAGTTCCTTTAAATGAAGATAGTTGTCAGATGGGTAGCTATGTTGATATGCAGTAGAAGATCAAGATTTGAGTCACGCGACACCGTAAAGGCCAACAACATGTCCGTGGTATAAGCCTTTAAAACAGTGGTCCCCAACCCGCAGGCCACGGCCCGGTGCTGGGCCGCGAAGGCCTTGTCGCCGGGCCGCAGCTCCCTCTCCCCGCCCCCCCCCCCCCGCAGTAAAAAACTTCCCAGGCCACAAGCTTGTGGCCCGGGAAGCTTCTTACTGCGGGAGGGAGGAGAGGGAATCAGGGCCGCGCCCGCACATTGCGCATGTGCGGCCGGGCAGTTGCCCTGCCGGTCCCCAGCCTCAAAAAGGTTGGGGACTACTGCTTTAAAAGACAAAGCTCTGATGAAGGGAGAAAGCTTATACATGGGACGTCTTGTTGGTCTTTAAGGTGATACTGGGCTTCAATTTTACTCTTCCTTTTTGAAAGTCGTCTTGTTAGTAGTAACTTTTATTTTTAAAAAGACAACATTTGGAACAACGCTGAATCCACACTGGATATTGCATCAATTGATGGAGTCCAGGAAAAGATATGGGCGCTGCTCTCTCAATGTGCATAATTGCACATGTGCCAAGTGGGAGGAATAGACTACAGCAGGGGTAGTCAACCTGTGGTCCTCCAGATGTCCATGGACTACAATTCCCATGAGCCCCTGCCAGCAAACTCTGGCAGGGGCTCATGGGAATTGTAGTCCGTGGACATCTGGAGGACCATAGGTTGACTACCCCTGGCCTACAGGAATCTTTCCAGGTGGCAGCTCTCCATGTGACAGAATAATGGTGGGTTTTTTTTAAAGTCTGTGCTTAGATTCTAGCAGAATGTAATATATCTTGATCTGCAAATAAAAATCTAAATCATGATAACATGTATATAGTTGTTGTTATAACAAGAGCAGACTAGTCAATAGACATTTATTTCTGCTGAGTTGTATAATCCTCATACCAGCAAAGCATTTCCTTCATTGCATCATTACTTTACAAATGTAGGCTGCACAAAAATAATTTTCTGTGGTAGTTGGAGCCCCCAAAAGACATGATACGGACAGGTCTGTTGTATGCCCCGTTAGCTCTTCTCATCCAGGCTCCTCTCTACATAACTGTCCCAGGGTGAACAGAGATGGAGGGAAAGCCATTTGTCTGTGACATGAAATCTTAAACATAATTGATCTGCGATTACTGTTAATTCCCTTGCTCTGATAGATGACTAAGGATTAGAGAAAAGGGCTTGGCTGAGGCCGGAAAATGAATGTTTCTGTCTGATGTAATGCCAGAAAGGGATCCCATACCTTAAATAATTGGGTAAAAGAGAGCATTTTTAATAGCAGTAGATTTATTTATCATATTCTGGACTCAACTGTATTGACTTTTCCAGAACAAGCAGTTTGTGCAGGATATAGTTCTCTCCATGCAAAGTCATCACGATCATCCATCCCTTTATCTGAATTAGGGAAGAAGAGCATCCGTCCTGTTTGATTAATGAGAGTACCAAATGCTTGTGTTAAGGCTAAATACAGGCAGGGATTGAGAGCAAGGACTTGTGTAAGAGTTAGAGGGGCTGGGGAATTTGGGAAAGAGATGAAAAGGGCAGGATAGCTTGATGTGTGTGGACCTAGTGGGATGGATCCTGCCATTCCATGGAGAAAAATATATATGTTATTAAAATATTTGTATACCACCTCAAGTTTGAAGCCTTGCTCTAGTCCAAGGAGTCTGCCTCCAAATTAAGTAGCTCACCTGTTGAAGGGAAAGCAACTCAACTTGTAGCTCAGGCTGGAATAAGGCTAATTGAAGGATTGTTGGATCCACCTTATTGACTATATAAAAGCATGTTTTTGAGATTATTTCCTTTGGGAAACCTACAATGGCAGGAAATGCATCTTGACATGAGGCTGAGCAAGCTAGCATTTTGGGGAGTATTATTATTATTATTATTATTATTATTATTATTATTATTATTATTATTATTTCCCGCCACTCCCTACAGGCTCGTGGCGAGTAACATTAGTCTTAAAATCCCCCATTAAAACCCCCACTAAAAGACTATAAAAATACCCAACACGGCGGTAAATACCACTCTCACCTACCCGAACAAGAGCATTGGGGGATGGAGGGTAATGATGAATACTTCAGGGGGCAATGTTCTTCCTCGCCAATCCCAGCCTCAACCATAGACCTGGCGGAAGAGCTCCATTTTACAGGCCCTGCAGAACGCTGACAGGTCCCGCAGGGCCCACAGCTCTCCCAGGAGCTCATTCCACCAGGGAGGGGCCAGGACAGAGAAAGCCCTGGCCCTGGTTGAGGCTAGGCACGCTTCCCTGGGGCCGGGAACGACCAATAGGTTTTCCCCTGGAGAGCGTAAGGCCCTGCGGGGCACATAGGGCGATAGGCGGTCCCTCAGGTATGTGGGTCCCAACCCGCCTAAAGCCTTAAAGGTTAAAACCAAAACCTTGAACCGGATCCGGACAGCAATTGGCAACCAGTGCAGCTGCCTCAGCACCGGCTGGATGTGGGCCCTCCAAGGTGTACCAGTGAGGACCCTTGATCACTGGAAGGTGAAGGAAGTCTTAAAGGAGTGCTCGTCATAACCCACCTTTTGTCTCATTGAGAAAAGTGGACAACAAAGTAAACAAGAATGGAAATAATTGTAAAAGTGAGGAGTGTCCCTCCCCCTATTCCCTTCCAAAATGATGTTAATAAAACAGGCCTCGTGCTAGGATTAGACCATAAAACAACTTAAAAAACCCTTTTTGTTAAAATCAAAAATAGTTAAAATCAAAAATAGGCACCAGATGAGCCTTAAGAGGGAGCCTTAACTCTTTGAATATGCTCAAAGTTATATAAGTTGCATAAAGGGACATGAAAGCATGCCTTTATTTGATTACCGGACAGAATTTCTTTGCTTATGTGGACAATGAAGGATCTTTTTGGTTCCTTTTCAATAGAGGCATAAAATTATAAAGAAGGGGTAGAGTTTATAAGCTTTATTTTCTAGCTGGTATGACTTCAGTGAATCCCACAATCTGTGATACAAGCCTTCAGAATTAGCTTTTAAAATTCTGGTAAATTAGGTTAAAGCCAGAAACTGGACAATAGAAATGAATGTAATCCAGTACCTAATGAGATCACAGGCACCAAATAATACCTGTTGGGATGCATACATCACATTTTATGGTGATGTCCTATGAAACAATAGCTCAAAATCCCCTGAACAATTGCTTTAGATAGTCACTATGGAGATGGTAGTGATTTACTGTAGGATTATCACAAATGGTGTGGAGTTATGGATTTTATGCGTGAAGTTATGTGTGGAGTTATGGATTTTAAAATTCCATTGTATGAAAATTAGCTCCCATCCCAAAGCTTGCTTCCTCAGGCAAGGAACTTGAATGTCTTTATAAAGTTGACCAGTAGTGTGAAGAATTGTTCTAGTCTGAACATATACATGGTATTTACGGGAACAGTCACTGCCCCACCGTATGTCAAACCTCAAAGTGATTAATTTCTTAGGAGCTCCTGTGGCCAAGTCACTTGTTCAATATATGGTTCAATACATTTGTTGTCATAAATAATGAAATAGGGCCTGTGTACTCAGTATGACTGTTTATGCACTGGAGGTTTCATGCCGGGCTGCAGGCTGGAGTTTTAGTTGTGGCAGGTTGCCCCACCTCTTCCTGCACCCACATGGGGGAGCATTTGGCTCGGTGCGCCTCATCCGCCCTCGATTTGTGCTCCTGCATGGGAGCTAGGGCAGGGAAGGTCTATGTATGCCAAAGGTGCATATAACATTTATTAGGAGAAAAAGGAAACTAGGTTATATACACAGCTGTAGTAATTGTGAGGCCATTCAAAAAGCAAAAATCCTTTTGAATCCTATTTTGAATTTAAAATTTGACGCAGAAGCCAATAGCAGGCCTTTGCTGAATCCACCTTGCAACAATCTCTCTCCCATATGGTGAGTTGTATTCAGCCAGCATTGTCACTCAACCTCTCCTAATTTCCCCCTTCACTACAGCCATATGGCCTTTGTTCACACAAGTCCTCTGGCTCCCAGTGTGACATTTCTTGATGATCAAAAGGGTTCGCCACCCTCCCTTTTATAGCAGCAGGAAACCTGGGTGAGTTGTGATGAAATAGCTCCCTCCTTATCCTTGTATTCCATCTTCCTTCCATCATAGAGTTGAAGTCATTTTATGCAGGAATTCCCAGCAAGTTTCCCACCAAGGCCTTGGAAGAGTCCCCACCAGCTTAGATTCAGCACAATTGCTGTGCTGCATGATCTCAAAACAGGTGTAGCCCAGGTATGAGGTGAAGCCTTATGACAGCAAGAGCCACTGGGGAAAAGGTAACTATAGCTTCCCTCTTAGAAACTGCCATGTTTGCATGGGCAACTGTTGCTGATGACTTCCATTAAAAAGGCGAATAAAGAAGCAGGTCCATACCAAGAAGTAAACAAAAAGGGAAACACACGGAGTAATACTCTACTTTGACAGCCAAGGAGCACCAGAAGCTAGCTAGTACTAACCTACCTACAGAGATGTGAGTGGGGAAGATGGGAAAGAAAGACCGGCAGCTTTTGACTCAAATATGCCAAAGGTGGAGGTTTACAGGACAGTCAGGAGCATACCTGGTGAATATTGAAATGGCTGGCAGTTTGCCTTGCATAGCTGCCAAATGAATGCTTCCTAGATTTTGTAGCTCTGGCTGAATGCACATACAAATTCAGTAGGACGTCTGACGTCAGAAGTCCCTGTTTTTCTTTTGTTCAGCAGAAAGCCGCCATCATTTTACTTCTTTCACTGAGATCAGGGCCCTTCTATAGAATTGAGCTTTGCTACCTTGTACTAACTTGCCTCAAATAAATTTGGGAAAGCTTTCAGAGACTTAGGTTGCTTCTGCATTTCAGTGGCATCCGCAGGCGGGTTATCTTTCTCTGTGTGGGAGGGAGAAAAATGAGGAAAGCATTTATCATATTTCTCATGTTTCCTGCAAGAAACTTAAGGTTGTAGTCCTGGATATTTTTTTCCTTCCAATTTTTTTCTTCTCAGCAATCCTGGTTAAACTGAGAGCTAGTGAGTAGCCCAGATCACCCAGTGACTTTTATAATCAAGGAGGGATTTCAATCAAAATAGCAAAATCAATATGCAAGCATGCCCCAAGACCCTGATGTTCTAAATACCCACTCAAAGGATTTAAAAAAAAAATTAAAGGTCAGTGCTTTCACTTTCTTGGAACACTGACAAGCCAGTGTCTAAAAGGGAAAGCCAAAGACGGAGCAGTGGGTTAAATGCTAACTTGTACTGACAAAAAGATCAAGCAATGCTTGTAGCACTGTGTGGATTAGCAGTCCCAGACTTAATTAACCCAGGAGATCTCATACAGCTCTGAAAATTTTTTTGAACTGCAACCAATTGAGCTCATTTTGTGTTTGTGGATGAAATTATTGGAACAGCTGCTTTCACATATGTAGAACTGTGTCTGTGTAGATGGGTCACTGTATGCTTTCCCCTTCTGTTTTATATATATCCTTATCCATGGTTCCTCTATATATTTGTGAAACAGCCTGGGGGTGGAACGTGTCCAGCTGTCCAAGTTGGAATAGGGCCAATCAGGGTGCAGCCAGCAATGCTGGCTGCACCCTGATTGGCCCTGCCCCTACAGCTCCCGCCCTCCCTCTCTGGGCCCTAGCCACGTTCCTCTCAGATACGCCAGAGACAGAGAGAGAGACACAGAACCCTGCCAGACTGAACATAAGCTCTCATTCCCTCCTATCGCTCCTGCTGCAAGAAAGGCAGACAGAGACACAAAGAGAAATACCCCAAGCTGCTCACCAGCCCTGCTTCCCTCCTAAGAACGAGCCCTAATTACCTGCTATGGCTCCTGCTGCCACGGAGAGAGAGACACAGAGAGCCTCCCCTGCTGCAATGGAGGGAGAGAGAGACAGAGAGAGCTGTCCTGAACTGCACACCAGGCCTCCTTTCCTCCTACAAACAAGCCCTAATTACCTGCTATGCCTTCTTCTGCGAGCCAGCTTGGTGTAGTGGTTAGGAGTATGGACTTCTAGTCTGGCAAGCCGGGTTTGATTCCTCACTCCTCCCCCACATGCTGCCATCTGGGTGACCTTGGGCTTGCCACGGCACTGATAAAGCTCTTATGACCGAGCAGTAATATCAGGGCAGTCTCACCTACCTCACAGGGTGTCTGTTGTGGGGACAGGAAAGGTGATTGTAAACCGCTTTGAAACGTCTTCTGGTAGAGAAAAGCAGTATATAAGAACCAACTCTTCTTCTGTTTTGCTGAGCCTTGATGGCAGGGAGAAGCCAATCCTTTAACTACACTTTTTATTCTAATTGTCACTCCCCCCACAAAAGAAGAATTCCTTCTTACATAACTAATAAAACAATTGCTGTGTTTCCCTGGGTCGGTCTGTGGGAGTTAGTCCTAGCCTCTCATTATCTGTATGTGTTCCGATTGCTGCTCAGATGAATCATTTTATAGTATGTTGTCTATTTGGGTGTGGAATTCTGGAGCAAAGAGATTTCTTTGCCTTCCACAAAATCAGATATTTCTTTATTTACTGCCTCGCCTGCCTGGCTGCTTTTGCACCGCCTGCATCTTGGCCCGCCTCCACTGGTTGCCACCCTGCCGTGTAAAGAATCTGATCATTCTAACCAGCCAGTCATGGCAGAGCGACCGCATTTTTACTGAGTTTTAGCCTGCATCACTGCAAAGCACAGCAGAAAACTGCACTGTTTGGACTTCCAAACCACAGTAGCTTTTATTAGTTGCTTGTCTACACAATATAGCCTTGGGAAAGAAAAGGAAGCAAGGCATCCCCTTTGACTACCCCTGGTTTAAATAGATGAACACTATCAACTCACTGAAACAATCTTTAAACCACCCATGGCGCAGCGCGCCGCGGACTTAATAATCGAGTAAGGGTTCTTGGGGAGGAGTTAGGGCGGGCTCTGTCCGGGATAAAAACTCGGAGGAGTGAATCAGGAGCCGCGAAGCGGCTCTTGATTCACTCCTCCGAGTGCCACTCCAGGGCCAAGTGGCCCGTCTCCCGAACGCCGCACCCAACCCTCCCCAGTCCGCCTGAGCTGCCATCCTCCGAGGATGGCCGCCAGGGAGGACCCTTGCCTCACGCCGCTGGACTCAGGGAAAGCTACTTTCCCTGCTGCCAGCGACTGCCCTACCCAGCTACGGGACTACTCCGTTACCCCCGCCGCCTCCGCGTCCGCTGTTGCGCCCACCCTCCTGACCTCCCCCCCCGCACTCACAGCTCGCCACTTCTTCGTGTGGGCCCGGCCTTCGCCGCTGCCGCAGCCCCTGCCCTGCAGCCAACATGCCTGCGACAACAATGACATCTGCACCCAGAGCCTCCGCCGCCGAAGACCTCCGCCGCACGTACGCTCCGCTGCCCACCCAGTCCATCGCAAGTCCAACCCCTCACCCTTGCGGCTGAGATTGCCGCCGAAACACTCCGCCGACAAACGCCTCCACAGCAGAGCCTCTCCGCTGCCTAGCCGGTCCGCCACGCACGACACCCCTCACCCTGCCAGCTGGCGTGCCGCGACATGCCGCCGCCCCGCCAGGACCACATCGCTACCCACGTCATGGCCCACTCACCCCCCCCGGAACCGCCACCAGCCTCCTCCGTGCACCGACCGCTGCCCCGCCAGCACAAGCAAATGGCCGCCACCTTCACGATTGCCAACGTCTCCCCACCGCCAGGCCGCACCACTCCCGCTCCCAGCAACTCTGCCGATGGTGAGTCTCCCCGCTCACTCACCCAGCTGCCCATACCTAGCGCCCACTGTATTCAAGCAACAGCGGGCTTTATTTCTAGTAGGTTTAATAATGCAGTGGCATGCAGAAACAAAAACAAAACTCTGCATTTCATCAGGAGAAATTTTGAAAAACAAGAATGTCTTCACCTGCCACAGGAGAATTGCATTATGGAGGGTGGCTGCGAGACGCTATGAACGGCTGTACTTGTATTCTTATGATGAAGAACAAAGTCATCCTTTGATGACAGGGAGCCCCCTCAGGAATGGGAGGAAAAAATGC
The DNA here is from genome assembly GCF_049243985.1 of Paroedura picta. NCBI lineage: Eukaryota > Metazoa > Chordata > Lepidosauria > Squamata > Gekkonidae > Paroedura > Paroedura picta. The sequence goes on from NC_135378.1 coordinate 66,933,553, forward strand.
TTTTAAGCTCCTTCCCCCGGGGGAAAAATTCTGATTCCTATGCAGACTAGTGGATCCCCCCCCCCCCCGCCTCTTGGCCATATAGGAGCTCGAGACCTCTGAAGCCTCATCCATAGTGGGTGAAAGCAGGCACAATAAAAAGCAGTTGTGGGAGGGGGAAAATACTCAACCTACTTTCTGTAGCTTATTGGAATGATGTATCTCTCACTGGGGCTGATACTAAAACCAGTGCATGACTTTTAATAGTAATGGGAGTGTACGAGAGAGAAAGGTATGCATACTTTTCATCCCCAAGGAGATTCATATCATCTTGGGAAGACTGCTTGATGTTGGCTTATTGTAGAAGGCAAGCAAAGCATGGGGCTAGGTAAACAGAGACAAGCTAAGCCTTGTAAAGCTGCTTACCTTGTATTAGAGACACTGTAAAGCAAAGAGAGGGCTCTTTATTCCTTCTCCACAGTTATTTTTGGAATGTCATAGGAAGGTACAGTGAATGCTGGCTATTTATTGTGCTCAGTTTCATAAGGAAACCATAGAAATAAAAAAGTGTGAGGTCCACAGATGTACCATAGGGTTTGGTTGTTGTGTAACAAAACTACAATCAATGTGTCATCCCAGAGGCTATCCAAACATGCTTTGCTGTTGTCCGTTCAGGCTTGCTTGCCCCGGGAATGCATTCCTTTTGCTTTTTAATTTTATTGGCTTTTTAATTTTAACTTGGGGCAATAGCTTTAGTTTAAGCATTCGAAATGGCAAAATATACTTTAATGTCATTTATCCTGGGAAATGTAAAGAGGAATGACCAGGTGTCGAGATTTCTCTCCTCCTCCCTTCCGTTGCTGTTGTCTATGTGTCCAGGCTTTATAAGAATGAAACAGTTGCCTTCCTAAATTAGCCCAAATTTATCCAAGCCGAGCATGCTGTCAATCTCCGGGTGCTCCTTTGCAGGATTTCAAGTTCCTAAACCTTTCCCATATTTTTCCCCTTTAACAGCAAGGCTTCTATGCGTGGAGATCCCTTTATCCATTGATAGTCCCACTGTCTTCTGAGAACTAGCATGATGTACTGGCTAGAGAGCTGGCCTGTGATCCGGGAGAACCAGGTTCGACTCCCCATTCTGCCATAGAAGTTTGTTGTGTTTGTTGTGACCTTGAGCCAGTCGCACACTCTCAGGCTAACCTACCTTACAGGCTAACCTAGACAGCCATGCAAGTTGATTTGGGTCCACATGGTGGATAAAGGTGGGATTTGAACAAGATAAATGAATAATGTATCCCTGCCATGGGCTTTTATTGTGATACCTCAGGTGAAGAAACTTGAAAAAGGAGTCACATAAATTTCAGATGGATGGACAGCATTGCACATCTCTTCTGCACAAAATCTTTAGTGGATGGTATGATAGAAATGCAAGAAGCAGAAGCAGAAGATATGTGTGCACCCACTTGCGGTAATATAAATAGAAGTATACACAGAATATAACAATATTCAGGAAGTACAATCTGTGTTCTAATGTCTATACAACAATACTATCTTGAAGTGAATTGGAGAAAAATTCTTCCTGGCGGTTGTCAGCTTGATATACTTTATTACAAATTCTAATTCCTTATATTCCATCAACCATTTCCATCAGAGAATTATCTTCTAAAACTTGCTCATTATTTTGGCTTAAGTAGATTCAAAATACTGGAGGATTGAAGGGCAAAGCCTTCTATGTATGAAAATACTGTGACTGAAGAAGAGCACAATCGAAAGAAGACAAAAAGAGGCCATTTGTCATAGAATTATGTTGAAGTATATCAAGCTGACAACTACACGGAAGAATATTTCTCCAATACACTTCAAGATATGATTGTTGTATAGCCATTAGTACACGGATTGTATTTCCTGAATATTGCATCCTCTTGCAGTGATTTAAAGCTAGTTTGGTGAACCAGTTTGGTGCCAGTTTGGTGTAGTGGTTAGGAGTGCGGACTTCTAATCTGGCATGCCAGGTTCGATTCTGCGCTCCCCCACATGCAGCCAGCTGGGTGACCTTGGGCTCGCCACGGCACTGATAAAACTGTTCTGACCGGGCAGTGATATCAGGGCTCTCTCAGCCTCACCCACCCCACAGGGTGTCTGTTGTGGGGAGAGGAAAGGGAAGGTGACTGTAAGCCGCTTTGAGCCTCCTTCGGGAAGAGAAAAGCGGCATATAAGAACCAACTCTTCTTCTTCTTCTTCTTCTTCTTCTTCTTCTTCTTCTTCAGTGATATTGAAGACCCCCCTGGACAGAAGTCGATGAGCATGTGAGCACACCCTCAGAACACGCTTGCAGACTTGTGTGGAAACATAACACAAGGCTCGGTTTTGAGCACAGAAGTGAAATGAAAAAGTGTGCCATTTCAGTTTGGGGGATGGTGGAACGTGGCTACTTACATCACCCAAAAAATCATATAGATCCTTTTTTTTTTAACTAAATGGTTCAAATATAATTAGTTTACATTTTACACATTTTACACAAAGCTTCCTGGGGCTTAACAGGAATCAGCATCCATAGTGGTAAAGTGACCTTGCATAAAATCCATACATTGTGTAATCCTTAACATGTCTCATGGATTTCCTAATCTGTTTCTACCCTATGTACAGTGCCAGCAAGGTGCATGTAAACAGGTTGCTGTTTTTAATTGTACATCCTATTTTCTTTTTAAAGGTGTACAATCAAATAGTAGCTAATCAAAATCCACTCCAAACATGCTGTATTTAATAACTAAGGGATGATAGCTAATCCAAAGGAAATGACTTTCAGGAACAAATCTAATCTTTATGGGGGGGGCTAGTATTATAATATGTGTTGTTGCATTCTCCTTTCTGTGTCCATTTGTTCAAGCTGTCTTTCAATTTTTGCTTCCTATGGGTAGGGGGGAATCAGTGAAGGGACAAGGTATCCTGGAACACAACCCCGTTATATATGGGATTATAACATTACTATTAAAAACATATTTATTCTATCGGTTTTCATTGCATGCTAGCCTTTTGCCTGTTTTCTCCACCCAATTGGCTCTTTTGTTCTCCTTGACTAAAGTGAACCTCCAGAATCAGATGCAGTCAACTTGTTAAATGCATTGTCAGGAGAGGATCAGGGCCAACGGTTGTCCAGAACACCGCTAGACTAGATGTGTGTTCCAGCAGGGCTCTTCTCATGTCCTTCCAGTGGCAATGGAGCCTGCATGAATGGGGAGGGAGTGCACGGCTCCTTTGATTCTGCCATGGCTCTCAGAAACTGGAGATGCTGGGAGTGAGGGATGGGTGGCAACAACTGGTGCTAGCCCTGCCTTTCGCCTTATCTTCTGTGGTATCTCCTGGCAACTTGGTGCCTCAAGCAAATATGTGTACAGTTTACAGGGCAAGATAAGGAAAGGGTCACTTCTCTCTCTTTTGTCTAAAAGCAGCTGTGGGAGAGGGGAGGGAGTCAGATTGTGTACAAGTACATTTGCAAAGTTGAGGGGGAGGGGGAGCCTCCTCCAAAAAGAGCATATGAGGGTAAGATAGTTGCCAGTTCTAGCTTGGAAAATTCCTGGAGATTTAGGAGGTAGAACCTGGGGAGGGCTGCATTTGGGAAGGGGAGGGCCCTTAGCAGAGTATAATGCCATAGAATCTACCTGCCAAAGCAGCCATTTTTTCCCAGGGGAATTAAATCTGAATCATTCTAGGAAATCTCCAGGCCCCAGTTGGAGGTTGGCAACCATTGGGTGAGGGGGAGAGGCCTGCTGCTTTCCCACACTTTTATCTCACCATATTGAAGCATCCTTGAAGCATATCCATCACTTCCTCAGTGGAAGCTAGGAAATAAGTAGTTAGTCCTGGGCTGAAACATGCTGAACTTAATGGTGCCTAAGAGTAAGCGTGCAAGATTTAGTGACTGTTGCAGTTGTTAACTGAAAATAGGTGTGAGTTGCGATGCCTGCAGCAGGAAAGGGTGGGGGCAGGAAAAAATTCTGTGTGTCCACTTTGCAAGGAAGAACTATATTGTACTATAAAATGGGATCTTTCCTTCCCTGCGTATTGAGGGAGAAAAGTCTGGGTGAGGGGGTACATTGCTTGAGAATTTCGTTCCTAGGGGAGCGGCCTTACAGGTGAGAGTGTGTGCTCAGCTTTGAAAGCAACTGAGATATCATCAGATAAACCAATGATCGACCGTTTATGCACTGGAGGTTTCATGCCGGGCTGCAAGCTGGAGTTTTAGTCATGGCAGGTTGCCCCACCTCTTCCTGCACCCACATGGGGGAGCATTTGGCCTGGTGCACCTCATCCACCCCCGATTTGTGCTCCTGCACGGGAGCTGGGGCAGTGAAGTTCCCAGTGCATAAATGGTTATGGTGAAAACATCATGGAATATTAAAGAATCCAAACAACACTTGCAGTGCAGCAAATGAACCTGCTCTGAATCTCGCTTCCCTGTTATGTTTCATAGTTGGTAATTAAATTCTGGATGGCCTGTTGGAACATCAGTTCGTAATTGCTTTATTAGTTATAGGAGTTTATTTTTTTTAAATATGCTGGGATTGCCAGCTTTTATTAAAATAGAATAGAATAGAAAAGAAAGAAAAAGTATACAAAAATACAGAAATATTAAACTTCCAAATAATAGTTGTTAACTCTAATTTAACTAATACATTTATCTGCTATCTATCTATATAGTCTGTATAATAATGCCATTGTTATTTGAATTCAGCTACTGGTCTGCCATTAACTAGACTGGTTAGCTTGGCCATTTTGGGTAGTTCTCCCAGCTTTTCTAACCAGTACATTATTTTTGGCATCTTCTGTTGCTTCTTACCGCGGTAGTTGCAGAGAAAAAGAAATTGTCAGCCTTTCAAGGGATATTATCTGGCATTACACATAATTATAAAACAGCTCATTCCCCACTGTCACCCTCTATGACTGATTATGGAGAAAGGAGTGTGATCAATTAAGGGCTGTACCCCATATCCCTGATCCAACGAGGAGATCTTTATCTAAAACTACTCCCAAATATTAAATTTTTTTCTGGATTAACTTTACAGTTGAGTTTGGTCTTTGAATCTGCTAATAATATTTCTGATACCCCCTAATACGATTATTTTGGTTTTTTCCAGTTTATAAATACCCTGCATATTGGCCAAAGTCTTTCAGGATGTCAAACAGTCGTGAAATTGACATTTCAGGATTAGTCAGAAAAGAACCAGATCATCAGCATAACTGGTAGAATGAGCTGCTGGAAGAACTATGGGCCCCACGGGAGCTTGCGTTCCACAGGGCCTGCAAAACAGAGCCTTCTGCCATGTTTATGGTTGAGGCTGGAGCGGCAAGGAAGATCTGACTGGGGTTATGCCAACTGTCATCTATGGCTCCCTCTCCCTACTTCCTCTACAGGATGTTCTGTTGGATATTTTACTGGGAGGTTGTGAGGATAAGTTCTACCACCATGTTCTTGTTCTATAATTTTTATGGCCTCGCGTTGTTTTAATGGGGGGTGTTACTGGGGTTTCTTTTTTAGTATGGACAGCCTTTAACATGCCACAAGCTGGTTTCGGGAGTGGCAGGAAAAAAATGTAAATACTAACAACAACAACAACAACTTCTCAACTCCTTTAACTAACAGTCTAGGAAGTTCTGTTTCATGTCTGATTTTTGCTGTTTCTAAAACTAAACTGAATAGCGATGGACAACCTTGTCTTGTACCCTTCATTATAAGAATTTTGTCACAGGAAAATATTCCATTAACCAAAATTCTGGCTTCTTGCTTTGAATATATTTGTTGAATTAATTTCAAAAACATCTCCCCACATTCCGTTGTTTGTAATGTCACTTGTAAGAAGTTCCATTGAACATTATCAAAGGCTTTGCATCTAAAAATACAAAAGCAGCATGTTGTTATGTCTTGTGCACATGCTACATTACATTAAATACATAACAAATGTTGTTTTTCATGTACCTTTTCGGCATAAAGCCAGTTTGATCGCCATGCACGGCATTGCCTATGTATCTCTTAAGTCCTTCCGTCAACACTTTAACAAAAATTCTGTAATCCACATATAATAATGAGGTCGGTCTATATGATTGTGGCAGACATGGATCAGCCCCTTGTTTATGTGTAAGAGCTATTGACGCTTGCTCCCATGATTCTGGAATCAACCTTTCTGGTGCTTCCATTTTTCTGTTGATCGATTGATGTAATAATGGTGTAACCACATGTATAATTTTTTTATAGCTATAGGAGTTTTTAATAACTAAATGTGTGCTGCAGTAGTTAAACTTTCTGTACCTAACAGCACAGTAAAATCTCCCTGGAGTACACCCTACTAAATAGATCTAAGTCAGAGTCCGAGACCTCCTTAAATTTAATCCCTTAGACTGGAAATGGTTTGGCTCATATCAACACTGCAGCCAATACTAACCTTATTCCAAGTGTTCCAAAACTGCCGATTTCTGTGGCTCAAATCTTGGTTCAGCTGCTACAGATGGAGAGTAAAAGTATTAAGTTTGTGGCAGATTCCCAGCAAGGTTATGATCCCCTGAAGTTATGTGTGCAGTTATGGAGATGTTCTCACCTGCCATTTTGTCCTGCTTGCCTTCAGAATGCTGCTGGCCACTGTTCTGTATGGCCTTGTAAGTGTCCTGACTGTGTATGGGGCTTCCCTTGAAGTTGGTATGGAAACTGCAACTGGTACAAAATGCAGAGACTGGTTAATATCTAGAGCAGGCTTTCTCTGAGGTTTCTTGACAGCCCTAGAAGGGTTTTCTAAATGGGTGGGGAGAGAGAGAGAGAGAGAGAGAGAATCATGTCAACCTACCCATCCCTCCCAAAATGGTCAATGATGGGGGGGGGAAGAGTCAACCTACCCACCCCTCCAAAAATGGTCAGTGATGGGCCTGGAAGAGGGTGGGAAGAGCATGGGCCCTGGTTGGGCGTGTACACAGCTATGCTTCCCAACCAAATTCTGCACAATCACACCACTTCTGTGGTTTCTCGAAGCCTGAAGGATGTTTCAGGGGTTTCTCAATTATAACAAAGTTGAGAAAGGCTAATCTAGAGTCTGCCACACCAGTCATAAAAAGCCTATTCTCCTTCATCTGCAGAGGCTTCCAGTTTGTTCCCATGCTCAGTATAGAATGCTGGTTTTCATTGTTAAAAGTCCTAAACAGCTTGTGTCCAAAGATCTGGAGGTTACTTGTCCCTTCTCAAGGAGCTGAAACTAGCACCTCCTTCTGGAGGAAGCTAAACGTTTTTCTGCTCCAGGAGGTCTTTGAATCTGTGATTGAACCTGAAAGTGGCTTGTAGTCCGAGTAGTTGTTGGTTGGTGCTCATATTGATTGATGTTGTATGCTTATTTTGCAATAATTATTCTTTGTTTTTTAATGGTTGTAAACCAATAAAGTGACTTAATTCAATGTGCGGCAGAAGAATTTAGTTGGTAGTGGTCTTGGCATTGATTTGGTCATATTCTGCTTTTTTTGAAAAAAAATCAGGTTTCAGTATACTACAGTGCTAGCAGCAGTATCTGCATTGTGCAGATTAAACATCCTACAGGTAAAAGTGACCCTACCTGGTTCCTATAGACAGTGGACAGATTTGAACTAATGAACCAGAGGTAAAAGGATCTAGATCCCATTACGGAGCTACTGTTCAGTCCCGCTCATTAACATTTTAGTGGGAAAAGCTCAAATGATTTATTTCATTAATAGTCATGAAACTAATTACATGGAAGTGCATCTGTTAAGAACAGAGGCATCTAACTTTGTCCTACAGAACCAACTCTTGTATTCGTTGCATAAACATGGCATTCTTAGAGCCAACACAGTGAAAACCATCTGAAATTATGGAGCCAACAGCTGATTTTGTACAATATACTGAAGGCGTATTCCAAATATAGGTTTGGATCCTGTGCCTTTTCTGCCTGCAATATGCACTTTTGCTTGTGGAAGGGGGGGTAGAGTGATTTTTGCAATTTCTCCAACATTGGCTCCCAGGATATGTGGAGTATGTGGCTTAAAGTGGTCCTATGGACAGATATTCCCATCAATGTTCCTTCAATGTTATCCTTGGTGTCTTTGTTGAATCTATGAATAATGCCCTCCTTGCCCAGTCTGTGAGTTTCAGAGGATAGCCTTCTATTGGCAGGTCTGTAGTGGTGCCATATTCTTTCTATTTTGTTATTATGGATTTAATGGTGCTCTCTGGGATTTTCAAAGTTTGGAATATTCATTTATAACCTATCCTTTATCTATACTCCACAACTTTGTCTCTAACCTTCGTGTCTCTTGCTTAGTGGTGCTGCAGTCAGGGGGCTTTCAGAACGGGTCTATTTTTACAGACAACCTGTGAATGATTATGTCCCACTTGGACTGCATACTGGTGGACCCTAATTATGTGACTTCTGAAGTTAAGTGGCTGGACCAAATCTTATTTAGGGTGTCATAGCAAGGGGGATGAATACTTATGCACAGTCATGATTTCTGTTTTTCTTGTCTTGAGTACTCTTTGTGCCACAAATAAAAATTACTTTGCACCTTCAAAATGGAAGGCATATTGTGAGAATCAAATAGTGCTTAACCCCTCCTCCCCCAAATGCAACAGTTCCAGGCTGTAATGTGACCAAACAAACAAACATCAAGGAGGGTGAATATTTCTTCAAGCCATTACTACTTGGGAAAATGTGTCTGGTTAATAGAGACCAAATTGTTTTCTTTTCGACTCCCCCCACCAGTTGTATTAGCACTTGCATTATACTACCAACTCGTTATTAATCCTTACAGCTGCTGCATGACAAAGTGGCTGATTTAGACTTTTGTAGAATCAAGAGGGAGAAGCAGCACATACGATTTGTGTTTTCTCATCCATCTGGTATTCAGCTTGAACTGGATGGGACTGCACCACGTTTTAAGTTCTCTCGCCCTGACCATGCTCCTAGCTCCAGCTCTGCTTTTGGATTCACAAATCCCATCAATAACCTCACCACCCCCGAAAACATCAGTTATTTTGCCATCCACCAAACATTCCTGGAAAGAACTGGCTTTGTCAGAGTTATTTGTTCTCCATTAGCACCCAGGTGGAGTCACTGTAATGTAATGGGCTGCTTCCCAAAAGCCTTTGGCTGATGTTGAAACTTATGGCACCTGTTGTATAAGATCCCACTGGCTCCCAGTTCACCTGGACACCCTTCAAAATACTGACATTGAGCTGTGTCTGTTGAGATCACTTCTGGAGACCTACTTTGTGTACCCCTTGCCTTCTAAACTTTGGTAGGTGGGAACCAGGAAAAGAACCTTCTCCATACTTGGTTGTTCTTTATAAAAACACCTCTGGAGAGATCTATCTGACACTCTAGTTGAAGTCTAGATGTTGGGAATGTAAATAGTTTTCTGTTTTTTTCTTTTTTGTCTTGTTACCTGTCTAACTTCAAGCTGGTTTGATTTTTAAGATTTTTTTGTTTCATGTTGATATTTTACCGGCTGAAGGAATAGTATTCATGCAGCACAATCCTAAAAACTCTTTAATTACAGTAAGCCCATTGAACAGATTTGTGTATGAGGCTCAGACCTTCTTAGGCTTACTCTTATAATTTCTAAACACAACTAAAGTATCTGTGTAATAATTACTACAGCATCAATTTAGCAGTCTCCAAACTTGGGAGTCTGGGATGCAGTCATAAAATTGATTTTTTAAAATGATGATCATATCTGCAGCACGAGAAGCTATTAATCTGAACCTTCATAGTTTGTCAGCCATATTCATACCAAAAGTGCATGCCAGTATAAAAGTGGGAAATCATCACAATAAAGTAAATACAGTAATCACCATGTGAATCACCCTTTGAATAATATGTGACTTGGATGAATCAGCTAGGCTAAAAATAACATGACTGGAAAATCATTCCGGCTTTATGTTAATACACATCCTTCACATTGATCTCAAAAGGAACAAGAGTGTCTAAAATGGGAGAGATCCATCTCAATGAGTGGCCCTTTCCTGATGCTGTCAAAGAGGGAACATGAATGGGATTTGGGTTGGAACTGGCGGTTGATTAGAAGTAATGGGAGTTGTATCATCAAGGTTTTCAAGGAACATAAAGAATATGTACAGACTTTCACTATGCATGTCCGTCAAGTTTTCTTTTTCGTTCTACATTGATTTTCTTCACTTTCCAGTTGCTTCCCCCCCCCCCCCCAAGTTTGCTGAGAGTGGTTCTATGCTGGCTTTTCCCTTACTTTGCTTCCAAGCTTAAGGCTATTCAGAAGCATGTGGATTCCCTTGGATTTCCACCTGTGCTCTTTTTTGACCTCTTGAAGACCACTCCCCCATCCATATTGAGATCATTCTGCCCACTCTTCATCCTCCGTCTTCCTCCCCCCTTCATCAGTATACAAGCTCCACTATTATTTTTCCATCATGTACATTTTTGTAATTTTGTGATAAGCAATAGGAGTTTATTATTAAACTTGGATCATTGAAGGAGAGAATTATTGACAAGGAAAGCTTTATACATGTTGCAGGAGGTAGCATTGCCCTGCAATTTGGCAAAAAAATTAATGGAAGGTTCTTACTTGATGCTACTAACCAGCTACAATAGGGCAATTGCATTAGTTTTCTTTTTTGTTTTAGACCCTTGGATATCATCCTCCCCCTGCATGTCCCAAGTGACATTCCCACTCCAATTAAGAAAAAATTGTGGGGCTTGGTTGTACCTAAAAAATAAATGCACCAGAGAAGAAAGAAATCAAAAGTCAAGCTTAAAGACTTGACTGAATTCTCTGCAGTATGCTGTGTATGCATAATAGGTCTATGTTTCCCTTGATTGGGAAACCAAATACTTTGGATGTATGTCCTGTCTCTTTTTGGATAGTTCCATAATACCTGTTGCTTACTGTAAGTGGAGCTGAATCAGTCAAATGCTTCAGTGTTTGGCTTAAACAAAGTGTTTCATGTCTCCTTTAGGATGCTTAGGGCGTATGGCCCCTTCCAACTCTATGATTCTATGATTCCTAGCCTTCCTGCCACACTTTTAGAAATGGGTATAAATATGTTGTGCAATATTATATGCAAGGAACGGAAAAGGGGTGGTGGAGGTGGGATTGAACCTGCATACTTCTGTCCATAAACTGTGGTGATGGAATTAAATTTATTCAGTTATGTTTATATTCATTTTAATGGACAAGCCGTGATCTTATTAACGTTTAAACCTATTAATAGTTGTCTGTATTAGATATAAGATAATCTTCTGTAGTTATAATAATCTAAAAGAGGCTACAACCCTGGATTAATGATATGAATACTATGTTCCCAATGCAGTTAAGTCAGATGCCCCATATCTATTTATATAGGATAAAAGGTAAGAAGAACTTCTATGTTGGGATCTGAACCAGCCTCCAAGCAGGGATCAACTATTTAATGTTCCATGCCGTGCAGTTTTGCTGACTGAACACCTCACCCTCATACACACCCTTCTATTAGCCATGAAATAAAAGAAAAGAAAAACAGAGTGGTAACCTCTGCGTCATCATGGTTGACTATAAGCCAAATAGTGTTGTTTACCAGAACTACAGATACATTGTGGAGATAACCAGCTGGTTTTGTTAATGCAATTTCTAACTAGAAGAAGAAGAAGAGTTGGTTCTTATAGGCCACTTTTCTCTACCCAAAGGAGTCTGCAAGTGGCATACAATTGCCTTCCCTTTCCTCTCCCTATAACAGACACCCTGTGAGGTAGGTGGAGAGCCCTGATATTACTGCTCAATTAGAACAGCTTTATCAGTGCTGTGGCAAGCCCAAGTTAACCCAGCTGGTTGCATGTGGGTAATCAAACTCAGCTCGCCAGATGAGAAGTCTGCACTAGGCTTGTGCGATTCGGCTGCTTCGGCGGCCGTTCCCTCCGGAATGGCGCCCAGAGGGAACGGCTGCCAAAGCAGCCGAATCGCACAACCCTAGTCTACACTCCGAACCACTACACCAAGCTGGCTTTCTACCTACTCTCTATCTCCCTGTTTTTCTTTACTAAGTCCCAAATGGATTAAAATCTTTGTTAGATTCAGTCTTTAAATGTATTAATACTTCTTGCCTGTTATTTAGCTATGCCGTTCCTCCAGTGGACCAACATGTCCACCTGCAGAACAGAGGAACATCTTTTGTTGATTCCCCCTGCCTGTTGCAACCTTTACTTTAACTGCTATGATCTCTTCCAGAGAGTTCCCCGAACAACATGGTGAAGGTTGAGCACTCTAGGGTTATCAGCCTGCAAGCTGGCTTGAAGTTTCCCCAGAATTTACAACAAATCTCCAATCCATAAAGATCAGGTGCCTGGAAGAAATGGTACCTTGAGAGGGTAGAACTCTGTGGCATCACACTCCTCCTGAGCTCCCTACCATTCTCAAACTCTGCCACACCCGCACACACACCCACACACGCCCGCTACAGCATTTCCAGGAAATCGCCAAATCAGAGTTGGCAGCCCTCAGCCCTTTTCTGTAAATTCTGTGGATGAGTAGATACCGGATTTAAGGAATACTAAAATCATTTTGTTAGAATGCAGAAGGGTCCCTGGTTTTTGCCCTAAGTTTTAATTGTAGTTTTTGTATGGATTTCAGCTCTGTTTTTAATTGTTTTATTTATGTTCTTTTTTGTTGGTTTGAATAGTTTTAGAATGCTATTTTCCGATGCATGTTTTAGTTCATTAGTCAGCTTGGTGGCCCCATGAGAGCAGACAGGTGGGATGTAAGTGCTGTAAAATAAATAAATAGCAGCTTTCCTTAGACCAGCCACTCGTCAAATATAGGAAAAGGAGGGAAATGTAATCATCTCAGGTGCTTAACAGTAGTAATACTTCTATAAGATTAATGTTTTCCTGCAGATAGAACAAGGCTTTTCAAGGGAAAGCTACAATTTGCATGTTACCTACTATAAAAAGTCCAGTAAGAGATGTTCTGAGCTAGCCAGGATGTATGTGATGTGTCAGCAACAGGCTCACCCAGTTTTCTAGAATCCCAGTTGTTCCATTTGTGTCGTTATTTTGCTGAGCAAGGATCTGGACTTCCTGCGCATGTTTGTGTTTTTGCATAATGGTGTCTTACATTCTTGTGTCATAGGCATTTGGCTAATCTTTGTAGTGCACCTTGTGTAATGTACTCTTACCCCTTTTTTTAGCACTTGGGGGGAAAACCTTTTCCTACCCGCAGACAGCCTCCCAGTCTTTTCACCCACAATAATACCTCTAGGTTGAACATGGACACTAGTATCAGAGCTTGTAGTAAACCCAGATGCCAACTTTGCTGCCACATATACCCAGGCGATATAACCACAGGCCTAACAACATCAACTGCACCATCTCAAGCTCATTCATTTGTTCATCTTCTAACGTTGTAAATGCCAACAATGACCTTCAGTTCTCGACATGGGGCAAACACAGGTCAACTCTTATGCCAAAGGATAAAAGGACATAAATCTGTTATCAAAAATCACAAAACTGAGTAACCTGTAGGAGAACATTTCAACCTCCCAGGACACTTGATGGAGGACCCCAAAATAGCTGTTTTATTGCAAAGGAATTTCAGAAATGGATCAGAAGGGGAAATTGTTCAATTGTAAGTTATTGCAACATTCTGGACAATGGAACCACCTGAGCTTAAAACAGATATTGGGTTCTTATCTCACTACTCATGCTAAGTCACTCAGTTTTCACCTCTATTTGTTAATTCTTTTATTATCTGTACTAGCAGTAAATACTATTGTAGAAAAAAATACAACAGGCTGTAGGCCACCATGCTTCATTTCAATATTCCCCCCAACCAGTCAAGGTGGGGGGGAGTATTGAAAGGGACCATGGGCCATCTAACAGGTGATAATGACAGCTGCAGGGCTTCAGAATCATCTGTAACATGGGAGTGGGCAATACTTTTAACGCTCCTACCCCCTACCCCACACACACTATGGCTGACTCTGACATGTTGAATGTTCCAAAGCCTCCAGGCATGGGTGGGTCTCTGTCTGGAGACTTTGGAGCATTCAATGCATCATCCGGAGTATGCATACTCAATTATATAATACTCAGTTATATAATAGGATGTTAGTTTGCTGCTTTTCATAGATCTTAGCAACTGAGAGGGCGTAGCACTTAAGCCATGAGACCAGCTTTCCCTCCTAGGCCTTATTAGAAATATTAATTGGAACAGATACAAGTCAAATTTAGAATAGAGCAAAATTTGGGGGAGTTGCTGGGTGGAGGGAAGAGAGGTTGCTGTTATTGTGTAAGTTAAAGAGGACCTGCACAAATCTTCTTGTGGGATGTTCCAGTTCCCTTGTAGAGATCGATGGATAAAGCCCCCCAAAATTTAGTCCAATAGCACCTTTAAGACCAAGAAAGATTTATTCCAGACATGAGCTTTCAAGTGCATGTACTCTGCATGTACTCGAAAGCTCATGCCTTGAATAAATTATTGTTGGCCTTAAAGGTGCTATTGGACACAAATTTTGTTGGGCTACTTCAGACCAACATGGCTAAACCTCATGAATCTATCTTGCTGGGTAAAGCCCTCCTTCATTATCCTTTTCCTTGAACAGTAATGAGCTAGTGCATAAGCCTGGACTTTCTACATAAGACTATTGTAACTGGGGAACTTCTGCCCCAGAGATGCATGTCTGCCAAACAGACACCATTCCAGATGAATGGCAGCTGCTTACTAAGAACATGTATTTGTTTATTTATGGCATTAGAGTTTTGGTTTTCTCCCTCCCAGGCATTTGGATTAGCTACAGTGTTAAATTAAAACAATAAAGCCGTACACAATAAGCTTACAATACAACAGTCAGCAAAAAAAGATCTTAAGAACTCCAATCCATTAATCATTCCTTTGAAGTACCTATGTATTCATTAAAAAAAACCCCTCTAAACAATTTGGCCTTTACAGAGTCTGTGAAAAACTAATAAAGGCAGGGCCTTCTGGGACACTGCGCCCCAAAATGGGGTTTGCTGCAGAAATGATGGGGAAGTAACCACTCTCTTCACCTGCCTGCCATTAGATAAATAAATGATAAATAAATAATGCAAGATGGTCAACAGGCCCAGGTCTGAGTGGTACTGCTGCAAAGCAGCATGTCAGAAGAGGCATTCAGATATAACCAAGCCCATAAAGGGCTTTAAAGGTGACAACCAGCACATATTCCAATATATCACCAGTATAAAGATGCTAGTATAAAGAGCTCAGTCCAACAGGTCATCGGTATAAAGAGCTAAGCATGGTAGCTTCTGCCAGCCGTCAAGCGAGCTGTTGCACTGCATCAACTGAAGGTTTCACTTTGTCTTCAATGGCAACCCAAAGTAGATCTTTCTGCAGAAGCTTAGCCCCATAGTTATTGTTATATGGATCGATATGGCCAGATGGGCTGAATGCAAAAAAATGGAAAAGGTGCTTTTTGCTACATTAGCTTTCAGAGTCCTCATCCAGTTATATTCCATGAAAGGTAGGGAAGAAAATATTCAGCCTCACCTTATGTTTAGATTCAGGGGCTTTTTGCACGGCTTCAAAATCGCACAATGGTTGCCAATTGGAAATGCTATTGATTTGCCATAACGCACGACGTCGTAGACAATCTGCAACACTCCTGAAACCGATCAGCAAAAAGCGCTTCGTTGTAGCGCTTTCAGGGGAATCCCAAAAAGTGGATTCACCCTCCGGAAAGCGCTACACTCTTGCAAACAATCTGCAACACTAGTGATAAAGACCTGTGCGTTAACATTGTTGCGGTTTCTTCAAAGTCCCTCCTCCTGAGCCTGTCCTCCAAACTTCCGGCGAAGCGATCGCCATTTTTTTTTCTCCGAGCGAGCGGGGATAAACGCACCAGCGAGCCTCTTTCTGTTTAGAGGCTTCCCTGGCTTCAGTCCTTCACCTTTAGTCACTAAGCACAAACCACATAAAAGCCCGTTTGCTGAAATAAAGTCCCTTTATTTTTTACACATTAATTCAGCCGAAAATCGGGCCCGTGAGAGGGGGGGGGATTTTTTTTTTATCACTCGAGGCAGCGTGGCAACGATCATACGATCAAACGACAGCTCACATTAGGCAGCTGGATGGGTCTCTCCGTTGCAACGAATCTACCTAGATTCGTTGCTATGGGTCTGTTTTTTTTTTTTTTAACTTTCTTAAAGGGAAAGGGGCTGTTTGGGAGCATGCTAACGGCTGCCCATTGGCTGCTTGACGGCCAGGGGCGGGACGAGCTTGGCAATAGCGCTTCCTTTTCTGCCGAGACCGGAAGCTGTGGGAAACGCTACAAAACGCAACTGGATTCCACTACAAAGGCAGGTATGCATAACGACGAATTCCACTATTTTAAATGGCGATTTTTCATTCAGTGACCAATTTGCAACAAAGATCCTGGTGCGTAAAGCCCCTCAGATTCAGTTTGATCAGCTTCAGGCAGGCTGGAGATAGTAGCTTCCAGTGGCGTAGAAAACATAAGTTGGTGTTTATTCTGTTTTTGCAAAACAACACACATTCAGAAATCAAGCCAACTTTTCTCACACTAGTTTGTCTTTCGAGTTGGGCATTTCATGTGATCATATGAGCCTCCGTGGAAGGTGGTAAGGCAAAGGTATCCCCTGTGCAAGCACCGAGTCATGTCTGACCCTTGGAGTGACACCCTCTAGGGTTTTCATGGCAGACTCAATACCGGGTGGTTTGTCAGTGCCTTCCCCAGTCATTACTGTTTACCCCCCAGCAAGCTGGGTACTCATTTTACCAACCTCAGAAGGATGGAAGGCTGAGTTAACCCTGAGCGGGCTGCTGGGATTGAACTCCCAGACTCATGGGCAGAGCTTTCAGACTGTGTGTCTGCTGCCTTACCACTCTGCGCCACAAGAGGCTCTGTTGGAGGGTGATATATAAATGTAATAAATAAAATAAATAAACAAATAAATCATACTGGTGATGTGTTTGCTATCTGGGATATAAAAGAGTAGGTTTGCATCTATGCAGATGGTGGTGTTGCCACTTAAAATGTACTGGATTGCTAGGTTTACATATGCCCCCAGATGCACATGGACAGGGTGTAAATAATTTAAAACCTGTTACATTTTGTGTGCATGTGTTAACTTGGTATGTATGCCTAATTGGAATTCTCCATGTAGATACAAAATCAGGATTTACAGGATCTAACTGCAATTCCCAGGTGCCAGTGGCAGGACACATGACATAATTGTGGTTTAGAACGCTCAAGCACTGGCAAGTCAGGCAAGCAAAATGCAGGCAGCAGATCTAGAAATAGGAAAATGATGGGGGACAGACATGGAAGAGAGGGCTTTTCCCATTTTCTCTCCAAGGACTCTTCCTTATTTTTCCCAGTGGAGAAATTAGGAGCAGCAAGACCTAAGTTGATATGACAATTTGATGTAAGAATGAATTTTATTCAGTGTAAGATGTTTGCTCCTTAAAACTTAGGAACTGATGGTCACAGAGCCCATCTAGATACAGGAAATGAAATCTGTTCCACTTAATATTTCTGGTAAGAGCTAGAAGGAGGAGCTGGTCTCATGGTTCAAGTGCCACTCAGCGCTTAACACACACTCCTCCAACTGGCTTGCCTGTCTGTCCAGCGGCCAGCCAGTTGCCTTCCGCCCCCCATCTTTGACCACCTCCTCCTCCTTCCACCTCCCTCTGAGGCTCAGAAGCTGCAGATCCCTGCTGCATGAGAGCTGTCCCTGCTAGTGAGTTCTCTTCCCAGGGGCCTCCAGCTTGCAACCTTTCCCGGTCCTGGGGGGAGGAAGGGGCCATCCGCAGAGCTCTTCCACCCCCACCCCCCAATCTAGCACCCATTGTATTCCTGAATGCAACAGGCTTGGCCCCTAGTGTCTATATAAATGCTGTTTAAATCCAGCTCAAACACTGACCTCCAATCCAGTCGATCAGCAGCCTCAAATTGACATTATTCCTGGAAGCTTTGAAGGGCTTCTTGACCTGATTCCCTTGCTGGTGTCACAGCCCTCCCTAGTTACCATTCCCAGCACATACTGTTTGAAGCAAAGAATGGGTGGGCTGCTCAGTATGTTCTTCCAGCAGTGTGCAGAGATTCTGATTTTTGGCTCAAGCTCCAGGATTTCCTGCCAATTCTTCTCATACACAGGGTGGTCATGGACTTTAAAACTGGTAAGATAAGCTTCCTTAGCAGCTGCAGGCCTGTCCTATCTTGTACCTGGATTGTTCCTGAGCTGTAGTATCTGGGAATCATAGCTGCAAACCTAGCAGGCTAACGCATCTAGGGTGTGTCCAGATATGAGTCTGAAGAGCTACTTTTATTAGTTTTTCAACACTGCATAAGAGATGTGCCTTGGGCCTTCACAATTTATTCAGGTAGACAGGCCAGTGTATTTATTAAGGTTACTCAGCTGTGAGAACAGGAATTGTTTCTCTTCCTTCCCAAGCACAGAGTTCAGAGGCTGGGCTGAGGCAACACCTCGGCCTCAAGAATAAGCCACTCCAAGAGCTTCACAAAGGTGGAATTTCTGGCTAGTTATTCAATTATAGCCATTCTTCTTCCATCTGAATAATTTTAAAGGATTGATAAATTCTACTGAAGGAACACTTGCCAGATGCCTTTGATTACATTCTTCCTGCATAAGCTAAAGGACCTAGTGATACTAATCAAAGTCACAAAAAAATCTCTTTTGGAACAGGCATTAAAAATGCTTGCCTGCAATCCAGAACCGTTTTATTTTTCACATATTTTACTTGGGTCTACCTAGAAGTGCAGTGTGTTGTAAAAAATTGAATACACAAACCCAGTTTTGCATTTGGTAATAGGTAAAACTTACTGTAAATTTCTCCTTTTTTAAAGCTTAGATTAAGTAACCTATAAATCAAGCCAGGCAGCCAGTCACCTTTATCCATGTTTTAAAGGGCCCACAATGCCAGCTATTAAAAAAGTAAAACTTCTCCATTGAGACGCCTATGCATCTAATCATAGATGCATAGTTCTTTTTTTAATGCCACCCCTTTGGCCATCATGAGCCTTGAACCTTTAAAAAATTAATCTCGAGCCCGATTTTTTTTGGGGGGGGGTCTTTAGAGAGGCATGCTTTGTGCATTAACTGGTGGGGAAACTTTTTTTTTGCTTTGCCTGGAAAAATTTAACACCTATTTGTTGCTCCAGGCAGTTTGCTTTAAAAAAAATTGTTTTAACCCATCCCTTGGAGAAAGGAGAGGGAGGCATGTGCAAGGGCGGGCACTGGAGGCAGAAATAGCACTACTTTGGCTCCACACATTTCCTTGGCATGTGGCTTGCTGGTTGCTCTCCTCTCCCTCTCTCTACAGAATCACTTTATGTGATTCCCCAACTGATGCTGTAAAATGGAGGATGTAGCTACTAGATTGCTGCTGGGATGCTGGATGTTGACGACAACATTAGAAACACCAAAAATATGGTGTCTGCAAAAGGTTATGGATATAAATTAGATGTGGTACTCAAGAATTCTCACCTTCTGCCAAAGATGTCGTAGTAGGCAGCTGAAGCCTCCACTTCAAAACAATGTGTATCAGGTGTTTACAAGCTTCAGGTAATCTTTGTTATCTTTTGCCTAGAATACTACTACCACCATTACATTTCGCAAACCTGTCCCGCCCTTGATAAGCTTCATTCCTCCCACTAACTTGCAAGTATAATTGATGTTCCAGCAATACCTGAAACAACTGTCTTAAACATCCATTAGCCAATAGAAAAGATGATCTGTGAAATAGTGAATGTCACGTTGGAAGACAGTTCCTTTGGTCATAGCCTTCCAGTGCCCTTAGCAGCAACACCAGCTAAAAGAGGGTAACCTTTCCCAGAGCATAAAGTCACAGAAAAGTATTGTCACTCTAGAGGGGTTATTGTTGTTGTTGTTAGGTGCGAAGTCGTGTCCGACCCATCACGACCCCATGGACAATGATCCTCCAGGCCTTCCTGTCCTCTACCATTCCCCAGAGTCCATTTAAGTTTGGGGTCCATTTAAGAGGGATTGTAGCATGAGCCAAAGAATGTGACTAAATATGCTCAAAGTGATACACTTATGTTGGCTGCAAAAATAAAGTATATTCACAGTTATGGAAGTGAGGTGCCTGTACTGGGGAACCAAACTAGGTTTTGTATGAAAATGTAAAGGAATTGGCATCTTAGGGCCATGCCATGATAGCAGCAGGCATGCCTTGTTCATTTGTCTGACCTAGTTATGCTTAAGGAGAAACTGAGGGGGTCTAACTTTAACAATCAAGAGATCATAGAAGTAAGGAGAGATTAATGCATGTCAATGTGCATGTATGAACATCCTGAATCAAAGGTGTTCTCATGCATGATTTCATCGTTCCTCATAATTGATCTGTGCCTTGTCCATTGTGTGTGTTTGTGTGTATGAGAGAGAGAAAGAGAGAGAGAGAGAGAGAGTGAGTGAATGAGACACAGAAAGTTTACAATTGGGGAGGGGAGCCTTAGTCTTGGGCTCCTCTGCAAACTCCAGTTCTGCACTTGGAGAGGCAAGCATACTTCTTGAATATTAGTGATAAGAAACCTGAAGTTTACTCCATCATGTTTCAAATGGACTCAGATTCAGCATTGGATGATACAGTAGGAGATCTGACACCTGAGTCCCCAAGCGAGGACCTGCAATTATATGAGGAGCAAATTATTTGGATGGCAAAAGCCTTAGAAACTGATGTGACAACTTTAGGCAGTAAACCAAAGGATATTACGCCAATTGTATTTAGATTGGATGGAGTCCGTGGCATTCCTGATCATAGAGGGACTTATGGAACTCACCACCTCTATTTGGTCAAAACCTCCATGCAGGCAGCTCCCAGGAAAATCAAGAATGAATACAAGGTAGAGCAGGAGTTGAGTAGCTTTATGTCGGCTCATCTTCCCACTTCCTCAGAAATCACGGACAATGTGCAAAGCAAACACCTTAATGCACCCACAGATAGAGAAGGTAGAAGGACCGATTCCCTGGGCAGAAAAAAATGTACTCCTCTGGAGCGGTGGTCCCCAACCACCGGGCCGCAGCCCGATGTCGGGCCGCAGCCCAGTGTCGGGCCGCGCGGCTCCCTCTCCCCCCCCCCCGTAAGAAACCTCCCAGGCCGCGAGCCTGCGGCCCGGCAAGCTTCTTATTGTGTGTGGGGGGGGAGGGAAGCAGGGCCGCGCATGCACAATGCACAAAAGTGCTGTGCATGTGCGTTTTCGGCCGCGCAATCGCCCTCCCTGCTGCCACCGGTCCCCAGCCTGAAAAAGGTTGGGGACCACTACTCTGGAGCACTGAATTTTAGGATAGTCAGCTACCAAACAATTACAGAAGACTATCAGTTATTCTTGTGGAAGAGTCTTTGTATCTAGAGAGACTGCCAGAGGACCAAAGATCAGGGGGAAGCTATTTGCTTGCCAGTGCAAAAGATTAATGTGGAGAAACATTCCATTGAGATTGCAGCCGGTTTCAGGAATCATCATCAGAAGGCATTCATGGTTCCAAAGCACAGCATCGCCTCTCGAAACAATGAGCACGGTGGCAGATTTGCCATGCAAGGAATCAATCCTCTTTTGTATGTCTCCGAATTAACTCTTGATGGGTGTAAAGAAGAATAGACAAATGGCAAAGTCACTTAGTATCTTCTCCATTTCCTCGGGTCCAAGACTGTAGGTCCAAAAGCAGTGACATGAGTTTGTGACCCCCTTTTATAGAGGTCAAAGACAATTCCAGCAGCAATTTTAGCAGCATCAACAGGCCTTCCAGCAGGCATATCCATATCTGTTACTTGAAATAGTCCTATCTCCAGAATTTATGATGGGAGAATTAGGAATTCTAGGAGACTTAATGCTTTGTGATAGGTGATAAGAAGTGAGATTACTCCAGCAATCCACCAATCAGAACGAACCAGACATCTCAGACGTAGGCAGACTTTAAAAATTGATAAAAATTCACACTATTTAAACTAATCACATATAGAGAGGAGAAAATAAAGAGTTGGGATGATATTAAAGAGGATTAACTTGGGTAAATAAAAGTTGTGATAACCACCGAACGATATGCAGAATGGCCAATGGAGAGTTTTGAACTGAGGACAGCAAAGGAAGATCCAGCACACTATGCTGAGTGTGTGTTAGTTCCAAAACACCACCAACTGAACTGAACCAAAGAAGGTTTTTAATAGCAAAATTATATATCATAGGGCCAGGTTTGGGTTATTAGAAGAGTTGGGGGTTTTAGCCTGTTTTTCACTACCTGAAGGAGTCCCAGAGTGGCCTACAATTGCCTTCCCTTCTTCTCCCCACAACAGACACCCTATGAGGTATGTGGGGCTGAGAGAGTTCTGACAGAACTGCTCTGTGAGAACAGCTCTAACAGAACTGGTTTGCTCAAGGTCACCCAGCTAGCTGCATGTGGAGGAGCAGAGAATCAAACCCAGCTCTCCAGATTAGAGGCCGCCACTGTAAACCACTATACCACACTGGGTCTTCATTTCTGTGAAGAACACAGTGCTGTCGTAAATTAATACCACAAAGTCTTATACAGGCCAGTCACTGGGCTAGCTATTGATATGAATTACCAGAACTCTCACAATAAAGCCTTACAAATATAATGTACATAGGCAGATGATGTATTTATGACCTTTAAAAGTCAGAAATAAATGACTAATTAAAAACTTGTTAGGTGACCTCATAAACTAATTAGATTAAATTTAGTTACTGGCCTATTTACATCGGTTCAAACACAGAATAAATTTGGGAACTGCTTTGGTTACAGTTTGTTAAGAATGTACAGTCTGCTCATGGGATACCATGCACTTGAAATCCTGCTGTATCCAACTGTGACAGGAGAAAAGAGGAGAAGAAGAGTTGGTTCTTATATGCTGCTTTTCTCTATCAGGAGTCTCAAAGTGGCTCACAATCGCCTTCCCTTTCCTCTCCCCACAACAGACACCCTGTAAGGTAGGTGAGGCTGAGGCAGCCCTGATATTGCTGCTCAGTCAGAACAGCTTTATCATTGCTGTGGCAAGCCCAAGGTCACCAAGCTGGTTGCATGTGGAGGAGCGGGGACTCAAACCCAGATTAGAAGTCCATGCTCCTAACCAATACACCAAGCTGGCTCTTTAATTGTAATTCTATGGTATTCTATACACATTTCCAACAGAGCCTGGGATTCAAAGAGCTATGTGCTTAGCAGCTTGGACACACGCATAAGGATTTTAAATATTTGAACCTGTGGGTAATATAATTTAATGATTATTTATAATACATTGGTCCTAGAAGATGGCTCTGGCTCTAATTGGTTTTGGTTTGGTTTGTCTGTCGGAAAGTGAGGTATTGGCTTAAAACTACCGTGTGACATAATATTGTTTTGATCCCCTGCAAAGGAAGGTATGATAGTAACCTTGGTGGGGAAGGGATGAGAGATAGAAGTGTCCGTCAGCTGGTCACAAAGGCTGATGGGAAGAAAAAGGACCTGGACCTGATTTCTGCTTAAAGATGGAAGAGTGTGGTCACCCCCTGTGTCTTGGGTACCCTACCTGAATCTGTGTCTCTGTTTGATGGCATTTATCTTAGCTTGAACCCCCCTCCCCATCACATTTGGAAAACTAAGATTCTGAGGATAAACTATGAAGTGGAACAACATGCTCCCACCCCCATCACAGAGAAGTCTTATGTATGGTTTCCCAGAGTCTAGCTAGATATTACAAACTGCACAAATTCTCCGTGGGGACTTGCAGCTGAACTGTAGCTGCTAGTTCCCAGTGGCAACTTGTGAGTCCTGTTGGATCTAGTCGTTGCCTCCCTGCAATTCTACTCTGTTTCAGCCACGAAAACCAGCACAGGAAAGAAGGAGGGGGAGATATACGAACCCCTTTGTCTTTATTATTTATGGGGAAGCAACAGTGAGGGGTTTTGATTTTTTATTTATTGGTTCGTTTGTCTGTTTATTTATTTGTTTATTTGTATTGAGGCTTTATACTGCACCCTTGTGAGTAGTTCAGAGTAGTTCAGCAGTGGAATAGGCTGCCTAAGGAGGTGGTG
The DNA here is from genome assembly GCF_049243985.1 of Paroedura picta. Classification (NCBI taxonomy): domain Eukaryota; kingdom Metazoa; phylum Chordata; class Lepidosauria; order Squamata; family Gekkonidae; genus Paroedura; species Paroedura picta. The sequence goes on from NC_135378.1 coordinate 66,957,584, forward strand.
GGCTCCCCCTCACTGGAAGTCTTCAAGCAAAGGTTGGATGCACACTTTTCTTGGATGCTTTAGGATGCTTAGGGCTAATCCTGCATTGAGCAGGGGGTTGGACTAGATGGCCTGTATGGCCCCTTCCAACTCTATGATTCTATGATGTGCAGGTTCCAAACGCAAAGGACCTGCCCCCTAACATTACCGCCAGTAGTAAATAATACAAGCTAACACCAAGACATGAAAACACCCAGAGGAAATACCACAAAATAGAGTCCGAGGGTGGGGAAGCAATCAATGTGCGAGGAGGCACGGACAGGGTTGGCTTAGGCTTGATCCCCACTAAATAGCCACTGGGATCGTCCTAATGAGCATGCAGCTCTCATGCCTTGCATGGCCACAGCTTTGTGCGGCCATTGCAGGAGTCTGCAAGGGCCCCAGCTGAGCCAGCCATGTCATCTCTTTTCTGGCTGGATCCAGCCACGATGGTAATCAGTGATCCACTGCCAAGCCAGCAGCCACGTTTATCTTTAGAAGCGTTATTAAAATTTTGAAATTATATAAGTAGTTGAAAATAATAATTACTTAAAACCGTTAGATCCAGAGGGGACAAGGGAGGGGGAACGAGGGGGAGGGAGGCCTGGATCAGATGTTCTATCAGTTTTTCCGACTGGCCTTAACCATTTGCTTGGTGGAAGAGCTCCATCTTGCAGGCCCTGCAGAACTCTGTGATGGGGGGGGGGGCATGGCCCAAAAGGAAAGAGCCTTTCACAGTTCTTGGATCAGAAAAGTAGTTCATTCCCCCATCTCCATTTTATGACCTTGTTTCACTTTTAAAGTGTCAGAAAGACCGTTTACGCACTGGAGGTTTCTTGCTGGGCTACAGGCTGGAGTTTTAGTTGTGGCAGGTTGCCCCACCTCTTTCTGCACCCACATGGGGGAGCATTTGGCTCGGTGCACCTCATCCGCCCCCAATTTGTGTTCCTGCATGGAAGCTGAGGCAATGAAGTTCCCAGTGCATAAACGGTCAAAGTGATCACACATCCCCAAGGATCCAGTCCAGTTTGGACTTCAATTGTTTCGATTTTCTAAAAAGGCAGGTACTGTTTCAGAGAGACTGAATTGTTGTTGTTGTTGTTGTTGTTGTAATGCATGCCATTGGTAGTCCATGTCCTTATGTAATTTTAAAAGTTTTGACTGATTTATTTGTTTGCTGATCTCCTAAGGGTTCATTAAATCATGTGGAATGAAGTGGTTTACTTTCCAATGGGTGCTGGTTTATTTATTTTGGAGATAGTGATGATGTTCCATATCAGTCATTTCTCAGTTGGTGAATGTAGAAAAACCAGTGCAGTTCATTGGACCAGTCATAGGGGGAAATGTACAAGTCATACAGAAGTCCTGGTGTGGATAAAATGGAGGGGTTTAAAAATGTGAGGCACCACCCACCGTAAATTTTACTTGATTATTTTTATTTATTTCTTTAAATTTATAAACCACCTTCTCTATCATCCCCAGTGGATCCGTTCTGAAAAACCAGGATGGCAGCAGCAAGCCTCTCGCTGTGGTTCCCCCCCCCCCGATTCTGTATTAAACACAATATTTTAAAAAATACGTTGCTGAAATGCTTGAATTGGAACCCCATCAGCTTGGTCTTGAAGTCAGACCTAGTTTGAGACCTGTGCGAGTGGGAAATACTTTTTTAAAAATGTTATTTTAATCACAAATATTTTCTGTTTAAAGGTAAAGGTATCCCCCTGTGCAAGCACCGGGTCATGTCTGACCCTTGGGGTGACGCCCTCTAGGGTTTTCATGGCAGACTCAATATGGGGTGGTTTGCCAGTGCCTTCCCCAGTCATTACCGTTTACCCCCCAGCAAGCTGGGTACTCATTTTATCGACCTCAGAAGGATGGAAGGCTGAGTCAACCTTGAGCCGGCTGCTGGGATTGAACTCTCAGCCTCATGGGCAGAGCTTCCGACTGCATGTCTGCTGCCTTAACACTTCGTGCCACATAGGACACTCCAAATCTTTTCTGATCTTACTATTCTGTTCTGTAACCTATGAAGAACTACTGTCTGAGAGCTATTAGAATTAGCACAGCCACAGAATGTACTCTTTCATAACTTTTCCTGAGGCATAACTGGCTTTGTTAGAAGCATTTATTTATTAGCATCTATTAATGGTCAAGGAATACATGTTGGTGTTGCTGCTACAGGCTAACATGACCCAGCCAGTACTTCAAGAGTATTTGCAAGGAATAAGAATGCTCAGGACTTGATTGCTAGCCACCATCTTAATTGCTTCTGCCTGTCATTCACGTTTTCTCTTCCTCCAAGGGACTCAGGTTGATTTCCTGTTCTCACTGCAAGAATTTTCTTTTTAATTGGTTAGACAGAGCAAGAGTGACTGGTCCAAGACCACTCAGTGAACTTCATAAGCTGAGTGGTGATTTAAGTGAGGTTATTATTGCTGAGCACTAAATATTACATGACGCTGGCTCTCTCCCTAAAAATTGTGGGTGGGTTAGTATATTGCATCTTGAAATGCAATTTAGTTCCAGACAATATGGCTCTGGTGAATGTGTCATAATCTTACTGTGGACACCACTGCCTCTATGACGCCCAACGTTTATAAGAGATGTATTTGTATTAATTTCATGCTACTAAAAGTGACCAGAAGCAAATAAGTTGCATGCTGTGACAAAAGTCTGTTTGGCATGAGTAAATATAATAATAAAACCAAGGTTATCCCATAAAAGTGGTGACACCACATAATACACAAATAAGTGACAAGTTTCACCCTGGAGAAAAGGAGGTTGAGAGGGGACATGATAGCCCTCTTTAAGTATTTGAAAGGTTGTCACTTGGAGGAGGGCAGGATGCTGTTCCCATTGGCTGCAGAGGAAAGGACGCACAGTAATGGGTTTAAACTACAAGTACAACGATATAAGCTAGATATCAGGGAAAAAAATTCACAGTCAGAGTAGTTCAGCAGTGGAATAGGCTACCTAAGGAGGTGGTGAGCTCCCCCTCACTGGCAGTCTTTAAGCAAAGGTTGGATACACACTTTTCTTGGATGCTTTGGGCTGATCCTGCATTGAGCAGGGGGTTGGACTAGATGGCCTGTATGGCCCCTTCCAACTCTATGATTCTATGATTCTACCAGCCAATCTGACATGGCAGAATCCCTCCGCTTGCTCATGTGCTCAAAAGTTTAATTTAGAGCATGAAAGAGTAACATATGAACATACAGAACTCCCTTGCACCAAGTCACACCACTGGTCCATCTGGAGTGGTATTATCTTTCTTGCTTGACCCTGCTCCTCCAGGGTCTCAGGCAAACAAAGGTCTTTCCAGTCAACTACTGCCAGCAGTTGAACCTGAGAGCTTCTGGATGCAAATTGTGTGCTCATCCCATGGCCCATAATGCTGTGTAAGAATAATCTACATTCAAATACACCACTTGAAGTACCCCTTCTGTGTATCGATCCTGACAGGAAGGAAGGAAGGACAGATCATTCTGCCATGTTGGGATTCATCGTACCCAATTCAAAGATGCAAAATTACCCCCTTTTTAGCAGATTAGTGGTGCAGCTTTCTCAGTGGATGCTTGCTTTCCTTCCATGCAGCTGAAACACTGACTGAATATCATAGAGTGATTATAGTTTTGCTTTGCTTTTCCAGGAAGAAATCTTTCCTATTTTCTGCTCTGTATGCTGCCTTTATATTTGGTGGCCGGCATCTAATGAATAAGAGAGCAAAATTTGAACTGAGGAAACCACTGGTGCTCTGGTCTCTGTGTCTTGCACTCTTCAGGTAAGCCCCTTTTTAAAGGAATTGTTTACATGCAGATTGAAATGAATAATAGTACAGTAATTCTATAATCACTAGGTTTTTAAAGCTTTGTATGAGGCCTACTGTTGTTTTTTTCCCCAGCATACCACAGCAGGGAAGTAAAGAACGATTCCTAAAACCAAAGTCAGATATGAATGAACAACCAAATGTCCTTTGCATTGTCAGCTTTCCACACACACTTGTACAAATTTTTCTGAAAAGTCCACTTTTATAGTAAATGTAAGAATGCAACTTTACTCAATTTCTCAAGATTGTGTTGAATATTTTTTTAAATTGTGATGATTACACAGCACAGCCCAAGGCTGTAGCTAAGGTGAATTATTTGGGGCACTAATTTCCCCCACCTAAGTTTAAAAAAAAATCAGACCCATGGCCGACTTCATCATCAAAGGTGCAATTATAATGACCACACTCCACTGGGGGCAAATCTGGCAAGAGCTCCAGAGCAAGCATGTTTCTCATGTGGTGAAAGCACCCCCATGTGGTAAGATTATAGATGTTTATCATCTATAAAAAGAATTCCCTGGCTGTTGTATAACTCTCTTATTGAGCAGAGGTGATTGCCAAACCACTAGTCCTTATGAAAACAGTTTATCTTTTACATTGTTATCAAGTCCCCCCCCCTCCAAAGATCAAAATGCAGCACCCATCTCTCTTCCCTCCATTTTATCCTCACAAATACCTCCATGAGGTAGTGTAGGGTGACAGTGTGACCTCCCAAAGATTACTCAGTGAGCTTCATGACTGTACAGTTAAATAAGATACATTGAAGTAAAGGAATATTTGCGCTTCCAATGTTCCATTTTGTACTTTTTAAGCATTTTGGAACACTTTGTTATGTGGCAATTCTCTCAGAGCTCAGCTGTAAGGCCAGTTTTTCAGATTTTCATTCATGCTGAACTGCTAATGACCAAAGGCCCTGTCCCCAGACTCAAGGACAAGCAAGACCTGAGGATAACTATTAGTTTAAGGCTTGATAATTGCCAATTGTTTTATGACTGTGCTCCGTTCACGGTAATTGTTTGCACCCAAACTGTCAAATGCCTTCTCATTAATTTCTGTTCCATTTATTTTCTGTTTTATAGTCTTAGTCTTGTTGGGTGGGTCAACGTCTTCTTACTTTCGTCCTTTTCACATTATTTGCCTATAATGATTTTCAGTTTGAGGGTATAGTGAAACTGCAAGTATTATAGTTGCCATAACAATTTTGATCTTGTAAGAACCTTAAAAGTTTCCGCTTGAGAACAGGTATTCTGCTGCCAGCAGGTAGGGCGATTATACTCCAGATCTCTAGATTACTGCCATAGTTCAAAAGAGAAACTATTAGAAGCTAAGGTTTTTTCAATACTAATACAGGACTATTTCCCCAAAGAATTTGTTAAGGATTATTTAAATATTATATTATGCTCGTAGATTCCTCTGAGACAATTTTAAAGGTCCTTAAACGTCTTCACTAATTCTCAGACTATTTCTTGCCAAACATAGGGTTTAGGATAAAAACTGAATCTTGTCCAGGTATGTGTGTCCTTGACCGTTTACGCATTGGGAATTTCACTGCCCCAGCTCCCATGCAGGATCACAAATCGGGGGCAGATGAGGTGCACCAGGCCAAATGCTCCCCCGTATGGGTGCAGGAAGAGGTGGGGCAATCTGCCACGACTAAAACTCCAGCCTGCAGCCCAGCATGGAACCTCCAGTGTGTAAACGATCCTTGTGTGTAAAAATAAAATAAAATCTGGTTGCTTCTCCCTTTAAACATGTTACTTTCCAGCAGCAATCCCTAGTGTGGCACCTCTGGGCACCACAGTACCCAGCTATGTGTTTCTTGTTGCATGGTTATTTATTTGCTTCATTCATCATCTACCTTTTAAGATGAGCCTCAAGGCAGATTATAGATGTATAAAAACAATGCATGTAAGGCATGTATAATTGATACAATGAATGATGCAATAAAACTGGGCTATATAATTTTAAAATGCTGGAAACATTTTATAGCATATCTCATAAATCAGATTTCAAGAACATCAGTGCAATAATCTGAATTGCACAATAAGACCAGAAACAATGTAACATATCTAGTAAACAATGGAACATAACAGGAGAGGAAAAGAAAACTGCCTAGTATTTGTATGGGCATTAAAAATTAGAACCCTGTTTCTAGATTACACAGGATTATGTGTCCCAGCTTGATGTAGTGGTTAGGAGCACTGACTTCTAATCTGGCGAGCTATGTTTGATTCCTCACTCCTCCTCCACATGCAGCCATCTGGGTGACCTTGGGCTCACCACAGCACAGGGCTCTCTCAGCCTCACCTCCCTCACAGGGTGTCTGTTGTGGGGAGAGGAAAGGGAAGGCGACTGTAAGCCGTTTTGAGACCCTTTCAGATAGAGAAAAGCAGCATATAAGAACCAACTCTTCTTTTTCTTCTTCTAACTATGTTGGTCTGAAGCAGCAGAACATAATCTGAGTCCAGTGGCACCTTTAAGACCGACCAAGTTTTATTCTGGGTCTAAGCTGTTGGGTACATGCACCCCCAAGCTTTGCTGCATCATTATTGCATCATTCATGCTCTGAGTTGTGGCAACCCCATAGTGTTTCCAAGGCAAGATACCTTTGGAGGTGGTCTGCCACCCAAGTACTAATCTGGGCTAAACCAGCTCGGCTGCCAAGATCTGATAAGGGCCTCCAAAGAACACATGGGTAGGATTTACCTGTTCATTTAAGAAGCAAACAGATGAAATAAAAAGAAAGTTTAAATGTGCTGTAGCATACCTGTACATTTAGTGCTGGTGTGTCACTGCTCTACTGGGCTTAGCTAACTTCTCAGTGCCACCTCCCCCCTCTGGAAAGCCTATTAGGGATCTTTATTCCCCCACAGCAACCAATTGCAAACGGAGGTGGAAGGAGATTGAGTGGTTTCCATAGAAGCCCCTGAGTGACAGGAGCCAGCCTCAGTGGGAAGAGGAGGAAGTAGTAAGAGCTTAGAAGCCGCCTAGTGAGAGGACAAAAATGTGAAGGGAAGCATTTGAGTGAGACCAAGGCAGCCCAAGACTTCAGCCCTCCCAAGAAAGGAAACCTACAAGGGAGAAAGGAGGTAATGGTAGCGTCCAGCTGGCAAACCAGTGAGGAGGAGGTCAATAATATGCTAGCCTTCAGTTTGTTGATACACTCTGTCCAGAAACGCCTACCAAGAAGTCAACATGTATCAACACATTGAATGGTGGCATATTCTCCTCGCATTATGAGGCAGGGATGCTTAGACATCTGTTGGTTGAACTCATATTCTGTCTACCAACTGTGAGCAGGGAGGAGCTTTTTTGATGATAGATTCAACTGTTTGTTGGACCGCAGACCCTTCAGTGTATTCCATCCCAACAGAACAGTATGGAGCAAGAGGGTTTTTTTAATAAATCCTTGACTTTCAAAGGGCTTTGGGGGTGGGGGGGGGGCTTAAAAAAATTTGTAATTACTATTGTGAAAGTGCACACAAAAAAAGGGTTGAAGGCTTGGCAGAGGTTCCAGTGGTTCAGGATGAACCAAGCAGGCCAAGTTATAGGCTTATATCTGATCAGTACATTTGATTGGTCAACTTTTCTAATACATCAAATAGGGTTGGGCACTTCAGTGTCCGGAGTAGCCGTTCCTGCCCGAAGCAGCCTGTGCCGGGGCAGCCGTTCCTGCCGCGAAGCGCCATGTGTGTGTGACAACCGGGGTACCAGCACCTCCCCCACCCCATGCCGCGGCACTAGCTGCTTCGGGTGGGAATGGCCACTTTGGATGCCGAAGCGCCCAACCCTAACATCAAACTCCTGCCAGACAGTTAGGGATGCCAACTAGGCATGGAGGGGGGGGGCATGGCAGGTTCTCTGCCACCTATTCACTTTCACTTGAGTATTGGGATAGACCTTGCACACCCCTCTGACACCTATCTCTGTATATGCGCAGGGCTCTTCTCTTGTGATTAGGAGCCTGTTTTTTCCAAACTGTGGACAGAGACCTCTGAGTGCATACAGTTATGACGGGAGAGAAAGGTCTGGGGCTTGTTATTTGATTTTTGTTTTCCAGGAAAATATTTTTTAGCCATTGTTGTAAGCTGCCTTGAGCCATGAAGAAAGGCAAGATAGAAATGTTTTAGATAAATATATTTTATTTATCAGTTGTATATCCCAGTCACTTTCCCCTGAATGGCGCTCAAATGGTATGGGGATTCTTTCCTAAGAGTCTAGTGAAGGTGCATAAGTTTGACTGGGTCCTGTTACTGTAATCTGCCATCATCCCCCCCCCACACACACACACAGTTGCACAAACATACATGCACACTTTCAGTAAAAGATTGCTCAAAAGGGCCATTCCCCCCTCTGGTAAAATGAAAACTTCAATAAGGGGGGGAGGGGAATAGGGAAATGGAAGTGATTAATTTAAAATGCATCTGTTTTAAATAAGAAAGGAAAATACATTACAGCTAATGAGTAATACAAAATATGCTATCCTGTGTAGCATGTCATGTTAATTGTTCTATTGCATTTTAAAGTGTTCAGTCTTCCACAAGTCTATTGTTTCTAACAAAGGAGGGGAAACTAATGTGAAGTGATTGTTTTGTGGAATGCTATTGAAGTTCACTCTGGGATCGCTCACCATGAATGAAACATTAAGGTGCAAAGAGGGGGAAATAATCAGTGACTGTATTTCTCATTAACTATTTGTTGTCCTGTGTGAGAGGATTTTATATTAGTTTGGAGACTTTTATACTGAGAGCCAGCTTGGTATAGTGGTTAAGAGTGCCAGCCTCTAATCTTGAGAACCAGGTTTGATTCCCCACTTGTCCTCCAAATTCAGCCATCTGGGTGACCTTGGGACAGTCACAGTTCTTTCAGAGCTCTCTCAGCCTCACCTCCCTCAAAAGGTATCTGTTGTGGGGAGAGAAAGGGAAGGAGATTATAAGCCCCCCTTGAGGCTCCTTTGAGTAGTAAAAAGCAGGGAACAAGAAACAGCTGTCCCAATCAAACTGAAACATATTTTTGCTTCAAAAAGAATTCCTCAACTGTTTCCTGATGATGGTCAGTCCGTATCATAGGAGAGGTGGGATAAAATGATCCAAAACACAGGGCAGCTGCAAAAAGAAAAAAAAAGAAACATTATATGATGTTTGCAACTATCTTTTAAAGATTGCTTGAAGGGGGCTTAAGGAAGTCTAGATAGTGAAACTCCTTCATTAAAAAAAATAGTGAAATGTGTCTATGCAATTTATAGTTGTTTTCATTAATACTATAATAAAAATGTAATATATAGTACACAAGCATAATTGTAATCCAATTGTATCTGCCTTTACTGTCCTTAATGTCTTTGTTTTTGGGGGGGGAGGAATGTCAGGGGCAATATTCTGTGTTCTAGAGCAGGGGTAGTCAACCTGTGGTCCTCCAGATGTCCATGGATTACAATTCCCATGAGCCCCTGCCAGCAAATGCTGGCAGGGGCTCATGGGAATTGTAGTCCATGGGCATCTGGAGGACCACAGGTTGACTACCCCTGCTCTAGAGTTCCCTCCTGCTGTAATACTGCTTCTCATTATCCTCATGCAGAAGAATTGTTGCAGTGTGGGGAGGAGCACACTGGCTCAACCCTTCCTCCGTGGGATCGCTGAGCCATCTGCACAGTGAACTCACAGAGAAAGTACCAGGGTGAATGCTTCCTCCCTTTGATCAGCAACACTGATTTCCAAATTGTGTGCATAATGGGGAAGAGAGCATGCATGTGGGCACTTGGCAATTGCGCAGGTGATGGAAGCAAGACTGGCACCCTTGTGCTTTCTTTCCCTCCCTGTGTGGTGAGTCAGCATGCAGCTTGGTCAACTGCTTGCGGTTATCGGCTCCAGTAAATCTTTTAAATCTACACTCCACATAGGCACATGTCATAGATGCAGGGAAATATATTTCCAGAAATATCCTCAAATATATCAAGTATGATTTAGCCTCATAAAAGAGGCCATGTGTATGTGTGTAGAACCCCCTAGCCATCTTTCTGCTTAGAACCTCTTCCCTGGTCTCTGTGAACCTGTCTAACTTTTGGCATGCTAATGACTGCCTGTTCTTTGTGTTCTCTTTATGGTCATGAAGTATATTCGGTGCTGTTCGAACGGGTGCTTATATGCTATACATTTTGATGACCAAAGGGCTAAAAACTTCAGTTTGTGACCAGAGTTTTTACAATGGACCTGTCAGCAAATTCTGGGCGTATGCATTTGTTCTAAGCAAGGCACCAGAACTAGGTGAGTGCCTCTTCTCCTATTGACTTATTCTTGGAGGTATATTTTTGTTTTAGCTGTCCTTTTCTGCAACTCAAAACCATTTGACTCTATTCATGCCAGTGTTTTGAATGCGAATAACCATAAATAAACAAGACAATCAAGGAGACAGGCAGCAAAAAAATCAGCAAAACAAAAAAGACTTGCAATTCGGGAGGTCTCATGGCTCAGTGGTAGAATATCTTCTTGGCATTCAGGAGGTTCCAGGTTCAGTCCCTGGCATATCCCATTAAAAGGACCGTGTAGTATGCAATGTGAAAGTCCTCTGCCTGGGACCATGGAGAGCCCTGCCAGTCTAAGTGGACAATTGTGACCTTAATGGATCAGCCATCTGACTCAGTATAAGGCAACTTCATGGGTGCTCATGTGCTAGAGCAGGGGTAGTCAAACTGCGGCCCTCCAGATGTCTATGGACTACAATTCCCAGGAGCCCCCTGCCAGCAAACGCTGGCAGGGGGCTCATGGGAATTGTAGTCCATGGACATCTGGAGGGCCGCAGTTTGACTACCCCTGTGCTAGAGCATACAATAGCAGGAAGAAATGAAAAAGAGCATGCCCATATCCTTAGCACATGCCATTTTGATTTCGATTAGTAGGACCTGTGGATTCTTTTAGCAATGCTGTTGCTTCACTATGTTCTAGTCTTGCCCTTGAGCTAGAAAGTGACATCCCGGCAGCAACATGAAAGCCATTTGCCAAATCAACAAATAGTCAATACAGCCACAAGTGTAAGCTTTTACTGCTGCAGGAGCACTTCTGAGTCTCCCATAGACTTCTGCATTTATTTTGGACCAGTCCCAATAGAATCACATGGATGAGCAATGCAAACCACCTTCTGCTGTCAACTGCAAGTTATATAGCATCTGACAGAATAGAAAAATATACAAAGAAAGTATTCAGCTCCCATGGAATGGGAAGTTTGTGTAGGGAAGTTTGTGTAGTCCAGGTAATTGCAGGTTGGGTTTTTGGCATGTGAGAAAACTCGAAATGTCTCTACTTCTAAAAATACATTTGGAGAACACAAACTGAATGAAAACAGTCCAGGCGTGGCTTAAGACCATTCATAGTAAAAAATTAAACAGCGGCACCACTACTCACACAGATGAAAGGCATTTTGGATTAGGAGAGAAAAGAGCCAAGCAGCCCCATCCTATACACGTTTATTTTCTAAGTGCCCATCTCCAGTTGGGCTTGGTTTGGACTCCCAAGTAACAACGTGTTGTTGGCTTTCATCCTAAAAGCTTTCTTCACATTGCCAAGTCAGCTCTGAGCCTTGCTGAGACAGCTGAAATTGAAAGTTTTGTGGCATCTTTAGTATTCACCTTTCCCATGAGATGTCATGTAAATGTTAACTACAGAAGAAGGAGAGTACCTCGGTGCTTTCATCTAGAAATACAGTAGTCCATACAGACAATTATTGGGCAGATTCCCTGGAGAGGTGGCATAAAAATTATGTAGATAAATAAAATTATCTTTCCTATTAGACCCCAAGTCACGATGTAGTCTGAGAAATAGATATAACAAGCTACTTAACTAAAAATAAAGGTTACTTGCACCAGGCTTGATGCAAAATATATTTGTCTTTCTTTCCAAGCAGAATTCTCCGTTGTATTTCTTTCTCCATCCCCGGTGCCCCTCCCAAAATAAAAGCAAACATGAGGGCACTTGATTCTTCCAGTCATATCTATGTAGTTGGTGGTAAGTCCCTCTGAAAGCACTGGGAACTGGTTTGAGCATGGATGCATAACATCAGGCTGTAAAAAACAAAAATCTCTTCTTCCTCAGAAATACCACACACTCAGTAATATTGGGAACCCTCAGGTGAAGACTGGAGTTATCTATGCCTATGAGCAGTTAAGAAACCTCCGTTAAACTTTGAGCCTACGAGGACTTTGTATATGAAACAACTGAAGAAAACTGAGACACATTATATATTTTTTAAAATATCACTGACGAAGAGTAAAATTGAAAAGGGGGAATTGAAAAAATTATCCGGAACCCTTTTTGGTCGGCATTTCAGTTTGGTTTCATATGGACGTGAAGTAAATACCGACCTGGAAACAGAAAGTAAAATACTTTACCAAAAGAAAACACGGAATAAATAACGTATGAAATAATTAAAAAGAGACATTTGGACAGCCAACTGGTTGAAGGCTTCTTTTTTCTCCTTGGAGCAAATGGCTGCTTTGTGGGCATTGTACCTCAGCTCAGCCCAAATCCCACCTCCCACCCTTCATCTCCCAAATCTTCAGGAATTTCCCAACATGACATCGAAACTACTTAAGTGGTTCCTATTTTATGATGTTTTCTCACCAGCCCTTTCAAAAAGCTTTTAAGCAACAAACCTATCGGGTTTGCCATAGTATGCTTATCCTGAGGTTTGCTTATCCTGAGGTTTCTGTGTGGTTCTAATTAGAAACTGGAAACAATGATTCAGCAGACTGTACAGGGCTTGTTTCCGAGGAAACCTCACAGAGCTTCACCGCATAAATAATGAATATTAAGATTATGTTGTTTCAGGGATTTCTTTTTTTCATCACAGAGCAAGGGAAGGGAAATATCTACAGCCTTTATGTGTAAAGAGTCTTTGAATCCCTACTGTTTGACATATGTGAAAACCTACTGAGATTTGGCTAAATTAGCCCTGTGATACCTTATGGAAATGTGTCAGTGTTTCTGCAGCTAATGAAGCAGTCAGGAGGCAGGGGGGCTTTATTGCTGATTTAGGTTGCTCTCCTAAGCACGTTTATACTGTTGGGGTAACTCTCAACAGACATTTTTGCAATATGTGTTTAAGATTGAAATATTAGTAACTGAGGCCCAGTTTTTATTCCATACATATTTGCATTTCAAAGCAGCAAAATATATTCTGTGTCTAGGAATTTGCCCCAGGCTCTTTTCTTCTTCCAAACCTCTGTGGCTTTACATTAATTGATATGTAGTAGGCAAGTACTAAGAGATCATAGAATCATAGAATAATAGAGTCGGAAGGGACCTCATGGGTCATCCAGTCCAACCCCCTGCTCTACGCAAGACACTCACATCCCAATCGCTCACCTCGTTTTCCAGTTGCAGAATAAAAGGCACGTTTCTGCAACTGGAAAACGAGGGCTTGCAAGACAGAATAAAATCTAACACTTCCATCTTAAACCCACTGAACCGGTTCATAAAACCATGGAACTAGTGGTGTGAGCCCAAGGGAGCTCTAGGCTTGTGTTTTTTCCTTCCCAACAGCATCCATTCCATACAACAAAGTGCTTTTCAAAACTGAGGGGTGTTTGAAAAGCACTTTATGAGATGACATTTCTGAGGGGTGGGGTTTGAAAAGAAAAATAAGCTACAAATTCTCTCGTGCCAGCCCGAGCCATTTCAGAGACCCTGAGCAGCCTTTTAGTTTGTTGGCGCCCTTCCAGCGAGTCCTGTTGCATTTGCCAGAAGTAGCACATGTGGAGCCAGGGGCTTCTCTTTCCTCTTAGCAGCCCCAAAAACAGACGCACTGTGTGTTAAATTTTGCCTTATTTAAAAGGTGTTCTGTGGTTTGGCAGGGAACAGCTGCAGCGAAAATATAAATAAAACACCTGGATCTTTGTATCACAGCTGTTTTGAGGCGGAAGGACTGATTCAAGTGGTCACAGCCTGAGGCATACAGTCCCGTCACTGGCCTATTCCTCCTCAGTATTCACATAAGTAGGGCGTGGGTCATAATAAGGAGTCCTTGTCTGAAACTTCTTATCCATGCTACATATCGCTCTGGACAGAAGGTTGGTGGTAAGCTTAGACATTGCAGTGATATTCATAATGGGGAAATTTCAAAGTAGCACCTTCATGTACGCTCGGCCCAGTGAATGTTGTTTTAATAGGTCAGAAGGTCAAAACAGAGATCCTGAAACTGTGAATTTCTTAAGACAAATTACAAGGGTCAGATTTGGGATAGGCTTAGGATCAGGGAGGGAGGATAGAGAATTTAACCTATCTCCACATGGTTTTTGCTAATTTAAAAAAATCTTCCCCGCTAGCTTTTAAACTAAAACAGACAGGGACCAGTTTAGAGCTTTTCTCATCCCCCCCCCCCCCCTCTAAAGTAGCAAGGAGCTAAGTTTGTGTGAGTGAGGGGGTGAAGAAGTAAAAACCTCCCAGTTAAGTCTAGTCTTAAGGCACTGGGAAGATGCTGTCATAGATCCTGGTCCAATCAGGTTGGCCCGGCATTCTAGCCAAGTTCTCAGCACTGACCTTGATATAGCTCAGTGGTCTGTCTGACTGGTACTCTACAGATGACATTAGAAGCACTGAAATAAGGGACATAGACGATGATGACTCCTTCTATGAGCAATCATTGCCACTGTCGTTTATTATTTACTCTGTTTATACCCTGCTTTTCCCCCAAGGGTGAGACTGACATCACTTCCCTCTCCTCCAGTTGTTATCCTAACAACCCTGTGAGATAGGCTAGGCTGAAAGTGTGGCTGGCCTAAGGTCACCCAACAAACTTCTATGGCAGAGTAGGGATTTGAATATGAATCTACAAGATCCTAAACTGCTACACTAAGCTCTATATCACCCTTACTTACTATTCAGCAAAAAGCCATTGGCCATATTTAGATCATGTCACATACCATCATAAAAATATACTGAGTCAAAGTCTTTTCTTAAAATATGGAAGCCATGGAATTTTGAAGCAGTCTGATATTTTCCTTACCTTTATTTCAAAAAGACTGCCAAATAGATTGACCCTGGGTTCTAAACCTCTTTTCGGTAACTTGACAAATAATTTTTATCCACAAGCTGAACATAAGAGTCCCCAGACACCTTAATATTTTCATGAGTTTTGATAACAGGGTACTATACCAACATATTGAACCTTTAGAACCTTGTACCATCATCTTAAAAAATGTGCAGTAATCATCTTCAAGCTTCAATTCTAATTTCTTTTTTTTTCTCTTTCATGTTAACAGGTGATACAATATTTATTATTCTTAGGAAACAGAAGCTCATTTTCCTCCATTGGTACCACCACATTACAGTACTACTATATTCTTGGTACTCTTACAAGGACATGGTGGCTGGCGGTGGCTGGTTTATGACCATGAACTACGGAGTACATGCCGTCATGTATACTTACTATGCCTTGCGGGCTGCTGGCTTCAGAGTGTCCCGAAAGTTTGCCATGTTTATCACCTTGTCGCAGATCACCCAGATGTTCATGGGCTGCATCATCAACTACCTGGTCTTTGCCTGGATGCAACAGGACCAGTGCCCTTCGCACGTCTCCAATATTGTGTGGTGTTCTCTCATGTACATCAGTTACTTTGTGCTCTTCTGCCACTTCTTCTTTGAGGCGTACATTGGCAAAACCAGAAAAGCGAGGAAGGCTGAGTAGAACCTGGAAAAGCGAGATGGAAGCCGCAGCAGCTCAGGTCACCCCAAAAACAACAACGCAGAGAATTTTGAGAAAAACAAAAATGGCACAAGGAAAAATATTTGTACGTGGTGCAGCTAAAACTCAGCAGTTGGGGGGGAGGGAGGGCAGCTAGGCTTGTTGAAACCAGTAAGTTTATGATCCTGTCTGGGAGAGGACTCACTGAATTATCTTGCATCGCAAAAAATAGACTGCTGACAAGAAAACATCTTCCTTCTTGCATATCTATCCACTCTTAAAATGCAAATTTTAAAAAAGGAAAGAAAAGCAAAAGAAGATAATGATTTTGCAAAATAAAAATAAATTGTTTCCCTGATAACAGATGATTTTTATTAAAAGCAACTAATTTCTATATCCTTTCTAAACTTTTTTTGTTTAAAAAAATGCAACACTTGAACAACAGTTAAGCTGAAGAAAGATGTAGTTTGTGTCAGGTGAATGGATGAAGGTGCCTTGCACTGGCAGAGCATTGGTCTACCCAGCCTGATATAGTCTGGTGGGATTGGCAGCCACTTGCCAAGGTCTCAAGCAGATGTGCTGCAACCTGAGATCCTTTTAAAACTGGAAACTCCAGAATTAAACCTGGGGCTTTCTGCATGCAAAGCATTATCTCTGCCACCACGCTGTGGCACCTCCCTAAATGATTCTAGTGTTTTTGCAAAGTTTAATAGCTTTATGTTCCTTGAAAGCATTGGCCCCTAAAAGTCCAGATGTGGAAATAAAAAGCTGACTGCTGCTGAGAAGTCATTTAAATGTCATTAAAATAATAAATGGGGAAGAACTGGTTGGTTTTCATACTGGGTCACTATGCTGTGAATGGATCTGGTAGGTCAGCCAAAGGCCTGGCTGTTCCTTGAGATATTGATTCAGCTATTGGCAAGTCCTGTTGAGATCCACTTATCAGCAAAATTTCTCCAAGTGCATTTCCTGGTCAAAAGTGAGGCAAGGAGAACAGGCTAATATGTGGCTGATTAGTTGAATTGCCAGGGTCTATAATAGAGTAGGAGAAAGGAATATGAGGGAAGAGGAAGAAGCCATGCATCAGAGCTGGCCATTTCTCAAAGTACTCTGCAAATCCTTGCCTTGTGCTGTCAACAAGAATTTGAGGGTTGAGTCACCAGTTCTATCGTGGGGCCAGTTCTAGAGTTTTGTTTTAGATGCACAGGATGTCTTTCATCATGAGAGCCACTGGGTGAGTTCAGCTGGAAAACAGATTGCTCATGTCTCTCATCCAAAGTCAGTTCCATCAGCTAAGTCAATCTGGTTCACACAATATCTTTTTGAAGCTGAATGGATAAACTCTACTTCTGAAAAAATGTATTCCTGTGCATGTGGCCATGGGAATCATCCCCAAAGCCATTTTGTGAATGCAAAATATGAGGGTGGGAGTGGTCTTTGGAACAGGAGCCAGTGCACAAGTGTGCACTTGTAGTGGCTGTACTTTTTCTTCGTCCACCTGTGTTTTCAAGTTCATAGACATTGCCACACAAACAAGAACCTGCATCTTTTTGCACCCGGTCCTACAACCCGAAATCAATGCAGTTTGCTCTTGCATGTGATATTTGCAGGTTCAAAATGTAGGGAATGCATCAGAGGAACAGTTAACTATGAACAAGGTAGAAGAAGAAGCCAGCAACCGCTACAAGCACAGCATGGCCCTGAAATTACAGTAAGTGCAATTTGAGTGAAAGGTGCAAAAACAAAAGATCTAGACAGCCTTTTAGAAGGTGGTGGTTATGGGTAGATAGGAACTTCAGGAATAAAGAAACCTGTGGTATGGTACATATTTTATATTTTTATGAACTTCAAATAATAGATATCTGCAACCTTAATAGCATTCGACAGCACTAAATGTGACTAGGTAACACTGCTGCATTTGCAGTGCACGGCTGTTTCAAGGGCCCTCCTCCGGTCACATGGAATTGCCATATTGGAAGCTTTATTATACGGGGTGGGGAGGACCTGAATGGATTGATTGTGCTGCAACACATTAACTGTGTGGTCAAAAAAGAACTATCTGTGCTTTAAAAAAAAAAAGAATCTGTAAAAAATATATATACTGTAGCATTCTTGATCACTTAAAAAGACACCTGGTTCTTCGGTCAGCTGCAGATATAAGGAGAAAACTATTCCACTCTGAAACTCAGAGAATTAGCTGAAAAGAGCCATATTTTCTACAAGAAAAAAAGTAGATTGCATTATCTGTAAGATTTCAGTCCTTACGAAGCCAAATACAATGTGTTACGCATTCCTAGCACTTCAAAGAAACAAATATGTAAACTTAATGTTATAACTGTGTGTTAACATAGTATTCTCAGTTGTATCAGTTTGTAGGTGAATTTAACAATTAGAAGAAGTTAGAGGGACAGATTAGGAACTGCTGTTATATGTAGAAAATGCATACACACCTATAACTATACTTGTAACACCCATTATGTGAGCTGTCAAAACACAAAGTTGGAAGAGGAGGGAAAGAATCAACTACCCCCCCCTCAACTAATGCAAAGGACTGCCATTTCTTTCTTCCTTGAATCTGAGACTGTACAATACACAATGTTTTTTGCATCAACTGTGCTGTCCATCATTCATGACACAGAGCAGATGTGATATTTGTTAGACATAACAAGGGCTTTTAGTGTTTCACTATGTGCAGAAAAAAAAAACCCCTGTTACATTCTATATTATGTGGATAGTCTTTTAAAGAACAAGAAATCCAGAGCCTTTCCAGAGCTGTCATAAGTGTGAAAAAATGAAAATATATATATATATCTGTGTCATTTAAGTTATTGATGTTCCGACATTGTTATTCATTTTTTTTTAATGGCAGAATGTTATATTACATAGAAAAATATAACATGATCTTAAACTATAGGATCTTAAGCTATAGGACTCCCGTATCAGTGGAAATATCAATTAAAATGTAAATGATGTTATTTTACAGCTTTGGGAGTAGATTATATTTCACAATAAGCCTTTTTTAAAACGATCTCATAAGTATTTTTCTAGTCTGTCATACTTGAAATAAACGAAGATCAAGTAATACAGAAGGGTAATGCAACTGGGAAACAACTGCAAGCGTCTTCTTTTTCCTGTTGTGCTGTTCATTTCTGTATCTTTCTTTTCATTAAACTTTTGGTGTAGGCTAAAGGACAGACTTCTCTCTACCAAATCTATCTTAAAATAAACGGAAACCTTTCACAAAGGACTCTAAGAACTGCTTTATAATTTCTTGCTTCTGTAAGCAAAAGGAAGAAACTACATTGATTAGAACATACCTTTATTTTGTAAAATAATATTCCGCATTGAGACTTGCATTAATAGCAGTAATAATATGTCTTCTGGAGACATAAACAAAAGGTGTTCTTAGTATCCCTTGTGAAGAAGATGTCTTAATTCCTCCTGAGTAGCATGCGTGTTTAAAATTTTAGTTATTCAGATAGTTTTATCATTATTGTTGAACACTGAATTATACGTTATAAGTTTGAAACCAGCAATTTATGCAAGGCTCCAAAATTAATGTTTCAGGACAATACTAGCAAGTGAATATTTTTTTCCTTTAAAAAAGGGCACAATACCCTGAAATTTTGAATCCCACTGGTTTAAATAATAGGACTTAAGCACAATTTTCCATAGAAATCATTGTAGGACTGAATTTAGCTATGCTCTTCCAGTCCCATTGGTCTAACCCAATGGGGGAAGTTTAAATGCTTGGCTTGGGTTTTGTCAGTTTCATTTGTTCAAAACCTCAAGACAAACAGGCAGCTTTTTATAAAACACATTTTGCTTCTCAAACTTTGTGATGGAGGGCTTCAACAGCAAGCTCCTGCACCCTCTTGTCTATCAAATATCATACGAAATTTGGTGGGGATACTCATTTAGTATGTGATTTCAGGATTTGATCCCACAGATTTTGTGGCATTCCATATATTCTGCTCATATTGAAGAATCTTCTGGAAACCAGTGGGACTCTGACGATAAGCACCTTAAAGGATTCTACCATTAAAGATTGATATGGGTTTTTCTTAGCTGTTTTATCCAAGCATAGTACCTCTTGTTTAGCTGTTTTATGACCGTTTATGCACTGGGAACTTCACTGCCCCAGCTCCTGTGCAGGATCACAAATCGGGGGCGGATGAGGCACACCAGGCCAACTGCTACCCCATGTGGGTGCAAGAAGAGGTTGGGCAACCTGCAGCACAGCATGAAACCTCCAGTACATAATCGGTCTATGGCAGCAAGACTTTGTTAATGAATTCTGTATATGTTGGTCTCTCAGCTCAGAGATGCTTCCTGCTTGAACTAGTAGACTTTGTAGCCACAGCTTTAAAAAAAGAAATGTCTGCATTACAAAAAATGAGCCAAAAGCACAAAGACTGTGCCAGCACTACATCTGGGATAACACATTGGGTTAGATCCAACCCCCTTTCCCAGTTCTTCCTTCTACAGTCTCCAGTCTTCATGGCTTTTCAGCATGCAGTTGCCATCAGTCCCCTGGGCCCATTCCGCACACGTTGGATAATGCACTTTCAATGCACTTTAGCAGTAGATTATCCTGTTCTGCACAGGAAAATCCAGCTGCAAAAACACCTTGAAAGTGCATTATCCAATATGTGCAGAATAGGTCCAGGGTAGGGTTTGGCGGTGGTCCAATGACAGGCTGCACAAAAATCCAGTTGCATATTACATGTTCCTACCATTTTAAAGATGGTGTGTGCTTGTGTGTTTGCTTTCATTCACTGCTGTATCCCACCTGGGATGAGTTGCTTTTGTTCTCATAACATTTTTTCATTTTTGTACAAATGTGTTCACAATTCTGAAACCAAGCAGCAGTATCCATGATCTTGTGCTTGAAAATGGTTGACTTCTAAATGCATAAATAGAGTTGAATGGGCCGTAAAATGTGGGATTGTGCATTTTTTCTTTTAAAAAAAACAGTAATTGTTTTGGGAAAAATCATTCAGCTGGTATATGTTTTGCAGAAATGGTGATGTGGTGGGTATTAGAACAATGCATTATGGGAGCACTTTTTTCTATCAGGTGGTGTGGATAATTTGCTGATCAAGTCAACATTCCATGGTATTCTTTTCCATTCAGAAGGATTTGAGAATCATTGCATTGCTGTTGAGAAAGATTGCATTTGCAGCTATTGCAAAGTGAAAAGAGATAGCTAAAGTCAATAGAATAGCCTTCTTACGTGATGTCATGTATGTAGGTATGTATTTTCACGCTATGTCTGAGACATGTATTTTTAGTTGGATGGAAGCATCATAAGGAAGTACTTGCTTCACTCTCTGTGTCTGGTGATAGACAGTATCCTCAAGTCACTGCTGATTTATGGCAACCCTGTAGGGTTTTCAAGGCATGAGACATTTAGAACTGGCTCATGGTTGCCAGCCTCTTTGTCACGACCCTGGGATTCCCTGGAGGTCTCCCATTCAAATCCTAGCCAGTACAAACCTTGCTTAGCGTCCGAGATCTGATGAGGTCTGGCTAGACTGGGCTAATCAGGGACTTCTGTTTCTGTATAGAGTCAAAATGACTTTGATGGGACATCTAAATGAATAGATGGAAAACATTGAGAAACAATATGGATCTCAGGCAAAGTGTACTAAAATCAGTGAAAAGATTTGTCTCTAGCCAAATCCTATAAAGTGATATGTGACTTGAAGCCAAGTCTAGTGATTCTGATTCTGTATGTTTCTCTGTCTCTGGCATCTAATTTAAATGAAACTGTATTTAGCTGTGAAGGATTCTATACAGCTTGGCACTGCATTTAACAGGGTTCTTCACCAATGCACCATCTCCTACACATTGTGGGCCTGCACAACAATGCCTTATTGCAGGGGTAGTCAAACTGCGGCCCTCCAGATGTCCATGGACTACAATTCTCATGAGCCCCTGCCAGAGTTCGCTGGCAGGGGCTCCTGGGAATTGTACTCCATGGACATCTGGAGGGCCGCAGTTTGACTACCCCTGCCTTATTGGTTGATACATGATACATATGTAGCAGCAAGTGCATGGGATAGGCATCCTTTAATCGTGCTGGGTTGCATGGATGCCTGCACATTCTCCCAGGATCTCACTTAAACCAGACCCAGGAGACAGATTCTCAGAAGCCCACTAATGGTGATAAAATATTTTCACTCCAGTTCTACTGTTTTTACGGCTGGGGCAATTTGATATTGAAACACATGGAACTGCTGCTATGGTCTCTAGTTTAGGCTTTATAATTCTCTGCCATATAATGAATTCAGATCCCTAAGTTAGCTTTCTTGTAGACAAAGCCAAATTCTACTTTGGCTCATATTTCACAAAAGCACTGGTGTAATTCAGATGATGTAAATTTACCCCCATTATTTTCTGTGTGTGTGTGTAGAAGTTTTTTGGACACCTCCTCTTCAAACACCCGTTTGATAGCTGGGAGTCTGCCTAGGTTCGCACAATGTATCATAACAATTCAGTTTCTTTCTCATAGTTGTCCTCATCCAACGGGTGGCCATTGTAGATGTGCATCCCAATTCTCATGAACATCTGTTGTCCTTGATGGGTGTAGTTCTTGCAGATGGGGCTGCACTCCCTCATCCATGTACAGGAGACATATCACCATTAGAGACAGTTTAGAGCCCTACTACGCCTCTAGTTAAGGAAGGGTTCAGTAGGCATTATGCTGGATCCAATAGCTCCTTTCTCCTCAACTAGGAGCCCTGTTTTGACAGACTGAGACAGTGTTACATAGGTCCGAGTATCCTTGTGTATATAGAGAAATTATATATATTTGTTGTAGTGTCCAAACAGTGCCGTTACATTTTTACAGCAGATAATACCACCTAGTAAGTACCGTCACTTATGTCAGCTTACTCTGAGCAGCTTTGCTGAGGAAGAAACCCTTGCTTAGCAGTCCTGTGAATCAGCTTAGGTTCAAGTGAGACAAACACTGTTCTGCATCCAGGGGTGTTGAAGTCGTAGGCCAATAGTGTGGAGAAGGCATGATCTGTCCTGTTTGCCATTCATTCCCATCGCTATGTGGACCTTTGGTGCCTCCAAAAAGGATTGTTGCTCAGATTGTTTGGTCTATTTTTGCTATGCTGGAGTACTAGCAAATTCTGCAGATGGTGGCACTGGCCTTCCTCCTAGGGTAGGGTCTAAGTGCCTCAGCATATCATCTGGGACTGAGAGATGCGTTGTCTCATCTCAGCAATAGATGTTCCAAGGGGCTCGTTTCTTCTAGAATCTCTGTCTATGTTGGTGTCAAAGATGGAATCATATCCTTCTGGCAATGCCCTCTGTGTCCCCAGTGCTGGATAGCAACACACAAGCCTTCTTGCCAAAACATGCAGCTCATTCAACTGTGTCTGCTTGGTCTGAAGCCATTGGTGTGCTTTAGGCTCTTCTGTGTCTTAAAACTTGAGCTAGGTGTATGTTCCAATTCAAGTCGTTCTGTATGAGATCTATGAGATAATGATTAGGGATAGCTTTATTTTCCCATTTCCAAATGGATATTTCACAACACAAAAGGAATTTTGATTTTATTTTATTTTTGGTATATGAATATTCAAAATAAAATAATTTTTGGTTTAAAATAATAAATATGCCTGTGTTTTCTTTACTTACACTTGGTGGTGTATGTGTTTGATTTTTCTTCCATGGGACTAGGTAGTTGTATATATGGATATAGTTGATGTTGGGATCCATGGAGTGATCAAACAACTTCTAATCTCCCTCTCTATTTAATTCATGGGCATTATCAAGTTTACATGGAAACCTGTCAGCATGATCATTTATCTCTTTGGGCCCATCAGATGATAGTAGTAAGGCCAATTAATAACCTTAACCATGATTCTCCTAAATACTCTATTCCTAGCCTGTTTACTAACATTGGGGGCTTGTAGAAAGTAGTAAATAGGTAGTCAAACTGTGGCCCTCCAGATGTCCATGGACTACAATTCCCAGGAGCCCCTGCCAGCGAACTCTGGCAGGGGCTCATGGGAATTGTAGTCCATGGACATCTGGAGGGCCACAGTTTGACTACCCCTGAAATAGAGTGTTGAACTATATGGGAGATCCAGGTTCAATAATGACTGGGTGACTTTGTTTATATACCACCCCTCACTATGATGTCTCAGGGCGGTGTACATTAATAGCATTGGAAACATAAACTGAAATTATTTTCTAACAGTGCAAAAATCAGATTAAATCAAACAGGCATAACAGTGGTGATATTAACACCAAAAGCTTTGGAAACATTTAAACAGTAACTACTGTTGGTGAGGAGGAGATGATGGGTAATGTGTTGAAAGAGCTGCCTGGCATAGATGGATCTGTCCTATGTCCTATATTCAGCCAACAAGCTTTTGAAAAAAAACCCCTCTTAATTTGATTGAATATTCAGCAACTGTTTGTACAATAGTTATAAAATGCATTTTATACATACGTAGGACTGGATCCCATCAGCTTTTCCCCTCTGTATTGGCCAGTTTGCCCATTTATCTCACATGGTTTTTCTCCATGCAGGTCCCACAATCCCCACTTTTTACTAGCAAAAAAGCTAATTGGATCCAACCCATATTTTAGAACTTTGCAATTTATAGCATATTTATTAATGAATGTTGGCAGCTCCAGATGTTAGATATTGAGCTGCTTATATATTTAAGTAACTAAACATAAGGGAACACCCAAAGCTCTTTATTTCTCATTGCCCTGGCAGCTATTCCCTCCCATCAACTTCTTTGATAAACTGAAATCACCAGTCTAGGATATTTACCAAGGAAATTAGACTAATTGCTAGAGTGGAACAGCTTATTTGATAAATAAATAAAGACTAATACCCTCTACTTAAAGGTTTTCTTCATACACATTAGAAGAGAACAGAGAGTGTGTTATTTAACTCAATTTCTTCTCCAGCCATCAAGCCCTTCCATTCAGTCACGTGCATTTCAAAAGCACAAGGTGTAGAGCAGGCAACTCTATGCTGTTTGATGATTCATAACGGCTTTAAGTGACCCCATTGATGGTATATACCAGCAAAAACATTGCTAAACTATAGTGGCTCAGTTTAATAGAATTATTCATAGGGGAAGATTACCGCAACATGTTATATGTGTGCACGCTGGGCTTTTTCCTGCCATTTATATATATGTTACAACTGTTCTTATTTTGTAGAAACAATTCCATTTTTTGTCATTTTTCTCTGTAAATCCATAGCGTTGTCAACTCCAGATTTTAAATTCCTGGAAATTTGGTAGTGGTGCCTGAGTAGGGTGGAGCTTGAGGTGGGCAAGGGCCTCAGCAAGGTAGAATGCAAAATCCAACCTCCAAAATGGCTGATTTCACCACAGTCAGTTTGCCAACCTTTTTATATTTTTGTAAAATGTTTTTAAAATATTCCCATTTATGCATATGTTCTGATACTGCGTTGCCATGTTTATGCATTTGAAAACATTCCAATGGTAACTCTGGCAGGGAGCACTTCCTCCGTTGTGCTGCAGTGTCACCTGACAACCACTCTGGCACATAAAATTCTCATGGGAATTGTACTGCATGGACTTAGAGACCTAATGAGAAAATTCTGTGGGGATACACAGGCATTTGCCTTTCAGACAGCTGCTGAGCTAATGCAAGGTGGCACAGGAAAGACCCTTCTGCTTTACCAGCCTGATAAACTATCAAACAGCAGGTCCCCACCCCCACCATGGTCACTGATGATAGACTGCCATTGCAAGTAACTACTTGTTTGATAGAGTTCCACAGAGAAGCTAATTTTGTTGTCTCGGGAGCATTCAAGGAGGGAATTCCATTGCTTAGCCAATGCCATTCACATTCCAACTAGTTTTGTCCTCAATAAGCATTTCAGTTGCAGCTTCACTTGGAGCAGCAGCCAGTACCTTTATGTCAGAGACAAAGAACGGATTTCTGGGGGAAATCACTGTAAACTATCTGGCTACCAGAGATCCACCTGGAGTTAAGATGAACCCACTTCTATCCTAAGAAAAAGCCACATGAAACACCCAGGTTATTAAGGGTAAAAGGAGACTGAATCAAATTGCATGTTCACATGATCTCTGACACTGAGGGGGTAGAAATCAGCAGCAGGCACCTCAAGCTCCCATTGGTGGATGACGGATTGCAATCAGAAAAGGGGAGGAGACCAAAAACACGCTAACATTTATACATCACAAAAAGACCGTCCTCAGTGCCGTCACACAAGAAAAGTCTCTGTAAAACTAACTGCACCTGCACTGGCCTGTTCCTGTTGTGCTGCTATAGCAGTTTCCATAGGAGGAATGCCCACATGTATGGTCTGCGTACCTTGATGCAGAGACGGCCAATACTGTCCGCCTCCCCAACTGCTGTACCATCCAGTCAGTGTAAGGCCAGGTTGCTGCCAGCTGGGCATTGCCTCCTGGCCATACGACCAGGGGGATACCTGCAGCTCTGTAGCAGCAGAATTCCTGCTCCCCATTCATGCCTACAGTCACACAACATAACTTGATAGTCAGCCAAGCTTGATAGTCAGCCAAACGTTGGTCCTCAGGCCCTGCAGACAAAGCCTGATGGGTTCCTGGCCACAGAGTGGGTTGTTGGTATCCTGGCCCCCGGGAGCCGCAGGTGACCAAGATGAAGAATTGGCATTCCCACACTGGCTGGACACATGTGAACCTGAAAACCACCTCTGATGGGCTTGGTTGTGCTTACCCTCTTGGGGAAAAAAACTTGGCCCATGGATGTTCCCTTCCCCATGGCTGGTGGTCCAAGATGATCCCTACCACCAAGACGGGCCTGCAAAAACCTGATCCAGTCCTGCCCCAATTGTAGGACTGAGGCTGGGATCCACCACATCCCCAAATGATGGGCCTGAAGGTTGTAGAGTAAAATCACCCTCCTGCATAATTGTTAGAACCCGCAGGGGGGCAGGGGGGTGGAAGCCTCATCTCCCCCACCTAGACCCCCCTCTCCTCCATTAAGGTGGACGAGCTGACTGCCACACATCTTAATGCCCCCAGCATCCCATGAATCACAGAGAGGCCTGCTGCTGCTGCATCATAAAATGGGCCTGTCCCATCCCTCGCTCCCAAGGCCCTGCAGCTGCCACCAGCACAACATGGTTCATGGGCAAATGGGGCTTCACTGCCGTGGCCTGCCCTGCCATGGCCTGCCACCTCCCCCCCCCCCCAGCATCCTTTTTCGGTGCCATGGTCACTTGCTCCCCCCTCTTTTTTTTTTTCTTTTTTTTTTTGAAGTGGCAAACACTCCTGCCATAATGGCATGTGAGCGGCTTTGTTTTTGTTTGTTTGTTTTAAAAAAATGCCCAGCAGTGTGTCTACAGTTCCTTTTCCCTTTAAAAAAAAAAAAAAAAACCTGAACTTGCGAGGCAGTTGGGCCAGGAAAAACTGCTCCTCCCACCAAGTGATGCATCTTCGGGCGCCCTGAGGGGGGACAGAGGCTAAGCAACGTCAGGCCGTGCCAATGCACATGCCACCCAGAGAATGCCAGGGCTGGAAGTTCTCTCCCACCAGCCAGGTCCCTGTCAGCGTTCCTCCCCTGCAGCGGCAATAGCCCCTTTAGATAAGTCTTGTCGGCCTTGACAGACACCATGTGGTCACTGGGATGGGGATTTCTGCTTTAACCATAGAAGATAGACAAATTAGAGCTACTCATTTGCCTTCATTTCAAATGATACCCAAGAAGCTACCTCCTAAGATTTTCAAATGAATTCAACAGGTAATGAATGTAACTGAATATTTACTAATTACTCATTTGCCTTTCCCACTGTGGAAAAGCAGATAATGTTGTTCTCCTCTCCTCCATTTTATTCTTTCAATAACCCTGTGTAACCCTGCTAAGAGTGTGTGACTGGGACAAGATCACCCAACAAGTTTCGATAACAGAGTAAGAATTCGAACCTGGGACTCCCAAAGTCATGTCTAACATTTTAACCACTATACCCCACTGGCCATGAATGTGGCCATTATCAAAAGGGGGTTGAACTAGGCGAGTCCAAAATAGACCTGGGGACCGCACAGCCTGAATGAGAGCCTATTACAACTTTTATTGAAATCCAGATGAAAGGGATTAGGACTGGACTTTAAGAGTATGAATAGACCTTCACTATTCCCTGCTTTGTGACAGCACTGAAAATTGATGTGATACTTCTAAATATTATTCATTAAGGCCAAATGAAAACCATGTTGAAAAGATCTTGGTTTGGCAAAAATATCAAGTGCATGCCCTCCAAAGGAAAACAGATACACCCTGTATGTTTTGCATTAAGTGAACAAGGAATTTATAGACTGATAGCAAGCAAGTTAAATGACTGAGCCATTTCCATATGGTCCGAGAGCTTGCCCTGCCAAAGAATGTTTGAAATATTACCTTCTAAATGTGCACTTCCTTACAACCTGGAGTACACGTTTTTCACACCTAGGTGCCCTATTTTGGTATACTGCTATTGTAAAAAAGATGCTCTCCTCCTATCTACTGTAAATGCTCAAGAGTGTAAAAATTCACCTGATCGTATTAAAGAACAAGGCAGCAGACTAGCTGTTCTACATTGTCTAGAACAGGTAAAGTTGGCAACTGAATTCCAACAGAAAACCCCAAAACGATAAGTCTTAATGAGCGGAACAAACAAAAACAGATCAAGGACCAAACCATGGATGACTCAGGCTAGCCCAGTCCCTTTGGATCTCAGACACTAAGTAGGATTGGTTCTGATTAGTACTTGGATGGGAGACCGCCAAAAACATCCAGGATTGATGCACAGAGTTAGGCAACAGCAAACTACATCTGGACATCTCTTGCCTTGAAAACCATTTTGGGTGGCCATAAATCAGCTTTGCCTTGACAGCATATTTCACCACCAAATCTCAAAAGTGCCCAACAGGTATTGCTCGTTTCATCTGAAACATTAAACGGGGAAGAAGACAGATCTAGAATTAAAGGCAGACATGATGAGGAATTAACTTTGAATTAGATTGTGAAATCAATTTCATATTGACAAGAGTTGTCTCACAGTAGAACAGACAGCCTCGGGTTGTGCTGGACGTTCCTTCACTGGAGGTCATGAAGCAAAGATGAGAGGCGCAAATGGACGTGATGCATACTGATTGATGGAGCCGTGTGTTGGACTAGGTGGACTCACACCTGTATCCTCAGTGCTGTCTTAGACAAATGTTTATAATTTCTGAATTAAATTCTGCTGGCACGAATAGTTGTCTGTGTGAGCAGGATAAAGGATATCACTGATGACAATGCTGACAAGATTGAGGAGTCTTTCCCTAAAGGGACGTGCTGCATTGTGCCAGATTATTGCCCACTCAGCAGACAGCGTTTTTGAAGGACATGATTGCCCAAATGGACCAGACTTTCCTGAACATTATTAATTTTAAACATTTGATGCTGCCTGTCCTTGATCAGTGTCCCCGCTGACATCCGTTGAGTGCTTCTGTGATAATTTATGTACTCGACTGAGCAATCCCTGGGTGCTGAACGGCTGAGTTCTACATGCTTGTGTGACTTTTTAAATATAATTAATTGCTTGCTACAGGTGTGTTTTATGTCAAGTCCTGTTTTGCTAAACATAACCAATCCGCATATGTGGCTATACACTGTGACTATGAATTAATAGGTTCCAATAAGAGGGAAATAAGAGCAGACCTGCTGGAGCAGATTGAGAGTCCATGTAGTCCAGTATCCTGTTGCCAGCAGAGTCCTGCCAGGACCTTCCAGGAAGCACCAAAGTAAGTCATGAAGGCCATAGCTATCCCCCACTGTTTGTCCTTCCCTCAGCAACTGGCAATCAGGCCATATTTCCTCGGGATACAAAGGTTCCCTTCAACAACCCTGGCCAATCACCAGGTAGATCTGTCCTTCATGGAATAAAATAAACTAAAATCCTTCCGTGCTTTGCAAATGGGATGTAGATGGCAGGCAATGGCAGGTACAAGCTGGGAAACAGCCAAGCTAAACCTAAAAATGGATGCTGGATGGCATACTTAATAGTGTGATAGGAGGTATTTTCAGCCATGGCTTTTATTGTCAATCTGTAAGTGGATCTTGTACTGGCAACCTCCTTTTAGAAAATTCTCAAAGATCTTCTTGGTCTAGCCTCCAACACAAGCCAGTTTATTTATTATGCCAGAAAAGCACCTTGAAGGTTTATCAGTTTGCACATGGGCACCAGTTGTCTTTGGCTCTACTGGCTAGGTTGTGCTAAGCAGTCACAGCAAATCATATCCCCCCCAGGAACAAAACCACAGTGTTTTCCTCCACTAATTTACCCCACAAATGACTTGGTGGTTCAAGATATGAATCCATTTCCTTATGGACGTGTGTGTATATTTGCAATCAGTGCACTCATCTTCTCCAGCAACACATCTCCCCTAATTGTTCTAATAAGTACTCCATAGGACATCTAGTACATTCCATGGAAATGCCAAAGGCATGTCTTATCTCCCAGCCGGTGTTAGTATTGTACTAAGAATAATATACAGATTACCTTCCTTTCAGCAACTGAAAAGGTCTTCCCACTCTTGTTCCCATTTCTGCAGGGGTTGTAGGATGATTGCTTTCCTCTTGGGGGTATTTGAGGCAAAAATATAAAGACTGAACAGTATAGAATACTCTACTTCAGCTTTTTTCAATTTTTTTCCAGTTGAGAAACCCCTGAAATATTATGCAGCCTTTGAGAAATGCCACAAGTATCACAATCATGCAAAATATGATTGGGAAAAAGCTGTATATACACCCACCCCGGGTCCCTTCCTTTCTTACACCCTTCAGGCCCATCATTGGCCAATTTGGGAGGGGACCCAACATGACCATATAAAAGGCTTTTTCAACCAGGGTTTTGTGTAACCCTGGGGTTTCTTGAAAATGCTGGAAGGGCTTCCCAAATGGGGGGGAGTTAATTGATTTTTTACAGATTTTTAAAATGAATAAATTAATAGATCAGCGGTTCTCAACCTGGGGCTCAGGATCCCTTTGGGGATCAAAAGACCCTTTCACGGGGGTTGTGGCAGGGCAAGCAGCTTGGCCGGGTGGGGGGCACCACCACTGTTGACAATCCTCCTGCAGGTGGCAAAAAGTGAGATCAGCATGATGGGACAAGAGGCAGAACTGAATTGAGAAAACCCGGGGGGGAAATGGGCTGTGGAATGTATAAGCATAATGGGCTGTGGAATGTATAAGTAAGAAGCTTCCCGGGCCGCAAGCTTGTGGCCTGGGAAGTTTTTTACTGCGGGGGGGGGGGGCGGGGAGAGGGAGCCGTGGCCCGCAGGTTGGGGACCACTGCTGTAAACGAACAATTGCATAATTTTTTGGTTGGGGGTCACGACAACATGAGGAACTGTATTAAGGGTTCGCAGCATTAGGAAGGTTGAGGACCACTGGAATTGAATCATAGAATCATAGAATTATAGAATCATAGAGCTGGAAGGGGCCATACAGGCGATCTAGTCCAACCCCCTGCTCAATGCAGGATCAGCCCTAAGCATCCTAACAGATAGATAGATACAATACATGAAAGAATATATGACATAAAACCGAACATTTAATATCACAAATTAGGACTGCTAGCAACTTAATCCGATGCAGTCCTACATAAAACATCCTTCAACCGCCTCCTAAAGATTGCCCATGAGGGGGTTGGGTGCACTTCCCTGCAGAGGTTCTTCCATAATTGTGAGGCTGCCTCTGAAAAGTCCCTCCAGACAACTTTCTTTGATTGATGGGGCACTCAGCAAGGCCACTCCCTGTGAACTTAATTTAATTATTTTATTTTATTTATATACCGCCCTTCCCGAAGGCTCAGGGTGGTTTACATTAAACGGGAACAATACAATTAACTTGGTTCCCGGTCTGGAACATAAAAGGGAAGATAATCCTTTAGACACCCTGGTCCCAATCCATTATGGTTTTCTCCTGTGTGGCATTTATTCAGTGCTCTAATGTGACATTAGCACCTTTTCCTTTAACTGGCCATTTGGCCATATATTCCAACAGCGCCGAGGACCTACTGAACTCTGATTTTATTGTGCTACTTCAGACCAACATGGCTACTCATTTGAATCTTTTCATAAGCACAAGAGACAGAGATGCAGAGGACCATGATGAACAACTACTCTTATGTAAGAAGAATAGTTCATCTGATATAAGCATGCCTTTAGGTATTTAAGATACAAACCGTCTTCACTCTATGGATCAACATGTGCACATGTAGATTTCCTCTATTGAACCAGACCACTGGCTGGCCTATTATGGTCAATATCATGTCCTCTCTCTGGTAGGTGCTCTCCGGGGTCTCAGACCAGAGGTCTTTCACATCCCCCCACCTGCTTCTTTTGTCTGAAGATGCTATCCTTTGAACTGAATAGAATTGGGGGAAAAACCCATGATGCAGTACAGGCACACAACCGATGAAATGACACATGCTGAAAGACCAGAGGTGTCCTTGTCTTTTGCAAAGTCAGTGTGGAAAGTTTGGCCCATTCCCAAAAGTAGTATGTCAATGGCTCCTTGATCACTTCGCTAGAAATCCCCCTTGACTGAGGCCTTTTTAGCCATCTTCTCTAGGGGTGCATCTAAAGGCAGCATCTCTGAGAACCCACTCTCGAACCACCCTTCATTTAACTTCTGCAGCTATCATTGCAAGAAGGACTTTCCCCTATCTTTCTACAAGCCCTCTTGGTGAAAATATATTGGGGGGTGGGGAGGGGATTGGTCTAGTTATCCGAGAAGCACTTTGGCTAATTGAGAGCTCACTTGAGCTCCTAGCATTTGCAACACCCACTCCTGCTTCAAAGGAATCCCCCCCAGGTGTAAATAATTAAACAGCCATCACACCACCAGAGAAGCATGCTTAGAGGGGGAGCAGGGAGTTGTAAATGTTCTTTGTTTTAGGTTCCCCCCATTCTGTTCTCCAGGCTCCTCTTTTAAAAGCTGGCCCTTCCCTCCTTCCTGTATGTAGCCACTACATTGTAGCAGAGCTTCCATTCCATCATTGTGACATCTGCAAAAGCACCCCCACACTAACACACACACACACACACAAAGAGAGAGAGAGAGAGAGAGAGAGAGAACACAGCTTGTATAGAGTAAGATGCATTCTCATTTTCTGGTTTTTGTAGCCATTTCAGGGCTTTGTAACTTGCTATCACTATTCTGTTCAATAAGAAAGAAAAGGACAAAGATGGCCAAAGTAGGGGAGATGTCTGTTCCTAGCCTTGATTTAACCTCCTCCCCAACACACCAGCTGCCAACTTTTAAACTGGTCTCTCTAACTGACCCTTTAATATCTTACAAGGAAAGGCTGAAGACAGAGCCTGGAAAAAAATATACATGAAGTGGAGAAAACAATTGAAGGTTTTCTCCTCTGCCATAACACTAGAACATGAGGTCACTCCGTGACACTGATGGGCAGAAAGAACAGGACAACAATTCTTTACCCCCAGTCCGCACATTTTATTTATTTATCATATTTGTATACCACCCTCCCCTAAAGCTCAAGACGGTGGGATAATGCACTTTCAGTGTGCTTTTGCAACTGCATTTCCCTGTGCAGAACAGGAAAAGTCTGCTTCTAAAGTGCATTGGAAGTGCCTTATCCACCATGTGCAGAAGTAAATCCTGGGATTCACCACCAGTGGACACAGCAATAGATCGTTTCAAAGAGAGGGCACTTTCACACACAATCAAGTGGACCTTTTTAAGGTGACCAGATTGTCCCACTTTTGGAGGGACATCTGGGGGCACCTGGCAAATTGTACATACGTTGAAATTTTAAAAAATATTTATTACAATACTATTTTTGCTTTCTATATGTTCTATGCAACTTTTTGTTGCTCCATATAGACCAAATTTTTAATCAAGAACCCCCCCAGTCAATGGTGTCCTGCTTTACCAATGTTAAAATCTGGGTCACCTTACCTTCAGTCCACTTCCAGTGCATTTCGCAACTGGATTTTGCTGTGCAAAATGGCAATATCCACTTGCAACCATTCACTAAAGTGGATTGAACCTGTATCCCTTGGCATGTCGGAAGGCACCCAGTGATTAGATGGATTCATGGTTACTAACCATGTGAGCTCAGGAGAATCTTGTAGAGGGACAATATGAGCCCATGTCAACAAAATTAAACAGAAATCCAGCAGCACGTACTTTGAACCTAACCTTGAGCTGCTGTGAGACGAGAAAGGTCCAACTCAGAGGCATTTGTGAAAAGTGTTCTCCCTCTGCTGGAAACAGGGTTGCATAACAATTTATTCCTTTCCCTCTACTTGTTTACCTTTTTTTCCCAGCAATAAAAGCCCTCTGCTGGGAATGCCTCCGTTGCAATGCCTTGACTGCATACGACATTCTTAATGGTCTTGTATTATTCAGATGTGTTATGTTTATATACATAGGCCACTTTCCCATTTTCTGCACATCGGGTGGATCAGGAATATGGAAGGGAACTTCTCTTGACATAAGCAGTCCAAACGGTTGTCCTACAGTGTGTGCTACAATGCTGTTTACAATGTTGTTAGAGGGAGTTAAAAGACATTGGTGGGACAGTACACTAGACTTAAATACTGTTTTAAGATGAAAAAAATATGAAATGGTAGGTGGAAAACATGTTTAAGTAATAAAAGATAAGGTCTGGAAAGTATGTCCTTGAAGAAAGGTTTTTTAATGTTTTAATTACAGTGTTCTTGAAAAATTAAACATTCTGCTGAGAGTGGATCCAGACTGGGAAACTCCTGGAGATTTGGAGATGACCCTGGGGAAGACAGGGATCTCAGTAGAGTACCATAGAGTGCCCCAACCTAAACAGTCCATTTTCTCCAGGGGAACTGATCCCTGTAGGCTGGAGATACACTGCAATTCCAGGGGATCCCAGGTTCCACCTGAAGGCTGGCATCAGCACTGTTAATTCCCGACTTAACTTAGGGCAACCCCTCATGGGCAAGGCAAGAGATAAGCCAAGGTCTTCCTCTGCACAGCAGCCCTGGTTTTCCCTGGTGGTGTCCCATCCTTGTTCAATAGTGCTGTCCTTGTTAAATACTGAACCTCTGTGAAACTTCTTAATGAGCTCTTTCCCACGTTTTCCTGAATTTTTTGTCTATCTTGTACCATTGTTAATAGGTTTTTATTGATTCAATAAGTAGATTTTTATTTTATTCCTTTTATTTACTCTTTTTGGGGGGGATTAAAAAGGTAAAGGTATCCCCTGTGCAAGCACCGGGTCATGTCTGACCCTTGGGGTGACGCCCTCTAGCGTTTTCATGGTGGACTCAATACGGGGTGGTTTGCCAGTGCCTTTCCCAGTCATTACCGTTTACTCCCCAGCAAGCTGGGTACTCATTTTACCGACCTCGGGAGGATGGAAGGCTGAGTCAATCTTGAGCCAGCTGCCGGGATTGAACTCCCAGCCTCAAGGGCAGAGCTTCAGACTGCATGTCTGTTGCCTTACCACTCTGCGCCTCAAGAGGCTCTTTTGGGGGGATTACCCCACCAAAAAGAAGCCCCTTTGTGCACGGCCTTGTTGGAGGTGAAGGAAAATTTGCAGCAAGCACATCAGGACTGTAATAGGAGGAGAACTAGCAAGGTAGCTGGGTCAGCTCTTTCTGTCTACCTTTGTCTGGTCTGCTCTGCTGGTATCCTTAAATTACCTGCCTTGATCTTAGGGACTGCCTTCCATTCAGTTGTTTCTCCCCCTCCCCACTTCCAAGGGGGAAACAGATGTTCTCTGCCTCTCCTGAAGCCTCTCCTGAAGCATGCTCTCACATTTGTCTGTGCGGCTTCGGTATTTGCTCCTTAGAAGCCAC
This sequence comes from Paroedura picta, assembly GCF_049243985.1. NCBI lineage: Eukaryota > Metazoa > Chordata > Lepidosauria > Squamata > Gekkonidae > Paroedura > Paroedura picta. The sequence goes on from NC_135378.1 coordinate 66,992,942, forward strand.
TTTATCTAAAATGAGACTTATTTTTTTTAATCTTAGGAAGTCATGCAGTACACCTGATCCTTGCAAATAGCATTTCTTCAACATGCATAGATTGGGGGTGGGGGTGGGACACAATTATAGACGGTATGCAGGTGACGCGGCACACATGGAAGAGAATGTGTATAAATTCCCTGAACAGTGTATATCTTTGTAAACTTCTCATTATGTACTAATTGGTGAACAGAGGCTCTGCCATGGAGCAGATTTCCCCTTCCATGCTAGCGCTTTGTAAACCAGAACAGTGAAACTCTATCCCCATCCCCTCCTGCCAACTTTCCAGTGCTCCATACCAGGTACTTAGTGACAATAAGTCCCAACTACATGTTACACTGCCCTTGCAGTACATATAGGTCACCACATTACTCAGTTCTGGGAGTAACTCATAGATAAGAGTGGAAAAGTCTAATGGAATATAGCAAATTTTATCCAGGCCCTGAGAGAGTAACAGTTAGGTATAATGCGGCAGTGCATGTGCTAACAGATGAAAGTAGGGATGTTTACATTTAATTTTTCTGGTCTTGAGAAAGTCCCACTGGAAGTTGCATCTGGGTCCTGAATGGAATCCAGAGAGCATGGTCCGTGTTCTTTCCATCACATCTGTTCCATATTTGCAGACTGCCAGAGAACAAGGATTCACCATGTAGCTTGTTCTTGCAGGCCAAAGAGCTCCTGGTGTTGAAATGTATAGAACTTGGGGTAGTAAAATATCCATTTTGCGAGGTGTGCTTTTACTGCTCCCACCAGTTTAAAGGAACACATCTAGGTCATAAAATATCGGCCCAATTGCCAACGAAATCCCGCGTCTTCTAACTGTAGTGAGTATCTGTTTTCACTGAGGCACAGTGAAAATTTTTGTCCTTTCCTGTTCCCATCATAGCCCAGCACTGTTCTCATTCAGCTGAAGAAAAGATGGAAAAATGTGTTTACAACCCTAACACCTCCCTAGAAAAATATGTGACAGTATTTAGTCATCTTTTCAGGGGGGGGGGAAATGGGAATGTGGGATGTAATTCTTTGAGCATTATGACCAGTTTGCTTTTGCCAACTGAGATAGTGGGCCCCTAAGCCTTTTATGGCAAGTAGCCTATCAGACAGAAACCCATTTCAAAGATTCGCTAAACCGGGGCTTGTGGATTTAAGCCGCTTTTGTTTAGTTAGCGTTATTTCAACTTGAATGAAAGCAGCTGAAATCCTGGTTTTCTGCCCGGTTTGGTGGTGAGATCATGTTGCTTGTTTTTCCTAGCAGGGCCCTACTGAAACCAGCCCGCATGTACAAATACCATGGCTGTGATTGATCAGCTCCAGGTACAGCCCCGACACGTGCAAAGAATTCATACTCTCTTCTACAAGATGGACTTTAGAAGGGAAATACGGACTGTTTTCTTGTTCTAGATAACACAAAGTTCCTGTGGATCTGGGCAGCAGTTAGGAAACACACACAATATCTTGGTGTGAGGAGAACATTGCATATTTTCTATGATCGTATCCTATCCTACACCCAGCTCGGTGTAGTGGTTTGGGGCACAGACTTCTAATCTGGCAAGCCAAGTTTGATTCCCTGCTCTCCCACATGTAGCCAGCTGGGTGACCTTGGGCTCGACACAGCACTGATAAAACTCTTCTGACTGAGCAGTGATATCAGAGCTCTCTCAGCCTCACCTACCTCATAGGGTGTGTGTTGTGGAGAGAGGAAAGGAAAGGTGATTGTAAGCTGCTTTGAGACTCCTTTAGATAGTAAAAAGTGAGGGAAAATACCAACCTTTCTTCTATGTATCACTAGAAGTGGGATTTTTTCGGATTAATAATATTGGTGGAAGGCACAATGAGATAGCATTAAATTAGTACAGAAATATACCTAGTACTGATTTTTTTAAGTCAGCAAAAAATAAAAATAAAAAATAAACACCACTCTGGTGGTGAAAATGGTGGGCATGGGAGAAGGAGGCATTAATGCCATGAATGTTTCTGTATTTGCAATGGGAAAAAGTGCACCATTTCTAACTGAACAGAGCCTACTTATGCCCTATTTTGAAACAGTGTTTTCAAAGTATAGCAAATGGTTTTGCTTCCTCCAGGTTTGAATGACCTTTTGAAGCAGTGATATCAGAACATGCAGGAAGGAGGAGGGAAAAAGAGAGCTCCTAGTGGAAAAGGCCAGAACTTGCCACTGGCCCGTTTTCTACAAATTCTAAACCTCTACTTCTTGCTACTTTATATTCCAATGACTGATCTGCCAACCCTTCACTACAATCTTTTCACTTTCCTTTGTCGAAAAGTGACTGTTTTGTTATATACATTCTTTGAAATGAATTATTCGCTAGAAACAACTGTTTCAAGAACATAATGAGCACCTTTCTCTCCGTGCTTTTACCACCCTGGGTGGCATGGAGTGGTTAGAGGGTGGTCACACCTGCAGTTGCAGTTCTGACATCACACACCGGGGAGGGGGGGAGTTTGCAGCTTTCTAACATCTGAGAGTATTTTTGACCTTAAAAATGCTTATATTAGGTTCAGTCAGAAATCTTATTGTTGTTGACAATGTTCCTGTTGCCCTAACCAGGGTTGAGTCTCCACAAGGCTTTTTATCCACTCCCAGCTCAAATAAATCCATCCCATCTATACTGAATTCAGTTTCCATTTTGATTTTGGGCACTTTAAATTTTACTTCTGTAACATGAAATATTGATCCACAGTGACCCTACCTGTCCCTTGTGATATCCAGGAGTGGATATAAGCCACGATATTTGAAAAACCACCACTAGTGCAAGTGTAGATTTCTGCTTTTTGCAAATTAACTTCCTGCTCTGTGCCTGCAATGCTGACATAGCAAAGCAGTCTTGCCTGATTGGTCATGGTGTCAGTTCAAAAGCTTCCTGGATCCCAGTTACAAGGCTTCCTCTTTTAAAGTGACTGCGCTCCAGAAGCCCACACTTCTCTCAACAGAGATTTGCCTCAATTTTTGAGAGGCAGCTGCTGGCTCAGGAGTCAAAAGAGAAGAAATAAAGCACTAATGCCGCCTGGACTTCACCCGACCCCACCCCTCGTTAGTTCAGGAAAGATAGTTCAGCTTCATGACCACTACTTTCCTCCCCCCCTCTGAGCTTCTCCAATCAAGTGTAGTAGTCTTTCTCTTTCAATTTGGGGGGGGAGGAGGAAGACCCAGGTTCAAATCGCTCTGAATTCAGCAGGATCGACAACAGTAAAAACAAAGTGCAGCCTAGGAAAGCTTAGGCCAGCCTTAGGGAAGGGCTGTACACAAATGCAATAAATAAAAAATAAAATTATGATCAGGTAATAATTTTATTCTGCTTTCTACAATGAACTGTATTAGGAATACCTTATATGAAACCTTAGGCTTTTTGGAGTAACAAAGGTATAACCAAGGAAGGCTCTGCAGGAGAAAGAAACAGCAAACTCTGTTTCTCATTTGCCTTGAAAGCCCCTTGTCTGGGTCAGCTTAAGTCGGTTGTGACTTAACAGCATGTATGTCCGTAAAGAGAGATTTTTATACAAAGTCCAAGCCATGAAGCCCTTATATCAAGGTTCTAACCATGGGGAAAGGGGGGAACCCACTGGATAAACACTAAAAAATACTACATGCAGAAACAGATCACACTAGAAACCATATTTAATTAGAAGAGCAAGAAGGGAGGGAATTCTCTGCAACAATGAACTTACATGAAACTGATGTTCCTCCTGTTAGACCACTGGTGCATCTAACTCAGTGCTACGTAGTTTGACACTGTCCACCAGCAGTTCACCAGCAGATCTTTTCCATTCCAACACCTACCACTGGAGGTCCTTCTAAGTGGAGATGCCAGAAAGAGAACCTGGAAAGAATGTACAGTCCAGCTGCGTGTTCCCATGGCCCCTCAGCAAACAGCATTGTTTGAGAATAACTTCCATTCCCTTGCCTTCAGAAAAGTTTCAGGTCCAAAAATGCATTCTGTGTGCTCAGCTGAGCCTGGATATAACAGTCTCTCTTTGACCTTGATTCCCAAATGAGTGTTTTTTCAAGTGGTGTATTAAAACTATTGGTACCTGAGGTTTTGTGGATGCTTCAGTTAGAATTATAGTGAGGCTTGCTGAAAATTAGTATCTGAGTCATAACAGTAGAAGAAACTGGGGTCCAGCGTGTCTGGAAGGGAATCTGAAGGCCAAAACTGTTTTATTTGTTGGTCAATGGTCATGTATTAACATGTTTGATATACACATAGGTCTTTTCTTTATGGATAAAGTTTGTAAAATGAGAAGAGATATCCAATTAGTTTCCATATTTATTTCTGACTCAATTTTTTCATTTTTTTTAAATAAAGAAAATAAATGGAATATAAGTTTAAACATCAATTTGAATGTCTGTAGCTTCTGTTCTGAAGTCATAATGCTTCTGGGTGACCAACAAGACATTGATTATGGCTGAATGAGTCCCTCATTAGGGATGACTCTCTCACCACTAGGGAACGGCTTTGGAGTGTCTCTGATAATCATCAGGCCCTGATCTGAAAGGAGTAGAGACATGCCTTGAGAGAGAGGACCTAGAATAAGGGTTCAGTCCTATGGTGAACATGTACTTAGGAATAAGGTACACTAAGATCGGCGAAACTTACATCTAAGTAAACAATGGTACTGTCATTTGTTAAGTGATCCAACTTATTTCAGTAGAACTCCTTAGACCAATGTCATTTCCTATAATAAAAAGTGGAGCTGTCACGCATTTAAAGAAATCAATGGATTACATCTATATACATCTACATATTAATAAAATGTACCAGAAGAAAAGGTATACTTTCTTTTTAGATGATGCAAGCATGTGCCACAACAGGCACTGTTTTAAAACAGGCAGCCTCTCCAGCATGAGGGTTAAAAGAGAGCGTGTAGTGTTGAACAATGACCAGAATGCCCTGGGCTCAAATCCCCACTCTGACATGAAACCAATTTGATAATCTTGGCTTTTTCAGAAGGGTAGAAGAAGAGTTGGTTTTATATCCCACTTTTCACTACCTGAAGGAATCTCAAAGTGGCTTATGAGCGCCTTCCTTTCCTCTTCCCAAAATACCTTGTGAGGTAGGTGGGGCTGAGAGAGCTCCAACAGAACTGTTCTACATAACAGCTCCAGCAGGACTGTGGCTAGCCCAGGATCACCCAGCTCTCCTACTGGGGCCTTAAAGATGATCAGCAGTAATTCCAGCATCAGTCTTCGTGAGTCAGAGCTCAGTTCCTCAGATGCAATGGAAAGAAAGAATATCGTGTTCCTCATTTTTATTCAGAAATGAAAGAACTTGCAAATTTTTTAGATATATTTTTTCCACTTTGTGTACATGTAATCATACTGACTGATTTGTATTTTTATTTTGTTACAGATTTGTGTTTATGCATATTTTCTCCTATTATTGCTGACAGAAATGTGGAAACGTCTCTAGAGTAATTGGTCGTAGTTGTTGGTTTTCTGTTTCTTACAAATTAGAAAGACTGAATGTTTGATGTAGCAAAGTAGTTCTGAAGAAAATATCAAAATGGAATGATAAGCTGGAGAAGCAACCATTTATACTGCACTTATATGCCTTTGAATTTGCTATATCTTCTGTTTTGGGATTTTTGATAGTAGTGATCTTTTATTTACAAAAGGAATGTCCTTGTTTGTTTGATTTTTGCCATGATCCATACACATGGCTTGATATCTTTTCATTTTCTAAGATGGTACCAGCCATCCAGTGCTTGTGCCAAGCATAATTAAAAAATTAAAAAATTTTTTTTTAATCTGCTCTCTGGTTTAGTTGATGGGGAAAGGTTAGCTGACTAAACATTCAGATCCTAGTACAAAGTAATTTTTTAAAAAATATCACTGCAAAATAATTCTATCCCGATCACTGGCAAAAGACTAAAAAGAACCTCTATGTAGAATACTAAGTTTCTGAAGTCTGTTAATTTTAATTTTGTATTAAAATGTAAACTGGAAATCCTTATGTGGAAATTATCGCCTTCCCCCAAAAAGTCTAATTTTTAAAAATATAAGCAACTTTACAGACTTTATGGAGGCAATCTAGGCAAACAACCTGGGATAATTATCAGTTCCAAAACTGACTTTCATCTAGGGTTGTTGGTTTCTTCCCTAGCATGAGCTCTCATTAAAGACTTTTCCCATTCAGGCAGCCCTAAAGGACCACGTTTTCTTTTGCTTTTCTGCAGAGTACAGTATAAAGTTCTCTAAGCTGACCTCAAGCATTTGCCACGAGACACATGACTTCTTCCATCTTAGTCCTGAATATGTCCTGACTAGTGCAGGAGATGGGATACTACCCTAGGATGGCCTTATCCCTACAGGCTAAAGGATGTTGCTATAAATGGTACTATAAATATGTAGAAACGTATTTTTTTCAGGGCATGCGAAATGTATGGACTTTAATTAGCATACGATTTCCTCTTTTGGAAAAAACCAAAACAAAACCCCATGCTTCTGCCTGGTTCAGGAGGGGAACAGTCAATGCTGGTCAAGGGATCGATCTTTTTGTTATGTTTTTTAAACAACTCAAATTTTCATTGCAAGATAACTGCTTCATTCAGAGCTTCCTGGTTTGTTAATGAGGAGTTAGACGCTGCCTGAATACACGCTTGGCTGCCCCTGAAGAAGCTGTTCTGCTCATTTCTTAATGGGATCAAATGGATTGCCTAGATCCCATCAGATTCTGGAAGACTATGCGGTTTTATTTGGATTATATTTCAGACTGCTTGGGGAGCCCTTAACCAGAGAACCGCCCCCCCCCTCTGGAGAATCCCCCCCCCCCGATGCCACCATAGTGTATATATACTATATTCACACAGATGTTAGTTATAACACCATAATTCAGAAGATCATTCAAATGCATCATAGCCTCTAGCGTAGTGTTCTCTGGTTCAATTTACCTGCTGGCTGAAGTTAGTACAGCTGGCCTTTGAAGTAGTGTGAAGAACATATTAACACCGGGAGATCATCTCAAGAATGTTCCCAGGGCTTCCGGCATGTCCAGGGCAAGTGGGCAGCATAGCATTTGTCTGAGTGCCTCTTCCATGTTCTTTTAAATGCCGTTTCCAGAGATTACACATTTCCCCTATCTAATGATCCCTCCCAGTGTCCAACTCTTTAAGTTGCCTGTGTTTGCTGACTGCACGAGATTGGAGACCGAGGAAGCTGCCTTCCAAAAGAGGCTTAGGGGCAGGCATGCCATTTGAAGCTGCTGAAAGCCACCCTCTGATTTACAAGACTGGATCTTCCGGCTATCTGAGTCTGACACAGAGGGGGGCCTGTCCGGTGGCTTCTTTGCAGGCAGTCATGAGTCCAGGTTTTGGCAGCTCAGGCTGGACAAAAAAGTGGAAAGAAAAAGAAGAGAGTTTTTTTTTTAACACCCCCCTTTTCACTACATAGAAGAGTCCCAAGGCAGGACTTATAAGCATCTTTCCCTTCCTCTCCCCATAACAGAAAGGGGAGAGAAGAGAGTCTTGTCTAACTGTTCTATTGCCCACTCAGTCTGTCTCTTGCAGAGGGAAGCAGAGAGGATGTACGTTCAAAGGAGCAGGACATCTCCAATGAGCCAATCAGGATACAGGAGAAGAATCTTTGAATAACAGCAGAAAGTTCCTGATCTAAATATGCCAACTACACATCTCCTCCAATGTCCCCTGTAAGACATTCCTCTTCACCTGTCATCCTTTCTCCATACGGGTTGGGATTTTGTGGTTCTACTAGTCAGCTACCTCATAATAGTTTATTGGTGAGATGAGAAAGGGTCACCCTGTTCTTCTTGCTGCTCAGTTTACCAGGAAGGAATTCCACTACTGATAAAGAACATCCCACTTACATGGTTCTGAGAGGCAGAAATAGCCAAGATCTTCAGTCTCGTGGTCTCTTGGTTCAACAGGTCTCTCTTTGATATGGCTGTCACACTCCACTGCAACTATTAACTGTAAAAGAGACAAGATACAAAGGCCTAGTTAGAGAGAGTCATATCTACTTAAAGGTTACATATGCAGGCTTTACTGAAATGTATAGGAGTTGCATAACTAACAGACTAATCCTACACAGAGGCCTATTCCGCACAAGGATCAATGTGGCAAATTGCTTGCAGAAAGAAATAACGGAATTTAAAATAGCGGAATTCGGTGTAACACATACCTGCCTTTGTAGTGGAATCCAGTAGCGTTTCAATAGTTTCCCATAGGTTCCCCACTAGAAAGGAAGTGATTTTTTCCGTGCTTTGTCCCGCCCCTGTTCGTCAATCAAACGAACAGCCAATGGGCGGTTATTATCATGCTCCAGAAAAGGCCCTTTTCCTTTAAGAACAGGTTTTTTAAAAAAAAGAAAAACACACGTTGCAACGAATATGCCTTGATTCCTTGCTTCGTAGAGACCCATCTAGCTGGCAACTGGCATGTGAGCTGCCAATTCATCGTTGCCGTGCTCCCCCAAATGGGAAAAAAAATCCCCCCCCCCCGTGCACAGGCGCGATTTTCGGCCGAAAATTAAGGGAACTTGCAAACGGAGCTGTATTGTGCTTGGTGACTTAGGGGAGCTTTAAAGCAGCTCTGTGGAGGGACTGCAGCCAGAGAAGCCTCGCTGGGTGAATGAAGGCTCGCCGGCTCGTTGCTCTCCGCTTGCTCTGAGAAAAAAAAATGGCGATCGCTTCGCCGAAAGTTCAGAGGAGAGAGCCAGGGGGAGGGACTTTGCTGAAACCGCAACAATGGGAACGCACAGAACTTTTTCGAAACTGTTGCAGATTATTTGCAAGAGTGTAGTGCTTTCCAGAGGGTGAATCCACTTTTGGCGATTTCCCTGGATGCGCTACAACGAAGCACTTTCCGCGGATCTGTTTCAGGAGTGCGGCAGATTGTGTGTGACGTCATGCGTAACTGCTAATTAGTAGTGTTTACAATTTGCCACACTCCTGCTACATTTAACTTGTGCGGAATGGGCCAGAGTTTTGTTCTTTTAAGTCTACTGAACTTAATAGTCTTAGATCGCCTTAGAATCCTACTAGCAACTGTTTAAATGAGATTTGCACAATAGAACTCTAATCTAGCTATACTGATTTAGAGCACGCCCTCCAACACTGCCAATTTCAGAAGGTCCATAAAGTTTGTTTGCTTCAGGTTTATTCATAAAACTCATATGGAAAGCACTGTACAAACGTTTTCCTGTTTCCACTTGAGTTTCTTGTACATTCAAAGATCTTCTCAAGCCCTGGTCTCTATGTCCCAAACTGCAGAAGGGAGGCGGTTGGAGGCTGGTGACTAAAGACAGGGCTTTTCAGTGGTGACACCTGGTCTTCGGAAGGCCCTCACCATTGAGGTTCACCTGGCATCACTTTTCCTTTAGGCCAAGCATTTTGTTTTACCCAGCCTTCTCTCAATCACTTTTAGCTATGCCTCTATCCTAAGGACTGTTTGATAACTGTAGGCTGTTCAGTGTTAACTTCATATCATTTTTATGCTTTTCAATGGCTTCTTGGGTGGTTTCAGTGTTTTTTGCTATATTTTAAAAATGGTGTTGCCATATCGGATGCACCAGTTTCCACCAATTCTTCCCTGAGGACTTGGGAAAACCACCTCAAACAGGAGCTAGTACTCAATGCCAGGGAGTGCCACCACAAAAAAATCCCTGGAGGACTTGCATATTCCTGAACTGGTAGGCCATCCAGTTCCAGTTCTACATGTCCACAATGCTGCCCTACTTTCTCTCTCAGCTGTGGGTACGTGGCAGGCCTCAACAAGCTTTTCACTCCACTGCCCTGCCAAATTTCTCCAATAAATCCTCATAAAGCAACAATTTCCAAAGTAATTATTTTTGTTCTAAATCTAAACGGCATTACCCATTGTCCTGGTCCCTTGATAATCATTACCACAAGTAGGAATATTCATTTTATGATCTGTTTACTATTCCGTGTCTCTCTCTAATGGATTCCTCATCTCCCATATCTTACCAAAGACTAGGTCCAACGCGGCAACTGTCCGAAGATGTGCCATCATTCTTGGTGGACAACACCTTCCATCAGCTTTACAGATGTTCTAGTAAAAAATTACAACCCTCCTTTCATGGGGCTCCCCATCTGGATCTAAGCATCGGGGCCCAATATGGAAGATATCAAACCATCTTTTCATCAAGCATTATTCAGATCTGTGTCCTCAACAGTTCCTTGACTAGAAGCCCATACAAGTTCACCACTTCTGCTCGGTTTGCTGCCATTAAATTCAGATGAGTTTTACATCTCTCAAAATCTCTTCTGCCTCTTATGTTCTGGTCATGCTCTGATTCTTTTGCTAGTGCTTGGAGCCAGCTGTTGGACTCCAGAATTGCAGAACTAGGTTTTTCTATTCAAGGCTTAAATGAGCTATGACTTAATAAAGCTTGTATTTAGATTTTTTAAAAAGAAAAGAAAGAAAAGCTTGAATTACTTAAAGGGGAATATCTTCTAACTAATGCCAGACAAATTCACTGTCTATTGCATTTGAGCTTTATGGCCCTAACACCTTTGCCAAAAATAAGCATCTTCATTTTCTTAGTGTTCCCTCAAATTGCTCTTTTTTCTACTTGGCCTGTTTTAATATGCTACCAATCTTAGAATTTTCTATCGTCTAAGTCTTTTCAATTTTAGGTTTTCCAACATCCCATATGGCCAAAGAATTTGTCCATGTGGGCTTCAGGCCCCTGAAGCCATAATACGCTGTTACTTCTCAATCAATTTCTATGGTAGTTCAAGAGCTGTCCCAATAACCCAATTTCTTTTATGGTCTCCAATTATTCAGACAATTATCACATACTGTATCTCCTGTCTGGGAATGAAATTTGCACCATTTTGGCTATTGCCAAATATATTTCAGCAGTGATTGTCTATTCCAGAAGCAAGTCTGTTGACTTTTCAATACATTTTCATCTAGCCTGTGTTAAAATTTGTGCATATCCTTTCTTTTAAATTCAAGAATAATATTTTGTACCTTTGCACATTAACTTTTAATTTTTGTATAAAAGTTCATGCATGATATTGACTTTCAAGAATAAAATAATAACTTGTTTGATTTGGTTGTATTATTTTAGCTAAGAGTTATCTCGAACAGGTCTCTGGAGAGGTGAGAGATGCATTTTCTAAACAAATTAACATCCCCGCCTTTCTTTCACCTTAGAATTTCACAGTTTGGGATTCTATCAGCTGCAGCTAATCACTTCCCAAAGCTTCCTGCAAAGCAAATGCAGATGACCGAGCCAACAACGAACAAGCATGCCACAACAGATCAGGCTAAATCTGACTTATTGTCTCAGCCCACTATTTAGACATTTAATTAACCTCTGCACTCAACCAAAATTACGTTAGCAGCTGGGATTAACGGTAGCAACAGCTGATGCAGCCTTATCAGTTCCAATCAGGTTTGGATGCACAAGGTGACTGCTCTTCTAACACTCCCTTCTCCTTTCCGCCTCTTGCCCAGCAGAGAGATGGCAGACTGCAAGCAATGCAAAACTGTAATGTGAAGACAACTGTACCCTGACAGAGAAAGGTACACAGTTGGGTCCCACGTGAAAGATAATGAGTATCATCAGGCAATCTCAGCTGGGGCCTGTCTCATTCCCTGGGCTACACTCCTTAGCCGCCCAAATAAACAAAGCTATGTCTGATACAAAGGCATTCCCACTGCCTGGGATCCCTGGGTAGCAGGCAGAACATTTGGGCTTGTTATGCACACAGAAGCTTTCTGACCAGGATGGGAGCAAGCAGGCATGTTTGGCTGCAGGACTGCAGCTTGGATCTCTAGGAAACGAAGTCCCGTTTCCATCTCTGCTGGGGGAATCAGTCACCGATATCCCGTGTCACTATGTTGGCATTCCTTAATTTAGAACACCTCCCTCCAACTGTTGTGTTTGGAGCTAACAATAACACCGTCTGCTGCTTGCTGCATGGTCGGCAGCTGTGAACTCGGAAGGATAGCATAGCAGTGAGGTAAGAGGAACCGGGCCTCCGAGCAAAGGGCTTGACGACCCCAGCAGTTATTTAATATACTGAAGATGCGAATTATGTGCCTGATAATCTCAAGTGGATCCCTAATGTCCTTTGATCTGTCCTACTTCTCCCCCCACTCTGCATGTCTGTGCAATTACCAATGGGTCATTGCTTGTGGGCTTCGTGTTCTCCCTGTCAGCGCCGCTGCCACCTCTGGTACCTTTAGTTGCTTCTGCGCAGGGAACCTTCTTGCAAAACCTCTGCTGTCTCCTGTGAAACAAAGAGTTCATAGACATAAAATCATAGAATCATAGAATCATAGAATCATAGAATCATAGAATCATAGAATCATAGAATCATAGAATCATAGAGTTGGAAGGGGCCATACAGGCCATCTAGTCCCCTGCTCAACGCAGGATCAGCCCTAAGCATCCAAGAAAAGTGTGTATCCAACCTTTGCTTGAAGACTTCCAGTGAGGGGGAGCTCACCACCTCCTTAGGCAGTCTATTCCACTGCTGAACTACTCTGACTGTGAAAAACTTTTTCCTGATATCTAGCCTATACCCTCAGGAGGAAGGGACACTGCCCGGGCAATTTGGTTCAAAGGCTTCATTTGTTTTGATAGCTGAGCTGCGCTTCACCGTTACAAAATGGAAATCTCAGAGGAGGTTCCAGGCAGCAGCGCCCAAGCAGTCCGGTCAAGATGTGCTGAGCCATACATGAAGGAGTAGCAAGGATTCAGATGAGGTCACAAGATGGTGGACACTTTGCCATGGTACAGTGAAAGACACCACTAGTAGAACAGAAGAAGAAGAGTTGGTTCTTATATGCCACTTTTCCCTACCCGAAGGAGTCTCAAAGCAGCTTACAGTCTTTCTTCTCCCCTTCTACAACAGGCACCCTGTAAGGTAGATGAGCCCTGATATTACTGCTCGGTCAGAACAGCTTTCTCAGTGCTGTGGCGAGCCCAAGGTCACCCAGCTGGCTGCATGTGGGGGAGCGGGGAATCAAACTCAGCTCACCAGATTAGAAGTCCGCGCTCCTAACCACTACACCAAGCTGGCTCTCAGAACAGCTGGCAAGGCAAGCCTGAGCAGAATGGGCTTAGAAGGGGATAAACTCTGCCCAGGACAGCACAGTTAGGAAAGTACATACTTTTCAAATGCACCATGCTCAGACTCACAGTTGCACATTAGTCATACTTCTTGCATATCTATGCCTAGTTACCAAAGTCACAGCAGATTGTTTTGGGCTATAAACCTGTTTGATAATAAAGATCCTTTTTGTTTCATTTCAAATTTGGTGTCTGCAAGTTTTCGGAAGGGAACACCCACATAAATACAGGTAGAGATCCCATTTGTTACCCCACGGACAAGCTCTCCTAATCCCTCCCAGCCAAAATTCAGGAGACAAGTCAATTTTAGGTAACAGAGTCTGTCTGGAGGTACAAAGGATGAGGATGATGTTGTTCTTGTTTTTAATTAATTAATAATTCAACTTCTTAAGAAAGGCAGCCTACAAAAAATCCGGAATATATCAAAAACTTTGCATATATATATAGCATCTTCAGTCATGACTACAGAAGGGTGAGCTGGTAAATTCAACATAACGTGAAGCCTTATCCCATGAATGTTTATAGAATGCCACAGTGTTTGTTCCAGCGAGGCTTACTCTCAAATAACTGTGCATCAAATTAAGTGTGATTTGTTCCCTCTGGACCGGCCCCATTTGTTTTAATTTCATTGCTCCTGTCCATCAGCCTAGATATACAAAAGTGCTCCATCTGAATTAGCATAGGACTGATTTATTTTATAGTGTTGCTTGTAAGGGTGATAAAGGTGATGTGTGGGAACTACTGTGGAAAAGCAGAAAATATTATATAATAACTATGGGTTTTTAACATATTTATTAACCTCAATGACACAGAGAGTTACCCTCCCACACTCTACATGATATATATTCTGAGCCAATAAATACAGTTAAGGGGAGGAAGGAGTGAAGGACTTCTTGTTATGTTTTTTCTTCCTTTAATTCCTGCAAGCCTCATATTAAAGGACAATATGAGTTTATGTTTTATGGATGAAGAAAAGGCCGCTTACTGACCTGCTCATGGAACTTAATCAATATGTCTTAAAATATAGCCAAGAAGGAGTAAAAATGAAATAGCAGCTCTAATCCAAATATTGGTTTCTGGGCTCCTGTTAAAGAGGGATTTAGATCGGTGGTTTCATCTAGATGGTGTGGAGCTACTAATAGCTGTAGCACAAACCTAGCCAAGTGTGTAATTGAAAACTTGCTTTCACAATAAACAGCTCTATTGATCAGAACCATTTGGAAAAAGGAGGAAAGTAAATCAGGGCAAAACTATGACCCTTTTTTTAACGTTTGGATTGTAAATGGGAACAGGTCACCACACCAAAAATCAACAAGAGGTTCATGAATCAAGGAGTTCGAAGAAGAAGAAGAAGAAGAAGAAGAAGAAGAAGAAGAAGAAGAAGAAGAAGAAGAAGAAGAAGAAGAAGAAGAAGAAGAGCCAGTTCTTGTACCCTGGTTTTTACTACCCAAAGGAATCCCAAAGTGGTTTACAATTGCCTTCCCTTCCTCTCCTCACAACACACAGACATTCTGAGAGACAGGTCAGGCTGAGAGAGGTCTGAGAGAACAGTGACTGGCTGCATGTGAAGGAGTGGGAAATCAACCCAGTTCTCCAGATTAGAAGCTGCCACTCTTAGCCACTACACCAAGCTAGTTCTCAGAACCCATCATTCAGTGTTTCTTCTGAGCACCACTGAAATCTACAATGATCTGGATTTTCCTATCATGCCCAGCAACATCATTTTCTCCCCCAACACCATGTTTTTGGTTTGATTAACAGCCCTCCCCTCTTGTTGATTTCGGAACATTTCCCAACATGCAGCCTAAATACTGCATCTGCCATAAATTGGGAAGGAGCAACTGGAAGCCCAATCTGTCCTCGAGAAGTTTTCCATCTGGCCTCTGGCACAGCCCTTTCTTCCAAGGACCTCCTCCCCCTTCTCATCAGCCAATTTTTAAGAGCTCTTTGCCAGTTGAAACATGGAATGAAGAGCTGACATCCTTTTTAAGGAAAGAGATCTGCAAAGGTAGGTTTTGCCAACTTGGAATTTTTTTTAAAGAAAATATTAAAAAATGGATACCTGGGCACAGCCTGACGTTAACATCCCAGACTGGTGAAGCCAGGCAGATGAAGGATCAAGGAACTGAGCTTGGTGGTTTTTTGGATAGATTTGGCCTCTGAGGCCAGCAGATCCTGGTGGGTCTGTAGTTGAGCCCAGAACAAAAACTCACAGTTCAAACTGAGTACTATAAGTCTGACTTCCAAAGGTTTGGGTTTTAATTTGGAAACGCAGACTAGTACATCTGTATTCCAAGGGACACATGCTCTTTTGTTCATTTTGTGCCACACATTCCTAGAACAGTATATGCCGATCCAGAGATCCAAGGGTCCATCTGAAATGCTGTGAGGATGCCAGCATTCGTACAGATGCTTTTTGCATTATTAATAACATGCCGGGGAGGTCACAATTATTTGCAGTCAAAAGGGAGGGGCTGTAGCTGGGTGGCAGAGCATCTGCTTCAGGGGCAGAAAGTTCCAAGTTCAATCCCCAGCATGTCTAGTTAAAAGATGTGACAGTAGGTGATGTGATAGATCTCTGTCTGAAACCCGGGAGAGCTGATGCTGGTTTGAGGAGACAATACCAGCTCTGATGGAACAGGGTTCTGCATGAGGCAGTTTCACGAGTTAATGTGAAATCCATCATGACTGTTCATAGAGGAGGGGACCATGGAGAACATGCTGGAATTCACCATTCACCAGACAGATTATTTGTAGAAAATTAGGGAGGCAGGCAATCAGAGAAACATACAATGCCACCCACCCAACCTCCCAGCCTGACTATAGTAAATGACAAGCAATAAAAAGCAGCCACAGGAATGACAAAAATCTCAGACACAGACATTCAGAGATGCTTTTCAGGCAGCTCTACCTGTAGCAGTAGACAGATGCAGCTCCAAGGAGAAGGGCCAGGAGTGACAGAGCCAAGCCAACAGCAGTGCTGAGATTCCACTTCTTGGTTTGCTTCACATGTTGCTGTTCCCACCACTCCAAGTCGCTGAACTGACAGCGCTCTCCCAAATAGCCTTTTGCACAGCTGTCAACAGACAAATGAAACAAATACAGTAGCCAATAACGGAGGGAACAAATGTCACCATGTTGACATGACTTTATCCAATGTAATCCTTCGGAAACTGTCATATTTGGGAGCATCCAGCACCACAAAGACCCCTGGCTTCAAGAGGAAGTGAAAACTTACAGGGCTGAAGCTGTGCAAGTTATGGGGGAGGTTCAATAATTTGGATTTTTCAAATATCACTTTTGATTAGGCTGAAATTTTGATCTTGGGGTGGATTAAAAAACATTATAGAAACATGTCCAGTTTTTTTGTGCACAACTTGCCTACAATATAGAAAGGTTCTTAATTCAGCATTCTGTGTTAGACTCAGAATTTAATAATAAATAAATCGTCTGTAAGTATTTGTAGGAAACCATCATATTTTATTACAATGTAAACATTACAATGTTTAAATGTATTTAATAAAGATCATTTATCTAATAAATTTCTAAGCTATTTCTATAGTTATTTAAATTATTTTAATGGAAAATATGTCATTCTAGCTCATATGGAATAGAATGGAAGTGAATTAAAGAATTCAATTCAGCCTTCTTTTGCTCTGCTTGTGTCTCTCTTTTGATTAGGGTTATTGTGTGACCAGTTTTCACCATGCTACATAGAAAAGGCTACAGTCAACCACAAACAATGATTTAAAAATGCAGCTAGAAGCATTTTAAATTTACTTTTGTGGACAATAGACAAGGGTAAGTTTCAGCAAACTCTGCAGAACTATCACACATTTAACTCTGAAGTACAACTGCATACATATTTTAATCTCCTGGTATGCTTTAATAAACTTATATGCCGAAAACTAAATGCAGGTCTTATATTTTGACATATACTGCTGATGCTGCATAAAGCATAGTAATTGTATCTTGAACCTGGAGTCGAATGAGTATGCTTTGTTGGTGGATGATGAAACACTGCCCTCTAGTGTACCACTGTAAAAACAATAAGAATAAAGGGGAAACCACGCTTTTTATCCTGCCTGTGTATCTGGGCCAGCACATGGAGTGGGCTATATCTACAGCATACAGCAAAGAGGATACTATTAAAGTGTTACATAACAAAGGGGAAATACACAGATCCCCCATCACACAGAGCCAACCAGGTGTCATGGTTAGCGTAGGGCTAGGGTCTAGAACTGTTAACTGGCTTAATAAGGCAGGCATAATTTTAAATAAATAAATTTAAAGCCCACATTTTTAAAAATCTTTGATTGGGCAAACCAGTGCACGAGATGGGAGAAATGAACCCAGTTACTTTTACCCTCTCTACAAACCTGCTGGCATGACTTTAGATCCTATATATTTATTTATTACCTTCATGTATACACCACCTTTGTCCCCAGTGGGGGACCCCAAGTGTCTTACAATGTTCCCCTCACTGCCATGTTATCCTCACAACAACCCTGTGAGGTAGGTGCATCTGAGAGTGAGTGACAGGCCAAAAATCACCCTGCAGACCTCCATGGCAGAGTGAGAATTCGGAACTGGATCACCCCCAGATCTGAGTCTGACACTTTAAACCTATACACTGTACTTGTTTTAGTAAAAGTCAAAAGATTTATGCAATCTGAAGAGAAACCAGAATATTTCGGAAATGGAAGGTCACACGTATGTGATTAGGTTGAGTTAAAAATTATCTTTTTGTTGCTCAGGGAGTTCAGGACTTACTTGCATGCATGAACTTGCAGACTGGGAAAATAAACACAGATTCCCTCATGGAGACAGTATGATGGTGGGCAGCCAGCTGGACCATCTTGGGCAGACAAAGTGGACTCCTCACTGGCTGTTATAGTAGGCTGGATGGCAGATTCTGAAACACAGCACTGATCAAAATAGAAACCAAGTCGGGCAAACATACCCTTTTAAAATGGCTGCTGCCACGGAACAGAAGGCCAGGCTGAGGGGGATTCCAGAGCTTCATGGGGCAGGGAAGTCCATGATCTCAGGGTGGCAAGCAGTTGCCAGGTCAAAAGATTGGGGGGGGGAAAGAACCTGGAGAGGGTGGGGCTTCAGGAGGGAAAGGGCTTAACAGGGTATAATGAAAAAGAAGAAGAGTTGGTTCTTATATGCCGCTTTTCTCTACTTGAAGGAGTCTCAAAGTGGCTTACAATAATTTTCCCTTTCCTCTCCCTTCAACAGACACCCTGTGAGGTGGGTGAGGCTGAGAGAGCCCTGATATTACGTCTCAATCATAACAGCTTTATTGTTGTTTAGCTTTGGTCGATCTCAATCCAGTGCATTTTAAAGCCATATTCATAACTGGATTCTCTGATTCTCATGGACAGGGCTTGAGAGTTGATGGCCATAGAGCTCACCTTCCAAAGGAGCTATTTTCTCCACTGATCTCTATTGTCTGGAGTTGTAATTTCAGATCTCCAGTCACTACACAGAGGTTGGCAACCTTGGGGTGTCAGCTTCCTCTTGCAGGCACACTAAGCAAGGCTCTAGAGCAGGGATAGTCAAACTGCGGCCCTCCAGATGTCCATGGACTGCAATTCCCATGAGCCCCTGCCAGCGAACGCTGGCAGGGGCTCATGGGAATTGTAGTCCATGGACATCTGGAGGGCCACAGTTTGACTACCCTTGCTCTAGAGAAACTGATCTCTGAGCAGAAGCCAGTTCATGAGGGTGAAAGTGATCCTCTAGGCATCCAGGTCCGAAAGCATCCAAGGCTTGAAAGAGCCAATCCCAGCTCTTCTAACTGGCCCCATAAACAACTGGGCCAAAACACATTGGCAGAGGGCCTATGCAGCAATTAGAATACTGAACTGATAGTGGGTAGCGTTACCTATGAAACTAACTGAATGGAAAGAGGGGAGATGGACCTGGCCTCCTTGCTAACTGTGAGAGTGAAAGGAAGGGAGAGCTAGACCAGAGACGTGGATCTCATTAGTTGCAAGAGCTGGGTCTGGCAAAAATGCCACTGGGGCCAGGCCACGCGTGCTATAAAATGTAATGTCAGGTACAGGAGATATAGACTTTGTGAGCAGATGAATAAGGCAGTAAGGTTGCACACCCTGATTTAAGTATAGGTAAAGGATTATTAACGAATTACCATACTTGATCGTGCAGAGGAGAGACAGAGACAGGAGCTGACTACCTGTGTAACAGAGAGAGAGACAGACAGACAGACAGACAGAGACAGAGAGACTATGGCTTCTGAGAAGAAGCAAGAAATTGCCTCTGAGGCCGTTTACGCACTGGAGGTTTCATGCTGGGCTGCAGGCTGGAGTTTTAGTTGTGGCAGGTTGCCTCACCTCTTCCTGCACCCACATGTGGGGGAGCATTTGGCCTGGTGCACCTCACCCACCCCCGATTTGTGCTCCTGCATGGGAGCTGGGGCAGTGAAGTTCTCAGCGCGTAAATGGTCTGAAAGTAACAATCTGGGGACAGACAACAAATGACACTTAACAGGAGAGAAGGTCTTGACCTCACTATCCCATCTAACAGTCTTCTTGCTGCCCCCTGCAGGGTCGTCTTCTCTTCTTCGTACACCAGACACTGTCTATTCCAACATTTATAAAGTACTCAGGCAAACCCAATTAACAATATCATTTTTCACTTAGCATCACAGGAATTCCTGGTGTTGGAAGTGACAACCCTAACTCAAAGCATCCTGTCATTGGCAGACCCATGTTGAGTGAAGGATGGTGATCCAGTGTGCCTAAGCTGTATAAGGCTCCACCAGTCCTTCCAACGAATGGGCTGCAGCTAGTAAGCTCGTCTAAATTGGTAATCTGCAGACTGTTTCAGAGGGTAGCCATGTTGGTCTGCCTTACAACAACCAGCTTCATAAAAACGTAGAGTGGGAAGGGGCCCTCCATGCCGTCTAGTCCCACCTCCTGCTCAGTGGAGGATCAGCCTAAGGCATCCGTGTTAAGAATCTATCCAGCCGCTACATGAAGGCTGTCCGTGAGTCCAGTAGCACCTTAGACACCAACAGTTTTGGGGGCTGTAAGATTGTGAGTGTGCCGGAGGACTTAAGTCTAGAGAAGGGGGAGGTTCCACTTGTGGGAGAGTGGAGGAGGGACAGAGATACGTAGCAAACCTCCTCAAGGCCAGCTCCACTTTTCAAAACAATACTGCTATACCTGGTACCAGTGCTTAAAATAGGAAATTACTTTTAAAATAGCGGTCTTCGTGACTATGACAATACTTGGCTCTGGGGAGGGGGGGGGACGGCACAGCATACTTCTAGTTTGACATCAGCTCTCAAGCCCTGTCCATGAGAATCAGAGAATCCGGTTTAGAGAATGGCTTTAAAATGCGCTTGGATTGAGGTCGACGGAAGCTAAACAACGCCGACTGGGCCCCTGAACCTCCCTCCCTCGAACCCATATGCTGACCAACCAGGGGTCTGTTAGTTAGATTGTTTACTGTTTACTTTAGACTGTTATTTTCACTGTTTATTGCTATTATTATGACTGTTACCTTTATTCGATATAGTCATGGAATTCAATATGCTGTTGTTTGGTTTCATTCCATATGAACCGCCCTGAGCCTTAGGGGAGGGTGGTATGTAAATGCAATTCATTAATTCATTAATTGATGTCAGCACTCTGAATCTCCTGACTCTTAAACTAACAATGAAAATGATTTTGTGAGTCTCGCAAGTGACTCAGTCCTCGCTTTCATTTATATGCATGGTAATGATTCCCAATACCTCTCTGTTGGGTCATCTATCCCTCCCTGCCCCTGTTAGGGCTGCAAAGCAGAGGAGGAGGGGGGATACATGCACTGGCAACTACAGGCTTTGCATAGTGATGAGATGCCAGTGGTGCAAAAGGGCCACAAGGGAAGGGATGATGATAGCTGTCAACTGCCTTTTGGAGCTTATGGATTTAGTATAAGCAGCCAAGGCCTTTCAGACCAGTTTATAACCCATTATTAACAAATGCAAATCAACTGCATCATCATTTTTAACACGACTGGTTTGCAAACATCATTCGTTTTCTAATTGTTGCCTGGCACACAAAAGTCTCAGATGATGATGCTGGGGTGCACCTCATTGCAGCAATATCTTTCCAGGGTCCAAAGACATCAAACAAATGTTAAAGACCTATGATACACTACCACTAGAACCCTAGGCTATACCCAGAATGGATTATTGGTCCTGCAGATGCAAAATCCATTGCTTTCTTTTTCTACAGTGGTCTCGAAGATCCTTTAACAACAGACTGGTAACGAGCAGGCCAACTAGAAGAATAGAACAGCACTGGCAAAAACAGGACCTCTGAATTGTATGCCTATGATGCAGAAACTGGATATTTAAAAAAGAATCCTTCCATGTTACGGGGTGAAATCATTTCAAGAGATAAACAGGAGCCGCCTCCAACTCACTGGCTCACCAGAACAATGAAGCCCATTTTCAGGATAGCCCACAAAACACTGGCAAATGTAGCTGCCTTCAGTATTGACACATCTTGACACGATTCGATCACACTGGTCCAGGTGAAAGGCACACTCATCAATATCTGCAAGAGAAACTTTGTTGAAAACTGGGGAAAGGGGTGGGCAAGGAGGGAGGGAAGGTGGATGGGGGGAAACCCAGGAGGGAAAAGCACCATGAGAGCCAGTGTGGTGTAGTGGTTAGCCTGTTGGACTAGAAACAAATTCCCATCATTCTCTATTAGCCTTGCCTCCCTTACAGGCCATCTGTGACACCTTTTGTTGTTAAAATATTTGAGCAAAGCCCTAGTGGGCGGAGACTGTCTGGACGTTATTTCCTGCCACCAGGCCAATCAGAACGCGAGCACCACCAACAACCCAGCCAGGGACAATCTGGCTGCAACTGCTGCCAGTCTGCCCCTGACTGCCATCAGGAGAGGAGGTGTGGCTCCCAGGGGGGGAAGAGTTCCCACCCACCCTCCTGCCTATGCCACAGGCTGCACCAAGCCTTTGCCGACCTGGGGAAAGAGTGGCAGGGGGCTGCCTGGTGCAGCCTCACAAAGCCTCAGCAGGGCACGAAAACAGCTGCCGAGGTTTCAGCAGGCTGCTCCAGGCCTTTGCGCTCTCGGGGGGAGGGTGGACAGAGGGTTCTTGCAGGTGGCAGGGAGGGATGGGAGACTGCCCACCACCTTCACCTGCCCCCTAAAGCCCCACCAAGGACTGCACAGGGCTCTTGGGGTGGTGGTGGGGAGGGAGTGGGGGCTGGCAGCTCTGGACATGGCATTTCTGAGAGTTGGCCAGTGGAATTCACCATAGCACATTTTGCCTTCCTTGCTGAACCCCGTCCGACACACACAAGTGGTGCCTTCTTCATTTGAAACGCACTCAGCATTGACGTCGCAGAGCAGCGCTGTACAATCATCCTGGCCTGTGGCGCAAAATAAGGAAACATTGTTCCAGTCTCATAACACATACATTCAGGTTAATAGCTTCAGGCAAATTAAGTAGAGTCAACTGTTCCAAAGAAAACCCCACTAGACATGCTGTCAACATGCATATGGTGTTCACCCACTCACTTTCTTGCAACAGATGAACACGCCCCCAAATCAGGTGTATGCCTTTGGTATTTCTGAGAACTATTCTCTACATCTGTTTCAGGTTTGTTTTTTAATTCCCCACCCACATAGTAGCCATCCAGATTTGAGCATGTTCTTTCTCAAGGCTTTGCAAAGAAGCGGGTTTGAGAAAGATTGGGGGAAAGCCAGGGACACCCCAGGACATGTACTGCAATTCTGCGGGGAAGAAGGAAGGGGGAATTTCTCCAACAGCATTGAACCCATGTGAAAATGGCCGGGACCAAAACAATGGGTTGGACTGTCTAAGCAGGCTGGATTGTGTTATGAGCAAAGAACTAACAATATTTCATTTGAAAGTCCAGGTTTGGAATTAATATCTGGGTTTCCAAAGAAAGGCAAAACTCCATTGAAGGAGGAATACTAATGGATTTGAAAATGTATTTTGCCTTTGATCTCTGTGATCTGAGGAAGAGACTCTACCTCCTCAACAGAGTTATTTGTCTAGAGAATAGTACTACGGGACACAGCACCACTTCTCTCTGCTTCCCCTGCCACAGGAAATAGGAGCCTGCAGTCTTTACCAGACACCACAATCTCTGCAGTCAACATCTGAAGATCTTTTCCACTTCTGTCTCCATGCACATTGCTCCTTAAACGATGCTGGTGTGGGAATGCTGATGTCTTGTTCACTGACACTCTCTCCTCAGTGGAAAACATATGGCCTGAAATAATCAGGAATGTCCGTAACACTCATAACATTTGCAGTGTTTAGTTCAATGAATGTCTGTGCAGCAATCAAGCTCCTATCTCACCTGAGCTGATACCACCAAGTTTCCTTCTGTTTCCACCACAGGCTGCTTGGCCCGTGATTCTGGTTTTGAGATGTTCAAATAAAACCAGCTTACAGACGAGCAATGAAAAAAGAGATCTAATAAGAAAGAAGTGGCATGACTTTTGAAACATACCTGGTTTTGCTAAAGGATGGATAACCACCAGTGAGGAGGGCCTCAGGATGCTGCCTCCAAGACGCACCTTGGGTTGCCCAGTCTTCTTATCCATTCTCATTAATGAATGCTTAGCCCAATCAGAGAACCAGATGTCGTCCTCAAATACTGTTATATCAAATGGATGTCCTAAAAATATACATATATTCTCATAGACATATATTTACACAAATATATTTTGGAACCCAATAAAATCAGAGTCCAGTAGCACCTTTAAGACCAACAAAGATTTATACAAGGTGTGAGCTTTCGAGTGCAAGCACTCTTCATCAGACTAAGCTTGCACTCGAAAGCTCACGCCTTGAATAAATCTTTGTTGGTGATACTTTATTGTGCTACTTCAAACCAACACGGCTACCCATTTGAATCTATCATTTTGGAACACACTAAGTAAACAAGTTTATGCACATAACCATCTGTTCCTAACATATCTTATGCAATGGCTCGGATCCAAACAGCTTTCCTATGAAAAACAATTTATACTGGAATAAAGTTTGCTAATTTTTAAAGAGTTACTAATCTCAGGTTCAATTTTCCCAAAACAGACTAACAAGGCTATCCCTCTGTAATTATCAGCACTGGTATTTGCACTCTTGTTCTACAGGCAAATTTCAAACTGATATTGAAGAGTCCTCATTTGATCCTGGGCTTCTCATGCTGTGCAGTATTTTAGTTCTGCTTCTTGTAATTGATGCGGGAGAATCCTTTTTCTTAAATGATTATCAGCAGCAAGAGGAACACCAGGGGGCAGCAATAGTGCAACAAGAAATTTTGCTCACATTCACAGTCTTATCCCTGAACAAAAATGCAGGTATTGAAATTAACCTTTTAATCTCCTCTTTAGAGGGATTTTGCATCCATTTCAAAAAAGGTGCAAAACGGTACACAGAGGAGGAGCATCTGGGGGACAAAGGGGATGGATTAGCATTGCTTCAGTGTTTCAGGCATGTTATTTTATTAACTGGGGCAGACTGTGGGTGCATTTGGATGTGCATCTATATGTATATAAAAACATATAAATCAAATTAATAATTATAATAATATTCCACTTTAAACAATGCAGTATAGGTTGCATCCATGCCAATTATGAAGATCTTGTTCACACAGCATTCTATAAACTGGAATCTACCTGCTACCTCGTTGAATCGTAACTACCTTCAACTTTTAAAAATTCCAAGTCCAGGGGCACCTTTAAGACCAACATAGTTTTATCCAAGGTGTCAGCATTTGTGTGCATGCACACTTCTTTGGACACAATGAAATGAGAACTTCTAATCCACACATATAGGTAGAGGCCAAACAGTAAATCAGCACACAGCATAATGAAGATGTTTAACAAATACAAGGACCATACAGGAATTACAAGCTAAATGTTGAAGGTTATCATTTGGTTGGCTTCAACCCTGGCAGGGAGGGGGACATAATAAAGGATATAAATATGTCAAAACTGGAGCTTCATGGCCAGATCTGTCCCTAATTGTGGAATAGTGAGAGTAATTAACAGAGACCTTGCCCTTACACTACATCCATCTCCTCTCAAGCATGGAGGTATCTTCCCAGCATCTTCTTCTCTGAAGATGATATAAAGATGATGTAAATATATATTAATCTACCAGTTTCTTGTAGAGGTTAGGAGTGCGGACTTCTAATCTGGCATGCGGGGTTCGATTCTGCGCTCCCCCACATGCAGCCAGCTGGGTGACCTTGGGCTCGCCACGACACTGATAAAGCTGTTCTGACCGAGCAAGGATATCAGGGCTCTCTCAGCCTCACCCACCTCACAGGGTGTCTGTTCTGGGGAGAGGAAAGGGAAGGCGACTGTAAGACGCTTTGAGCCTCCTTCAGGTAGGGAAAAGCAGCATATAATAACCAACTCTTCTCCTTCTTCTTCTCCTTCTACCATGCCTCAACTAAATCTAAATTAAGATAAAAACTCTTTTGAACAGGACTGGCAAGCTTTGAGTCTACCCTCACAGTATTGCAAAACAGAGAGTGCCAGTCCTGTGGCTATTGGGGGTGCATTCCACCATCTCTGTCCCACTCTTCCAAGTCAACACAAGAAGAAGTCTTTGTGGCATCAACACAGAGCCAACTCTGCTTTGCTGTGTGGCACCATATTATTACATTCATTTTATAATGGTTGTACTCAAACATCAGGACAAGAAAACTAACCAAATACAGTGCTGTCCTAAGCAGCATGACACCTTTCTAAATCCTCTGAAGTAAATGCTCTTCGAAGGATCTAACTCTGCTTAGGATTGCATTGATAGTTTAAGTTCATTACAAATATTTCTATTTTTCGGAAACTATTTGCACTCATCATTCTCTCATATAAAAGTTAGTAAATGGTTCTCCTTTAAAAAAACGGGGGGGGGGAGGAAACCCCTATTCCATTCCGTTTTCCTTCAAGTTTCTTCATTACATTTCAGCTTCCTTTTATATTTGTTTATATGCCTCATCCCAGTTTTGCAAGGCGGCTCAAAATTCCAATTCAGAAACCAATAAAACCTTCCCCGTTCTCAGCGAAACAGCAATATGAGAGAATAAAACTATTCCGCTTAGCCTTTACAGCAAGATTCCTTTTGCTTTCCTTGTGACTTCATTGCAGTTTACTCGGTCTCTTTGTAGAGTTCGCAGTGCAGTTATTGACACGCAAGCTGGCTCACATACGGAGTATTGAAACCTTTTCATCTACAGCAGGGATAGTCAAACTGCAGCCCTCCAGATGTCCATGGACTACAATTCCCAGAAGCCCCTGCCAGCATTCGCTGGCAGGGGCTTCTGGGAATTGTGGTCCATGGACATCTGGAGGGCCGCAGTTTGACTACCCCTGATCTACTGTCATAAAGCTATCAATCCCAACGCCTCACCTACATCATTCCGTGAGAGGATTCGGCGGTTCGATCCATCCAGGTTTGCCATTTCAATAACAGACTGTTTTGCATCACACCAATACAACTTGTCAGCCAGGTAGTCAATTGTTATTCCACTGGGCCAGACTAACCCTGAATTGGCTATAATGAGACGACTGCGGCCATGCAAGGAAGAACTTTCAATCTGAGGATGGATCCCTATTTCTGTCCAAAAGAGTCTCCTGGTGGTGAAGAAAAACAGATAAAATAATTGCCTACGGTTTTTGTTCCCTTGGAATACAAAGCGGAATGCACAAAAGATAGCAGGACTGAGTTGGGAGAGTGCCTATGAATAATATAGGCAGATTGCTATTTTGCATCTGATAAAAATCTAGCCCTAACCATCACAGGACAATTATTTTAAATAGATAGATATGTGTATAGATTATTGCCTTCATTTATGGCTCAACTTTTTTGCTGACACTCAAGATGGATTATATAGAATATAAAGCAACCAGATAGCAGAGAATTCCAAAGGAAAGTGCCGTAGGAACAGGGTTACAACAAGGCAAACAACAAAAACCGTTTCAGGCATGACATACTATAAATCAGAAAGTGAGTAACAAAAGTAGAGATGGTGCCGTAGAAGGAGGGTGATTGCAATAGTCTATGAAAACTATCCTTCATAAAAGCAACCTCCGTCAATGCTCCATTAGACTACAGCCTCTCATTATAAAAATGCCCTCCTGAATATTTCTGTTTGCACATTCTGAAAAATGTTAATAGGGTGGGGACCTTTCTGATCACCCCAGGCAAAGTCATTCCACAAGGTGGGAGCTGCCGCAGAGAAAGTGTGTGAATAGACTGTTGCCAGTCTCACCCATTTACTGGCACCTTCAGAAGGTTTTTTCTCACACAGCAAATCTGTCACAGTAGAGCGTAGCAAGAGATGCAGGCCTGCAAGTGGGTAGATCCAAGAATCCATTAAGGATCATAACCAGAACTTTAAACGGAACCCAAGAACTGATTAGTAATCAATGAAGAGTCTGCAAAGTGGGTGTGGCATGCATACTCTGCCCAGCACTTGACAGGCATGGAATTCTGTATGAGCTGGAGTTTCCAAGCTTTCTTGAAGGTAAACCTGTTTAGAGTGTATTGCAATAATCTAGCCCCAGATTCTGCATGGACCAATATGGCCAGATCAGTTAAGTCAAGGTAAGGGGCTATCATGCAGGGTTAAATGAGGGTTGCATTAACTTTCCTCCCCAGCAATAATTCTGGGTCCCAAGGCTCTTCACTCAACCAACAGGTATCAGATGGACCCCCTCAAATGTCCTCCCAGACCTTTACCTTCAGTCTTTCTAGCCAACATTCTTAACAGGATTCCATTTAAACTTGTTCTCCTTAGCCATTTAACCACGGCAGGAGGGGATACTGATTCAGGATCTCTACAGCATCAACAGGCTATCTGGATAACGACCTACAGGACAGGGTGTCATCAGCAGACAATGTCATCTGCTATTCACAAGCAGTGATAACCAGTGAAATACACATTGCTCAAGGAAGCACACATGGTCCTCCTCTCCTCCATTTTCTCCCTAACAACAATTTTGTGAGATAAATTAGGCTGAAAGGAAAGCAGCTGGCTGAGTGTCACCGCACATAGCAAAGTGGGGATTTGGACCAAGTTTCCCTATCCCATGCTGGCTTTCACTAGATCATTAGCAGGAACAAGTAGGAAGTGCCAGCTGATTGACTGGAGAAATTTAATGGCAATGAGTTCAGTGCAAGCCTTTCAAAATGATCTAGGAATCTGAGCTGGTCTTAAAATCAGGCTGTCGTTGATGGTAGGATCCAGGGACTGCAACACCTGGGTGCTGAAAGACCTGCACTGTTCCCCTTTTGTTTCTGGGCACAATCCAAAAATGTTGGTTCTTACCCTAACTCAGGGGTAGTCAAGCTGTGGTCCTCCAGATGTCCATGGACTACAATTCCCATGTACAATTCTCCAGTCCTACTTCCTACTTGTTCCTGCTAATGATCTAGTGATCCCATGGGAACTGTAGTCCATGAACATCTGGAGGACCACAGCTTGACTACCCCTGCCTAGGAGCCAGCATATTTGAAGCACTACTCCTCCCAGATTCTCCAGTCTGCTGGTTAAGATCTGCCATTCGAATACTGCTTTCCATGCCCCAACCTATGGCAGGGAGCAACCAGAGAGAGGGCTTTTTCAGTAATAGCACCTCACTTATGGGATGCCTTTTCCCTACAAGCTTGGCTGGTGCCTAGGTTACTGTCTTGTAGGCACCAGGCCAAAACATTTCTTCTCACCTTTTCATTATTTTGAGCTACTCCATCATCTGTTTCTATACTCTGACTGAAAACCATTTTTTAAAGGTCCTGGTTTACCTGTTTTCTGATCCAGCTGGGTTTTTTTTTTAATTTTTAATTAATTTTTTAATTAATAAAAAAGATTTATTTGCTGCCACTCTTGGCGAACCAATTTGTGGCAGCTTACATCATGATAAAAATACAATAATGGCCATAAAAAACCCACAGTATAATCTCCAAAAAAGTTGACAAAACTTCAGCAGTTGCCAAATAGATGTTCTGACAGGCTCTGTATTGCAGTTAGGAAGAGGATAATAGCAAAGATGGACCTCCAAAAGAATGAAGGAAGGGGGGGGACTCCTCCAAGCCCCAGCCCCAATGAAACACTTGGTGGAAGAGCTCCATCTTGCAGGCCCTGTAGAACTGTGACAGTTTTATGTTTTATTGAATATTTTATGCTTTATTATATTTACTTTGTAAGCCTCCTGGGGAAGATCCCCTGGAAAGGCTGCCTAAAAATAGTCTAAATAAATGAATAAACCTTCTAAACTAGCTTGGTCCTAACTTTTTACAAAAAGAGTTGCTACTCTTTGGAAAATGTGTACCACCTATTATTACGTTCAAAAGTATACTTACTCGGCAAATGGATGAACAGCAATCCCTTGAGGCTGGGACACACCCTCTCGGATGATTATTCTCCTCCGCATTCCATTTAGATCACTCATTTCAATGTGGGACATCCTGCAATACAAATGGATCAGTTGGTACAATCCTTTACTTCGGTCAAATGCATGGCTCGTCTTTTAGGTAGTGATTGTAACCAGGTCCATTTTAACTGCTCCCTTCCTACTAGTTTCTACCTTGCCCTGTCCCTATTACTAGCGTCTTTTTGACCTTTTCTTCCTGTTCCCATCTTATATCTCTAGCACAGGGGTCCCCAACTTTTTTAGCCTGTGATCACATTTAGAATGTTCAGAGGGTGTAGTAAGCCCTGCACCAAAATGGCTACCACAGGAGGCACAGCCAAACCCAAAATGGCTGCCACAGGAGATAGAGTTGTTTGGAATATCTCCTTCCTCATATCTCCTGGGAAGAAGCAAAACTTGAAGGGGAAATGGAGCCAGCTGTTGGCCAAATGGAAAGCCCAGCTGCTTACCAGTCCTCTCCATCCTCCAGTGGAAACCCTTTTTGAAACCCAGCCCAGTGGTTAAAAGAGGTGGATTATAAACTGGGGAAAAAAAGGTTTGATTCCATACTCCTCCATATGAAAACAGCACATGACCTTGGATCAATCACAGTTCTCTTTAGTTCTCTCAGCTCTACCTACCTCACAAGACGTTTGTTGTGAGGAGAGGAAGGGAAGGCTGGTCTGAGACTCCTTTGGGTAGTGAAAAGTGGAGTATAAAACCCAGCTCTTTTTCCTCTCATTTCTATGAAGGCATCCAGTAACAAGCCCTGTCTAAGAATGGCCCCTCCTACTTTCTGAAAAGGGAAAGTGAAGTACTGGCAGGCATCATGTTGGGGAACCCTGCTATAACGTTTCAAGATGTCTGGGTAAGACTTTACCTATTGTGTAGGACGCCAAGCCAATTTTCAGTGGCCGTGGTTTCCCAGTGGGCATAATTCCTATGACCTGTCCACATTTCCCCTCTTGCAGTTGTTATCTGCCAGTTGTACTGGATTGTTTCTGGCCCAAGAAAACCAAACTTCCTTACTTCAGTGTTTCCTGTTTAATTCTAAATGTATTGTTTCTATATATTTATTTTCTTTTAATAGTTTTTATTTAATGGACTCCTTTGGATAGCAAAAAGCAGAATACAAAACCCCCAGCTCTTCTTCTTCCTCATGCTGTGACAGCAGGCGTGCATTTGTCCTAGATGCAGCAGGGAGCACCACCACTGTGACTATCCACAAGTCCTTTCTTACTGACTGGGCAGTTGGGAGCAAGGGTACAGACAGTGCCAGAGGAGGTGCTGAGGAGAACAGAAGCATAAAGAGACTGAGGAGGACAGGAATAACACATCGGCAAAACACAGCAGCAGTTGCAAAATAATTCTTCTAATTCCATTTCCATTATTATTTTCCCAAAAAGAAGCAGCTTTACAGTTCAGCCTAGCTTTCTGGGACCCATCCGATACATTATTAAGTGAAAGGTCTCTCTGACACTTTGACATTTGGCAACTGGTTATCCAGCTGTTGAATCCCAACGATGACTGGCCACAAGCATACAAAACATGCTGGCATTATCGAACAACTTCTCAATTGCTTCTTTCTTGCGGGTTGTTTATGTCTCAAACTGTCTTATGCCAGCATTAAGCATCAGTAGGATCTGCAGGAGATGCATACCCCTTGTCAGTCCAATACAATTTTCGGTTAATCCAGTCCACAGCAAGCCCCTCAGGCCTCTCCATGGCCTCATGGATAACTTTTTCGCAGTCTGAGCCATCCAGATTAGCTCTTTCTATCCGCTTCAGTGTTGTGTGGGCAAAATAAATCTGTGGTGAGGAAACAGAAGGTTTGTAGGTGATTACTACAGTTCTTATTTTGGGGGTAGGATTTCCTTACCTAGTCGGCTTTACCTCTAGCAAGGACATTTCTTTCAGAGAAACATAATGGATTTATTTTTAAAATTGTTGTCTAAGGTTATAGATAAAATAAGCAGGCCCTTTTCTTTCAAGGAGACTGATGTCTTCGGCAAATAAATTGTAGCAAGTAAATTCCAGGTGCCTTATATTCCATCTCCTCAGCATCCTCCCTCCCTGTCAGCTGAACAGATGGTCTTATGGAACACAGGTTGGGCAGTAAGAAAAAGAGGATGAGGTAGGCCACATTTACATATTTTGGCTCTGAATCTTGTCTTTACAAGACTGCGATTGATTAATGAGAAATGGAGGGGGGGGAGCATTTTTGAGAGAAGTAACCTATAAGCATGGCTTTTTCTTTTTGCCCTCAAGTCACAGCTGACTTATGATGGCCAAATACTGACCAGAGTTGACCAGAAATTTGGTACACGTTAAGGCTGACATATATACTATGTTAATAAAGGTAAAGGTATCCCCTGTGCAAGCACCGGGTCATGCCTGACCCTTGGGGTGACGCCCTCTAGCGTTTTCTTGGCAGACTCAATATGGGGTGGTTTGCCAGTGCCTTCCCTAGTCATTACCGTTTACCCCCCAGTAAGCTGGGTACTCATTTTACCGACCTCGGAAGGATGGAAGGCTGAGTCAACCTTGAGCCGGCTGCTGGGATTGAACTCCCAGCCTCATGGGCAGACAGCTTCAGACAGCATTTCTGCTGCCTTACCACCCTGCACCACAAGAGGCTCTTACTATGTTAATAGCTACAACAAAAACAGAGCTGTATTTGGTTGAATCATTACCATTCTACAAATAACAAACAACTTGTACTGAGGGCACTTGGCAAAAGGTAACATCTCATTCATATTATGGTGAACCACAAATTGCGAAGGAGCAAAAACTGTGTGTGTCCTTGCAGTGCTTTAAAATCCTCTTTTAATGTCTTACCTTATTTTCAACAGGGTCAAAGTCCAGAGCTAAGACTACTCCCATCTGCTGCCAGCTGAGCAAACTTGAGTAATCGGTTCCATCAAAATCAATGCACCGAATGTCTCGGCTGTTTGCAAACAACAGAAATGGCTGTGGCCCTGTTAGCAAGACATGGGATGTTAGTGCTTCCTGTCCCCATATTGATCTGAAGTTTAAAAGCTCCACATGGGAAAAGGCAGCTTTCAGTCTGTGGCTCTTCCCCTTTCTGCACTCTTTAGCTCTTGAATTAACATTATTAAGAATCACTAAATTAATTTCCAAAAAGTTCTAATAGCTTAAGATAAAGGAGGTGGTTTTTGATCTACCAATTATGTGTTACACGTAAAACTGGTATCCTTTAATAATAACGTATGGGAAGTAATTTGGAAGACTTTAAAACATTACATAAATGCTATTATTATGTATCATTCCTTTCCTCTTTTACCATTAGCAATGATACAAACTGAAATGTTTTCCCCAGAGTTAAAATATTTTAAAGTATTTATTTGCTTACCTGTGCACGTTTTTCCATTTTGTTGGAGAAATGATCCTCGTGGACAAGTGCAGACAGGTCCATCAGGGGTCTCAGCACAGCCATGACTGCAGTGATGGGAATTGCTTGAACAGGAAATTAGTTCTAAATTAAATTTTAAAATGAGTAGAAAAGGGATTAAGATTTTTTTTAAAAAAAAGCAGAAATAATGGCTTACAGGGACTCAAAGAAAGAGGAAAATTGGAGCACATTAATTCCAAATAGCCCCTTCATATATTATGAGAGTTCTTCCTTCCTTGCATATATAGAATCTCACCCATTAATAAGCAAATGTGTTCCCAGATCCCACTAATATCTACCGTCTCTGATTTTAAATAGGAACCACCATCTTGGTGCCATTTCTATCATAACAATTATAGGATCATAGAGTTGGAAGGGTCAAAGGCCATCTAGTACAACCCCCTGTTCAGTGCAAGATCGTCCTAAAACAGCCTTGACAAGTGTTTGTTGGAGGGGGTCAGACTGGCCATCCAGGGAATCAAGGAAATCACACCAGCTTCTCATACTCCATTATAGGTCCAAGATTCACATCTTGCCTTTGAGTCTCTGGAGCAAGAACTGAAGTTGAAAAAGATTAAGGATGATGGACTACAGGCAAGGTAGAAATGTCTGCAATATCAGTCTATAATCTGGTCTGGTCTCTTGGATACCTGGGAAGGAATATGTTTGCCAGATCAAAATATGGGGAAGGCCCTGAAGACTGCTCTCTTGATAACCCTAGATTCATTATGGGAGGAATTATGGGAAATTTACATATTTCCATGTTAATTCAGCCACATGAAGGGTACTTGAAACATGATAGAAGTCTTCTCAAACAAATCTCAGATAAGCACATTTTGTCACATGGTTCTCCATGGAGTGCTGATTTACATGCCAGCAACAAATGTTCTTGGTCATGCAAAATGAAATAACTCCACATAAAGCCAACAATATGTACAAACTAAAAGATTGATTTGCTTCCTGATTATTACATGTGACCATGGAAGCAGCTTCCATCTGGAAAGAAATGAGCAAACTGGTTAGGGAAGGGGGGAGAAGCCTCACCTTTTTATCTATTGATTCAGATAACTTAGCTGTTACATCTAAGTTTCTTCTGTTAGTGAATTTTATAACTTTTTAATCTACAAATTGTATACTTTGTAAATAGTAAAACCAAAAACAAAACTGATTTTCTGAAGGAAGATTAATTACATTGATGGCATTATAGTGTGAATTGCATGGCCAACATCCTTCCGGAATGAAGAGTGGAAACCAGGACCGTTTATGCACTGGAAAATTCACTTCCCCAGTTCCCATGCAGGAGCACAAATCAGGAGCGGATGAGGTGTACCAGGCCAAATGCTCCCCCATGTGGGTGCAGGAAGAGGTGGGGCAACCTGCCACGACTTAAACTCCAGCCTGCAGCCTGGCATGAAACCTCCAGTGCATAAACGGTCCAAGTTGCTATATAGGAGCTGATTAAGGGAATTCAAAAAAACTTCAAGAAAGAACAGCCAATTGCTTTACACCACAAAATCCAGACATTTCAGAAGAACCTTCAACTTTGAGTATTGTGATTATTTCTTGCCTTATTTAAGTCCACAAGTTTTCTAAATATATATCTATACTCCCTAATCAGAACAAAAGAGAAATTGTTAAAAACTGTGAATTTTGTACATATAGGAATAATGGATGCACCGACTAGTTGCTATGACAGCATCAGATTTCTGGCATGAGTATATTAGCACATCACGTTTCAGGTTTTTACCTGCACAGAGAAGTTTCACGGCTCACGTGCTTATTAATAATGATGCTAAAAAGAGATTATAGCAACTAACAAGTGAAATCACCTCTATTAAATACCACTTTCAGGATGTGCAGAATTCTTTGTCAGACCCTGATGCCTCTGATTTTATAAGGTTTTCATGGTGCTCTATTGGCAGAAGTTCTCTGGTAATGGATTTCACTGTACCTGTTTTGCACTTCTTATCTTCTGGTTCAATATTACAACAACTATCTATTTGGATTCCTTCTCAGCAGTCAGGAAGACCAGCAGCTTTAGAGGGCCTCCTTCTACTTTGTATTCTATGCTGCCACCTGTTTTCTTCCATACCCAAAGTGCCACATGGAAACATCTGCTCTGATGGAATAAATGTAGAACTAATTAGAATTGACTACAGATGCTCCCTGGAATCCATGAATGGTATTTCTTCCTCAATGCATAAAGAATTGGTAAATATTGCTAATCCAAGGCAACAGGTCTGTTCACTTCAGGGTCCTATAAAAATATCTAAAATCAGCTTGCGCTGATATCTTTATGACTTGGGGTGAAAGAGATTTGCATCATAATTACGGTACTAATAAACTCTTAAAGTGGACATGTACATTTTTTGTGTGATTGGGAGACAGCTGTATGTATTTGAGATCACAGTGGGTCTTTTCTCCCTCTTTTTTTCATATAATCCTGCAAGAAGTCTATTGTAATCTGCTATTGTCCTTACAATCCTCATTGTACCCTTTCATGTTTTTAATTGTATTTTTTCCCAGAAACTAGGAGTCTGCTCTGCATTTGGATGAATGTCCAGAAGTGTTTCGATGGGCTTTTAATGGGGCTTTTAACTCAGACTGCTGTAACCCACTACGAGCCAGTTATGAGAGTGGTGAGCAATAAGTCGAAACAATACATGGATGGATGGATGGACAGATATTGAGAGCCAGTTTGGTGTAGTGGTTAGGAGTGCGGACCTCTAATCTGGCATGCCGGGTTCAATTCTGCACTCCCGCACATGCAGCCTGGGTGACCTTGGGCTTGCCACGCTGCTGCTAAAACTGCTGTGACTGAGCAGTAGTATCAGGGCTCTCTCAGCCTCACCCACCTCACAGGGTGTCTGTTGTGGGGAGAGGATAGGGAAGGCGACTGTAAGCCACTTTGAGCCTCCTTTGAGTAGAGTAAAGTGGCATATAAGAACCAACTCTTATTCTTATTCTTTGTGGAGCAACAATCTGCCAAGATAAATAAAATCATACATAACCAAGATGTACAAGCTTCCAAAGTTGAGGAACAACCAGTTCTTCCCAGGTACAGCAGAAATCAGCTATGTCAAGTGCTAATGGTGCAACTCTAAAGGTGCAAAATGTAATAACAGTCATTGAATGTACAAACTTAACAAGGGAGTAGGAAAAGTGAGATATTGCAGGAAAACTCCCAAATACTAGTATGGGACACCGGAGAGTAGAAACAAGCATTCAAGTGTTTTTGCCCACTACATACCATGGCAGGTTTTCTTGTCAGATAATAGAATAAAATTCCTTGGACAGGTACAATAATAAGAGCCTGGGATGTTGACACAGCCCAAAGTACATCCATGGTTCCGCAATGCACATTCATTGACATCTGATGAAAGAAACAATTATAGCATGCATACTAAAATTATTAGGAACAGCAACCATTTAAATATATTATGCTTGGATGCCTTGAGTAAGGGACATCGCTGATACTGACTATTAAAGATACTTAATGAAATGTAATAACTGAACACATGCTTATTTCTTATTATTGCAAACAGCCAGGAGTTGTGTAACACTTTAAAGCAGGGGTAGGCACACTGTGGCCCTCCAGATGTCCATGGACTACATTTTCATGAGCCCCTGCCAGCATTGGCTTGCATGGTGCCAAGCCATTTTCCACCTGCCAGGGTTGGTGTCACTGGGCATGGGCTGGTTGGGGTGCATGGTTCCTACCACCCAAGGGGGCTTCATGGGGCCCATCGAGTATGGCACCCAAGGCATGATCCCCAATCACCATATCCTAAATATGTCATTGGCCCTTGGTCAGAATTCCAGAGGTGTCTGCAGGCTCAGAAAACTTGGGGACCCTAGACTAGAATCTCCTCTTTCATATGCTTAAAGACATCATGTTTGAATTTTCACTTTTGCCTGCTGTTGAAACCAATGGAACTTAAAAGTGCTTCAGTTTTTTCTGGGAGGAGGAAGGTTTCCAGGTGGCCTCTAAGATGGAGAATGTGCCTGGTCTGTTGGCAGTAGACAGAAGCCTGCTTCTTAAGTATCCAGCTGCCCTGCTGACCCAGCAGTGAATTAATCTGCCCCTACGGCAGGAGCAGTATAGGTAAGGCTGGTTGATGTGTAGGTATGAAGTTTAGGTGAGCATCCTGTAGCATCCACCAATGCGGCAACGTGACAAATCTCAAACCTCAAACATGGAACTATAGAGCCTTCATGGGGGTGGAACAGGAACTCCTTGAGAGGTGCCATTTTTTCCCTTCCTCCAAAGATCTCACAGCTTGGAGGAAAGTATATGCCACCCCTCCCTCAAGTACTAGCAGTGCTTGGCAAGGAGGAGCCTGGACTAGGCAGACAGAGATGGTACTACTCTTCTGCATCCTTTTGAACACCCACCCTGCAAAACAGCTATGGCCTGTGTTCTTTGCCCTTTGGCCATTACAGATATTGATCCCATGTAAAATTAATAAAGGTGCTCTTATTATCCCAACCAATAGTGTTGGCTCCTGTTATTTCACTTCTGCCTCCAGTCAGTTCTCCATTACCTTCACAATGTTGCCTGTTCTTACTTAAGGTAAATCCTGTGCTACATTTGCACTGGTGGATCCGGGAGCCATGCTTGCAACGTCTTCTGTTTGCACTACAAGGTCTTACTGCTGGAAAAGAAGATTATGTCAGGACAAGTGGGAACTGACTTCTCCCCCTCCTCCCCACTGCTGCCAATTCCCTCTGGAGGATGCTGGCTAAGGCTCTGGGCCTGGAAGCATCAGAGGAGACTGCCGGCAGGTGCTGCGGACTGGCCATGGTAGACCCAGCAGCCCGCATGCTCCGCATCTGGGCTGGAGCAACAACTGGCATCTTTCTCCCTTATAAAAATCCTTCATCAGAACTTGCATCTCCCCTTTATCAAGCCCATATGAATTGTGCTGTTTCCTATGGCTTTAACTGTAGCCAAGGGCAGTCCTGAAAGAACAGTCTACTAGGGCTGGATCAAGGTTATTCACCATCCTTAGGTGCAGTGGGGAAGAACTGCTGTCTGTGGCAATGGGAAGTGGAAGCAGGTTGCCAGGAACAGGTTTATGTTAGGCAAAGAAACATACAGCACTGTGAGCAGTGCTGCTGCCACCACATCTCTTCCTCTCAGTTCCTGTCAGGACCACAGAAAAAGCCACAGTTAGCACTGCTGTAACTCCAGTGCCGATTCTGGCCTGAGAAATTCCTGGAGAAGTAGCCCCCAGGAAGTAGATATTAAATATGTCCGTTGAATCATACAGATTTTATACATACTGTGTATAGCGAAGAGGTTTTGTTACTGCAGAAATAAACAATCCATTTGGAACATTGCCATTGGCAGCAAACTTACCAAACGCTTTCAGGTCTGTTCTAAAGGTGGGCTGTTTTAACGGGTGCAATACCAGGATCTCAGTAGGTGAGGGGAATGATGGCTGCAGGCTAATCGCAACGATATCTTTTCCTGTGTATTTATTGGCTCTCCAGATAGTACCGCTTGATTCTGAATAGTACATATCATCCACAAAGATATATATGTCATAGAGCTGTTTTCTAAAGAGACATAAATCAAATAGATGACTCCATTATTTACTTAAGTTCATGAAAGCACACAACTTGTTTATTTTTATTTCTCTCTCTCCAGAGACAGTTCACAGTTCCATCCATTAGAATAAACAGGTCAATGTAACTTTACAGCTTACCCAAATACTCTGAAAATGGTTTTGCATTCACTTTATACAAAATCATGCTATCTTAAAAATGTACACCTCTTTCTCTTACTCTGGTCTGGTCTGTGCTTATCTCTTCAGCCTGAGCAAGGAACATTTTCCCCTCTTCAATACCAAAGCCAATAAGGGTGCAAATAAATTATATAAGGTGCTTCAGCTACTGTGTTTTACACAACAGTAAGTGGAGTTACTCTCATGTAGTTTATCCAGTTTACACATCTGTTTTTACATCCATGTTTTTACATGGAGTTTTCCAGTTTGACACCGTTAGACTATGGGATTTTCAATTTTGACGCCTGCTTTCTAAAACATACCGCACAGCCTGTTTGAGCAAATGGACAGAGCCGCCATCATAGTCACAGGTTCCAATGTGGGAAGTGTCATCATCAACTTGCTGAATCCAGAAGACCCTCTCGTCACTAAAATCCAGTGCAACAGCTTTGATATTCCCCACACTCCTCAAAATATTCCGTACTTCTTTTCCATTCAAGATTGCTCTGTAGATGCACCCAACATCACCAACGGAAGACCAAAATAAAAAACTGTAGGAGGGAAAAAATCAAATTTTGTTATTGAAAATTTCAACGGCAATTTAGCAGGTCACATAAGCCGTCTATAAAGTATATGGAAATATCTATTTGCAACACTCATGTTAGATCCTGGTACCTAGCACTGATTTACATTAGGTAACTTGTCTTGAATCTCAATGACAAAGGCAGGCTATACATAACACAATAAATACTTTTAAAATATATAATTGATTGGTCATTATTTTGTTCTGGAACATTTTTCTGTTGAGTCACCTTTTAAAAAAATTACTGGTTCTCCCCCTTCCCCCCCAAAAATAAAAACTGCGCCTGTCACTTGGATGATGCACAGTTTTTAAAGGCTATTTACAATACAGTCCTAATCAGTCACATTTTCTAAGTTCACTGAGGTCAAAGATCTCAAAGGGTGTCACTTTGAGATTGGACTGTTGAAAAGAAACTGCCAAAAGACAACAGCCACCAAACTTTAAAAATAACAGTAATTTTTAATAGTCCTTTAAATGTTTTTCTCAGTTTACTCAAGGCCTTCTAAACAGCTTGTGCATTTCATTGTCATAATTTGATGCAAAACTGTGATACTTCTAAAATTGTAATCTGGAAAGATTAATTCTGCTTTACTGTCTCACAACCGCTCCAATATTACCTTGAAACACTTCATTCACTGAACAGCAATCTCTCTGAGAGCCATCTCAGTTACCTTTTGCCTGGATCAACTGCAATGCTTGTGGGATGATATTCATCTTTGAAAAGGATTTGCGAATCGCTTCCATCCAAGCTGATTGCCTCAATGGTGGTCTTCTGGTAGTGAGCCAAATAAATGCCTCGATTTATCCAGTCTACAGCAAATCCAGAGATATCTTTTCCTGTATAGCAAATTGTCTACAACAAAAAAAGATAAACTAAAATATCAAGAAAATATTGCATTGCAGGTTGCATCACTCTTTAGGGCATTGGAACACATGTACTCAACTAAATCATAAGCCAAATGGCTCATAATGGAACATTCTGAGCTCCATATCTTTACATGTTCAGTGAAACAAAAAGAAATCATATAAATGGTCACTACATAAAACACAAATTGATTTGCATATCAACTTCACAGTTAGTTTCAGAAGTCTAAGGACTATGATCAAAAAACCTTTCTCCACCGAACACAGTTCCTTATCTTCAATGTAAATCCAAAGCAGAAAGTTGACACCCCAATGCTGATAAGCTGGTATGGCCACTTGGCCTTCAGACAAAGCAGATAAGTGGATGCAGATAACACTATAAAAAAGCAAAACCTCCTGGGAACAAAAGACGAGGGACAGGGAGGAAAGAGTGACTAACAGCCACTGAAAAACTGAAGTAAGGGTCCCCAGAAGAAAAAGACATGTAGCTCAGGGTTGGGGGATACATGACAAGCAGATCCATAGTATCCAATCCAGTAGTTTATGTTGCCATGTTAGAAAACACCATTTATTTATCTGAGTATTAATTTTTGAGCTGCCTTGTTCATTCTTTAGAGTACGACCTATAAGGACATGAAACTGTACCAAACTGTAGTTTAACAACCACCAAGCTTTCATACAGAGAAGCATCTTTCCTATCATCCTGTACCTGATATCCTTTAACTGCACACAAAGTATGTGCCCTGGTTCCTCCCTTTTACAGTTAAATATAAGTACTTATAGGTCCCCATCCTTGACAGGCACTATGAAACACACACACTATAAAATATAAATGTTTTTTCATAAGTAAGCTCATTTGATTAAGGCTTTTCCTAGTAACTATGCATGTGGTAGCAGTGTTTATTAAGCTGAACTTCAGCAATATTTTGACCTTTTGCCATGTCCTGATAAGAAGAAGAAGAAGAAGAAGAAGAAGAGTTGGTTCTTATATGCCGCTTTTCCCTACCCGAAGGAGGCTCAAAGCGGCTTACAGTTGCCTTCCCATTCCTCTCCCCACAACAGATACCCTGTGGGGTGGGTGAGGCTGAGAGAGCCCTGATATCACTGCCCGGTCAGAACAGTTTTATCAGTGCCGTGGCGAGCCCAAGGTCACCCAGCTGGCTGCATGTGGGGGAGTGCAGAATCGAACCTGGCATGCCAGATTAGAAGTCCGCACTCCTAACCACTACACCAAACTGGCTCTCTGCCTGCTTGTTTGTGTTTTCAGAGTGAGCAGTCATAACCCAAAACTTCTTTCAACATCATTCTCAAGGATGCAAAAGAAAACAGATAAAAACAAATCTCTCGTCTTTGAACAATAGGGAGAGAGTGGATCTTTATCCAGTTTTGTGAATGTTACTTGCCACAGAGAAATCTGAGAATTTCATTACCTCCCGATTTGAGCCATTCAGGTGTATTCGCTGGAGAAGACCTTCTTGAGTGTCTATCCAATAAACTTGTCCATCTTCATAATGGAAATCTATCAGTGTTGATAAGCCAGTGTGAGTTGCCACTCTCTTATGATTGGTTCCCTCTGTATCTATTCTAAAGACTGCATTTCCTTTGCTGAAAACTAGGATTGGTGCAGGATCTAAAAGACAGAGAGAGATGGAGAGACATGACTGAGTTCACAGATAAGACAGAATCCAGTTTGTCAGATGCACAAGTTATTGACTACCATAAGGTGACCAGATTTTAACATTGGTAAAGCGGGACACCATTGGCTCTTGATTAAAAAATTGGTCTATGGAGCAACAAAAAGTTTCATAGAATGCATAGAACGCAAAAATAGTATTGTAATATATATATTTTTTAATTTCATAAGTACAATTTGCCAGGTGACCCACAGATGTCCCTCCAAAAGTGGGACAATCTAGTCACCTTAGACTACCAATAAAAGTCTATTGTTTGGATCCAACCCTGGAATTATTTTAGTGGTACACAATGAAATATTAAGGGATTTGGAGATAAACTTGGTCTCACAAGTCAGATTGGTATTGACCCATTTTCTAAAGATATGTGAACTCAAAGCATGCAATTCTTGTGGTGTACCTGTACATATGTGTTTCTGCCCCCAGTTCGATACCCTTGACTAATTTATGTTTTAATTTATCTGGTAAATCAATGCCAGTGTTTAAATTCTGTGTTTTCCAGTGTTTAAATTGTGACTAATACTTGATTCACTACAGCACAGGGGAAAGGATGGTTACTACTTTGATTTACATTGCATTGAAAAATATTCAGAAAGTTCAGTTTATAAGAGCAACTTCTGATTAATAAAGAAGCTGTTTCCCACTGTTTGCATGAGAAAATATTTAAAATATGTGGGCTTGGTACTTTAAAATTAAAGAGCTACAACAAAGTTTGTTTGTCCCAGGAATCTGACAGCTGCACCACTTGCTGTTTCACCCTCCTCCAGTTACTTCAAACACTTGCATACATTTTCCTACCAGGATGTCCAGGCAAGAAATTTCCCACTAGGATAACCTACTCTAAGGCCTGAATGAGAGGTACTGATCTTTGGTCAAGTTCTCCCACCTGCTCCAGAGAGAGGGTAGGATCCTCCTTAGTATAACAAGTAGGAAATCAGGGCTTCTTGCCTTTCTCCCCCATGAGGAGCAAAAGTGGCATCATTTTTCTCCTCTCTTCCATTTCATCCTCATAATAGTACAGTTAGACTGAGTGTGTGTGTCTGATCCAAGGTCAATCAAATCTGGTAAGTTGTTGGGGGAGAAGGGAACTGGTGGTGTTTGTGTTTTTAAAATTCTATTGCTTTTCTCTTGTGGTGTATGTGTGTGTTTTAATGTGTGATTGGTGAGACACTTTGAAGACTTTTTTTTGACAAGTGGGATAAATGTATTTTAAAAGGTTGTGCTAATTGTCTCTTTCATCTGTTTCATTTTTATCCTACCATGTCTTCTAAGAAGCTGAGGAGGTAGGGATCTCTCTTTCCCTCAACAACAGACCTGCCAGTTAATTTAGGCTGTGTGAGGCTGACCAGTCCAAGACCAAGTCCAGTGAGCTGCACAACAGACCAGGGAACTGCACAACAGCAGCCTGGTGCTTTACTCTCACTGCATATTGAAACACTGCCAACAAAGACCAACACAATCTTCAATTGAGAAAATTACTCCCAGGCACTGAGTTTCTACTTTAATTTTGCCTGATTCAACACCATCATGTAATTATTTAATGGAAATCTCTCTCATTATTGAGGATCTATAATGTAAAAAGAACAGAAAAACCTTATCAGGTTTTAGTGTTTTGTTCTGCATTGATTTCCTTTCCTTCAGTACTCAGTACTTTCTGGCAACTGTTTCCTCGGATTTTCTGAGAGTTGTTTTGTAGCAGTTTTTCCCCTTGTTTCACTCCCCAAATCAAAGGCAATTCAAAAGCATAATGATTCTCTTGGATTTCCTTCTTCCTGCCCTTTTTGACGTCTTAGAGGCCACTCTTCCACCACCCACACTGATGCTGTTCCTCCCACTCCACATTATCCTAATCTCTTCATCAGTGTATAAACTTGGGCATTTAAAGATTTCCTTGCCTTTTACAAGTGCAGCTTATGTCTAGTGATATGACTTGTTCGGTAATGTTGAAACACTAGAGAAGCCTTTCATGTGGTTGATAAATATGGAAGTAGGAACAGCAAGTATAGAAGAAATACTCCCTCCTCCAGGAACACTTTTTTTCCCATTCTGGGTTTTACCTCTATTGATGAGTTTGCCCAGAACCTGAGCCTGTCCCCCACACCTACCCCATGGTGGGTGGCAGGGAGCTTTCCAAGCCAGTGCATGAAGGAATGTAGGTTTGCTAGCAGGACAGGAGGTGGCTCAGGGCTGGGATGCAGAGGATCCTGCATCCCCAACTCTTGTCTGCCACCTACAACAGAGGAGTATACTGAGAGCCAGTTTGGTGTAGTGGTTAGGAGTGCGGACTTCTAATCTGGCATGCCAGGTTCGATTCTGCGCTCCCCCACATGCAGCCAGCTGGGTGACCTTGGGCTCGCCACGGCACTGATAAAACTGTTCTGACTGGGCAGTGATATCAGCGCTCTCTCAGCCTCACCCACCTCACAGGGTGTCTGTTGTGGGGAGAGGAAAGGGAAGGCGACTGTAAGCCGCTTTGAGCCTCCTTCGGGTAGGGAAAAGCGGCATATAAGAACCAACTCTTCTTCTTCTACCACCATGTCTGACAATGTCTGGGCTCTAGAGTCACCTATAGTCATTGCAGACTCCCAGTATTTCTCAGGCCTTGATGCAGTCACCTGTCCTCTGATGCTTCAGACCATCTCAGGCCTCCTCACAGAGCCATTCCCTGCTGCCTTATTCCTCCAGCTTTCTTGTCATTCCTTCAGACATTGCTTGTATCCCAGATGTGGAAAAGGAACACTTTTTCTTCTGTTTCATATATATTGAATTATATAAATAAGACCAGAGAGATTGATGAGGCTGTAATTGAGGTTGGCAGGATTTGTCAAGGTTGGGAGCTTGCTATTTAATTAGATGGGTGAGCTCCCTGAGGCATTGGCACATG
Organism: Paroedura picta; assembly: GCF_049243985.1. Lineage (NCBI taxonomy): Eukaryota > Metazoa > Chordata > Lepidosauria > Squamata > Gekkonidae > Paroedura > Paroedura picta. The sequence goes on from NC_135378.1 coordinate 67,037,664, forward strand.
GAAGGAGGCACCCAAACAAGCAACTTATGGCTGAATGGTTCCAGAGACTTGGAGTTAATCCCTTGGCCCAGCACATTATCATTATCAATTGTATAGTGACCTTTACCCTGTATGGTGGGGGAGTTGTACAGCATTTCTTGCACATGTTTCTTGCAGGCAAGGAACAGCAAAGGTGATCTGTGGCCATGTTGAGCGTGGAGCCATGGCAAGGTTACCCAGACATTTGGGAATCCAGTGGGTCAGGCTTTTAGGGAACCATACAATGGGAGGAGTGAACTTCATTAGAGATTAACCATAGTTTGATCCTTGTAGTTGTCTGATATCTTCATTTTGGATATGGGAGGAATCTCACCTTATTGACACATGACTCTCCTTCCTCCCCCAATCCAACAGTTGGGGGGAGCAGTATAGAAGCCAATAAATAAAATAAAAAATAAACATCTAACATAGGGATTGATTTATCATCTTCCCATGCTAAACAGCCTAGAGGGCTCCTGGTAATTCTTCAAGCTACCAACACCTGCAGAAATATTTCAAAACTTAAGAAACAAATTTAAAACAACAGAAGAAGACTGCACCTTTTAGATCTCAAACCTAAAGACATTTCCCTGGGAGTTAGCCTTGTGGGATTTATTTCAGAGTAGACCTGCTTAAGTATACTTAAATATATATATTTTCTTTTTGCATAGAAATTAAAGATGTTCTTAATACCTAACATAATTGAAAAAAACAAGTAGTTTGTCAGGTGCAACCAAGTCTTAAGTCATCATCCTTCTTTAAACCTAAAGTAAAGGGTATCTGCCATCTTGCTGCAGCTGTTCTGCATACCCTGGCAACTATGTCCCTGTAATGAGAAAGAACTTTCCGTGTATTAAACAAATCCTCTTAAGGAACACAAAGACTGTTTACAATGCCCTGACAGGCTGCACTGAATAGAAGAATGAGGCCCTGCTGAAGGCTCAAAGACGTCTTTATGCCCTCACAGAAGAGACTGTCTTGAGAGTGAGTAAAACGATGAATCATGTCATTGCTATGCTGGCAGTGAGTTCTCACTGCCATTACTCACAAGTAGATTCCTTTACCGAGAGTCTGAAAAAAAAAAAGTCCTGATTAAAGGAAGCACAGCATTAGCATGCATGGCAGCCAAGCAGAGACTAAGGCAGTGTATTGTGGAACCAGAGTCTGCCTTCATATATTTCCCACCTCACTGAAGTTCCTTGGAATTTTTTGGTTAGGGTGAGGATAAAACAGTTCCATTATTGGGCAGTATCATAAAACAAATCTGAGTTAAAAGAAACCAATGGCAATTTGTTGTCTCTTTAAAGATTATGCTCATCAAATGTAGAAAGGGAGGACTTGGAGGAAAGGCCTGGGATCGGACTGAATGTGTTGTTCCCCAGACTGGTGTTCGGATGAAGCTGGGCTGCCAACATTGCAGCAGAGAAAAGTAGAAATGGAAATTCTTTCAACTGACAATCCAAAAGGACTTCTGGTAACAAAGACCTCCCCCCAAAAAAAACACCAGGTAGGTACAAGCAAGAAATAACATTAGAAATAACTAGCTTACTTGTGATCTAATGTTATTTCTTCTTGTTGTGTCTCCTTATTTGTTAATTCTGTCACATTGGCCAAACACAAAATCCCTAAGGGAAACACGGCTTTCTCCATCAAGAAGTGCTTGGTGGCCATCAGTTGACTAAAGTGATCAGCAGAAATAGCACCATGGAGATGGGGGAAGAGGAAGACAGGTTGGAAGCAGGAAATTCCATCATTAACTCATACGATAAAGCAACTTCTCGCTCTTATATATTAGACTCCATTTTCTACATCAGAATCAGAGAACCATCCAGTTTTTGAGTGTTGCACTCAGCCAAGTACCTCTTGTGGTGCAGAGTGGTAAGGCAGTGACATGCTATCTGAAGCTGTCTGCCCATGAGGCTGGGAGTTCAATCCCAGCAGCCAGCTCAAGGTTGACTCAGCCTTCCATCCTTCCGAGGTCGGTAAAATGAGGACCCAGCTTGCTGGGGGGTAAACGGTAATGACTGGGGAAGGCACTGGCAAACCACCCCGTATTGAGTCTGCCATGAAAACACTAGAGGATGTCACCCCAAGGGTCAGACATGACCCGGTACTTGCACAGGGGATACCTTTACCTTTTTACTCAGGCAAGTACATAAAACATGTCACAGCCAAAAGAGCTTCTGTAACATGGTGGAGACAGGGCCCTGGACCCTGCAGTTACCCCTCAGTAACTGCAGGGTCCAGGGTCCTTCACTGTGGAATTGGAGCAGATGAATCTTTTCCTGTTCAGCTACAAAGGAAAGCTCTGCCTGATACCCAAGGCCTTTTTGCACGGGGATCTTTGTTGCAAATTGGTCACTGAATGAAAAATCGCCATTTAAAATAGTGGAATTCGTCGTTATGCATACCTGCCTTTGTAGTGGAATCAGTTGCGTTTTTTAGCGTTTCCCACAGGCTTCCGGTCTCGGCAGAAATCGCTAGAAAGGAAGCGCTATTGCCAAGCTCGTCCCGCCCCTGGCCGTCAAGCAGCCAATGGGCAGCCGTTAGCATGCTCCCAAACAGCCCCTTTCCCTTTAAGGAAGGTTTAAAAAAAAAAAAAACAGACCCATTGTAACGAATCTGGGTAGATTCGTTGCAACGGAGAGACCCATCCAGCTGCCTGGGGTGTTTGAGCTGTCGTTTGATCGGTTGATCGTTAACACGCTGCCTCAGAGTGAAAAAAAAAATCCCCCCCCCCCTTTCACGGGCCCGATTTTCGGCTGAATGGAATGTGTGAAATGTGTGTGCTTAGTGACTGAAGGGGAGGGACTGAAGCCGGGAAGCCTCTGTTTGAGCTGTCATTTGATCGTGGCCACGCTGCCTCCGAGTGGGAAAAAAATCCCCCCTCCCCCCCCTCACGGGCGCGATTTTCAGCCGAAACAGTGTGAAAAATAAAGGGAAAATACATCAGCAAACGGGCTTCTGCGGGCTTCTTGTGCTTAGTGACTGTAAACAGCTCTGAGGAGGGACTGCAGCCTGGGAAGCCTCACTGGCTAAACGGAGGCTCGCCGGTGCGTTGATCTCCACTCGCTCGGGGGGAAAAAAATGGCGATCGCTTCGCCGGAAGTTTGGAGGACAGGCTCAGGAGGAGGGACTTTGAAGAAACCGCAACAATGGGAACGCACAGGTCTTTTTCGCTACTGTTGCAGATTGGTTGCAGGAGTGTATCGCTTTCCGGAGGGTGAATCCACTTTTTGGGATTCCCCTAAAAGCGCTACAACGAAGCGCTTTTTGCTGATTGGTTTCAGGAGTGTTGCAGATTGTCTACGATGTCGTGCGTTAAGGCAAATTAGTAGCGTTTTCAATTAGCAACCATTGTGCTATTTTGAAGCCGTGCAAAAAGCCCCTCAGTCTAGCATAACCAACTGTTCTCCTTAATTGTGTCAAGTAAGAATGAACAATCTACCCCCAAATTATTTACTACTCTGATTTATGTCCATGTACTTACTCTTGGTGGCACAGCATGTACGTCTGAAGTGCAATCAAGTCACTTTCACTTACAGCAACCTTATGAATCAATGACCTCCAAAACATCCTTTCATTGATAGCCTTGCCAGATCTTGCAAACTATGGATCGTGGCTTCCCTGATTGAATGAATCCATCTAAGGTTGGGTCTTCTTCTTTTCCTGCTGTCTTCAACATTTCCTAGCTTTATTGTCTTTTTCAGCCACTCTTGTCTTCTCACAGTATGACCAAAATGTAATAAAACAAAACACGATCATTTGGTCATTTCAGCCTCCAGGGAGAGTTCAGGCACTGCACCTGCTATATTTGCTTTAAAGACTTAAACCAGTTTAACAGGCATTTCTTCACCACAGCAGTCCCTGGGAACTGTTTCTGTGAGTCCGGATTAGAGTTCTCCTTTGTAGTTCCCAGGATCCTTGGAGGAGGGGAAACTATGACTGTTAAAGTGATATGTAACCCACATAAATTTGTATCATAGCTATAGCCTCAGAAGTCTGAACAATTTCTCAAGTAATAGTTATATTGAGAAGTTATAGTTATATAAGTTATATATATATATATATAGTTATATATATATAGTTATATATATAGTTATAGTTATAATGAGAAGTCACATATTGTATTTACAGTTGTTCTCCATTTACCAGTTGAAAATGCTTGGATAAGAGCTTGAAACACCTGTTTTTATTTCACTGGAAACTTACCAAGAATGGTTCACAGCTAAACATACATATTTAACTTCTGAAAACATGTATATCAATTGTGACAAATACATTATCCATATAGTGACAAATACATTATCCATATAACAAAGGCACAGTTCAGGGAAAGCAATACAGATTAAGAAGTTCTAACTAGTCAAACATTTGATCCGACGTTGAAAAACCAATTCCCTTACCTGTACAAGTGGAATTTTCATGCTGCATTTGAGATCCCCTGGGACAATTCCAATGCTGCTGAGCTGAGACATTGACAAAAGTGGTTTTGAAAACCACAAGAGCTACAAGTAAGCAAAACATTGTCTTGATGGTTCTTCTCAATGTCACCAAGAGGCTTTCCTGCTTTCAGTCATCGTCAGATCCAAACAAGTGCACATAATTTCCAAGGTATGTCTGTAACAGCCAAATGATGCACACTCTTGCTTCCCACTAAAACACCAAGGTGATCAATGGCTACACCTCTGACCTCTGAAGAAATTCCAGGAGGGTCTCCTCTGTGCTCATTTACACACCTCTTTTTAAGGTGGGTTTTTTTTTTTTGGAAGCCAAGTATGAAATGCCTGACCCTCTTGTTACAATTTTAACATGGCTTAAAACCAAAGTTCATATGCCTCACTGCAAAATTCCTATGCAGTAAACAAAGTGGTAGATTAAATGCTTAAAACAAGAGAGTGCCAGTTTTAAATAAAATAATAATCCTTCGGGAAACATTTGAAAATAATGCTCGGCATTCAGCAGTGGGGACTTTCCTCACCCCCAAACACAGAGTCCTTATGTACATATTAGAAGGGTTCCTTCCTATTCCCCAGCTTGCCTCGCCCCACCTCTTCAGCCCCTCTTTAGTGCTGCTTGAGCAGAGCTTGTGTTTGCAGACAGAAATGTTATCGGCTCCCAGGGAAGGCAGCCAGAGTGCAGCTCTTCTTCTAGTTAATTTCCTGCTCTTTTAAAAAATAATCCTCATATCTATAAGTATTCTGCATGATGTATTCTGACACCTCTGAGCACCTGAAGCTACATTTAAGTTCTGTGTTTTGCAGCATAATTTATTATTTGTCTTGTAGGAATCCTGTATTTTTTCCAGGCAACTTTACAATGGCGTTAGGTGGCGTTAGCAGCTTAAGACTGGAGAAACACTGCACATGAATGCAAAGCCGCATTTTAGTCCCTATCAACCACGTGGGGTAGGCTAGACAGTAGGATAACGGATAGATCCATGGCCACCCAGTGAGTTCTCTGGATGAGCTGGGATTGAAACCTGTGAGCCCTGCATTACCTGAACTCCCAAATACATGTTGCAAGAAAAAGAATTTGATGACAGATACAGAACTAAGGATTTAGGAGGGGAGGGAATGGGGGGGGGGGAGTATTCCAGCTACATTGAAGCATTTACAAGGTTAAATAAGGTGAAACACCAGAAGATCTGTGACTATGTGGCCCAAAGCATATTTTATTTGTATATATCAGCTGATCAACCATCAGTTTACTGGGTTTACTGGGCAAGGTAAATTTTCTTCCCCATACCATTTTCCCGACCACAAGTACACCTTGGAAAGGATGGGGAAAATATGTGCATTTCCCCACTGAAGCAAGCAATAGTTCTGGGTTGTGGAGGTCAATGCATAAATGCTAAATTTGTTGTCCATAATGCTAAATAATGTGCCTAGAGAGGAGAAGACTGAGAGGGGATCTGATAACCATCTTCAAGTATTTAAAAGGCTGCCATATGGAGGATGGACCAGAATTGTTCTCTCTTGCCCCAGAGGGACAGACCAGAATGAATGAGATGAAATTAATTCAAAAGAAATTCCATCTAAACACCCAGAAGAAATTCCTGACAGTACGAGCAGTTTCTCAGTGGAACAGGCTTCCTCGGGAGGTGGTGGGTTCTCCATCTTTGGAAATTTTTAAACAGAGGCTAGATGGCTATCTGACGGAGAGGCTGATTCTGTGAAGGCAAAGGGGTGGCAGGTTATAGTAGATGAGCAATTGGGATGTGAGTGTCCTGCATAGTGCAGGGGGTTGGACTAGATGACCCATGAGGTCCCTTCCAACTCTATGATTCTATGATCTCCTCCCTTTTCACTTGCAGCTTTGCTGTGGTGTATTGATTCGCAGCGATATAACATGTGTGTTGAGACTACAGGTCACATTAAAAACAGTGGGAAGAGAGTGTAGCCCAAAGTGTTAGATCATACCACATCCAAAAGAGAAGAACATATAAGTAGTTTCAGAAGTTCTGGAACATGGATTTCCAATCAGTGCCTTTACTAACACAAATTTATCCTGACTGACACCTGCTTCTTCTTGTATTTCTTCAGAAGAAACATATGCTGCCACTCCAGAGACTCACTTGAGCTGGCTCACAAATAAAACCGCACGGTAACATCATTACCATGAAAAGTATCCAGAAATATCTTCCACCTTTCTACATTAGAAACCAGAAGAGAAGAGCTGTTTTTCGTTACCCCACTTTTTAATACCTGAAGGAGTTTCAGACTGGTTTACAATTGCCTATCCTTGCTCTCCTCACAACAGACACCCTGTGAGGTAGGTGAAACTGAGAGAGCTCTGAGACAACTGTGACTGGCCCAAGGTCACCTAGCTGGCTGCATGGAGAGAAGTGGGGAATCCAGTTCTCCAGATTAGAGGCTGCCGCTCTTAACCATTACGCCACTATATGTCTCTGCAGGCTTGAATTGTATATACCTAGATAGGTGTTTTAATGTATTTGTTAGTTAGGATTCTTCCCACAAATGTTGTTTATTATTAACCTTAAGAAAATTAGATTGGAATCTCATGGCAGCTGGTGACCCTGGCAGCACCCACAAGATGCCACAGCTGGACATGAAGCCATTCCTGAGAATGTTGGCTCTATTCACATAAACTGACAAAAGCAAGGAGACTTGAACTTTTAAAAACAAACAGCATGAAATGTTGATTAAGTGCATCATCCTGGTTTGGAAAAGCACTGGCACGAAATTGTTTACATTTATGCATAGTAACCTCCTGTTTGCGTAATCTGATTGTTCCATTACTGCAAGTGCAGTAAAAGAAATTAATTGCAGCACCCCTGGCAAGATAGTTTTCTCATTACATATATGATGAGAACCTGTGAATTCATGGGTTTGGGCACAGCTCTCCCCAGATTCTTTAATCTAGACCAGTGGTCCCCAAACCGCAGGCCGTGGCCCGGTGCCGGGCCGTGAAGGCCTTGGCGCCGGGCTGCGGCTCCCTCTCCCCGCAGTAGAAAACTTCCCAGGCCGCAAGCTTGCTGCCCGGGAAGCTTCTTACTGTGGAAGGGGGGGAGAGGGAATCAGGGCGGCGCCAGCGCATTGCACATGTGCTGCCGAAATCGCGCATGCACGGCACTTTCATGCATGCATGATTTTGGCCCTGCCGCGCATGCATGGCATGCGCGGACGGGCAGTTGCCCTGCCAGTCCCCAGCCTCAAAAAGGTTGGGGACCACTGATCTAGACCCTGTTGCCTTTCTAATGTCACCCAACAATGATTGCATGTCATATATCTAATTAAGAATCAGGTCTTAGTGTGTGGACAACAAAAATCTGCTAAATGGAATCAAGGGAAAACAAATTGGATTCCTTTAACTACCCGAAGAAAGTCCCAGGTTTGCAGAAAAATCTGAAAATGACAAAAAGTACATAGGAGGATTAAAACTCATCTTTATAATAGAAGGTAAGGAGAAACCAGGCCAACAAAGAAAGCGGTGGTTAGATATGACAAAATTGACACTGGACAGAACATTATACAACTAAAAGAAACAGTGCAAGATCAAAAATCATGGTGACAGTGGAGCCATAGGATTGCCAAGTGCTAACAGAAATGCACTTACACACATGTCCTGTGACATGTGTATATTCAGCAGTGGGGAATAAACTTAGCAAGAGGTCAGTAAGATAATGTGATGAATCATTTGCCAAAGTTTTACGAGGTAATTGCACCCTTAAGAACTCAAGGCAGACAGTAGGCATATTGTAAAAACAGTAACAGTTTTTATTAGAAAGAAAATAATAAAAGTGTAAATGTATCTAACATGCTTAGCAAGCAGTCGTATAGAGAACAGGGTGGGAAAAAGAGGGTTCAATATAATTACCATTCCTGTAGAGTAGAAAGTCAGAGATCAGCAACATGAGCCAGCATGAAGGGAGGTTCCAATGGGTCCTGAGTTGGAAGCACTCAGGGTGGCTGTGTTCAGCCACTGTTTATATATGTTTTGGGGGTGGGGGCTATGTGATATAGCCCAGGTGAGCACGTGATGGATTTTCCATGGAGCATGGTATTGGACAATGCCCTGGCCAATACCCTATTCTGACATCTCAAGGACCATTTTGGAAGACAACTGTAACAAAATTGTCAAGCCTTGATAACTGTAATGCAAAACCATGGGAAGTAGGGATGCCAGTGCCCTGGCAAGATTGGGGATCCCCCAACAAAATGTATTGTATAGCCTTCCCTAAGGGGCATGTAAGCTGTTTTAGAAAATAAGTTTAATTCTGATGAGTTAGGGAAACATGTATTGATTTTCTTTGCCTGGCAACTTTGGAGAGCACTTATTTGCTTGTTTGCTTTTTGTCCAAAACCTCCCAGTTGGAATGCTTTTCTTTTCATAAGAAGAATTATTAGCAGTTCCTTTTTACTTCTGATAATTTGAGTGCAGTCTTTTAATAAAACACTTTAAAACTGGGCTGCAGATCTTTGTGTGCCTCATACTCAATGGGTGATCCGGGCAGCTCCTCCACCAACAAAAGGAATTCTACCAGGAGAATTCAATGGGAAGTGGGGGGCAGGGGGTTGGACTTGGCTGAGAGACTTGGGGAGGGGGGGAAAGGTTCACCTGAATAACATCCAGAATCAGTCATGGGGAAAGTGCAAAATGGATCTCCCCTCTCTGCTCCAAGGCAGTTCAGAGAAAAAGGCAGGAAGGGAATTGCTTCTTTTCCAGTGGATATTGCTTAGGTGTAAGCAGACATGTAGTCAATGGAGAAAACAACACTTACATACCAATAAATAAAATCACATGACACATTCTGCCTGTCTCCACTAGCAACTGATGTCAATAAAACAGTTAACCCTTTCACTGACAGTCAGTAGCTGACTACTTCCCATTCATCACTTCCCTCTCTCGGAAACATGTACTAAACAGATTTCTACAATTTGCCTCAAACTTTAAGTACTTTCTCCTAGGACAATCAGCAAAAGAAATGAGTAGTCAATGGAGAGGGTTGTGTGTTTACCCAAGCCTACCAGAACGCAGATACATCTTCAATAAAATCAACACTGCCTCATTGCTATGGAGAAACGCCAGAATTATACAGTATCTCCTCCCCCCCTTTTTTTGGGGGGGGGGGATTATTTGTTTTGCACTTTCTGTCTGGGTAGATTTCTGAGATGCTGCACATTGTTCCTAGAGCCAAAGAAGACATTTTGTGCTAATGGTTAGCTATAAAACAAGCTGTAGGATCAGTAGACGGCAACAAGATCACCCCCCCCCCTTTCCCAGCTCATTCCCCACCTCCAGAAGTTGCAAATGGGACTGTTTTTGTCTACCCAAGTTGTGAGAAGGCTGGACAGGTAAGTGAAGCCCTAAAATACATTTTGTGCTAATAGTAGGCTAAAAACAGAGCGCACACATGACTGAATGATCGGGAGTAAACTGCTGGATTACCCCCCCCCCTTTCCCCAGGTCATTTCCCACCTCCAGAAAACAGAAACGGGGCTGTGTTTTGCCTGCCTGATCCCAAGAGGACTGTGAACACTTGAAAGATGATTTTATTTCACCTTGGATAATGTGGTCCTGCTGCAACACGGACTGCGCCATTTTCTTAAAAAATTACTCAAAGCAGGAAGGAGGGAGGGTGTGAGTGAGGGCGGGACAAAGCTGCTAGGGTGGAAAACCCAGTTTTCCTCATCTCCAAATCACAATTTAAAAATGGCCAAATCACAACCTGGCTACTGGACAGCCTCAGGATGTTAGTGACATCATGTGGAGGGGGCTATATATGCCGCCAATATGCCAAGGCCGTCCAGGAACATTTTCCTCATGCAGAAATAGCCTTAATAATGCCTTTACCCATTATTTAACCTAACCAAAGTATTATATTCATGTCTACTGCTACAACCCAAGAAAATATTCTGTGCCAATTCTTGAGCCAGTAAGCCTTTATAGGACTTCAGTCAGCTTAGTGCCACATCCAGTGGCATGCCCTATGTCAGTAACATTCAAGTGCATGCTACTTTCTTCAGAGGTTTTATGCTCCTCCTAAGGTATAAACACATAAGATGCAGAATGTATTACTCAATCATTGCACATGCATTACTCATACTCACTGCACACATAATCAGGTCCTAGACCTGATTATGGGTCTTGTTGGGTCTAATGCTTCTATAAACTGTATTTACTGGCTTTTTCTTCCAACAGCAGCTCTCTAAAAAGCTGGAGAGAGAACGGCTCTACAGAATGGTATGCCCATGTGGAACTGAGGGCTGCAGCATGAGGGAAATCTTCCAAAATCATGGGATTTCATTCTTGCACAAGCAGAATCAAGCTTCACTCCAGGGATGAAGATATATTCTGTATCCCTCTTCTTGCCTAATATTGGTCAGGAGAATCCCATTGATTTTCAGCTGTGCCATTTCAAGTGCTGGTATGCTGGATGAAGGGGAGACAGCAAAAATAACTTCTGGGGACTTGCTTCGTTTACAGAAGTGGTGAATCCCAGCCAGTTATATTAGAAAAATAAAATTAGGTCGGGTGTTATAACCGAACGGATAAAGTTGGGACTAATGGGCCCTGGAAGGCACTGTTAAGGATGCTAGCCTCTGTCCCACCTTATGAAGCCAGCAAAGGAAGCGTAGATATTGCACTGGTTCTTGATTGTTCTCATTCATCAGGCAAGCAATCTTATCTATGTCAAGCTCACTTGTTCACTGGATGTATTGCTTTTTTTAAACAATAGGTTCCTATGTAAGCTATGAAAGCTGAAATTTACTCAATACTAAGCATCAGTTTATGACTGGACGTTCAGGGCTGCAGAGCTGTGATCTATTCTAGAATGGCTGAGCAGAACAATTTCAATGTTGTATCGTTTTGAACTGTAAAGTTGTCAGCTCAGCCATGTAAACCTTCAACAGCACTAAACAAAAGGAAAGACTAGATCCCGTGTAAAAACTTAATCTGTGTAAATATTATCTAAGATGACTCCAAAGTTGTATATTGACTCTGGGCTTAGATCAGGCATGCCCTCTTCTTACATATACTTTTTTCTATCCTGGATTTCTAAACATTGTGTGGAAGGCAAAACCTGCTTTGGCTGCCTTGTACATCTACACAATGACACTCATTTGTTAAAAAAAAAAAAAACCTCTTAAAGCCTATGCTTATCTTAAAGCCATGCTGCAAATAAAGCCGCTTCCAAATTCACTGCTTATATTTCATTTTCCACAAACAATTGAAAAATCCAAGAATTTAAGGTAAGAACGTTGAGACTCGGTTAACTACATATCATAAGAGTCATGAAACATGTGACATCGCCATTCAAAACAAAATTAATGAATGAAACTGCATCTGTTATAATGGATTTTAATATACTATGCAATTGGAGGGGATGATGGATTTTAATATACTATGCAGGATTGCTGTATTTGTGATTTAATATATTCAAGAACAGCAGTCTAGCAATCTTAACAAAAACTGGATGTTAAGATCTACCTTACCTAAAGTTACCTAAAGTTAATTACATTTTAAAAAATACAAAGAAACATGAAGTAGTGGACGGGTACAAGGTACATTTAGTTCACAATTTTTTTTTTAAAAAAAGCAAATTAATAAAAAGACATTACAATATAAATCAGGCAGACTTCTTTTGAAATCACAAAGTGTCACAAAATGTTCATTTTTGAAAGAGGCATCTTTTTCTTCTCTTTTGCCATGTCCCACCAAAAGAGTATTTATGTTTCCCCTGCAACTGACACTGGTCCTGTGTCATACACAACTGAAGTTACATTTCCCCCCACAGGGACCTTCAGAGTGTTCACTGAATATCCAGAGTCAGCAGAAGTACTCAGACCTTGAACCTTCACTTTTGAAGGTCATCTGAGAGTCCATACTTGCCCGAGAGCAAAGAAGGAGCCTTTCTGATTCCCCAGTGTTCCTGCGAGCCCAAAGCTCCCCACCTGCCCCCACAGACCGCGGTTTAAGGGAAAGGGTTTCAAATTTGACATATGTCTCTTTAGCAAGGTCAGCTTCCCTGGTGGTTTTTGGCTTCCTGTGAAGCTTTAAGACTTTATATAGTAAGAAAAATATCAATGGTAAAATAATCACACAGGCCACACCACCAGCCACCAGCAAAATGGAAACCTGCGATTCATCTTCAAGGCCAGTTCCATTAGTGGAGAAAATGATGCATTGGTCTTTTGTGGGTGGAATTCCTTTGGGGCAGACACAGGCCATATATTGTATACTGGGCTCCAAGCCATCTATGGTGATTTTGTTTTTGCTGGGATCGATGCTCAGTGGCAGCATGTCTTTCTCCCCGTATTTGGAGTATAATACAGTCAAAGCAGAGCTGCTCGTGGCATTGACCGTTTTCCACATTAAGGTTACTCTTTCATCAGTTTCAGGGATCACTCTTAGGTTTTTTACTGCAATCGTTTGCTCAGCGGCTGTTACGGCACCATCATCTTTCTTATCAACATCGCCTGCCTGCTTGTTGTTTCCATTGATTCCAGTTGCCTTGGAATTCTTTCTTCCCTCAGGGATAGATTTGGGCATTTTTTGGTCAGTGGTGCTTTCTGTGGTAAAGCCTTCAGTTGTAACCATTGCTGTGGTCCCTGCAGGAAGCGTCGATGTTGTAGAACAAAAAGTGGTTGTGTTGAAGGATTCTACTTGGATATCTTCCTGTGTTGTGTCTTGAATCTCTGTCTCGGTCTTCTTCCCATACTTTTGTGGAATCAGTGTTGTAGTGACAACACCGACAACAGTGACAGTAACAGAAGCTTCCGACTGTCCAGCCAAATTTTTGGCCTTACACCTGTAGTCACCAGCATCCCTGTAGGAAATGGCTGTCAGACTAATAATGGACCAACGAACACCCTCTCCTGGACTTTCTTGAATAACTGGAGAAGAAAGACATGCATGACAGAATGAAAAACTGAACACAAAGAAGCAACCATGTGTGTTGCACTCTGAACAAATATATCAGACAGGAAGCATTGTTTTCTTAGGCAAGGTTGACCCAAGGATTTTGGGCACCCAAAGTCAACTATGACTTTGGCATCCAACTCTCCATTTGGTAGAGACAAAGTAAAATGTGTAGAACAATGATGTGGGGCCATGTGAGCTGCTGCAGGCAGGACATCCCTTCCACACGTCTATACCTCCTCACATACATCCTCTTTGCCCTCTACTCCCTTCAGGCCTGCAACAAGGTAAGGGCTTTTACTATCTGTCCTTACTCTATTTCTAAGCTTTAATAGAGAGGGTTCAGAGAGCTCTTCCTGTTCCCAAGCAGCCTCCTTTTTAGTCAGGGTTTGTCCTGATGCATGGCCAAATTTGAGGCATGAAGAAACCAGCAAAGTGAACAAGACTTGGTTTATTAAGCAAATGTTATAGTAAGTAAAGAGGCGAAAAATCATGAGAATAGGGCAGAATTAATACAGGGCAAAACTCACAGTCTGCCAGAAATCAGCAAAGCTCCCTGACACAACTACCAGACTCACCTCACCGTGGGCAAGAAATCAGTTTCCCCCAAAATCAGCCTCACTGCTGCTGGGCTTGCAAAGAAAGAACACACACATAAAGCTTTATATGTTCTTTGTTGGAACTCTGCCCATTTGCAGGGATTGGCACCCCCATTTTCCCACCACAAACTGGCCATGAAGAAAACTTACATCCATAAAGGAACCCAAAGTACAGGAGACAAAAGGAGTCGTTTATAAACATACTTTGGGAAAGAGGAGTGAAAGACGGAATAATAACATTGCAGTGACAGCTGCCACCAAAATAACTATCTGCAAAATAAATCAAATCTGTATGGAGGTGCACTTGCTTGGATGATGTTTTTTTTGTTATGACACTCTTTAGAATAAAGAGAATTGTAACATTTAGTTAATTAATCCATTCGATTGATTTAAAAGGGAGAGGATATTCAATTAACTATGTTGTATGGTGGAAGAATAGAGCAATAAATCTGTTTATATAAAATTTGGACTAAACTTGGAACATCTCTGGCAAGAAGGGCTTGAAGGGCTGTCATAGAGAAGATGGAGCAGAGTTGTTTTCTGTTGCCCCAGAGGGTCAGACCAGAACCAAAGGGTTGAAATTAATTCAAAAGAGTTTTCAGCTAAACATCCAGAAGTTCCTGACAGAGCGGTTCCTCAGTGGAACAGGCATCCTTGGGAGGTGGTGAGTTCTCCTTCTTTGGACGTTTTTAAGCAGAAGTTAGATAGTCATCTGACAGAAATGCTGATTTTATTATGAGTGGGTGGGCAGGAAGGGGTGTACCAGTGTTTGTCTCTTGTGGCCCTTCCTCACAGACCCAGGGAATTGCTAATTGCCACTGAGGAATGATAGATGAATTCCCTCCAGGCCAGGCTAGATTCTGGAGATTTTTTTGAGAGGGGGGGAATCACTTGGGCATGCAATTGGGGTCACTGTGGTAGGAAGGTAGTTGTGAGTTCCTGCATTGTGCAGGGGGCTGGACTAGATGGCCCTGGAGGTCCCTTCCAACTCTATGACTATATGATTCTAAGAGGATATGGCCTTTCGGATTTACCAATGCTGGTCTGATTATTCAACAGCTCTTCTCTATACATGAAGCTGAACCACTTCTATCCACCCCCAGTTTTTCCTTAAGAACGGTTAAATACCTGTGTAGTTTACCGGCGCGTTGTCTGATCTAACCCAGGTAAGCTGAGGAGTGGGATATCCTGTGGCATCACAGCGTAGCAGGACGTTGCTTCCCAGCGTTGAGGTGATTGTTGTGGCTGAAGTCATTACGGATGGTTTCAAACATTGTTCCAGTTCTGCTCTTTGAAACAAGATCCCAGCCAGGCTCTCAGGTCCATTACAAGCCACCAGAGGATCCAAAAGCACAACGGTGGCATCCATAATTTTGGAAAACTCAATGAGCTTTGAAATCCGACAGTCACAGTACCACGGATTGTCCTGCAAACCTTCAACAGAAAAATAGCACACTTGTAGACTTGCCAACACTTCCAATATGCAGTTAGAGTACAGTAGCAGAATATTTTCACCTTTTGGGATCCAACTTGTCAGAAATAATTGGGATAGGGGAAGCAAACAATTGCCCAGTAATTGGTTTCCTACCGGAATCTTTAGGGCCAAAGAGTATGCTGCTGACATTTGTTAGCAGCCCAGCAGGAACTGTGCATGGCAAAATTATAATGTCATAAATAATTATGATTGGGAAAGGCGCAAGAAAGCAGTTCTGATATTGGCACACTAAATTTGGTCACCTTGCTCCATCTGCGAGCCAGTTTTGAGCCTTGGCAGCCAGTGTGAGCTCTGTCCTGTTTTGGTTTCAATAAATGATTCTTTGAAGAAGGCATTTAGCCCTAAAACAAGCTCTACCCAGTGGCTTTTTCAATCATAGTTATTTATAACTTTTATTGATGTGTTCTTTAGCCATTGCTGGTTATTATTCTGAAACTGTTTGACAACAATGTTGTTTGGAATAAGGTTTATCCTTATTATGTCTTATTTGAAGTAATTTTACTGGGCTGTTTTATTCTACATTTTCTATGCACTGTGGGTCTATCTGACTTTGATCTTTGTTAGCAGCCTGCTACTAATCATCCTCATGCTCTCTTCTGACCTAGTAACATTCTGAGGAGCTTGGACTGGAGAGTCTAAAAATAACTTTTCTTCCAACATGTATCCATCTTAAGCATATCCACTTGACACAGGCAGGAATTACATCAGAAGATAAAGGCAAAATACACCTGTAATGTCTACACTCACCTGAGCACTGCCATCTGAAGCTGCCAACCTGCCTATGGGCATGACTGGCCGCTGCCCATTCTCACACATTATCACTGGTGGATCCCACCATACTTAACAAGGTCAGGGAAGGCTCCCACACCCCTGCCACCCATAGCAATGTGCAAAAGAGTAGCGCTTGGGAAGGCGATTTTTAAGAGGAAATTAGAATTTGAGCAGAATGAAAGAGTTCAGGAGGTTGCCATTCTAATGCAATAGGATTACAAAAACTGCAACTGATATTCTAGGTATTATTCGGCACATTTTAATTCCACCAACCTCACTGTTTATTGAAGGGGTGGCCAAACTGTGGCTCTCCAGATGTCCATGGACTACAATTCCCATGAGCCCCTGCCAACAACATGTAGTCCATGGACATCTGGAGAGCCACAGTTTCTCCACCCCTGGTTATTGCATTGTTCTTTGGACATCTCTTGCTGTATAAGTACATTGCTTTTATTCTGTAACCTGCCTGGAGTCTCAGTGAGAAAAGCAATAAATAAGGAAAGCTACTCTAGTCATGAATTCCTGCTTTTTCCAATTAAGGGAATGACTGGGTTCTTTCGGATGTGAAACGCTGCATGGGAAATGGGCTATGTCCCTACTGTTGATCTTTAGTTGAGAAGTAGAAATGAATGAACTTTCTAGGAAAGACCATTTCTAAAGGTGAATGCAAAGCCCCATAAATGTACAAGGATCGCACTTAGTATTGATTCTGTATTAACATCAGTGATGAGGAAATTTTTATTTGTTGAGTTTAACTCAAGGAATCCAAAATAAGCAAACTAAGTGAATGAGAAGCTGGGTACTCATTTTACCAACCCCGGAAGGATGGAAGGCTGAGTCAACCTTGAGCTGGCTGCTGGGATCGAACTCCCAGCCTCATGGTCAGAGCTTCAGACAACATGTTGGCTGCCTTACCACCCTGAGCCACAAGAGGCTCCCTGAGGCTCCCAGCCTCTGACCATGAGGCTGGGAGTTCGATCCCAGCAGCCAGCTCAAGGTTGACTCAGCCTTCCATCCTTCTGGGGTTGGTAAAATGAGTACCCAGCTTGCTGGGGGGTAAAACGATAATGGCTGGGGAAGGGAATGGCAAACTACCCTGTATTGACTCTGCCAAGAAAATGCTAGAGGGCGTCACCCCAAGGGTCAGACATGACTCGGTGCTTGCACAAGGGATACCTTTACCTATATCATATATGCTCACACTGAGCCACCCACACCCTCCCAAAATGGCCAGTGATGGGTCTGAATGGGGGGGAGGGGCCCTGGGTGAGTATGTACCCAGCTGCTTCCCAGCCATATTCTTCACGATCCACCACTTCTAGGGTTTCTCAAAGCCTAAAGAATGTTTCAGGGGTTTCTCAACCATAAAAATAAAACTAAGCAACCATAGTAAAAGTATGGACAGTACTTTTTTTCAACTGAGGAAGAAATGGCCAATTGTATCATCCCATAGGCCAGGGATTCCCCTGGGGATTCATCAGCTGACAAAATTCAAAGGAAGAAACGCAAAGCAGTCACAGGCTTACCTAAGATGACCCTCTGGGTTGTTGAGTCAATATATCTGAGTGATGCTGCTTCAGAAAAAGGAGGCCAAATATCCATGAGGTCTGATGGCAGGGTGGTTAATTTGTTGCTGGATACATCTAGGTAAGTGAGGTTTCTCAGATATTTTCCAGCCTCAGCTGGAATGCTGGTCACTTTATTGTTGTGCAAATCAAGGGTTCGTAAATTGGGCATTTCAGCCAAAGATTCCCAAGGGAAACTTGACAGCAAATTCCCATCAAGACGCAACTCGTGCAACAGCTTTAAATTATAAAAACTGCTGGTATCAATGCTGGCCACACTGTTGTAGGTGAGCCACAAGTATTTAAGATCCACCAGGTAGTAAAAGGCTTCTGTTGGAATCTTACGTATCACTGTCTTTTCTATCCGTAGTTTTACGGTGTCCACGGGAACATTTACAGGGATCTCAAACATATCAGGATCATTACACAGAACAGACCTAATAACAAACAAGAGAACTGTTAATCTGTTGATTTTGCCCACCGCATCAATCCTAATTCCAAAGCTAGCACTGTCCCTTAAGTAGGCAAAGTCACTCTGTGGCTGAGGAACCAGATCAATCTACCAAAGCTACATATACAGTTGTTGTACAGCTGTTTACAGTTTGTGATACAGGACCTTAAAGTCTTTAAAACTGGCTTCTCTCTTCAGCAGTGGCAACTATTATGATCAGCAAACAGTGTTTTGTGGCCCATTGTGGTTCCCTCCCATGCTTGTTCATGACTTGCACTTGGATCAAGGCACTAACAGTCCTTGGCCTGACTGCGGTGAGGGAAAATGCGCAGAGGAGGGCGACCAGGAAGATTAGGGGCTGTAGCACCTTTCCTATGAGGTCATGCTGAAGAATCTGGGAGTTCTTAGTTTAGAAAAAAGACAGAAGAGCGGAAACGTGGCATAGGTTTATAAAAGTATGCATGGGATGGAGAAAGTACTAGAATTTGGGAGCACCCAACTAAGTCAGTGGGCAGTATATTTAGGTTGAACAAAAGGAAATACATGTGTCATTCCAAAATTCCTAGAGGAAATGCAGAATAGAAAACATATAATTGGACAAGTCCATCTACACAACTCACAGTATTCATATCTGCTTGTTCCTTTCCTTTGCTACTCTGTTCTGAGATTGCTATTCCAGCATGGAATTTAAGAGTACAGGCAGCAGACAGCTCAGTTAAATCCAGTTTTCATACAAATGTTTCTGTGGGCATGCCACACTCTCAGGACATCTGTTATTGTCAGGGCATTAAAGCACACATTCAAACAAGAGCTAGGCATTAAATTTTATCTTCTCAGCATATTGTTGAGGATTATGCGGTCCGCCTCCACACAGGGCTGTAAGGTTAGGAGGCTATTGTGGCTTCCAGTGGAAGCTGCATGCACGGCGGGTTCAGGGTACAACGACTAATTCCACGAGCCTCAACCGACTTGCTCCAGAGAAATCCTAATGAGGTCACCGTCGGATTATTTAAAGAAATGGTGAAAACAAAACCTTAACAGTCATTCTGGGCAAACTCAAGAGCCACTATAAAAACGATGGCCGTGTGAATGCATGCTATAAAAATGTACCGGAGGAGCAACAGCATATGAATTTGCAAACATTTTATGAAGGGGAGATTGCCAGACTTCTGTTTTGAATGGAATGCATATTTTGCTCTTTCCAGCCAGTGCATTTGGAAAGATGAGACCCAGTATGCAATAACGAAATTTTCATAATGTTTTAGAGCTGGACAGGGTGGGAAAGGGGAAATGTTGCCAAGCCATAGAGCGACAGTTTTCACATGCTCTAGAAATGACAATGTTCTCATTATTTTCCCGGAAGCTGGGAAGTTTTACTTCAAGAGTCGAATTGTCAATTTTAAAGCACTCTTTTTGACAGTGGGAAAACCTGTTTGGGGGTTTTATACCTCAACCGCTCCCAGCCATGCTTTCAATCACAAACTGGGTACAATCAACTGAGCGTAAAATGTGCAATAAAAAAATGATGACAGCAACATTTTGATGCAACTGCTTCAAGATCTGAAGTCCTTGGCCTGACTGTGGTGCGGGAAAATCCACAAGCTGAAACAGGTTTCTGCATACTGTCCATATCGCAACTTCAGCTAACTCTTGTTTGGACAAAAAAAACCCACCTCCCAGTTTGCCTGGCAGCAATTTAGAAAAACTGGCTCTGACCTAGAAACTGAAAAAAAAACGGCCCATTCATTTGTTGACAGCGGGGGACTTAGTGCTATGTCAGGCTTCCTCCTGCCAGTTATGCGTTTCCAAGGGGAAAACAGCAAAGTTCGTGCACACAACTACTTTCACAGAGTTCAGAATGTATTAAATGTTTCCATTGCCAAGCGAAGTTTCCCTACTGATGATTTAGCCAGGAAAAAGTGTCAAAATTGGCTAGATAGTGGGATTCCTTTGGCATCATTTTCATTTATTTTTTGCCCAGAGCTGTGCCAAGAGGTGCTGAGGGCCATCAGTGTCCATCCCATCCACCGCCCGCATGCCGTACAACAGCTACAATTGCAGGCACATTTCTTCTCCCTGTCATTTCAAACACCTAACTGTGTATACTGTAAATTAAGATTTCATGGCAACCTACCCTGGTCCATGCATGCCATGCACAAGAAGGCTAAGGCAAAAATACAAATGCTTCCCCTGGTAAATCAGTGCAGTATTGTAATCATTTGCTAACCAAATGAAGTGTCAGAGTTTGCTCTTCCACTCTTATCAGTTAGACAGTGCCCTAACATTTGCCATGAAAAACAACCTACCTTGTCCCAGTGCCGTCACTTCTGCCGTGGTAGATGCAAGTGCATTGAGAGGGACAGAAACTATCCACTTCTTCCCAAAAACTCATCATGATGCAGACAGCAGCAATCAGATACATGACTTCCTTCCAGCACAGTGGATATTCCCAAAATTCTGAAATCTTTCGTTCCTAAACACCCTCACTGCGGGTTATGATGGTGAATGTAGACAGCCATTCAGCAAGAGAAGATTAGACCAGATTAGCCAAGCCCTACAGTTACTTAACCTTCGAATGTATGCTGCATCGGTTCAGTTGACATAGTTTCTTCTATACTCGGTCCAAGGGGGAATATTGTACCTTTATATTTTTGAAACAGCAAAGTACCAAAAGAAAAAGTATTTTACAAGTGTGGTGTGCAACAGGTAAGATGGTGAAAGCAGAACCCTTTTATCTTTGGAGCATCTCTTCTACAGGTTGTAGGCTGAATAACTATAAAATGCTAAACCACATATATTTAGCTGCAGAAACCCAAGATCAGCAGCCTGGATATAGAAATACCTGCAGGATTTTTACATGCATGATTAAAAAAAAAACACTTTTATTTATTTCAAAATAATGGCTGACCAAAACTAGCATTATGAATATGCAGATGCTAGCACATGAAATAGGAGAGATAAGCATTTAATGAAGTGCACCAAAAATTAGCAACAGATGGCACCATTAAGCAACTGAGCACCATAGTCTTGAAAAACTGCCTTTGATTGGTTGGAAATCTTAAACAGACCATCCTTACCTCTTCTTTCAAAACAACCAGACATATGCTTTGGAGGACAGATTACCTACCAGCTATTTAATTACATAACTGCTGAGCATTGTTTTCATTGAAGACCAGTGTGTTAGTAACAGTGAAACCAACAAGACCTCGTAACAGACGGAATAATCAATGCTGTTAATTTGGTCGCCTTTGGAGAAAGGAGACATGAATATTCAAAGCAATCAAAAAATGTAAATTATGTTACCATAGTGCAGCTTACATGCTTACGTCAATATTTTTTTCTTCCCTACCTGGATCATAATTCCTTGCATCTAAGAGATACAAACTCCATTATATATTAATAACTACAAGGAGGACTCAGCCTTCCATCCTTCCGAGGTCGGTAAAATGAGTACCCAGCTTGCTGGGGGGTAAAATGGTAATGACTGGGGAAGGCACTGGCAAACCACCCCGTATTGAGTCTGCCAAGAAAACGCTAGAGGGCGTCACCCCAAGGGTCAGACATGACTCGGTGCTTGCACAGGGGATACCTTTACCTTTACCTTTTTACAAGGAGGACACAAAAGTAAAACAATAGCGCTAACCAATATAGATTTTGCTTTATTATAGATGCTAGTAACATGACAGCAGCTGGGCTGAATCAGACCAAGTGTCCATCTAGTTCAGCATCTTGTTTCTTATAGTAGCCAAGAAAAAGACTTAAAAGCAGGATGCAGAGGCCAAAGCTTCACTAGTGACTGCCCCACAGAAACTGATATTCAAAGGCATACTGTCTTCGAACATGGAGGTTTCATTATTAGCCATTATGGCCAATAGTCATCAATGAACTTATCCTCCATAGATTTGTCTAAACACTTTTTAAAGCCACTTAAAGATGGTGTTCTAATGGATTATTCCTAGTAGAAGTGACCCCTAAAGGCTTAATTCTAAACAGTTGCACAAAGGGTCAAGAAGAACGATCCCTTTGTTGGTGTTATGCTACTGCTGGTAGCAGCTGGCACAATGCCAACAAGACCTCCCACTTTTTATAGGAAGAGGGATGCCTGTATCACCAGAGATGCCGAAGAGGTGGTGGGGTGAGAGCACGAAGCAAGATGGACTAGTGGTCTGACTCCATATAAGACAGACATTCATACAGTAATCTGATCAGGTTGAGAAGTCCATCCATTTGACAGGAGGCAAAGCAATCTGTGAAACAGGTTCTACTTTTCTTTTCAGGGAGTCTACATGCGAAAGATATGAGCAAGTAAAGGTGATGGAAGTGTTTTCCAGCAGTTTCTTCATGCGACAGTACTTTGAGACATGTTCATTGGTAAGGCATTGGTGATGGCCATCTCTGGTTGAGGCTGACATCGAACCATAGCAAGGATGGCCCTTCGAAACCTACAGCAAGGAGAAATGTTTTTGATGTTGGACAAGGGAAACCCTTAGTAAGGATAGCTCTTCAAAACCAACAACAAGGAGAAATGTTTTTGATCTTCACCAAGAGAAATCCATTCAAAGGTTTAAGGGAAGGACCATGGCTCAGTGGTAGAACATCTGCTTGACATGCAGATGCTATTAAGCTCAGTCACCAGCATCTCCAAGAGTAGGTGATGTGAAAGACTTCTACCTGAGACGCTGTAGAGCTACTGATGATCACAGGAGACAATGCTGTGTCTCTGAATAAAGCCGCTTCACATGTTCAGAAGAATGTAATGTACATTCTTACCATCTCCAAACAATTCCTTAAAAATTGTCACAGGAGCATTGGCTGTTTTATTTTCACTGCTGCAGCACAGTGGTTTGGCACTTTCATGAAGCTGTCCATTATGACCCAAGGTCTCAGGAAGTCCAAACTCCATTAGTAACACCTACCTAAAGTTCTCGTGCAATTTGTGGAGGTCCTCCTGAAGTTGTTTACAGTCAGCCGTGGTTTTCACCATAATGATTAATTTAGTGTCATCTGCAAACAAGGCCACTACACTGCTTATTCCCAATTCCAGATCATTCTCCCTAGAATCAGGGTTGCCAACCTCTGTGTGGGGCCTGGGAACCTCTCAGAATTGCAATTGACCACCAGACTATAGATATCAGTTTCCCTGAAGAAAATGGCAAGGTCAGAGGGTAGACTCTACAGCATTACCTCCCAGCTAAGCTGCCTCCCCTCCCCAGGTTCTACTCAAATCTCTAGGAATATCCCAACCCAGAGTTCGCAAACGTACCAGGAATACACATAAATGTTGGCTTTGGGGAAGGATTCCCACCAGCTGTCACATACTCCCAACCAGGCCAAAGGGACCACTTACTTTTTGTTTGCAATGACATAAATACAGGGATTGTAGAATGTGGAGGACTTGGCAAAGAGTGGTGCTATGATCGCCATCGCTGGGGAAATTTTCTTTGGATCTCCAAAAGATGCCCATAAGCACACGATAGAATATGGAGACCAAGCCAGCAGAAACATTAAAATCATGACCACAGACATCTGTAGAAGAGAAAATGTTGTCTTGTCAGATATCAGTATTTCTGTTTAAACCTGTATTCATTAAATCAGTTCCTCATTCCATTTATATCTAATTCCCTTTTTTGCTCTTAAACTAGTAAATTTCAGTGAAGCTGACTTAGAAATGGAGTATTTTGAGAATTTTGGGAAATAGAAGCACTTAAGCCTTTGAGCTTAAAAAAGACAATGGGATTAGTCACACTATTAAGTTCTGCCATGCATTTAAGAGGCCCGGCAGTTCCAGGTCCTGTGCTCAAACAGGCCATTATTACATTTAATATTTTATCCTCTTCAACAGCCTTTCAGAATTTTTATAAAGGACTAGAAGGCTGACAAAATCTTCTAACACATATATAAAATTTGCTGTTTTGCATTGTACTCATTGATATAGTTGACAAGAAACAGTCATATATTTGATGTAGAATATAGCTTGGTCATGAAGATGAAACTCAAGTACTTTGGCCACCTCATGAGAAGGAAGGACTCCCTGGAGAAGAGCCTAATGCTGGGAGCAATTGAGGGCAAAAGAAGAAGGGGACGACAGAGAATGAGGTGGCTGGAAGCAGTAGGTGCAAACTTAAATGGACTCCGGGGAATGATAGAGGACAGGAAGGCCTGGAGGATCATTGTCCATGGGGTCGCGATGGGTCGGACACGACTTCGCAACTAACAACAACAACAACAACATAGCTTGGTCAAGATAAAAAGGACTATTTAAGGTGCATCAGGGTCAGCAGCAACCTTGGGACCAAAGATGGAACAAGCTGGTCCCTCATGGTACCTAGTCAGCTTGGAATGGTACATATCACAGAAATGTCACATTCCTGGAGGGCTTATAGAATCATAGTTACAAAGTTAAGCATGAAAATAATGGTTTTATAATTAATACTATTTTGTACACTTGAATGTACATGTATTTATTACTTGAATTTTTCTGGAAATATTTTAAAAGACTTCATTCATATTTAAACATAGTTCATTTGTTGCTATGTAAGTGTGACTGCTGTGTGGACTGTGGGGTCAGAAGGTGAATTTCCTCCAGTCAAAACTGTCCAAGGATTCTGGGGTTTTTTTTGGGGGGGGGCATCATCTGGACATGGAATTGGGGTCACTGTGAGTGGGCAGGTGATTGTAAACCTCATCAAAAATACCATTGAGCTGAAAGAGGGGGTGATTGGAGAAAGATCCAGAGGAAGATCAAAATGAGTCAGGTGACCACAGATCTCCATACCAGCCTTTTTCAAGCTTTTGTCCATGGAGGAGCCCCTGAAATATTTTTCAGGCTTTGAGGAACCCCGGAACCTAGCCAGAAGTTAGGTCAGCAGGTCATGCTCCCCTGCCACACCCAAGGAGGACTGAGAGGGTAGAAGAAAGGAGGCAGTTTGAGGCAGGAGTAGACATTCAGGCTTTGCCCCCTTTCCCCAGGCAAGAATGCCAACCCCGGGGGTCAATGGAAGCAGCCAGTTCCCTGCTTTCTTGGCAATGCTGGGAGTAGTTTGTGGCTGAGTCCATTAAGGCAGGGTGTAGGGGAAAGGCCAGGGAGATCCCCACTATGTGCATCCATACAGGAAGATCATAATTGGGCCACATCTCTAAAAAGGAACCATCAAAATTATAGCCATACCTTGGTTACATCAGCTTGATCAGACCAGTCTGTGCCGATGCTTTCCACAGAATTGCTTCTGGCATACTGCTTCATAGTTTGTGAAACATTGTAGTAGCAGTAAAACATGACCGATAAGGGGACGACAAAATTTACAGCAATTACAGACATTGTGAAGGAAACAAAGGATCTGAAGGTTAAAAAATAGAAACAAGATGGAAATAACTAGAAAATGCCGTCCAATCCGGCTTTACAGTAACTTTAGAACCAATGAGAATGAGGTTCTGACAGAATTTTGACCTTTTAATATCACATTGTGCAACTGAACGAACATTTTTAAAAGGCCTCATTCAGACAATCATTCAGCTCCATTTAATCATCAGATATTATGCAGCCCATGTGAGGTCACATCCAGGGATCAACTGTGACCCAGTGGCTCCATGTAGGGGACCTCTAACACTTGTGTCAGAATTATGTGCCCAGCTGCATTGTGACCACTGCAACCATCAGAATAATACCTTTTAAAGGCATGCCACCACATATGGGTAAGATGGACAGCTGCTCTTAAGATGAGCATTTTCTGTTGTGAATCCCAAATGGAAGAATAAGCAGTCTGAGGAGGCCAGGAGAGCTCCAAAGCTCCTAGCATTTCACAGAATGGGCCTTTTAAATAAAAGATATAAGGGTGTCGTTTATTGTAGCGGTCCCCAACCTTTCTCAGGTCAGGGACCGCCTCCGGAGTGAGGGAAGAGCCAACGGCCCGGGTGCTGCGAAAACGCGCACGTGCAATTGCCGCGCATGCATGTTTTCGCCACCAGGTGGCGCTAACGTGCATGTGCAGCAACTGAGCGTGCATGTTTTCGCCACTAGGTGGCGCCAACGCGCATGCACGGCAACAGCGCACATGCGCGTTTGCATCACCGCCATGCCAGCGGCTGCGCCTGCCTCTTCCCTTCCTTCTTGCTGCCGGCGGTGGAAGGCAGGTGTGGCTGGCGGCGGCCCGATACCGTGGCCTTTGCGGCCCGCCACCGGGCCGCGGACCAGGGATTGATGACCCCTGGTTTATTGCACCTGTTTACATTATGTTACCTTGTTCTTACTGCATTATTTTCTAATTCTGGAATCTGTCTTGAACCTCTACAAGAAAGGGGGAATACAGCTAACAAGTAACATTATCTTCCATCCTTTTCAAAATTGCATTCTTACCCATTTTAGAGTTACCAACCTCCAGGTAACACGTAGAGATCTCCCATCATTACAATTGAACTCCAGATGACCAAGATCAGTTCACCTGGAGAAAGTGGATGCTTTAGAGAGTAGACTATGACATTATGCCGAGGTCCCTCTCCTTCTTAAGTCATGTCCTTCCCTGGTTCCATGCCCCAAATTTCCAGGTCTTTCCCAACCAAGAGGTGGCAACCCTATCCATATTCCCTTTCCAGTTACCATTATTGATCCAAATGGAATACAGATAATAGAAATAACCTATGCAGGCCTTTAATTGAACTTGATTTCAGCTTGACCTTGGGAGAGGCAACATGAGATAGATTCATGGCTATCCTTCCCATTGTCTTATTGGTAAGCTTGGTAGAGTAGTTAAGAGCAGTGACGTCTAATCTGGAGAGGTGGGTTTAATTCTCCAGTCCTCCACATGCAGCCAGCTGGGTGACCTTGAGCCAGTCATAGTTCTCTTAGAAGAGAGAGCTTTGTAAGAACAGCTCTATCAGAACTCTTTCAGCCCACCTACCTCACAGGGTGTCTGTTGTGGGGAGAGGAAGAGAAGGCAATTGTAATCCACTTTGAGACTCCTTCAGGTAGTGAAAAGTAGGGTATAAAACCCAACTCTTTTTCTTCTCTCCCAAACAGATAAAGTCAGAGGGATGACTTAAGTTATTTTCTGATTCCTTTTGGACAGAGAAATCTCATGAGCATCTGCTTGAGAAACCGGCCCATACATTCTTGGAGGGGAAAGCAGAGGTTTCTTGCATTTGCTTCCCCATCTCTTCCTTTCCATCCCGTACTAATGTGATATTCCCCAAGACAATGCACTTTTCAAGAATGATGAAGGGCTGTCCTCAGGAGACAATATCCCACACTTCAAAACATACGTGTCATTTTTTCTCCAGTTTACAGTACAGGTGGCGCCAGTCGGATCAGGGGCATAGCTTGCCCAGCCCACCACAGGCATGGAGGCCCAAAAGACAGCATTAATCCAGGCAGCAAGAATCAGGGTGGTGTAGTTGCGAGCCGAGAGGTTTCTACCTATTGTGAAATACACAATTTATTCATGTGTAACTTTATACTTTAAAAAATTTCAGAGCAATCAACATGGTTGTCTTCCCTTAAGCCTGTGTTCTTCAGCCCCCCCCCCCCCCACCTACAGTTGCCTTCTACGGGTTGGGGAATTCCTGGAGGAGCCTAGGGTACGTGGGGCTTGGGAATAATGCCATATAGATTCCACCTTCATAGCGGCCTTTTTCTCCAGGTGAACTGACCTCTGTAGCCTAGAAATCAGCTGCAATTCTGAGAGATCTCCAGGCCTGAGCACCAGTGGGCTGAACAGGAGGCCCAGCCACATGTGTTGAGAATGCAGGGTCCACCCATTTGACTTTTTTCATGTCCACTAAAAACAGGTCCATGTGCAGGATTTTTAAAAGAACTTTTGTGAAACTTCTTAACTAGTTCTTCCTCACCATTTTGTGGATTTTAAAACGTTTTCTATTATTTCTCTATATTGCACCATTGTAATTAGGTTTTCGTTGATTCAACGAGTAGCTTTTTGTATTATTTCATTTAATCTTTCGGGGGGGGGCTAAGCCCCCACAAAAACCCCTTGTGTGTGACCTTGACTGAGAGGAACGGAAGGGCAGTAAGGCAAAGGGCTCTGGATCTAGACCACATTTCCCTCAGTGGAATGTAACACTCCTTGATAAGACTGCAATGCTGCTCCTGGAAGCTGGAAGATCCTGAGGAATCACATGAGGGACAAAAGGGAGGTCTGCAGCAGGAAAGGGCAGAAATTAGACCTCCCCTTCCATTAATGAGAAATGCAACCCCGCCTCCAGCCTAAAGTTACTCAGTGGAGGAAAAATTCTTTTTAGAACAGGCAGGCTCAGAGAACTCTGCCATGACAGAAACTCTTTCCTTCACTGCCTCTCCCCACCTGATCCAGTCATCTCACACCCCTGCCCATGCTCTCAGCAGAGCCCATCTGCCCAGGATAGGTGACCTTTCATAGGTGGGTGGGCGTTTTACACTTTAAGCACAGGTGAGCAGTACTGGTCTGGTAACAGCATGGAGGTTAATCTGGGGGGAGGGATTGGAGAGGGTTTCTCTGAATCTTACTGGCTTCTTCCTCACTATAGTAACACCTAGGGATGCAAGCCTCCAGATGGGACATGGGCATCCCCTGGAATTATAATCATCTCAAGACCACAGAGATCAATGGATGCTCCCCGGGCTCTATCCCCAAATCTCCAGGAGCTTCCCAACCTGGATTCAGCAACCCTACCCTACTCACAATCCCTCACCAGTGGTCGGGGAGACCTGGAAACCCTACTTGGTCCTCCTTACATTTCCTGTTCCACGTTGTTTTCCACAGTTCTTTCCATGAGACCATAACTCTGGCTTCTTCTCCCATCATAGGATATCACATTAATATGTTACACGACTGTCATGTATTCACAAGCACAGTGTGTCCCATACTACTTGCTGCCTGCCGGGTCCTTGGTCTGAAAAGCTGAAGACCCCTGTGCTATGTTTTGGTGAACAACTCTGACATTATGTCTTCCCATCTCCAAAATTACATATTATTTTCCTGCCAAAGGTCCATTTCTCCAGTTTTGTGCCAGGGAGCATTTGGTAGAGGGTAAACTATTCTCGCAGATTTAGCTGCCTTGTTTCACTGCATTTTTTAATTGTGCATTATTTATTATTTTGTTGCTAGCCACCAAATCTGATCCCTAGCCTGCCCTCCTTCCTCCCTAATGAAGTCTAAGGTGCTATTGCGGTATAGCATTCATCTCTCAGATCTGACCTCTGACTGGTTACCTATCTCTTCCCATCCCAATATGTTGCTATTCATTCTGTTTGGTGACAACCACTAACTGCAGTGAGTCGGGCTGTATAATTTATCCCAAACTACAAAGGCAATCAACAAGACAAATTCTTGTATGACTGTCATATATAAGCAAGATGCAAAGTCAGAGGATATGCAAAAGCAAGTAATGACTGAAGTTTAGATGATTTCTTCTCAATTTCTATTAGATTTTGTAAACAGAACAAATGCATTTTTGTGCAAGGAAAAAGAATACAGTACCTATATGGGGCTTGCAGATTGTCAGGTAGCGATCAACTGCTACCACAGTAAGCAAACCGATACTTGCCATTCCAAAAAAGATATTTAAAGCAGCATAGATCTGAAAATTAATAAGACAGTAATATGATTTTAAGCCATCAGTGGTATTTATTATTTCTGAAGATTTTGAATCCTGCTACCTTTTGTTATGAAGAAAATACTGCTGTCTCCAGATGTGCATTCCAAGATCAGAATGTTTATATTTCCAACTAGTCTATAATCCTTTACCATCCCTGAGCTTAGGAGGCAAATTTCATCAAGAGTATAGCTGCCAAAATGCCGTATTATATTAATAATCAGGGTACTTCTATTACCATCCTATGTCAAATGTTCCAATGTCCCAGACCCATCTTTGCCCTTCACCTCTGTATCCCTCCTACTCTGTACTTCTCATCAAACCCGATTTCTTTGTGATTCACCCGCTCCCCCTTATCCAAAAGCTCCCATCTAACCCCTTTTCTGGCACCTCGGGGCCTTTGACAATGTTTAACCCCTAATAACCCTCACCGCTGGATGTACAAGTTAGTGCAAGAAGCAAAGATCCTTTCTGCAGTTTCCCGCAGCAAGAATGCTACCCTAGGCAGCCATCTAGTGGCAAGACTAGCTTTCTGAGAACTAATTTACTGAGAGACAATTACTCTGTTTAGGCACATACTTTCTCACGGCTGCTTCATGGGGCTCCACAGCACAAAAATGGAGATGTGCCCAAAACTATAGACTCATGTGGTCCATGGTACACCTTGCAGCAATCAAATGTGCCAAAATCAACATACCTAAATGCAGACCGGGGGGGAAAAACCCTTGTGTGTTATTCCTTATGCTCTGGAAGAATGTTGACCCAGGCATTATTAACTGTACCTTTCAATTTCCAGAGAGAAGCAAAAGGTTTAATCAGTGTGATTTCACAGCATGCTTCTAGGAAGGTAATGCTGCTAATAGGCACATTACACAATCATTCAAAGGGTTTGATGTGTACCTCCCACCATGATTCATATTTTTCTCTTGCCAGTCCCCCAAGAAGGGTATATATGGCCCTCCCCTACCTTATTTGATTTTCATCACAGTCCTATGAAGAAGCCCAAACTGAAAGTGACTAACCGGCTTAAAGTCTCCTCTAAGTGGCACAGCTTAACAGGAAAACATTTTGACCCAGGATGACTAAAGCTCCAGTACCTGGCAGCCCACATAGCCAAATTTCCAGCTACCATGCAAATCTGAAGCTGCTGACATGGGATACCCAATCCCACTCACTCCAATGTCAGTAAAAGCCAGGTTGATAATGATGGCATTGGTTGCTGTCCGAAGTTCCCTGTATTTAACAAAGATTCCCAATACGATAATGTTGCTGAGGAGGCTTATGACTCCTGCCAAGAGAAAGCAAAAGGCAGAGGAACATTTAATACAGAATACTTTTATTTAGAAAATAAGACTGTGCCCATCTGGTCTGAAGTCTCATGCCATTTATGAAGATGTCCCTCGTACAGTGGTCAAATTCATTGACCAATACTCTTAAGTACAAACTTAGTGCATTACTATTCCCCCAGGCTTCTAAGCAGCTCAGCTGTCCCTTCCTTTCATCTTCACAACCACCCTATGAAGAAGGTTGGGGTGAAACAGAATGATTGGCTTAGGGCCATCCTTTACATTCCATGGCACATGTAAACTTGAACTTTGGTCTTTCCAAGCCTAGTCCCATCTGCGAGCTCTCAAAGACCATTCTTTTTCTTTTTTCATAAAAAGCTATGTATAATTAGAAGTTTACACCACATATACTCACAATCTTGGTTTTATCCTGAGGCTGATTTAGCATTCATATGCATATATTTTCTACAGCATCCTTTTGTTTTCCTTATGGATCCAGATTTCCCTCAACTTCTTCAATTATAAACATGCAAATGTTCTGAGAACAGAGCCCTGGATGAGCAAGATCTGGACGCCATGAGGCCAAACATCTCTTGGGCTCCCAACCTCCATGAACAAAATCAAATGGCTTAACTACTTGATCACTAAGCCTCACATAACAGCTGCAGAAGTCAACAAAATGTCACACCTTATAAGTTAATATTGGGAAATTGGTATCACAGGCCAATGATAATATGCGGGCAATTAGAAACCAAACACATCATTGATGTACGTTGACATCAAGCAGGGTCTTGCCCTACACTTTCATAGGGAAACATTACTTTCTTTGAAGCTTTCATACCTATTGCAATAAAGATTGAAGCAAAGTTAGCTGAAAGCTTTATATTTCACATTGCTGGCTCTCTTTTTTCTTACAAATTGTTCAAATTATAAGTATGTATCCAACAGAGGGTCTGATTCTATACCAAATAAGGCAGGCTGTTCTGAAAAGGGTTAATAGCTAAAAGGTGGTTTATAACCCAAGCACACCAATAAATGGAATTTCACATCTTCTGTGATACATAGCATCTTTGGCCAGCTCCGGGTGTGTATATGTGCAGCTGCAACTGTAACCAGTTTGGTGTAGTGGTTAGGAGTGTGGACTTCTAATCTGGCGAGCCGGGTTTGATTCTGCGCTCCCCCACATGCAGCCAGCTGGGTGACCTTGGGCTCGCCACGGCTCTGATAAAGCTGTTGTGACCGAGCAGTAATATCAGGGCTCTCTCAGCCTCACCTCCCTCACAGGGTGTCTGTTGTGGGGAGAGGAAAGGGAAGGAGACTGTAAGCTGCTTTGAGACTCCTTCAAGTAGAGAAAAGCAGCATATAAGAACCAATTTTTCTTCAACTCTTCTAACTGGAACATAATTTGATCCATTTCCCAAGGCTTTGGTTATATTTAGACTGAGCTACTGCGATGCACTTTACAGGGCACTCTTTTAAAGACTGTTCTGGAACTTCATAACATTGTAACTAGATTGCCAAGAGATACACCTGTTATTGTGGAAACCTCAAAATCCTGGTTATTGTGTTTAAATTCCTAAATGGTCTGGGAGCAGGGATCTTTAAGGAGTCTGGCTGAGATCTTTGTTCATCCAACAAACCCCAACTTTAGAAGGTGGGCCGAAGCCAGTTCCAACCATTCATACGGTGTCACAATCCCCAACAAATCCCTTTGATTTTTCTGAATGTCAAGCAAGATTTTTCTGCAGTTAACAAATTCATGATAAAGTTTACGGCTTTATATTTTGCATTTTGGTACCTCTCTTAAATCTTATTAAAAACAGAGGATGTTTTGAGCCCTCCCCCCCCCCCCGCGTTATTAACACAGAATGCCTCAACCCAAGTCCTAAATCCCATTAAGAAGTTCATACCTGCTGTTATCAAATACGCCGCAACTATGTTGTGCTCAGTCTGAGTAAAAACTGATCGAGGTTCGTGTTCGCTCTCTGAAGTGTTCGCAGAACCATTCAGAACCATTGCAGGGAAAAGCAGGTTGGGAATCCCCCTGCAGGCCAAGCTTGCAAGAGGCCATTCAAAGAACACCGCAAGGCTTTTCTGACAAAGTCCTTCCCCTGTTAAAACTGGAGCAGATCTTACACACTGAAAGGCTCCCAACGGGATTTAGGCTAAAGTGCAAAGGGGTTTACATTCTCAGCCCATGAAAGGCAAGGGCTCGTTAGCTCAACAAAGACCAACACACAGCCTTGTGTTGTTGTTTTTTAACAAGACGCTTATGAGCTATGGCATTATGACTGAAGAGATTAGCAGTTGCTGAGTCCCCACCATTCCTACTGCTACCGATTGTTTTCCTTAAAATATTGCAAAGGGCAGGGGAATGGATTGGGGCTTGGTTCAAAATAGTAAAAAATGACCCAAGATGCTTACAATATCAGGTCAACCCCCTCCCCTCTTTTAAAAAATAGGACACAGGCGTAAAGGGTAGAAAACAATCTCTCCCCCTCAGACACAAGTTCTTGATCACAGATGCTGGTATTTCTCTTGCAAAGGAATAAGAAGTACTCATACTCTATACCAGGCTTTCACAACCAGGGTTTCCTGAATGGATAGGTGTTAATTGAATTTTAATATATTTTTAATGTTAAACACTTATTGGGAGATATGACTATATATGGCCAAGTTGCCCCGGTCCCATGGCCAATGATGGGGCTGGAGAGGGTGGGAAGGGAAGGGCCCTGTACACAGCTATGCTTCCCAACCATATTTGGCATGACTGCATCATTTCTGAGATTTTTCGAAGCCTGAAGAAAGTTTCGGTGGTTTCTCACTGGTAAAAAAAAATTGAGAAAGGCTGCTTCTATACACTACCTATCCATTCCCGCCCCCTGAGGGTAGGGGGATTTGTACTAGATATCAGGTAAGTGGGAAAGATTGTAGTCATCAATAGAGTGGTCCCAATGTTGATCACAGATCTTCAGTTTTACATGTAGCTTCATTAAAAATGTCATCCCCTTAATGTTATTTATACAGAAAGCTTTGCAGATCCGCATCATAATCTGAAATCCAACTGGAAATATCTTTAAAGTACCTGTTTGAGAAGTACTATTGAGCATTCTCGAGGATAATCAGAAACCTCTCACGTTTGTCATCATACCATTGCACTGGAGGAGGGCCAAAAATGTAATGCAGGAAGTTCCACACAAACCACAATCCCCCCCTCCATTCTCAGGCAGTTTGCAGCCTACCAGACTTTGCACAGAGACAAATACACAAATGCATTGTGTATTATTTTCATTAGCTACTGGTCTGCTCCACTTATGCAACCCTATCTTATATTCTACACCCAGGAATGTGAAGATGACTACGTAGAGAAATGTTAGCACATCAGCCATCTCACCTTGAGCAGATTTACTCAAGTGAGTGCCACAAAAGTTCAATCACTTTCAGTTGTGTGAAGTGGGCCCAGGTGTGAAGCCCAAAGCAGTTCACAGCTATTTCTGTGATTCACTTATGCAAGAACTCATGCAGAAGTGAAAATGTTGCACTCATCTAGTCTGCAATTGTTTCTGCGTAACATAGGCACAGCATGATTTCTTGGTCCACACTCTCTTACAACATCGGTGCAGGATTGAGATTCTGTCCCTTGACTGCATACCACCATAGGAGGCTACAAAACTGCCCCTCCAAGAAACGTACACAACATCCCTAAAAATATAATATGGGTATAAAAGGAACCTCACTTATGACACTTGTGAATGTTAGAAATATAATTGTAAAATAGCATTCAAGTTGTCTTGACAACTACTCTTTTAAGCTTGTCAAAACCAAAAACCAAGACACTGAGTTTTGGGGAAAGGGGGACAGAAGGGCAAAGCATTGTGCGTGATATTTCAAACCTGCAAGGTATTTCATTACGTTTGCCTCTTCTGAGGTTTTCATCAAAAACAAACATCTTTTTGTTTATTACAAAAATAGCATTCCATTTCACATCTGATGCAAACAAGAAGTCCGAATATATTTCACGGTAAGAATGGAAAGATCATTACAGCTCTTCAGAAACTGTCCTCTCTTAATAGTTATTCAGGAGCCAGAGGCAAGGCCACACTTTGTCCCTTTAGTCCACAGGCAAAGCACATCTCTTACAATGTTCAAATTTACAAGAGATCATCTCAGAGCATCCAGTAAATGAAGCTAGAAGTGTAGAGTTTTCCAGATGTCATTTAACGCCCTCTACCTGATTGGAAAGACAAAAGAACAGATTAAATTATTTTACAGCCACAGTTTGGAAGCAATGTATTATTATTATTTAAGAAGATGTGGGTCTTCCAAGATGAGCCAGTGAGGACCCTAGTGGCTGCATTCTGCCCATGAAGATGCTAAATAGCATGGGAGATAGTACCGCCACATGTGGTAGCCCACAAGGTGCAATAATGTTTCCCGCACTGCCAAGAACACAGACACCAAAGGGCTGTTCCACGAATCCCTGCCCCAGCAAAGCAGTGGGCCAGTAACTCATGTATGACCACATCAAATGTAGTGGCTCTTATAATAAAGAGCTGCAGCAGCCATCTCTTCAGACAACTTATTTACTACTCATGTCGTATGTATGTAATGTAGCCAGAAGACCCTATGATTGTCTGGCTGCCAGGCTAGAGATGCTTGGAGGTGGTTTGCCATTGCTCACCCCAGCATCATGGTCTCAGTATTCCTTGGAGGTCACCCTTCCAAGCACTAGTCAACACCAGACCCTTCTTAGCTTCTAAGTGCTGATGGGAGGGGCCTTGCCTGGGATCTCCAGGTCAGGCTGTGTCTTTCTACTATGTCCACTGGAGATGCTGAAACTGTAAAAGAATTGAGCTGGGTGCTCTACTAAAGTGTTTTTCAAATCACCTCCTATCAAGGAACCTTTTCCATAGACATGACACCTGAGGAATACTGATATATATGCCAAAAAAGGACTCAAGAATGTTCTCCAGTACAAATTCATGCATAGGGCACCAGCTAGGCTCTGATGCTCACTGCTGTTCCCCTGGAACTCAGCACATGCCAAAGCACCCAACCCTGTTCTGTGGCTGCAGTCTGCACGAGATCAGAGCTAGCTGGTAAGTGGTGCTTTAAAGAAGACTATCTTAAGCTTCCTCAATCACAGTCAGAAAGCCATTTCTCTACAGCATCAAAAACCAAAAGGCTGCTTAGAAGGCCTGCCGCAGAGGGGACAGTGCCCCAAACATTTTAAAGGGTGACATTAGTCAATTTGGCCTTGGAATCGGCATCAGTCATTTGAACATCTGCTACAAATATCCTTACCTCTAAATCCACGGCCGCCACCTCCACCTCGTCCACCTCTGAACCCACCACCTCGAGCACCACGGAAACCACCTGCAGATACAGAAACAGTGTAGACAGATTTTATGGGCATCAAATAGATAAGAAAACTATGCAGAGAACTATTCACAACCTCCAAAAGTATCTTGCTTTCCGAACTGGCTCTTTCACCTTCCTGGAAAGAATTTCCCTTGCTTCACAATATATCTCTGAACACACCGGATTAAAAAACACATCATACCTCCACCTCTGCCACCTCTGCCGCCACCTCTCCCTCCACCACGCCCGCCTCTGCCTCTTCCTCTTGGAGGTCCTTTCTCACCAGGAGGCCTTGGCAAAAACCTTTGCAACGGGAGCAATTTTGCTGGATCAATAAAGAACTGCAGGGGGGAGATCGAGGAAAAAAACCAGAGTTTAGCTTTGTTAATCCTTCCCCCTTTCTTACATTGCCAACATCCTCCACATTTCAGAGCCACGTCTGGAATGAAGGTGCCCACCACAATGCTACAATTGCCTTGCTCAAACTGAAAGGACAATGAAGTTCCGGTGGAACAAACTGAGGCGATAAACTCAATTTATATTGCAGATCCTCCACAAGGTTTGCCAACATGTGACTTAAACAAAACAGCAACATAGGTAGAATGCATATGTGCACAACAGAGGGGCTAAGGGAAAAGGTTAACTATTTCCTTTCTCACACACAAACACCCTTGCTGGGTCCTTGGCAGATGTCATCTCCGTACTTCCCTTTCCAGTTGCTATTTACCCTGGATGGGGACATTTCTTAGAAAAAAAATAAAAAGATTAGCATCTACTCTGTATTTGTCTTTTCCCTCTATTTAGGGGAATGGGGGATATTTCTATTAAGTAAACTATTTTTGTGTGTTGGGGAGTGGGGAGTCTCACACCCTGTCTTGCTTCACAGCCATGACCCAAACCAACCCTATTGCAAGATTTAATGGCACATGGGAAAATTCAATCACAAATCTCCTTGTAGCACATAGTCTGGGCCCGATTTCAACCGGACCGTGCTGCAGCGCAATGTATTTAATGCTATACACGTGTATTTAGTGCAGATTATTTTGCTTGCTAAATTTCTCACAGGATGAACTGCGCTCACCTTTTGTAGCTTTTTGAAGGATGACGCTTTCATATTTTCTGACAATTTGACTGAAAAATACTGTTAGAAATTTAAGGATCATATGATAAACATTTATAACTCCCTTTGTTAAACAATAACAGTAGCTTTGTTAAGGCAATGTGTGAGTCACGTGATTGTCTTTTTAGTATTTATGTTAGAAAATCCCAGTGTTTCTGTAGAGCGATGTGTATTCCATAATCCTTTTCCAGTTTACATTTCAGGCAGGATTAGTATCCTCAGCCAGTAGTCCCTGTTCTTAAAGATTAATACAAAAAAGGTGCAGCTGTATCATAAAATATGATGGTAAAAATCACTACCCTGGGAACAGCTGCCCTTTAGAAGCATTTAGTGTAACAAAACACAGTTGTACTTGAGAAACCCTATCTACGAAAACACTAAGCCTCAGAACCCACTTAACTTGGATTTTTATTTGGTAATTATATTCCACTAGGTTGGAAATACTTCTCACCTAATCCTTAAGAGACTTTCCAAATCCAACTGGAGCCAATCGATTTCTCTGCAAAGTCATTCAAACAAAATCCCTCGCAGCTCGGAGAGGAAGAGCTAGACTGCAGTCAAGAGACCATGTTAAGCTGCCCTTTCATGAAGGTTCCCAGAAAACCTACAAAGGCTTTAAGCCAAAATCCTCACCGACAATAAGATTAAGGAGTTCCTGCACTAAATGTCCTAGAAGTACTGTCAGAAAACTGAGCTGCAGCCATTCAAACAGGACATCACTTTAAAACTTGAACATAGGAAAGATTTTGTTATTAGACGTCTGTTTGTTTGCTTCTGATCAACCTTGACTTTTACTGCACTGAGAATGACCTGCACTGATCCAGGACTGTCTCATACAGGTTTTTCCTGCTGATGTGAGAGAAGACCCTTTGGTCTTCTGAAAGGGCTAACTATGCAGTGGTCAAAAGCCACACAGCAGGGGG
Source organism: Paroedura picta (assembly GCF_049243985.1). Classification (NCBI taxonomy): domain Eukaryota; kingdom Metazoa; phylum Chordata; class Lepidosauria; order Squamata; family Gekkonidae; genus Paroedura; species Paroedura picta. The sequence continues at coordinate 67,076,219 of NC_135378.1, forward strand.
TTGCAGGAGCAAGGAATCAGAAATGATATTTTGGTCTCCACCATTACAAAAAACAGGAGGATCCAATCTCACATTTCAGCTGATAAGTTACTCTACCTGCCATTGATGACAATAACTGCTTGTGTGACTGCATTAGCTTAGAAAGGGTGAGATAGTATCACAGTGTACTGAAGTCACAACCAAATGTGATTATCAGAATTAAATGCTGTGGTCTCAACCTCTACTTACACAGTTCACCTTTTCTTTTCCCTAACATTGTCACCAGAGTATGACCTTTGGAATCGAAAATCCTCTTTCCTATTCTCCATATGCCCAGGTACCAGCTCAGCTTCTGTAGGGCAAGTACTGAATATTGGTCCCTAAATATGCATCCCCTGGGGTAAGAATCTTATAACTTTCAGGAAAGGCCCAAGATACCCTTCATCTCATCTACATCACTGTTCAAGTAAGGACAATCAGTGCAATTCTTTCACACCAAGTAAAGCTTAGAAATTCAAAACATTAGTAGGGTCCAGCCTTGGTAGGGTGAAATATCAACCACCAATTAGCTTATCCTTTTATAAACTATAGAAGAAGAGAGAAACTGCAAGGTCTGTTTAACATCTACAGAGCTCGGCTCCTTTTAGATGTTACTATAGTGTTAACCACTCTGGATTTTCCTTTTTTAAAAGCAAATGCAGAACATAGATATAGACACCGTAAAGGATGTTCATCGGTAAAAAATCAAAAGTACACTATTAAAGGATACAAAGTCTCTGAGCTGCCCAAATATTTCATCCACTTTCCCAATCTGCTCTTTATTTTCTAAGTAGACTGGTGCATTGAAATACGGTACTTTGTTTTCCTGAGTTGTACATTTGCAAACAAGGTCATCTTCGCACGGGTGCATAAACTCTCCCAGGACTGTAAATAAGTAGAAAAATGTATTGATATCATGCATTCAAACAGAATATGAGTTTTAAAAATCCAGAATTAATGTAACTTACTGACAACACTTTCTGGGGGTCCTTGATCATATCTATTGAAGCCTCCTCGGCCAAATCCACCTCTTCCACCACCACGTCCTCCTCTGTTGAAGCCACCACCACCACCACGATTGAAGCCTCTGCCCCGATTACCACCGCCTCTTCCCCGAAATGACATCTCCTGTTCAACACAAATTGGAATTAACAGGCCTTCTCAGCAACTGTCCAGATTGCATCACCCCATATATTAGTGACAGTCAATACATTAAACGAGTGACACAGTTATTAAATAGAGAGATGTGAAAGCCAGTTGATATCCTTTTTTTCATGGAAAAAGTGAGAAGTTCTAGGCAGCACTGAAAAAACTGCCTATAAGTGAAATAGTTTTTAATGCATGGTTTTATTCATACAAAACGTACAGCATTGAGAGATCTGAATGGTTCTACCCACCCCTCCAGGACAAAACCATTTGGGGAGTGCTGAAAAAAATAATATCCTAGAAACCTGCCTGTCCCACAATGTGTAAAATGGATTAAAACAGCATAAAAAGTAGAAATCTGCACTTCATTTTCCATTCCCTTTAATATTGGGCAAATTTAAAATTTGGCTTGTCAAAAAGGTATTTATCCTTTAAAATTCCATCAAGATGTCCATCAATACAATTTCAAACACAGAAAAACATTTTTAGAGTATTGCATAGATTTAAATGTTATTATTTTTTTCTAAACCACCTCGGGCAGATTTCCTGGAAAAGCAGCATACTATTCTAACAAATAAATAATACTGTCTACTTACAAAGGCTACCATGAGACAAAGAATGCAAGAAAAAAAATCTTCCTGCTTTTCTATTCAATTATAGAGCATAACACTGTCTAAGAGAGAGCGTGGTATAGTGGTTAAGAGCAGCAGACTTTAATTCGGAGAACTGGGTTTGATTCCGCATTCCTCCACATACAGCCAGCTGGGTCACCTTTGACTAGTCACAGTTCTCTTACAATTGTTCTCACAGAGCCATTATCTCAGTGCTCTCTCACGTCCACCAACACCACAGGGTGTGCTTTGGGAAAAGAATGGAAATTTGTCTGTAAGCCACTTTGATATTCCTTCAGGTAGAGAAAAGCAGAGTATCAAAAACAGCTGACAATACAGAGATTAAAACCTTATCCCCAAGAGTACTTTAAAACATTTAATATCATCCATAGTGCCTGAAATGTCAGGCTCGGTGTAGTGGTTTGGAGCGCAGACTTCTAATCTGGCAAGCCAAGTTTGATTCCCTGCTCTCCCACATGCAGCCAGCTGGGTGACCTTGGGCTCACCACAGCAGTGAAAAAGCTGTTCTGAGTGAGCAATAATATCAGGGATCTCTCAGCCTCACCTACCTCACAGGGTGTCTGTTTATGGCCCATTATGCACGGCCGCCGAAACGGCAATTTCGGGTCACATGGAAAACGCGGAGGGGGAAGACGCGACGCACACCGGTTATGCACGGGGCGGGGCGCGACGGCGGCAAAACCCAGAGTAACCCATTATGCACTCGGCGATCCGGGGGGCGCTTCTGGTTGCGCCCCGGTCACCCGGAAGCTGCGCTTTCTTCCGCATTTCGCTAACGCGGCTTTTTTGGCGGCATGCACCGAAGCTGCGGCCGGTTGCAGCCGGCACCGTGTGTTATCGGTGATTTTAGTCGCTGCCATTCCACCCCGAATGTGCGCTAAAACCCCTGTGCATAATGGGTCATTGGGAGAAGAAAGGGAAGGCGATTGTAAGCTGCTTTCAGACTCCTGGTATAGAAAACCAACTCTTCTTCTTATGAGAGGCTCTAATAGCAGTACATATTGGGCAATTTCTTTTAAAGGTTGGAAATAAACATCTCCTCCTGTCCTTTTCCTATCCTTAGGCCTAGGGTATTACTCTAACACAAACATGTAGAACGAAGTTTGAGTACAGGGGCACCTTTCAAGCCAACTAAGTTTAATTCTGGGTATTAGCTTTCATGTACATGCACACTTCTTCAGATACCACACACAAACCAAAGCTTACACTGAAAATTAAACTTTTGTCAGTTTTAAAGGTGACTTAGGACTCAAACTCTGTTCTATTGCTTCCCAACGACACGACCACTCACCTGAAACTATCTGGTACGTGGTTTGTACATCTAACACAAACAAGTTTAAATCATGCACAGAAAGCCACCCGTAATAAAAGTCCTAAACGTACGGGCAGATTAGAAAGATCCAGTGTTTTGTCTCAGCTGATTTCTCAAAATGACCCTGTCAGATTCAACTACGGCTTCTTTTCCCTAGAGAGAGGCGTCGTCACCCAAGGGCTGCAAAAATAGAAAAAACAACGATCATGCGCCCACTTAATTGAAAGTGGGACCCACGAAACCTTACTGATCTCAAAGTAATAGCCCTGTATTTTAAACTCAGAAATAAACTCTACTCAACTCCATCCTTCGCCCAGATGTCTGTGTTTCATCTGAGCGTCCACGCCATTCATAAGCAGGCTCGGCAGAAGAAAGCCGCCAGCCTGACGCCAAAGAAGCCCATCACATCCGCACCCCCCCCCCAAAGAAAGAAATCAAAATCCCCCCCAACAACTGCACTCACCGAAAACAACCCTCCTCCCCACGTGGCTCTCCGAAGGAGCCCAAGCCGGCAACCTCTGATGACGTCAACCACCGGCGCCGCACCCGCTCTCTGCCTGGCGCATGCGCCACGCGGACAACTTCCCTCGAAATTCTGGGAAGCCCAAACTCAGCGGTCAGGAGCGTGCCGTAAAGTGCGCGGCTCCGGTTTCACGACAGTTTGAGAGGGATCATAAAAATCAAGCTATGTGGTAAAAGAAAGGCGTCGCACCGAATTGGTTTTTGGCTCTTGTGTCCGACGCCAAGTCACAGAGATTCCAATAGCGGTTTTAAATTATTGCCGCACGTTGGGGCTTATTATTTCCTCTGATTTTATGAGGGCATGCAGCTGAACTTCCGGTATTACTCCGGAAGCTGTTGTTGGCCTTGGTTTTACGGGAGGACGGGGTGCGGCCGCTCTAGCTTTGCGTTTCTGTGCCCCATATTGGCCCTCATGACGACTGCCGGCTCGTCCAGGGCAATTTAAATATGAATGAGGACGGCCTCCACGTATCCATGGGGCTTGGTGGTTAAAATACTGAGCTCTAACGGCTCAAGTTTAAATAACTCACTGGGCCGGCTAGCTACTTTTTTTTTAGCCTGCTTCTCAGGGCTGTTGTGATGCTCAGTCCTCATGTACTGAATTGAACTGCCGGAATAAAAAAACATTAAGGATCTTTGATTTTGTGCATTAAAAAAAATTAGTAAAACTTTAACCTTACTAGGTTTTTTTTTTTTTAGATTATTGACTAATCAGAAGTCGTGGGGATTTCCCACTCCTAAGCAGATCTCTTAAATCTCAAGTTAAAACCCAAGCCCTGCTGTGCGCGCTCAGAAACCCTAGTGCGAGTACATTGTTCCTTCGGTGTCTGTTCACTCTGATTGCATCAACCTGCACTGTGCTAGTTAAATGCCTCTTTGAATGGACTGCTAGCGATTTCCAGTGGGTAATCTGCTTTGAGTCTCGGTGTCAGATATGGACTACAAATACTGAGCTGCATGAGAGGGTGGTATATAAATTAAATAAGTAATAATAAATACAATAAAGGAATTTGATTCAGAAATGGGTCCAGAAGCTTTGGTTTTTCACATGTACACCTAAACAGAAGGGGAGAGGATTGACTATAGTTTTAGCTAACCTCATGGATTCATCTTTGAGAAATGGGGGGAAAGATGGTATCAGTTTAATGAGAATTACTTGTGCTGCAAGCCAGTGTTGGTTTTGTATGTATTATATTTTGCTGCACTGTTTTTGGTGTGATGGACTTGGTGACCCAGTATGATTGTCAAGGAAAGAGACAGTCAGAGGTGGTTTTGCCATTGCCTGCCTCCTAATCATTACCTTGGTATTCCTTGGCAATCTCCTGTAAAATACTAGTCAGGACTGACCCTGCATAGCTTCTGAGATCTGATAAGATCAAGCTAGCTTGGGATGTTTCAGTGTGACACTATTATGATTTAGTAGAAGGCCAGTTTGGTGTAGTGGTTAGGAGTGCGAACTTCTAATCTGGCATGCCGGGTTAGATTCTGCACTCCCCCACATGCAGCCAGCTGGGTGACCTTGGGCTCGCCACAGCACTGATAAAACTGTTCTGACCGGGCAGTGATATCAGGGCTCTCTCAGCCTCACCCACCTCACAGGCTGTCTGTTGTGGGGAGAGGAAAGGGAAGGCGACTGTAAGCCTCTTTGATCCTCCTTCGGGTAGAAAAAAGCGGCATATAAGAACCAACTCTTCTTCCAATAATTTAAAGTGCACTCCTAAATTCTTCTAAATCTATACATTTAGGAGGCTAGATTCAGGTTGTAACTCTGGTTAGGATTGCACGGTTGAACTGTTTTCTCCAAGAGTATCTGAAAGTTTGTTAGGAAAATTGCCTTATCTTTATAAATGTATCAAAATTACCATCCGGATTAAAAAGAAATCACTAAAACACTATTTAAAAATGAGAAATTTATTGACTCTTTAGAAACTAAATATATAAATATAAATATAAATATTCACAAATGTGAGTTCATGCTGGAATAAATGTTGTTAGTCTATAAAGTGTCACTGGACTTCTGTTTTATTTTAGTTACTATCTTTAATCCGCTCCGCAGGAGTAAGGGCTGGTGGGGAGGAGTTAGGGCGGGCTCTGTCTGGGATAAAAACTCGGAGGAGCAAATCCAGGCACTCCAGGGCCAAGTGTCCAATTGGGAGGCGCGCGAAGCGCCCCTCCCTATTGGACACTTGGCCCATCTCCCGAATGCCGTGCCACACACTCCCGTCCTCCCATGCCACCATCCTGCCCGGATGGCCGCCAGGGAGGAGGGCCGAACATTGCCGCCAATCACGGGGAGCCCGCTGGCGAGCCGCCAATGGAGCGGTCCGCACTCCAAAATGACCGCTGACCCAAACTGCCCGCTGACGAGCCCCCGCCCACCCTCGACCTTCGCCCGCTACATTAGGAGGCCACCGACGAGCCGCCGCTGGAGCCCGCGGCCTCCCATCTCACCTCCTCTTGCTGCTCGCTGCCACTACAACAACTCCGCAGAGCCGCAGCCCGCAGTCCACAATGGCCGCTCTCACCGGTAAGCTGCCTTGACTCTCCCTGCCCTCGCCTCTTCCTCCCTCTGCCTCTGAGATCCCTCCCCTACTACGCGCCACTTCCGATGCGGCAGATCTACCACCCCTCTCTCTCTTTCTACTCACTGCTAGCGCCTATTGTTTTTTTTACTACAATGAGCTTTATTCCTAGTTTATTTTATAGTTAAGGACTTATGGCTGCCCATTTGGAACTAAAGCACTTAAATGTCAGGTAACAAGTTCCAGCCCCAGTGAAAGCAGCATGAGTGGGGGTGATTTCCCCAGGGCACCTGTATGGGTGGAGTTGTCATCTATCCCACATTAGGGACCTAGGGTGCAAAACATTCTTGGCCCTAATTTAGATCATGAATCTTTTTATAGTTGATTTTGCTGGTTACAAAATGTCTACATTGAAGTTTGTTCTGAATAAGAATTGAAGTGCAGCCCGAATTATATGGACTTTTTTGGAGCTGATTCCTATTCAGATATGTATAATATTGCAACCTTGTTATACTTACTAAGTACACAAAACAATGTGGTTGTTTTTCTTTTAGAACGAATCATCTGATTTCGCAGTAATTCACCTTATCAGTGAAAATTGGGAAACAAGGAAATGAACTATTACATTGACTCTGTTGAGCTTTATGCATCTTTCCTTTTTCTTAGCTTAGGGCTTGCCAAGCTAATGATGTATGGGACGGATAAAAGCCTGTTGATATAAACTGTATCATTTATCTCCAGCAAAATTCCAAGAACTAAAGCCAAAGGCAGCAGAAATTTAGAAATCATCTTAATGATTTCAGCCCTACACACGTCTATCTGTAAACAAGTACAAATATATAATCATCATTCAAAATAAAACACAAGTATGTGTATGTGTATAGACAGAATAAATAAATTACATCGCAATTTATTGCATGATCCTTCCAAGAAATACTGGAAGAATGCAGGGGATTTCTGATATGTAGTTTTATGCAGTTTAGGAAAATAACTTCATTTATACCTGAACTCAGTATTCAGAATTGCAGTCAATCTTGCTACCAAGTCAGTGTATTAAAAACAGGAGCATATGCTCAATTTCCCCTATTTAGCAGGAACTGTTCTTTTCTTCTTGCACCTTGGTACCTTACTTGCCCTTATTATGTACTGTTTTTGCCTTTTGCCAATGCTTGGCTAATTTATTAGTATGACTTGCTCGCATAGTCGTGCAAGTTTAATCTGTATGTGCTCTGAGCCCTAGAAGTTAAATCTCCCAATATAGAAGGGATACATGTTGTCTATGCCACACGTGCAAATTAGTGTGCATGAATGCTCAAGTCTTCTGATGTTTCCTTTGTTACAGTCTCTGTTTGTAAACAGACGGCATATTGTGGGACAGTTGATTTCCCAAATATATTTTAAGACCAATTAAAATAAGGTCTTCTAAGATGTTAAACCAGTAAAGGTTTAGTAAAGATTTAGCAGTGTAGCATATGGTAGGAGGGATGTTAGAAGCATGTTATTGTTACCAGTGCAATGTCGGAGAGTATGCTAGAGTTTGAGTGTGGAGTAAAAAACCAACCCTGCATCTGTGTAAGTAAGATGTCCCAGAAAAATTTCAAGTTAACTCAGAAAGATCAGGCAGTTAATGTACACTGTGACTATTTATTGAATGTTCAGTCTCATGGCCTAGCTAGACATTACAAGACCTTATATCCCCTGCATTTCACTCAAGCCCTATCAATAGGGTGGTCAGAATGCCCGCTTACTGTGCATTTTCCAGTACATGCTTTGGGAGGCTTGTCCCTTACCTATGTTTGATAGGGTGGTGTGGAGCCACCTTCATGGCCAGCACACCCCATAGGAAATTATTGAAGTAGCCTAGAATTGCCAACTGCAGCTTGGGAAATACCTGGAGATTTGGGGGTTGATGCCAGGTGGGGAGCAGAATCCCCCCTCCAAAACTACCTTTTCCTTTGGGAATTCATTCCTGTAGTGTGGAGATGAGTTACAATCACAGGAAAACTCCAGACTCCACCTGCAGGCTGGCAACCCTAAGCATGTCTACTTGTAAGAGGGGCTTACTCGCTGGAAAAAGGTTTTAGGCATCTAATCTGAAGTCTTTGTAAGTCACAATAAAAGGATTTTAGCAACGTGTGTTTGAGAGCCTATTATTTGTTGATTTTTCAGCATTATGAACAATATACATGTACTAGTTTTCTTTTGTTGGTTTTAGTTACCCTTCCCAGAACTAGGCTCACAGAGCTTTTTTTGTCCATTTGCCAGGAAATTGAGCAACTGACCAAAAGAACCTTGAAATATGAGCCTCTTGGACGGGAAATGGGCAGGGCAGGATACATTTTCATTTGTGCTGATCCAAAGAGGTTTCTAAAGTAAAGAAGCTGCATTGTGAAACTCTTAAAGGGTGGGAGAGGTATGAGACTTGCATACCTACTGGGATTTTCTCTTGCCTTTTCCGTAGTTACAGGCAACTAAGCTAAACTGAGACACAGTCCTCTCAGAGTTCAGAACCATTAGTCCACAAGGCATTTTTTAAATGTTTACTAATGGTTAAAAATTAAACGTATCAAGAAGTCAGAGGCTTTGAAAAATTGCAAGGAAAGAAGATCTAAATAGGCAGAAAGATACTCTTCATCATGAGACTACTAACGGTGGTTTTAATTTCATACTTATCACTTTGCACTTACACAGTAGAGGTAAGAATTTTATCTTAGATAAAAATGTTTATAACTGAGAAACACTTTATATCTGTAATATATTTTATTTATTTATTTATTTATTTATTTATTTATTTGTTTGTTTATTTATTTGTTTATTTATTTGTTTGTTGTTAGGAATTGTAAGAACAACCTGGCTGGGGCAAGTTATGTGCTCTTTCCAGTGCAATCCTAAGTATAGTTAAAGCCTGCTGAGACCATTAATTTCTATGGATTTGGACAGGGGCAACTCTGCTTGGAGGATTGTACTGCTAGAAGGATTTTTCCCCCCCTTTAGGATAAACTTGGGACCAGAAAGAAGGCATCCCAGCAAGAAAATTATTTGATAGAAGAGTGTGTAAAGAAGAGCTATACAGATAATTCTTGCAGAAAGGTTTTTTGCCAACCTTGGCAAAGGTGTATGGATGGCACCTGTTCCTGCAAGCTACCCTATCAGTGCCCAAGGAATGGCACCTCTGTTTGCTCTGCTGAGGGAAGGACTTTTCGAACTTACTGTCAGCTCAAGAGCTATGAATGTCAACGTCCAACAAGCACATTTAGGAGCAGAGGAAACTGTAAACTTCAAGGTATGCATTTTGTATCTCTCTTCGTAATTTATAGTGACAAGGGTCAGTTATGTATGGGAAACTCAAACATATTGGCATTAATAGGTCTCCCACTTATTCTGTAATGTTTTCAGGATATGGTCTTAAGTATCTTAGAACATGGTAAGGAACATTTTTGCAAGACAAGAATCTTAATGCTTTGGTTACAAACTGAATTTCTTTTTGAAATGAGAAATGCAAATTTGCTGAGGGTTTGTGTTCAGTTTGTAGTAGCAAATGAAACTGTTTAATCAAATGCAATATGTCGTTATCATGAATATTTAAGTAATATTGGTTCCATAGGTTTCCAGAATGATGCCTAAAATCTGCATTGTCATATTTTCTTTGGTTTTAAGGGGGGTTATTATGACTTTTTGGCTGAAGATTACAGAGAAATTAAGATTCAAGGGAGTTTTCCATTTTAAAAACTTGCCATAGTGGGAGTGTCACATGCTGGTTAGCTTTGAAGCTAAATAGAAGTGTTAGCAAGTTTAATTTTGCCTTCTAGACAACTTTGAAGTTTTCTTGAAGCCAGAAAATGCATCACAGAGATTCATTGAAGTTGAAATAAATTCCCAGAAGATGTTTGTTTGTGGGCAAGGATGGAGTATGAATGAAGCAAATGTGGTCTGCAGACATCTTCATTTCCTGGAGTAAGATCATGTGATTGGGAAACATTTTATGATGATAACTATGATGTTTAAAAAGAGTGCAACTGTAAAGATCTCTGTAGCAGAAGCATGCAGAATTGGAAGAGCTAGGCCATAGTTCAGTGATGAGCACAGATTGGAACTGTTGATAAGAGTTTAGAGTTTAAAGATGCAAAGAGGGATAAAAAACCAGGTGCTTCAAGAGAAAGATAATTTTATTGAGAAGAGAAACAACTTTGTAAGTAAGAAAGGAGAGAAATAGCCCTAACTGTCTACCTGAATAACTGTTCTTGTGGGAAAGCATGAAGGAAGTATATGAAATAAAATAGAAGTATGAAATAAAATAAATATGCAAAGGAGCAGGAAGTCTCCAGCTGAGCCAATCTGGACACAGGAAGAGTTTTATTTGAAAATAGAAAAGAAGAAGAAGTTGGTTCTTATATGCTGATTTTCTCTACCAGAATGAGTCTCAAAGTGGCTTTTTTCAAGTTGTATATTCAAGGGAGTGAATTTTCCCTAGAAACTGGGAAAGTTACTGAAAGTCAAAATAGATGGTACTGGCATTGATGGACTAATAGCATGTGATTCAATACAAGACACCTTCTTTTCTTGCAGGTTGAAATTATGCTGTAAATTGTTGGCCTCCAGAGTAACTGGTTGGCTACTGTGTAAGCCAGAATGCTGAACCACTGGCCCAAACCAACAGGGCTGTTCTTATGTAAACTTGGGTAGTATTTAGTATGATACAACTTGAATTTTTAAAATATTATCTGACTTGTTAATTATAATACCATTCACTGTTCTAGAAAAGCTATCATTATAATTTCTGATTTAGCTCAAAATAGTTACCTTATTGAGGACAAATCATGTAGGTGATAAGGAGCAGAGAGGACAAGATTTACCTTTGTGCAATCCCATGTGGTAAATTCCAAAAGAAGGTAAATCACCTCCCCCCACATTCAGAATACTGTTATAGCGGCCATAAAATCCAGTGAGTTTTTAGTGACATCAGCATAAGGTAAAGTGACTCAAACTCCATTCCACTATACATAAACTGATGAAGAAGATCAACTAAGGACCAAACTATACTAGGGAACCTGGACTTGACTTTTTAAAACTTGTCTTGTGTATTTTGGTCCCTATATGGCCATCTCAAGAAGAAGTACACTTTTCTCAGTCCATTGACTTCAGTGAACTTCAAGGGTGTAACTGTGCTTAAGATGGCTTTGCAATAGTTATTTGCCTGTCTACCATTCTAAATATATTTTTATATCTGTGAAAGAACTGGACCATTTCCACATTAGGAGGCATACCTTCTTATAGCCTTGTTTTGGATTTCCTTTCTGCATTTGGGTTTTCCTCCCCTTATTTCCCAGGTTGAAATTTGCGTCATACTTTCTACACTGAGTTGGAATTCCAGATGCATTCCATACTACAGATAGCAGTTTCCCAGGAGGAAATGGCAGCTTTGAGAATGGACTCTCTGGCATTATAGCCTGCCCTCCCCAGGCTCCACCTCCAGATCTCTAGGAAATTCATACCTTGGAGTTTGCAACCTTAGATATTGTACCTAAAGCTGTACCCTGGGATTATACGATGTATTGTTAGAATGGCTTTACTAGTGGATAGTCAGAATAGTGGTATAAAGTTATCATATGGTGCATTATTATTATTATTATTATTATTATTATTATTATTATTATTATTATTTAGACTTATTGCCTGCCACTCCCAGCAAGCCAACCCTTGGCGGGTTACAAAGCAAACCCCAATACATAAAATCCCCATTTTAAAAACCCATTAAAATACACACAAACATGGTTGTGAAAGTTAAAAAAAAAAAATCTTGGCACGCCTGCTGGAAGGGCCTTGGTAATGCATCAGCTGGCCATCATTAGTGATGTTCCAATTGGCGGCAGGTCTTCCTTGGGGGGGGGGGAGACCCTCCCATACAGGATGCTGCTATACAGAACTTAGTCCCAAACACTACATGATAGCAGCTCACCCACATCTTAAAACACATGACTGTCGGATCCACATGGAAACAGAGAAGAGATAGTATGAATTAGAGCAGTGGTTCTCAACCTGGGGGTCGGGACCCTTTGGGGGGTCGAACAACCCTTTCACAAGGGTTGTGAGAGGGTGAGCAGCTAGGCTGGGGGGGCACCACCACTGTGGCTGCTCCTCCTGAAGGCGCCTGCCAATTTATAACCAATTTATATACAATCATGAACAATGCATCCTCATGCCATTGGTCAGTTTTGGTTTAATTTCTGAGAAAGAACATTTGCATAGTTTTATGGTTGGGGGTCACAACAATATGAGGAACTGTATTAAAGGGTCACAGCACTAGGAAGGTTGAGAACCACTGACTTAGAGACTCAAATGGACACACATTCTGGAAGTGCTGAGCTGTTTCTAGCTCATGCCCCCCTTGCATCCCCTCCCACAGGCACTTGTCAAAATTCCACAGTCATAGCTGTATAGTTTTATTGACATCATAGAATCAGGCTGAATTCCACTAGACCTAGCTAGTTCTTGTATCTCTCCTTGTCTACAGTGGACATTAAAACCTGAACTATGATTCTCGATACACTTTTGTTTTCATTTTGCAGAGGGGCTAAGCGCATAAAATTGGAACAGCCAAATGATGCCTGGAATTCATCAGAATGTCTCAAAGCAACTTGCAGAGGCATAGAGACCAGCCTAGCAGAATGCACTCTAGCTAGAATCGATAGGGGTCACAGAAAGCTTGCTAAGGTCGAGTGCTATACAACATTTAGAGGTAAAATACATTGTACAATGTGGGGTGGGGAAGCGGTGAGCTTGGTTAGTCTATTTATACTGTGTGGTTCACTTAATTGATGCCGTAAAATGTGAAGCCAAAGGGCTCGTGTTACAAAGATTCATTACTTAGTATGAGCTTTTGTTACAATGTAGTCGTTGTTGCAGCCAGTGTTCCCTCCAAACTGTGCAAGCGAGCAGTTTCTCATTCACACAGGAAGCCCTGCTCAGCAGTAACCTGGAGCTGCACAGGGTCTTTCACTGCCCATTGCCCATTGCCCATTTTAAGATTACAGCAGCCTATATTCTGTTCAGGATGTGAACTGCATTGTTGTGGGGGAGGGAGGATTAGAGCAAACATTGATTGCAGCCCTAATAAACCCCAACTAGCCTGATCTGATTGGAGCTTGGAAATTAAGCTGGGTCTATACTTGGATGGGGGACCACGAAAGGAAGACTGGGACAGAGGAAGGTAATGGCAAACCATTTCTGTTCATCACTTGCCTTGAAACCCATGAGACACCGTGAGTCAGTTGCAACTTGAAGGCACACTTGACTTACTAGTCCTTCTTGCCTGGAAATTATTGTACTGTTGCCATTAAAAGTCAGACATGATCCAAAGCTGAATGGCACTTTTTCTTTAACGTGCTTTGGAGTCGATTACCTTGCTCGGTCTCAGCGAAACTGTTCTCATTGCAGAGACTTGGGTTTTTGTAAATTGGAATGTAATTTACAGTACAATGCAATGCCCAGGTTCTGTTTAGAGACCAGTAATCAAACCGCCATCATTAAAGGCAGCAGAGTCCCAGGCAGTGCATCACTCTAAAATCCCTACGGCAGCATAGCACCACTTGTCAGTTTCCTATGCTTGCTCAGCAAAGAGGATATGTGCAAAAAAGACACACATGCCCTCCAGGGTGTGGAGATCATCGTAATGTAATAAAGAAATAGTAATCACTTCAGAGTCCATAGTAACCTCTCTACAAGCCACCAATCAATGTGCTGTTACCTCCTCTAATAGGGGGGAGAAAACAGCCAACCCTGCAGACATGTGGTCCGGTGATTCAGTCATACATCTGTGTCTACCACAGGAGGTAGACAGTGGGAAAGGGAGGGAAATAGCAACATTCATTGGAAGGAGAACTGTGGTGTGATCAGGAGGAGCACCAGAGAGAACTCTGCAGATGTACATTTTACTCTTCTTCCTGCATCAAGATTCCCTTTTGCCTTGTACACACATGGCTGCTCCAGCTACGGCACTCATGTGCTTCTGTGGTTCATTCCACAGAGGCAACCCCAGTAGCATGCCCAAGGTCTGTCCAGGAACAATCCACTAGACACACAAGACAACACAGAGCATAGGCAACACATAGCAATCCCCTAGCCAGCTTGGTGTCAATACCAGCCATATATACCAGGAAAACAGAATGAAGTGATGCCCTATTATTGCCACTGCCCATTCATTCTCAAAACTAGTCCTCTAAAGAAGTTTCCTCTACTTCAGCAGTTTTTCTTCAGAAGTAATTGTTTGTCTTCTCACTTGACAGAATGTAACGTAAATGAATTCCGCTGTGTCAACAGAAAATGCATCCCTTCAGATAAAACGTGTAATGGAATAAATGACTGTGGAGACCTAAGTGATGAATTGTGTTGCAAAAGTATGTGGCTGCCGGTAGACCACCTTAAAACATTTTTTTTCTTGGTATATAGAAGCACATATCTGTGAAAGTTGCTATATGGTTGACAGATGTCAAGCATAGCCAATTTAAAAATATCTTAGGAATTTCTCTTGTACGACACATGCAAACAAGCCAGGTGTTAATGGACGTGGACTTAAAGAGCATGAGAGGAGAAGCCAAATTGTGTGTTTACTCTGAGAGTTCCTCATGTGCTTCTCCTCACACAGGCTCTTAGTTCTGTCCCCACCCAATCTGCCCCACACAACGTGATTTTGGACACAGTCTGTAGCCGTATCTATTCACGGATAAGACTCTCACCATGAGTTGTGAGAAGGTTAAGGGCCACCTCTCTTGGAGTTAAATTGACTAGAATTTCAAACAATTCTTGTCAATTTCATCATTCTCTTGTTGAGTAGAGAACAAATACAATTAAACATGTGGAGTGAACAAAACTTCCTGCCCCATATCTTCCATTATATCAAGCAAGCAATCCTGAATGAGGGCTGACACCAGTCACCATTTATTTATTATTTTATTTATTTATTTATTTAGATTTCTATACCGCCCATTTCTTTGCAGCTCTGAGCGGTTTACATTGAACATTATATAATACAAATTACATGGAACGATGTATAGTACCAACAGTATGTAACATAAACTTTCATAAATAGTATGTAACATAAACCACATTATAAATAACCATTAACAGTAACATTGGGGGTTGATTCTTTCATGGGTTGGTTCTTTCAGTTTGGAGGTTCAGCAGCTGTTTTACGTCAGTCGGCCTCAAGCGAATGCCTGGTGGAAGAGCTCCCTCTTGCAGGCTCTGCGGAACTGTGGAAGTTCGGGCAGGGCTCTGATCTCCTCAGGGAGCTCGTTCCACCAGGTGGGGGCTATAAAGAGGAGGTCGCTTCCATTGTTCTACAAAATGGATTGTGTTGCAGCCGTAAATGCATGTGTGCGTACACGTGCGCAAACACGCAAGTAAAAGAGTTGCCATTCCATTAATAATGTGTAAATATTCAGAATTAACTGGTTCCATTGCGTAGTCTGTGCACTTACATCTGATTATATAATGCTCATAGCCTTCTATGGCTGTTGATGATGATGTATGCTGAATTGTCTGTTTCCAACAGCATGTAGAGGTCAAAGCTTCCACTGTAACTCAGATGTGTGTATTCCAAAGAAGTACCTCTGTAACAAAGAAAGGGACTGCTTAACAGGAGAAGATGAAAGTCACCAGTTGTGTAGAGGTAGGCTTCTTTGTTATCTATAGACTAATGAACATAGTTGTTATTTTGCTCACCTCCAACGTCAACGCAACAGATTCAGGCTGCTGCCTAAGCTAACATTGTAATGACAGTAGACAGGTAGCCTTGTTGGTCTGAACTCAGGTGCAACAGAACAAATTTTGAGTCCAGTGACATCTTTAAGGCCAACGAAGTTTTATTCTGGACATAAGTGTTCACGTGCATACACTCTTCTTCAGATACCTGAATGGAATGACAAGTGTTTCCATCATATAATTCAAAAACAACATCCTTGTAGATATTTTATTAAGACCAACCAAAGTAACACATGGGCAAGCTTTTATGTTCTCCAGAACTCTTCACCATGATTGATGTTTTAAAAAGGGGTGTACCTGATATCAGATTATGATTTTATCTTATGAGCAAGTAGCTTGGTGTAGTGGTTAAGAGTGCAGACTTCTAATCTGGCGAGCCGGGTTCGATTCTGCACTCCCCAACATGCATCCAGCTGGGTGACCTTGGGCTCACCACAGCACTGATAAAGCTGTTTTGACCCAGCAGTGATATCAGGGCTCTCTCAGCCTCACCCACCTCACAGGGTGCCTGTTGTGGGGAGAGGAAAGGGAAGGTGATTGTAAGCCGCTATGAGACTTCTTCAGGTACAGAAAAGCCACAATTCTTCCTCAAATAAAAAACAAAAGCAATTGAATTGAAAGCATTACAACTAATAATGAATCAAATACCATTCTCACATGAGCCTCTTGTGGCGCAGAGTGGTAAGGCAGCAATATGCTGTCTGAAGCTGTCTGCCCATGAGGTTGGGAGTTCAATCCCAGCAGCCGGCTCAAGGTTGACTCAGCCTTCCATCCTTCCGAGGTCGGTAAAATGAGTACCCAGCTTGCTGGGGGGTAAACGGTAATGACTGGGGAAGGCACTGGCAAACCACCCCGTATTGAGTCTGCCATGAAAACGCTAGAGGGCGTCACCCCAAGGGTCAGACATGACTCGGTGCTTGCACAGGGGATACCTTTACCTTTACCTTACCATTCTCACACTGAACAGAACAAATGGCTCCTTTTAAAAAGGACAAGAGGCAAAGATGAAATGCAGTTGCCCTTACACTAACAAGACTGGATATTAAGTTTAAAACTCATCTTTAAGTGGCTTCATTTTATCTTGTTTTATGCTCTGGCTGTATTGTTCATGCTGTTTTCTTTAATAGTACCTTTATGGTGTTTTATGTTTTTATTATATCTAATTTTGTAATTGGCCGTAGTCAGTTTCCCAAAAGGTGGCATGAACATTTTCTAATTAAAAAAAAATTTTTTTTAATTTAAAATAGCCTGCTAGAAGCCTTGTGGCTGCGGCCTCTATTGTCGCCCACGAGGAGAGAGGCAGCGACAGGGCCTTGCAGCCCACAGGTACGCTCCTGCCGAGAGAAAGCCGGGGGGGGGGAGTTTGCAGCCTCCCTGTGGACCACAAAGCCCTGTCACCGCTGGTGGGGGGGGGGCTTTCCACTCCCTTTATCCCGCACTGCAGGCCAAAGGGAGCCATGGCCACCCTCTCATGCCCTCCTGCCTTTTGCCCCTATTCAATACTAGTTATTAAATAATTTAAAAAATCAGGTTACAATTAAAATAACAGAGCTGCTGCACAAAGCAGTGAATTAATAGCAGTAGCTCATTTTTGGGGGTAACCAAAATCTATCTGGCAGTTGCCAGAGAAATGTGATTTTCATTTCAGATCAGAAGATTGTAAGTGATCGCCCTCCAAGCAGCTGGGAAAAGGTTAAAACTGCTATAGAATTCTTTTTTACTTTTGTTATGGATCATTATTACTTTTGTTATGATTTCTATTGCAGTTAAAGAGAAGTAACAAATAGAATGTAGTCTAGAGTGTAAACCATACCTATTTTATGTATTTTTAATATAAATTTGTATGTTTTTTTGATAAATAGGCGATGAAACAACTGATGAAAATAAAAGAGGTAATTGTTTTTATATTATATCATACTGTTTGCTGTTTCTTTTCTAAAGTGATATTTTCTTTCAAGGATATCAGTATACAAAACTAGACTCGATCCTAGGCACTCTGTGTGATACATTTAAAGGTTCCCTTTATAAAAGAGCCCGTCTTTTTTTCTTATAAGACTTTAAATTAGCTGTGTATGCTTATTTTTCACTACAGGAAGAGCAGAAGAAACTCAGGAGGAATCCATGGATGCAGGTAACCTGATAATCATAGCATTCATGTTGCAGGCTCCTACAACTTGTCCTGACTGCTTTCAGAAAGACTAATAGCCCAGTTCTTTGGATTGGGTAGAGGGGGAAATCCCCAAATATTGATCCCTGTGTTCACTTGTTTGCATACAAAATGGGGGGTGAGTCTGATTTTTCTTTTTAATGTAGCACATGGGCAAAGGTCGTGGAAGAAAAATTGCAGTTAAAGAGAAATAACAAAACTAGACTTGATCCAAGGTGATACATAACCCATTATTTTCCTCTCTTGCCACCACATTTTCATCCCATTTTTCCTCCAAGAAGGTCCAGGCGACTTACAAATTCTCTATTACTTTATCCTCACAACACCCCTGCGAGATGGGTTAGGCACCCAATGTCACTCTGAACATCATGACTAAACTAGGGCAGGTGGTGGGGGATTGAACCCTGGATCTCCCAGATCCTGGGCAACTGCTCTTGTTTGCCTGGCCGTCCTGGCTAGTAAGAATGTGTGGACCTATCTTAATCATTTTGTTTTTTTAAAACTTACTTTATAGCCCACCTTTCTCATGAGACTCAGTCAGATTACACAATGTAAAACAATGCAACCAAATTGCATGATAGCAGCCAACAAGCAATGCAACATGACTAGGATCACAAAAATTCAAACCATGCCCCTCCCAAGTGTTCATCATAAACAGTGCAAAACAAAATGGAATTACAAAAGTAGGAAAGAATGCTGTAATATATACAATAAACAGACCTGTCCCCTTCATTTTTTCTAATAAGAATTGAAATCAGCTGGATACATTTATTTTTAACTATAGGAGGAGCAGAAGAAACTGAAGAGGAATCCATGGATGCAGGTAACCTAATGATGACAGTGATTTATCACAACAGTCATTTTGCAGGGTCCTACAACTTGCCCTGACTGCTTTCAGAAAGACTAATAGCCCAGTTCTGTGTATTTTTCATCAGAAGTAAATTCTGCTTTGGTGAGGGGGGGGGGGGAGGGCAAATCCCCAAATGTTGATCCATGTGTCCTCTAGTTTGCATCTAAAATGAGGGTGAGTTTGATGTTTTTTAAGGTAAGCAAAGGCCCTGGAAGAAAAATGATGAAAGCAACAAAATTCTCACTAGGCTGTTTTGTATCGCAGAACATTTATGTGGTTCCCCTGTTGTTGCAGCTGCCATTGCAGTGCAGTGGCAATGTGACTTCCGCATGGCAGGCTTCCCCACATTTTTCCTGCCACAGTTTATACAGTGGTCACCCCTGTAATTCCTCCCTCCCAGCCACCACACAGCTGTTTTCAAAGAGCATTTTGGTAACTGGCGTATTGTCTTATAATGGTCTTTCTCAACTTTGTTACTGTTGAGAAACCCCTGAAACATTCTTCAGGCTTTGAGAAACCCCAAAAGTGGCACGATCTTGCAGAATGCGGTTGGGAAGGATAGCTGTTTACAAGCCCACCCAGGACCCCTTCCCTTCCTGCTCCCCACAGGCCCATCATAGGCCATTTTGGGAAGAATGGCAGGTCACCGTGACCATATATGGTCATATGCTGTATGATTAACAATTTTTATATATATTATATATATTAACTCCCACCCATTCAGGAAACTGTTCCAGGGCTGACAAAAAATCCCAGGGTTTCACAAAACCCTGGTTGAGAAAGCCTGCATTATATTAATGACTGATCTTTTTAAAATTCGAAAGAGTTTCCTCCTCCAAGGGCTGAGGCCACTGTGGGGACTGGGATAAAAAAAATTCTGCTAATGTAGGTAGCAACGTAGAAACCTGGATTCCCTCCTCCCGCCCCCACAACGGCAGCCATTCCAGTTTTGCAGTGATTTTCTACAAAAGATCACAGCAAAGACAGGAAAAATCCAGGAGGGGCACAAAAGTACGATGATGCTGTGGTGACTTGTTTGGCCAAAAAATGTTATATACATGTGCTAAACAGAAAAGTGGAGGAAGATGCTTGAAATATATTGGCACAATGAAGCCTAAATGTGGCACACCATAAAATCTCTAAAATCCCTCTGAATTGCCTCAAGAACCCTTTTCATGGCGTTATTATAATCTTGCTTAATTTACACTGCCGTCCTGAGCAAAGCTAAACCATGCTACCTCCAGTGACATCAGTGGTCTTAGAAGAGTGTAACAATGTTTAGAATGGCACTGCAAGTTAGAATGGGTAGGCCTATTGCAGTGGTTTTGACTGTCAGCCATGTGTTGTGATTGAGGACATACAAGTTGTGGATGTGCTTGATGGCTCCGGTTACAAAGATACCATATTTCTTCAGCAGTGTTTCTCACCCAGAAGAAACTGTACTTAGTAATGCTGAAAACTGATATTAGTTGAAATAACTAGGAAGGGACAGACATCAAATGTCATTTTTTTAAATAAATACTATTATGACACCATTTATCTGTTTTATTAAAGAAAGGAGAAAGGCCAAAACATTTTTACCTCAAATACATTGTGGTATTCCAAAACGCACCATTACTCGTCGGAAGCGCATCGTTGGTGGACTTACTGCAGAACAGGTGAAATTTCCAGTAATTGATTTGTATAATGGTGCAAGATGCATTTCAGTGATGCCTTTTAACCAGTCCTGTAGTACTATTAGGCACAGCAAATGATCTAGGACAAAACTCTGAATACAACAAACACGAGGAAAATAGGAGTTAATTATTCACCCATGGCTTCCAACGTTCCTGTGTTGCTTTTCCTTTTCAGTTCCCTCCTCCCTGCAAAAGGGCGGAAGCCAGGGCAGACAGAGACCAGAGTTATTGTACAGAATGAAACCTAGTTTTAAGAGGCCTTTTCTATTCAGGGAACAGGTGACTGAGTAAAGTTTTTATTTTTCTATGCTTGGAAAGGGGGGGAATGAAGAAGAAGAAGAGGAGGAGGAGGAGGAGTTGGTTCTTATATGCCGCTTTTCTCTACCCAAAGGAGGCTCAAGGCAGCTTACAATCACCTTCTCTTTCCTCTCCCCACAACAGACACCCTGTGGGGTGGGTGAGGCTGAGAGAGCCCTGATATCTCTGCTCGGTCAGAACAGCTTTATCAGTTCTGTGGCGAGCCCAAGGTCACCCAGCTGGCTGCTTGTGGGGGAGTGCAGAATCAAACCCGGCATGCCAGATTAGAAGTCCGCACTCCTGACCACTACACCAAGCTGCAGTTTATTTTACCCACCCAATTTATTGGCTGTAAATTCTGCAATTAGGCAAGATGTTGGATATCTGTGATCTAAGGATAACAGCGTCCCAGAGGGACATCAGAATCCCTTGGAATTAAAGCTTATCTCCACAATACAGAGATCAGCTCCCTTGGAGAAAATAGACCTTTTGGTGGGTAGACAGTATGGCATTGTACCCCACAGAAACCTGTCTTCCTAGACTCCACCTCCAAATCTCCAGGAATTTTCCAATCTGGATCTGGCACCCCTATCTTCCCCTCCTCCGATCCCCCATTGATGGCCGGGGGGACCTGGGAACCCTACCGTGATCTGTTTTCTCAGCTTTTAAAAAAATTTCTCTTAAAAGCAGTTATAAGAGAGGAAGAGTGGAAGGAAGGCAGGATGGTATAACCTGATCTTGTGAGATCTCAGGAGCTAAGCAGGGTTGGTACTAGGAAGAGAGGCTACCCAGGAAGACCCTTCAGAGGAACACAATGGCAGACACCTCTGCTTCTCACTTGCCTTGAAAGACTCTTGCTGGGATCACCATAAGCAGGGCTGCCAACAGGATGGGGGGGGGGGACAGCTGGATGGCCCCTGAAACCTGCATCATGTGGTATTCACAGAACGCATTTTTAAAAAATCTGATGCAGTTCTGATTACCGCCACAAGGGGCGCAGGGAGAGAGCACAGCAAAGAGCTCAGCTTTTCTACAAAGTTTACCCCAAGGCTAAGGCAAACTGCTGATCAGATTTTGCTAAATGCACCAACTAAGCTTGTGCTAGAATAAGGGAAGACTAGCTAGGACTAGGCACAGCCTCTGAATAAGGTCTGTGGTTTTCTTTTTCCTTTAGTCTCACCCAGTTCCTGCACAAGGGGCAACCTTGTTAGTGTGCGGTGGCATTTGAAACACACACACACACACATCTTTGCTATCTTTTTCTACATTTCTCTTACTCTTTTCCACATCTCCTTTATTTTGCTCTCTTCCTTTCATGGTCTGCCATTTATCCCCACTTTTGAGATTCCTAGTTTTCTTTTCTGATGAATTATACCTGCCACAAATGGACAGGCACATGGACATGTGGATCCAGCCAGCCAAGTAATTTGTTTTGTTATAATATTTGGTTTGGAAGGCAGCTTTGTCCAGAGACCCATGTTGGTCCTTGACAGCCCTGGCCAGAGGTGGGCTATGACTTGTGCTGAATTCTTGGCAATATATGAAGGGTTCTAGTTACAAACAGACACATGAAACTGTCTTACTCTTGGTCCATCAAAATCAGTATTATCTACTTAGATTAGCTGTGGCCACCAGGATGGTCTTCCACATCATCTTTTGCTAGAGTCTATTACTGGAGAGGTTGGGGATTAAACCTGGAACCTTCTCCTTGTCAAGCAAAAGCTGTACTGGTGAGCCACAGCAAAACACCAGGAAGGTACTAAAAAAAAATAATCTTTTGCAAGAGATACAACTTGACCTGACTTTTTTTGTGCAGGGTCAATTTCCTTGGCAGGTGGCAATTAAAAGTCTTGCATCACAAGTGAACTGTGGTGGGATTTATATTGGGGGCTGTTGGATTCTCACTGCCGCACACTGTGTTAGGTAAGTAACTTGGGGGGGGGGAGGGGGTTCAGAATAGATTACAAAAGACAGCCTTGCCTTGTACTACAGGGTTGAACCAAGTTATATTTTAGTAGGTCTGCATTGCTTTGATGGGCATGGCTTCCCCAAAAGAAGGCTTGGAGTGAGCCATGGTGAGCCAACACAGAAATGTTTCACAGAGGCAGAACTGCAATTTTCAGGGTTCTCTGGGAAGAGGGAATTAGCGTAACACTGTCCATGGCTATGATGTATATATAATGTGGCTGTGCTCTGCCATACGAAAATGGCGTAGTGGTTAAGAGCAGCAGTTTCTAATCCAGAGAGCTGGGTTTGATTCCCCACTCCTCTACATGTAGACAGCTTGGGTGACTGAGCTAGTCACCGTCCTGATAGAGCTGTTTTCACAGAGCAGGGAAGGGGATTGTGAGCCCCTTTGAGAGTGCTTCGGGTAGTGAAAAGTGGGGTATAAAAACCAGGTCTTCTGCCTCAAAATCTGGATGACACAGCCATCAAAAATGAAGGGGGAAGGAGTAAAGAATCATGGGAGAATTTGAGAGTCAATAGCACCACCCTGCAATATAATTTGGCAGTGACAGCAAATTAGAATAGTCTGAAACTGCACCATCTCTGATATACATGTGGACCATCATTTGCTTGAAACACAGTTGGTTTTAGGTTTTGGGGGGCCCTGGCCAGAAATAAGTCACCTTCCTAATGCCACCCATGATTGCACTCCTTCCCAGATACCTGCTGACCCACCTATGTGGCTCCCTACCTCTGCTCAACTGTATAGCCGTCCCCTGTGAGCTCTCCTGCCACCCATGCTCCCAGCCACATTCATCACCCATATGCCCTTGCCTCAGTGGTGCCAGTAACTACAGCCAGGTGGCAGGTGGCAGTAACTACAGCCAGGTGGCAGGCATAGGCAAGGAAGGTAGTGGTAGTGGGTGCTGCTGGAAGGGGTAGTGGGTGCTGCTGAGCCTTTGCAAGTGCCATACCTTGACATATACTGATGCCAGCTCTGGTTTCAAAGCATCCCCTCATTAAAATCTGAGTCTGCCATGAAAACGCTGGTGGGCGTCACCCCAAGGGTCAGACATGACTCGGTGCTTGCACAGGGGATACCTTTACCTTTATACACATTCACTGTATTAAGACATCAGTTGGACATGCCTAATCCTTTGTTAGCCTCCTTCTGATCAAAACTGGTCTGACTTCAAATATTCCTATTGCGTCTGAACTGCAGTTTGAAATAAGATCTCCCCATCGTTCCAGAAATCCACAAAGAATGGTGCTTTGAAAAGTGAATAATTATTTATATATGCCCTTTGACTGATTAATTTATTAACTGGAAATCTAACAGAAGCCAAGGTTGACATTTATGTGTGTTTATTTTTCAGACAAAGCCAAGTTCATAACTATGTCATATGGACTGGATTGCTAACTACAATAAATCTGAATCAAGGGATCGACACCTTTCATCTAAAAAGAGTGATAATCCATGAGAACTATAATTCCAAAACATATGAAAATGATATTGCTTTGCTGGAAATGATCAACAATAGACAAGAGCCGGTCTGTTCTCCAGCCCACACGGTGGCTGCATGCATCCCCTGGTCACCGTATATGTTCAGAGCAGGTCACCAGTGCAAAGTGTCTGGTTGGGGACGGGCAGAAGGTAAAATATGACTGGGTTCTGGAATTATGACTTCTTTAATTGCAGCTAGCCCATAAGCTTTTCAAGCTACAATGGGCCAAGGTTCTCCCAGAATTACAGCTGATCTTCAGGCTACCAAGATCAGTTCTTCTATGAGAAAATGGCAGCTCCAGGGGGTGGACTCCATGGCATCCCATCCTGGGCATCTTCCTTCCCCTCTCCAAACTCTGCCCTCTGCGGGTTCTGAATCCAGAGCTCCAGGAATTTCTCAACTCACAGCTAAGGCCTCCTTCATTACCATCGCTGTGCGCACTTGCACTCATGCTGAAATCCCTGCTGTGTGAAGACAGACATACCTGTTAACTGGAATAACTGCAGTGGCCTCCCCTGAAAAATCATCATTGCTTCTTTCCCTGCTAACTTAGAGTCATAGAATAATAGAGTTGGAAGGGACCTCATGGGTCATCTAGTCCAACCCCCTGCACTATGCAGGACACCCACAGCCCTATCGCTCATCCACTGTAACCTGCCACCACCTTGAACTTTCACAGAATCAGCCTCTCCATCAGATGGCTCTCCAGCCTCTGTTTAAAAATGTCCAAAGATGGAGGACCCACCACCTCCCAAGGAAGCCTGTTCCATGGAGAAACGGCTCTGTCAGGAACTTCTTCCTGGTGTTTAGATGGAATTTCTTTTGAATTAATTTCAGCCCATTGGTTCTAGTCCGTCCCTCCGGGGCCAGAGAGAATAACTCTGCTCCATCCTCTATATGGCACCTTTTTAAATACTTGATGGTTATCAGATCCCCTCTCAGTCATCTCCTCTCCAGGCTAAACAGACCAAGCTCCCCCAACCTTTCTTCATACGTCTTGGTCTCCTCGCCATCTTTGTTTCCCTCCTCTGGACACGCTCCAGTTTGTCTACATCCTTCTTCAACTGTAGTGCCCAAAACCCAACACAGTACTCCAAGTGAAGCCGAACCAGAGCAGAACCAGTACCATCACCTCCCATGATCTGGACACAATACTCCGTTTGATGCAGCCCAAAATCCCATTTACCTTTTTAGCCAACGAGTCACACTGCTGACTCATGTTCAATGTATGGTCTACCAAGGTTCCTAGATCCTTTTCACACATGCTACTGCCAAGACAAGTCTCTCCCAGCCTATATTGGTATTTTTGGTTTTTCTTATCTAAATGCATAACTTTACATTTGTCCCTATTGAACTTCATTTTATTCAGTTTAGCCCACTTCTCGAGCCTATCAAGATCATGCTGTCTTCTGATTCTGTGTTCTGTTGTGTTTGCTACCCCTCTGGTAAAGATACATCTCCCACTCATCACCATGTGGAACATAGCAACTCAACCTGACATTGACGGTGTTACCATTTAAAAAATAAATTCGCAGTAGGTAGGAATGGGAAAGCAGAATGGCAGGGGAAATGGAAATGGAGAGGGAATTAAACTAAAGGAGGGTAGAGTGGTACAGAAATCTACCTCTTTGCATCTACATAGATCTCAAACCTATTTTAACTATGATCTTCCTGGAAAGAGAGCACCATAGCAGGGGGGGGGAGGACATGACAAAGCACATACACCCACGCACGCACACACACTCCATTGTGGAGAGAATTCAGGCAAAACCTCCATGTGGAAGAAACCAGAGACTAGGATAGGGACTATCCTCATTCAAGTGGAGTAATTGTTCTATCACCCTTAGGAAGTAGCTCTTTTGGCAAGCCCCAGAGCAACCTTGTTTTATCAGCGCTCGACAATCCACAGAACATTATTTCCCTTCACAAAGGAAAGTCGCACTGAGATTTGTGACTTTAATCAGTTCTCAGTTCCTAGTCCACTGTGTAATTCCCAAACTACCAGTCTGTTTCCAGGCACAATTCAAAGTGCCAGTTTTGATTTAAAAAGCCCTACGTAGCGTGGAATATGTGAACCACCCATTCCCATACAAACCTATCCAACCTCTAGGTCCTCTCTAGGGTTGCCAATTTTCAGGTGGCCTGAAAATTGAGATCTAGAGATTTCCCATTATTACAGCTGATGATCTCCAGGTAACAGAAATCAATTTGCCTGGAAAAAATGGCTGCTTTGGAAGGTGGAGTGTGCAATATTATACCCAGTTGAAGTTCATCCCCAACCCCTCTCAGATTCCACCCCAGAAATCTTGAAGTATTTCCCAACCTGGAGCTGTGAACCCTAAAGTGATTCCAGCCTCAGGGGTTAGAAGCTACCAGAGACAAGACCTGTTCTGGGATGGTTCCTGATGGTGAAAGTCACTCCCTGTAGGTGTCTGATTAAAGTTAATGCCTCTTAGGCAACAATGAAGAACAGTGTAATTTCCCCAAGCTTTCATTGGGCTTTACTGGGTAAATCTTGCTAAGGAATTTACTTTGTTCTTATGGCATTTGTTAATGTTTCCTAGTTTCTTTTTTGATGATGTATTTTATATACTGCTAGCCAAACCTGCAAGTCTTTTCGACAAAGTATTTTCTGTGATTGATAACCTGTACTTCATGGTATGTGTGTTTTGGTTTTGGGGGGTTTTTTGCCACTTTATTTGCTGCCTCCGTCTGCTCATGTTCTTGGCTTGCACCCCAGTTGTGGATGTTCATGGATCCCTGGCTTGTTTTTGGTGAATTGTGAACAATTTCTAAATTGTTGATTGACTGATTTTGCACTTCTATTCTCCCTTTAGGTTTTGAAAAACAATATATCCTTAAATGGGGCTTTGTTAATTTAATGTCGAACTGTTCTGAAATCTATGGGGAACGCTATTTCGAAGGCATGGAATGTGCAGGTGAGTGTCATTCAGATAACTTTGGGACCTCCCCTGACACATACTCATGAGTCAAGATGATTTAGGCAGATTTGTTTTGGTAGCCATGTTCCAACTGTGCACACGCCAAAACATAAATCGACTTAGCATGTGAGTAGCCGTGTTGGTCTGAAGTAGCACAATAAAATGAGTCCATAGCACCTTTAAGACCAACAAAGATTTATTCAGGGCGTGAGCTTGCACTCGAAAGCTCACGCCTTGAATAAATCTTTGTTGGTCTTAAAGGTCTTACTGGACTCTGATTTTATTGTACTGTGGTTTTAGTTGGGATACAAGAAATTTGGCAGCACAAGGACCGTTTATGCACTGGAGGTTTCATGCCACTCTGCAGGCTAGAGTTTTAGTCATAGCAGGTTGCCTCACCTCTTCTTGCACCCACATGGGGGAACACTTGGCCTGGGGCACCTCATCTGCCTCCAATTTGTGCTCCTGCATGGGAGCTGGGGCCCTGAAGTTCCCAGTGCATAAACGGTCAAGCAGCTACCATGGGCCTTTTCTTGTATTTCTACTCATTCCAGAGCTCAAGCAAGAGTGGAAAATGTTGTGCTGGATTCAACCCAGTAAGTCCAAGCTACCCCACCTGTGGTGATAAGTTTTAGCAATCTAGAGCAGTCACTGATTGAGCCAATATTCAGTACCTCTCCATCTGCCTGGAATTTCACAAACCCCTTTGTAATTACAAAGTTCTGGGCAGGTATTGACAAATAATTAACAGCACAGGAAGCAGGTATGCCCCCAGGCAATTTTCTGAGTTAATAAGAATCTTGATTGATTATACAACATATAAAATTTTACAATAACACTATAAGGCATTGTGTGAAATATTAGTCGGAAGTAACATCCATTCACTATATAACAGCCTGTACAAACAAGATGCCTACACATACACTAGGGCTATCTCTGGATATTCTGGATTGTGTTGTCTGTCATCAGTTGCTAGAGTCAGATGTCAAACTGAAATTTGTCTCCGATGGACACAAACACATGCTTTAGCACTCTCCTCTCTTTTTCTCCTTAAACAAAGCTCTTGAATCAGAACTTCCTCAACCAAGCTCTAGTTTGCTACGATATCCAAACTCAGGTCTCTTGGCCAATGGAAGTAGGGTTGCTCTGCACAAGGGGGAATTCTTAGCCTTATTTATATCCTCTCATTGATAATCTGAGTTTTGTCTTTCATGATGCATCCAATATCAAGCTTTACAACAATCTGAGTGCTGATGAAAGAATGGTAGTGTTTCAGTTCCACAAAATATGTCTAACAATGAGGCTTTTCTCCCCTCCCCTTCCTCAGGTACGTACGATGGTTCTGTAGATTCCTGTAAAGGTGACTCAGGAGGACCTTTGGTTTGCTTTGACTCTGATAACGTGGCTTACGTTTGGGGTATTGTGAGCTGGGGTGAAAACTGTGGTGAAGAAGGACACCCCGGTGTTTACACAAAGGTGGCTGATTATTTTGAATGGATTAGCCTTCATACTGGCAAGCCTGTGATTTCCCGATTTAATGTGTGAAGTATTCTCTTATTCTCTCATACAATAATGAAAGGCTGTCTGCCGAAGACTGGGGGCGTAATTCTAGCTCAAGTTAAGCATATTTCAGTTTCTTCCACAAATCAGTGAACACAAAAGCTGTTACTTCTGATTGGGTCATGCCTTGACAGTTTAGCAACGTCGAAGCTCTGAAATTTGTATTCTTCTTTTTTTAAATCTGTTGGCCTTCTAAAATCAATCATTGCTTTTTCATTCATCTTGCATGTGATAAAATGTACCAGTAAATGTGATACCAATAAAAGAGATAAATGTACCCATACAAAAAATTTAAAGTGGTCATTGTGTTTAGATTTGCAAATAATACATCGTTGAAAAGATGGCATGCATCGAAGAGGTCATAAAAGGACAATGTAAAGAGAATATTTACATTTTAAACTTGGCATTGGCCAATCATTCACCCCTGAGGTGAAGCCACAGGAAGTGGCAGAAATCAGAATCTCCTGTCGGATCACACCTATGGAGTAGCTGAATAAGCAGAAGGCTGCTAAATGCTAATAAATACTGCTAGTATGAGCTTCCATATCCCTAATGCTGAGCCAAAGGAAAATGAGGCCACTATTTTGAAAAGACTGATTGAACCTTTCCCTTTTGACAGCATATGTGATGGGACTTTTGTCATTTTTCCAATACCAATGAAATATCTGATGCTGTTTAATGCATAAAGCTTTGAGGAAAATACTCTTGCTGTGAATGTCATTGGATGTCACCTCACAGGGTGTCTGTTGTGGGGAGAGGAAAGGGAAGGCGGCTAAAAGCCTCTTTGAGCCTCCTTCGGGTAGGGAAAAGCGGCATATAAGAACCAACTTTTCTTCTGCTGCTGCTTTTTTGTCTTAATCCTTTTGATTTAGTAAACCAATCCAGTGCGCCTGCTAATCTTCTTTGTCACTTGGTATTCAATAGCCCATCACACTTTTATTAAGAGAGGCATGTCAGGGAGCCTTCGGGGTACACCGTCTGTTCTACCCAATGGGACTTGAGTAGTCAGATCCAGATGATTTTAAATGGACCCTCATGAATCATGATTTTTACACTGAAACAAAATAAAACTGCCATACCGTACTCTGTCTTAGTCTACAGGTAGCATCACAAAAATCATGCATCCACTGCTTTGTAGCACATTGATTGCACAAAAATACAATTCCAAGGCACAGTTCCTGATGGCTCCACATAATTTTTACCCCCGGTCACGCTAAACTCATAATCAACTTCTGCCCATGGTGTGGGACCATACAGTCTATAATTTGATTTTAGCCATAGTTTAATATAGCTCTGACACACAGACATTTAAATCTTGCATTACTACGTTTTGCCATAAGGTCATTGTGAATACAAAACTCGGGTTGGAAGGAACGTACACCATCCTGCACTTTTGGAGGATGAATGAGATAAAATTAAAACGTAATAATGAAAACAGGGTGGTCATTCCCTTTCCTCCGAGCATCCCAGTGTCCTGTCCTCCCCCTTTATTTTGTCATCATCACAACTATGACGTGGAGCGAGCTCGAAGCCCTGGTTCTCCTCTAGAACTTTGCCTGCAACAAGACGTTGGCGTCTGCGCATGACACTCCCCCCCCCCCCCAATACACTTCACTTCGGGCTTTCGCAATTCGCATTGCGCATTAAAATCTTCACAATTTTTTTTAAATCAACTTTGTGCCCCCTTCCCACCCCCACCCCCGGCTAGGCTCTTGGCGTGTGCTCCAAGAGCGTTGTCCCTCGAAATCGGTTTCCATTCGCCTCTCTTCGTGCAAGGACAATGCCCCCCTCCTCCTGAGAGTAAGGACTGGAGACCACCAGGGACAAGCTCGGCGTCCGGGCCCCCCTTTCAGACCAACCCCGTTTTATTCCGGGCCTAAGGCTTCGTGGGCATGCACGCCTCCGCAGACACAATGAGGGGCCGGGGGGGCAGCTATTACACCTGCGCAACCTTGCACGGGACCGCCTGTCCCCCGTGCAGGGGGAGTCCCCTGTCCTTCCCGACAGCGCAGTGGGAGGCTTCGTCCGGGCCACTTCCGGAGAGGCGCTGCCCGGGCACTTCCGTCCCGTCCCCCACCTCCGAGGGACTAGCGCCACCCCTCTCCCTGCAGGCGTCCAAAGGGCCCGGGCAGGCAGCGTCGAGGCGCGGTTGCTGGGCTCCAGGGGCGCCCCGGGCGGCTGAAGGGCGCCTGCGAGAGTCTCCTCCGCTCGCGGCCACGGCATGGAGCGCCTCGACGGAGACTGACTCGCCGCGCGGCTGGAGCCTCCGCGCGGGGCTGTGTGACAATGACGCCGCGCCGGGCGCTGCTGGCCTGCCTGCTGACCTGCGGCTTGCTCGGGGTGCAGCCCGGCCGGGGCCAGGAGCCCCAGACGCCCGACTGGAGAATGACGCTCAAGACCATCCGGAACGGCGTGCACAGGATCGACACGTACCTCAACGCGGCGCTGGATCTGCTGGGCGGAGAGGACGGGCTCTGCCAGTATAAATGCAGCGATGGTAAGACGGATGTGTGTGACAGGAGGCGGGGAGGGCTGTCCGAGCCCTGATTCCCTGGAAACTGCCTATTTATCTATCTATCTATCTATCTATCTATCTATCTATCTATCTATCTATCTATCTATCTATCTATCTATCTATCTATCTATCTATCTATCTATCTATCTATCTATCTATCTATCAAGTCATACAGTTCTTTCCTAACTGTGGCTGTGTTTGGTTGCTGTGACATACTGTCATGATGGTCATTTCTTAGTCTAAAGAAGAGTGCTTGCACTCGAAAGCTCACGTCTTTGTTGGTCTTAAAGGTGCTACTGGACTGTGATTTTATAGTTCTTTGCTACGTTAGGGTGTGCTGGGCTTTAAGGAAATGTATGCGTTTGAACACTTTCTGCAGTCCTCTGTTTGTGACGTCAGGTAACAATAGGGTTTTCTTCAGAATGTTGATTTATTTTCATTTTGTGTTGTGGATCTGTGCTGTGCTGTGTTGTGGTTCCTGGCTGTGGTATTGGCTTGCGTAGCTATTGTTTTAGCTGTTAATATAAACGCAAAAGCTCTCCTTGTTCTTAAACTGTAGTGAGTGTTATCAGATGCAAGGTAGTCCATAATCACGCCACGGATTTTGTTACGGAAATACAAGAATGATTATGAACACACTGTGTGCCTAGGAACCGGTTTTGTTAAGATTAAATATTTATAGATTAAATATTTGGAAATCAGTCTGAAAGAGGATCCATTTTTCCATCATCAGGCATCAAAGGCTAGGACAATAACCCCGTTGCAGCTCAGTTCTTAACATTTTGTGCTCAGCTGCGTTCTCTAAATTTCATTGGGGTTCAGAATCTTTTTCTGCTCAAAAAGCTGCAAAATGTGGGCCATCTTTTACTAAAATCGTGCTGTAACTTCTTTTTTAAATAGTAAACATATTCGTGTCATTTCAGTAAAGTTTGCAATAACCCTAAAACATAGGCCGGTAATATCATCCATATTGTCAGCTCTGCCCACTTGTAGGACAGAAAGAATGTGTTTGCCCGAGACTGGGATCCTATGCACACTTTGGAATGAGTGGTACCAGTTTCTGACTGCCCTGACCTGGATGACCCAAGCTAATGCAATTTCATCAGATCTCGGAAACGAAACAGGGTCAGCCTTGGTCAGTATTTGGATGGAATACTGGGCTCTCCACAGAGGCAGGCAATGGCAAAACACCTTTGAACATCTCTTGCCTTGAAAACTGGACAGGTTGCCTAAAATTGGTTGTGGCTTGACTGGACTTTCCACCACCACCAGTTTCATAATGAATGAGCAAGCGCATGATCATGCTACAGGGCTGGCTTCTGAGGTCATAACTAAGTTGAGATTCGAGAACTTTCCGGCCCATAATCCATACTCTTAGCCACACTAATTTAGAAAACAATAATCTTTTACATCATGTGAAAGGTTAGGGAATAAGTTACCCAATAGTCCCCATCTTGCAACAGGTGAATTCTACATGTTGAAAACCAGGAGAGAGTTATGCGTAAAGAAAGTGTGTGTAGTTTTTCCCCTATTGTATGAAAATATTTAATCTGGAGAAAGAAATGGCAATTATGTTAAGACAAAGCCCGTTCTGTGTTATTTTACTTTTTATTGCCTCTGTGCAGCTAATTTTTGAAAATTTTTGACTTCACTGACTTTGATTTTATCTGCCGGAGCCATTTGATAGTTTGAGCACTTCTTTCAGCCCCAAGAGAAAGTTAAAATAGAATATAAAGGGTTTTACCTTTTTGAACAGCAGTGATCCAGTTCTGTGTCTCAATCTACAGTACAATAGTGCATTTCGGTAGAGGACTTCAAGTGAGGAGTAAGTTTCTGCAGTTTTTCTTTGCTCTTGTACTGTACAAGACAATGCTGTCTTTTACAGATCATTTACCCCATTTATATCCGGGCATACAGAAGCAGGTGCTCACTTCAGTCTGTGCTGTTCTTTTGACAGTTTCCCCTGGGAAGAGGGATACAACTGCTAATCAATTTTTGACTGGCAAGGGGGCTTCAAACTGTGGCTGGTGAAGCAGTTTCAAGTAGCAGCTTCTTTAGTAGACAGCTAATGCAATATCCCCTTTGTCACTTTTTTAATATAAACTTCCTGTATTAGAAAACAAAACAGGACTTTTGTGGCATACTCATAATTTAGCAAATTTTTATTTTAGCATAAACTAAGCATTTCAGTTTCAAAAACAGTGCCCTTGGCTGTCCTTCCAACCATTCTGTTCAGCCCATACAGATGTTAACATAATTAGGGATTATAAGTTCAAACAAATGCATATTTACTGCTAGGTAGTTCCAAAGAACTTCTGATTAGAGATGGGCACAAAGTGAACCACAAAGCAAAATTCACCATGAATGTTGCCAGTTCATGGTTCATGAACTGAAGTTTGTGATGGGGTTACCATCATGAACTTCCACCAACTTTTAAAGCAATTCATAGTGGCTCATGAATAGAGCAGAAAGCAAGGATTTAAAGGGACTCAGGGTGACTACAAAATAGCTCCCCTGAAAGCTGAGTTGCTGAGATGTTTTTCATCTGCAGTCCCTTTCAGCAGAGTTTGTGGGGCCATGAACCAGTTCACATCTCTATCTGTTCCACATAATATATTTCTGGTAAGGCCGTGGAGGTGGAACATGTCTCATGGCTTAACCACCACTCAGCGCTTAACACCCACTCAGGGTAGCTGTCCCGCCCCTGAGTGCCTCCTCCTCCAACCGGCTTGCCTGTCTGTCCAGCAGCCAGTCAGTCTCCTTCTGTCCCCCACCCCTGACCACTCCCTCCTCCTTACGCTTCCCACCAAGTTTCAGAGACTGCAGATCCATGCTGCGTGAGAACTGCCCCGCCGGTGAATTCCCTTCTCCAGTGGGGGGTTGGGGTGGCTCCAGCTAGCACCCTTTACAGGTCCTGGGAGGAGGAAGAGGCCATCCACAGAGTTCTTCCACCCCCTCCCAATCTAGCGCCTGTGGTATTCCTGAATGCAATGGGCTTGGGCCCTAGATTCTGATAATATTTTTGGGACTGTTCCTTAATTTCCCATCCCTAAGCCTGTGCAAACTTTGTACACCTGTGCTTCTTCTGGGTTATTCTATTGAATAAGAAGTCACTGGATCTGGTCGGGCTCATAGGCCCATTATGCACAGGCCATAATACCTGCGCTGGTGGTGGCAGCGCTTCGGGGAAAATCCCTGATAATGCTCGCCACCAACACAGGCGCTTCCCAGCCCAGGGCTATGGAAGGCCCGCGTTAAGCAAATGCAGAAACTTCCACAGCTTCCTGGGTAGGCCGGGGACCGGCAGGGCTGAGACGGGTCAGTGCTGTGCATGATCGCCAACGCTGGGTCTTTCAGCCTGCCCAGCCCCGACCTGCAGTGGACACCGCACACCCCTGCGGGCTCTGTGGAGCCGCGGAGCTGGCAGGGATGACCCCCTGCCCCCACCAGTGCGTGTGGAGGGGGCCTGCCCTTCCCACTCCCCCCGGCCCCTCCCCACTACCCCCCTTCACTTACCTCGGTTGGCAGTGATCTGGCCCTCCTGGCCCCGGCATAAATCGTGCGCACAAGCACTATGCCGGGGCAGCCCAGCATGCCCCGCCCCCTGCGTACACGGGGAATGGCAGAGCATGATGCCCCACCGCAACGGCACAGC
Organism: Paroedura picta; assembly: GCF_049243985.1. NCBI lineage: Eukaryota > Metazoa > Chordata > Lepidosauria > Squamata > Gekkonidae > Paroedura > Paroedura picta. The sequence goes on from NC_135378.1 coordinate 67,111,244, forward strand.
GGCAGCACAGGGTAGCTGCTGCCGTGTATAAAAGATCCCTGTTGCCCATTCCACAGAGTGAGAGTTAATTCTGAGCGATGATTCACTTGTACTGCATACAAGTTTATCGACATAGACACCAGTTGTCATTGTGTACTTTTTAAAAAGATATCTAATAAGGGGAAAGTTTAGAAACTAAAGTTCTTCATATTTTACAGGATATAAGCCTTTCCCCCGCTATGGCTATAAACCTTCACCACCCAATGGATGTGGTTCTCCCCTCTTCGGTGTGCATGTAAGTATCTCCTTATACTGTGAACATATGTGTTGAAGGATGTTATATTTTAAATGTGTTTGTGTTAACTTGATAAACTGACTTCGTAAATATTCATGTTTGCACCAGAGCATTTTACATTATCTGGATAAAGTTATTATATGTCCACAGTAAACTAATTTTGAGTTTTTATTAATGAAAAAGGGTGCATATGTATCTATTCATTTATTTAAATATTATCCTGTTGTATAATTGTATACCTGAAAGCCAAACTCATCAAAGCCATACAATGAGAGAAACATAGCCAGTAATCATCCAAATGATCACATAGCCTTGGCAGTGAGAGAAAAAAAGATACAGGGGAACTTGTAAAGAAAGAAGCAAGTTGATGAGAACCTCCCAGATCGCTCGTGTAAATGGGCTAAAAAGCCAAATTCCCTTCCTAGCAGAAGTCTCATTTTTTCATTTTGTGGGAGAGATGGGAATAGCCTCCTTGGCTTGTTCCTTGGCTTACTTGTTGATACCCTTAGACATATGCTATGTCTAGTACACACAAATGCATGAAGCTGCCTTATACTGATCCTGATCCTTGATTCATCAACGTTGTCCACCTAGACTGGCAGCAGTTTTCCAGGATCTCAGACAGAAGTTTTTTACATCCAACACTTGATCCTTGTAGCTGAAGATGCTGGGGATAGAACCTGGGACTTTCTGCATGCCAAGTGGATGCTGTGCCACTGAGTCATGCCACCTCCCTGTGCTTATTTGCAGTGATCTCTGATGCCTTCAAACTCCTGTAATGAAACCTGTTGCATAATACCATGGAAAACTTACTCAGCTACATGGAAGTGACTGTATTTTCTTTATTTTCTTTGCTTTGGGAAGAATGCTATACAGTTAGGTTCCATGGCTGGCTGGAAAGGAGAGCCTTTCAGATGACATCTTAGAATTGTTTGGTTGCATAGCCAAGTTCTTACTTAATCTCAGTCTTTTTAATAGCTCCGAGATGTCTTTGCAGAGCATAAGCAAGGCCTTTCCTTTTAGGCTTCTCTTCAAGGAACCCTCCAGTGTATTTCTTCTCCTGTGTGCTGGTTGATTTTTAGAACTGGCAGAGTGGTGGGTCTGGTCAGCACTCCCAGGAACTGCTAACTTTGTTACCTTTTCCTTTTAGTTTGACATTGGCATTCCTTCAATGACAAAATGCTGCAATCAACATGACAGATGTTATGACACCTGCGGCAACCAGAAAAACGATTGTGATGAGCAGTTTCAGCATTGCCTGTCTAAGATTTGCCGAGATGTACAAAAGACATTAGGAATACCTGAGAGTGTACAAGGTAAGTTATATAGTTGCAGAACCTGAATAACTTTATTCATGTGTATACTGTTTTTGCTCCTGGGCGGGGGGGGGGGGATGAACTGTAAGGCAGGGGTAGTCAACCTGTGGTCCTCCAGATGTCCATGGACTACAATTCCCATGAGCCCCTGCCAGCGTTTGCTGGCAGGGACTCATGGGAATTGTACTCCATGGTCATCTGGAGGACCACAGGTTGACTACCCCTGCTGTAAGGCACACGTTAATGTATTGTTTCATCTAATAATGAATCATAGTCTAAATCTCATTTTAAACTTATTTCTGTCAACAATGCTCAAAACTGCGTCTTTAACCACAATTAACTACCACTTACTTTTTTTTTTGCCCTTGAGCATGTTTTCCAACTCAGTTACTTAAACTCTGGAATTATATGAAGAACTTATTTCTTTCCCCTTAAAGTTGGGCATTACAAGGAGAGGGAAGATCGACCTCACTCTTGTTTTCAAAAACTCTGTTGATTCTTGACATCTGTAAAAACTGATAGTGCAACTTGATTAATATGCATCTGCAACAACAGATATAACGACATATATTAATAGCAGACAGCAGATGAATCTGAGATTTCGGATTGCAAATGCATTCATAAATTTACTGTTATGAGCCTTCGGAAACCTCTTGCTAGGTTGCTCGCCTATCAGATTTGGTTACACAAGCCAGAGGAAATTTATATTAAAACTTGACCATGTATACACTTATTCACAAGTCAAGACAGAAAAAGATAAATTTTTGTCCCCCTTTCCATTAGTGACATCTGGACTTCATTGTATTATTAACCTATGAACTGATTCACTCTTCCTCCTCCCTTTTCCCCTCTTCTCTTTGCAGCATGTGAATCAACAGTTCAGTTGTTGTTCGATGCAGTCATACATTTAGGATGCAAGCCATACCTTGATAGCCAAAGAGCAGCTTGTATGTGTCGGTATGAAGACAAGAGGGATCTTTAAAGGGGCTTGCAACCTAGTTCAAGATCAGTCTTGGTTGCCACTGCCCTTTTTAATTCTTTCTGTTTTGTTTTTTATTTGTTACAAAGCTGTTGGAAACATATGAAGTGACTGTCTTCTGCGGAAGAGATTTTTTAAATTTTGTTTTTATATAGCACTTCTTACTTCCATCATCTCTTTTGGATAGATCCTTAATTTCTAAGGATCATTTGTACATGTCTTTTAAGCTGACACTAATATTTTGTCACTTGATATTGGAGTGATGGTATAATTATGGATAAGTGCCACTCTAAACTACTTCAAAAAATCTTCGTAGTGGTGGAGGAGATGAAGACCCGTAAAATTTCACTGGGGGAACAAAATAGTAGGTCAAACTTTGGTTTTACCAGCACTCGGTATCTCTTTAGTGCCTTGATTTTATTGGCAAGCAGGAAAATCTCAAGTTTGTGAGTTCTGCTTGCAGTCTTGTGTCTTACATTAAAGGTGGACCATTACTTTCAATAGATTCTGTTTAGTTTGCTAATATTCATAGTATGTTTAATTTTTTTCAGTTGGGTGTTTAAGTATCACCCCAATGCAACTGAGGTTATATGTAACCATTTATGAAGCAGTCTGTCTTCTGAAGTGCCTGTACAATTTAAAACCAAAATGTTGAAATAGTTCTGATTATATGTTGACTTTCTAGAATATATGTGCAGTTTCTCAAGGGACAAAACAGCTTTTAAAAAAGCAAACAATTTAGTGAAAGTTTTAGGCACAAATATATTCTGTGCAATACAGTCCTCTTGAGTCCATTACAAAAATAGAATCTTACTGGTCAAAACAAACAAAATATATGCATTTTTAAAGGTATAAACATATGATCTGTTCATCATATGCAGGTATCAAGACTAAATACAGAAATAATGAACATATTTGCAATCGTTTCTGTTTCATAGGGGTGTGGGAATACTTTTTAAGTGTTGTACAGGGTCTTATTTACACTTGATATTTAAATAATTTTGAACTGCACTTTCCCATTGATTTTTAAATAGAAAAATATTCTATACATTTCATATATATTTTATATATTTGTTAAAATGAAGTTATTCCTCAGGAACAATGGTCACAATCCAGCTCTCAGTTAGCAGCTGTGTGTAGGCATAAGATTTGTACTGCACGCAGAATACTTCTGAATAAATATGCAAAAAATCAGGCTTCACATCCCACTGAAATCAATAGGACTTATAGTAGCAACTTAACCTTGTAAAATTGGTTTCAGTGAGACTTGGGTCATGGCCTAACTTCAGTTGGATTTCGACCAAGAGGTATTCATTGATTGCTTTTGAGCATCAGGTTCTCTCTTTTTTGAAAGATGCATTTTTAACACTGACCATAACTGTCCCTCAGGAATCTGAACACTACAAGCTTGTGAAATGAAATTACTTGAAGAGACGTCTGTGATACATTGATGAAGGATAAGGGAATTTTATAAGTGAAAATGTGCAAAGTATAACTGTATCAGTTTGGTTTTAGAAAAAAATAAAGAGTCAAAGCTGAGTGTATCTTCTAATTTCTGTGTGTGACTAAAATAATATATTACAAAGATTTGACAATTAAAACTCATTAGCCTTATTTTACAGGCTGTCAGTCTGAATGTATTTCTTCAAACTCTGCAGATTGCAGTGTGTAGCCTTTTGGCTAAGATCAAGTGTAAGCCATGAAGGGAGAACAGCACTGTTGGGTGTTTGTACTTGGGTAAATGGAAGGTGTTTGTCTGCAACAGGAAATTATGCATAATACTAAGGGCCAAGCCTGTTGCATTCAGGAATACAATGGGTGCTAGATTGGGGTGGTGGTGGAAGAACTCTGTGGATGGCCTCTTCTTCCCCACAGGACCTGGAAAGGCTGCAGGCTGGAGGCCCCCAGCAGGGGCAGCTCTCACACAACAGGGATCTGCAGTCTCTGAGCCTCAGAGGGAAGTGGAAGGAGGAGGGGGCGGTCGGGTGGGGGATGGAAGGCAATTGGCTGGCTGCTGGATAGACAGGCAAGCCAGTTGGAGGAGGAGGCATTTAGGTGCGGATATTATTATTATTATTATTATTATTATTATTATTATTATTATTATTATTATTATTATTATTTAATTTTTAGACCGCCCTTCTCCAAATAGGTCTCAGGGTAAGCCACCCTGCATGGGTGTTAAGCAGGGTGTTAAGCGCTGAGTGGCACTTAAGCCATGCTCCTCCTCCAAGGCCTTACCAGAAATATGTTATGTGGAACAGATAAGTAAAAGATGTGGGTATAGACCATGATTTTTTGTCATATGAACACATTTTGCTTTTGCATGTTCCTCCCTCCCCCTGCGCATACTCTGTTGTCTATGCTGGGTTGCTGTATTTCTGGTTCTCAAGAAATCAGTGTTTTCCCTTGCATCTAAACCACGCAATCATTATTTGTTTTCTAAACAGGACTGGATACCAACTCACAATTGCAGATATATCTTGGGTTCCTAATAACCTTGAGGTCCAACTGGTACGCCCTGCACAGGGCATTTCTGTCCTTTTCTAATAGAAATTATCCCAGTACATTCCAGTCTCTTTAGGATACCCAACAAGCCTTCAGAAGGGGCAGCTGTACATATTTTGCTCTTGTGCTCAAATACTACAGAGGCCCTGGCTAACTGCTGTTGTCTCAATTTTAATCTTGATACACTTAACATGTTCCTGGTTGATAAGGTGATGAGTACTCACCCAGTGACTTGATGGTTGTAATGCACCGCAAGGGATTATAAAAAGTTTCTACTGCATTGTTCTTCCCCTGTTCCCTCCTGCTGGAACTCTGGGGGTTTCGTATGCTATGAGTCATTGGAACTGTACCAACAGAAATTGTAGAAGCCAGTACTTTGAAGGAAAAACATAGACAGAGAAACCTAGACGGTATCCTGTCAGATGGTTTGGAATCAGAACACAGTTGTCAGCAAATTTTGAAAGCCTTCTCTATGAGCAAAATACAGGGCCATAGGCCAAAAAGACTGTCAAGTTCTCACAGAATTCCTAAGGTGGGTTTCTGAACTAGCAAGCTAACAACAGGAAAATGTACATTGTCATCTTTAGAAATGTCAAAAGATAAAGCTAAGGCCAACAGTGCAAAATCAGATTAAAATATTTTATTACTCAGTTAAATTTCCCAAAATTCCCTATGCATTTCACCAACAGGCTTTCTCAGGGGAATCTGTTCGTTTTGCAGTTTTTCAAAAGATCTTATTCTTTTTTTGTTTTTTGTTTTAAATTTAACTGAGTAATAAAATATTTTTCTGATTTGTAACTCATAGCACAAGCAGATGCAAGATTAGATGGGTTTCTGAGCATGAATTTCTTATACAAAGTAATTACTGCTGGTTGAATACCTGAACATTGAAGGATCTATTTGCAACATCATGTAGATACTCTGGCAGCCAATGTCAAGTTAAAATGCTTGGCTGGGCATGTAAAAATGAAGGGAATTTCCTCTTCTTGAACTGGCATGCCTCTTCTCCTCTAGCAATATCAGAAGGATTATAATATTTCTAGTAGCTGTGAGGAGAAGCATGTACTAAAAGTAGACAGAAAACAAAAATTTTGTTTTAAGAGCTAAAGAGCTATACTTTTAAAGAGCTGTTGCTGCCAGACAAATTGTGTGCAATCTTCCAACACTAATTATTGAAGTTTCTAGTGTAGCTTCTTGCAGGACAATAGTTTATGCCTTTCTCAGTTTAAAATATGGCTTGCCAATACAAGAGAGATTAGTTGTTCTACTCTAGGCTGTACACTACCCCAAGGTAGCCGATTTGAGAGGGGCGGTATAGGCATTAAAATAATAGTTGTTACGTCTAGGATCTGGGAGATGTAGGTTTCGAATCCCCACTCTGCAAAGGAAGCTCAATGGGTGACCTTTGACCTAACATAGGATTTTTGTGAGGTTAAAATAGAAATGGAAAAATGATGTTTACTTTGGATCTCCAGTGGAGATAACAAAATATATCAGCTGCAATAGAAAGTCACAGCCTTTTCCAGCTGTGTACACACATACAGGTAGTAGGATTATTGCAGAGGTGTGTAACTAAATCTGCTTCATAACATGTTCGTATTGAACATAAGGCTTCAGTAGAACGTGCAATTTAATATGATGAAAACTTTCCCGACTCAAGGAAACAGCCAGATAGGCCAGTCATAAAGAAGGAAACTGTAGGATGCCAGGTTTCAGTGGAATGCCATTTGAAAATTATTGCTTAAATTCCTGAAACCATGAGAGCCAGCTTGGTATAGTGGTTAGGAGTGCCGACTTCTAATCTGGCGAGCCGTGTTTGATTCCGCATCCCCCACACGCAGCCAGCTGGGTAACCTTGGACTCACCACAGCACTCTGACTGAGCAGTAATCAGGGCTCTCTCAGCCTCACCTACCTCACAGGGCGTCTGTTGCGGGGAGAGGAAAGGGAAGGCGATTGTAAGCCACTTTGAGACTCCTTCAGGTAAAGTGGCATATAAGAACCAACTCTTCTTATAAACTGCCTCTGAGGGCCTTTTATATAAAACTACACTGTATATTCTGTATTTTAAGATTTGCTTGTTTTTTTCAGCCTCTCCTTGAGAGTCCCCTCCCCCTGAGTTTGTGAGGAATCCATGGTTGCTCTAATGATTTCCAAAGACTAGCCTACTGCTAGTGGGCATTTCAGTCAAAGTAGTACAAAGTCTTTTTCCTTGCAGGCTCAGCTGCCCAGGGCAGAGCAATTGGGCAAACCAGACTTTTTTCTTTAAAATTTCACTGCTGAATACATCATGAAGACCTTCTTTCTAAAATGTATCTGCCACCAGATACATTTTAGAAAGAAGGTCTTCATGATGTATTCAGCAGTGAAATTTTAAAGAATCCAGCAATTCAGACACACAACCACAGTGAAGGCAGAAACACTAAGCAACAAATCTGAGTCATGCTCTGACCTGTCACCAAAAATTCCAGGCAATGTGACTCAAAGCTAGCAGTTCACATGCATTGCTCCTGCTCTGGGTCCAAAGTTCGGCAAGGGCAATTGCAGAGATGGAAACCGAAGGCAACAGAAAGAGAGTAAACTGCACTTCCTCTAAACATTTCATGAGAAGGCCTTTAATTTCATGCAGCCCGGCATGAAACCTCCAGTGCGTAAACTGTCTTAGAGGGAATCTGGCTTTTAATCAGAAGTTGCTACTGTTTTTTTTACCCTCTGACTGCTCCCAAGTTCTTCCCAATGAAACCTTTCTTAAGTTTTTTTTTACCTCCGAAAAACGCCTGGAACATTCTTCAAGCTTAGAGAAACCTTAGAAGTGATGCAATCGATCTTGGAGAATATGGTTGGGAAGCACAGCTGTGTGGTCCCCTCCCTTCCCACCCCCTCCAGGCCCATCATTGGCTATATTATTGGCCATATGTGGTCATATATTACTCAATAAATGTTTAACATATATTACAAATAATTAACTCCTACTTTTCCTGGTTTGTAATTGAGGTGTTTCACACTGTAAAGCTCCTTTAATGCTCTGCCTTTAGCCTGAGGGCGGTATTATGCCTTGTATTTTTTTAAATGTTTGCTGTGGTTTTTTGCTTGCCTCAAGCTGGTCTCTGAAGTGGGGGTACATAAAATTTCTAAATAAATAAATAAGGCTGGATGCAATTCAGGGGGAGTTTGGGGAAAAATCCTTTCAACATTAATATCTTCACAGGATGTGAATCTCAATCATACCAATTTATTTGGTTGTTCTCAGGCAATTAGATTCTTTCTCTTGAGAAAGCAACCCCCCGTGTCATGTGTAAGAAATGCCATACATTATTTCGAATAAAGGTTATCAACTGTAACTATGAAATATGAAAACACATCTTTAAAAAATGTGTTACATGCAAGAGATGCAAAACAATGAAGGTTCAGAGACACAAAGTCAGAAGAGAAGGAAAAAGGAGTCATTTCAGGACAACATCCCAGGAATGACCCACTGGCTGAAGATGAGGGGTGGGGAGGATAGGGCTGGGAAACTGGAGATTTGGGGATGAAACACAGTCAGGTTTACCTCCATGCCACAGCCCCCCCCCCCCCAAAGCATCCATTTTCTCCCCTCAAAAAAAAGGAAAAAAAACCCTCTATGAAGGTCTGCAGAACTTTTCCAAGATTTTAAAGTCAGAAAATAATCCATGTGTCAACTTCACCTTTACTCATGGAGAATATAGCAAGCGGGTCTTAGTTCAGGTGTGACTGATTTATTTGGAATTTATTACAGCGCTGGACATAAAAACACAACTATTACAGGCCTCAAGACCGCTTCACTCCAGGGACTTAAAGGCCGTTTCCTGCTCAAGGGATAACGTCTCTCCTCCAGGTGCGCCGGTCGATGAGATCATCGCTCAAAGTCTGCAAACAAAGCAAGAGAAGGCAACAAGCCCCGGAGCGGCGCTCTTTGTGGCTGCTGCTTTCGCATCCCCTGTGGCTAAGGGCGCTCCCCCAAAGGGAAGCGGGGCGTGGCTAGCCGCTCCTTGCCTTCTCGTTAACCAGACTGCCCTTCGCTTGCTCAATGAGCCAAAGCCGTTATTTCCGAGGTGCAGAAAAGTTTGCGTGCGTGCGCGTGCGGGGGATTAAGGCGTGTCGCGGTGCGATCGAACGCGAGCCGCTCCCTTGATGCAATTGTGACCCGAATGGAACGTTCATTCCGCCTGCTCACCTGTGGCTCCGCAGGAGCGCCGCGGCAGGAGGGCGAGCAGGTTATTCTCTTGCCGTCAGAAAGCGCCAGAAATGCAAGCAGAAATGCATCCCCCCAAATCCTAGCGTTTATTGGAGGGACACGCTGCCCTAAAGCGGAAACCCACGTGATCTAACATGCTAGAACAGCACAATAAAATCTGAGTCCAGTTAGCACCTTTAAGACCAACAAAGATGAATCAGGGCGTGAGCTTTCGAGTGCAAGCACTCGAAAGCTCACGCCCTGAATACATCTTTGTTGGTTTTTAAAGGTGCTAACTGGACTCTGATTTTATTGTGCTACTTCAAAGCAACACGGCTACCCATTGGAATCTATGATAGAACAGCGTGGGGGCGGGGGCGACGCCATAGGTAGGCACATCACAAGGACTCCTCTGAAGCGCAACAAGGCGTGAGCTTTCGAGTGCATGCACGCTTCCTCGGACGCTAGAAGAAAAATCATAGGAGTACAGATATAAGGAGAGAATAAATGAGTAAGCAGCAGTCACAACAGATACGCAGCGTGACGAGGAAGCCCGGCTAGTTCCTGGGCCTCAAAGGTGCCCTTAGACTCCGATCTTGATGGGGTCCTGCAGAGAGACCACCGCGGCTGCCAACCTGAAAGGACCCTTGTGGCGTTTCTTGCTCCTTGCGCCAGTCGGGGAGAGTCCGGCCGGCCAGCCGCCGCCCCGCAGACGCCGCTCTGCTCGCGACAAGGCCGCCCTCCGCGGCAGACGGGGGGAGGGAGAGCAGGAGGAGGCGGAGGCGAGCGCTTTGTCTTCCTCCGTCCGCCGGAGGAGGAGCGCCGTTTGCCTCCCTGCAGAAGCAGCCCGACTGCTCCCCCCCCCCCCTCCAAGACGCCTCGGAGCCACATCGCCGGCCATGGAGAGCCCCGCGCGGCAGCGCGCCTCCGGTAAGCACGCGGGGAACCGGCGAGAGCCCCAGCGACGGGAGGCAGGAAGGCTGGGGGGAGCCTTGCGCTAGCCCTCCCTCCGCTTCCATTTTGGGGGTCGGGGCGGTCGGGCCGCCAGCCTCAGCCCTTGGCCAAGAGCTCCCTTGAGCAAGTACAGAGTCCCTCTCTTTCTCCTCCGGCCGCGGCTGCTTTGTGGGGGTGGCCTGAGCACGGGGGGGGGGGGCGTCCCCAGGAAGCGCCGCCGCCTTGGAGCTGTTCCTCGGGGCCGCCGCGTCCTGCCTTTGTTGCCTTCCTGCTTTGTAGCCGCGGGCCCTGCGGGCGAGGCGGGCGCTGGCTCGTGTGAAGCCGGCCACCGCAGCAGGCACGTCGCCGCCACAGCTGTCCCTGGGATAGAAGCGGCTGGCTTGGTTGGCTGCGGGCACACAGGCTGGAGGCAGATGCCCCGTGGCAGAATAGACATCGTTGCCGTCATGCGTAGGTTTCTATGATCGATGGACAGGTTTTTCTAAAAGGGGGGGGGCAGTCAAACTGCGGCCCTCCAGAGGTCCATGGACTACAATTCCCATGAGCCCCTGCCAGCAAATGCTGGCAGGGGCTCATGGGAATTGTAGTCCATGACATCTGGAGGGCCGCAGTTTGACTACCCCTGTCAGTGCTGTGCCTTGTCGTTATCAAAGCTGTCACATTTGGGCAGATTATGGGCTAGCCCGGAACAAGATGTACTCTTATGGAGTACTTCCAGATCCCTCACTGAATCATGCGCAGGGTATATTTAATATGTCGTTCTTTTCCACTTGGCCAGAAAAAAACGCCTGACCATTGTTGGGTGCCAATACTGTCTCCACACTGGTTTGCTGCCATTGGAGATAAGAACCCTGGTTTCAAACTCAGGGATGCAAATCCCATGAACATTTGCATACAGAGGTACATGCTGAAGATGCATGCCCACAGCTGAATTCACAAAACACAGACATGCTCAGAGAGACAGAGTAGCAACAGTGTTTACCTACTATCAATACCATCTTTTATTTTGGGGCAGGAATCGTTTGAAGTAGGGATAGTCAAACTGCGGCCTTCCAGATGTCCATGGACTACAATTCCCATGACCCCCTGCCAGCAATTGCTAGTCCATGGACATCTGGAGGGCCACAGTTTGACTACCCCTGGTTTGAAGTATTAATAATGTGAATGAGGGGAGGGACTGCTTTTTTTAAAAAAAAAGCTCATCAGGAAACATTTCACTTAATGCAGACCTGGCATACAAATCCAGACCTGTGATGGAACAGGATAGGCGATAACTCAGGTAGCCCATCTCTATACTTCGAGGAACAGTTACTTCTAAAAGGCTGGGAAAGAGTTACTATTATTTATCTTTTATAAAATCATACTCATTATTTAACACTGACCATGCAGAATCTATGGTGTTTCACAGCTATATATAGTAATACAGAATTTACTGTAGAGACTGCATAGTTTTTATCACAGCAGTAATGTGTATTGTAACAATGAATGTGCCGTGTTTTATTTCAGAGCAAATTGATGTTGATAGCAAGCCTGCTTTACAGTTCAAAGGTAAGGTACCTGGTGTGTATTTTGAAATTCTTAAGGGCTAACTTTTTAAAGCCAGTTTGGTGTAGTGGTTAGGAGTGCGGACTTCTAATCTGGCATGCCGGGTTCGATTCTGCACACCCCCACATGCAGCCAGCTAGGTGGCCTTGGGCTCCCCACAGCACTGATAAAACTGTTCTGACCGAGCAGTGATATCAGGGCTCTCTCAGCCTCACCCACTTCACAGGGTGTCTGTTGTGGGGAGAGGAATGGGAAGGCGACTGTAAGCCGCTTTGAGACTACTTCAGGTAGAGAAAAGTGGCATATAAGAACCAACTCTTCTTCTTCTAAGCAGGGGCATAACAGGAAAGTAAGCAGCATATTCAGACAAAAGAAAATGTGTATTTAATATGTTGGTGGAAAGAGTCTTCAATTCACAGCGGACCCTAGGCTTTTCAAGGGAAGAGACATTTAGAAGTGGCTTGCCATTGCCTACCTCCATGTCACAACCCTGGTATTCCTTGGTGGTTTCCCATTCAAATACGAATCAAGGCTGTCCCTGCTTAGCTTTTGAGATCTGATGAGACTGAGCTAACCTGGGCCAAGATGTATTTAGTATGAGCTGAAAAAATCATAACATCATTTCCCCAAATTAAAATTTTAAAATAAAACCAATCTGAGACGTTGTGCTATTTGGACCCTTCTGTTTATGTATATAACTGATATCTCAAGATATATACTAGAGCCAGAGTTCTCAAAACAAGAGCTTCCTCTTCAAAGAATCTGGGGTACTTGGGCAGAAACAGTGGGATCATATCCTTAAGCTAATGCAACCTCCCTCTTTCTATAAATTGTCTTGGTGTGTGTGTGTATTTTTTATTTTCTTGCAATGGTGTTTCCCTGTGCAAGCCTTTAGAGAAGATCTGAAGATCACTTGTGACGTTTCTAATGCCAGCATTAAATTATTACCACCGTGCTTTGATCCTCATAAACTGCAGCATGTCTACTTTGGACAACAATATTTACTTAGTGACCTGTCAGACAGATAATTGATTGGTGTTGGCTGAAGAATTTAAAAGGGAGACCAGAGATTTAAAAATCACTCCCCCCACACACAATTTTCCAGGACAGCTTGACCATAAACAGCATTAGGAAAAATGTGTTTTGCTGTTATTAATTGCAGTACTGTTTATTTTTAATAGAATATTGCGGGGAAAACACTGCCACTTGAACTTTTCTTGTGTATATTCAAAGTTGGCACATTGCTATGTAGACTGTCATCTTATATCTCATGGGAAGTTTTAGGAACGTTTCCAAATTTCAGACTGGCTACACTCCATGATCCAAATATGTGTTTAATTATCTTGAGTGAAGTTTGACCTTTTTATACTGCATGTTCTTGGAAAACATGAGAAACTGGTTGTTATCTGCATTTGAACACACCTTTAGCTGTAGTTCAAACATGTTTTGTGTTCTCTTAAAATTATAGATGGACAACAGAACTTCATAGAAACGGATGCCCTTGATATAAGGTAAAAGAACAGGTAATGATGGGAGAGTGAAACAAGGCCTGCAGGATGCTTGCTCATGTGTATTGTTGCAACAATCCTGTTGGATCTTTCAAGAGAAACCAAACTTGGTCCTGGCTCATTGCAGCTTTTCTCTGGAATACTTCAGAGTAACTAATTATTAGCATTACTATATATTTTACTATATATTTATTTACTACTAGCTTTCAAGCCGGTTGCATCCAGGAATGGGGGGCAGTGGGTTATGCAGGGCTGCGCAGGAGCAGGTGCCTGGGTGGGGAGTGAGGGGCTGGGCGTGAGGCTTGGTGAGCATCTCGTGGCAAGGCGAGGCGCTCGGAACGCCTGTCTCCACAAGTCTACCTGTCAGTTGTGCTGGGTGGTGGGATGAGTGGCAGAGGCGCGAGGTGTGCTGGCGTCCGTGGCGAAGGACGCGCAGGCAGTCGAGGTGCGGTGGTTGGAGGAGGTTGCGTCAAGTAGCAGCGGAGGCAGGGCAGGAGCGGCCTCCTCAGCCGGCAGACAGGCTCTGGCTGCAAGGCCAGCATAGCGGCTCGCAGGTAGATTCTGGAGGCAGGTGCTCCAGGGGCAGGTGAGCGCATCTGGATTGGCCCGCTCGGGCGGAAGTGCCGGCCGGACACTTGGATGTTGTCCCAGACAACGCAACCCAGATGGGCATTTCACAAATATTAGGAGAAACTGTGGCAAGGATATATTCAAATGTGCAGCCGTGTTGCTCTGAAGTAGCACAATAAAATCAGAGTCCAGTAGCACCTTTATGACCAACAAAGATTTATTCAGGGCATGAGCTTTCGAGTGCAAGCGCTCTTCGTCAGACTATAATCTTCTTACATATATTCCCTGCCATGTAAGAAGATCATAGTCTGGGGAAGAGTGCTTGCACTCAAAAGCTCACGCCCTGAATAAAACTTTGTTGATCTTAAAGGTGCTACTGGACTCTGATTTTATTGTGGCAAGGATATGTATGTTTATTTATTCATCATATTTACTATGTTGAGTTAAATTAGGTTTATACAAAGATTAAAGCCAACCCTACCTTTTGTAAATAGTGTGAGCTCATGGAAGAGATGTTTGATGCTTTCTCCCCATAGCCCCCTAAGCCCCTCTAGAGGGGGCACTAAAATCTTGGAAATAGCACAAGACAGGAAAGGGAATCTGCCTGTTCCCCCTTCTTGTTGCGGTTTCTTCACATCCTAACTCTTCTGTGACCTCAGTTTCTTGTTGCTGCAGTCCTCTAACTGCGCATTCCATGCCGTTCCCAGACATCCTCACTTCTTAAAGGTGGCTTGATGAGATGAAGGGAGACAGGTGGAGAAGGCAGCAAACATCCCTTTTGTGAACTATCTCTATTTGCATCTGTTAGATATTTGAACACAAAAAATCAAGGCAAGTAGTAATCTTTATACAAATCTAATTTAACTTTCTCAAATACATCCGGAATTGGTTTTTCACATTTACTGAGGGTTCCTAGTACTGCCAATAACGTTTCTGGGTGGCAGTTAATTGGACAGACACGATTTCAAAATGAATATAGTTTTGTTATCAGTAAAGCATTGACCTTTTTTCCCTCTTCAGTCACCTGCCCTTTCATGGTCCAGTCATGGTCTATGATCAAAACCTCTCAGAATTCTGTTTGGACAGCTATAATATTCCAACTAGAAGGATATGGGCTTTACCTAGATTTTACTAATGTTGTGCTCTTTTACTCTGACAGTCTTCTGGCAGAATGCACCAAAGCAGTGGCAAAGCCTATTTGTCTTTGACTGAGCATCAAAAGTCCTGATTGTCAGAATTGTTATCTTAACACCACTAGGTGGCATGTGAGACAATGTTTTGAACAAAAAAGGAGATTGTTCTAATACCCTAATTCTTTTCCAGTCTTGTTTGATGCAGCCATTAGCTGTATCAGAAAGGTATTTCAGGTCTCCTGAAGGCTTGTGCACAGACAGTGAAATTATTTTTTTCCTGTTTGGAGTTTTTGAAATTCCTCTCTTTTTCAAAAGCCCATGAGCATATTGAGCTATTACAATTATTAGAATATTGTTATTTGATTTGTTCCAGTGACCTTGGTTGTGGGTGTTTGTGACTGATTTTTTTAACTTAAAACTTTTTTGTGGGCGGGAAGCACCCACCTCTTTGATCCAACTGCAGAGTACAAAATGAACCACAAGAGGAGAGGACTTGCTTTGATCTTCAATCATGAACGCTTTTTCTGGCATTTAACGCTACCTGAAAGACGTGGCACTGTTGCCGACAGAGAGAACCTGAAAAGCAGGTGAGTAGGGGAAGAGATGTCTGTTCTATACAATTATGATTAAATAAACCTAATTCGGCTTGGTGGAAAAAGGACACAAAATAACACTGGGAATTGTAACTTGGAAGAACGTGCTAGACCAGGGGTAGTCAAACTGCGGCCCTCCAGATGTCCATGGACTACAATTCCCAGGAGCCCTTGCCAGCATTCGCTGGCGAATGCTGGCAAGGGCTCCTGGGAATTGTAGTCCATGGACATCTGGAGGGCCGCAGTTTGACTACCCCTGTGCTAGACCCAAGAGGAAAATATTGGGAGCTATTAAGTGTCCCAGTTCAAAACTTGCCCCAGCTGATGTGTCAACTCTATAGTGTTAGGAAAGCATTTCTTTCTTTCCTGGCTTCCTTCTTATCTGTAATATAGGGGAATAATCACTGTCCTATTTTATGTTGAGAGACAATGTATAAGAAACATTTTGAAAACGAGTGGCTTTCACGTTTTGAACTGGAGACTTGAAGGAACCTTTCTCACAGCTCATTTGAGTACTGCAGAGGCTGTTATCCTGTATAATCTTGGAAGTGTACCTTGGAGTAACCCACTCTGTGGCTGAAAATTGCAGAGAAACATAGGCGCATAGCTGATAGAACAGCCTTTCAAGGAAATCCTTGCATTGAGGAATTGCAGTGAGCTTCCAAGAAACACCAGGATCCTGATACATTGTTTAAAAACACAGCTGAACAGCTACAACTCCTGCAATGTACTATAGTAATATGTGTATTTTTATTCCTGCTGGAATTTGTAGCAAGGGTGCCGTTTCTGTGCTATGATCTGCATCTGTTTAATCACCGTTTATTGATTGTTATTCATGGTTTGCTTCCCTTCACCTCCCAAATTTCCCCCCTTTTGTTGTTGCTGATGTTTTTGAAAATCAGTGTCACGAGAAGGCAGGCAGCTGATAGGTGCCTACACATTTCTAAAGATATAAGTTCAAAGAGGCTGGCATCCATTTCAACACAAGTGGTTACATTTTCACATCAGGTAGTCCAAACAGGATACTAGAGTGAAATACTTCTTTGTTTTTCCAATAGCTTGACTCAGCTGGGATTTGAAGTGAAATGCTTTGATGATCTTAAAGCAGAAGATGTGTTGCAGAACATCTACAATGGTGAGTTATTGTATTCTTGAGTATTTGCTTGAGTAAATTCAGTTCTAAATTGGGGTTCAGCCTTGCTAAAGTGAAGTAATACAAGCACGGCATTTGCTTGCATTCTTAATACTGTCAGAGCTACTGCATGTATCAGTGATTAGCTAGCTGATTGAGCTCCTTTATTAATTCCATCTTCTGCTGTTGATGAGAGAGTATTTTGCATAACTGCAACAAAATCCCAGGTGAAAATACCTGGAACAAAATGTGTTCTGAACTTTAGTGCCGGAACAGTAAAACTGACTCCAGGAATATTGTCTAGTTGCTTGACATTTGAGGGAGACGGTGAAAATGAGACAGTGGGTTCAATAGAAGTGATTAATGGCATATTTCAACAACAGAAAGTAACTTATTATTGTAGTTAACTGCAACTTCATTACCTCACAGTATCCATAGGCAAGCATGAAGATATGGACTGTTTCGTGTGCGTTTTCCTGAGCCATGGTGAAGAGGACCATGTTTATGCCTACGATGCTAAAATAAAAATTCAGACACTGACCAGCATGTTCAGAGGAGACAAATGCCCAAGTCTAGTAGGGAAGCCAAAAATATTTATAGTTCAGGTGAGATCATGGAATCCTGAATTCTTGTAGGAAGTACTAAGTGAATTTTATTGAAATGTCAGAAATAATCATCTGAACCAACCATTAGGAGTACACCAGGATGTAAAAGGGCATTTTAAAAAATAATCCAACAAGAATGCAGAGTTAAATAGCGGTTGCAAGGGACAAATTACTAATTTGGGGGTCTTAGCCAGGTGAGAAAGTGTGTTATATTTGCCAGACTCATGGACAGCCAGTTTTTCTGTTGCTTTAGGGGTAGTCAAAATGTGGCACTCCAGATGTTCATGGACTACAATTCCCATAAGCGCCTGCCAGCATTTGCAGAATTATAGTCCATGGCAGTTTGACTACCCCTGGCTTAGACTGATCTCTCACGGCACTATTTGAAGTGTTTTCTTAATATAGTGCATGCACTAAGTCTCTAAAAATAACCTTAAAGTAGAGAAGCTCCTGGTGCTATTAATTATTAATTAATAATGGTGCTGTTAATGCTTACCAATGAGCAGGGATGACAGGTAGGCTTCTGCTTTAGAACGGTCTTTAGCTTCTCCCTCCTTGCCCCTTGTTGCTAGGCATGTCGTGGCGATAAGCATGATGACCCAGTCATGGCGGCGGATTCGGTGGACAGTGTGACAGACAAGCCAGACGTCAACGAGACTCAAGTGGATGCCGCTGCTGTTTATACCTTGCCTGCTGGTGCTGACTTCCTCATGTGTTATTCTGTGGCAGAAGGTAAATTGCTGTCTTCTATTTACAGTGCCCGGAAGTGGTTGCTAACTAAAATACGTCTTTAACAAGTTTTCTCATATCTACAAATTAAGGAAACCATTTGCTAGGAGTTAACCACCCTGTACATTATTGGTGGCTCTAAGCTGTAATTGATTCAAGTGGCTGTCAGCTTTTGAATGGTTATATCGCATATTCATCTATTTGGTACAACAATAATTGAACATGTTTCCTCTGTGAATATAAACGAGGCCCTGGTGTTTAGGCAAGCTGCAGATGCCTGCAAAATAGACGCATCTGTGTGGAAGAAGCATTTATGATGTTTACCACCTTACCTATGTACAAACAGATATGGCAGCTGTGTATCTAAAGGTAACTCCAGCAGTCCAGTCATATCTCCAAAAAAGCATTTGTCCAGGTGTAAGACAATTGCAGAAAGTGAACTATAATTACAATATCAAATTACTGGGTTTTTTAAAATGTAAAAACAGGTCAACAAATCAACATGAAACAGCTGTGAAGGAAGATTTATGGCAAAACATGACTGAAAAAAATTGTCATCCACTTTTTTGTGTGTGGCTGTAGGCTTATTTGGACCAAAATTTACACAGGGATGCCAGAAACATTATTTTGCTGTGATTGGCATCAGTCCTTTCTGCTCAGAGTCATTCAGGGAGTGAGGGGGAAAGTCACCATAGGGTTCAGGCTACATCAGTTCCAGGTTGCCATGGCGACTTGAAGCCTTTCTTCATGATGACTAAAACTCCGGTGGCCGATCCCTGTGAACTCTGTTTGGAAGCAGGAGTCAGCCCTTAAAAGGAATGCCCTGTAAAGCGTGTAGCACACAGCTTATTTGTAGTTAGGATAACAACAAAATTTGAGTCCAGTGGCACCTTTAAGACCAACAAAGGTGTGCGCTTTTGCGTGCATTGTTGCTGATTCTATTGTAGCTAGGGCATGAGCCCTGTTACAAACCAAACTCCTGGCTCTCCTTTGCATGGAATTTGTTTTCTCCTGCCACAGCCTGAGAAGACTGAAGGCAGGCAGGTAGGTATTGGTTGTGCTTGGTGGGTTGGGAAAGGTAAGAAACCTTCCCCCAAGGGTATGGGTAGAGGAGTCAGAAAAACATGGCCTGGAGAGGAAACAAGGAGTCAGGATTATGTTCCAAATTTACTTAAGCAGGGGCTCCTGTTTGAAAACTTCACATTAAGGACTCCATGCTTCTGTTGAAAATAATTTTTGGATATTGTTATTCCTTTATTTCCCGTTCTAGTTATGTAGTTTAGTGGCAGCCATTGGCTTGCCTTACAACATTACTTTAAACAAAAGTCTTGCATCTGCAAAAGTTTATGCTGCCATATATGTGCTTTAAGTGCTGTAGGGTTCTTGTCGGCACATACTTAACAAGGTGATCCCACTAGAACCCAGTCGTTGAGGGGCAGATTATTTACATTCAGCTGAATCAACTGTGGAGGGTTTTTTTTTTTTTTCAATTACGCTGAACAGTCCACATGCACGATGCCTTACACAGCAAAACAAGACAAGTACCAGTCCCAAGGAGCTTACAGTCTGAAATTTAGGTTTATGATTGAGGCTGGGGTCAGCAAGGTAGATCCACACCCCCCTTCAGGTACAAGTATCCAGGTATGAGTATCCATCCCCCCCCTCTAATAGTGGGGGGTGGGGAGGGATTTTTGACCATGTTGGGAATTGTTTTTAACTGGGGGTTTTATGGGGATTTTATGACATGTAACCTGCCACGTGCCAATGTGGGAGTGGCGGGAAATAAATCTATATAATAATAATAATAATAATAATAATTTGAGACAAGGAACCCCAAGAGGGGGAGAGCACATGGAGGTGGGGAAGCATGGGTGCTTTTTTCAGGGACTGAGTGAATTTGGGCTAGTTGTCATCTGTCAGCATAACCTACCCCACGGGGTGTTTGTGAGAATAAAACTTGAAGGGGAGAATTTTGTAAGTTATCCAGAGGTCCTTGGAAGGAGTGAGGATTTAAGATGCATACTGAATAAATAATACCACAATTATAAAGCACATGTTCCGCAGCTGAATAAAGGCATGCTCATTACCAGCAATTTAAGTCATTGTCAGAGTGAATGTTTTAGAATAGGCCAGGCAATGCTTCATCTTCAGCTTTCCAAAGGAAACAAAGTACAATTTTAGGTACCATCCAGACTTCATTAATACTGCTAGCAGGATTTGAATGCAGAGGATCAGAGCCAAGCTGCATCTTCAGAGAAACAACTTCGAAATCTGTCTTTTGCACTAGGGTACTACTCTCACCGTGAGACTGTAAATGGGTCCTGGTACATTCAAGATCTGTGCGACATGATAAGAAGGCACGGGTCCTCCCTTGAATTTACAGAACTTTTGACGCTGGTCAACAGGAAGGTGTCTCATCGCAAAGTGGACGTATGCAGAGATATTCATGCTTTAGGAAAAAAGCAGATCCCTTGTTTTGCATCCATGTTAACAAAGAAGTTGTATTTTTACCCCAAATCTAAGTAGAATGATATGCTGGTTAAAGAGTTTAGTGGGGGAGTGGGTATCAAGGACATCCAGAGCTACACACAGTCTTGTGATACGGATCATGTATTGAGATATTCAAGTTGCATGCATATCTCAGTTTGCTTAATGAATCATACCATCCTGACTTCTTTGGGGCGTATAAGGTTTTCTTAAAGAAAAAATACATATTTTGTTTTGTTTTAATGTTCAACCTAGAAGATAATATTGTAAATGGCTAAATAAAGAAGGGCTCAATATTCAAAATGGTGCTTCAAAATTTAAACACTTATGTGATTTCAACTTTAAATTGCAAATAAATCCAAAATACCGTGGATTACCAGCAGATAACATCTCAGGCTTGAATATGATGCTGTGAGTCTTGAATATGAAATTGTTTTATTACACATCAGCTTTACAACAGGCTCAGGGAATTTTGGAAGTTAAATCACTAGTAGCATTTGGAATGACCACATTTCCCCTGTCTTCTAGTTTGCACTGAATAACAGTTTTTTTAATTTCCTTTTTGTAAACATTTTGTACTTTTTCAAGTTTTTAAAAAACGTATTCACCAAATGAAATGGTGCTCTGGAGACAGAGGTGACTCCAACAAATCTACATCTCTCTATAGCAAGCAGGAATATAGCGGTTGCTAACCCAGCAATAGCTGGTTGGACAACTCAGAGCAATTTCTGGTATCCTGTTCATAACCGGGGGGGATGTAACTGGATCATGCAGGATCATGACTCCAGGTGTATGTTGCTTGCCTGGGCTTGGCTCTCTGGCTGAATGTTGGAAGTTACCACATCTGTACAAACAAGTAGCACCCACAATACCTTGCTACTGTGAAGGCATTTTTAATATGGCATGTTTATGAATTACAGCCTGAATGGTGACATGTGCATTGTAGACTTTTGACTGTTTAATAGATGTTTTGTAGCTCAGCCCTGATATCTGTGCAAAAGTGATATTGACAATTTGAAAACTATATTATTTGGAAATGGCCCCAAAGTAAAATAAACTTCTTACAAAGAATCCCACAGAGTTTTCTCTGTTGTTTTGTCATGATTGTGTTAGTAATCCAATGCTAGCTAGTACTATTTGTTCCATTTTTATTTTGAAGTGCTAACAAATTATACATACATATATATATATATATGTATTATACATGGAGAATCTGAAATAATTTCTTTGTAACGTGAAAAAGAAATTCCAGTTGTCAGAAACAGTTTTAACCAGATGTTAAAGATCCCTTCCCCAATATTGGTCCAAAATATTGAGTTGCTAAACATTGGAGGCAATTCACCAGATCTAAAACACTGTCAAGTGTATAAAAGATTAAAGCTTGTCATTTATTTCTGGGACTGGAAGACGTAACTGTAAAGGGTTCTTCAGCCGTTTCAAGGATTCTTCTACCTGTCAACACAAGACAAAAGCAAACGGGTGATCTGATCTTTAGCTGTACATCCCTTTCAGCCATATGATGTTCATTATCTTGTGCTTTCCTTGACAAGCAGTCTACAAATACTAAATCAAGAGCACTAAGTTGGAGAGCAAACAGATATCCCAACCCCATGTTTGTTTCATACATCTAATTTGATATTTGTGTGTGGGGGGCTGACTATGACATTAGATATAAGCTCAGCTGTATGAAAAATTAAGGGGAAGAATTGACAAGGAAGGTCACCCAGATTCTTCCTTGGATACGGTGTCATTTGGCTCAAATGTTCAGGATACACATTTGTGGAGATAATGGTCAGTTCTACACTTTGTTAAATTACAGTAGAATGATGTGATGAACTGCCAGCACCTTCTTGAGCCTAAGGGAACAGGCAAATTAAGTGCACCCATCAGAATATAGCTCTGGGTATGGGAAAGCCTAGAACATGAAGACTTCAGCCACTGATTCCTTATGTGGATGTAATTGCCATGAAGCAGCAAGAAATTGCACAACTATACATGGGTTTCCTGCAATTTATGGTTATTCTCAGCACACAGTTTACTATGCAGAAATTATTTCCTAGTATAGATAATGATATGAGTGCATAAAACCAGCGGTCCGCAAGCTTACGCTCGCTGCGGACCACTGCGGCGTAGTGGAGGGAGAGGGCAGCCCGGGGGCCCGCGCATGTGCGGCAGCCCCAGCGCAAATGCACATGCGCGTTTGCGCCGCTGCCATGCTGGCGGCCGCGGCTCCCCCTCCTGGCCCCTCTCGGCAAGCTTCTCTTCCCTCCCCTCCCGAAATAAGAAGCTTGCCGGGCTGCGAGCTAATCGGCCGCTTTGGCGGCCAATTTTCTCGCAGCCTGGTGAGCTTCTCGCTTCGGGGGGGGAGGGAAGAAGGAGCCGCGGCCTTCATGGCCCGGCACTGGGCCGAGGCCCGCGGGTTGGGGACCACTGCATAAAACTAATAGGACTGCATAGGACTAATATCCTTGTGACCAGGAACACACTGCAAATCGGCACACACTTCCCATTCTTCTGAATATTTTCATGATGTAGTTCGTGTTAACTAAGGTTCAAGCAGCCATAGCTCTGCATACTTAACCTCCTAGCAAAAAAGACAGGACTGTACATTTCATAAAACAGTAAGTTCTCTAACAAAGGAGAATATGAGTAGACTTTTTGGAGAAATCATGAGAAATAACATTTAATAATGTTTCACTACACAAAAATTAAATCCCCCCCCAACCAGACAGCTATTACAGATCAGCCCCACAGGATCAACAACATGGTACTCCATGATTTTCAATGTGTTCCCAAATAATGTTTTTTTCCTGAAAAGGGTCATCCATGGATTTCCCTTCTAGGGGAGACATTGAAGGCACCAGCAGCTGGAAGGTGGAACTAAGAGTAGAGAACTAATGTGTAGGTCAAGTGCCCCACCATATTTACCAATAGACAGCCCCAATGGGTGCTGTAGTAGTCAAATTTCTTTAGCCATATCAAAACAAGATGGGATTGTGTATCACAGGAACCAGTTGAATTAAAACTTGAATGTATTTGATTTTTAAGCCACCCTGGGAACTAATCCAAATTGAAAAGCTTCATAAAAATGCATCAAGTAAGTTAATGAATACAGCGAAATCTAAACAAAGTATTGAAGCAAATGATCTCAAAAGGACATTTGATTAGATAAGTGCACAGTCCATAGCAGCAGGGGGAGCTATTGACAATATCATTGAGTTAAGCTCTGCCTCTAGCTTCACTGGAATCCTGACAGTCACATTGCAAGTCAATGAACCATCCAAGATGGCACGATTTCTTTACCAGCTGGAAAATCAGCCATGTTAACATCAAGCTGCTGGTCCAAGGTTATTGTCTCCCTGCACCTGCAGTGAAGGACTGACGCTGTTGTATAATTCGACCCTTTCTGCTCCAGCTGGAACCGCATCCCACAGTCTGCAATTCTTGATGCCCTGGAAAATCTGAGTGGGTCTGGACTGCCAGTGTTCAGCAGAGACTACATTAACAATTTTGTTTAAAGCATGGTGAAATAAACCCAATGCATGCCATTTGTCTTGCAGACAGGAAGGCCAATAGGTTTGTACATTATAAAGCCAGATGGGTTTTGCATTGGTGACAGGAGCCCACAGCTGCGGCAAAAGATGGAAATGGAAGCAGGATCACACTGCTGCTGTTTAAGGCACTTTATTTTTCTTCCATCCTATTGAGGGACTGCCAATTCGTACTTTCCAATCAATTTTACAAGTCTCCTACATTATTTTGTTTCTAAGCATTACAACTTGTTAAGGGGAGGGTTAAAAAAACACAGCTGCAAATATGTAATTTTTCAAAACATTAGGAAATATTTTTGAACAAGCTCTTGAAGCATCATTTCAATATCAGGATCGAGACTGATTTATGTAAATACCTTTGCAAGATCATCTTTTAACTTGTTGTACTGAGCCACATTGAAATTCTGGCTTTTGGACTTCCTGTGGAAGAAGTGGAGAAACTGCCTGTCTTGAGCATCTGGGTAAATATAATCCTGAATAAGGATAAAAAGAGAACAGAAGGAAGCGTTCTGAAAATCTCCAGCAACAAGAGAAGTATTTGGTATGTTTCATTTTACTGCTACTGAAGTCATCTTGGAAGCACTGAGGCATTTTTTATTTTAGTCTTGATTGGAAGCATCTCTCTGGATCTTTTAAAAAAGAAGCTATAAAATAACTATATACCATCATGAACTGTGGAGCACCAATCCCATCATGCCAGCCTGATGCATTGCTGACTATCAAATCCTGTGAAGGAAGGAAGGAGGGAAGGAGGGAGGGAAGGAAGGATCCATGATACTAATGTGGTCTCATTTACATTTCCACCGCAAAAACTAGAGTATCACAGTGATCTGCATTATTAAGACCTACAGAATCCTAGAACACTGAGCAGTTTTATGATGATTATATACAATATTTGGTCATTCTCACATGAAATGGAAAGTTCCCTGGTAATGACCATAAGACCTAGTTTACTAGTTTTATAGAAAGATTGAGCCAAAATTTCAAGGTCAGGAAACCTATGAAGTAAGGGTAGCAATGAGTACCCTTTTTTATATGCCACAATATGGCCAAGATATACAGATAGTAGGCTCAAGAGGACAGCAGTGTTGCTTGGTTGTGGGAGACCGTAATGGAAAGTAGGTGATCATTTGGACAAAACATGTAAGTCTAGGTCACAACAGTCCTTTGAAGAGTATCCATATCAAAAAAGACAGACAGCACACCTGATCATAGAACAGGACAGCCATACTAAGTCTTGCAATTAGAAGTTGAAAAACATTCCAAAACACACAGAAGATATTTGCAATTGACCTTTTGGTGTATAGTACAGCTTTAAGGGTCTGCCTTAAAAGACTCACCTGTTTAGTAAGTACAAAGTAAGCATAGAATGCCATGGCACTTCCATAAGTGATAAAGTAAGTGACAGGCTCCATTATATCCCAGGAATAGACCCACCACGTAAGCCAGGCCAAGGCTCCACCTTGAGTAGACATTAAGGCTAAGCCAATCCACAGAAGACGAGAACTCTTAGCATCAGCCTCTGCAGTGAGTCTGGCTTTTATCTAAGAAGACAAAACAAAGGTTACTTAAGAGGAAGTAGCATTGTCATTGCAGCTGCCAATGTTGAATGGCACTTTGCCCATGGGGGTCTGCCCCCCCCCCCCAGCAGATAGGTTACAGGGCTCACGAGGAAGCATGAAATCCTTCATTTTGCATAACCATAGAATCCCACTCCTTGCATTCAGAAACCTATTTAGGTAATCTTCCCTTCCCTGAGAGGTTTGAATTTACTCAGCCACAGTAAAATCATTTCCTGAATACAGAAGCGTCAAGTGATGAACTCAGCCAGTCTGTCTCCTGGAATTAAAGATACTGGAGAGAATCCAATTATTCTCTTTTGTTAAGTGAAGAGCTTTCATTTGATAGAAGTAGACTTGTTCTACTAAGGACCCCCTCCCCTCCAGAATTGGATCCAATACATTAACTTTGGGCATAGCAGGCATCATGGTGTACTTTCTATTTCCTTGCCATATATTTATTGCATTGTTTTATTTAATACAAATTATATTTATTTGCTTCATTTATACCCTGACATTTCTCTCCAATGGGGACTTAAAAGTGGCTTACATCATTCTCTCCTCAATTTTAACCTCACAACAACCTTGCTATGTAGGTTAGACTGAGAGAGTGACGGATCCAAGGTCACTCAGCAGGTTTCCAGACTAGGGATCTGAAGCTGGGTCTCCCAAATCCTAGTACAACACTCTGACCATTACATCACACTGACTCTGTGGCCTGTGCTGCTTTATTACAATACAGGCTAAGATCCAATCTGGTTTTGGATCCCTTATAACTGAACTCCAAACATATACTGAATTTTCATTTACGTAAGAACTGTCCAAACCTGCTCTAAAGGCAACAGTTGTTCTTTCAGAAGTTCCATTTTCTGCAACAATTCTCTCTCTTTTCTTGTCTGATGGTCTTCTAAATGCAGAGCTGTGAATAATCTATGGACCAAAGACTTGACATCATCCACATTTGTAGCATGTTCAGTGCTCAATTTATCTGGATAGCAAAAAAAGAATAAAACTGGACTTATTACCAAAGCAGTATTCCTGAGAATTTAACCTTCCTGATTTCCTGAGAACTGAACCTGGATTCCTAAGAATTTAATATTTTATTTAAAAAACAGTTCCTGGACTGCAAATGGCTGTGGGGATGTTTTCTTGGCAAAGATGTGGGTTAGTTCTGATCATAATGGTCACATGAACACAAATGAAGCTGCTGTACCAAATTGGACCACTGGACTCTACTCTGGTTGGAAGCAGTTCCCAGGATCAGAGAAAGAAGTCTTTCACTTCACTTGCTACCTGATCCTTTAACAAGAGATGCCAGGGACAGAACCAGGGACTTCTGAATGCCAAATAGATGCTTTACACTAAGCCCCAAAGAAGAGCTAGGTTGACTGATAATCTAAGCCACTTTTTCTCAATGTTTTTACTGTTAAGAAACCCCTGAAACATTTTTCAGGCCTCGACAAACCCCCAAAGTGTGGCGATCATGCAGAATATGGTCAGGAAGCATTGCTGTATACACACCCACTCAGGGCCCCTACCTTTCTCACCTCTTCCAGGCTCATCTTTGGCTATTTTGGGAGGAGGGGAGGGGGTCATATCGCCCAATAAATGTTCAACAATTAAAAAATATATATTCAAAATTAATTAACTTCCACCCATTCAGGAAACCCTTCCAGGCACATCAAGAAAACCCAGGATTTCATAAAACCCTGGTTGAGAAAGCCTAATCTAAGCTAATCTGTACACCGCCCGTGGCGCCGCGGGCGCCACGGACTAAATAAAACAGTAAGGGGTTCTGGGGCGGGATGTGTCCGGGATGAGGAAGGGTCCGGATTGGACCCTTCCTCATGACAGACAACCGGAGGGACCAAACGGCAGGCGCGAAGCGCCTGCCGATTGGTCCCTCCGATTCCCAGCCCCAGCAACTGCGAGCCGCGCTCAGCGCGGCTCGCAGTTGCTCCCGGCCTGACGTGGTGAGAGGCGCGAAGCGTCTCTCACCGCGTCAGGCCGGCCCCAAGGAAGCCCCCGCCGCAAACACAACACAAGACTCCAGCCGCCGAGAAGCTGCAGAAAAAAAAAAAACACCCCCGGAGGAGCCTTTCGCCGCTAGCGCGACGAGAGGCAGCAGAAAAAAAAACCCCTGTAGGAGCTCCAAGCCGCCGCGCCGACGAGAGGCAGCAGAAAAAAAAACCCCTGTAGGAGCTCCAAGCCGCCGCGCCGACGAGAGGCAGCAGAAAAAAAAAAAACACCCCCGGAGGAGCCTTTCGCTAGCGCGACGAGAGGCAGCAGAAAAAAAAACCCCTGTAGGAGCTCCAAGCCGCCGCGCCGACGAGAGCTAGCAGAAAAAAAAAACCCTGCAGGAGCCTTTCACAGCTCCAAGCAGCAGAAAACAAACCCCGGAAGGAGCCTTTCACAGCTCCAAGCAGCAGAAAAAAAAACCCTGTAGGAGCCTTTCGCAGATCCAAGCAGCAGAAAACAAAACCCTGAAGGAGCCTTTCCCAGCTCCAAGCAGCAGGAAAAAAAACCCCTGTAGGAGCTCCAAGCCGCCACGCCCACGAGAGCTAGCAGAAAAAAAAAACCCTGCAGGAGCCTTTCACAGATCCAAGCAGCAGAACAAAAAACCCTGTAGGAGCCTTTCGCAGATCCAAGCAGCAGAAAACAAAACCCTGAAGGAGCCTTTCCCAGCTCCAAGCAGCAGCTCCCTGTAGGAGCTCCAAGCCGGCACGCCCACGAGAGCTAGCAGAAAAAAAAAACCCTGCAGGAGCCTTTCACAGATCCAAGCAGCAGAAAAAAAACCCCGGAAGGAGCCTTTCGCAGATCCAAGCAGCAGAAAACAAAACCCTGTAGGAGCCTTTCCCAGCTCCAAGCAGCAGAAAACAAAAAAACCCTGTCGGAGCCTTTCACAGCTCCACGCAGCAGAAAAAAAAACACCTCCTGGTGTCCCCTGGGTCCTAGCGCCCATTGCATTCCTGGTTGCAATGGGCTTTCTTGCTAGTTATTATTATATTTACTAAAAATTAGGTTTTTAAAATATTTAAACATTTGACAGGCAGTCTTCAGACAGGTTTGGAGCTTTTTATACCTTTCAGTGGAGGCTGTACTTTGTATTCTGTACCATTGATGACAAGTTTAAAGTCATTCATCAACAGAAGTTCCATCAGTGTCGAAGCAGAGACCACACTGCCATCTGCAAAAGAACACGAGGGCTCATCAGTAATGAAATGCTACATTAAATAAAATCAAAACATCATTGCCAACTTGACTGCAGACAGTGAGATTTCATCCTATTGATGAAAGGCTGGTGGTAGAACGGGATGTTGGAAAGGATGCAGAATTTCCACTGAAAGCTGTCCCTCTTTCCTAGCATAAAAGGAAACTCATCATAGGACAAATCATTTTGCAAGTTAGCCTGTTCCCATCAACCAGCGAGAGGGAGAGGGGTTAAAGAAACTTAAAAATCTATCAGAACACACCATATGATGTTTAAAGTATTTGTTTAAAGTATTTATTGTTTACATTTTGCTTCTCTCCCAATGCGGGCCCAAAGTGGCTAACAATGCACAAAGAAAATGTACAAAGGACTGAACAAGAAATCCTCTGCTCAGGTCTAAGCTCCAACCCACTTGCTAATAGCCAAGGGACAAGAGATCTTTAGCATGTGCCTCTAGGCCTTAAATACCTGTGTGCAGAGAAAAGAACAGATTCAGAGACAGGCTACTTAGCTATCAAGACCCTGACCGGGGAAGGAACTGCACATGGGGATGTCATTGCAAAGTTCTGTGCCTTCTGTGACACCTGGTTCTGCCCTTAAGCTTATGGCCCAGGAAGTCTGCTGCTCCCTTCAGATGTCATGAATAATCAGGAGGAGACTGAGTGTGATGAGCACGAATTGGCCACACTTCGTTCAGGGCTCCTAAACTTGCTTCTTTACCATCCTCTGATGATGCACTGAGACTGAAGATGAAGTCTCCAATCCAACTCCAATTTGTCCTGATTTCTTCCCCCCTCCCCCCCCAAAAACCCTTTGCAAAGTAGCACTTGGAATACTTATAAGCATCATATAAAGGAGGGCTTTACAACTTATGTTCCAGTCATGCTTCTGCATGCCATGAACACTGCAAGTCTGTGGCTCATAATACACACAAACAATATGTTTAGTCTGTTCCCTGCAGGATCTACTTGAAGTACTACCAATCTGTGTGATCTTGACTGCTGATCTATGTATTACTGTACTGACAGTCCACCTGTCTCACTCAAAGTACATAACACAGAGTTAAGTCACAACAGTCCACCCAAAGAGACAGCAAATAAACAGGTCGATACAATCAATATGAGAGGACATCAAATGAGCACAATACTAAGTCTAGAATGACTGAATTCTGAATGAGGATAGCATATTAGGCTTGATACAAATTGTGGATATATTTATTTATTAGATTTATTCCTTGCCTCTCCCCGGAATGAAGAAAATGTTATGACATCAGTATAAAACAAGTAAACAACAGAGTAATAGGTGCGGCAAATTGATCATACTATATCCTATATGCAGCGGTATAATCCAAAGTCCCTGTTCTGTAATAAAGCACCTTCCTGAACTATTCTGTTATAGCATAGCCCATTAATTTTATAGGAAAGCTCTCCCGAGCAACTGTATATGTAGTCTGTTTCTGCTTTCATTATTTCTATTATTTCTAGTTTAAAGGCTTGTTTTAATGGTTTAGTGATACAAAAGAAATTTCCTGCTGAAATTCAGATTTGCATATTTTAAGACAGAAAGAAATAACTGTATCAGCAGTAGTAGGGCAGAAGAGATGGCCGAGGAGAGGACTTTTGCTCACGTTCCATTTGGACAACTGGAGACCTGGGACTAGAAAGAAGGAAGGGGAGGTCAGGTGTCTAAAGGCAGAGATCTCCAGTATTAAAGTAAAAACAGAAAATGGTGAGAATAAATGAATCACTGGAAGGGAAATGAATCCCTCAAGATTGAACCCTGAAATCCAAATGGCTGGAAATAAGCTGAGAAGAAAACTCCAAGAAGACGATGAGAGAAAAAGGCAGTCAGAGAAACCATTCTTGGTTTTTCACACACTCAAATCTTCCATTTTGAAGTGGCTGATTTTAGACAATGAGTATTTGCTTTTGTAATATGCTAACAACGCTTTCGTCTTTATCTTCTTCTACTGCTACTGCTACTGCTAGTAGTAGTAGTAGTAGTAGTAGTAGTAGTAGTAGTAGTAGTAGTAGAAGAGTTGGTTCTTATACAACAGTTTTCTCTATCAGAAGGAGTCTCAAAGCAGCTTACATTTACCTTCCCTTTCCTCTCCCCACAACAGACACCCTGTGAGGGAGGGAAGGCTGAGAGAGCCCTGATATTACTGCTCGGTCAGAACAGCTTTATCAGTGCTGTGGCGAGCCCAAGGTCACCCTGTTGGCCATATGTGGGGGAGCGGGGAATCGAACCCGGCTCGCCATATTAGAAGCTTCCGCTCCTAACCCCTACACCAAGCTGGCTCTCATACAACGGAGGCTTTGCAGAATACTCTACTGCTGCCCTTTTTTTCTGCACAGCCATCACACAAACCAACCGTGCTGTAGGCAAGCCCACCCTGGCACTGTCTGATTGGGATTCTGTCAAACGGATTCATGCTTCAACTCTGATTATTGAAGTTGTGAGCCAAATATATCGGCTGTCTTTTACACCCCCTCTGTTTGGAAGCACACCACCAGTTGAAGGGAGAAACAAATGAAGCATTTATGTATGCAAGCAACATCCTGCTTGCCTTTCGTTATTCACTTCTGGGGAGGGGGGTTTAAAAAAATGAACTGCTCACAAATAAAACTAGCACAAAAAGGCAACTGAAACCCCATATTCTAGCAAAAGCAGCACTTGTTTGAAAAGAGAAAGTAGGCTGATGTAGAATATCAAAACAGATATATTTGTACAGCATTTCTTGGGTTCCTGTCACAATCGTAAACTCATCTACCCAAGAGATTAAAGGACAGTGGAGTCAAAATACACAAAGAGCTCCAATGCAAGATACAATCTTCTATTTCAGTTATCAAGACACAGATGCACAACTGCCAAGCAGACTTTCCTTTATCTCAGCTTATAAATGTGCAGAAGACAAAGTGAAAAAGCACCAAATCCATCAAAGGCTGATTTCATTTGAAGTCTCAAATATCTTTAAAATTAACTGCTCACATGAAAAATACTAATATCCTGTCTTCTCTTTCTAGCACAGGAATGAGCAATGTAAACATTCTTTCTGGAGCTCCTGGAGTTTTGTTAAAAGTCAAAGTACGTTTTAAAATATATCTCCAGGCAAACATTTCATGGAAATTCTGTTGGAATAAATATGTTAACAAATAATGAAAAAGATCCCCATCTATGGGGAATGAAGCATTCCCCCCATTTAATTCTGAAAAAAGATTTCTACAATAATCTTGGAAAGTATACTACCTTTAGCTCTTATGTACTGTATAAAGGGCCTACCTACCACAGTCTGCACCTTCTGGCCATGGTCACCTGCTTTCTTGCTCTCTCCTCTCTAGAACCACAGTAAGATCAAGGTACAGAAGCTGCAACTGAGGCTCCAGTCAATCCTGGGCCCTTTGCTGGATACTAATCTCAACAAGAAACTGAGAATATCAACTCCCGATGCCAGCCTGCATTATTACTATGCACTGTGAAGGAAGAGAATGAGAATTGGGTGGATCCAATGGAATTTTACACTGACAGAACATGGAAGAATTTGTACCTGGATCTCAACAACTCCACCATACTGGTACTAATCCAGCAGGCATTCAACATACAAAAGGCGTCCTTTAAGGTAACAGCTGCATCTGTACCTGTGGTGAAGGCTTCTATCTCTTCAATGGCTTTATCCTCCTGTTGTATGTCCCGTATGAAGTCTCCAACGGTCATTAGCATTGGCTTCACAGTAAACTGACAACGTTCCTTTCTGGAGGGCAACGTAAGGGTTATCACCGGCAACCCATGTTTATAATTCACACTGACTTCTAAGGAGGAGAGAAAGGCATTCAGATGTACCTACTAGATATAAACCAACCCGACTGGTCACACAACAGAGGTTGGAGCAAATTCATGAACCAAAGAGGCCTTCCTGGAAAATTTAGTTGAGAAGCCTCTGCCACTGTATGTGGACCATGATTGACAAGGCTTGATCTGAAAACCCAAATGGATTTAATTTTCTTCCAAGACAGGTCATGGAACACAAATCAACAAGCGGAGGTGTGTGTGAGAAGACATACACTTTCCACTGTATGCAGAATCCAAGATGCTGCTGATTTTTACACCAACTATTACTTGCTTCTGTCTGGGGTGCAAAGGCTCTCAGGATTCATAAATTTAGTAGTAGGACAGGCAGGATCTACCAGGTCTCATGACTACCTTACTTATTGCCACTTGCATAAGGATGTAAAGGTTATATATACTTTCATCCATTGCACACCATGCCTGGGGCAACTGACATTAAAATGAGTATTCAAGTCTCTCATGGCCTATGGAGATAGAATTAATATAGCATTCAGCAAGTGCTTAGAGCAGCCTTTCTCAATTTTTTTACTGTTGAGAAATCCCTGAAACATTCTTTAGGCTTTGAGAAACCCCAGAAGTGGTGTGATTGTGCAGAATATGGTTGGGATGCATAGCTGTGTACATGTCCACTTGGGGCCCCTCCCCACCCCTTCCAGGCCCTTAGGTGGCCATTTTGGAAGGGGGAGGATGGGTCAACATAACCATATATGGCTGTATCACAATAAATATTTAACAAATTGAAAAAGATATAAAAGTTAACTTCCACCTGTCTGGGAAACCCTTCCAAAGCTATCAAGAAACCCCAAGGTTTCACAAAACCCTGGTTAAGAAAACCTGGTTTACAGTGTAGAAAGCAGTGGAGAGCAAGATCTTGCCATACAATTTACAAGCCTCTTTTAAAAAGAAATTAGAGTCTCACACATAAGAACTTCAAAATAGATAACCAAATGCAAAAATGCTCAGTTGGAATTCATTCAGAAATTCAACTCCACCAGGTCTTAACAAGGATTTTGGATTTCTCACTTATTATAGGTGCTAATATCTTGCCCATTCCATTTATTACATATCTTAATTAGTTCAGTTATACATCTCTAATTTTGTCACTGGATATGCTTATGTCTCATCCCGCACTTCCCGAGAATGTTCATCCCGCTCTATATATTTATCAACAGTTGGGAGTAGTCCTCACCTATTGTGAATTGATTACTCTTGATTGAATCTTGTTTTAAATTGGCTTAAACTGGATATACCCCCTGCTACAAACACACCTGTTTTTGTATCCAATTAAGTGAGAGCAAATTTTGCTAGTCTCCAAGGGGTTACCGGACTCCTATGTATTTAGCCAGTAATGGATGAGAAAGCTTACCATCAGATGGCACTAGGGAGCTACAAAGCAACCTCCTGTGATGTCTTAGGTTTCCAAGTTTTCTCAGACACAGCATCTGCAAGAAAGATTGATTAGGCATCAGAGATTTCAGTCAAATACATTCCAGGTAAGGGTGGCCTCCAGTTCCCCATTTATCTCCCCAGAGCACATTTATATCAGTTAGCAGACCAGATATTATTGAAGATCCCATTTGAAATCCAAGACTGCCAAAATACTGAGCCACTGGCAATGTGCCAAGATGTCAATCATGCTGCTTGGTCAGCAATAATGCTACAAACTCCCAGAGACTAAGGGCTCTTGAGACACTTTAATCCATTATATTGTGAAGATATCAGAAAGAGACGATATAAAAGGAAGACGATCATGATGTGTTAAAAACAGTTTAAGCTGTTAGCAGGGATAAAAAGTCTACCAAGTCATGTGTTTCTCAAACAGCAGCACAAGAATTTATATTCAAGGCATGGATTGCTAAGGTTTAATTGCAAATGGTTGCCAGAAATAATACGTAAAGTCCCTCTCCAAAAGATCCCTGGAATCAAAGCAGGCTCAAATTTATGATGCTGTAAAAGACCATTTCTAGTTTATGGGAAGAAACTACCCATCTCAGAAGCCTCAAATCACCAGCAACAGACTGTTGAGTGTATGGAACAGATAATTCCATTTGCACATTTACAAATTACTTAAAACAAAACCTGCATTAAGGCTCAAGAGTGCTCATTCTCGTTACTGGGTTTGTTTATGAATGACAGAAATGTGGCTTCAACATGCACGTAGCAAAATTTTAAAACAAAACAGGTATCTTGTAGCTTCTAAAAGACAAGTTTTAATGCTAGGACAAGGCTTTGTGGAGACAGCTTATCAGATATGAGTCATAAGACATTGGTTTATTTTGTATGTAATAGATGTAACTGGGCTATTCCCCCTACCCCCAAATACCTCCAACTGACTGATGGTGAGGTAGACATGTGGGTTTACAATTGCATTCCTGCATTCTATCTGAAGCATATTTCAATCTCCCACTCCTCCCTTCCCCATAGACACCTACACATGTGGAAACAGCTTTTATAGGAACTCTTCCCTATGAGAAAAGCATAGGCTTCTCAGCTTGAACACTGCCTTTTATACTCAGGGTGCCCTTTTCTCTACTATCTTGTGAAACGACATTAGAAGAAAGTCATGTCAGTTTTACTCCTT
The DNA here is from genome assembly GCF_049243985.1 of Paroedura picta. Classification (NCBI taxonomy): domain Eukaryota; kingdom Metazoa; phylum Chordata; class Lepidosauria; order Squamata; family Gekkonidae; genus Paroedura; species Paroedura picta. The sequence goes on from NC_135378.1 coordinate 67,146,519, forward strand.
TACTTGTCTACCCTACTTGTGGGGCACTCCCTCCCCACCAGCTGCAAATGGCAGTTACATTTGGGGAAGTGTCTTCTCCCACACTAGATGGAAGTGGTACTTGTTAGGAGCAGCACAGCTTATCTTGTGAATGGAAGTAAGGTGCATTCATGGAAGTGCCCAATATTTCCCCAGGGGTAGTGGAAGTGCTCTGAAATGCATGTTTCTTACTCTTGTGCAGTCCCAGCAGTTTCAACAGCATCAGTCACCCATGCAGCACCACTAATCAAGAGCCAGCAGCTGCCTGCTAATCCTAGTTATCCTCCCCCTCTGTCTGCCACCAGCACCATCATTACTCATACCAGCAGCCTTGATATACTGCTGCAGTTCACACCAGTAGTCTCTGCATGATGCTATACATACACACATCCCACACTGCAGTGCGCAGCATCTTCCACACACGCACTCTGTCTCTGACACACACACAGAAGCCATTGTATATTCTGTGTCACAATGATAAGGTGACTAGATTTTAACATTGGTAAAGTGGGACACCATTGACCAGGGGGGTTCTTGATTAAAAATATGGTCTATATGGAGCAACAAAAAGTTTCATAGAACACAAAAACAGTATTTTAATATATATATATTTTAATTGCAACATAAGTACAATTTGCCAGGTACCCCTAGATGTCCCTCCAAAAGTGGGACAATCTGGTCACCTTACACAATGAGCTCACTGCCACAACATTTCTACACTGTTTTCTGATCTTCTGGAACTTGAGGGTGGCCTGGGGGGGTCCCCTATTTCAGGGGCAGTCAACCTGTGGTCCTCCAGATGTTCATGGACTACAATTACCATGAGCCCCTGCCAGCAAATGTTGGCAGCGGCTCATGGGAATTGTAGTCCACAAACATCTGGAGGACCACAGGTTGACTACCCTTGCCCTATTTGACAAGGAAGGCCCCAACCCAAAGCCCAGTGGAAGAGCTCCATCTAGCAAGCCTTGTGGAACTTTGCTGGTTCAGGCAGAACCCAGATGTGTTCTGAGAGCTCATTTCACCAGGTGGGGGCCAGGACGGAACAAGTCCCAGCCCTGTCTGAGGCCAGATGTACCTCTTTGGGGCTAGGAACTGCCCGCTGGTTGGGGGAGGTGTAGATAGAGAGGCCGTCTCTCAGATACTCAAGACCTGGACTGCAGATGGCCTTGTGGGTAAGAACCAGAACCTTAAACTTGATCTGGAATTCAACCAGGAGCCAGTGCAGTTGTCGAAGCACGGGTCAAATGTGTGCCCTCCAGGCTGTGCCCGTAAGGACACCAGCCCGCTGTATTCTGGACTCTTGCATGTTTATCCCCTAAAAAATCTTGAGGTGACATCCGAAGGGACTCAACTGATGGTCTCTGGTTAATGTAAAACAAAAGTAATTAAGAAACTGAAAACTACCACCCTGGTTATTCAGAATGATTTTGCTCAAAACAATGAAAGCTATTACTGCCTGCCATTATCAAAACAAAGCAAGCAAGCATCCTGCTGACAGAATGCTGCTTTTTAATGGCGGCCCATTTTTTCCTAAACGCAGTCAATATCTAATTATCTATAGCTCTGGCTATTGTACACTGCTGTCTGACTCTACTACAATTTTGTTACATTCGCTGCAAATTTTGTGACGTGAGTTTAAAGGGATAACCTTTTCCCAAGTAATCAGTTTAATATACTCGTTTCCTTTCTCTGCTTGCAAAATAAATCATACCCATCACCATATAAAGCATACTTGCTTGTTCATCATCTCAGACTCGATTTACAAAAAACTCCCAACAAAAACAGATGAATTGCAAAGCAATAAAAGGTTGCTGTGGATGCTAGAAACCAAGCCCAAACGAGTTGTTCTCTGCTGTGCAAGCAAGGGCTGCAGATTCATCAGACCATCCATCCAGTTAATGGGAAATGCTGTTTAGTATATAAGAGCCTGGCAGATAAACTAAGGCTGGGAAGGATTAGAAAGAATCAGTCAATCAACAGTAACAATACTTGATTAATATTAAATAATCTGGCTTTGTGCCAACAGAATGTTTGCCACACAATGCAACCTATTTATCATTTCCTATCCAGAATTTCAACTGGCTTGATTTTCCCGGCTAAATTTGCCACTGAACACTGGAATGAAATGAAATATGGAGAGTTTATCTGGAAGCAACTAATCCTAGCATATTTCTAAAGAAACGGCCGAAGAAATGGTACTTCAGAGGAGTTGCAAACCACTGGATGAACACAATGCACCTATTTATGAAAGCCGACTTTATTTCTCCAGGTTTCCACTGAAATTAGGACTACAATGCAGTTCTGCTATACAGACTGTGCAACCAGGACAATCCCTAAGCAACAGAATAAATGGATGTAAACATCAAAAATCAGAAACTAATGGGGGAACATTTTAAGCTTTCTGGACATGCTGTTGTAGGTCTAAAAATAATCAAAGGGAGAATCCATAAAAAAAGTAATGAATTAGAAATAGTCAAGAGATTATTTAATATCTCTCCTCCTGACTGAGCGATCAGGCTTTCCCTCACTTTAATAGCTAATAGCTCAACTAGACCTAGGTGATTCTTTATCATGTTTTTATATTGCCTTTTATTGTAACCCTTTACAAATGTTGGTTGCTTCCTTATTCTTCATATTGCACTTTCCTTGAGCAGACATCCTACTTGCAGACATTTATCCTTTGCATATCATTCTGTCCATCTTCTCACTGCCTGATCTGCATCCCGTGAGTGCCTGGGAAATCCGATTTCTCTCCCTGTTCGTTATCTGGAGCAGCCATATCCATTTCAGCCCCTCACCACAAGCTTCCCACCTGAATGACTGACAGCAGATTTAAATACTCCCCTCCCCTTCTGTGATTTTGACTGTAAGATGTCTCTGTAAAAAGAGGCAAACCTTATCCCTCTTTTTAGGTCAAATTCTTGAACAGAACAAAATGAAAAAAGAGCTGAACCCCTAATTATACTTCAAAGGGGTGTTTTGTGTTGCTCAGCTGTAATCAAGTAGCCTGGCTACTTCTATGGACCGGAATTAGACGTCTGAATAGCAATGGCTTGGGATATGACTAGATGTCAGGAGGGTGGGACCCTGTCAAAACTCCCATGAATTCTTGTAAAGATCTCCCCGGGGGGTGGACTCTATGGCAGAGGTAGTCAACCTGTGGTCCTCCAGATGTTCATGGACTACAATTCCCATAAGCCCCTGCCAGCATTTGCTCGCAGGGTCTCATGGGAATTGTAGACCATTGACATATGGAGGACCACAGGTTGACCACCCCTGCTCTATGGCATTATACTCTGCTGAGGTCCCTCCCATCCCAAACTCCACCCTCCCCAGGCCCCACATCTCCAGTTATTACCCAACCCAGACCTGGCAAACCAAATGGGAACATGTATGGCAGTTGTATGACAGTGGAGAACAGAAAGGGAAGTTGAAATGAAACAACCTAAAACAGAAAGGGAAGTTGGAATGAAGCAACCTCTGTTTTCAAAAATAATCTTTTTACAGAATACTCCAGAACAGTCAAAATATTACATTAAATATTTTAACTGCAATCCTACATTGTAGGCCAAGCCCACACAAATCTTCTGAGAAACTTGGAATGTGCCTTCTGAAGTTGCATAAAGTTTATTCAGTTTTAACTCAATATGCTTTTATGGCCATAGCAACCAATTAGTGCACTTTAAAAAAAGTAAACTTCTAAAGAATACATGGAATTTTTAAATGTATATTGGCCTTCTCCACCCCTTAGCAATTTCAATTACTCAATTTCAATCATTCCTCCTTGTCTATAAAAGATAAGTATCCTGAATGAGATGTTTCTCAGCTTTTGCCAACTTTCTCTAACAAAATGTCAGGACAATTCTTATACAGCAGAGGACAGGAATTATAAGTGCAGCATGGATGACATGCTTTCCCACCAACAAGCTTATTTCAAGTCAGTTTTTAGACCAGTATCAGTTAGCATCCCAGTTCAGCGAAATATAAACATCTTAGTTAACAATATAATATATATACTAATTTGTACAGTTTGAAGACTATTTAATAAAACAGTAATTGAAATAATTAAATTGGAATTGTAAAAAATTAAGACATTTAAAAAACAATTTTAAAGAAAGATTTAAAATCCAATTAGATCCAAAAATACAATCAGACAGTCTAAAATCTGTATAAATCTTAGGTTTCCCCCTCTATTTTGCATGTATAACTTTTGCTCATGGACATACTTGTGGACTACTGAACAAAAGCAAGCAAAGGTTTAGAAGGAAGAACAGGGATGGATGAGAGTTTGAGTGGAATTATGGTCCTTTCTCCCAGATGTGCAGTACCATTCCACTTTATAGGAATTTGGGATCACACGGGGCAACCATCACCATATCTAGTTTGGCTCTTAGTGCCAAGAATAATTAGACCACTAAAACTCAGAATATTACTGTGATACTGTTGTGTGTAGAATAGATGGAATTAATCATAGGATAGTTGCTCAATTAATTTCAGTGCCAATGATAATTCAGTAATTCCTTGAAGCAAGTGGTCAGTCTTTCCGTAATTTCATAGTATATGCTTTTTACAGACATTGTGTATAGTGAAGTTAATAAGCGAAAGAAGGCAAGGATAATTCCCACTCATTAGATAGTACAAGGTCACAGATTTCTGCCAGAATTCAATACTGCCTCTCATTTTAAATACTATGTTAGCTCCAGAGAAAGTACTGTTCTACAGGGCTCAAAGTGCATTGGCCAGACTCAGAAACAATTGCACATGAAGACTGGGATGCACGCTTCCATTTGCATTGCATATGTGACCCTTGAACCAGGAAGGGAAACCTGCTTGGTTGGTGGTAGCAGTTCTTTATCCATGTGGATTCCCTATGGGAGTCCATTATTTGCAGCCACACTGATCTTAATCTGCAAAAGGAAGCGTCCCAATATTGACTTCATCCACCAGTTAAATGGCCAGAGAATTTATAGCATCTTGGCTCAATAATGCCTTGGGTATTAGAGAACATCTCCACTTAGTACTCAACTACTAATACAATTACCTGATAGTTGTAGTCCATTCTTTGACCATGGTAGTCAGGCTAGCTGCATGAAAAATATTAAATTCAAATAGCAATGGAGTCAGCTATCTGAATATTCTGTTCTAGTTTAACATACTGACTCATGCAAAACTCTAGCAGCATATAATATGAATCACAGGTTGAACTGCTGTTCAGATAAATTACTGTGTTAGCAACGGAGCTAACCACAAGTGCAGGGAAACGGAATTAATGTCTCATTGTAAAAAATGCAGTTCATGCAGTGATGACCCAAGAGCTGAAGACTGATTTGTAAGAAACCACTACCGATTCTGGTTTGAGGGGAAGGGCAAGCAGAATGTTTTCATAAAATGAAGGAAGAAGGTGATGGAGACAAGTTTTGTTAAGCTAGATTTCCTGAGTTTGCAGAATTACAACCTTGGGATGACTATTCCAGATTTATGATACATTGCTACTGAAGTTGTTGCAATTCAGAAGTCAGCCATCCAAGACCAGCTATACGGGCTTATAATTCAAATCCTCTCTATAAGAAAAAACTATACACTAATATATCATAATATTATTTATCGACTAGATTTTCACCATACCTTTCTATGGCATATTCAGAGTGCCTTGCAGCATTAAAACCATGTGTTTTATTACAAAAATCCACATAAAAATTATCCAGCTACTATTTGCCACTAACGAAACCCTGTCTTTTACACTTGGCATTGATTCAATCACCATGAAGTGTGACTTTTTATAGTACAATTCTGCCACTGAGTCCTAATCTTTGGGGATTAATTATCTTAGAACAAATACTACTGAATATAAAACTAAAAGGGTGTTCCAGAAACATGTCATCCCAAGAAAAGTATGTAAACAATATTCAGCTAAAATGACTAGACCATTTTCTCCTCTTGCACCTGCCCAGGATAGAGGATCTGATTTTTATCCCCCCCATTAACCCTAGTTTCTTCCGCATGGACACTTACATTTGATTTATCAAAGAAAATGCTTCAGGATACCGTGCTGGACTGGAGAGGAGGGGCTTAAGATCCTATCCCACACATACACCATTTTCAGAAGCAGAAATTACCATGGAGTGTCATTTGCTTGGTTTGAGAAAACATACCTGTAGCCATGTCAGTATGCATGCCAGCTCCCCAACAGAGGCAAACAGCAGCTATCTAGAGTTGTCTCAGGATAAGAAAATAGTGTGTGCATGTGTGTGTGGGTGCATGTCTGTCCTCATGTCAGTGCTCTGGGTCCCCAACCATCAAGAACAACCTTTCAAGGAGATCAGTGGGCGGCAGTGGGAGGGAACAGGAAGGAAGTCCTGTTCTGCTGATGGAGAATTGAGTCTGCATTCAATTCCTTGACTGACACTGTCACATTTCTTGTTCTGTGACCCCAGATTCCATGTTACCACTTTTTCTACTTCATGAGTAGCTTCACCTTGAGAACGTAATGCATGCCTCCATCACAGGCCTCTATGTTATTTCTTCCCCTCTTTGAGGACTATAGTTTATTACTGCTCATCTTATGATACTCATCCACCAGACCAGCTCACTGTATAGATTTTGCTTTTTTGCAAACACAGCCTTCTCCACGCTCAAATCCTAAAATCTACAGGTATTTCACAACCCAGAGCTGGCAACCCTATAAATTAACCAAAAGACTTCCTTACTCTCCCCCCTCCCATGGGAACTTAAGTGAATTTTTCTTAAACCTGCAGAGAAAAGGGACAAAGAAAGGAGTAGCAGGTTCCCCTCCCCAGATGGAATTCTAGAAGGTTTGGGGAGTAGAGTGTTTCTAAATACGACTCCCCCCCCCCCCCCACAATGGCTGCACAGCCTTCTAGCTTGTTCCACATATCTGATGTCATCTAAGGTTATGAGCTAGCTTACTGATTCCAAGAGTATTATCTCTTTTGGTAGGTTTTGATGCAATGCAGTACTGTAGCACAATTTCAAGTTGTACCAAGGAACAGTTCCAAATTGTCAGGACCTCTGTATATGATGTCTTCGGTGAAAAGGAATATAAAGCTTTTAGAATCAATGACTGTAAAAGTAATTGTAAGAGATGTTGTTAAATATATACATAGGAAATGATCACTATTACCAAAAATGCAAGAATAAAGAAAAAACAAATGTGAAATCTCAGTGCACTGGACAATAAGTTTAACTTAAAAGATAGCTTGGAACAACGGATTTAGCTTACATTTTTAAAAATGTTTTCAGTCCTTACACCATTACAAAGGAACTTAACACTAATGGTAAAACAAATAAACCAAACAACAAGTCCCAAGGATTTGCCACATCCCTACATGCCATATTCTCCTTGTAGCAAATATGTGGATACACGTGAACTCTCAGCTACTCTGGCCTATCCTATTAATTTTAATTATACTACATATTTTGAGTGGCCTGGAAGAATGGCTGACATTAAACCTTATCATTTCCAGCAATAAGCCTTGGTCGTTATCTGTGCATGATGTCACAATGTTGCATGCACTGCCATAAATTCACTGCTGGTGTATCAAGCTGTCAGAAAGAACCTGCAACTGAAACAACGAGGCAAGAAGAAGAAGCAGTAAGGTATCAGGTGTCACTCTCCTCTTCCTTCAAATCTGCACTCAAAATGTATGACTTCCATGATGACTTTGGGTGGCACCAGGGTAGGATGAGATATAATGATAAAAAATAATGGGATGAAGAAAAAGCTCTGAAGCCAGCTCTGAGTCCAAAATATAGGAAGGTTATAACTGAGTTTGTAAAGCCTTTTGGTCTGCACTGGAGAGGAGACAAGGCAACTACAATAATAAATAATGGTCCAAGAGCCAATGGGAATGGAAGACACTTCACAATTACTAGTAAATATGGTCCAATACACTGTGTGTGGGCGCACATGGCTAGTTTTGTTAGGTCTGGCCATTAACGGGAATCTCATCTGTACCAACAAAAGTATCAGAATATATTTCATGCAAGCAGCTTATATTTGGATTGGTGCTAACAACAGAAAAAAAAGCAGAAAACAGAAAATACTTGATGAATCCACTGGTAAAAATGTTTAGTACTTTACTGAATAACACCCTGATATTGTTACTATCAAATTCTTAGAAATCTAAAGGTATTATTATTAGTTGGACTTATTGCCCGCCACTCCTGGTGAACCAGCTTGTGGTGGATAACAAGTAGGTTCCAATACAACTCCCCCCCCCCCGATAAAATCTCATTAAAAACCGATTAAAACACAGTAATACAATAATTAGCAACATGGCGGTAAAACAACCCCATCCTAACCTAAACGGTGCACCCACCAAGGGGGGACGGTAGTACAGTAACTGGTCACCACCAGAGATGTCAAGAAATTGGAGGAGGGTGTCTTTCTTCCGTTTGTTAGCAGTAAAACAAATGGGCAGTTACGCTGTTCTATCTAGCATGATGACTCTCTTCTCAGATCCATTGTTTTGCTACTTTTGCTACTTAATAAACCCAGCATTATTTTCTTGGGAAATTCGACTAAAAATAGGTGTGTATCCATGCAGGTCCTCTGTGATTTGTCCATTACAAAATAAGTAGATAAATAAATAACATAAACTATTAAACAGTTTAAATTTGACCTTGAAGTTTCTTAGCCACTGCACTCTAACACATTATAACAAGTATACAAGAAACATTAATATAAGGATATAAATGTGGAATATTCTCTGTAGGTTTTGCAAGAACAATGATTGTATCAAAGAAGAACAGAAAGCAATAGAGTGAGGTTCTGCATAGAAAAATGAAAAATAAAATCAGGCAAGTGAAAGAAGTAACTCTGCATTAGTTCCTTCAGTTTAAGTGACAGCCAAAGCAAAAGGGAACAGAGCTTTTTAATATATTCTTCTACAGAAGCAGTTTTGCCTGTCAGTGTGCGCAATCAAGCATTCACACAGTTCAGTGCTTTAGAAGGGACTTCATCTACCTTCCCTATGATAAATTGTCTGTCTCCGCATTCTGCAATGCCCCTTAATAAGCCACTGCAAGAGTCCAGTTTTACATACAATTCTGTGGCATTAAAAAAGCCAGTTTCAAAAGCAATGTGATGAAGTGCATCTTATTACTGTAAAAATTCTGCACCGATTACAATGTGCGCGCGCCAAAGTTCTCTTGGCAGACTAAATGGTCAGCAGCAAGCACAAAACTGTGTTGCACATTCCCATTCACTTCTGTCAAATGCAATGTTTAGGAGCTCATTTTGCTGTCGGTGTTTTCCTGTGTGGAAAAAAAAGTCAGTCTTTTGGTTGCATTTTTCAAGTAAATTGAAAATGGAAACCAGCAACAAACTCAAAGCTTATATTCTCTCAAGGGTGAACAACCTCTTCCATACTGATACCATAAAATCCCAATTAAAACTTGCAAATGAAACAGTTTACACCAATGTGCATTGATTTCTTGACTACAAAGGGCTTCTTCTAGCCTCTCTATGTAATATTCTTCGGGGATTTATATCTTGAAAAGCAGTATCTTACTTGCTAAATTGGTGTATGTTAAAAACACTTGGGTGTCCACAAGGAATCTCGTACCTGTGAGTGATAAGCAAGGGGCAGTGGATGCAATTCTCACACACTTACATGAAAATACAGGTTACAGAAATAGTAATGATGCTGTAGCATGTGAATTTGGCCCTGCCCGTGCATCTTCTGCATCTTCTTCAGGCAATAACCCACCTAGATGCTGCATTTTCCAGGACGTTGTTTCCCTGAATACTTAGGGCCTCCCTCTGATTAAGTGGTTCCCCCCCCCCCGGTATTATTGTATAGTTACTAAATAAATAAAAACATAGAAAGGGATGTGGACAGTGTTCACTCATCCAGGATATAATTTGTGGAGTGACATTTTACAGAAGTGAAACTGGATGCCTGAACTGCTGGCAAAGGCACTTTTTTCACCCTCAAGAAGAACCATTTGTACCGGTGAATGTCACTGGATTGTGACTCTAGAATGCCACAGGCAACTATTGCATAGTATCAGTTGAATCGCTCCTTCCAGTGCCTCGAGTTCTTCCCCCCTTATGTACGCCATTTATTGTCATTTTCACATGGTAAAGACTAGACGGGGTGCTGTCTAGTCCACCATTGTTCACAGTTAAATAAAACCTCCAAAGAGGCAACAAACCTCTGAATATCAGTGCTGGGAGATAGCACTAGGAAAGGTCTCAACTATGGTTTCCAACCAACAGATTATTGCTGGAGATCTCCTGCTATTACAACTGACTTCCAAGCAGGTACATACATCACTAGTTTGGTTCCCAGAGGACAGTGCTTGGTGATGTGGGGGGCTCCAAACCCCATAGTTATCTCAGAGCCCACCTCACTGCCTGAGGTCCTGACACCTTCCTCATGGGTGGTGGCAGAGGGCCCAGCCACAATGGACTGTGAGTCCCTTGCCACTACTTCACGGCACCATGGTGTGCCTGACTGTTGTGGGTATTCAGCCTGGCCAGCATGGATGTTGCCCAAGTGAGTCCTTGGAAGCAGCTTCTCGACAGTGCTACCTTTCTGCCCCAGGCTGGTGAGGCATAGAAGCTGACACCATCCCCTCCTTTGACCCTAGCATACTTATGTAAAAGCTGTGCTTTGACAAGGTTGGCTGGTTGGTGAGCAGAGTGGAAGGTCCTTGGGTAGGAGCCAGTAAGAGCCAGCACTGTTGTGTGCCCCACACTGGGCACACTGGACCCAATGAACGCTTCATCGCAGTAGGTTCCACAGACCATGTGTGTGTGTGTGGGGGGGGGTATGAGCACAGTGCTGGCAGGCTTGGCGCTCCACATAGGGAAAGCCATTGATGGATGGTGCACCTTAGGAAGGGAGGATCATGGTGTCTGGGTGGGTGCTATGTGCTGCAGTCCTCTGCCCACAGGGATGAGTGCCATCATCCTCCATCTGCAGGGACACACACTGGTTGTGTAGGTGGAGAGTGCCCAGGGCTCCTGGCAGGCCCCCTGTATGCAGCAGATCCCGCCACTGGCGGGCAGGATACTCTCTCTCCTGAACCCCCAGTGTGGCACCTAGGATATATGCCCTGGATGCCACCCCTGGATACAACTCTACTTCCAAGTGACAGAGATCAGTTCACCTGGATAAAATGGCTGCTTTGGAAAATGGGCTCTATGGCATCATATCCTATTTAAGTCCCTCCCCTCCCCAAACCCAACCCTCAGGCTCCACCCCCAAAGTCTCCAAATATTTTCAAACCTAAAGTTGGCTACCCTAGCCTTGGCCTTGTTCTGTTTGTTGTCCCTCTTCCACGGCAATTGCTTGGCTGTTGTGTCCAACAGGATAATGCTGAACTAGATGGATCCCTAGTCTGATTCAGCGGGGTTCTTCTTCTACACTTAAGTTTGTAACTGCAAAGAATGAAACATAGAATCCGGCCAATAGTTAGCTGGTTTCGTAATACTAAGTAGCCCTATACCTTCATAACATGGAGTTGGGAGAAGTGGACGAAATTAGCAGAGTCATTCATATGGATTCAGATGAACTTGAATAAGCCCACACAGATGTATAAAAAGGTATTTTTCCTTTGGTGACATCCATTTTATTAAGACTCCCATTTAGCATAAACCGAAGAACTGATGTCCCTAATTTACCATTAAGAAAGCCTGTTACATTTTGAATAACTGAATTAAACAAAAAGCTTGAAAGGTACAGATTCAGTTTCCCAAATGAATATAAAGGACATTAAAAGGACCTTTCATAATTGAAGATTTCTGTTTAACAGCAAGCCATTTTAAAATTTCCCAAATGATACTTCCTGGCAAGTGAGCAAATGCTATTTTTATTTTTTCTGGAAATTAATGAAAAGAAACCTACTATTATGCATAAGGGAAATTGTAGACGACAAGCATGTCTAAACAAATAACTATTAAAATCCAGAATACAAAATGAGATAAATATTGTACTGATCTGCAGGAAATGGAGCTAGAGAGAGATTTATAATATATTGCCGTTTCCAAGGGTGTACTGCAATACTTCTTCCAACAGTACTGCAATTAATGGCACAGTGTTAATATTTGGCAAGAACTAAGATTCGAAGACAAATATGATGGCCATGAACAATGGATTTATAAAACCAGCTTGTTTCAAAATAAGCACTGCCTGAAAGGAGTCTAGCACATCAAACCCTAGCAGGAATACTTACCAGAAATGTAGGAATTAACATATCTGCAATAGAAATATTGTTCATGACTTGCTGTTGCTTTGGTGTGAGCCTTCAGACATGACCACAGGATAATGAAAACAGCTCAACAATAAGTGACATCTTAATGTTTGTGAAATGCAGTTCCATGTTTGGGAAATGCAGTTCCATTTGACCTATCTGGCCTTCTCTTTATAAGACAGATTTTTTTACTCGCTTTTCAGTTACTGGAAATCAATATGCTGTCCAGTTTAATAAAGCCATCAGAACATTATATGAAAACATAAAGGTTCCATAGCAGTGCTATTGCGGAGACAGTTTTACTATCCAATTCTTCAACTTCTTCAATATGCACACACAAAAGATTAAAAACAGGACTCAAGAAACGTAATAATTGTGTCTAGATATCCCCCCGATGCATCAGTTTTTCTTACATTATTTCCTTTTTTAAAAAAGCCATGTATACTCAATGACATGACCTATCACTATATTTACATTTATATATTTTTCTCATAAAATATAAAGTGGTTGTCAATGCAACGGAAAAATTTCTCCTTTTAACTGCAGAATACAAGACTGTTTATGCACTGGGAACTTCACTGCCCCACCCCCCTGTCAGGAGCACAGATCGGGGGTGGATGAGGTGCACCAGGCCAACTGCTCCCCCATGTGGGTGCAGGAAGAGGTGGGGCAACCTGCCATGCCTAAAACTCCAGTTTGCAGCCTGGCATGAAACCCCCTGGCCACGGGGTGGAGACCGTGCTGGTCGCCCTCATGGATGATATCCGGCGCCAGCTGGATCGGGGCGGCTCCGCCATTCTCGTGCTTCTAGACCTGTCAGCCGCATTTGATGTGGTCGACCACGAGTTATTGGTACACCGCCTCGCCGGAGCTGGAATAAGGGGGACTGCGCTTCAATGGCTGGTCTCCTTCCTCCAGAACCGGACGCAGAGGGTTGCGATGGGGGAGAGTTTGTCGAGCCCTTGTGAGCTCCCTTGTGGGGTTCCGCAGGGGGCGATACTCTCTCCCACACTTTTTAACATCTATATGCGCCCTCTAGCCCAGCTGGTCCGGGGCTATGGGCTGGGTTGCCACCAATATGCGGATGACACCCAGCTCTACTTCCTAATGGACGGCCGGCCGGACTCCACCCCGGATACATTTGCCAGCTGTTTGGAAGCGGTAGCTGGATGGCTCAGGCAGAGTCGCCTGAAACTCAACCCCTCCAAGACGGAGGTCCTGTGGCTGGGCAGAAGAGGGCAGGACCAGGAAGCGCGCCTCCCATGCCTGAACGGGGTGCAATTAACACCTGCACCAGTTGCCAGGAATTTGGGAGTGACATTTGATGCCTCCCTCTCTATGGAGGCTCAGGTCACCAATGTAGCTCGGACAGCATTTTTCCATCTTCGCCAAGCCCGGCTACTAGCGCCCTACCTGTCCTCGGAACACCTGGCCACAGTGATCCATGCAACGGTCACTTCCAGATTAGACTTCTGTAACTCGCTCTACGCAGGCCTTCCCTTGTCTTTGACTCGGAAGTTACAGCTGGTCCAAAATGCGGCTGCCAGGGTCCTCACTAGAACACCTTTGAGGGCCCACATTCAGCCGGTGCTTCGTCATCTGCACTGGTTGCCAGTCTGTTTCCGAATCAGATTCAAGGTATTGGTATTGACCTTTAAGGCTATACGCGGTCTGGGTCCCATCTACCTGCGGGACCGCTTGGTTGCTTATGCCCCCCGCAGGGCACTCCGCTCTGCGGGTATGAATTTACTGGTTGTCCCGGGCCCACGGGATGTGCGCCTGGCCTCGACCCGGGCCAGGGCCTTTTCAGTCCTGGCCCCAACCTGGTGGAACGAGCTCCCAGAAGAGCTAAGGGCCCTGCAGGATCTACCAGTTTTCCGCAGGGCCTGTAAGACGGAGCTCTTCCGCCAGGCATATGGTTGAGGCCAGGGCAGCTCTCCCACTAACCCATCAGAGGATCCCCTCCAATATTGAGATCTCTAACACCGAGATCATGGTCAGATCTATTGTATTGGTGCCACCCTCTTCTGAACATTATTCTCTCCACCAGGCTGAACTAAGATCAGAATTGTGACCACCGCCGCTATATGTTATGTGATATGTTATATGTAACTTTTAATTGGGGTTTTTATGGGGATTTTATTGTGTTTTAACTATTTATGTTGTAAACCGCCCTGAGACCTATTGGGAGAAGGGCGGTCTAGAAATTAAATAATAATAATAATAATAATAATAATAATAAATTTTTAAGGCTTGTCAATACAGATCAATTTTTTAAAATGCAATTACAATTGCATTCAGACATCACGATAAGTCATGATTTACAAACAGGTATGATCAGACTTCAGCTGGTTGTGACATCTGATTTGTTGGCTGGTACCATATTTGCTTTTCTGAATCAGTTGTGCAGCTGATTTACTAACCATGGGTTGCACTAAATGAAATATTTGTTATATATTGTTGGATTCACAAACCAGCTTGGTGCAGACTGTTGTCTTCCGTGATCACCACGGTATTTTCCTTATTGGGAGGTAAAAGGAACAACCTAGGGATGCCCTTATGTATGAGGGCTAGAGCAGCTTCTTTTCAATCTTGTTTATAATATAAATGGCTAGAATGCCTCTCCTGCTCTCTATTCTGATTTTAAATGAGATAGTAACATATAAAAAACAAGGGATCCTCAAAAGCTAACAATAATAAAAATATTCTTCAAGTTTTATGGGCGTACTAATTATTGCTAACACAATCATCAACTTCCTCCTACTTCAGTTCAAATCTGGAAGGCAAGGAACTCAAAAGTTATGGTCTGGATTTGAACATCTATTCTTATTTACGCAGCAAAGAATCCGATTACTATACTAAATATCGTAGCGGGAAAAACACTGATGGCTGTAAAGGCCTTTAACGGGGAAACAGTATCCCCCCAAAATTACTCTCTTCGTGGCCTCACTGGAAGCAGTGATGGCTGCTAGGACAGATGCTTTTAAAAAGGTGATTAGACAAATGGCTATTAGCTATGATGCATATCCAAGTCAGTCAATCTCTAAATACCAGCATCAGGAGGCAACATCCAGGGACTGCTTAGCCTCTTTTGGGCCCCCAGGTTGATTAATACGTGACACGGGGTGCCTAGCACTTATGCACTCCCTTCCATTAACGGCTTTAGATTTTAAAGTTACATTTTTAGCAATTTGGCTTTAAAGTTTTAATAAGCCATAACCTAAACACAATAGGCGCAATAGGTGCAAACTTAAATGGACTCCGGGGAATGGTAGAGGACAGGAAGGTCTGAAGAATCATTGTCCATGGGGTCGTGATGGGTCGGATACGACTTCGCACCTAACAACAACAACAACCTAAACACATATCTGGCATCTTTATTTGGGATATGTAGTAACAAATCAAACTGAAAACCATGTTTCCATTCTCTTTGGTGCCAAGTCCTGTGTATGTAAGATAACTGATGTAGCTCTGCGTGAACAAAAATTTCTCTGCTTCGTAACTTTAAATCAATTTGAAAAATGGAAAATATTGCTATCATTGTATATGTCACCAGGAATCGTAGTTTATTGCACCGACTGTAATTTACAACTGTTCTGCTGTCCTTTAAGAAGGATAGGAGAAAAGGACATCAATGACTGAACTTTAATTCTAGAAGAGCCTGTACTCATTTTATCACTTTGATTGCACAAAGCACTTTCCCGATTGCCCTACCTCTTTACAGTAGGAAGATATCTACTGTACAGATGTAAAGCTAGTGTGACAGTGACAAAACAGCTGATTTTTAGGTAGGCAAGATGGAGTACAGAATCACTGGTGACTATTATAGTCAGAAGGCAAACCTTAAAATTCATAATCTACCAACACTTAAAAGAGAAGCTGGTCATAAGGGTGATAGCAACAGTAATCAAAAGTCACCAGTATTCTTAAGTGAACAGCAGAAGATGTACATTACATGGTCCTTCAGTGTTCACACATTTATGTACTTATTATGAATTATAGACACAAATGCCTTTTCAAACGTCTTTTGTAATTCATTTTAGCAGCCAGTTGCTAACAGACATTTTATTTATTTTTCAATTTATACCCTGCCCCTCCCAGCATGCTGAATTGCTATCATTTTGGGTCATTTCAGACATAACCGTTTTAGTGAAAATTTACCTTTCCACAGACAAAGCTGCTTGCCCTCCCTTGAGAAAGCAGGACTGAGCTGTTTTTGATGTAAACTACTTTCTTTTGTTTTTACCTCTTGTTTGCACTTTTGAATTGCTGTGGTTTGCTGTTAAAAATACACGTAGCACTTCCCAGTCTGCCTTAGAGATTTACCCTTTATAGAAGTTGTATAGGCAGCTGAACCCCTAATAATGGTTTCTCTAGCTGTTAACACAAGTTCTCCCAAGGAAAAATTCAAGATGAAATATGGGTAATGATTATGCACAATGGTTCCTCAAGCAGAAACAGCAAAAATAGAGCTTGTCCCCAGTAAATGGGAACCCTTGGCACTGATATAATGGCAGGATCAGAGAAAGAATGGGCAAATTACATACATTAGCTCACAGGATTTTAAGGCTATGATAGTCTTCATATATTCTACATATTTGCTAATGTTTCTCACACTCTCAAAATGCATTCATTTTCATCACAACACAAGTGTAATTAAGATAAACTATTATTCTTTCACAGGAAGAATTATATAGCACTTCCATGGATCGAAATCAAATATTTTCCCAGTGGGAAAGGGAAAAAATAATGTATAAAGTGATCTAGTGCTTATTTCTCGTTCAATTACTTTCATCTTATAAGCAATTCAAAAGAAAGAAATTTCATGCATATTACGAGTTCACATGGGAATTCTTCCCACTGCAGTCTGAATTTCACTTTATCAGAGATCATGCAAGATCATCAATCTTGTTATCACATACTACTTTAATCAAACCGTAAGCTGTAGTAGAAGGGAAAGAAGCTGTAGTATAGATCAGACATTCATTAAAAAACAAAAAAAAGGATCAAATTAATTAAATATAGTATGGGACAAATACTTATTAATAACTATTATTTAAGTAGGCATTTATTAAGAGACAGCCTTAAAAGATTTTGGAGCTCTTTGGACACATGTATTACAATAGCACCAGTTTCCAAATATGAAGATCTTGCTAGCAGCTGCCGCCAAGAACATCTGAGCTAAATGTGTTCCTTCCCTTTGTGAGTATTTAAAGCCTGGTCAAGGCCTAGGGGTTCTTAGATCACAGCCTGGGGTCTGTGTTGGGAAGCTTCTTCAATCAAGAAAATGACAGTATAGTACAATTCCTAAAAACCCTGCCCCCAACATTTCAAGCAACTGGCATCAAATTGGACATTAATGACTGACGATGAAACCAGGGGGTAAGATTACCTAAAGGCTCCAGGATAGATCTAGTATTTACCCTGAGTTAGAAGGTGGAGGGAGACCCATTCTCATAACCCATGGCTAACCCTGGCCTCAACCAAATGCCTGGTGGAAGAGCTCCGCCTTGCAGACCCTGTGGAACCCTGAGAGCTCCGACAGGGCCCGCAACTCTTCTGGAAGCTAATTCCACCAGGTAGAGGCCAGGACCAAGAAAGCCCTGGCCTTGGTCGAGGCCAGGCGCATCTCCCGGGGCCACGGGACCATCAGCAGAAGAGCGAAGAGCCCTGCGGGGGGCATATGGAGATTAGCGGTCCCACAGGTAGGTAGGACCCAAGCTGTGTGTAGGCTTAAAGTTCAAGACCAATCCCTTGAACTTGATCCAGAAACAGATTGGCAACTAATACAGCTGCCTCAGCAACGGCTGGAGATGGGCCCTTCAAGATGACTTAGTGAGGATCCGCGCAGCCACATTCTGTACCAACTGTAATTTCTGGGTCAGAGACAAGGGTGGGCCCATGTAGAGCGAGTCAAAGAAGTCTAATCTGGAAGTAAGCATTGCATGGATTGCTGTGGCCAGGTGTTCTGAGGACACGTAGGGTACTAATAGCCATGCCTGGTACAGATTGAAAAATGTCGTCTGGGCTTCCTTTGTGACCTGAGCCTCCATAGAAAATGAGGCATCAAAGATCACCCCCAAATTCCAGGCCAAGGGTGCAGATGTCAGTTGCACACCGTCCAAGCATGGGAATCATGCTTCCTGTGGACACCTGAGGCAGGGACTGTAGAAATTCCTGTGCGGACACATCCCTTGGGAACTAATTACTGCTTAACTGAGAATAGCTGTAGTGATCTTTTGGGACACTAAATATACTGTTGCTTGCGGAAATAGCACAGTATCTTCGAGTGAACAGTTTTTCTCTTTCACTGGAGTAGTACTGTGATTATACAAGGGGGGAGAGTTCTGCTCTGCCAGCTATTGTTGGCTCAAACACAATGTTTCTATGTTCCAAACAGATCATTTCTTTATCCCCAATCGGGACCCACGTGAGCAATATGATTCCTATTACCAAAGCTAGACGCAAATATTCCTTCACCCAACAATAAGAGAGGAAGGAACTGGCCTTCTTGGAACAAGGTTACTTCCTTACTGTGCCCAAATCTCACATACCCTTTCATACTCTTTAAGCTGCAACAGTGAGTGCTTCTTACCACTTAAAACAGGAGAGAAAGTCCATTGTGCCAACTGGCCTCAGTCAAATGGCCCCACTGAGTGTTCTTGTTCTTGTGCTGTGTGAAAGAAGTCTGTGCCAGAACCACAATCAGTCAACACTTTCAGCTCCTTCAAAACCAATGTGATTTTAAAAAACAAACCAACCAAAAACCTCCCCACCAAATCAATTACTCAGGTATAATTGGTGAAATAAATCATATATATTTTATGATACATGGAATGTTTAGGCATTATAAAGTTAGAATGCTAAAAACCTACATGTTTTGGCTATACAGCTGCTTTTGCACCTGTGCAATGTTATGTACTTTTACAGAAAGGTATTTTAATTCATCTAAATTGATGAAGCACTTCTCTTGATGTCAAAATGCAACCAACTCTGTGAAACAGATTTTCAATGCACTTGTAAAAGAGCAAAATATAGCCTCGTTTCATCAATAACTTGATTGATCAAGATCAATCTTAGTCAACATATGCTAACAACAAGTAGGAGAAAATTCATCCTAACTTCTCTTTTCTTTGGGGCATAATACTTTCCTAGCTTCAGTATGTTGAGAAGTTTCTTTTCTTGACCAGAACTCTTGCATCTTCTGACACAAAATATTTACATTTTATGTATCCTTTGCTGACTAGAATACTGCCATATTTGAAAGTCAACAGTTATCATTCTTAAAAAGCGAACAGGGTTTAAGTTAATTATTTTATTGCATTATTTTTCTTGCAAAGGAACTTCAAGAACAGACAAGAAAGGAAAATTGCTGAGTTGTAAATTGTTATAACACTCAGCACAATGGAATCTCTAGGACTTAACAGGGATATTGGTTTCTTATCTCACTACATATGCTAACCTCATTCAGCCCTTACATCTGTATTCTTCCCAATTCCTCAGAAGGGCTATACATCCTGTTTATTTTATTTCTTATTTGGAATCCTAGATTGTGATAGTGTAATGTAATGGATAGGAAAATGTAATCTAATTTGGAATGATAGACTGGAATATTTTTCTCTGATCTGAGGACATGTAAGATACTCTACATAGCCAGTCATCTCACTTCAAAGAAGAGGATGCTATAAGGTCACCTCTACACAGATGGAGCATGACGGCAGGGTTTCAGTTAACTATTCTCAGCATTCTATAATTAAGAAGAGTACATCTGCCCAGCAGTCTCCAATTTTGATGTATTTATTTCCTTACATTTTCATTATGTTTTATGCCAATTTACTGCTTGCCCTCTACACATATGTATGGACTGGTAACTTCCATTTCATTGTATCTGAAGAAGTATGAGTTCACAAAGAAAAACCCTCACCTGATGCAAGCTAAATATAATTAATAAGAGTGGAATATTGAAAGCAGCTATAAGAAAACAGATGAAGAAGGAATCATCCTGCTTTATCCTAAGAGATTGAAGAATCCTGAATGGAAAGAGGGGCTGGGTTTCCAAATCATCCCCCACTCAGAGTTTCCTTACAGCTCTCCAGTTGGACATACATACATTATCTATTTTCTCTTACATGACTTTTCCTGCTCTTCACCCCTTCCTAAAAAACAGGCGGTTGAGCTTGGTTCCCTTCTCTCCATTTTATGTTCACAACAACAATCCAGTTTGGCAGAGAGAGGGTGACTGGCCCAATAAGCTTCATGTTCAAGTAGGGATTTGAACCTAGAATCCCCGCTCATAGCCAGACAGTAACTACTGTACCATACTGTCTTAATCAACCAATGAACATCATATCCAATTTTATTATCATTATTATTTGATTTATTACCTGCCACTCTTGGCACGCCAGATTGTGGCAGGTTACAGGCTCTCTCCTGCCTTTATCTTCGTGAAGGAGCATAAGCTGAGAGACCATTACTAGCCCAAGGTCACCCTGTAAGCTCCCTGTCAAAGTGTGAATTACCTTTGGACTCAAAAATGCTGTTTGAGATACTGTTTTATTCCCTCAGAATAATGTGCATTTGTGAAAACAATCTCCAACAAGATATGCTAGTGCATATCTTAGACATAGACAAAGTATTTTCAATTATACGTTTATTGTATAAAGATGAATAATTTTGGCAAGAATTGGTATAATGTAATTATGCTGCTACATAGTTTAATGACATCCAAATGTGCTGTCAAATAACACCATTTCTTTTCTTGATTACAAAATTCGTTTTCTAATTTCAACCCCTTCCCTCTTTCAAAGAAGAATAAGATACACACATATCAGGTATATTTACATTTTGCATAAACATTAAAGCAATAAAATAAGTTTGTTTCATAGAAATGTATGGCATATATTTCAATCCCCCATTTACACAGTTTTTTCTCCCTGGAAAAAGAGTTTCTTGCCCCCCAAGACTTCACAGTGTTATGTGCTCCCCATTTCTTGGAATGGGAAGAAATTCCAGTAACTACACTACCTGGATGGCATCCATTGGAAGTAAAAAGGCCCAGGTCATGTAAAAATACACAAAATACAGATGGAGGTCTGCAAATTTATTATATCACAATGGAGGGGGGATCTTATTCTCCCACAGCGATTCAGGCAACTCACAGAAAATCTGTCAGAACTTCTCTTCCCTATTCAGAAATCCAAATGTCCCCCCCCCCCCACACACAATCTCCTCCTTCAGCTGGTAGCTGTGTGTGTTAGGTGCTGTCAAGACACTGGACTCAAGGTGAGCCTATGAATCAATGACCTCCAAAATGTCCTATCATAAACAGCCTTGCTCAGATCTTTCAAACGGAGGGCTGTAGCTTCCTTTATTGAGTCTATCTATCTCATGTTGGGTCTTTCTCTTTTCCTGCTACCTTCAACTGTTCCTAGCATAATTGCCTTTCCCAGCAACTCTTGTCTTCTCACAATGTGACCAAAGTACAGTAGACTCACTTTAGCTATTTTAGCTTCCAGGGACTTTGATATCGAACCCTGTTATTTGTCTTTTTTGGTCCATGGTCTCTGTAAAACTCTCCTCCAAACCACATTTCAAACTTTATTCTTCATTGTAGGTTTTCAAGGCAAGAGATGTACAGAGGAAGATTGCCACTGCCTGCCATGTTGCAACCCTTGTATTTCTTGGAGGTCTACCATCCAACTTCACCGTTGTATAATTCCCCAGTAGTCATTACTTCTGTCTACTTGATGTTCAGCCATAATCCTGCTTTGGCACTATTTCTACCTTCATCAGCAGTCGTTCCAAGTCCTCACTGCTTCCTGCCAGTAATATGATATCATCTACATATCTCAAATTGTTAATGTTCCTTCCTCTAGTTTTCACTCTACCTTCACCTAAACCTAACCCCTCTCTCCTAATGATATGTTCCGCTTATATTAATTACCTCTTTTGATCAGACAAGCCCTTAACATTTAACACATTTTTAGACCACAGCAAAGAATGTCAATATAAGCATTTATTGATTCTAGCATGCCAAACTGTATCTTTAAAAAGTTAATTTTAAAACAGGGGCTTAAAACAAAGCTTTGCTGGATAATTAATGGGTACTTCGAAGACATGCCGCCATTAACAGAGCAGCAATAAAGGCAGCTCTTCATGAAGCAATTATAATCAGAGCTTCAAAGATTCCCCCTAGCAAAATTAACAACATTTTCCTTTCTCACAGCATGGCCAAGCTAGCCCACCGGCAGAGTCAGCCTGTCGCTGCATTATATGTGGCTGTGAGCTTTCCTCACAAAATTATAGCTCCAGAGCCTTTGACAGCTAATGAACAGCTGAATTCCCATTTCTGCCATTTTCAAAATCTACTGGCAGAAAGAAAAGGGCAGTTTCCAAGTAATCAGTAAGGCTTCTCCAACATCTGAAAACCAGAACAGAGCTGAAGGCAAAGCCTTCAGTTATCTCTGTTCTGTAATTAATGCCATAAAGCAAGAGCTGAGTATACTGCAAGTAATGCATTTTAAAAAATCTCCTGTTTCTTATGAAGATAGTAAGTCAGATCTCTTAGCAGAAGCACAGCATCAAACACCACTCACTCCTATGAAGGAGAGAACTTTTAGCCAGAAACTTAGGGTAGCTTGACACAGTGAAGATGCTCCTAGGCATGAACCTCTATGGTGCCCTGCCTTACATAGTTCTGGATAAAGGTAAAGGTATCCCCTGTGCAAGCACCGGGTTATGTCTGACCCTTGGGGTGACGCCCTCTAGCATTTTCATGGCAGACTCAATACGGGGTGGTTTGCCAGTGCCTTCCCCAGTCATTACCTTTTTACCCCCCAGCAAGCTGGGTACTCATTATACCGACCTCGGAAGGATGGAAAGCTGAGTCAACCCTGAGCCGGCTGCTGGGATTGAACTCCCAGCCTCATGTGCAGAGCTTTCAGACTGCATGACTGTTGCCTTACCACTCTGCGCCACAAGAGGCTCATAGTGCTGGATGAAGTAGGTAAACAAAATGCCTGAAGCAACTTTCATGGTTGGCCTACAATGCAAAAGGAAAGTAAATATGTATTATACAAGTCCTTATACGGGACCAAATTCTTCCACAATTGCTCATCATTGTGATGAGTGTTGTGAGATCTCTTTTACAGCCACTCTAACCTCACAAGAAATAGATTCTCCTGCCTTGAACACATGTTTCACTTCAAAAAGTTTTCAAATAAATCATTGCCATGCCAACATTAATCAATAAATCTAATTCTCAACAGGGCCCCATCTGTGGATATTTAAATGTGGAAGACTAGAGCCATGAACAAACAAAGCATACTTACAAATCTAAGAAAAGCCATATATTTGCAGAAAAATCTGCAAAATCTAAACTATAAAGCAAACTGAAACAAAAGAAAAAAGAGAAGGGAAAAGAATGCCCTCTCAGTGAACATTGTAGAGATGCTAAGCAACCATAACTGCTGTTTCTATCAATAAAAGGCAGCAGCAGGGGCCTTTTACAGGGCTACTGTGGCTTTCCAGTCCACCTCTTTTCCCATTCCTCTTGCCCTGAAGGGAAGCCACACAATTCATACCCTGAAGGGAATTCATGGAGTACTGTTTGTCACTTCTATTCAATGTCTTATGAAATGTTGTTTCCTGCCTTGAGCAGTACTGGAAGGGTGGGTTAAAATATATTTTTATTAGCCCACCATATGTCATCAGTAGTTGTCATCCTCTCCCCTGTTTTCCCAGCAAGGTGGGTTGGTTGATTGCCGCCGGTTGTTGGTAGTTCTCTAATTGCTGGTTTTAAGGGAATATATGGGTTTTTAGGGGATTGTATTGATTTATTTTATCTTGTAACCTGCCACAAGCCGGCTTTGCTGAGTGGCGGGTAATAAATTTAATAATAATAACAACAATTACTATTATTATTTGTCTTCAGTGGCCGCTTTTGCTAGGGCCACTAGTGGCTACCACACAACTTACCAGCTATTTGGCCAGACTTTTCATAGGAAAAGGCTGCCAGAAAAGTAAAGGCTGAGAAATCAGCATCGTGTAGCAGTTGGAGTGCTGGACTGGGATCTGAGATCAAATTCAAATCACCCTTGTGCCATGGACATTTTTGAGTTATCTTGGACCAGTTACTCTTTCTGCCTAATCAACCTCACACAGAAAATGGAGCCCAACAATTCTGGTATCCAAGTTTGGTTCAAAATGTGGCTTGCCTTCTTGCAACAGTGTCTTCAGGCTTTGTTACCATTTCCCTCCAAGTATAATCTTCATATAATGCATATTTTTTAAACAGCCAAGTTAGTTTAAAGTTGCCATGGTAGAGTGAAATTTCTAGAATGCAGAGGAACGCTGCATTCCGCATTGATTCAAGTGTGTATTTCATCATGTATATTGATTTTACTGGTTTATAATTTAGATATGCAGATAATCCTTAGCATCTACACCTTTGCCAATAATATTATCATGTTGGGCAAAGGAAAGAAATGCACTTAATGAAGAGCTTTCCACCACGCAACACACCCCAGTAGCAATGCACATTAAAGAGGGCAATAGCATAACTTTACAGTAGGTTTTATTTGCCATCTGCCGCTGCACATAGACACACCAATAAAGAAAGGCTAGATGCAGTGCAAGCTTTCTACAAATTGCATGGATTACAAGTTCTGTATGGATATTTTAAAAAGATTTCAATGCTAACAGTTATGTTTGCAACTGCTTGACTTTTAAAATAAGATAAATATATCTGCATTATCTATTCCTTTTCAGTAAAATATTTAAGTGCCAGCTCATAACTTATTTGCTGTGCTGACTCAAACAGGCCATTGACAAAGTCAGGTGGCAAAAAGCAGAATCTTCTCAATATTCAACGAAGTACCATCAAGATCCAAATGCAACCTTATCTTATAATGAAGGAAATTCATCCGTTCAATAACCTTTTTGCTTTTGATTCAGAAATCCCAATTCAATATCTTAATGGAATCGAGTGTTTAAAATCCTTTTTAAAAAAACCTCTTTGATTTACTCCTTTGGCCACTCACCAGGTGTAGACAGCCTGCTGATATAAATTCTTGCCAGAACACATGCAAGCATCAGCTGGTTACATTACTGTTGATGTGGCACTTTGAGTCTGGAATGCAAATTCAGGCAACATTCAAATGAAACTTTCAGCCAGCATTAAGCTAAGATGGGTATGAACCTGCCTTGCTCTCTCTTTTTCCTCTTATGTAGAGAATCCCCGTGTGGTCTTCCCGCAGGCTGCAGCAGGACATCATAACTGACTTCTATGGTCAGCAAAAATTAACGAGACAGATTATTCTTTAATGTTCTCATTATTGCAGTAAAGTCCACACTGGCTTCTTCATGAGCAGAGTTCCCTTCACCCCCCCAACCCTTTCTGCCCTTCAAACCTCAGGGGGCTGAGTTGTGTCTCTGCCTTGGGGCAGCTCCACCAGGCCTGTTTCAATTTGACAGCCTTATTTTGAGCCAGGCTGCAATTCCTTTAGGTTTCTCCTTCTTTGCACTTCCTCAACTTTGCTGAACCAGCTTGCCTTCCTTACCTCCACATCTCTTCTGATTTTGTCCTCCCCCCACCTCCCACAGGCTCTGCCCAAGCTGGTCAAGCCCAGCTCTCCCCCCCCCTTCTCAGAGCCTTATTGTTCTCTTAATCCCTTCCTTGCCTTGCCCTACTCCAACCAGGTTTGCATAAGGCTGCCATTGTCTTCCACCAAGGCAAATAAATTTAGCAGGTATATTTAAAGTCCATCATGACATTATTTTAACAGCAATATGTATCTCTTCTGGCCCTACTATACAGACTTCCCTTATTAGCTCTATATTTTGCGCTTGTGATCTATCAACTAACCCATACCCTGGTCTACCTCCCTTTTGTGATGGCCTCCCATAAGTTCAGTTTGTCTCAGCAAGATATTCAAGTTAGTAAGGCTAGCATTTCTGACTGCATGCTCATGAATTCTGTGAACGTACAACAGAACTGACAGCATTTGACTATGCTATATGTGTTATGTTATCTGTATTCATTCTTATTGTAGACTCACATAACCTCCCTCACCTCCATACATTTTCTTTAATCTCCTTGAGTCGTGTGCAAAGATCCAGCACACTTTGAGTGACCCAATCACTTTGATCTGTTTGAAATCTAATCTTCAGAGAGCAGGAAACATAATTAGTAGAAAGAAAAATACTTTGTAGAGTACATTCTGTATTTAAACTGCTCTAATATCAATCTCATTGATGACTACTACAGTCCTACAATCTAAACTAGACTGGGGAAAAGCCTAGGGCTACATTGCCTGAGAGAGTAGGAAACACTATGGCAAAAAGGTTTTCAGAACCAATTCATATAAGTTTGTATCCAGACTAGGTATTTCCATTGGCACAAAGATTACAATTTTCACCCCCAAATAACAATCTTTAAAGGACATCTCATGAACAAATTTATCATTATAATTCACTTAAGTTACATTCACCATTAGACCCAAAGAACAGATGTGTGCAGTTGCTATAATAGCTGCATGTGTCTGGGGATCATGACAACTCTTTCCACATGCCCAGTATCTACACATTCATCACCCACACTATATCTGGACAGGACTAAAATAGAGACTCCAACAGGTGGTGTAACATCATGTTCTCTAAGTTCCAGTTTTGCAGTGGAAAGATCATAAGATTCCATCCTAAGGGCATAAATCACCATGTGCATATTACAACCAACATATGGACATTGATCACACTGAAGGGCAGGGATGGTAGGCAAAACCTCACTCCCATGTTAATCTTTGATCATAATGGATTGGATTCAGAGTAAATTCTTCATCAGAAGGCATGAACTCCCCTGCCTCCCCACTCCCATTGTAATCCACCGATCCCTACCAGGTGCATCTTGTGGGACACAGGGGACTCTGAGTATGACATTAGGGGAGTTTTTAGCACAAATGAGGACTAGGTGAAAATTGTGCTATCCAACTTGTGCTATCCATTAAGATTTCCAAAGAGAGCTGATGCAATTCAGGTATTAATATCCTAGGTTTGGATGTGGGAAACCCAGGTTTAAATCCTTGCTCTGCAAATCCTTGCTCTCCCTTAGCCTTATCAATTCCACCTGGTTGCAAGATGGCAATAAATTGTCTCTCTCAGTGGTCTGGAGAAAAAGGTAGGCAATAAAGTGCATTCATAGTCTATTTCTCCTCTACAAGCAAAACTATCAAAACTAGGCTCTGCTTCACTTTAGTAGAGCACGTGCAGTAGAAGTTCTTGGCACAGAGAAGAAAGATAAACAGCATCTTTTTGGTATTATTCCTAGAGTTAAGATAAATACTTAAAACGAAAAAGGTTTTCTCCAAAGTGAAGCCTTCTGGAAACATTAGATTTTGCAGTTCATTAGTTTAGCACTTGATTGCCTATCAATGCATGCTTGGAAATATACAATGTATGTATGGTAACATTAAGTCTGTGATTGCAATTATGATTATGGCATGAATTCAGATTTAAGTTTCTCAAAGCAACTGAAAGTCTGACTTTGTCCCATATCATTACATCCTAAAGCCTTTTATAATGTCACACTGGGACAATATGCAACACAAACAAACAAAAAAGAGATAGACTCAGAGTACATAAAGTGTTTTCTATTAAGACAGATGTAAATAGACTGCATTCTTTTTCTAATATAGCAATAGTTAATTGGGGGGTCATATAACCAAATAATTTTGGAAGAAGAGTCTCCTGAATGGAATGTACCAGGACACTTTGGATATACACAACAGACCTATTTAGTTAACGAAGGCACAATGCATAGTAATTAATGAAATTCGATAGAGCTACAAAGAAAACAGTTCAGTTCTGGCAAATCCACTTTGCTTCTCCCTGCTTATAAGTGGGTGGAAGCAAAATGGATGGCTAAAATGGCTTGCAGCCATTTTGGGCTGCCCAGGGGGTAGCGGGGTGGGGACATGCCTCAGCTGTCAGTCCAAAATGGCTTCAAGCAATTTCATCATGCTGCTTTGCTTCCTCCCCCCCCCCACCTGCAGCCATGTCAAAATCGGGAAACAACTTCCTATTCAGACCCCAGAGACAGCTTCTGTTCCTGGGTACCTCACAGTGGCCAGGAGCAGAAGCCTTCTAGGGGTCTGGTCTGAGTGAAGAGGGGGAACGCGTGTCTTCCCCCCTCAGACCGAGAGGACAGCTTCTGCTGCCAGGAGCCACTGCAGCACACTGTTTGGTTTCCCCCTGCTTCTAAGTGGGGAGAAGCAAAACGGACCATCCCAAACAGTTTGTTTTGAGGGGGTTGAGCAATCTGGGTTAGGTGATTTGAGAGCACCCCAAACAAAACCGGAATTTTCCAGTCTGTGTCCATCCATGGTTAAGATAAACTAAGCAAGAATATGCTTCAGAAACTTCAGCCTCCCCATAGGAAAATGTAAAATGCTGCATAAGAAAAGTAAGATCCTGCCTAGTTATAGATTTCCATTGTGTACACAGGCATACTGAAAATAAATTGATTCACATATACTGTTAGAGTCAAAAGAAGCTTGTAATCCACCTAAGGTAATACCTTCCTTTCCATAAAGAGAGCTTCTGCTTTATGTCTCCTCCCCACCCTTATATCCCTGGACAGACAGAGTCAAAAGACATCTGGGCAGGATCATGCATTTCTTCTCAGGTTTCTATTTTCTTTATGATAGTAGCAATGCTAGGGAATGTGATGCAGTGCAATTTTTTTAATGGAACGTGGTGCTGTAAAATATATACTGTATATTGTTTCAATTTAGATAGTGCCTTTCAGTTGATGGATGGAGTGAGAAGAAGGCCAATGATCCTTATCCAAGAGCACGAGGTTTGTTTTGCCATAGGCTTCTTTCCTCTTAACCCCATTCTTCTGACATTTATCACAGTCAACCAAGTTACCACAATAGCAAGACTTTGTCAGTAGATGAATTCAAGGAAGCTTGAGAACATGCCTGGGGAATTTTGCTGAAACAAGGGAAAGAAGACATGCATCAGACTGCTAGGCTCGATGAACAGGCTATGGTCTGTAATGTATTATATTAATAAAATAATAATTGCATTTGTTACTTGCCCTTTCTCTTTGGACTAAGGGTGGGGTGCATCAACATAAATACATACATAATAAAACATATAAAGACATGATTAAAAGTCTAAACATTTAAAACAATTTCACCCATAAGTGCCTAGATTTCAGTGACAGGGAAAGAAAGAGGGGGCAGAGGAGTCTGACCAGCCCCACATGATGTGCAGTTGGGGCTTTGATACAGAGGCCAGCTGAATACAGTGATGTTATTGGCCTCAATCAGCTTTGGTAGATCAACCTGGTAGATCAAGCTGCTAGGGTCCTCACTGGTATACCTTGGAGGGCCCACATCCAGCCCGTGCTGAGGCAGCTGTATTGGCTGCCAATAGCTGCCTGGATACAGTTCAAGGTTTTGGTTCTAACCTTTAAGGCCATATGCGGGTTGGGACCCACATACCTGAGGGACCGCCTGCCACCCTATGTTCCCCGCAGGGCTCTACGCTCTGTGGGCGAGAACCTATTGATCATTCCCAGCCCTAAGGAAGCACGCCTAGCCTCGACCAGGGCCAGGGCCTTTTCGGTCCTGGCCCCTATCTGGTGGAATGAGCTCCCGGGTGAGCTGCGGACCCTGTGGGATTTGCCAGCTTTCAGCAGGGCCTGCAAAACGAAGCTCTTCCACCAGGTCTATGGTTGAGGCTGGGGTCAGCAAATCAGGGACACCATCGCCCCACTGTGAATCAGGAAGTGTACATCGCTTTCCTCCATTATCTCCATTATTAGTAAGGGGACGGGTGGGGTTTTTCCGCCATCATGTTGGTATTTTTAAAGTCTTAATGGGGGGTTTAATGGGTTTTAATGGGGTTGAGACTACTGTGACCCGCCTCGAGCCTATAGGGAGAGGTGGGAAATAAATATAATAATAAATATAACAACAACAACAACAACAACAACAATAATAATACCAAAATTTGCGCAGCAAACAGTAAATTGTAACATCGTGCCTGGGCTTCTACAGAGACTGGTCTAAAATTATTCATAACTTCCTTACAGCCAATGGAGTATAGCAGTAGGAGAGTCAAAATAGGGAAACCTTCGCAGACTCTGGATCCTACATACATGCCCATATTCAGCATTCTCTTTCAATGCAGCTTGTTTTAGTTTTTCTAAATCAACATGCTCACTTGAATTTAAGAGTGCTTAGAATGGCAGCTTAACACACTAACCATAATGCCTTCTCTCAAAGGCACAGCGACTCTCACATACACAAAATGGCAAAAGTTCAATAGGTAAAGGTATCCCCTGTGCAAGCACCGAGTCATGTCTGACCCTTGGGGTGACGCCCTCTAGCGTTTTCTTGGCAGACTCAATACGGGGTGGTTTGCCAGTGCCTTCCCCAGTCATTACCGTTTACCCCCCAGCAAGCTGGGTACTCATTTTACCGACCTCGAAAAGATGGAAGGCTGAGTCAACCTTGAGCCGGCTGCTGGGATTGAACTCCCAACCTCATGGGCAGACAGATTCAGACAGCATATCGCTGCCTTACCACTCTGCGCCACAAGAGGCTCTTAAAAGTTCAATAGGAATATCTAAATAGTACTTTGGGATTGCAGCTCAGGAATATTAATTTTTTTCGTGTTGTTATGGCTTTTCAAACCATAGTAATAGAAGATACCAAATATGAACCTGGCATGCCAGTAAGGATCAACTATCATTACAGAATAAAGGGTATTTAGAGTATTTAGATCTTGCTTTTCCATCTAAAAAGGGCCTTAAAATGGCTTATAGGCACTGCTGAATAAACATATGCATTGTATAAACCAATACAATCAGAAGCATAAAAAAGACACTGCCACACTCTGAACAAGAAATGAGGGATCAACAGGAGCCCATCAACAACACAGCACTAATTCATAAGCAATCCACACATCTCTGTGAAACAGCACTGTTTTACTTTTGAAAGCCTATGAAGAACTTAACATTGAGCTTAACTTTATATATGTACAACAAATCACACTAAAATGCTAAGATCAAGCAATGATTTGTTCTTTTTCTACTGAGTTTTCAAAGCAATCACACAACTGGGAGAGAAAAGATAATGAATTCTTTCTTTTTGGGTATGCCTTGGATTAATCCAGCTCTGGTCTCTTGATATAAACCTGCATGGCAGATGCCTTACTCTCAATAATACAAATCTATTTTGGCCCAGGTTTTCCTGCTGTGCCATGAAACACAGACACCTTCCCTCAAGGTCTTATGTGCAAACTAGAAGATTATAGATGCCGGGTCTCACTTTATTTTAATGGTTTCAATAGATGATTATTTTTGTACTGTATTTGTTGTTGCCTGTCTTGGGTTCTGATTGCATTAGAAGAAAGACAGGGTACATAAATAACATAAATAAAATGTTAGGGCAGGGAATGGATGGTATGAGTGCTGTTTCTTTGATATACTACCAGATTACCACATAAGTAAGTCTTAATGCCTGAAATAAATACAGCAGTAACATGGTTTACTTTTACTTTGCAGATGAAGGTTGGATAACCAGCCCAAGTTTGTTAATTCCGTTACTGCACCAAGCCTTCAGGTCACATATAATGCAAATGGATTCCTGACTGTGCTTTGTGAATAACAAGAGTTCTGTTCTATTAAGACGTCTTATGAGAGAATCAATAAGCCTTCTAGTTTTTAGTGAGAAAGGCAATTCTAATGTTTTTACAGCACACTTCTCAGTCAGCTCTATACAGCCTACCTTTAGGTTCCTTCACTTCAGAATAGTCCCCTAGAACTCTTTTCCCACTACCTCCCAGTTACAATTCTCAATACAGTACCTGGCATTTATGATTTCTTGCATTGCCAATTCATGCATGTTAACTATTTTATCGTTCCTCATAAGTTTAGTGCAGTACTCAGAGCCATTTAAACTTTTCCTCCGAACATTTTTACACTTTTCATTTCTTAGCTGCCAAGATATAAGTGCAATACCTTACAATGCAGACCTCATTAATAAAGCCTCAATCCATAAAACCTAAAAGATCTCTTGGGCCATTTTAAATGGCTTATTTGTATGCCAACATGATTTAGTAATCCAGCTCCAGCTCAGGTAAACCCTACTAGGAATAAAACCAGCATGGTGGCATTCATGTCAGTGTAACCTAGCACAGAAGCTCCTATGCCCGAAACACTCTGCCTTGGACCCAGACCCAGAAGGGGAATGTAGATGTCCTTGTAAGCATAAGTCAGCTATCAAAATACTTTTGCAGTTATACTGTAGTATTCTGTCTAAGGACTGTTTCCAAGTATCTGTGCTTCCTAGTATTTAGGTATGCTAATAAAGTTCTTTTATACCCAAAGTAATTTGTTTTTTACTGAAGATTGCTTAAGGAGGAATTCCATCTATTTATCACCAAATACTACACTGTCCAGGGTAATTCCAGGAGACAGAAACAAAAGCAGAGGCAGGGGGGTGGGGGGATCTTCCTTGTTCTCACACAAAATGCACCCATGAACATTCCTCGATCTCGAAAGGAAGGCCTAGGGGAAAGCCCTATCAAGACTCATCT
The DNA here is from genome assembly GCF_049243985.1 of Paroedura picta. Taxonomy (NCBI): domain Eukaryota; kingdom Metazoa; phylum Chordata; class Lepidosauria; order Squamata; family Gekkonidae; genus Paroedura; species Paroedura picta. The sequence goes on from NC_135378.1 coordinate 67,179,369, forward strand.
CCACCGTTATTCATGATTCAGGAGGTGGGGGAAGCTGGAGACTGCCTTTTCGGTCCTGGCCTCGACCTGGTGGAATGAGCTCCGGGAAGAGCTGAGGGTCCTGATGGAGCTAGCACAGTTCCACAGGGCCTGCAAAACAAAGCTCTTCTGCCAGGCATTTGGTTGAGGCCAGGCTAGGAAGATTGGGTCTCTCCCTGTCTGGGCCCCCTAGGCCAGATATCGCCAGAAGCCCCCCACCCCGGAGTAGCGGTGGTTATTGAAGGGCATGGATGGGCAGGAGAGAGAGATGTTCATAGATTGGTTTTTACTGCCAGTTTGTATTGTATTTTACATTTTATTGTATGTATTCTATAGCGTTTTAAATTTTTTTCTGTAAACCACCATGAGCCTGCTGCATCAGAGAGTGGCAGTATATAAATACAAATATATACAGTAATAAATAACATTAATCTAAAACTGCTGTTTGTGCAAATATTAGTATAAAAGAATACATTTTTTCTGGCTAATCTGAAAACATGTTGAACAAGTTTAAGGCTGGAACGTGAGCTGCCAAATTCTTCTGACGCTGTTACACACTTCATGTCATCACACAGTTAAATCATATCACAGATTTACTAACTGTTTATAAATTACTATTCATGGGTGTGTTTTTTTTTTTATACTGTAGCTAATACACATTTAAAGGTAACGGTAAAGGAATCCCTTGTGCAAGCACCGGGTCATGTCTGACCCTTGGGGTGACGCTCTCTAGCGTTTTCATGGCAGACTCAATACGGGGTGGTTTGCCAGTATCTTCCCCAGTCATTACCGTTTACCCCCCAGCAAGCTGGGTACTCATTTTACCGGAAGGATGGAAGGCTGAGTCAACCTTGAGCCGGCTGTTGGGATCGAACTCCCAACCTCATGGGCAGACAGCATGTCACTGCCTTACCACTCTGCGCCACAAGAGGCTCTAAATACACATTTAGAGTACATCAAAATAGCAGAAGGCCATCAGAGACTGTATAAATTTGTTACTGAAAACTGGTGGCCATTAGCAATGGAACTGCAGCTTTTACTTCCTTGAAATTTGTTACTGCTCATCCCTTATGCTTGGGTGAGATAGAGTGTAATTATATTGCTTTTAACAGAAAATAGGATGTAATTTTTTTAATGAGCACTTGCATATAACTTGTTTATATGACTGATATGCAAAGCAAATATTTGTTTATTTCCCTGTGTCATAATTTCCCTCACATACAAAATTACTTTAAAGACACCCCCCCCCCCAAAAAAATATAACCTGCAGTAGGTTCTCCACTGATCCGATTTTTTAGAATGAGTTTGTCTGTCTGGTATTTCTGATAGCTGTACAAATGCCTATGTCCTGTGACTTCAGTAAAGAATAAAAAGAGTTTTCAGTAAGTACACATTTTGATTGCTTACCATTGTGAAGGTCAGTACTGCGACTGGCCTACTTTCACAGTTACCCAGACACAAGATTAATTATCTGTGGAAGACACATTCACACTCTAAAGTGGTTGTGTAACACAGCTAGTTGTAGCTACACTGAGGAGATGGTAAAGTTAGAAGTCCCCAAAGCAAAACACTTATTTCACATAGTTGATGGAGAATGAAGATGGACTGGTATAAACATGTTCTCCTGTTCAAAGCACTTCAGTTAAGCCTCACCATTCCCCAATAAAATCAGAACACTATGAGTGTTCAAAAAATATTTAGGAATTACTCCGCTACCTCAGGAAGTGTGCATGCACATGAAAGCTCATGCCCTGAATAAATCTTTGTTGGTCTTAAAGGAGCCACTGGATTCAAATTTTGTAGATTAATTAAATGGCAGGAACAGTATGTCAACATAATGATTCCAAGGAATTTAGGGGAGAGCCACCCCCTAAAATTGTGTTTTAATTGCCTTATTTGTACACTATGTTCCTACTAGAAGTTAATATTAAGCATGAGAAGTTCTTGCCTTCAGAGTCTTTACAGAATTTTTAGAAAAGTGACAAAGCGAAAGCAAGAAAAGATGAGAAGAGAAACATCTATAACGTGCTGTTGAAAAACAATATTATTATATTTAGAATCATAGAATCGGAAAGGGCCATGCAGGCCATCTAGTCCAACCCCCTCTTCAATGCAAGATCAGCATTCTGAACAAGTAGCTGTCCTGCTGTTTGCTTAAAGTGCGAGGGAGCTCACCACCTCCTTGGGCAGTCTATTTCACTGCTGAACTACTCTGTGAAATTTCTCTCTGATATCTAGCTGATACCATTCTCCATGTAGTTTAAACCCATTCCTGTAGGTCCTATACTCAGGTGGCCTACTGGAACCGTTCCCTGCCCTCCTCTAAGTGACAACCTTTCAAATACTTAAAGAGAGCAATTAACACAGTTGGAGTCTAGTGATGGCAATTGTATAGAAGCATAAAATCTATATATTCGTGGAACCCAATTATAAGCATCCTATTCCACATAGGCACAGTGAACAACATAACAGTTGTTAAAATGAAAACAGCACAATATAAGGATGTGCTTTAGAAGAAAAAAATGTTATATTTTGCATATATCTGACTTGAGTAGGTTCTCAAAGTAGAAGAAAATTAATGCACTTTTTTTTTCATCTTCAGAATTTGAGGCCGTTCAGTCAGGCAACTCTGTTGACTTATGCATCATTCATGCATTTCTTTCATCACTGGGTTTGCACTGATATGCTATGTGGAAATGTACATTATTTTTCTTTCCTGAACACAAGTCAATGGGCCATAAACGTCTTTCAAGATGAAGCACACGTGCTGACCATTTGAGTATGTCATACTTATGACAGACCTCTTTCTGGAAACCATGCAACAGCCATGTTATGCTTGGTAGACCTAACATGGGACTGAAGAAGGAAGAGATGCGTTCTTGCTTAATTTTATTTGGATTTCTATCCTGTCCTGTCTCAGACGATCCCTTCCCCAAACAAACCGCAGATCCTTTCTCACCTCACTTTGTTTATGTAGGGCCCAAGAACTTCTACAGGGTCTTTAGGAAGGTAGGATTAAAGGAAACACCTCTTGCACCATTAGAAAACCAGATAAAGTCTAACCAATGATGTGACAAAGAAATTCTAATTAATAATAGCTCCTCTTGCAGAAAAACAAAATTTGCCATGAGATACACAGGAAACTCTTCCTAAGTTAATGTACATATATATGTATAATGTCTTTCACATGGAAGCTGCTTATTGGTTGAGTGTAATGTTCTTTATTAGCTGGGTACACCTCTCAAGTATAGTACTAAAATGCCCTTGCAGCCCCCCCAAAAAAACAACAATAACAACAACAACAACAAACTGGCTGGAAATTACAATGACAAAAATTTATCCGGGTCTATTTTCTCAACTCTCTCAGAATCATAATTAACTTTGCATGAATTCTATACCCGAGGGCAAACAGAATCCATTTGAAAGAGAGAGCTCATCTGCCCCAGCTCTCTGCAGCCCAATTATATCGTTTCCAGAGTACAGCCTGTGCTTTCATGAGACAGAAGAAAAGCTGCATTCTCCAAGAAAACTTCCCAGGGCCGCACAATTGATAGCTGAGGTAGCAATATAATCTGCAAAGGAGGGATAAATTTCAGAAAACTGGAACCAAATAGAAGCCTATATTAAGCAACTGCAGCAACTGATACCAGATTTTATGGGTATAACTACAAGGGAAGAGAGTAAGGCACAGGATTCAAACGATAGGCTAATGTGAGAATGAGCTCTCTGTGAAACTGTATGACCCCCAAGGGAGTAGGCAAGAGGCCCCTTAGTCCAATTTTGCAAGAAAAGCACATGACAGTGACCAGACTGCATCATGGGAGAGTGAAACCTTTCACAAACAACGGAACCACCACACTTCACCTCCTGCTTTGCTTGTAATGCGCTTTGTGAACTTCAAATGAATATTTCTGGAAGTACCAAACTTTGTACATAAGGCCCTTGTGGCATCCCTCCCTCCCCCCAATGTGATTGAAAGTCAGCACTCGAACAGTAAATCAATATAATCCCTTGGAAGGGAGGGAGGGAAGTTAAAGACAGAGCCATAAAACAGAAAGGAGTTGCTATAATTTCTCCAGGGATAATTTACTACCCCAACAAAACTTGAAGCACATGATGCATCTTTATCAATGAGTATAAATATCATCTTTCAAGTTTGAATTGGTTTCCATACTGTATGTACAACAGCAAAAACCTATTTATGAAGTCACGCATAAAATGAGCTTTAGAGTTTAATCAATAGAAGTACCATCCCTGTATTACGCAGATACAGACATCAGCAATTCTTTATGGGATTTAATGAAATTCTTCATGCAGAGGTGTCCAGGTTTTGAGGTTCTAGTTATTGAAAAGACAGAGAAATTATCCTCCACAATTTCCTGTAAAAGAGATTCAGGTGAGTAGAACAAAGTTTTAGACCTGCATGCACACTTCAGGTATCTGACAAAGTGCATGTGTACATAAAAGTTCATTTTCAAATAAGTTGTTAATGCAGCATTATAAATATGACATTCTAAAATCATGTTTTATTTTCACCTATATAATATACAGCTTTATACCTTACATCAGGGGTAGTCAACCTGTGGTCCTCCAGATGTTCATGGACTACAATTCCCATGAGCCCCTGCCAGCAAACACTGGCAGGGGCTCATGAGACTTGTAGTCCATGAACATCTGGAGGACCACAGGTTGACTACCCCTGCCTTACATTACAGCTTCTGCAGCTTACTGATTAATTCTGCTTTATTTCCTTTAAAGTGAGTGAAAAGCTTTTCAACTCAGCATTTTACTTTTTCACTTTCTCTGAAGCAAGAAAACAGACACATACTCCCCAAATGAAATGAAACTGTCCAAACTTTTTTTTTAAAGCACCCAACTCTATTGTGCCAATCAGAACATCTAGTTTTTGGCACAACTGTTTTTAAAATGAGATAAAATCAACAGCCAGTGCGGTATCACATGGCTACAGAGTCAGACTAGGACGGGGTAGTCAAACTGCGGCCCTCCAAACTGCGGCCCTCCAGATGTCCATGGACTACAATTCCCATGAGCCCCTGCCAGCACTCGCAGGGGCTCATGGGAATTGTACTCCATGAACATCTGGAGGGCCACAGTTTGACTACCCCTGGACTAGGATCTGAAGGTCAGGTTGAAACCTCCACTCTGTCATGGAAGTTTGTTGGGTAACCCTGAGCCAGTCACATGTTCTCAGCCTAATTTATGCATCAGGGCTAAAATGGAAGAAAGGAGAACAACAAATTGCCTTGAAAACCCAATGGGGGCCACCACAAATCATCTGCAACTTGACAGCATTTCCCACCACTGCTAGCATTTATTTAGCCCCACAAGGCAGCATGTGCTGTATGTAGTGCAAGAGCAAACATGGTTAAAAATTGCAAGAAAGGTGTTTGGAATCTCACTGAACAAAACCTGGAAGAAAAAATGTAAGCACACTGGCACAGTCTTTCAAAACAGCTAGCGAGAGGAGTAAGAAGCAGTATCACACCACAAAAAGGCTGGCATAGAATTTACAGCTGAAAAGAGACGGATGCCTGTTGTTATCCTCTAAGAGGCTAAGATATCTGTGACTATGAGCAGAGTAGGATAATAATTCTAGCCACCATGAGTGCATATCCTATAAAGAGCAGAGCATCTCATCTTGAAAACGGTTGGGGCCAAAATGAAAGCTATTGCAATACTGAAGAATGACTGGAATGCAAAAAGAATCACTGCATTCTAACTTTAAAATCCTAATCGATGTTAGATGCCCCAGTTGGTATTTTCCAGGATCACTGAGGAACTAAATAAGTACTGCTATGGTAGCTTGTGTGTCTTTTGGAGGAGCAAATCCACTATATGTCTAAGAGGGATTGATTACAAATGGGGGGGAGGGAGAAATTAATGAGCAGGGCGAACAGAAGAAATGCCGTCTCTGACCATGGCTCCTATCTCCTCCCTCATGGTTGATCTAATGAAATTAATCCATTTATCCAGAAAAGCAAGGGGCCCCAGACCACTTACATGACCACCATGAGGTAGATCAGTGGTCCCCAATCTTTTTATCACCGGGGACCACTCACCGGGGACCACTCAACGCCTTTTACTGAGGCCCGGTGGGGGGGGGGTAGTTTACTCCTCTACTCTCAACCACTGCCCTAACGCTCTCTGGTCGCTATGGTAATGTTTAAACATCCCTTCAAAATAAGATACAGACACGCCACAACAATGAACATAAGGAACATTTTATTTTCATGGAAATTTTAACTCATGACAATGACAAATCAATGGGAACCCTGCGCTTGTTTCTCTGCAACGAGATAGTCCCATCTGGGAGTGATGGGAGACAATGACACCCGAAGTGTGTTGTAAAGGGTCGGGGGGGGATGAAGTAAAGGGCCGGGGGGAAGAAGGCATCCTTCGGGGCCCACCTCCAATTAGTCGACGGACCACATGTGGTCCGTAGCCCACAGGTTGGGGATCGCTAGGGTAGATGACAACCAGACTCAGTACGATCTGGTGGATGAAGAGAATCTGTATTCCCAAAAATGGCTGCATGGGAAGCTGAGCTAGAACAGGTTGCTGATCAAAATGGTGGTTCCCACCCTTGCAGAGCATTTTCCGCCTGTTGTATCTCAGCGCCACTCTCCCACTTCTTTGTCTCCCCTGCTACAACCAGTGCAGTCCATGCCGGGAACGTGTTGGTCTGAACTGAATAAATGCAGTCCACAAACATCAAAGGAGGCAAATTGCCCACTGAGAGAAATTTGTCTGCACACAGGTTCTCCACAGCAGTAGAAGGGGGGGCAGCAATGAAGGCACGCCACAACAAACAACCATCTAAGCCATGGAGCCGCTGATGCGATCACTTCCTCTGTTTAACTCTCTCCCAACTGCCGAAATAAGAAGAAAAGAAGGGGGAGAGAAAAGTAGGAACTAGAAAGGAGTATATAAAAGGGAAGAATGTTGGAAATTTTGAGCAAGCCTACGGAGAAAGTTGCGCTCCCATTCAGAGGCAGGAAGAGAACTGGTTTAAGGGTTCTTCCCACAAAGGAAACAGGAAGCTGCAGAAGCTTAATTCCTGCCTCTTGAGTGAATGGTGGGAAAACCCCAGTCAAGATGCCTTCCAACTCAGGAGAACTGCCTTCACAGAAGTGACAACCTGAATTGAACTCTGTCCCAGTATCTTTTGAATAAACAAGAGAGTTTTTTATACCACACTTACTAAACATGCAGGCCAACACTATAGCCTGTATTTTCTGGATGAAAGAAACTGATAGACTGCAAAGGTTATATCTTCTAATCGGCAGGCTGCCAACGGATGTTCAGCATTCTGCTTTGCTCCCTTTTGAAGAAAGCAAAACCCACTGAATTTAGTTATAACACAAGAGACTTAGTCAGCTAAGGAGGATGTGAGCTGCTGAAACTGTAATTAACCTTTTCATAATACATAAGAAAATTAAAATGAGTAATGTGTCAAACGTTAGCTCACGGTGGGGAGTGGTTTACAGGGAATCTAATTATGGTATACTAGTTTCAAAGCCCCTTTATAAAAAGGGGTTTTGAAAGGGGAGAAGGCGTCAGACCGGCAGGGAGGGAACCCACAGCAGGCGCGCTTCGCGCGACTGCTGGGGGTTCCCTCGGGCGGCGGTCTGACGCTGCGCGAGGCACTTCGCGCCTCCCGCAGCGTCAGACCGGCAGGGAGGGAACCCTCGGGCGGCGGTCTGACGCTGTGCGAGGCGCTTCGCGCCTCCCGCAGCGTCAGACCGGCAGGGAGGGAACCCCCAGCAGCCGCGCTTCGCGCGACTGCTGGGGATTCCCTCGGGCGGCGGTCTGACGCTGCGCGAGGTGCTTCGCGCCTCCCGCAGCGTCAGACTGGCAGGGAGGGAACCCCCAGCAGCCGCGCTTCGCGCGACTGCTGGGGGTTCCTTCGGGCGGCGGTCTGATGCGGCGAGAGGCGCTTTGCGCCTCTCGCTGCGTCAGTCCGGGAGCAACTGTGAGCCGCGCTGTGCGCGGCTCGCAGTTGCTCAGCCTGGGAATCGGAGGGACCAATCGGCAGGCGCTTCGCGCCTGCCGATTGGTCCCTCTGATTGTCTGTCGTGAGGAAGGGTCCAACCCGGACCCTTCCTCATCACGGACAAAGCCCACCTCTAGGGGGCTTAACGAATTATATAGTCCGTGGCGCCCGTGGCGCCACGGGCTGTTTAAAGATACTTAAAGGTAATGCTTGGAGCAGCCACAGGTGATGCAGTCTAAAACCAAGGTTTACTGGGAAACACAGTAATGCTAGGAAAAGCTGGAGGCAGCTGGAAAAGAGGAGGATCCAACCTGCTTGCACAACAGAGCAAATAGCTGTCTTTTGTGGGAAAATTGTGCAAGGGGGAGGGCTACTTCATGGGAAATCAGGTATGTTCATAACTTCCCAAAAAGTAACACCAGTTGCTGTATTCGAATGAACTGCATGATGCTTCAAGGATCAGGAGAATTTGGCAGCAATGGGAGCATGCATATCACCTCAGCCAGTTCCTTTATTCCAGTTTTCCAGGTAGCTTTTGTGTGAGCAAACTTTAAACAATATCTTTGTCATTTAAAGTTTAGATTTTAGAGGACCAGATCTCCTAACATCTCCTTTTATCTTTCTTTCTCATAATGTTACAATATGATAGGCTAAGTTTAGTCATTTTAGTTTCTAGGGAGACTTTAGGCTTAACTTGATCTAGAACTAACTCATTGGTCTTTTTGGAGATCCACATTATGTGTTGTACAGAATTACATGCAAATCATTCAGCGGAGAACTTGCTTCGCTTTTCTGCACAAAAGGGACTGTGTAAAACTGATTGTTTTGTCAAGAATAATTGTTCAATATTATAAAAAATGAATTCTTGCTCGGTCATACCTTTTTGTTCTCTTTACCCATTGACATGTGATCCTTTACAAGTGCTTTTAATATTAAAGAGACAATCACACTGTTTTAGAACATTTCACTTGAAATACTCATCCTTTCCCTGGACTATTTCAATTAATTCTATTTAATCATAGGAATGTTATTGAAGCCTTATCTCCTAGGTGCCACCAATGTGTAATAATAATTATATCTCTTTTCAGTTTTGGTTTGCATATGTTGTATTTATAGAGACTTTGAGCTACCCTGCAGATTACTAAGTGTGCCAAACAATGGATGGGCAAGTAACCATGTCAAAGCAGTCAAAATATCATGACTGATGTCAAAAATTCATATATCAAACATAAAGAAGCAAGAAGCTACCAAGATTGCAGCCAAAGACATGGCTATTGAAATTTCAAATCCATACAGTCTTTCCAAGTAATCCTTGTCCTTACTACGGCCCTGCAACATGATCCAAAACACAGCTTTTTGGTGTTCAAAGAAGTCTGCTCCTTCCCTTTTTCACCAGTGGAAAAGCTGGGTGGACGCAATCCTATTTACAAAAGTCTGCCTCATGCTTTCCTTTCTGTATATACAGTTTCCCTTCTCAAATCTTCCCCTCCCTTTCATGGTTTCCTTCTCAATCCTATGAATCACTTCTCCCCACCATCTTTTCATGCCTCCCATAAATACAATGCTTTCCCTGGCCTCTTTTGCTGGGCCACTACTATGATTTTAGTAGCTCACCAATTCTTCCTCTCTATGATTTTGAAGTTTGGGGAACAACTTCTAAATTTTCACCACCCCAATATCCTTTGCAGCTTTGCAAACAGTTTATTTTCAATAAGCTGTGTCAGAGGAGCGCAAATGTCAACTTGTTAACTAAACCTTCTAAACAAGCCAGTATTTTTTAATCTGAACGTAGACACCTTGTTTCCCCCTGCCAAATGAAAAAAAAAAAACCCACTACAGGAGCAACAATATGCTGCTCTCAATTCCATTATGTCACACTGCCATGGGAACAAAATCAAAGGCAAAAAAGAGAATGGACTGTGTTGCTACAAGTGCTGAGGCAGGCAAATTCCTTGTAATATGAGTGAGTGGAGATGACTGGCTTGTGTCCAAATGGTGGAATTTAATATTCATAGAAGAGACAAGACAAGTGCATAGCGCAACCCACAAACGTGTTACCTCTTATTGGACTAGATGCTTTTAGTGGCACTGAAGATCTCAGATATCCAGCTTCTAAGTGCCTAAGAACAAGCTGAAATTTAGAACTTAGATGCATGGATATTCTGCAAATGGAGGAGCTGTTGCAAAGTTTCGTGCTCCCTTTGGTTTTCCATACTGAATAGACAGCTAGGTACTTCTTGCAAATGACCCTTTATTGAACAGACCACTGGTTTAGCAATGTCGGTATTGTCTACTTTGCCTACAGGGTCTCCTGTAAAGATCTTTCTCACCCCCTTCCTTTTTGTAATCTGTACCCTCCCTAGGCTAACATCCGCTAGGGACATCTATTTGGACATTACAACTGAGAACAGAAGAGTTGATGTGCTGAAGGGTTGAGTAGGATATAAATTGTTGCTGCCATCAAATGTATTAACTGTATGAGGTTACTGAGTTTTTAAAGTGTTTATGCTTTTTGTATAAACTGCCACGAGCCAGATGGGCAGAGAGTGGCATTCTATAAGTCTAAATAATAAATAAATTAATCCCTTAATGCCCGATCTCCTTAAATGGATGCACCAAAGATTGAACCTAGGGCATTATGCATGCAAAGCTGAGGCCCTTTCACTGAGCCACAGTTGCTAAGGCTACTTCACAGTGGCTGGCCCTTATGGCTTCATAAGAGGTACTTTGTCTAATACTGAAACAGACCATTAATTTGTCAAAGTCAATACTGTCTGCTCAGACTGGCCCTTTTGCAAGAACGCAGGAACACCGACAGGAAAACATGACAACATTTATTATTATATTCTTCCATAGCAATACTCATCAGCATATTTTAAGTTCCCAAGCAGTCACCCAACCAGGCTGCTTTGTTTTAAAGCAAGGCTGCTGTGTCAAGTGATTTCAGGCTGTGCCCTGGCACCATCATGACAATTTCATTTTGAACTAGAGCCTGTGAACATAGGCAGATCTCTACATTAGAAGCTTTTGTACACCAACACAATCCGATGTTGGACTTGGAGGATCGATACACAGAACCATCTACTTTCTATTAGCTTTGCCAAGGTCAGTGTTGCGATTCTTCCAAAGGAGGTAGAGAGAGGTTTATTTTTATTTTTTAAGAGTGTATATAGACGGCCATCACAATTTAGAACACCATAGCATAAATGGTCAAAGAGATTTCATTTTAGGTCTGATATTTAAGATTTAAAAAACCCACTAGATTTTGTGCTTAGTAACCTACCTGGTATTACAAGGCCACACTGGACAAAGATTACACATCTTCATGAATCTTTTAAAAAGTAAATTCCAAGTTTCAGAAGCCCTCAACTCAGACCAGGGCTAGGAAGAACAGTTTTAATCCTTCCAGCCATGCTTGGTCCTGCTTATTAAAATTGCCCTGTGTTATTAATTAAAACCCCTTAAAAGGAAACAAAATGGGCTATCAATAATGCAGGATGGAGGCTAGTTTCAATTATCAAAATCATACAGTCAAGAAGGATTTCATCCCTGTCTCCTCTCCATGAGTGAGTCTATCCGTGTCTGAGTCCAACACAGTTAAAGATCCAGTCATGAATCTCCTACTTAAATCAATGGAACAAAGCTAGGAAATCTCAGCATAACCTGAATGCAGCCCCTACTCTCTATATCACAGATGCAATCCAGGGTTCTCTACTACTGAACTAGCAGGGGAAATTAGACTTGTGAGGCACATAAATAAGATGGCAGCTCTACAGATGAATGACATATTTGAGAAATTCTTCCCCAAAGCAGAGGACTCAAGAATGATTAATTTTGCAGCTGGCCTGTGATGTCCTGGGATGTAGCGTTGACAGAACCGATTATAAGAGTTTACTATCATACTCTAAAAGAAAAAGGGGAAAACAAAATGAGGCTAAGAGAATGACCCTTTTCCTGATGTTTACACTCATCGGAGTTCTCATCAAAGAGCTAAGATGCAGCTGTGTTTTCTAATTTATATAACTCAGCACCTCTAAGCTGGGAGAATGTCAAGTGGAATTAAGAGCCAGATTGCTGGGAATGGTGGGTAATAAATCCAATAATAATAATAATAATAATAATAATAATAATAATAATAATAATAATAATAATAATAATAATAATAATAATAATAATAATAATAATAATAATAATAAATAAAATAAAAAGATGAGTTACTAACAACAGAATAAGTTCCTCTGAAAGATATAAAGTTTTGAGTCCTCCAATACTGCAAAGCAAAAACAGGAATAGCCAAATTGCTGCAGGAATAGCCAAATCAGAAGTCTCCAGTGGGTTAGCTGTAGACACCAAGGTGCCCACCAAAATCTTACCTGGAACAGTAGGATAAATATCACATGCATCATTTTTTCACTTTGGCTTTCTTCAAGTGTGAATACTCATTTAAACCTCCATATAATATAGTTTTAATTCTGCAGTGTTTTTTTTTTAAGGCTGCTGGCTGGAAGCTTTAATAAACCGTCAACAGCAAATGCTAAGATTTTAACAGACATGAAAGAATTATTTTCATCCAAAGTCTTTTCCCCAAATGGTTTTTGCCAAGATGATTTTGTTAAGGAGGCTTCTCTGACAAAGACGTCTTCTACAAACTGTTCAAATAACTAAGTCAGTTCTCTCCCCCCCCCAGTTAAGTTGGTTTCAGTCAATCAGTTCACCTTTATTGACATTCAAAAGGTACAACACGAATATCAAAAAAACCTCAACAATCCACTAAACGTTTTCCAAATAATCACCAAGTAAAACAAAAATTAAAACAGCAGGATCAACACAACACAAAGTTAAAAACTGACTTTAACTGACACAGCTTTCACCCAAAATGTTGCAACCTCATTAGTAATTTCAGGATTACAGTCATTCAATAAATGTTGACACACCCTTTATTTGTTCACTAAGCTGTTTCCTTAAGCCTTTCTCCTGCAAAAGCCTTCTTCAAGAATCTTCATGAAAGTGGTAGTCTAAAATAATGTCTTGAATAGAATCAGGCCTACACATTCTGTAGGAGCAGAACCTCTCATACAATGGAATCTTCTGCATAGAACCCTTGATGGAAAAGAGTTCATTTGGGTGAACATGAAATCCCTATGTTGTGATGGAACATCAAATGCATGAAAATACTGGGCATCCTACCAAAAAGGTTTCATCAACCTACATTAAGGGAGGAACAGACCACAGGCTGAGCAGGGAAAAGTTTTTTTGTTTATGGTCTAAATGTCTCTGTTTAATGATTCGAAGAATATGGACTTCACCTGAAAGTAACAGAGAGATGTTCACAAAAGCAGAAGTTTTAAATATCCGTAAGTGGCTAACTTATGGAAGAAAGCAGAAGAGAGTTGAGTAGCTGTAAATATGTTGGACTGTATTCTCACTCAACTTGCCAGTCACAGGTCAAAGCTTTGCCTATGGCAAGTTAACCTTGGAAGCCAGCCCTGGAGCAAATGCTTCAGACCCTAAGGCTAACCAAAGAAAGTGAATGTGTTGTTTCAATGGAACTCTAGCAGAAGTACCAACATGCTGCCATTAAAGAGGAAAAGAGAATTTTCTCCATCATGAGAACATTTTTAATCAGTTCACTGTAATGAAAAGGAAGCCAGCGTTACATCTGCACCCACAATAGTAAACTGTACCTGTATATTAGCCTAACAGTTTTGACAGCAGAGCCTTCAGTTGAATTAAGCATGCGGGAAGCTCATTAACTTGCGATTACATAGCTGTCAAATCCATTGCATGTGCGGAACAACGCTCTCAGCCTTCTTTGCTAACGATAACCTGGAGATTTGGAACACTTAAAAAGGGTGGTTTACATATCATTCAGCATCCACAATGCATTCCTACATAACCTTGAAGTCAGTCACTTGGGTCACTAAGTGTAAGTTCTAAAGGCATTTCTAAACCCTTCAACATTCACTCACGCTTCCCTCTAGTCTAGTGAAATGTAACCAAGTTGAGTCACATTTCTAATCAAGGCCATTGTGTCAAAATACTGCTTCTGAACCCAGCTGGTTTACATATCTAATGAGGCCTATCGTTTTTCACTGCACTGCATTTAATAGAACAAGTATTTTATTGCCTCTTAATTGAAAACATTTTGTTTTGCATTAGATTTTCGGGAAACACAGATGTAACAAAACCCAGGAAAGACAAACAACTTTGCAAATATGAACCTCTTTCCATGTTCATACTAATTTCTTCACTTTATAAGATATTGTCCTCAGTATTGAGGGCTTTTGCTCAGTGCTGGCTTAATCACTGGATTAGTTCACATGGTTAAGTTTGTCCTGAGGCCATATTGGCATAGAAAAAGTCTAACCGGCACTGTGGTGAAACACCACTTCCCACCACGGTTGCCACCTATCATGCATAACGGGCCAGCAAAACCTCACTCTGCTATTGTCTGTTTGCCTAGTGCAGTGGTTCTCAAACTTCCTAATCCCTTTAATACAGTTCCTCATGTTGTGGTGAACCCCAACCATAAAATTATGCTAGTGTTCTTTCACAGAAATTAAACCGAAACTGGCCAATGGTGTGAAGATCCATTGTTCATGATTGTAAATAAATTGGTTATAAATTATTTATTTATTTGGATTTTTATACCACCTATTCTTTACAGCTCTGGGCGGTTGTATATAAATTGGTGGGCGCCTTCAGGAGGAGTGGCAACAGTGGTGGCACTCCCGCCCCCTGGCCAAGATGCTCATCCTGCCACAACCCATGTGAAAGGGCCGTTCGACCCCCAAAGGGGTCCCGACCCCCAGGTTGAGAACCAATGGCCTAGTGCATGCAACCAGCTGTTTGAGAACAAAAATGACATCTGTCACCCAAGCAGGAAAGGAGGCACTCAGACTGCACACCTTGCACCGATCCCACCATCACCCCCATTAGCCATGTATGAATATGTGGGGCAAGGAGGAAACGGAGGTGCCCCAAAAGTATGATTAAAATCACAAACACATTTGGATTACAGGTAGGCACATGCACTATAAGAACACATCAGACCATGTTGAAGTATGAAGGCTCTGTGGATCAAGCCTATGTCTTAGCATTGTGGATTCATGATGCTACTTTCATTTCTCATAACTGTAAGGCGATTAATATTTTTTCAACCTCTCCGTGGCTTGATCCATGTACAGCCAGATTTTCTAGCACACAATTTAATGCAGAAGAACAGAGCAAGAGAAGGAACCCCCTCAGTTTCAAATGCCCTTCTTGACACTGGGAGTGCAGAGACCCTAAATATAGAACAATGTAGTCGTGAAAACACTCTAGACATTGGCCTTGGGGCAAAAATAATCTGTGGAAATGTTGGCTGGCTTCAAATAAAACCCAGCACACCTTGTTCCATAGAAAGGCAAGCATTCCTGTTCTAATCTTTACACAAATACAATAGAGAATACTTTCAAAGGTACATGAACCAGATCGACAGCTTCTATTTATTTATTTATTTATTTATTTATCATACTTTTCTCCTCCTCTACCAGGTCTATTTTTAAACACAAAGAGGTAACCAGGTAGGTAACCAGGATCATGGTGACAAAGAATCAATATGTTATCTATGTGGCGAGCAACAGTGCGAAAACTGCTTGCTGAGCAGAAAAGTTTGCTACAAGGAGCAGTTTGAAGCAGCCTTCCAAACTATTTATGGCTTCATTTTATGCCCCAATTTTTCTCCCAAGTGGGGATACAAAGTGGCTTACTACATTCTACCCTTTGTCTTCACAACAGAATTGTGAGGTAGGTTAGGCTGAGAATGTGAGCCAGGCCCAATGTCACCCAGTAAGGTTCCACAGTAGAGAAGTACTTTTTCAATGCACTAGCTCTACCAGACAGCCAGGCTCAGCTCATACATGAACCAGTGGCCTTCTCCTTCCTTCCCCTGCTTCCGTACAATGCCCCACACAGAGAAATCTCAATGCTTACAGAGCGGTTTTTGCTACAGCCAGCTCATTCCCAACTTGCAAATAGCATAGTTAATCACAATACTAACTTTCCCTCCGCTCCAAAGATGTAGTGAGTTCTTTTGCTAATGAATTTTCTTATCCCACATTTACAGCTAATATACTCTGGATCTTGCATCTATGTGCTATTTATTTCCATGAGCTACACCAAACAATCTCTTCCTTCTAATATAATATTTCTCTAAAGGCAAGGGGAGTCCTCTTTAAGAAGAAATTTATCCAATCATTTTATGTATCTCAGTGTTATGACAAAAATCCTGCCTCTTTTTGATGAGTAGGACATCCATTCCCAACTTCCTTGTGAGCTTTGGAGAAGTGGGTTGTCCTTGAAGCTGTGCTGTGCTTCTGTGGTATTTCGTGCACATCTCAAGCTCACCATGATGTCAAAGACAAAACTATTCTCTGGTGACTTCCAAGGCTGGTCTTTTCCACAGTAGGATCTACATTTCAATAATAGTCATATTTTTATGTCATACATACCCAAAAGACCCCTCCCCCTTATTTTTATCCAGTGAGGGTGAAATTCAAGGAGGACAGGAAGGGCTCCTTACCCCAAGGCAGATTCTGCCTTTGCAAGACACTAAAAATCAATAATATGTTTACCTGTTATAGGGAAAATAATTATTTGAATCTGCTGCAAAAGTACATGTGAAAACATAACAGTACATTTGACTAAAGGTACCTTACTAGTACTAACTTTAATTGTAACCATCAGTGATGTTTAGCATTTTCCCACCATGAGGTAGGTTTGTTTTTATCTTAGCCATAACGTAAAATATCAAATATATTTTCTTGTTTTACATAAGCATATTTATATATGCACAGTGCATCAATAAAACAGTGTTAACAGCATGTAGCCTTCCCCTTCAGAAACACTGTTTGCTGACTTGCAAAGCAATGGAGTAATTCAAAGAATCCCTGGGGGTCTTTGATGCAATACGATTGCTTGATGAGAATCCTTAAGTGCACATGTGCCCACTCACAGGGAAACAATATATCCCTTCCCCAAGAAAAAACGCCCAAAGTAATGCTTTACCATTTCATAGACCACCACTTTCCACAGCAATGAAGCCAAAATTTTACTAACTGAACATGCTGGCATGTATAAGGTAACAGAAAAAACCAACAACAGTGCACCTTCCTGAATCATTCAGCAACATTGCACTGAAGTGGTGACAGAAGGTTAAGCTACTTAACCCACGGTGATTAAGTAACAACCTAAATGCATGCTGATGTTATAGGGTGTTAAGTCTGTTGGCATATAGGGCTTACACAGCATTGCATAGCCAACAAACAAAAAAAGGAAGAAAAAAGGAAGAAAAAAACTCAGGGGGACGATGGCTTCAACAGCTAGAAGTAGGCATGCATTTATTGAACAGTCCTGATTTACTACAGTTATGTATAAGATTCATTTATATGCAGATTTTCTGTGTTTTGAGTATGAAGTGCAGGGAATACATCTCTGCTAAATAAACAGCTCCTTGTGTTTTCCATGGATGATTTGTTATCTCTGCAGAAGTAGGACAACAGTTGATGTAGAACCCAAAAGTGTGGGGGGAGGGGGATGCCATGATTTTCAAAGAGGGGTTGTTTGTTTTTCATCCCATCAAAGCACAGCATATGCTTGGTTCTGAGCCTACATCCTGCCAGAGAGACTTTGCCTCTAAGCAATAAAAAGTGGCTCTCATCACAGCTCTTTTGAAACCACGCTATCGCTTGCTGCCAAAGACATTTCTCAGGCACACCTTAAGGGTTCGCAAAGGAAGAAAACCTTTACTCCCATATGAAGGGTTTTGGCACTGAGTGCTGCATCCCTCCTGGAAAGAAGTTTAGAAAAGCAAATGCCTGAGAATCTGTTGATAAGCGTCAGCAGCGTTTGGAGCTTCAGGAAACACTTTTATTTTACACTGAAAATAAGGGGATGGCAAAGACAAATGAGAGGGAGAGAAGGTAGAAGGAACAAGACTGCCAGCATCTGCTCTAGCTGACTGCACTAATTGCTCCCCTCCCACGAGATGACCTCCGGTGGCTTTCTAATGCTCAGGCGGTTTTGGCAAGGCAAGGCTGATTAATGCTGGGTGTTCTTAGAGCAGCACACAGATATATTACCCCTTAGCCAAGTTCATGCTCTAGCTCAGGGGTAGTCAACCTGTGGTCCTCCAGATGTACATGGACTACAATTGTAGCCCATGAACATCTGGAGGACCACAGGTTGACTACCCCTGCTCTAGCTCATGGATGGTCACCACCAAAGCAAAAAGTGTGGACAAATCCTATTCCCCCCCCCCCCCCAGCTGGTCATACAGGTTTAAGGAGAAGGGTATGGCTCTCAACGCCGCTGTCAACTTCAAGCACCGAGGCAAATGGCACAGGCTGTTCCCATTTCAATCTAGGCATGCATAAAGCCCCCCGAGGGCTAGCAGCATTCCCAGTGCTAAGTATAGCGCTGAAATCGAGATCCAAAGGGGCTGCAGATGAAAACGGTACTGAAAAGTCTTTGTAAGGAAAGGGCAAGTTTGCGGGGAAAAGTGGAGACCGTTTCCACAGGCGCTTTGGAATATCGGTGGGGGACGGAGCGCACATTCCTCAGCATGCAGGAAGAATGACGGCGGAGCCCAATGACACTTTTCAGGCTGCCAACTCCGCTTTTCCGACGCTCCCCTGGACCAACCGCTCCCCCTCCAGCCCCGGGCGAGCACCCGCTGGGACTTGGACGGGCTCGTTCTTGGCAACTTTGCCCTCGAGCGCGAAGGCCTCGGCGGCAGGGCAGGGCAGGGAAGCGGCGTCCAGACTGCGCCCGAGGCTCTGCCCCCGCCCCGGCGCGAACTTTCTCTTTCGCGAGGCCTGGCAGGGAGGAGACCGACAGCCCGGCCCGGGCCCCCGACGCCGCTCCCTCCTCCCCGCGCTCCCTCTCTCACCTGCGGCCGCTCCCCCGTCCCGAGGGAAGCGCTCCCGGGTCTCCGTCCGCCCGCCGGCGGGGCGCCGAGCAGCAGCAGCATCCGGGGCGGCCCCCGCAGCAAGCGCGCCGCTGAGGGGAGCATCCTGCTGTCCGGCCGGGCGTCGAGGCGCGGCACCCAGCTGCCCGGGCGGAGGGCGAGGCGGGAGCTGCAACAGCCGCGCCAGCTCGCTCGCTCGCCCGCCCCGGAGCCGGAGAGAGAGAGAGAGCAAGCAGGCGGGCGGGCGTCGAGGAGGGAAGGCGGGCCCTTGCTCCGCCCGCCCCCGAAGCCAACCCCACGCCCCCGAAGCCCCACGCCCGCCACGGCAGCGCCGCCTCGGCCTGGCCGGCGGAGCGGGAGGCTGGGGCGGGACCCTCGGGCAGCTGCGACCTTCACGGTCGGGTCGAAACGGCGCGGATGGCTTCGGGCCACGGCGACCCGAGCGGAGGGCTGGGGGTGGCCATGCCGCGTGGACGCCCCCTCCTCCTCCTCCCCTCTTCATGGCCGCAGGAGAAGCGAAGCAGCCCCCCCCCCCCCCCGGCAGGAAGCCTCTTGCCCCGCTGGCTGGCGTGAAAGCGGGTCTCCGCAGCCCCGGAAGACAAGCGTCGCAATTGAATCCATGGCCTCGCCAAAGTCCGTTTCCGCTCCGTCCGGCTGGGGCACTCCGGGTGTCCGAGCAGGAGCCAGGCATTGGGATGCTGAACAGGTTGAAACTCGACTGCGCTGTCCTGGCAGGTTGAGCTTATTCTACTTCTGGCGAGGACGGGCGGCGACGATACAGACGACTGCGTGTTTAAGAACCATCCCTGGGGAGTCACCAGCCAGTATTCGTTCGGACCCCTTCCCATTTGACAGCAGGGCGTGTGCAAGTGCTCGAGGTGCCTCTGCCCTTTCTGTACTGCCCTCAGCAACCCACCACGGCGTCTTCGGCCTCAGATCACATTAAAACAAATATTGCATTTATGTGAAGTCCCTCCAAGCTGGGGGTTAATTTCATACTAAATTAGATGTGCTGCATGATTGAGTTGTTTTCTCCATCGGCCAGGCTTAAAAATAGCCTCTACACTGTTTCATGCCATTTCCCTGCCCAGGGCATGAGGAGTCCAGAAGAAGACACGTTGCCACATCCGTTATCTTTTCTCAGCCATTACTTCTTGCCTACAGCAAAGTTATGACAGGTCAGATTGGGAAAGCTTTGTCCCTGGCACAATCAAAACACAGGCAAAGATTACCCTTGTTTTTGCTGCAATTAACAACGCACATCTTTATGCTTAAGCACAGAAACAGCTTTTTCGAGAACATTTATGGACCCATAACATGCAATTTCACCTGATCTATCTTTTAACTTTCCTCCCAAATTGTGAACAATGGGACATACTAGCTTGAAAATTTTAAGGGAACAACTTTTTGAGAACATTTTAATACATGTATGGCATTTTTAGCCACTGCTAAACTTTTGAAAAACTTTAAAAAATGGATTATGCATACTGTCTTTGCTGCTAATAATGGGCAAACATTTAAACAAATTCAGGCCTTCACATTTTTACATAGATGCTTTTTCCCTAAAATCCATTATTTGTCTTAACTGGAGTTTCCAAGCATTCATATATTTAATTTTAGCCTGGTGTAGATGCCTGAGTAAGAATACAAAAAAAACCCACTACTTATAATTGGGTTGAGACAGAACCAAATTACAGGCATCTGGGCTTCAGAAGTCTATTTCAGTTATAACCAACAGATATTTAAGGATTGCTAAAACACCAGTTAGCATATATTATAGCAGCAATTAAAATGGATTTAAATTTCTGTTTGTACAAAGTGGTGAGATGTATCACAGGCAGATGCACAAAAAAGCTTTTCCGCTCTGCTGTCTCAGATTTGAGAACTATGTTCTTGACTCTCTTCTCATTTATAAATAATCACGTTCAGGAGAAGTGTGTTGAGTATCTACAGCTTATTCACGGAGGACCTTTGCCAGCAGCCTTCCAGATAACCTTTACAACAGGGCAAAATAGGCATACACTATTTAACTAAACAACATGCTCCTTTTCTCTTCAATCAGGGATGGTAAAAGATCATAAAATAAAGTTCTGTCTTGAAGATCAGTTAAAGGAACAAGCACATGTATGTTGAAACAAATTTTGTTCATCAGATTAAAATTTCTAGATTTCTCATGCATTTTTCTCAAGTATGTATCATTCTGTGATCCCAACGGCTTAGACCACCAAAGAACCCATCTTCCTTTGTTATTTTTATCCAGCCTGTAGAATGGTGCTACACAGCATGAACCTGTCAGACAGGATCACTGAATCAGACAGAGTATATAATTCTAGTCAGTGAAGCAGTGACTCAAAAAACTCCTGCCAGCCACTTAACATTTCAAAAAATACTGCCCTCCAGGACTCATTTGTGTAATTTTTCTATTTGTTAGTACATGCACATAAGTATTGCAAGTTATTTTTGCAAGTTATAGTAACCAATGTGGTATCTACTCTCCAGCTGCCTTGCCAGTCTACAACAATTACGTATTGTTCAAATCAAGCTTGTGGTGAAGGAGTAAGATCTGGTTTAAAACCTTGCAAGGGCCACCACAAGCTTCATAAATTGCCTCAGAGCAGGATTACTAGGAAGCTAAAGTTCCACTCACTTCCAATCAAACTGAATATAAGTTCAATTAAGAACAAGACTTGGAAGGAAACCCAGAATTGTATGATGATGAATTGATAAAGGTCATTGCAAATTTCTAAATTAAGGTAATATTTATACAACACTGGAATGGAGGACAGGCTACCATAAAAAGGATCCTGTTTCCTAAAATCTACAAGGCGGGCAGATTAATGGGCATCCAAATAAATTAAAAGGTATATAAAGTTAGTCCTATACAAGTGTGTATAAGAAAATCCACTTAGCTGAAAATCAAAGCTGCACTGAGATTAGGCGTTCATCTATATGCATGTAATACCATCCTGACAATCACTGGGATAATGGGAGCCAACCATCTCACAGGGTTCGCATAGGCATCTTGCACTGAACTTTAATATCCTATTTATTTTCCTTAAAAAAGAAATCTACCTGCCAACTGGGGGAAATGGCCCAATACTACTTCTATTCTCATCTCACCAAACTGCAGCAGGTTATTTAAAGTTTTTGTTTCAATGAACATCTACAGATTATTTAATATTTAAAGGAGTCATAAAACATATTCTCCAGACTTCCGTTTTTGCTCAAGGCTAACGCTGGAGAATAACTGGATCACGTTGTGCATACCTCAAAGTCAAACCATACCCCTCCCCCCTCACACACTGGCCACCACCAAGATTTAGGATGGGTGTTTGACTTACCTTTCCAAAAGCCAACATTTCAATCTTTGCAAGAATCCTTATGATTAATCTTGCTCAGTGTCAACTGACAATTGGACATGGAACTCACAAGATCCTACGGTTGTTTAAATTATGCAGACATGGTAGGAGGAACTACTAGCACTACATTATTTCCCCCCAGCTATAATAGGCAACAAGTACCTTACTCAAAGCAAATACTTCTCAAATATATTTTATAACAATTTTATATACAAAATGTAGAAGAATAAAACTTTAAGTAATGGTTTTACAGATCATTTACCATAAAGCATGGCTTTGGATGTTTTTGGATATTCAGCACTGAGCTCACAAAAATTGTTTTATTCCAAAATAGCTTGTTTGTTTAGATTACAGTCATATGCTGGACACATTTATGGACCCATAACATACACTTCCATCCGATCTAACTTTTCACTCCCCTCTCAAAATGTGAACTATGGGACATACTAACTTTAAAATCGTAAGGGAACATCTTTTTTTGAGAACATTTTTATACTTTTAGACAAGTTTTAAAATGTGCCATAAATACAACTAAACAATCAAGTGATATTCCAACAAATCCTTTGGCATGCTTTTTCAAAATTAAGATTAGGGTAGATTCACAAACATTTATCCATATGATTAGATAAGAAGGTAAAATAACCAAACATAATTCTGTTGCATAAGAGCATTTGTGCACAGGTAAAAACATACTAGGGCATCATCAATATATATATTTATGCAAGTCTATTAGTTGTCATCTTTAAAAAAAAAGGTGTTGCCTTCAAAATAAGTGGCTTGTGCAATTACTCTACATATTTAACACAAACTTAAGCCAACTAAGGTTTAAAATACAGTCATGGTTCCAGTGATGTAATGCACACACATGGTAAGGGATTGGTATTATTCTTGTCTAAAAAGCAGGACACTGGATCACAGTCAAGGAGGGTTAATGTGTAACTGCTGCTCCTCAAAACTGGCTCTTACAATCGACACATCAAGAAGGCTGGCTAGATCCCCCACAACATGTAGGCCCTACAGAATTACAGCCATGTCTGTGTAACGCTAGAACTGGAATAGGAACATAAGGATAAACCCAGGCCAATGTTTGGATCATGTGCTCAAGCAACTCCCACCTGGAAGTGAAATATAATTTTCTTTAATCTCTCATGGTGGCAAGAGAAAATAAGGATCCTAGAACCACAACAAATGCAGGGTACATAAAGTAAACCAGAGTTTTGCTAGGTAGCATGACAAACTGGGTGCATACAAACCCCCACTTTCAATTCACCAAACTTATCCTCTTGAGGAATCTATACAATAAAGTAGTAAACATTCCTTCTTAATACAGAAAGCCAAATTCACTAACAGTATCTAAATTCCCAATTTCAATTCACTGAACTTATCCTCTTTTGAGGAATTCTATACAATAAAGTAGTAAACATTCCTTCTTAATACAGAAAGCCAAATTCACTATTAGTATCTAAAATGTATCACAGATATAAAAAACACATGATCAAGCAAAATACTTTTAATCAGCTGATCATAAATAAATCCACATAAAAGGATTAATTTAAATGAATTACAAAGTTGCATTTTTCTTATGTGGATTCAGATTTCTTTGTTTTAATATGTATTAGTCTACTTTATTCTTTAACTGATATAGTGATTTGTCATAGAATCACCAACACGGCAGCACACTAAGCAATTCATACTCTGTAGTTACAGTTTTACATTTTTTTTTACAAATGTAACACTTCTGTACATTATATATTTCTACAAGTCATGTATTCTGTATTGCAATTCTATTGTCTTCACAGACAAAACAGTGAAGTAGTTTTCAAATATGAATTATTTCTTTTACAAATTCATATAAACAGCATGGAGCACTGCACTTTGGCATCTCTGCTAGAGGCAAGGCTGGGTTGTGAAGAGTTAGAGGGGGAAAGCTCTGATTTTAGAATCCATTATGAAATACCATTCCACACAAGCTACATAAACTCAACAGCTAAATCCACCAGCTTGAAATGAACAGAAGCACCATATTGCTGCACTATTGGAAATGCATATAAACCAACCAGTTTAAAACATACTATTGAAACTGCATCAAAGCCATCATTGTTAGACTGAAGCAAATCTGTAAAATTCATCTGGAAATGTATATTTTGTCCTTTCTGCTGAAACATTGTAAATATGTGTTTGTTTGTTTTTTTGTCCTGGATACTGAAGAACTCATGCCTGGTTTTAATCGCTTGTCTCACAGCTGCTATTTGAGTAAGACTCCAGAACTGGGTTTTTTCTCCATTTCTTCTTTTACTTACAAATTTGTTGTTGAATATGCAGCAAAAACTCATAGTAAGAAAACGCTGCCTCTGTTTTGTCTTCAACTAAATACTGAAAAAAATCTGCTTTTGCAGGACTTTCATCTCTGAAACAGAAGGAAATTGATTGTTTAAGGAGTGTTCTTGCATAGCTTGCTTGCTTCAATTTGCATGATTCAGCCACAATTTATTTCTTCATACTTATCCAGTGCAGTCTAGGTGTAAAGGCCAGACAGCCACCAGGCTTAGATGAGTATAAAACAGACACCATATTCCATGTTTTTAGTCTTTCTAAATGTCTGTATAAATTAAAGGAAGTTCTTATGGCAAGTCACACTTAGCGTACTCCAAGTAAATTCCTGTTAAGGAGAGTAATATCTCCTAGGCCCATTATGCACGGCCGCCGAAACGGTGATTTCGGGTCACATGGAAAACACGGAGGGGGAAGACGCGACGCATACCGGTTATACACGGGGCGGGGCACGACGGCGGCAAAACCCAGAGTAACCGATTATGCACGCGCCGATCTGGGCGCCGCTTCTGGTTGCGCCCCGCTCACCCGGAAGCTGCGCTTTCTTCCGCGTTTCACTGATGCGGCTTTTTTGGCGGCATGCACCGAAGCTGCAGCCGGTTGCAGCCGGCTCCGTGCGTTATCCGTGATTTTAGTCGCCGCCATTCCACCCCGAATGTGCGTTAAAACCCCCGTGCATAATGGGTCCTACTGAGTTCAATTAGCTAGCTAGGAGCGGAACAATTACAAAGTAGAATCCCCTCAAGCCCAACAGCATTCAATGATCAATTGTATCAAGGCTACCAAAAGGCTGAGAAATACAGAATTTGCATCTACTTCCCCAGTCGATATCTAGATGTAGCCTGTCAATCAGAGCCACTAAAGCAGTTTCTATTCCTGATCTGAACATTCAACGAAAAATCAGCCTACTGTGGCTTCTCTCAAATATCTCACCACCCAATGGAACACTAGAGATCTGCCGAGTTTTATTCATGTCAGTCCAATAAGATAATTTTGGTGGGGGAGAGGACAGGGCAAAGCAATAGATTATTAAGGCTCCCAAAATCACCTCTATAAAAGGAGGAAACAAACCCCTCTTCTATTGTAATCTGTAGAAAGCAAAAAGTAAAATCCTTCTATATCATAGACTGGCAGCATCCTCTGTAGGGTCTCAGGATTACCAGTCAGGTAGGCTGATTGTTCCAGTGCTGAATCCATTCTTACCACTGCCATGACATTCAAAAACACCAAACAAACAGAAGTGGAACACCTGTCAAAATATCCCACATTCTACAAAAGCATAAGCTTACTGGAGATCAGATCAATATTCCATATATTACATCAAATAATGGCCAACCAGGGGGTGTGGCTAAAGATGGAGTCAGGAGGGGATTGCAGAGCAATCACTGGAGCCTGACAGGGGTCAACTGTCGAAGCATTTGGCAGAAAAGAGGAGGGGTACGCAAACCCCACCTCATTTTTTCTACCCAGGAAGTCCTAGTGAACTCTTGGGGCCGTCTCCAATCCTTTAGGGAGTTTATCTCCCCGGATTACAGGTTGTTAGCGTTTCAGGGCAAGAGGATGTCCAGCCATTTTCTTGGATTTCTTTATCTTTCTTTCTCTCTTAAAAAAAAAATAATGTCCAACCAGATGTACCTGGGAAGGCCTACAAGTAGGGCATGTAGCACAAAGATGCTTCCAGTTGTTGACACCTAGCACTGGTACTTGGGGGGAGGGGGTTACTGTTTCTGAATATGGAGGCTTTGTTCAATTACTGTGGCTAATAGCCACTGATGAGCATATCTTCCATGATTTCTCTAACTAAAAGTTAATGAGACCAGTGGCAAATGGCATCACTGTCTCCTGGGACAATGAATTCCACAAGTTAAAAATGGTGAGAGAAACATGTTCTTCTGTCAGTCCTGAACAGACTGCCCATGAACTACACTAGCTGGCCATGAGCTCTAGAATTATGGGAGAAGAACATTTTTCTGCATATTTTCTTCATGCCACACAGTACACATCTAATTCTGAAGTTGGCTCCAAAGTGTGGAGTAAAAAATCCACACAACATGATCAAATACAGAAAAAAGATTTTTCTATAATCCTACAGATTTGTAGAAAAATCCAAAAAAAATTAAAGAAAATTATTGCATTAAAAAAAATTTCCTCCAAAACCTATGTCTGCATATATGCATAAATTCTATGAAAATACAGTCTTACAGGGGTGTAGTTGATAGGCAGAGGCTAGTAAGGAATTTCTGGGCAGGAAAACAAACCATAGCATCAGCTATGAAGGATTCCTTTCCCATGTGAAGCCAAGTGTAAGGAAGGGGCAGGGCTGGAAATGAGATTTCGACTCCCCCTTAAAAATCACCCAGGTGCTCCCTTTTTTGTATCTACTTTTTTGTCATCAATGAGGTACAGAGCACAGGTGCTGGGACAGTCGCAGCAGGTATACTCTCAGAGCACCAAGAATAACTGGAAAAGGACAGAGCACTAGTCCTCTCTCCAAACATCCTTGGGATTGCAAGAGCTTGCCTGCTGATGTGCTGTCAGAGCTCAGAGGAAATTAATCTTTAGGTTGTGAAAGCATATATTGCTGCATTACGGAAAGAAGCCATGTTGATTTACAATGCAGAAAACGTGAAACAATTACCCATGCCAGAGCAGCTCTTTGCAGGAAGGATATTTGAAAAACCGTGAAATAGATGAAATTCTAGGGCTAAAGGACAAATTTAAAACTAACAAGTCGTCAGGATGGCACACAACTAAGGGCAAGTACAAGGGCAAGGAAGATGTGGGGAGAAAAAGTTAGGTATGAACATCAGCTGTTCACTTTTTCATATGTGACCATAAGACTTTATTGTATTTATTGAGTTTGGCGCACACAACAGTTACACGGTCCACCTCTGATTCCTGTGAACATCATGGCTTTCTATATGCATTTGACTGCATACTTTTGGATCAATAGACTGCAAAAATAAAACTTGATTAAAATAAAATTTTAAATAAATGCTTATTAAGAGGGAACAAAAAGCTACTGTACAAGTATGCATAAATAATCAATGAATTCAGCGAAGGATCAATTGTGGATTCTTACTGTGATACACACACACAAACACATACTCTCTCACTCACTTACTTTATTATTTGAAGGACTGCACTTATAGGTTTACTGTCCTTAAGCCAGGATATAAATGACCTGGTTCGTTCTGAAGAAAGAGTATCTAATTCTGGAAGCTGTGTCTAGAAAAAGTAAATACAAAATTTATACACGGTTAAAGAATCAAGAAAGCCAAACGAACTAGAGACAAAACCCGCTGAAGTTATCATTTATCATTTCCATGACAAAGTCTCAAACAGTGGACCCTCCTTTGCTATCATAACTATGTGACTTTAAAGGAAAAGGTAAAGGTATCCCCTGTGCAAGCACCGAGAACTTTTAGCCAGGAACTTAGGGTAGCTTGACACAGTGAAGATGCTCCTAGGCATGAACCTCTATGGTGCCCTGCCTTACACAGTGCTGGATAAAGGTAAAGGTATCCCATGTGCAAGCACCGGGTTATGTCTGACCCTTGGGGTGACGCCCTCTAGCGTTTTCATGGCAGACTCAATACGGGGTGGTTTGCCAGTGCCTTCCCCAGTCATTACCTTTTACCCCTCAGCAAGCTGGGTACTCATTTTACCGACCTCGGAAGGTTGGAAGGCTGAGTCAACCTTGAGCCGGCTGCTGGGATTGAACTCCCAGCCTCATGGGCAAAGCTTTGACAGCTGCCTTACCACTCTGCGCCACAAGAGGCTCTTACGTGATTTTACTAGTCACTAAATTTTAGAAAGGTGAGCAGTTTCTTGTATTAAGAAAAACAAACCCTTACCAGTCCCTGTGGTACAGATGAATAGTTAGGGTATCCAAGGACATCTTTTATGAAGTTATTATCACAGCTTTTCCCAATCCATATATACATTGCCTAAAATGTAAGAACCAATATCATTAAAGTAAACATCTTTTTAATTTGGATAAGATACACTGTAATCAATTATACTCCCATGAGAATGCTTATTAAATTGTCCTGAATACATAATTTACTGTACTTAAAGAACAGTTTATTAGAAAATAAAGTCAACAGCCGATGACAACATGGGTGGCAATGTATCATTCTTTAAGAAAATTAAGATTTTCCACTTTTATGAAAGCATTTATCAAAGCAATCATGTGCAGGTATGAAGGAGCCAAGTGTGCAACTTACTAGGCCATAATCCATAAGAAAAGCTCCTTCTCTTGTCAACCTTTCAGCAGACAGTCGTTGAAGAAGGGGTTGGGGCACAACTCTATCACTGACATGTATTGCACCCTACAAGAAAAGTTATAACAGTTTATATACAATTCATTATATATGAAGAGTGTACAAAATTTAGCAGCACTATTAGTAATCCAGAAAAGCTGGGCTGCACCAGCCTGGGCAACCTATCCAACATTGCTTACAAGTATTACAGGCCAAATTAAGCAGTATCAGTCTGCAATGACCTACACAGCCGCAAACCCAATCATTATCTTCAGCACAGTATCTGGGACAGAATACTAAAACCATCTGTGAATGGCTTCAAACCACGTAACTGAAAAAGGATTCACAGCCAACTGGTTCCTTTTATATTCTTAAGTAACTGGGCAATATACTTCTGGGTCTGTTGCCAGAGCACATAGGGATACTGAGGACTGTTATCAAACTGTACTCATGCTTAACACACATATTGGTGAAAGCAAAAAACTATGAAAGAATGTTCTATATCTGGGTCACAAAAATTAGAAGCATGAACACTAGATGGGAGATACACTTCTCAGTAGCAGTGTGTGTGAACAATGTCTTTGGGTACTTGTGGACTGCAAGCTAAATATGACCAAACAGTGTGATGCAGTGGTAAAAAGGGTAAATGTAGTCTTGGGTTGTATTTTTTGAAACCTACACCCCATTCCCATGACTTCTTGGGCTTTCACTGTCTTAGGTTGAGCAGAGACTTCATGTTGAAAAATTATGATCAGGGTACAGGAAATCAGAAAGCTGACTTGCAGAGAGCAGCCAGATTCCCCAGGAGGCTGGATATGCCACTGATAAGGGCTCTATTTTCTGGTTTCCTGAGGACTCACTGAAATTCCAGCCCTGATTTACAATTAAGTTTGCAGGAAAACAATGAACAATCCAGTACTATCTGGAAATCTGCCTACAGTGGAGATTTTTCCAGAAATCTCATGGTAAGTGCAGCTTGAGCCATCACCCATCCCCTTGCATTTGCTGGCAAATATCAATCAGGTCAACCACTCAGGAAATCCAATAATCTCATGATTGTCTCACCTGGTACCCCTCCTCCTCTCCTTCCTCGCGACTATTTTTTTTTTTGTGTGTGTGGGGTGTCATTCAAAATTCTGACTTTTACCCAATGGGAACAATGTTCCTGGTATCTTTCCAATCACAAAGCGTTTGAAAATCCTCCAGTCATGGACAGACTTATGGAAATCTGGCCCAGTGAAAGAGAGGATTCAATAATGCCATCATTTTAATTTGTTCCCAACGGTAAATGCTCAGGAAATATACGGGAAAAGTTACAACACAATCAAACTCTGTTCAGTTCTCTATTCCAGTTTGTTTCTCTGCCACTTAATGCTGCAAGTCAATATGATCCCCAAAATTGCTCGTCCATGGCAGAAATCACTAGCTAGAGTCCTCTTCTTTACTCCCAGACCACTCCCCCTTGTTATTCCTTAAACTATATTGAGATTATTGGAGCAATGTATAGAATTTTATGTTCTGCTAGTTTAAGCTGTTTCTCCTTGCTTTCTGATCCTGGTCTACTTAGTTAATTAAAACTTAGCCCTTGCCCTTCTCTTTCTCTACTATGAGTGCTGCTCATAGGGGAAAGCCAACCTTTACCTCACAACTCCCCCCCCCCCAAACATGGTAACAAACCTCAAGGGTTGATTTGGAATTTGGATTAGCCTAATGGAAGAACATCTACATACGTAGCATAGGGTAATCTTAATTACTACTTGTTACATATTTCCCAAATACTTGTGTGATTCTTTGGACCATTTAGTTACTCACAGTTTAATAGTTCGATACTGTTCTACTTGTGAAAGTGTTCACATGTAGCCCCAGTATTTCAGGCAATACCCCCTCCACTTATTAGATGCAATAGAAATTATATGTACTATACCTCATCAGTAAGTCTGTCTATCCTGTACAAGTTGGGGTGTATCATCTTCATCAAGTGAACCAGAGGCTGACTTTTTATTAGACACATGGCATATACACGATCATCTAAGCGTGTACTGGTTCCAGTTCTGAAGGCTTTCTGTAAGAAAGTAAGTAATTTAGAGTATTCTGCATACCCTGCAGGAATATTAAAGCACTGTAGCCATAAAGTGACACATTTGGATCTTCTGACTGTTTCCCTCTGAATGGCAAACACTACCCTCCAATGATGCCATGCCACAAACTGCTTAGGAAACTCTTGAAGTTTCGGAAGAGTCTCACAGTGTGGCTTGGATACCATTTAATTAACTCAAGTTGAAAACTTCCTAGGGCATGCAAGCCTAATTTTGGCATAATGACAATACTTCATCCCTTTCCTTCAAAAATGAAGGGTTACTATTAAAGGTCTCCTAGCTTTTATCATGAAACAACGTTAAGGACTGTCAATAGGAGTTTGACATTCTTGGTGAGTATAAGGACTATTTAAGCTTCTACTTTTAAAACAACTTGGTACATGGACTATTTTTACTAGGTAATTTAAGCTTCACAAAGACCTTAACTAAAAGGAACATGACAGGACAGAAAAGGTGTTCCAATTAAGCAGTTTCATCTAATTAAAGTTTCTGTCGTTAAAAGGACAGCTTTATATTTTCTGGAAGTCAATTACAGGCTACTGTTTAAATGCAATACCTGTTTGAAGAGAGCCAACACATACAAAGGAAACAGCCTGAGGGAATTCGGAGCTATCAAAGCAGTTGGCTGGAGATTTGATACAGTTGACGTGTAAGCAGACAGTGAATCAACTACGGCATTCACTAAGGCATCCCTTGCATCTGAAAGACTCGATGAAACTGAACGATCCACAGCTATGAGGGTGGGTGAAAAATTATGAGGAATCAGGAAAGGAACTCTATTGAAATAGTAATCATCAACAAGACACAGCAAAATTTTCCTAGCAAAAAACCATGAAGTTGTCAACATCTGTTTAATGAATCAAATATGAAATAACAGAAATGCTCATTAAATAATGTTGCTATTTCTCTTCTCATTAGACCTACTTTCTTCAGCTATCCACTTTGCCACTGAAATCAATGGGTCCCCTTGGGCCCACTACTTTCTCTCCGCCTAACCTACCTCAGATTTGTTCTAAGACAGGCTTTCTTGACAGTCCTGGGTTTCCTGAGTGGGTGGGAGTTAATGAATTTTAAATATGTTTTTATAATTTGTTAAACATTTATCAGGTGATATAATCATATATTAATGGCAGAAAGTGAAGAGGAACTAAAGAGCCTGTTGATGCGGGTGGAGGAGGAGAGTGCAAAAGTTGGCTTGAAACTCAACATCAAGAAAACGAAGATCATGGCATCCGGCCCTCTCAATTCCTGGCAAATAGAAGGGGAAGAAATGGAGATAGTGACAGATTTTATTTTCCTGGGCTCCAAGATCACTGCAGATGGGGACTGCAGCAAAGAAATTAAAAGATGCTTGCTCCTGGGGAGGAAAGCTATGGCAAATCTAGACAGCATCCTAAAAAGCAGAGACATCACCCTGCCAACAAAAGTGCGTTTAGTCAAGGCTATGGTCTTCCCAGTTGCAATGTATGGCTGCGAAAGTTGGACCATAAGGAAGGCCGAGCGTCAAAGAATTGAGGCTTTTGAACTCTGGTGCTGGAGAAGACTCTTGCGAGTCCCTTGGACTGCAAGGCGAACAAACCGGTCAGTCCTAGAGATCAGCCATAACTGCTCCTTAGAAGGCCAGATCCTGAAGATGAAACTCAAATACTTTGGCCACCTCATGAGGAGGAAGGACTCCCTGGAGAAGAGCCGAATGCTGGGAGCAATCGAGGGCAAAAGAAGAAGGGGACAACAGAGAATGAGGTGGCTGAATGGAGTCACTGAAGCAGTAGGTGCCAACTTAAATGGACTCCGGGGAATGGTAGAGGACAGGAAGGCCTGGAGGATCATTGTCCATGGGGTCGCGATGGGTCGGACATGACTTCGCATCTAACAACAACAACAACAATAATCATATATGGTCATGTCAACTTGCCCCCCCCCCGCCCCCCAAAATGACTAATGATGGGCCTGGAGAGGGTGGGAAGGGTAGGAGACCTAGGCTAGCTAAGGTCTATTATTTGAAGAAAGATTTCTGTAAGGGCTCATTTGCTAATTCCAATATGATGTACAAAGTAATAATGCAGAACCAATAATAGTATTGAAGGGCTGTTTTACAAAAGGTTTTGCAACATTTTGCAAACTGAAACATGATCTTCACATTAAGTCTTCAGTATTTAAACTACAGCATAACTAATTAGCCCCAGAAACATAAAACTCTGAAATGTTATTTTCAACTCACCCATGTTAGCCAGGAGGCATACAATTGCTTGTACATCTGCACCAGCATAAACATCTGGCAATGAATTGACCACAGGTAAGCAGAGCGTGTGCACTCGAATTCTCCGTTCACCTGAATCAGAACACAGGGCATGCTAAACATTTTTAACCAAACTATATTATGCCACAAAAGTACATTTCTAGGACAGCTATAAGGGCAATTAAGGTATAAGGCAATCTATCACACATTTTACCTCGATGAAAAAATTGTTCTTAAAATCACTGCCTTCATGTATTATGAACATGGTGCTGTAAGAGATAACTAAACTTTTTTGCAAATACCTTTGCTTGAAGTGTATAAAAGGGCTGTCTGAAAACAAACTAATGATGTGTCTGTCAGACTTTCTTCAATGGACATCTGTACTGCAAACCCAGCATCGGGATTGACGTTGGCAAGCGACAGCAAGTCAGTAGATCGCACAAAGAAGTTACCATGGAAGGTATGTATCGAAAGGCCTGGTAACAAAAGGAATTTAAATCAGGAAGGGCTGAAAAATGCAGCTCCCAACAGAAAAGATCAGCAAGTCCTCTAAGCATAGCTATTGTTTTAAAACTTGTTCTTAACTATAAAGATGGATGGCTGACTTTTGAAAGAAATCATCTTATGGAAGTCTTCCTAAAAGAACATCTGGATTCCAGGCAATTTAAGGCAAGAAACTGACTGGTATTTTGTTCTTTAATTCCAGAACCCAGTTAAATCAGACTGGAGTTCTGACAAAAGTGATTCCCCGCTACCCCACAAACAGCAGTACAGGTCAAAAAGTGCAAGTATTATACGGGAAGAATTCTAGATGCCTAAATTCAGTTCTACTTGATCTGTGAAAGTGCAAATTCACAACCTACCTTTTGTACATCTTATTCTCATGACTGCTTCAAATCCAATCTTTCGAGTAAAGTATCTTTTAAGATCTTTCTGCAACTTTTCTGCTTGAATTGGGTTGAGGCTATGATGGAAAGATGGATAATAATAGATGCACCCAGCTGAGTATTTGGACATGCAAGCTTTTGGTAGAGAGGTAGGGTGGGGGGGGGGAGAGAAAGAGAGAGAGAACAAAAAAGAGAATTAATGTCAAGTGTTGCCAAAATAATTTCATCAATCTGCATTAATTCAGTGTTTACTATACAGGTATTGACATGCAACCATGATCATTTCCTTAATAACAGGATAAGGAGGACATTACTATTGGAAGATGGTGTCCCCTCACATTTTGGGGCAACATTCAGGTATATAAATACAAAAATAAATAAATTTTGAAGGATAAACAATTAATTACCCAAATCAAAAGTAGTGTAATGAGCCTAAGCATGGTTTGTTTTAATATGCACATGGAAGCATCTTTAAACAGATCTGTTTAAGACTGAGGCTTAAAAACAACTGTTAAATTTGATTATATGATGCAAAATAAAATATCATCATCTATATACATAAAAGACTATATAAAGCTCAACACAGAACACTGAAGCAAAGCTGAGGGTCATCGAAGTAGCAAAGCAATGCATAAAACTTTCCAGTGCTTTATTCTTCTGTGGAAAATATTCCATTATAACAACATTGTTAGAAATGAATACATGATATTGCCAACAGAGTGTCA
This sequence comes from Paroedura picta, assembly GCF_049243985.1. NCBI lineage: Eukaryota > Metazoa > Chordata > Lepidosauria > Squamata > Gekkonidae > Paroedura > Paroedura picta. The sequence goes on from NC_135378.1 coordinate 67,214,251, forward strand.
GGAAAGCTTGGCAATTTCAATGTTGCAATTGATGTTTTTCAGGTGATTATAAGAATTGTTATACCAAGTAAATGCATGTTCAATTGATTTGGTAATGGGGAGAGGTTAAAAAACCATAAATACATATAACAATCCAATGTTTATTTGTTCATTAAAAAAACAAAGGCATGAATTCATCTGATTGACTCTACAAATCACATCAAAACCAAAGCTAAAGTTCTTATGGCATTTCATATGTTGGAAGCAAGGTTGCCAATTTCCAGGTGGGCCTAGAAATCTCCACGCAACAGAGATCCATTCTCCTAAGGATCCTCCCCTCCCCAGTCATCTACAGGGACACCCCCATAGATCTTGAGGATTTCCCAGCCCAGAGCTAAAAACAGTAGTTGGAAGGGATTATCATCAGCCATCTGACATGGGACTAGCAAGCATCATTTGTGAGAGTGCTCCAGGGACCTCAGGGGAACTTCTCTTGAAATAGATGAGTGGATAACGACATCCACAACATATCATGCACAATTATTTGGGTGTGCTAGAATTAGGGTGCCAGCAGTTTTCAGCACTGTTAGCTTTTTTAAATTGAACAATGTAAATACGCACTATATTGTTTTTAATTGTGTTGGCTCGAATATACCATTTAAGCTACATTAAATTTATTATTTTCCTAATCAAATTTTTCAGTTCAGTATTTCTTGCTACTGGACTGCAATAGTAACATATGGTACTTTAAAATTTTTGTTTACTAAATATAAATCAAAATAAACATGCTGAATCAGATTCACATTCTTTTTAGAATACCAGATAATTTCATCCCAAATTTCCAATTCTAATTTTTCTGGGAAACCCGCATCCCTGAATCTAATAAACAGATAATGCTCTAGAATGGGAATCCCCAATGTATGGCTTTCCTGGCACCCGGCAAGTGTTTTTAATAAGTGGGCAGGGCCCGTTGGAGCTTTTGCTCTGCAAAGCTTCCTACTGGCTGAGCAGATTTTTCAAAAAACTGCTTCAGCAGCAGCTGCCACCACAGAACAAGGATCTTCACTATGTGAACCAAGGTAAGCTGCCTGAATGATAGAAAATATTTTTAAACATATTCATTTTGATAGGCACAGCAAAGAGTTGTTATTAGGGGGGCACTAGCTGCTTGTACAAGCTTAATCAATCTAGAATTGGGATAGGCAAGCTTTTTGGCCCAACTGCCAATAAACACAATGAAGGCATTTATATACCTTTCCTTTCTTCCAACACAATCAAGATGCAAGGTGGGTATAAATACAAGACAAACAATTACCATCTTCCAAAATAATTAAAATGCATTATTAAACCTTCAGGCTGCTCCATATGCTTAAAAAATAATGACTAGGCTTTATGGTACTTATTATCTTACAGCGGTAAAACCTATTCTACACAATGTAACAGAATGTGAAAAATTCTCCATCAACACATATTGAAGCACAAAGCAACTGTGCAAATTGATTAATCCCTTACCAAGAGATGCTAGATCTGAATACTGTGAACTTAAAAGAAACAAATCCACAGAAATTTGCTGTCCTGAGCAATCTAAAGCCAACTTCTTATAAAAATCCGTTGCCGGGCCAAGGTGCTGAACAACCTAGAATAAGCAAACAAAATGAAGATGTCTGGATACATTCCAGCTCACTGAACAGTTTAGGAACACCAAGTATACTTTTCTATAGTTGCAATCTGCAACTTAAATATGTACCATTTGTTATATGTAATCATTTACCCCACAGTTTCACCATTGTCAAAAGCTGGAGCCCATGATAAAGGTAAAGGTACCCCCTGTGCAAGCACTGGGTCATGTCTGACTCTTGGGGTGACAGCCTCCAACATTTTCATGGCAGACTCAATACGGGGTGGTTTGCCAGTGCCTTCCCCAGTTCCTACCCATGATAGCAGTTAATAAATTCAGATTTTGACTATTACATCTACCAGAAAAACAGAACACCCAGAAACTATGGTCTGCAGGACTGAGTAGCAAAAATGCTTACTGAGAATGCACAGAAATGAATTAGAGCAATGTATTTATTCTGGTGTAGGAACTTCTCAATCATTCCAATTATTAATAACTGCCTGAGAAATTATACAACATAGAAAAAACTGCAACCACAGCTATGCTTAAAGAAATTTCTACAAATCTTGCCCCATGCAAACAAAACAAAGGGACATATCAAATTGCTTATTCTCCATAATGTATTCCTCTTCTGCTAGATTCAGGGAAGAAAGAAAAAAAAAGAACTGAGAGGAACTGAAAGCTCACTTTGCTATACTTTTCATCCCGCCCCAGCCGTAATATTTCATTTCATTAAATATACTTTCAAGTCTTTCTTCAAAGACCTTAAGCTAGAACTACTTGTTTTTCCAAACTGGAAACTAAGATCTTTGCCTGTCTTTTTTCTCAAAATACACATAGACTTAGCTAAGTTAAAGCCCAAAATAACCAAATCCAAAGTACCTTTGTGCTTGATCTTTGATTGGGATCTTCCCTTGACTGCAAGCGCCCTGCCCCCAAGGATGGTAACTGTGTCTGAAACACAGATACCCGCCCACCTGTAGGAGACATCAGTTTATAGGCCGCTTGAAGGGCAGGACCTAATGCACTGTGTGTTTCTCTTGTGTTGGTGAACATATTTGGTAGCACATTCAATAAGTCTTTAATCAGCTGAAAAACAGTTGGAATGATGTTAGGAGGAAATTTCAGTTTACAAGACATTGTGGCATAACTGACTGCAGAACATAGGATATTAGTTCTTCAAACCCACACAGATTTTGCAGAGAACTAAGCTAATTATTAAACCAGGCTACTTAAGCACAAGTGCTAGAAAGATGCAATCTCCAGGCACCCAAGTCTATATTTTTTTCAATAAAGCTGAAAATCCAGATACATGAAATCAAGCTGCCATATATGTAAAAGCTGGGTTCCAAACATTTCATAATCATGGAGGGATGATTCAGCAGAATATTTTCTCTCATTTCTAGCTCATACAATGTGAATGTTTGTGCATGCTTCTGTGAGAAACAATAACCCCAAATACTGAACTACAGCTACTGAATTCGGACAACTGCTACCTTATACGTTAAACTGCTCACAAGTAGGCATGTGGGGGGGGGGACTGGTATTTTTTTGAATACTGAACCCAAATAATATTAGTATTTCCAAATATCCCCAAATCCCAATATCAGTATAGTACTGGAATTCAGAAAATATTTGGGAAAGCTGAATATTTGAGGCTCCCCAGGCATTTAAAAGAACACTACTTAAATGTCCACTAAACAGCTGATCCCATGGAGATTGGTTTCAGTTGTGCAGGAAGCCAAGTTCAAACTGCCCCCCTCCCCAGCCTGACAAACAGCTGATCACATGGAGAGAAGTCTCTTCCCAGGAACAGCAGTTTAAACCTCCCCCTTTATGCAGATTCCACAGGCTGGCAGCCTTTCAGCAGTCCCTTTTGCTTGGGGGGGTGGGGGGAGGAGGGTTTGGGGGGGAGTTAAAGGGAGGGTTTAAATGACTGCTGGCCATTTACACTTAGCTGACCAGGGGACCAGTCAAGCTTAAATGACCAGCAGACATTTCAGGGCTGTCTTTTGTTGTCTCAAAAAATGGGAAGCAAAAATGATTGCTGGAATACCTTGGAGCTATTCCAGCACTCCCTTTTGCTCTCCCCCCCCCCCTGCTCCCAAAGGGAGGGAAGTGAAAAGGATTGCTGGAATGGCTTGTAGCCATTCTAGCCTTATAGCAGAGCAGGTACTTTAAAATAAGTAAAGTTATTTTATGTCATCGTCAAAGCCCTCTTTTCCAAGATGGACACCTCTTTCCAAGTACTGGACAGCTCTGTTCTGAGCCAGTTTAGCTGAATGCATTAACTTTTTTTCCTTCTGTCTAGCATAGAATTGCTCCTTTGCCCACTCAGCCTCCTCTTGTCCACACTGGTCCACAGAAGACAAAACTGAAGCAGCAGGAGAACTATATAACTCAAGGCAGAGCTAGTGTAGTCCACAGACCTCATAGATCGCATACCTGTTTCACATTACTTAATTTAAAAGCAGCAGCAGAAAAAGTGGTTTCATTCTAACTTTCTTCATTAAATGGTCACTGCAATTTGATCCACCTTACCTCTTTGCTTTCATGCAGATTTACGAGTAAACTGTCGGGTGTGGGCAGGAAGACATCTATGGGAAGAGTATGCTCTAGTGAGGCATCAAATTACATTTCATATCTCATAACATTTATTTTCTGAACTCAAAACACAAAGGCCAGGATCCATGGCAAGTTCAAAAATACACATCCATATATGTACTTATGCATGGCCCTGTTGATCCTAGCCAATACATAAAACACTTTACAAGTTTACTGTGTGGCCTCAAGCTACTCATCCAGCAGATTTGATAGTTTCAGTCAATATCTATAGTATTTCGGACTTTGAAAAGTGCTACCCAAGCGCATTAACAGCTGCGTAATCCCTGAAATCAGAATCAAGAGTAGGTTTATGTTTGTATTCTTTACCATCAATTTCTGAGACAATTAGCATCTGAGGCTGTGATAATCCTTCCTGTAAATTGTAGAACTGAACTGTGCTGTCAAACGTTATGAAGCCTATTCTTGTTCTTGAATCTCCAGGCAACCTAAAGATTAAAAAGAAATCATAGTTACATTATTTTAGCAAGTCTCCAGAGACAACTGCTGTTTAACATCAGAATGCAGAGCATGGATCCCCAATATGAGGTCTAATGCAGCTCTGACCCTCTAGCAACAGTGGCCAAGAATGCCTAGGTTGGGCCCTCTCTTGCCCCCCCCTCCTTTGTGTAGCATTACAAGCCAGTGCTTGATTCATGCAGTCTGTCTGTGAAGGAGGTGAGTGAGTTGGAAGAAACAGAACGTCAAACTCCTATAAACCTTGGTTCTGTTCTAATCGCTATTTGAAGTTTCCCATTCTTCTCCATGCCATAAACATTTAAGAGCTAGTCAGTGAACTACTTATAATAACTGAAGAATCCTGATTATAATTCCACACTCTAAAAAAATAACAACAACAACAACAGAAAGGTTCTTACTTGTCTAGGTTTTCCAGCAAAGACTGGCATACAATTGACAAATATCCAGCTTCTACTGCATTGTGGGAGACATCAAATACAAACAAATACACTGCAGGCTGAGGTGGACGAAGCTGTAAAATAAAATTAATCCTTTTAAAAATTGTACTGATACAGACTTTTAAAATCTCTATTTGTTTATTCAGAACTATGGACTATTTTGCTTAGCATGCTCCTGTAATCCCATCACACCTGTGTAGGTCTTTTGTAAAGAAAGTAAATAACAGTTTAAAAATGTGTGCGGGGGGGGGGGGAGTCAGTGAGGAGAGGAATATCTAAGTTCATCACTGCCTTCTGTCCTAACTTCAAAACACTTCCACTGATGCATGAGAATTAATTTTTGACAAGCATTTTAAAATGTATACCTACCATGTAATCTGAAGAAGCAATGAACTCCACTGTAGAGTTTTGTACTTCTGGCCGTTTGTGTGGCTCACCATACGATCGTGTCAGAGGATTGTACATAAATTCTTCTGGAACTAAATTTTAAAATAAATGTGCTATTGTCAAAATTCTACATGTTACCCCTGTTAACACCATTGTTTATTTAATACCTGTTAAGTAACGCCTTTGAAGAATGTTCCCAAGCACAATAAGAGATCATGCTGCCCTTATGCTTAGGGAACTGCTCCCATTTGAAAGGGGGCTGTCTTCACAAAGGAGGACACAGCTTCTGAAGCTTCTCTGTATACCTGTACCTTTCAAGTTTGCCATATAGCTGTTTGGACTGCAGATTCTCTCATTAATACTTACCATCATTAACTCTGTAGCACAGGTTACATTTCCACCTCCTTTGATCAATAAAGGAAACAAAAGGATTGATGTATGTTCTGCATGACCTACATCTCACAATGGTACTTGATGTTATCACAGGTAACTGCTAAAAAGGAAAAAGGGAAAAAGGAAAAAATTGCAGCTTCAAAATTTTCAAACATCCTACTAAATTCTATTTACTGTTAAGCCATTATTACATTATTACTATACTAAAAGATAACTGGTATAAAAAAAGGAATAAAAGAGAACAGGAATAAAGGCTACAATCCAAAGGTTATTTTCAAGAAAGAATTACTGGTGTTTATGCCACAAATACATTTACATTTTATTCTCTGGTTTTATTATTTTACCGTTAGATCTCTGAAAGGATGTAGAAGCAACCCCAAAGGAAGTTTTGCCTTGTTTAGCAAAGCCTGAGTCTGAGGGATATTTGTCAAAGTGCATCGAAATGAGCTAGAAGAGAAATCACAAGCATTAGTTTAACAGATCATGATCCACAGTGTTGTATAGAAAAGGCCATGAGCTCAAGACCCACCGAGTTAGGCAAACATCCAGACCAACATGCAAAACTCTGCATAAGCATAAAGCATTCAAGATCTGATGATCGATTCAGGGAGAACAAGTGTGATACTTCCTTTCCGCCCCAACCCCTCACCCCCACGCTCAGCAATCAACTCTAGCCATATTTTTCACCATTTATTACAAGGTTTCACCATGTATGTATCTGGAATACAAACAACAGTGAGAGACTGCAATGATTTATGAGCTCTGATATCTACAGCTTTCCAACAAGAAAAGGGCAAGATTGCTTGTTATTCGAATCACCACCATGGCCATCTACCTGCAGCAATGTTGCCACAATGTATAGAAAGCGGCAGCAGCCACAAGGGAGGAGTTTAACATTATCTACCCTTCTTAAGAGCGTACTAACTGCAAGACATAACAGCAGGGGCAGAAAAACGTTGTAGGGTATGGGCTCACTGCATGTTTAGCAAACAATCCAAATAAATAAGTCAGAGCAAGTAATCAAAGCTCCAGGATAAGAAAGTCCATTGGTATAACTGAAAATGTGCACCACTACCGATAATTGGCATATATTGATTAATAATCCATAAAATTTTTATAGCTCAAGTACTAGTTCTGCAATAAGTAACAAGCTTATTACTTATGAGATTTAGTGCACCAGAACCTGCCCAGGACAAGGCGATCTATTATTTCCCTATTTTGTAAAGTGTCTCTAAGAAGCCCTTTAGACCCCCAGAAACTTTTTTCCTGCCATTCCATTTACATACTGGTTAGTCTAGTCCTCCAGTACACATTAATGTATTTTACTCTCTTTATTAGAGAGAAAATTTGGTTCCTTGGTGAGTCACATTTGGTTACAGAGCCAGGATGCAAATTCTTGAGCTAGATAGAACAGTGATCTGAAGATATAAGGCTTTATATGTTCCTCAAACAGATCAATCAAACCAAGAAACATAAGGATTTAAACATGTTTAATACGAATAGAGAAAAAAACCTGGAAAATACCCATGGAATTTTGATTTTATATATAACAGATATGAGACTTTTTTATGCATAGAATTGGAAAACTACAACAGAGGATTGACTGCTGAAGATGACAGAATTTGCAGAGATGGCTGAACTTAAATTACTGATTAGAGAAAAGATTTATGACTTATCAGAAACCCATTATAAACTTCTTGCTTGAAAGCAAAAAAAAATGATCTGATGACTTGTGGCTTTTTGAAATAATGTGAATCTTAATTTAAGTAAGTGATCTTGTTATAAATTAATAAATTGAATGATTGGGTAATTGTTCTTGTGATGAATTTACCATGTCTATTCTTTGTTCTTTCTTTTTTCATTCTTTTCTTTTTTTCTTATATATGCTCCTTAGAATTCTTATCTTTTTGTATTAAAAACTTTTCATAAAATCTTTATTTAAAAAAAAACATGCTTAATAGTTGAAAATTTATACCTACTCTGGGCTGCAGTTCAGCTTCTTCAGATCTGAGTTCAAATTAGGCACAGGAGCAGGAACTGGAGCAATAGGCAGAATATTTCTATCTTGAGTAAGGTTGACTGGTCTTAAGCTCTCTGGCTGCTGAGCCTGCTGTAGACCTAGTCCTCCAAGACTAGCAGAAAGTTGATTCATTGTGGGATATTGCTAGAAACAACCATTAAGGACAAACATTTATTCTGTAGTATTAGTTTCCTCACTATTACCTCTTCTGTGGGGTAATCCTAAATTCTAACAAACAAAAATAGCTGTGATCCAAAGAATTACTTGAAAGAATTAGTGTACTGGGTGGGGGTGGGGGTGGGGGTAAAATTCTTTAAAGAACAGGCAGCCATACCACATCATTAATCATTTTCTCAGTTTAGTTTATAGAACTAGTTATTGCATAGTTATTTGGAAACTAGCCAAAGTGATTCATCACACCTTTCTCCATTAACAACTCCTGTTACCTCCTTCTTTCCTGAACTTGTGTCTAAAGTATGTTTCAGTGAGGTATGGGCTCTTTACAGACTCACAGACATTAGTTCTGTGATGAACTTGTATGGCTTTTCATAAAGCTGGCACATATGTCATATCTTCCTGGTCATAAGGGTAGTCACTGGTAGAAAACCTGTTACTGCTTTACCACAAGCCTAAACAACATTCTAGGTAACGTGGGCTATGCTGTGTTACACTTATGAGACAGGGAGGTCTAATGAAGATGGGAAAGTATAACATATCCTACCTTGACTCATATAATCCACAAGATGTGGAACATCACCAACACATTTTTTATTTTCATATCATTGTCTCAAAAAATGTAGACACTAATGTAATATAATGTCTGAGATGCTGAGATGACTGAACAATGATAAGAATTTAGTGAATGAATTTAAATAAATGTCACTAGATGTGCAATGATTTTAAAGGTGCAAGTTTGCTTTCAGCTGTCTGCTCAAGGCAACTGACCCTGAAAGCTCCCACTGCTTCGAGAAGCAAAATATTCAATACAGATTTTGCTTGCTAGCCTTTCCTTTCAAACCTATTTTGAAATTTAAAAAAATAGAATTCCACTCCTGATACTTGTATAGCAGCATGTTATACATCCGCATTCACTTCATTTTATCAAAAGCAACATCAGACAAATGTATGCTGTATATATGAATCTTCCAAGCACTAACCTGTGGGTACTGAGCAAATCCAGAATTATATCCAGGGTTATTTGGCTGCATGGCAGGTGGAGGTGTTACATTCTGATAGCCAGGCTGGAGAGTTGGGTACCCGTAGCCAAAAGGTTTAGAGGGTTTTGACGTGTGGGAAACTGAAGAAACAGGAGCTGGACTACTAGTTGTGGAGTGGGTATCTAAAAAATCAATGATACTCATGAATTTTTGTAAACTGCGGCGAGACATTCGAGAGCGGTGGTATATAAATATAAATAAACTAGGGACCAAGCCCGTTGTAAATACAATGGGTGCTAGGTGTGCTTTTGGGACCGGGGGGAAGGCTTCCTCTCCCCTCCCCCCGGCAGTGGCACAGCCTTTCCCCCGGGCCCAGAAGTGCACCCGCGGCCTCCTCGAAGGCTGGACTCCAATTTTGAAGTCCCACCTCCAAAACTCCAGGAATATTTCCAACCCAGGTGTAGCCAACCTCCAGGTGGGGCCTGGAGAGGTTCTGGAATTACAGTTCATCTTCATAGTATAAAGATCAGCCCCCGAGGCAGAAAGGGCTACTTTGGACAGGGTTGTGGTAGAGAAGAAACATTTAAGGCCTCCCACTCAGGTTGTTGTTAAATTGAAAGACTCGAGACCGACTGCATAGGGTTGTTGTGCAGATGAAACAGGAGACAAAAGAACCTCCGCAACAGCATCCAGTTTTGTTTACAGAATAACGCTGTGCAGTGGCCTCAAATCTATGTCTAACCCCCGGCCACAGCAGTGTTTTAAGTGAGAAGGGGCTTTTCTGTGGGCTCCCTGTCAGCCGTTTGGCAGAAGGAGAAATTCCCCCTCTTCAAAAGGAATGCCCACCCCCATGCCCTGACGCTCCTCAGCATTGCTCTCGAAAATGCGTCTGTCAGGGGCTGTCAGAGGCTCCTTCGCAGCAGGCCTGAAGGTGGGGAGGGAGGGAGCGCACTCACCAGCCTCCTGCCAGCTCTGTCAGGGTTCTGAGGCAATTTACAGTTGGACATGACAGTTAGGGCAGGCTTGGGGTGAAAAGGGCTGGCACAGCCTATCCAAGCCTCTATTCTCATCCCCCTTGGCAGCCCTATTGACCTCCTCTCCCTGCGGTGGTCAGGAGCAGACTGGCAGCGATGTCTCCAGATTGCCCCTGGCTGGGCTGGGTGGCTGGGTCTGGTCTGTCCTGGTGAGGGCCCAATGGGAAGGCGCTACGCTTATACCATCGCTTATAGTAATTAGTTATACCATGATTAACTAGTCATACTGTATTTTTACTAGGCTGAGAATTGTGCGGTAGCAGGTTCAATAGGGTCGCCTCGTAAGTGCATGCAGAATTAATCAGTAAGCTCTCCATAAGCTGTAATGTGGGTATAAATCTTTACGTTTATAAATGAAAGGAAAAAATCATTTTAGGGTGCCATATTTATAATGCTGCAAAATAAACTTTTGTGCGCACATGCAAGTCTTCAGATACATCAACTGTTCATGCAGATGAAAGCTTATACCCAGAATAAAACTGGTATTAAAGGTGCCACTAGACTGAAGCTTCAGACCAGCATGGCTACCCACCTGAATTAAATTGAAATTGGTTGGTATTTATTTTATTTATCAAATCTATTCCCCATTCCCGCTCTCCTGAATGGGAATCAAGGCAGCCAACAATATATAAAATGCACAAGACGACAATATAAAATACAATAAATACACTTTAGGGAATTCAGTTAGAGAAGTTAGTACCTTAATTTTTTTTGAAAATGAAAATCCCAAGATTTACATCTTGTTAAAGTGACCAATGCATCTGAAGTTGGACAAAACATTAACGTTTACATTTTAATATTTTTAAAGTGTCATGTTAATATTAAAAAATTAATCTACCTGGATAACCACCTCCTTCAAGGTTGTCATAATTGTTGGGAACAGGAGATGCACTACTAGTAGTGGAAGAACTGTCAATAGCTAAGGAAAGAAACCAAAGAAGTACACATTTATTCACTTGCATGCCAACCACTGTTTTAACAATACCAGGTAAGAAAGTATGAGGTACCCTGTTATAAATTAAGAGTATCATTTAACAAGAATACCAGACAGGTTTCTTTGCCTGCAAAACTAGTAAAGAAAAAGAATTACTACTAATGGCAAAAACTGATGAGAAAACGGCAGCTTGAAAAGATGTCAGTGAAAACAGGTTGTTCACATGTTACCCATTTGAGACTACTTGATATCATGGTTTTTCTCACAAGTATTTCAAAGCCAGAGGAAAGAGTCTGCAAACAGGAACCAGTGCACATCACTCGTACATTCTAAAAAGTGTGAAAGGCTTGGGCTAAGGTCCCTGGGGCAAGAGCAGATAAGAGCCCCAAACACTGACTATCAGAGGCACTTCTTAGTGCAAACTCTTTTCCCTCTTATCACAGTCTGCACTCTTGAATTAAGATGAACCGCATCATTCAGCAATACACAGTTCCAGTTTTTTTACTATTACTTTTACTTGTACTAACTCTACATAACCATTATATATAGGGTTGTGCATGGCAATGTCTGAATTGACCAATGCGGCCAGCGCCACGCCGTGGGGGGTGGGGGAGGGGAGGCGCGGGTGTGGTGCGGGTTGCATCAGCCCGGAACTGCCAATTTGGACGCTGCTGCCCACAACCGTATATTACAATTACAAATGAGATATATAATTTGCAGTGTTTGCTTATTTTGCTTTTGTTTACTTTGCAGGACTCAATATTTTCAGACAAAAATTAATCCAGCACTCAAACATGTGCACTTTAGTTTTTATTTTGGATGGGATGAATTCTAAACTCTCAAGACTTGTTTCATCTAACAGAACAGATTAACTTTGATACATTAAAATCTAAAGTCAATTTTTAAAAGCACTGTCTAGTTAAAGTTAACACACTTATGTCAGCAACTAATCTGGGCAAAGTGTTGCATTTCTTGTTAATACCAATAAGGCTCTGAAAACACTCCCATAAGGAAGATTCAAAAACTGTATCAAACTTTTATGAATCAGACTGCTTTGTCAACTATCTTTGTGGATTATTCCAGGCCTGCACTAAAACAAAAAAACAACAGGCCCATGCCATACATAATTTTAGGATCTTTTTTACTCCTTAAAGGTGCCCCATAGCAGGTAAATCGAGTAGGGGTTATATAGCATAGTGGTAGCTAGGTCAAGATGCGTTAGCACAAACAGAATGAAAACCTACTAAAATACTTTATAATATTGCACTCAAAGCATGTTAATTATGTAAATTGTAATTCCCAAATTAAGATATTTCTTTGTGTGGAAAAAAGTGCATGCGAACTTTTTGAGTAACAAAAATAAGTAGTTTGGCTCCCATTTTCTCTTCAGAAGTTGAGCCAAGGAGGCAAATTTTCTTAGGTTTCCTACACAATGTAAATATCTCACAGCAAGTTTAAGGTAATTCAGAGCAGCAAAGATGTTCTCTGCCACGTCAACTTGATTTAGTTCCAGAACAATTATTTCCAATTGAGCCTCAGAATTTTAATTCTCATTAAGAAATCCAGTCAACGATCAAATTTCAAATCTATTTCAAGAGAGTCTCAAAATTAAATTATATCACTCATTAATTAACTTTAAATTTTTTAAAAACTGTTCCTTAAAGCAGTGGTCCGCAACCACCGGGCTGCGAAGGCCTCAGCGCCGGACCGCGGCTCCCTCTCCCTGCCCCCCCAGCAAGAAGCTTGCCAGGCCGCGAGCAAATCAGCCGCCGAAGCGGCCGATTAGCTTGCGGCCTGACAAGCTTCTTGCTTCGGGAGGGGGGGCGAAAAGGGAGCCGTGGCCGCCGGCATGCCGTGCGTGCGCGGGCCCCCAGGTCGCCCTCTCCCCCCACCCCGTGGCAGCGGTCGGCAGCCACGGGAAGGTTGAGGACTGCTGCTTTAAAGGACTCTATGAATGTTGAGGCAAACAGGAGGTCAAATAATTAATTGTTAAAAATGTAATTATTATTTCTTCCAATATTGAAACAGATTGGCAAATTCCTAGAAGTAAGGCAGTGAAATAATGGGCTGTACTCTCATACATTTTTGCAATGGATTTGATAGGGATGGATGAAGTGCACAAGCTAAGTAATGCATTGCATTTCAACAAAATATTCCCAACCACATTAAGATACTTCAGTAACAGCTCTGAACTATGCTGATATTTGATATAATACAAAAATAGAGAAAGGATGAAACAAAGATAACTTTCTTTTTACTTGACTGGGATGAAGAACAAGTTTGAGCACATTAATGTTGAAGGGCATAAGAGAAATAGCATTTGTGGGGGGAATTAACTGACAGTATTAGAAGAAGTCACAGGACCACTCACACACCCCTGAGGGTCTATCTATGCATGACAAGTTGGCAACATTCCCATGCATCACCTGGGAGGATACATAAGAGCACAAGCAGCACAAAAGCACATTAATTCATTCTTCATTAATATAGCAACAAATAGTTTTAAATTCAAGTGGGTAGCTGTGTTGGTCTGAAGCAGCAAAACAAAAATTGAGTCCAATAGCTCCTTTAAGAACAATAAAGATTTTGAAACCTCACACTTTAATATATCTTTGTTGGGCTTAAAGGTGCTATTGGACTCATTTTTTTGTTTAAATAGTATTTTAAATAAATGGCAAATATGTCATTCTAGATCATAATTTAAAAACTCTCTGTCTACATACCACAATTTACGAATTTAAGTAATTGCGGCAGCTGGACTTTGATCACATGTGCTATCCTGTTTTTAACGTCTGCGTAAGCTCGAACTAAAACAATGTGTCCTCTGAACAGTCATAGCAAAGATGAATAAAGCCAATTGAATCAGACTGGCCAATATATTACCATGGAGAAAAATGATCACATGCAAAATGCAAAAAAATGATCACATGATAAAATGCAAAAAAATGCAAGTTGCCACAGAAGTTTGTGGGTCTCAAGATATCTGTGTATTTCGTCATTGTAATCCCACACAGAGTTACACCCTTCTGGAGCCCACTAAATCAATCGGCTTAGAAGAGTTCAACTCTTCTCAAGTCGTAGTTATTTATGGATAACTTTCTCATACCTGCTAAATATCAAAATATGATAACATATTTACTGTCAAGAAAGGAATCCGTTTTTTATGAGGAGAAATTTCTAACATGAAAAATGCTGCACAGGCACCACATTACTTTACCAGAAGCCTTGACAACTCCTTTTTAATAACCCCAACAGATCATTCAGTATGTACTTCTGTGCATTTGAGTCTAAATGAAATGTTAATTGAATAGTGGATTTTGTTTTGGTTTTTTTATTGATCTTCACCTTTATCTTAAACTCCTATATAAAACAAAATACCTGACTTCTTCAATTATGATAATTAAAATGGGCATGAAACGTGAGAAATACTGGTGGAAAGCTAAAGCAGACCTGCTTCCTCATCCTCCTCATCCTCTTCCTCATCATCTGTACTTGATGACAAGGGAGTTGCTGGAGAGCTAGCGTGATTATTAACATATCCACCATACTGCATGCCTGTGAAGTGGAAAGCACAAACACAAGAGTCAGACAGCCGGAAAAGGTAAGAAATCAAAAGCACAACTCAGAGCATTTTGAAAGAAGGGGAGGGAGAGGGAGAGAGGGAGAGAGGGAGAGAGGGGAGAGAGAGAGAGAGAGAGAGAGAGAGAGAGAGAGAGAGAGAGAGAGAGAGAGAGAGAGAGAGAGAGAGAGAGAGAGAGAGAGAGACCAAGCATTGTAAAGGACATCTTAACATTAAAAGTGGGCAAATTACCCAAATACTAGAAAGATCGCACTCTAAAGCAGTTTAGCTAGCAATTTTTAGTAGCATGATTTGAACATTAGTGGCAGACAAACAAAGTCAACAGAACTAAAGCAACTAATTGGAGCAGATTTTAGAAGCTTTTTTTTTTTTTAGGATTTCGCAAGTATCATGGGAAGAAATACACATTTCACTATGCAACCCTTGCCATGGCTTTTATCAGGCAACTTCAACATCTTTAACTATTTCCAGAGTAACAGAACTTTAGAAATAAGCTAGTCATACATAAAATGAGTACAAAACATTATTTGTCCTTAATTCACACAAATTGTGCCAACAACTAAGGGCATCATTGTGTATCGATAGGCCTCTGCCCTCAAGTTGTTATCAAGTGACAGAAAACACATGGGGCTGTTATGCCTAATGCAGAAGGCTAAAGCTCTCTCCACACATATCTTCCTCACCATTGACAATGGAGGATACCATTTATAAATATGGAAAAAACATTAATGTTTCAGAAAGCACTATTGTATGGCTACTATGATTAAACAACCAATTTCTCCATTCTGAAGTTCTCTTCGTCTGAAATACTCATGACAGTTTAATTTTCTATTGTACAAAAACTCTGACATCAACCAAAGAGTTCTTGTTGCAGTTCAGACAGTAATTAGCAGAGAGTTATACATTTTTAGACCTCTGCAGTGAATCAATCCATGTCCGAACGGACATTCAGATTGAAAAGAGAACCACTTTTAGACACTGTTTTACCTGTCACAGAGATCAGTCATAACATGCATCTTTAAAAAAATAAGGTTCCAAAGAACACTAATCATCACCATCAATGCTAACATTAACATTCCATATTGAGAAGTGCATAGGCTGAAGTCTAAAATAAAGACCATCACCAGAGGGTCCTTGAAAAATTAACCTATAAGATATCTCTTATACTGCATTTTGATTAAGGCAATGAAGCTTTGCCAAAAACAACATATATTCCTGCATTGGAGGAGAGAGTCAGAACTGGGCAGATAGAGAGAGATTTGCTGGAATTTGCTTTCAAGCAACTTGCACTGGATTGAAATGTAACCGAGTTCACTGGGGCGTATTACCATATAACTGTGCAGCGCTGTGATGTTCATTCCTACTGCACGTTCTCTCTGGACAAGAGAAGAACAATAACAACTTCTGCACCTCTGCCTCCATCCACCAGGCTTTCCCTTCTTTTTCATCCAGGCATGAATGGGAGGCAGGTTAAAGAGCATGATCTCATATACAACTAAATGGACTTCAATGGGAGTGGCTTTCAAATAATGTGATCAGGCAGATTAGCATATGCGGGAGTATTGGGCAATGTACAATCCAACTCAGAGACTGCAAGCCTTCAGTAAAATACAGATATGGACATAAAAGAATCTACCAAGGTCTTAATTTTCTCCTTATTTCTACTGGAAACCTCATCTAGTCAAAGAGAATCCAACTTTTAGTGTATCTCCTGCCGACTTGCGATACCATACCGCCCCAAAACACTAGAATACCACCAACTAATAAAATTTAACTGCCAAATTTGATCGCAGATTTTTCTTCTAAGTAATCAATTTGATATCTCCAGTTGTGGTTTGATATATACCAAGATAGCAAATACAGATCTTATACAACATATTTTTAAAAGTAACTGTTAACTTATATCTAAATTATTTACAGCCTTATCTTACTTGCCACACATAAGGCATAAATGACATTTTGGTTGGCACAGAAGCTGCAAAAACTCTCAGATGGTGAGAGACAACATTTAGTTCTACCAATTCCCTGCAGCTTTTTCTCTCCCATTTTGTTGCATGCCACCACTGATACCTTACAAATAACACACTTAAAATATCCTTAGCTACTCTTGTTGATTGTTCATGCATTAACTGATACAGAAACTATCACTTGTGGATGGAGTGAGTCACCAAAAATTCATTATTATGCCAGCACTTCAGCATCAGTACTGGCCCTCTATTATCTTTCAGTTGCCATTTAAGGTACTATTTGTGACTTGTAAAATCTTAAATCGTTTGGCCCAATATATCTGCTAGAATACCTCCACTCCAATACATCATAACAGTCTCCTCAGATCAACAGAAGGTTGCTCTGAATGAACAACCTATAGGTCAACAACCTTTCCAACTATTTTTCCACTCTGAAATACCCTGCGTTCAAGAAATGTACTAATAAATTACTATCCTTAAGAAGTAGTGGATTTTGACAGAACTAGAAGCCCCAGACTGCAGGTCCAGCATATCTACTATTTGCAGTGATTCCCCAAAATCCCCAACCTTGGAATTTTGATTTGTGGGGTTTGGTTGTCCTTACGAAAGTAAGGAAAACAGTTTTAATAGCATTTTAGTGCAAAGGATCACCACATAAAGGTTGATACTGGACCAAAACCACTTATTTCAGAAAGAAAGAAAAAATTAGATTTGCAAAAAATCGTACCGGGAATTCTGAGCCTCATACTACCAATTTTGCAAGACAAAATAAGGAGATTGTGCTACACAGGTTATTTTTCAAATATTCAAATGAAATCCGCAGTCACCTTGGCAGGAAAACTAAGATGCTGTCAAAAGCAGCTGTGTGTGTGTGTGTGTGTGTGTGTGTGTGTGTGTGTGTGTGTAGGGGGGTAATTACTTACACACGTGCATTGTGGGTTATCAAGTTCAAGAACTGTATTCAATAAAAAACATCCATTGCCATAATGAAAAAACAATGTCAAATTAAAGATTCACTTTTCAGAATGCAATGTAAAAAAAGGGGGTTGGAACACTGCTTTTTTTTTTTAAGTCCCCAACTTTAACTTCAAAGGCAATATTGAAGTGCATGAAAATTCTTTTTTATTCTTTGTCTAATTTTCAATACCTTCATGTGGTAATGACACTGGTGGTTGTGAAATGGAGGAGGCAATGGCAGACTTTGTTGCTTTCTCTATCCCAGGTGTTCTTTCTGAAGAAGTCACAGTTGAAGAAGTTCCTTGGGCAGGCCTTTTAGGCGGAACGCTCTGGTTTACAGGATGTAGTGGTCCTACAGTATCAACCAAAAAAATGCACGACTTAAGCAGCCAGAGTACACTGATGAAAAGTTGTGTAACATTTTCATTAGGCTAGGAATCAAAATTAATTTCTTTCCTGTTTACTGTTAAAAAGTGCTGTTAGCATTTATAGCCACATAACAACAAAATAGTACCCTATATAATATAAATGGGGCCTGTCTGGATCATCTATGTACCTGATTAGGTACCAATACAGCCTAATATATACATAATTCCTAGGAGGTGAATGCAGCCAGGTTTTTGTGCTGGTGAAAAAAAAAGAGAAAGAAGTGTCACTTGGCCACTCAAAAAGATTATGCTGGGGAATCACGGTTTGCTGCATGCACAAAAAGTATTTGGGACAGTGGCTGTGGATAAAGTTACCTGGGTGACACTGAGTCAAAACACTGGCTGGATCTCTGTATGCATTAAGCAATCATAACATTCATTGAAGGCCCAAAGCTTTTTGTACACGTTGTTCTCTAAGTGTATGATGTTGGATTACATGGCAGCAGACAATCTTGAAACTATGTCCCAAACAACTATTCTGCACTATAAAAAACAGAGCATTCTTCTATAGCAAGCTAAGATATGAAGGCTTAGAATAAAAGGAGGGAAAAGTGAGGGGGTGGTTTTCAACACTGAAACAAAACTTCAGTGAAATAATTTCTCTTTCAGAATGAGTAAAATTTTTCTTTTCACACTCAAAATATACAGCATGAAAAGTCTGAGAAGTGTTTAAATTCTGCCAATGGAAAAATTGGGAGAGTAGTCAATCCCCACCCCCAAAATAGTTTCTTTCTTGAAACTCATTAGAAACAGTCACAGGTAACACATTCTAACTTGATTTGCTTCACTTTTAGACCATTTCCACACTGGGAACTTCGCTGCCTTGGCTCCTGAGTGGGAGCACATATCTGGGGTGGACAAGGTGCACCAGGCCAAATGCTCCCCTCTGCGGGAGCAGGAAGAGGCGGGGCAACCTGCCCCATCTCAAACTACAGCCTGCCGCAAAGTCTCTGGTGCAGAAATGGCCTCAGTTAAATCTTATGCAACTGTCCTATACTAATATCGACCATATCAAGTAATGTCTGCAGCAAATGGCAACAAGGAGTCTTCCAATCCAGCTATCTAGCATATGAGATTTAAACCTGGAAGTTTATGCACAAATATGCTCCTCCAAGAAACTATGATCACTTCCCCAGCTGCTCAAATATAGACATGTTACATTTAGAGACGCCAGATAAGATTAAACTGACACAATGAATGGTAGCATCCATGAAAAATACCAAGTAACTTCCCATGCCCACAGAAGCCACGTTTATTCCAATTTTCCATTTCTAAGAGCAAGGGATGGATGTATTTTCCAACCAAAGATGTAGATGGGTGAGAGGAGCTAGCCCTACCATGGCTTGACTCACTGCATTTCACTACTTTATCCATTTCTGCACCCTACTTGGGTCATACTGAACTGTCTTGAATGAAAAACAAATGAGTGCACTTTTTAAATAATGGAAAGTTACTAGCTCCTTTTACCCAAGAGCAAGTAGAAAACACATATACACAATCATTTAAATGTGAACAAGAGAGATATAAAAGGTGAAAAATATGGGTGCCGGTGTCATGTATAATCTTGGCATTTACTGTGGTACTGTACCTGTACTCATAGGACTGCCTGATTTAGGCAAGGATCCGGCAAAACCTCCACCACGACCTTCGGTTGCCTGGAGTTCTGGAGCAGACCAAGATGCAGAATTATATCCCAAAGGAACTTTCTGTTGAACTGTAGATGTTGTTCTGCTTTGACTAGAGTAGGCATTTGCTTCTTTAGAATGTCCAAGAGCTGGTACACCATGAGAAGTAGGCACTTGTTCATATGGAGTGCCAATGGACATAGGAGGGTATGAAACATTAGGATGAGCAGCACTGGAAACAGAGGCCATAGCATAGTGACCAGAAGGGGCAACAAATCCCTGAGATGGAACAGAAGAGCTGGTAGAGTGCAAGGCTGAGGAATTATAGGGACTAACATATGAAGAATAAGACTGTGAAACGCTGGTATGTAACTGAGATGCAGAAGTAACCATTCCTTGGATGGGTCCTGATGATTTCACTGTATGAGGAACCCTACTACTATATACGTGTTGCAACCCCTGTGTGCTTGCCACATTGGGAGCCACAGAAGATGTCATTACATTTTGTGCTGGTACTGAGTAGTGGGCAGAGTAATAATCGGCACGATAGTGGTTATCCAGATGGGAAAGAATAGCTTTATTGGGTGCTTCTGAGTAATGTCCAGAAGGAACATCATAGTTTTGAGGATACGAGCCATATACAGAGGGAAACTGCATCTGATTCTGCACTGGACCTGAAACAGAGAGGGGAGGGGGGAAATCCAATGTATTAAAATTGTATTCTTTATTTGTTTTGCCATAAATTAATCTATACTTAAGCATTTGAACTGCAATAATGTAACACATTTTATTTTATGCAATTGTCCCAGCATTCAGTAACACTACTTTATTAGTAAGAAAAGCAACATGGTATAGATGTAGAGACTAAATTTCATGTGGCATGACCACCTTATATTTTACAACTGAGGACTTGGAAATTCTCCTGTTGTTTCCAGGAGGGAAAGAGAATGACATCTTGGGGAGACAAAGAGGGAATTCAGATTGCTGTAGTCTCCCTCCTGGCCAGAATATTTCTGGCTCTCAGCTGCTGCCATTTTAAAGCCCAAAGTGGGTACTTAAAAATGCCATGAGGTCAATATGGCTGGACCAAGCCCACTTGTCTCCCCCTCCTGCCCTTTCAAGTGCTGAAACAGCCAGGGGCTTTTAACACTTGAAAAGTGGGGGGAGGGCAAGGAAGCCTGATTCATCCATGCCGTGGGCCCAGTCCTTGGTCCTCACAGCATTTTAAAATTATCTCATTAGGCTTTAAATGATGGTGGTATCCATGAGTCAGATCTGGGCATGTCATAAGTCTGGTTTGACCCTGAGGGAAATATATTCAGGGAACACAGATGTTAGATATTGAAGAGTGCATACCAGGAAAGAAACCTTTTACAGGCAAAATTTACTTGGTTATACTTTTGATAAAGTGTTACATGTAATGCACAGCTCCCATTATAAGTCAGTAACTATGTTCAGGACAGCTCCAACCAAGGGACTCTATCCTTTCTACTCTCTAGTTATACCTACCTTTCAATAAATCTTCTCTCCCACTCCCAGAATCACAGAGTTGGAAGGGGCCATACAAGTCATCTAGTCCAACCCTTGCTCAATGCAGGATCAGCCCAAAGCATCCAAGAAAAGTGTATATCCAACCTTTGCTTGAAGACTGCCAGTGAGGGGGAGTTCACCACCTCCTTAGGCAGCCTATTCCACTGCTGAACTTCTCTGACTGTGAAATTTCCCCCCCCCCCTGATATCTAGCCTATACTGCGCATCCTTTCCTCTGCGGCCAACGGAAACAGCATCCTGCCCTCCTCCAAGTGACAACCTTTCAAATACTTAAATATTCCCCACTTTGAACTTATAACTTTCCACACCTAACTCTCAACTATCAAAATCTTGCCCGTTTCCCACGATAAAGCTCCTATTGGCTGGCTCAGAGCACCAGACTCAGTGGTTCCTGTGTTGCTGGGGTAATTTTCATTATCACATTACTCTGAATATTTTTAAAGTCAAATTGAAAATGGCTTCAGAATTCCTTTCACCCATCTCATTTTTTACCACTGCAATTTATGACTTCTACAAGACTTAGGGGGGAAAAAACTACTGTTTCATTAACAGAAGAATAAGAAACTGATGTATCTTAATGATACAGTTCCAACGTTATGTTTCAGCTTCTAGTTATAACAGCAGAAGGAGGAGGAGGAGGAGTTGATTCTTATATGCCGCTTTTCTCTACCCGAAGGAGGCTCAAAGAGGCTTACAGTCGCCTTCCCTTTCCTCTCCCCACAACAGACACCTTAGATATTTTTTTTAAAATCCACAGTAAGAAATTATACAAATCTAAATTCAGATTTGTGTCTTTTTTAACAAGAGGCCCTGAGAATTCTAGATTTCAAACTAGAGAAATGGAGAACAGTAGATACAAAAAAGGGGCAATTATTACAACAATTTCAAAACTTATGGTAATAACAAGACATGAAAGATGGCTCATATTTCAGTACTAATTATGTCTTTGACAGTCAAGATCTTGTACTTGCCATGGGAAGTTCAACAGGCCTAGGCCTTAATAGGTTTAACTATTAATCAATGGAAGCAATCAGGTGTTATTTGAAACTGCTCTGATTTTTTGTCTTTGGACATTTAAAACAAAAAAAAAGTTTGTTTGGAGGATCCAAAAAGAATAATCACAAACTGAATCTTTCGTTGTATACAACCACTGCTCCTAATTTGCTTATTGTGTTTATTCCAACAGGACTTAGTCCCTGTTTTTGTGTGGTTACAACTGCAGTATTCAAGTGCAAAGGCTCTTACCAGCTCAAGATAGTAAACTTACGTGATGCCTTTTCTACTTGAATGTAATCAAGGTGGCGCAGTGGAAAATATTAAAACTCACAATACTTTCTAGTTACAATGAAACAATACTAAAATGATGTCAGAATTTCTAGCATTGTCTTGTTAAACAGCTATCCCATCATTCAAGGACTTTGCAGAATTAAACAAAAGTTTCTGAAGTTATGCACAGACAGCATCATTCTCACTACCTTGATGAAAGCAACCTCAAAGAGATGTATCCTGATAGAAACACCTCACCTGTTGGACGGCCTCCTCTGTTGATCTTAAAACCTGGGTAGGCTGATACAGGTAGGTAGCCCTTAAAAGTCCTTTTAGGCCTTAAAACGTCAAACTGAGTGCAAGCCAGTACAGATTTTTTTTTAATCAGTCTTGTGACAGGTTTTCTACTATAATCCTGACTGACGTACTTTGTACCAGAGAAAACTTCTGCATTGTCTTTAATGATAACAACCGCAAGTACAAAATGTTGCAATTGTCCAGTTTGTTATCAAGGCATGTAAGACACTGGCCAGAACAGATACAGTCTGTGAATCACCCTCAGTTCAAAGAGATACCTCTGTCAATTTCTGCTTATCTGACCTCCCATACAGAAATATTCGAAAACTGCAAACCCACATCTTGAACCCTGTCTAGAATAAGCTATACATTTATACTTGTATCAGCTTTAAGATAAAACAACACCACTTTCTTCCTGTCTAGATTTATGTTTCAATTTATTGACTCTCATTTAATTTTTCATGTCCTCTGTTAAATATTTCCACTATCTGCCAGGATGTGATGGAAAACAGAGACCTGTGTGTCATCAGCATATTGGGGACAGTATGCACCAAATTCCAGGTGATTTTTCCCACCATTATGTAGATTAACATCTACATGTATACTGTTTTACAGGACAGATGGTAGAACTGTGCAGGGACTCCATTAATTTACCAGCTAGGGAAACTGCCATGATTTTTACATTTGGATCTAGAATCTAACATTCACATACCCACAATAAATCTCCTATTGGCTGGTTCAAAGCATCACACTCAGGGGCTCCTGAACACTGCCCAGATGAACAATATTCAAGAAACATATCCAACACCTTACAAAATCCGAAAAGAAAGAATGGTAGAAAAATAAAATTCTGAAGACTTCTGATGGCTTTCCATTATTTTCTGATTCATCATCAGTCAAGAGCAAAATTCAATTAAAAAAAACATCCACTGCTTCAAACACCCACTGCTTCAATCATACACAAATAGTTGAATTACATGTTACACAGAATTACATGTTACACAATTCCAATAGCCATGCACAGTTTAGAAGGTATCCCATCACATGCAATTCCTACATTTAGCCTAGAAGCTCTGGCTATCATATGCAGTATTAAATAACATTATCATGACAACAACTCTAAGGGTCAAATCAGGCTGAAAGGCAGCAATATAGCCAACATCAGTTGCACAAAGGGGAATAGATCTGAATGTAAGTTTTTAAACAGTTTCACAGTCTGAGTTTTTAAAAGGAAAGCTTCTCACACTTGTATAAACTTCAGAAAGAACTACACAAATATGATGTACAAGGTTGGCAGTTCTGGGTTGAGAAATACCTTGAGATTTGGAGGGAGAGCTTGGGGAGGCCAGGGTTTGGGGAGGGACCTCAGCGGCGTACAATGCCATAGAATTCACCTGCTAAAGCAGCCATTTTCTCTAGTACAAATTGTGGTAATCTGGAAACCAACTGCAATAGCAGATCTCTAGGTGCCACCTGTGAAATGGCAATCTCAATGATATACCAGAGCAAGCTGCTATGAAAAAATCACATTCAGAATCCAATCAATATTGCTAATGCATACAGAGACTAAATTTCACACAGCACTCATACATGCATATAGGTTAGAAAAGTGACCTGAAACTACATGAGAAATTGTTGCCAATGGCTAGTTACATCCACAAGAATTATAAAGTTCTGGCATTCTCTGAGTTTCAGTAACAATCCATGAACTACAATAAAACACCATTATAGTTTATAGTTTTGCTTATTCCCCTTACAGAAAATACTTCCCATTCCCATGAGTTTCACTTTGCATTTCTTCTGGCTTATTAAGATTTATTCACTACTGTATTTGGTAAACTGCTTAGATATGTTGACTTAAAGCACAGTAACTTATATTACTTTTTGAACCAGACAAGTTATTTGTCTTAACTGTTCTTACAAACCTGTTTTTCTGCCATAAATACCATTGCAATTTCTTGTGTATGTTTGCAAGAACTCATTCATCTTTGTCAATGCCAGCGGATTGAAAAGTTTTGATCACATACAACTTACAAGGCCTTTAAATCCATGTGTTTATGTTTGAAAAGAAAAACACAACTGTAAAGAACAGCTTTGGTCTGCAGGTTGCATTCTGATCTCATGACAAACCAAAATTACTTCACAATGCAGGTGAGCCTGAAAATTTTCATATCTGTATGCTCATTCTCTCCTTCTATCACTCACCACATTGCAAATGCAAATTTCCTATTCTAAGTCTCTGATCTTAACCTTCGTCATGACATCAAAATATGAGCGCAAACTAGGATTTTAAATAGGGATTATACCTTAGTTAAAAATCTCCGTTTATTAAAGTGCCTACATTCATACAACATAAAAGCTAAGTAAAATAACTATAAAAACTATCACAAAAATCAATCAATAGCTACTAATAAAACTAGCACAGGATGGAAGAGACATATAGTATTACCATATACCTGAAGACAAAAAAGTAACAAAGCCTGTCAAATGTGACATTTATTGATTAAGCACAGCAAGGCATGAAAAATACCATACATAAATAAAAATTACTAAAGATAGAAAAAACAATGGGCAAATAAGACTGTCTTCAGTGGGTATAAAACAGCTAGCAATTTATGTGCCAACTGAATCTCTTGGGGGTGAATCTCTTAGGGGTGAAGTATTCCAGGACTAGTGTACATCAACAACAAAGGAAAGACTTTGATGTGGTCATTCCATTTCAAAAAGGAGAGCTGAGAAGATAATGGAAAAGGTATGACTAATATTACCAAGAAGCTGAAGTATTCTTACTATGCTGTTTTTAATGTGCTGTTCTCTGAATCTGTAATGCAATTTTACTACATGGTTGGTTGCCTACATTATACAGTTGTTCCTGCATTTTTTAAATGTGTGTGATCGTCTTTGAGAGGCAACAAAACAGACTATAAATGAGGTCAACAAAAATAAATTTATCAAATTATGCACACAGAGAAAAGTATTTCTCTCATGGAACATCAGAAGTCCATGTCAATCAACAGAAGTGACAAAAAACACTTCTATGGTAAATATCTGTCCTCTGCAGTGAAAATACGGCACCACTTCAGTGTACTTGGATTGTTATCAGATACATTATGATGTACAGAGATTTTACCCAGGTAATAAATTTTATAATAGTGCTTTCCCTACTTTTGTATGGCCAGAATAAACAGACTGACTGATCAGCAGCAGTCAACACAGCCCGGATAATGACTCCTTCATACAGCACACAGTAAGTTTAAAAAAGCCACCAACACAAGAAGCACTGATTATCACGAACAATTATTGTTTTAAAAGAAAATTCAAACGTGCTCAGGGAGAGCTACCCAATTAGCCATGACAGCTAGGCAGAGCCTCCGGGTCCAGAAGCATCCTACCTGTGCCCATCAACTACCAGAGACAGTTGCAAGGGAAGGCTGTCGCTTTTTTCTCCACACTTGTGGGGCTCCCAGAAGCTGACCAGTGTCAGATACAGGAAATGGGACTGGGAGATAGACCTGACCTAGCAGCGCTCTCAAATCTTGCCAACCCCCACTGCTTACAAAGCTTGGAGAAGACAGGGGTGGGGGGTGGGGTGGGGGTATAGAAACGCCCAGCCCAAGCCCAGCGCCTTCCTGCTCCCCTAAAAGCCCCGTCCCTTCACCCACCCCGCCCCGGGGACCCTCCCCGCCGCAGCTCTGGCGCCCCTTCGCCCTGGGCCCAGGCCGCCTCCCTACCGTTCTGGCAAAGCCGCCCGGTCTCCGGGCCGCCCGGGTTGGCGGGGAGCGCGCTGGACCCGCCCGGGAAGGAGGAGGGGGCGGCGGCGGCGACGGGCACCAGCGGCGGCGGAGGGAAGCCGGCGGGAGGCGCGGACATGGCGCCTTCTCCTCTCCGGCGCTTCAGCCGGCCTCGCTCGCTCGCTCGCGGGCAGGGGAGGGGCAGAGCGCGAACGCGCCGACGTCGCTCGCCAACGGAACCGACTCCGACGGCAAGCGAGCTGCGGAGGCGCCACGTCCCTCCTCGGGACCGCTGCAGAGCGCGCGAGCGGAAGGGCCGCCGGCGGGGGCGCCCGCCGCTCACAGCGCCCTCTCGCGGCACCGCCAAGCAACGCCGGGGATGCGCTTGAGCCTCGGCCAGGCGGCGCCCGACGGCGAACTTGCTTTGGGGCTGCCGCCGGTGTGACTCCAGGGTGGACGGCGAGGGGTGGAGGGTCTTAGTTGCGCCCACGGGCATGGCGGCCGTCTTTCAAAGCGGGAGGAGTGGAGTGCTTTTGCATAGATACGTGATTTGTGCAGCGTAAAGATAATAATTCCAGCAATCCTCCGGATCTCCCTTGGAGGCGGGCAGCCCTATATTGGACGGCTATTATTATTGCTGTATTGCTATTCACTGTTTTAGGAATCTATTCTATTCATTTATTATTTACATTTATAGATTGCCCCTATTGAACATACAATTAAAATGCAGTTAAAAGCAACAATAATTCCTTAATGGTAAATGCTGTAAAACCTATAAGCCAGGTGGAATTGGGTGAGCCGGTCAGTTGGAGTGGATCTGGGTCCTTTTATTTAAAGTATTGTGTGTGCACCACCTTGAGCAGGGAAATGCCAAGAGGGACGGTATAGAAATGTAATTATAAAATAAATAAAATCAGTGTTGTTGTTTTCCAGCCGCAGCATATCAGAATGTATATTCTATGCTGCTGTGGCCATGCTTGTGGCCTTGTAAAATTATTTCATCACAAGGAAGTAGAGAGTCTGATCTCCTTATCTGCACCAGCCACGGACACTCCTCCAGGGTTGCCAAAGTTCTCCCAGAATTACAGCTGATCCCCTGACTCCAATTCCCTGCCTGGAGAAAATGACTACTTTGGAGAGTACTGTGGGACACCTGAATTTCCCCATCCCAAAGTTGGTCACCCTCCTCCTTGCTTCCTCCTGCAAGACTAGCTTCCTCCTGCAAGGCTGACCCCTGCTTAGCTTCCGAGATCCAACAGGATCAGGCTTGCCCGGGCTCTCCAGGTTGGAGACCAGCTTGGATACTTCCTTGTAGCTAGAATTGCTGAGCCACTCCTTTGACAGGGACTCACAATAACTGATTTACGATAGGTGTTTCTCTGTTACAGCTCTGCCTTCCACTCCCAGCCCACTTTGTGATATACATTATAAAAAATGTCTACAAAATGGCTATACGTGCAATGCACCTTGATGAACTGAGGACTAGCAAAATAAAAACATCTTAGTCATTAAGGTTCCTCAAGAGTTTCTTGAAATAAAACAAAGGCTTCTGTGAAGGTTCATGGGGGTGGCAGGTTACAGTGGATGAGTGATAGGGCCATGAGTGTGCTGCATAGTGCAGGGGTTTGGACTTGATGACCTTCCAGTTCTATGATTCTATGAGTCCTGTTTATTTTTACTACAACAGATTAAAACTACAATCCTTTTGAAAGTTACTGTTTGTTTTCCTAGCACCTGCCTAGACATTGGGGGGGGGGGGGCGTTGGAGGACCGGTGGAATGTCTTAGGCGAGCACAGCTTCCTTCCCTTTCTGTCATGTGCACAAAATCTCTCCCTTTTACTGAGGATTAATTAACCTGAAATAACTGTAACTATTTTCTTCTGCAGATTCTGCACAATCCTGACCACAGCACAATGACCGGTTTACCCTTTCATCATGGGCCACAAAGTGGATGCTTATGCCATCCTCCGTGGGTTTTTCTGAGAAGCCCCATTAAATGAAATTAATTCTTCGGGAAGTAAATCCAGGATTGTAATTACCTCACGTTCTTCTTGGTAGAGAACTGATGTGCTTTCTAATTACAGTCAGTGGCAAGTTCTTCAAGACGAAAAACAAAATAAAAACCCTGCTCTTCAGTTGGCCCTACTTTTTGATACTTCCCTTGAGAAAACATTCCCATTTTCCTCATTCTTTTGTCAATAACATGAGGATTTTGTAACATTAGCAAAGTGAGTACCTACTTAGGCTGGTGCAGCTGAGTTCTTTACCAAGTTTGATGGAGCTTATTCTTCATGGACTTAAACACAGTTAAATCTTCCTCAATGGAAGGTGGGGTTGTGGATGGATCACAATGCAAGTGTATATGTATATTTATTTATTTTTTATAACCCCTATTCTTTATGGCTCTGGGCGGTTTACATGGAACATTGCATAAATTTACATGGAACATTAGAATAATATATAACATTATACAATTTTCAATACAATTTTCAATAGAACATCACAACAATCACAATAACAATTACAACACAACATGAATAACAATAACACTGGGGAGATCAAATTGTTCAGTCATGGAAGGGTATCTGAGGGGGGGGGGGGGACAGCAAATGTTCCGAGTTGGGTGGCCTCAAGCGAATGCCTGGTGGAGAAGCTGTGGAAGTTCAGGCAGGCCTTTGATTTCCTCAGGGAGCTCTTTCCACCAGGTGGGGGCCAGGACCGAGAAGGCTCTGGCCCTTGCTGAGGTCCGACGCACTTCTCTGGGGCCAGGGATCCACAGCCAGTTGGAGGTGCTGCTTATTCCTACCATGCATAAGTGCCTCTACCAGTACAGGAGAAAAGACAATTAATTTTAGCTATAGTTGTTATGCAATGAGTAAGGCTGGAGTGCCTGTATTATTCAATGTTTTAACTTGGTATGAGGTTTGTCAGCCTGCAAGTGGTGCTTGGAGATCATTTAGAATTATAAGTAAACTCCAGACTACAGAAATTGGTTCCCCTGGAGAAAATGGCTGCTTTAGAGGGGGGGGGCACTTTGGCATTTCACCCTGTTGAGGTCCCCCCCCAAACCCTGCTTTCCCCAGGCTCCATTCCCAAATCTCCAGGAATTTCCCAACCCAGAGGTGGCAACCATGTTGCAGGGTAAAAATATGCAGCCCACAAAAGATAGAGAAGAGCGATCAATTACTGCAGCTGGGGGGGGGGGGGACAACTCACATGAGGATGTGAGAACAGTAGTATTACAAGCACACAAAAACTGTCCCACATTTTTATCTGTGGAGTTCTAAAGGGAATGAAAAATGTAAAAAACATCCCCCGCCTAATCTCCGAAAGCTATCCATTATGAGTTGGCTACAGCTGAATGTATTTCTGCTGATTTCCCCCCTTTGTTTTGCATTTCGACAGAAAGCCTAGTAAATTGTCTCCCATATGTGGCATTCAAACCATCTATTGTTAGCAAATCCAGATGTGATGGTAGTTAGCATACCAGACCTCCCCCCCCCCCCCCAGTTTCATCATAAGCTAAGATCTGTTGTTTTTTTCATTGATAATGAATATGGCCACATTAGCAGTAACGGGCTCTTCAGCCCATATACAATTAATGCCATTGTGCAGCCAGTAACACATGAATAAACTTACCAAACTGGAGCATTAGTCTATGTCATCTGTATCCTGTTTCCAGTAGTGCTTAATACATGATGATTGCAGGTAATGAATCGCTGGGCATTGGTAAATTATTGGCTATAATGTTTCTAACCAGCAGTAAACTATTCCCTGATGTAGAGGGTTCTGTTTCCGTGTCATTCTTTTAACTGCTGTAAAAAGACATTCTCAGGCAATTCTTTAATTCTGATACTATGCTAGCAGCAGCACAGAGGTACTCATCTTGGTTCTCACTGCCACCTACTGACCCATGAGTTGAAATGCAAAAGTGGCATAGCAACTCTTGAGTCTAGCAATAAGGTTCAACATTGGTGTAGTCCAGGGGTAGTTAAACTGCGACCCTCCAGATGTCCATGGACTACAATTCCCAGGAGCCCCCTGGGAAGGGGGCTCCTGGGAATTGCTGGCAGGGGGCTCCTGGGAATTGTAGTCCATGGACATCTGGAGGGCCGCAGTTTGACTACCCCTGGAGTAGTCCCTTGGTGAAGTCTCTCCTTTCCAACCAGCCACCACCTTACTCATCCTGTGTTCTGTCCTACGCAGAACTACCTCTACCTGTGAAATACAACCCTTAGTAAAATTCCAGAGGACGGTTGCTATGCTAAACCCATCAATAACAATAAGGAGTTTTACAATAAAATCAGAGTCCAGTAGCACCTTTAAGACCAACAAAGATTTATTCAAGGCGTGAGCTTTCGAGTGCAAGCACTCTTCGTCAGACTAAGAACTGACCATCATAACCGTAGGAATATATAAGCAAAAGTTAATCCTGTTACATTAGTAAACTGTGTCACAGCATCCAAACACAGCCACATGATAACTCTCTGCAAAACCAGCCAATCAGACCCTTGGAACCGATTTGTAGTTCACAAAGACATATATCAGAAATAAAACTGTCAATGCCAGTGATCCACGGCTCACATCCTACTATTTACTGCTGGCCCCATCTGGAAAGCTCACGCCTTGAATAAATCTTTGTTGGTCTTAAAGGTGCTACTTCAGACCAACACGGCTACTCATTTGAATAAGAGTTTTGTGATGCATTAAAGTAGCATAACCCTTAACAGCTAGAGCCAACTTCATCAGAAGGGTTCCTAACACTGCCGAGGTAAATGCCAGGAATTCCGGGCAGTTGTGCTTGGGGAAGGTGTATATGATCTCATTTTCAAGCAACACTAAGGATCTCCTCTAATTTGAATGGTAAAGACCACAGAGACTAGGGGAAATTCCAAGAGCGTTGCTACGGAAGCCAGTTTCCCCCCCTGCTCCCCAGTTTTCCAATGGTGGATCTCTGGGAGATCCCTGTCAGGCTGGGCCATTGGGAAACACTCTGGGTTCTGCAGGGCCTGTAAGAGCTCTTTCGCCAGGCATTTGGTTGAGGCCGGGATGTAGATGTAGACCGGGGTAGTGAGATTGGGTCTCTCCCTCTCCTTGTGATCTGTACCCCCCTGAGGCTAACATTACTTGGGGTCATCTGGAGAGACACAACAAGTGTGAACAGAAGAGTTGAGGTTCTGCAGGGGAGAGTAGACTTGCTGCCATAAAATCTGTAATTGTACTGTATATCGTATTGGGATTTTAATATTTTATTGTAATGTATAAACTGCCATGAGCTGGCTGGGCCGAGAGTGGCAGTCTATACATTTAACAAATAAATAAATAGACATATAAATTTTAATAGCAAAGTCGGGAAATCTTTAGATACTTAAATCCAAATCTTGCTCTCCCAGGGCTCCATCCCCAGATCTCCAGGATTTTCCCAACGTTGAGCAGGGGACCCTAAAGGAAGCCTGATCCCTCTCCAGTTCTAACCACAGACCTTCCTGAGAGATAGAAATAGAAACAAGTCCCAAGGAATTAATATAGAAGGAGCAATTAGGATAATGTTTTATGGTTTTTATTAGAATTTTGTATTACAACTGTTATACAACACCCTGAACTTGACTGGAGAGGGCAATTTATAAATCAAATCAATCAAATAAATAATAGTTTAGGAGATTTCCGGGCCCCACCTGCAGGTCGGCAACCCCAGAAAGAAAGAAGGAAGCAGGAGAAGGGGAGAGGCTATGGGAGAGTTCCAGACATGGAGCAGGAGGGTATGAGATACCTCCCGCAGGTCCTTGTGGGTTCCCACAAGTAATACATAAACACAAAGTGTGTGTGTGTGGGGGGGGAGCGGTATTGTGAACAGTGAAGTTAAAGGGCAAGACCTACAGTCTGTAAGATTTCTATGTAAATCTTGAAAACATGCAAGATGAACACAGCAACCAATCACAACAGCTGTCATTAGTGATAACATTCTTCCTTGTTTTGTTAACCTAGTGTAATAGTCCTCTAGTGAAAAAAGGTGCAATTCAGTGTAAACCAGACTTTGCAACTCAACTATATTTCTATGTTCTAATCAGTTTGGTGTCTTCCTGTAAATTCCTTTGCTGAAGAATGGCTACTTTCACATCAGCATTAGAGCATCCTGGCAGACTGAAGCATTCCCAGGCTGATTTTGGAATGCTGCCCCATTTTAATTTCCAATTGACATCTATTTGTATGTGGTGACTGACCTCCCTGGCATACACAGAGAGCAGAATGGGTATTGTTGACAGATGATAGCAGCGTATTGGGTGAGGGAACCCCCAGGCAACTCAGTTATCATCTCTGCTACCCAACCCTTAAAGTACTACTGGACTCATGCTCTCTTCTTCTGCTATGGACTAACACAACTACCCATCCTGATCTATTTTATAGGAGATTTTATGGGAGAAAATGCCTGTGTTTCCCACTAGAGGATGCTATTGCACCCCACTGAAAGAAGTAGCACACATGCCTATTTCCTTAACAATCCTTATGACCCCCACCACTTTTCCCCAAAAGCAGAAAGAGGAAAGACCATGGAATGAAGATAACGGAGAAATGGCACAGTCATATAGACACAAAACCTCTGGATTGCTTTAAAGAATAATCTATAAAGTATTAAAAATATGTCACTACAAAAAGCAAGCCTTTCTTCTGATCTAGAAATAAAATAGGTTATTGCCAATTTGGAAAAACAAACATTCAGCTGTGGCTGAACATATATTATCGTTACTTCTATTACATATATTGAGAAAATACACAAACTTTTTAAAGTATAATTTAGGTATATTATTAGAATAGGAAACTGCAAGGGTTTCAGCACTATTTCAGCACTATTCCAGCAATAACATGTTCAATATTTTCCTGGAGATTTAAGCTGATTGATGCCAACTCTCATTTCTGTGAACATATCTTATGATTAATACAGATAATTTGCACTGTTGATATTCAAAATAACTAATAAAAACCCTCCTTTTCACAACATAGTGTTTACAAAATAGTGAACAATATTTTCATCCCAGCAATGAACTACATGAGTAAAAATGCTTTTCATGAAAGAGGAAAGGGGGGGGGGGGTTGGCCAACATGTATTTTGTGCATCAGCACCTTATTAACAAAAGCCATTTTCTAAAACAATCCTGAAATACAATCTCTGATGCTTGATTTACATGCAACCTCAGAAGCTGCAGGAGTGTGTGGATGGATGTGAGAGACAGTTGCTTGTGGTAAGTGAATGTCCTAAGTCAAATTTGTTGGAGACTCTTCATGCCACAGTAAAGGTGAGTGAATGAAGCTCAACCCCACTGGATAATAGTTTCTATGTCAAGACACCAGGCACATGTCTGTTAATTACAGGTCATCAAAACAACGACCAGCTTTATTTATTAGCTATTACTCATATTCTCTGCAGATATTACCTCCAAGTGTCTTACTGTCAATACAGAAATAAACAGAATCAGAATATTCCTGTCCTTGTTATGTCCCCACTGGGCATAAATAGGATTATGATTGTATCCCGATGAATATTATGCTGACAGAATGTCTGTCCACAGAGCAAGGTCCTCATGCCAGCAGAACATTAGATAACAGATCACCAGCTGTTCAAGGAGCAATAAATATGTGGAACAATGTGTGGTGAAGGAGATGTAATGCTGACCTTCTAGCGAAGAACCCTTCCTGGGGCTTCTGGGTATTCTCCTTGCCTGCCTACTAAGCAATAGAGGTGGCTGTGTAGAATTACTGGAATGGCACTTTTTCCTTCCCTGTTGGGTTCTATTTGCCACGTGAATTGGTGGTTGTTTTCAGACTCACAGCGTTAATTACACTAGGGAATTTGTACCAGTCTGCAAGACCCTAAAATGTATGGCTTTAGGTTGATCGATATTAATACCTGTCTGCCCATTACATCAGGGTGGTCAGTGCTGGGAAGAAGGCTGTAGTCTCCCCGTGCTTGTGTGTGGGAAAGTTTGGCTATCACCAGTCAATTATTTGTGCCTCGGTTTCATGGATACTGATTGGTAGGTAGCAACAGGTAGTCCAGGTTTGCTGAAAGCGTTTTTCAGTAGTCCTATGGTGGCATTTATTTAGTGCCTATAATCTTTCTATTTCACCAGAAAAGTTTCGCAAAATATGTTTCTATAGGGCCAGAAAATGTGTTTGGCATTCACAGAATATAGATCTCTTTCTTGCAGGTCTTCGTTCCTCCAATACGAGCTGCTACTGGTGGTTCCTCCTGAAGAAGGCACAGATGTTGTTTGCTAGGAGATTGACACTGGAAGCCTTTGAAAGGAAATGTATTTAAGGAAGGATTAGGAGGAGGAAATGAAGGAAGCTTGGCATGCAAGAAGCTCTGATGAAACATTTCGGCAAGATCCATAAATGACTTGACAGCATTCAGAACAGATTCATCAAAGGCGTTATCGGACACTTGATCTGCAAGTGTCAAACTTGGAAAGTCCCTTTGCTGATTGTGTTGCTAGTAACATGTACAATCACAAGGGGCAATAATCTAAGTCACTAAAGCTGAAAAGAGATATGTGTGGACCTCTACTGGTCTTAAGGGAGACAAGATAGTTGGGAACATGATTCACACTTGTGAGGCTTAGAGGACTACAACATATATTGAATCTGGTATCGAAGAGGAAAAGGTCTGATATCAAAGTGTCCTTTTGCGGTTCCTGAAAATCGCAGCCTCATTGATTTGGAACGTTGCACAATATTAGCATTATTCCAAGAAAACTAGTGGGGTCATCTAACCTTAATATATTTGTACTAGTAATAAAACACGCTGTGGGGCAGGGGGGAATACAATGGACTCGAGAAAAGGGGGAAGTGGGTGTGACAGGCTGTAGTAAAGGTGGGAGGATTGAGCCTGGTAGCTTACTCTCTCCAAGCCGCCTCCAGCCTCTGCTTGCCCACCTGCAAAGACTCAGCCTCTCCCTCCTGCTTGCCCTAGCAGTCTCACGCCTAAGACTATCCTGGGGTTCAGCTGCTTGGCAGGGTCTTTAACAGCTTTTCCCAATCTGGTCCAGTTGCTGTCACCCAAAGCAGGCGACAAGGGAGTCTACAGGTGGGTGGAAGCAGGTGTGAAGCATGGCACCCTCCAGTGTATTGATGTCACACAGATCCTGCGCCCACTCCTGGCAGCCACTGCTTTAAGAGGTGAGTTGTCAGCAATACAACTTGCCTTTTATATGGTAGGGGAAGGATTATAAACTGTATGCAGCAGAGATAGCCAGTGTCATATAGTGGTTGGAGTGTCAAGCTAGGAGACCCAGGT
This sequence comes from Paroedura picta, assembly GCF_049243985.1. Classification (NCBI taxonomy): domain Eukaryota; kingdom Metazoa; phylum Chordata; class Lepidosauria; order Squamata; family Gekkonidae; genus Paroedura; species Paroedura picta. Next base: position 67,249,986 of record NC_135378.1, read on the forward strand.
TCAAATGCTCACTCTGCCATGGAAACTTGCTGGGTAACCGGTCTCTGGGAGGGTGGTATAAAAATTTACTAAATAAGAATAACCTTGGACCTGTCAAGAAAGCATGATGAGAAGACCTGTTGAGAAGGCTTGCTGTAATCAAACATTACTATTTGGGCTAAAATTTATTTATTTATTCATTCATTCATTCATTCATTCATTCATTCATTCATTCATTCATTTATTTATTTACCGCCCTCCCTGAGGGCTCAGGGTGGTTTACAGAAAACAGGGAGGATACAATTAACGTAAGGTAACAGGTAACAGTAACAGCAGTAATATTATAACAATAATAATTTAACATTATAATAACAATGATACCAAAACATAGAAATAAAATGAGAGATATGATTATCCTTATATCAAATAATAACAGCTGACCTCTAGAGTGATTAAACAAATCTTCCCAGTGAAATACTTACTGCTACAATTGTTATTATTCTTGTTATTGTTATTAATTACATTTTTCTCTGCCCTGTCCCTAGCGGTTCAGAGTAGATTCCATCACAAGCAAATTATATACAAAAATAAAATATGCAGTCCAGATTAAATATACAGATTAATTTTTAAAATAAGATTAATATATTCAATACATTTTAAAATTATTAAAAGTTAAATTAGCTAATTGTCTAGTTATCTCTATTGGCTGGAAAGGAGAGAAGAGGAGGGAAGCAGGGTCATATCAACCTTGCTGGGTATAATTTGGAATTTTTTGACAGGGAAGACAGCACGTTTCTGATTTGTTTTTAGGCCTGAACTGTAGACCTGGTGGAGCAATTCCATTCAGCAAGCCACAGAGAAATGTAGGGGAAGTCCCAGACTTGCAGAAAACTTGAGAACAAAAGCAAAACAGCTCAGTAAGAGCAATGTATGGGCATCCTCAGGCATCATCCCCCAACCAACTACAGAGGTTGCGTGGTATTTTGAGTTGCTTTGGCAACCCAAAAGGCTATCACCACGCCAGAGAGAGATTTGAGAGAACATATAACCATGTGGTTTTGGCACCACAAGCTTTGGACAGAGATAGAAGGATGAATTGTGTCAGACAATTCCAGAAGCTGAGACTGGAGATGACCACAGCATGAAGCAGTCATCGCTGAAGAATGGAGATGCAGAAGAGAGTGCTGCACAAGAAGCAGCCGTTTGAATCACCCACATTTTAAATCCAAGGCACAACAGAGAGTGAAAAATCAAAGAAAATCAAAGAAACCTTGTCTGGACAACAGGCGTGAAAGGGAATATCAGGGGCTAGGGAGAGTAACATAGAAGAGGAAGACCTATTAATGTCCATCCATTCTTTAATGTTGCTGTTAAACTACATCTGTTGCACTATATAAAATAGTTTATTATCTGTTCAGAATCATAGAGTTGGAAGGGACATCCAGGGTCATCAAGTCCAACCCCCTGCAGAATGCGGGAAATTTACAACTATCTGCTCACCCACATTGACCCCAATTCCATGTCCAGATAATGCCACCCCCCACACACAGAAAAAACAGGATCCCTGGTCAGGCTGGTCTGGAGGAAATTCACCTTCTGACCCCAAAGTGGCAATCAGCATTTCCCTGGGCGTGCCACAAGAACAAATCTCTGACACAATCGTTTCTGCCCACCAACACACAATCTGGTTAAGTTTACAGAATCAGCCTCTCTGTCAGATGGCTATCTAGGCTCTGCTTAAAAAATTCCAAAGAAGGAGAACCCACCACCTCCCGAGGAAGCGTGTCCACTGAGGAAACCCTCTAGCTGTAGAACCATAGAGTTGGAAGGGTCCTCCAAGGTCATCTAGTCCAACCTTCTGCACAGTGCAGGAACTCACAACTACCTGCCTATCCTAATTTCATGCCCAAGTGATCCTTCCACCAAAAATCTCCAGAATCCAGCCTGGCCTGGAAGAAATTCACCTACTATCCCACAGTGGCAAACAGCAATTCTCTGGGTATACAAGGGACAAAGACTGGCACCTCCCTTCCTGCCCACCCACTTGCAATCTACCTAAATTCATAAAATCAGCCTCTCTATCAGATGACTATCTAGCCTCTGCTTAAAAACTTCCAAAGACTGAGAACTCACCACCTCCCGAGGAAGCCTGTTCCACGGAAGAACTGCTCTGTCAGGAACTTATTTCAGATGTTTAGCTGAAAATTGTTTTGAATTAATTTCAACCATTTAGTTCTGGTCTGACCTTCTGAGGTAGGGGTAGTCAAACTGCGGCTCTCCAGATGTCCATGGACTACAATTCCCATGAGCCCCTGCCAGTAAATGCTGGCAGGGGCTCATGGGAATTGTAGTCCATTGACATCTGGAGGGCCGCAGTTTGACTACCCCTGCTATGGGACAACAGAAAACAAACTCTGCTCCATCTTCTACATCAGTGCTCCCCAACCACCAGGCTGCGGTCCGGTACCAGGCCGTGGAGGCTATTGCGTGAATAAAACAGGAGAAGGAGAGAAAAGATAAGCAGTTTATTTCTGTGCAATGTCTGTGGGAGAAGCGGGCACTTTTAGGTAGTCGCTGCCTATATCTCTTTCTAGAGTCTGTCTCTCAGAAATATGGATGAAAGCCATTCTGCTTCATTCCTTCAAGAGGGATAATACCAGGTATTAATCTTTCGGAGAGCTCCAGCCGCTTGCTTTGTAACTCAACCCCACAAAAGCAGGGGAGCAAATAATTTGCATGGCCACCCTTTTTTGACAGCCGTTATACTTTATAGATGGGCCTGTTGATTGGAGAGCTAACAGCACACACTTAACTTCAATCGGCATTGCACAGAAGTGATCCTGACCCCCTTCTGGGTATGCTATACTTTATTTATATAGGTTTCTGTACAAGAGACCTAATCCATTTTATTCATTCTTCCCGGGGCTCAATGTGACCACTTTTCATTCTCCTTTTACATTCTGTGTATACTTAACAGCTACCAACTGCTCCATCGGAATGAGGATGAGGTTTTGTAAGGAGTCTCTCCTCTATTACCGCAAGCAGCTCCCTGGTCTTGTGCCAGCATCTTTAGCTCTGCCCCACTGTGAGCAGACCACTTGTGTGTCTGATCCTGAGGTCTCTTCTTGGCTATCCTATTCCATGCACTTGATTTCCAGCAAAACTTCCAATTAACATTATAGCAGGAAGCAGAGACCCCTGGACTCCAAGGAGTTAAAAATGGGCCTCTCTTATCTTTGCACGCAAACATTTCAGGAGTGAGAGTATTTGCATTGGCTTTTGGTCTGGCGATTCCATTTTCAGATGCCAAAGGAAGAGTGTCAGTTTTATAGTCTGGTTTATAACTTAGTATTTTAAAAGGATGCCTAGTCCTCCGGTGGGATTGAAGCACCATCATTGTAAAGCAGCGAGGTTTGATAAATTCTTTGTAAAACACCTTCCTGTGGCATTACACAGAAGATCTAGGCATCCAAAAGCTTTTTTCAAAACTTAGTTGAGCTGCATTCCTGAAGTCACTTACTCCAGAGAAGCCTGCAGGATATCAGTGGGACTACTTCCTTGTAAGAGATTTATGGCTTGCAGTTCTGCCAGTGAATGCTGTATACACCTTGCCAGATAAATGTTGGTGGTTTCCATAACACAAAATAATTCATATGTTTCAATACAATAGCTATTTAAGGCATGCTTCCCTTATACCACTATGTGCAGAATGAAAATGTAGAAAGTGGTAGATGGCCTTTCACAAGCTGCCTAAGCTTCAGCTACTCTGAAAGCAATGGGGCTATTGTGCAAGTCCAATAACGTAGGTAGAGAATTGTCCATGAAGCACTCAAAGTATTACAGAGTATTTATTATTCCGCAGTGTCAGAGACACCTCTCATTAGAGACCGTGAAACAGTGCAGATGAAAAGAAGTTTAGCAGCCTGATCCCATTGTCATGTTCCACCAGTACTGTGCCAACACAACACATTCACAATCCTGTGCAGCCCTGAACTAGAAAGGTAGAAAGCACAATAATTGCAGTAGGGCTAGGGGGAAGGTCAGCATAACGAACCCTGATAGCCACTTGCCCTGTAATCCCTGGCAAGTCTACATCTCTTATCGCCAATCACAATGATACTTGGCTTCACAACAGCTGGATCCGGTCTCCTCGGGCACAATGCACAAGTGTGCTGTTAGGAATAACCCTCAGCTCAGCACATGGACCAGAGCTTCATATAGACCCACAATGCATGCACAATTTACTGCAGAGTTTCAGCCTTTCATTTTGACCTCAGATTCTGTGCCCACCTTACACACCATTCTTTTTGCTCCAGTGTATTTATTCTGCAGCTACAATTTAAAAAGCCCTTTTCTAAATCAGGGTGGAACATTACTTGTGATGCCTCCCATTTAAATCTTCATGGTTCAGATTTTGCACATTTATTTTAGTGGTAGGTCATTGAATGAAAGGCAACAGAAAGGAACACAGGCAAAGGGGGGGGGGGATCCGATGTTGAACATGATCAGCATTTTTTTTAACTGATAGGCGGCCATGAAGCCCTGTTTCCTACATTGCTGATTCTCTGCTGTACTACTGGCCAACGTGAAAAATGGGAATGAGTCACACAAACTCATAGTATGGAGAAACATGAGTGTACTGCCCTTGTCCTTGATCTGGAGACTCCAGCTGGTACAAAATGCAGCTGGCTAGGGTCCTCACAGGAGTACCGTGGAGGGTCCACGTCCAGCCTGTGCTGAGGTGGTTGCCAGTTGCCGTCCGGATCCGGTTCCAGGCTTTGGTTTTAACCTTTGAAGCCTTACATGGGTTGGGACCCACATACTTGAGGGACCACCTATCACCCTATGCCCCCCCCCCCCAGGGCCTTACACAGTCAGCTCCTGAGATATCACTTCTGCCTTCTCCCAGCTCCAAGTATTGTCTGGAAATGCAAGTGTGATGTAGGAGTTAAACAGCAGAACTGGGGTTTGATTCCGTACTCCACTTGCTGAGTATCCTTGGGCCAACCACCATTCCCTCTTAACTCTCTCAACCACACCCACCTCTTATGGTGTCTGTTGTGGGGAGAAGAAGGAAATGGGAGTATAAAATGATTTGTTACTCCTTAAGGTATGAGCCTCTTGTGATGCAGGGTGATAAGGCAGTCAACATGCTGTCTGAAGATCTGACCATGAGGCTGGGAGTTCGATCCCAGCAGCTGACTCAGCCTTCCATCCTTCCGAGGCCAGTAAAATGAGTACCCAGCTTGCTGCTGGGGGGTAAAATGGTAATGACTGGGGAAGGCACTGGCAAACCCCCCTGTATTGAGTCTGCCAAGAAAACGCTAGAGGGCATCACCCCAAGGGTCAGACATGACTCTGTGCTTGCACAGGGGATACCTTTTATGGTAGAAAAAAGTTGGGTACAAAAATCTACTCTTTTTCATCAGTATCAATGGGCTTGACAGAATTGACTATCCATGGTAAAATGTACTATTTGACACATTTGCTCTAGTCAAATCTGCATTTTTCAGATCCAAAGAACCTATTTTAGAAAGCAGAATAAGCACTGAATGAGGCATTTCCCAACTCCATCAAATGCTCAGATTTGGCATTTCTCCCAAGTACCCACTAAGTATGAGACTGAACATTGCCCATAATTATAGCCACTCTTAAAGCAGGGATCTTGGAAGGATAAACCTCTGGCTTTATCTCCTTTCATGCCAGGAAGTTCCACTCCAAATTTATGGTGCATGATGGAATTTAGGAATTTTGCTTTTTGAAGGAAGATTAAACTAAACCTGGTACAGTTCTTTTTTGAGCATGTGAATATTCATATTTTCAGAGCATGACATCCTGCCACTAAATATCATCAATTATCTTATTTCTTTTCTAATATTGCACAAAAGTACAACTGAAAGTACACCTTTAGAGAGATCTCATAACCATTTGACTAATTTCTAGAGGCTTTTTTCTATTTTAGCAACTAATACTTACATCAGATTACCCTGTTATACTTCTCACAACTAACCAAAGAGACCAAACTGAAAAGAAAACATAATAACGTAACAATGGACGGCACGGACTTACCCGCGCTGTCGGTTGGCGGGTAGGGGGCCGGGAAGGGAGCGTCGGCTCCACCGGCCAGGCTTTGGGCTCCGGCGGGTGCGCTGCGGCGGCAGCGCGCACGGCGGGGGGCGGGGTTAGGAGCGTCCTTTTAGGACGTTGGCGAGCTCCTTCCCGCCTCTTTGCTGGCTGCGCAGGGCGAGCTAACGGCTGCCTGAACGTCTGTGGAGAGAGCGGCGAGCGGTAAGACTTCCCCGGCTCAGGAGACGGCGGTCTTGTTGTCCCCCCCGGGGTAGTCTAGGCCTCGTGTGGGGCGAAGTTGCTTTCCCCTCCGGCGATCTCCTTGAGAGAGCGCTTGGCGCTCGGCTTGGAAAAAAAAAAAAAAAAACGGGAAAAGGAGCCAAACGGCGAGCGCGGCATGGCAAAGGGGCAGCGGGCCCGGGAAACTAGGGCCAGCGGGAAGGGTGGCTCTCGGCTCCGGGTTTCACCGGAGGGACAGGAGGGTACTACCGCGGCCCAGGGGCAACGCCAGAGGCGCAGCAGCGCCGCCAAGGCCCAGGCTGCTTGGGCGACGGCCCTGCCCGCCTCACAGGCAAAAAGGGGCGGGACGAGCGGCAGCGGGGCGGCAAGCGCGGCTTCGGCACGCAGGCCCGCTTCCACAGCTAGGGCCCGGTCGTCAAGCAGGAGCAAGGCAGGGAGCCAAGAACGGGCGGATTCGGGAGCCAAGGCACGTGGGCGTCAGAGCCAAAAGGGCCAAAAACCTCCCGCAGCCTCCATCTTGAAAAAGCAATCTGGGGCCCGGCAAAAATCTGGCAGGGCAAAGCAAGCGGCAAGCAGGGTTTCCCTTAGCCAGGCATCTTCCTCTGAGGGCTCTCCTTTAGATTTAGGGAGAGGCAGGACACGCCATAGGGGGAGCAAACATTCAAAGACCCCCAGTCGCACCAGGAGTGCGGCACCTGCTGGTCGCAGGGGCAGGTTTCAGGACGGGACATCTGAATCTAGTAGTTCTTCCTCATATGAGTCAAGGGAGGAGGAAGATTTTAGTCAAGGGGGCTCTGATTCTTCTCCAGTCAGAGGCCGCACCTCGAGTCAAAAAAGTCTAGTTACTAAGACGGATGATAAATTTTGGCTGGGGTATGCAAGGGCAGTGGAACACATGACCAATACCCGTATGTCAGGGGAAGCCAGTGGCAGGATCAGCCCTGCTGGGAATGCGAGTGACAACAAAAGTGCCACATCTGAGGAGTCTGCGCGGGGTGAGCCGAGATCGGGACCCCGTCACAAGAAGCATTCAAAATCAAGCGGTCACAAGCGCAGACGGTCAGCTAGGAGTACCCCATCGTCGGGTGAGTCCTCCTCCTGGGATGAGGGGACGGACATCCGGCGGGAGGGTTGGCACTGGGTAGAAGCGGCTTTCGTCCCGGGGATCCCTAAGTGGATGGACTACCGTCGATCCAACACCAAGAGGTTGTTGGACGAGGCGGGCATACCAGAAAAAGACAGGGCACCCCCCGTCAAATGCAAAGTGGCAGATGCCCCCCCAGGGGTTCATTTGGGTACAAAAATTCGAGAACGGGCCCTGGAGGGTTATTTTGTTGATTTCTTCTCCCTGATCCCGGGTCAGGAGGGGGGAGGGGACACTGGCAGCAAAAGAGATAGTAAGAAAAAGAAGGCTGCTGCACACTGGGAACGTTCCTTCGACAACTGGTTGAAGGGATTTGCAGTTTATATAACTATCGTGGCGGGGTCATACCCGGAAAGGGGGTGGCATTTGGGAAGATATTTCTCGCACATTCTTGAAGCCAGGGACATTGCAGGCGACGAGGCTGCAATAGAATATGACAGGGTTTTTAGGGAGTTAGCGTCCCAGAATGCGGATGCACGATGGGACTTGAAGCACCCGGACACGTGGTTCGTGCACGTGGGTTCAAGTGCCAGACGCCCCAAGGATAGAGGTCAGCAGTGGGGGACCGGGAGACGTTCTTCCGGCCTCCCCTGCTGGGATTACAACAATAAAGGTTGTCGGCGGCGGCGTTGCCGCTTCGATCATAAGTGTGAGAATTGCGGAGGTAGTCATCCCCTCCCATCTTGTAACAAGAGCAGCACCCAAACGCCCTTTCGTGGGGCCCGACCCTCTGGAAAAAAAGAAGGGGGGTCGGGGACTTCTGGACCGTCAACTTCAGCAAAGCCAGCATAAGAGTGCACCATCTTCACTCCGCTGCAAGGCTCTCACCCCGGTAAGTTTGCCCAATCTCATGGATTGGCTTCGGCAGTACCCTAACAGGGTAGCGGCCGACTATATAACTTTAGGTTTCTCAGAGGGTTTCAGGATTCCTTATAATGGCCCGCGAGTGGCCACTAAGTGCGACAATTTGAAGTCCGCTAAGGCTATGCCTGACGTGGTTAGAAAGAAGCTTAGGAAGGAGTGTGCGGAAGGCCGTATGGCTGGTCCTTTCGATTTCCCGCCCATACCGCATTTACGGGTATCTCCATTGGGGGTGGTCCCCAAAAAGGCTCCGGGTGAATTTAGGCTAATTCATCACCTATCTTACCCAGCGGGCTCTTCAGTGAACGATGGAATACCTCCTGAATTGTGCACAGTAAAATACGCACCGTTTGATCAAGCGGTTGCTTTGGTTCGAGCCAGTGGCCCAGGAGCCTTGATGGCAAAATGCGATATTCAATCCGCATTTAGGTTACTCCCGGTACACCCCAAGGATTTTGATTTACTGGGTTTATATTTTCAAGGACAATGGTATGTTGACAAGGCCATGCCCATGGGGTGCTCGGTGGCCTGTGCAGCCTTCGAAACTTTTAGCTCATTCTTGGAATGGGCAGTAAAAGAGAAGGGGCAATTTACAGCTGTCACCCATTACTTGGATGACTTTCTTTTTGTTGGCCCCCGGGGGTCCCTGGAATGTGCGCATCGCTTATCCATTTTTCAATCTCTGGCCCGTGAATTTGGGGTTCCTTTGGCAGCGGAAAAAACAGAGGGCCCCTCGGCAATTTTAACATATTTGGGGATTGAACTGGATTCTGTTTCCGGAACGTCCAGACTGCCTAGGAACAAATTGGATAATCTCTTGAGGGTGCTCGATGAGATGTCTAGAAAAGAAAAATGCACTTTGAAGGAGATGCAAAGTTTGATAGGCCATCTCAACTTTGCTTGTAAAGTAGTCGTGCCGGGCAGGGCATTTTGCGCCCGTCTGGCACACGCTACAGTGGGAATAAAAAAGTCACATCACCACATACGAGTTACCCGACATATAAAAGAGGACTTAGCCGTGTGGCAAACGTTTTTGAGGTCTTTTAACGGGGTGGCCATTTGGCAAACCCCCTTTTCCCTGGGGAACTGCCTGCAAGTGCAGTCTGATGCTGCAGGCAGTTTAGGTTTTGGGGTTTTCTACAGGAATCAATGGTGCGCCATGCGTTGGCCGGATTCTTGGAATGGGGAGGTTCGGCGTGACCTGACCTTTTTGGAAATGTTCCCCATATTAGTAGCAGTAGTCATTTGGGGGCACTTGTTTGTCAACAAGCGAGTCACATTTTGGTGCGATAACCAAGCTGTGGTTCGTATTGTTAACCGTCAATCTTCAAAATCTAGCAGGGTCATGCGCTTGATACGCAGATTGGTGTTGACCTGTTTAACTCTTAACATTGCATTTAAAGCCGCTCATGTGGCGGGCGTGGACAATAAGGTAGCCGACGCCCTCTCTCGTTTTCAGGACGAGAGATTTCGTCATCTGGCACCAGAAGCGCGTTCGAGTCCAGAAGTCTTCCCGGAAGAACTTTGGTCCCTTGGCATCGATTGATCCTACAAGGGATTTTGGGGTCCATGGCACCTTCTACGCGCCGGGCATACGAAGGAGCAGCAAGGAGCTTTCTCTCCTTTGCAGACTCTAAGGGCTTCTGTGGGAAGTGGCCCATGTCTGAACATTTATTACTACAATATATGGCGCACTTAAGAGGGAAGGGTTTGTCCCCCAGATCAATTAAGGTCCAATTAGCAGGTCTTTCATTTGTCAGCAAACTTTTCAAAAGTTGGGACCCTGCCTGTTCATTTTTAGCTCAAAGGGCGGTCACCGGTTGGAGGCGTGAAGCCCCAGCAGTTAGGGACCTTCGGCGCCCCATAACCAGACACCTGCTAGTCGAGTTGTTAAGAATATTGGATACAGTATGCTTTGACCACTATGAGTTTTGTCTGGTGGGAACAGCCTTCACTTTGGCCTTTTTTGGAGCGTTTAGGGGCGGTGAATTAATTTCCCCATCGAGGTTCGTTGCTGGGCCAGGTGTTTTAACTTCAGATGCTTTGGTTTTCCAGAATGAGGGACTGGTTGTCCACCTCAACCGGTCCAAAATGGACCAGGCAGGACAGGGTACTTCAATATACATCCCCAGGGCAAAAAAGGCTTTTATATGTCCGGTGCGTTGGGCGTGCAGGTTCATGAACATTCGCCCTGGTAAGTCCGGACCTTTGTTGATGCATAAGGATGGTTCATTCTTGTCACGTTTTCAGTTTTTATCCATTTTGCGGGGTTGTTTACAAAAAATGGGGTTGGCAGCCGAGCATTATGGAACACATTCATTTAGAATCGGGGCTGCTACCCAGGCGTTTCAGGATGGTGCATCCAGTGGAAGGATAATGCGTTTAGGTCGATGGAAGTCAGCAGCATACAAATCATACATTCGACCAGATATTGTTGATTAATTTCTGCCTTGTTCCAGGACCACCCCCCCCTGTTTGGACGGTGTTCGTATTCGGGCACAGTATCGTGCATTGGGCAAGCCAGTACGCCATCAACTCTGGCTGGGATCGTCACCTTGGTCTGGGGAGACATCTTCGCATTATCTGGATCGGCTGTCGGGGCCTAAGATGGAAATCGTTATTGGAAATTGCAGCTCGCTCAGTGCATTTTTGGGGAAGGCCGGATGTCGCCATCGTACAACTGGGCGAGAATGACATTCCTAGCGTACCGGGCCGCCAGCTGATTAACGACATCATTGCGGATTTGACAGTCCTGCAGCAGAGGATGCCTGGAACTATATTAATGTGGTCGGAGATGTTGAGCCGCTTGGCCTGGAGGAGCATTAAGGGTCCGGCAGTCATTAATAGGGCTAAGGCCAAAGTTAACCGAGCTGTTTCTCGTTTCATTGTTCAAAATGGGGGGCGGGTGATATGGCATCCCGACTTAGATTGCCAAATTACTGCCTTTTACCGCCCAGATGGTGTCCATCTGACGGATTGGGGCCAGGATGCCTGGCTCTTTGATATTAGATGGGAGTTAATGTTATGGTTGAGGGAGGTCGAGGGTTGGCGGGAACGAGATGTCCCTCGTTCTGTGGCGTTTGTTGGCACAAGAGAATGAAACTGTTTTGAAGGGAACCGGTGTGCGATCGGTCTTCCCGCGGTGACTGGGGCCTCATTAAAGAGGTGGTGGTAACGAGCCGCAGGCAGATCCTGCGGGGTAAGCTTGTAGCTCGTTCATGACCGGATGACCCTGGCGGTAACCAAGGAGGTTTGCGCCCCTTGGCCCTCCATCTGGGTCATCTCTCAGATTTAGGCTCATCCACATGGGAGACCCGTATTCTCAGCGGGGAAATGATGGGCTCCCTATGGATCGTCATTCGGACACCGCAGTCAGCGGACTGCGTAGCTCAGTTTCATTCGCTTGTTGCCTCCAACCCTCTGCGTTGGGTGTTGAATAAAAGCTGTGGCCAATTTAAATGCCAATCTATTTGGAGTCGCGTCTTCCTTTCCAAAGGTGTCCCCTTGCCTGCCAACAGCCTTTTTAGGGCTGTTTAGGCCTTTGAACTTGTTGTTCTTAACATCTTGCTTTCCCCTCATTTCACACAATAGCCTCAGATTCCTCTGAAATACATGCACTTCATTCTTTTGATCTTGTATCACAATCACAGTTTTTGGGAATAGACCAGGGATTCCCGATCAGATGACCATGGGGGTCTGAAGGAGCTCCACAGGGGGTCCATAGCCTTCCTCCTCCTGCCTTAATGGACTTAGTTACTAGCTAGGGAACTGGCCACTTTCACTGCCCCTTCACTGCATGAGTGAGATCACTTGTATTTTCTGTACCTGGAAGGGGGCACAGCCTGCACACTTACTCCCCTCTTAAACCACCTCCTGTCTGTCTCCTCTCAGTCCTCCTCAAACCTGCCTGTTAATGCAGGTGGCATTACTTCTGGTCACATGTCACTTCCAGGGGTGTGCCAGGGAGGTATATCTTGCTGACATCATTTCTGGGGCTCCTCAAAGCCTAAAAAATTATTCAGAGTGTCCTCCATGATCAAAAGCTTGAAAAAGGCTAGATGTAAGAAGGATTGCTCTCTTAAATTATATAAACTTACAATTTCTTTATCTAATCAGAGAATTCATATGCTACCACACTAGAACCTGCTTAAGACAGTAATATTATGCTGTTACTGGATTACTTGATAATACTTCATTTGTTTTTTATATATTCTTCTTTATATTTATTTATTTATTGCAACTTGAAAACAAAGTCAGTTGGCAATCCATGGGCCTTAATATCTTTTTTAAAAACATTTTTAAAAAATCAAAGTTTTCTCCAGGGTAGAGTTGATGATACCCCACCTTGTGCATGGGAATAACTGCAAATCAGCATCAAGGAGTTCTTGGCTGAACCCCATGGGTTATCAGGGTAAGTGTATGCAAATAACCAGATATTTCTCTATAGTTAGATAACTATGAAACGTTCAGGAAAAGTGTTTTGATAAAATGTTATTTTTATTTATTTATTACATTATAGTAATGCAATAATACTCTCAAGATAAGCAGCACAAAATAAGGAAGCTAGCTTACTACCTGGAACTTGAAAATCAAACAACACACCCTTAATTACTTTCACAAGCAGGCCCCAATTCAGATTATTTTCTAGCATGCTGTAGTAATTTCATAGATGTGGACCAGAAGGGGGGGGGAGAAACAAACTAGCATACCCTTTCTCAATTACCAGGCTAAATACAAGCTTTAGCCTGCCAGGGTCAGGTGACCAGTCTGGCTAGTTAGGAACTATCCTTGCTAGAACCTTCTAGAAGATTACCTAATCTCTCCAACTCACCCCCTCCCTTTGGCAGATACCAGGTTTCTCCTATAACTAATTATCCTAACAGAGTGATGTCCTTGAGGAAGGTGAGACAGCCAGTCTCTCATTGCAAACACCTGCAAGATGGAACCATTTGAAATACCACACACAACCGCTTGGGAGGAGGAATTTGGGCTGCTTTGCCTGATAGTCAGGGTGATGTAGTGGTTAAGAGTGGCAGAGTCTAATCTGAAGAATCAGGCTTCACATGAAGCTTCCTTGATGATCCTGGGCCGGTCAAACCCTACCTTACAATTCAACTGTTGTGGGGGACAGAAAAGGAAGGAAATTGTAAGCCACATTGAGACTCCTTAAGGTAAGGGAAAGTGGGCTATAAAAAAAATATCTCTTCTGCTTCTCTATGTGTTTGCCTCAGTGTGGGTGTAACTTTTGTTATGAAAAATAATAGTTATGCAGCTTAAAACAAGCAACACAGAGAGACATTAGAAATTCCCTGAGACAACAAAGAATAAGGAAGTTAGAGTACCAAACTAGCTTAGAAAAGTGCTACATCAGCTTATTGTGAATATAGCAAAGGGAGGGGTAAAACTTTCATAATCTTCCTTGTCAGCAGCATTCATTTACAGAGTCGAGTTTGTCCATGACAATTTCTTTAGACATACCAAATGTTTGTGTGGGGTCTCCTCCTGTGATTGGGAACACAAATATTCCCAGTCTTGGGGGTGACAGCTACATGTTAGCATTTAGATGAATGCAAATAGTTGTGTTTGTTCAGGAGCAGGGGGCAGGGCCGGTCCAGCTGGCTTTTCTCCCACTCTGTATTGGCCTATCCAGGAGTATGGGAGCCCACATTTCTTCATTGCCCAGAATGGGAGTTCTGGTGCCTTATGGTGGCTCCAGATAGTGACACTACCTTTATCCCATCAACACAAAGAACAATAGCAGCACTCACACTGAGTTCAGCAGGAACACCAACAGCTGGGCTGAGCTGTTGAACATGTTTCAACCCAAAATCAGTCCCACTCAGTTCAGTGGTACTTCCGGTTATCTTAAAGATCACAATATGAGGTTCATTTCACCAGAGAAACTGAAGATGCAAATGTTAAGGGATGTTTCACACACCAGTTCATGTGACTTAAAAAAACATGCTATATGTATGCAATACCCATGTATTCTCAAGGGTGTATTTATAGAGCTACACAGGCCGGGTGTAGAGGGTTTGCTGTTGGGTCCTTACCTTCGTTTGCTGCTGTGTGATGCATTAAGTACTCCTAAGGAACTAGAGTACATCATGTTATCTCGGTCTGCAAGGCAGCAGGTATTTGGGGAAATGCACAACTGGCTGGTGTCCAGCAGTGGAGTTCTGAACATGTGCTGGAAATACCAAGCTTTGTGGTATGACATTCCCCTTAAGAGCAGCAAAACCAGTTCAAGCGTAGAATATTGAACTGTTTGTTGTGTCTGACTTTGGGGTTATTTTATTTTCTGTTTTGTAGGCAATTGCTCCTGGAGGAAAAATTACCTTAAACATTTCCTTTAGCTGTATAATTCTTCTTTGTACAGGGCTTATTTCTGGCACATGGTCTTCCATAAAGACGCCCAAAGACAAAACCACAAGAACGGTCAAAACAGCACAGCAAGGAGAAAAGCTTTACTCTTGATAGAGGACAGGCACCTTGCTCTAGAGAACCAATTCTAATGTGTGTAATTTTCACCATTTATTTGAATGAGATTGCCGAGCAAAAGAGTGAAATGCAGGTGGAGATAACACATGTTTATCTTTCCAAGTTTCATCTTTCTTCATATATCTTGGTATAGGGGGGGGGGCAAGTACCTTGTCTAAGGGCTGAGTTTACTTACCGTGTTTATTTACTCAATTTAATTTTTAAAATATATTTGTCTGCATTTATCCCAGAGAACAGGGACCCAAGGCAGGCAGCAAAATTACATTGTTTTCTTTATTCCTTTGCATAAGTGTGGACCAGAGATCTAAAATTAAACGTGCAAATAAGTCCTTACGGTAAGCTGAAAACATGTCTGCAGCATGTGGCAAATAGCCAATTCCCACTCCTATCCCAAGTTTCCTTAGGATTATTTACTGAAAACACACTGCTATAAATATTCATTACAACTTGGTTTACAGTGCAATCCTAAACTCAGGGGCTTAAGTGGGTTTAGAAGGAGGTAACTCTGCTCAGGATGGCATGGTTAAAGACTAGTTTAATGAATAATATTTCTGCCATTGGCTGGAAGAGGAGATTTTATCATAATCAAGCTTCTATTTGATTTTGTGGTTGAAAGATTTAGGGCTAAATGCTCCCCCATGTGGTAGCAGGAAGACTCAGAGCAACTAGTCCTGGGTCAAACACCAGGCTGCAGCCCGGCACCACATCCTCCATGCGGTAAAGGTCTCTGAGCTTCTTGGAAGAGCAGAATTTTTAAAATGTAATAGATCAAACATTACCTTGGCCTCACCTTCTCCTACAGCCAATAGGGCATTAATAATAGTGGTTAATCCTGGAAGTCTACTGTGAGGATGACTGATGCACAGGGATGTATGGGAAGCATTCAAAACCCAGAAATGGCCCACATTAAAAAATGCATTTCTAATACACACTTGTTCCTTACAGAATGAAAAGCTGATGGAAAGCTACTTATGTATAATGAAACGATTAACTGAAAAATGAAAACAATGAATGAAATGATTAAGATTATTGTCTTAAAATCCCCAAATTTAATGGTCAAGATTAGCGCGGTAGAAACTACCAAACTAAGGATTTGAGAATAAACCTGTCTCCCTAGCGGAAGGCAATAATGTACGTTATAGCTAAGGTAGAAAAGGTGGCTTTTAATGGGAACTGCGACTAAGCCATGCACTCCTTTTATGGCAAAGGCCATATTCTGATACACAGCCACTTCCTGAATGGTGCATACCATGTAATGAAGGGGAAATAACTCGTTTTGTACACTTCTTGGAACTGAAAAGAAATCAACAGACTGACTTGGATGAAAAGGATGAGAATTGTCCGCATTGTGATTCCTTTTGTGACGAGAAATTATAGAAGAATATTTGGCACCCACTTCAAGTTGCTGGTAAGCAGCAAACTGGGTCTCTTTTGAGTCAGAATAATGAGGCAGATCTTAGTATTTAATTGCTGTTACTATATCCATACATATGGGACAGATGTTTCCCATCAGAGCTGAAAAAGAGGTGTCTTAGGAAGGAAACAATCTTTTGAGAGAGGAGGGCAGGAGCGAGGGCAGGCAAAATGCTACAGAGACTCCCTCTTCCACATGCAGCAAGCTGAGTGACCTTGGGTCAGTCACAGTTCTCTCAGAGCTCTCTCAGCCCCACCCACTTCACAGTGTGTCTGTTGTGGGGAGAGGAAGGGAAAAGTGTTTGTATACTGCTTTGGGATTCCTTCGGGTAGTGAAAAGCAGAGTATAAAAATCAATGCTTCTGAAATCTTGGCAGGCTAGCTGGAGGAAAGAAAGGCAGTTAGTGGCTGCTGGCTGGTTTGAGAGGATGGCCACTTCCCTGCAGATACTGGTGAGGAGAGAGCCCGATTCATTTCACTGCTGCATACATGCCCCTTCAACAACAAAAACAGACTTGAAACTGAACAATGCGCCAGCTGAAGTGGACCGATAGCAGAGGTGATCATTACCTCTTTTCAGCCTATAGTTAAGCATCGATACAATGATAAGCCTCCTAGTAAGCAATTTAGAGTCACAAGAAAATTACACTAAAGTGTTTTTCATAAGACAGCCACACAGGCGGCTTCAAGGCCTCGTAATCAATTTCAGGATAACACTTGAGTGTTAAGTGCCCCAATTGGTTTGTTTCCTGCTTCTCTGGTTTTTGTCCCCATTTTCCTTTTGTATTGTGTGCGTCATATTTGAGGTGTTGTTCTGCATTGGACATCCCCTTGAACACAGAGGGAGAAAGGCAGTATATAAATGGGTACATATCTAAAAGTGGGAAAACAAAAAATTGGCCAAAGGCTGTGTAAACTGCATTCAAAGTTGTTTTCTTTGAAATGGGGCCACATGAACATTACTATTCATATAAAGATCCACATCGTACCAGAAAAAAAAAAAGAATCATGCAAATGTCCAAATGAATGGAAGGAACAGAAGGCTGTGGCCAGAACAAACTGTGCACTTGCCAATTCCAAAATTAATTACAAGAATTCTCTATAAACAATTGGAAGACAGATTGGAGCCCCAAACACAGCCAGCCCATGGCAGACTGATGGAGAATGTGGGAAATCCATCCAACCCTAATTTAGGGTAGCCTTGACTTGTTTGCTTCTTTATTGCAATGTGAAATCTAGGCTGTATGAGCCAGTTGATTGTCCCTGAAGAGTGCCTCATTTCCACCCCCAGTGGCATAATTTACTGTCTGGTTTTACTGTGGGTAACAAGATTACTATTGACTGGAACTGCTTTGGATAAATGCAGAATGTTAGAAATATCAAATTTTGGGGATAACACTTTTTAATGTTTTGATATGCAAGGATATTCTGTGATACATCGCTACCTCAAAATTATATGGGTGCTCAATGGTACATACTATTCTGCAAAGGCTGCAGTATATATTCTTTTTATGCTGAAGCTAAGTATTTAGAATTTAAGTATTTAGAACTTATGTGAACAGACATAATAAGGGAATGTGAAGAGTGAAGCAGGATTTTGTTAGGCGTTAGGGGCGTGATAGTTGCCAATGTTTACAACCATGGTCTGTGAGAGGAGGAGGTATTTGGGGTTTTAAATCTCTTTACTTTGGATTGAAAGGTTTTAACCATGATGTGTAAGCAGCCCTGAGTCGCAATGATAGGGAAGTAGAAATATTTTGATAAATAAGTGTAAAGCATTTGCCAGCAATGATAGCACTGAATCAAACTAAAAATTATAGTCTTTTCTTACTAAGGCAGTGACTATTTTTTACAGGAAGTAGAAGTTTACATTATGAAATACATATCTGCTTGAAAAGATGGAGACCTTGAATGTAAGGTGTTGTTGTTATGTGCGAAGTCGTGTCCGACCCATCGCGACCCCATGGACAATGATCCTCCAGGCCTTCCTGTCCTCTACCATTCCCCGGAGTCCATTTAAGTTTGCAGAATGTAAGGTAATCCCCTGTAAATGGGTTATACATAAGCAATTACTGTACCTAACTGTAACCCTGTTTGTGAATGTGAGATTGGCCTCTCTTCTTCACTGACGTGTGTGTGGGTGTGCGAACACCTAGTTCTTCATTTTAGTTTCTCATCCATGTAAAAATAATTCTCCATGCAGGGGACAATGTTGTAGATTAATTTTGTTTTCCTTGGGGAGGATTTCATTCTTTCTTCCTACAAATGTCAAGTTCTTTTATACATTTCTTTCTCTCTTCTGAACCAACACCTAAAAGATGGAAATAAAAGTTAAACTACAGGAGTTTCTTGCTGAGTAAGTGTAATGTAACATTGCATGCTTGGATTCTGGTTATTCTCAGTCTTAGCTACAAGCATGGCATAAAATGGCATGACTGGGGGAATCAGAGACCATAACTAAAGGAATGGCAGTATTTCTTAACAACCCAGATTGTTTAAAAAAACAACCCAAAATTAATCAGTGAATTATGTTTCCAAGAAGCTTTTTGGATCAGGTAGTTTGTTCAGGATTTGTTTTCAAATCACAGAGGAACTTATTTATTTGATATATTTACTGCAAATGTATATTTATCCTCCCTCCTTCTCAAAGTGACTCACAATAAAGCATAATTATAAATACAGGAAAAGATAGACATCAGTATAGTCCAGGGGCATTCGCTGGCAGGGGCTCCTGGGAATTGTAGTCCATGGACATCTGGAGGGCCGCAATTTGACTACCCCTGGTATAGTCAATACAGTTACTACAGTAGCCTCTCATGAAAAACAACAAAACTGATGGGAATTCTGCATCAGTACAATACTATATGTATTAACACAAGCACATTTCCACACACAGTATTTCATGACAACTATGAATCTAGCTGTGATCATTAATGATGCTGGGATTTATGAAAGTCACTAAACTTATCATTCAGTACCTAAAGTGCTGCTGGATCAGACCAGTGATTCATTTAGTCCAGCATCCTGCCTAATACTGTAACCAACTAGTTCCCCAGGGCACAATGGCTTTCCCTCTTATTAGACTGAAGCATAAGAAATAAAATCTGTATATGTGCTGGTTTTATCTCAGAAATTTCAACCCCTGATTTCACCTGACATTCCATTAAATAAAATATTTTGTTATTTTTTAATTTCAAAATGTATTGAGTACTATTTAAGTTAAAGCAGGCTACGAATCCATGCCTTAAGTTTCTGGGCTGAGTCAACAGTCACAATATCATACTGTGATATTTTGTACAACACATCACGAGAGTACTCAGTCACTAAAGAGAAATAAAAATGGAGACAAAAATCTTTCATCTGAGGGTGGGAAATGGATGGGCTATTATATGGTCACTGCTAACATCAGTAGGCTAGATATACATAGTTAAAATCTCTTTGCTCAAGTGTTGATCGGACAGTCTAGGTTACCATTGTTTCAGAGAGATTGATATTAGATGAAATTCCTGCACGATCAATTCACAAGTAGGCCACTTTCATGCCAATTCACAGCAAATGTAAAAGTATTTGAAAATGTGGAGTGAATATACATGGCAGTGGCTCCTGGTTAGCAGAGGTAATGCAGCATCTCTGAATTTGTACTAATTCCTACCCTTATAGTGGAGCTGAAATGGAGAAAGAGGTACAAGCCATAGCAAGGATTATGGTTCACCTGGGAGCGGAGTCATCATGTGATCAGTTACCACTTCCTCTTTTCATCATCCCCTTTATGAGCAGGTAAGGCTCAGCCATTAGCTAACCATTCTTAAAGCATTTTTGCCATTTGTGCTTCTGTGGAACAGCCAAAGCAAGCACCATTTCCCCTCACAGATTTCTGTCATTTCCTTTTCACAAAGTACCAGTATTGAAGCTATGTCGCTTCTAGGCAAGTGTACCCCAAGCAAGCACACCACCGTTTATTAATAGAAGACATCACTAAGAGTGTGAACAATAACTTATTGTCCAAGAGAGTGTTGATGCTTCAGTTCTAGCCCCCAGAATTCCTCTCCCTGGCCTCACAACTGACCCAGAGGAATCTTGCCATTCCCTCAAAAATTCTTTGTTGTGTGCCTCTATTAATAATTGCTTCAAGGGTAGATTCATCTGCATGCAGAGATACTCAGAATCCAATTCCATATTACAGATGATCCTAGCAAAGCAAAGGCAAACAGATTTTGAAGTATTCCAGTTTTTGCTCCCCTGATAACATTTGCAAATCGAATTAAGACGGCTCACCACTGCCCCACCACTCGTCTGGATCCCATACTGACCACTCTGGAGTGTGCAGTGTGATTAACATAAGTGTGAAATCCTTTTTAATATCCTTCCTTAAAAACATGAGTAGGTGTATGGGTTTGGGACTGTGCTCTTTTCAGTCATCCAAACTGAGGTCTAACCTGTTATATCAAGTCTGCAATAAATAATGGATTTTACTGGGACTGAAATCCTGGGCGAGACATATTTGCTGTATAATTACCTCACTTTATCATTACAAAAATACACTTTATAGGAAGGAAGCATTTATTTCACTGTTGAAACTCTTTACAAATGCATATTTTGGCTTTTTACTTGGAACCTTGGATTACTTTCACCTAATAAAAAACATACTTTTCCTCTGCTACCAACAACTGAATTAGAATGAGTTCAGCTTAGCAGCCGTATTGTGACTCTGGACATGCTTGGAAGAAAAGGAGGGAGGGAATAGGACAGGAGTCAGGACTAACTTTCAGACTTGGAGGTTGCTCCCTGCGTTTGGGCCCTTTGCCATCATGGGATCCTTTCTCTGCACCTCAGTCCAAACTGGACACATGAGCTGGATCCTGTGTAAATTCACAATCCATCTCTCTGAACAGCAAAAGATTTATTATGTATTTAACTTTTAATTTCCTTGCTTGGATTGTGCAAATGACGTGATGGCTGAATCCAGTTGGTGCTCTTTAAGCAAACCTCTGCCAGAATTTTACACAGAGCACTGAAGTTTGTTTTGGAATAAACAGGGGGAAAAAGATTAACTTTTCTCAACATTGCTCTTCGGATTTATAGACTCTGGAGGTGTTATTGACTTGTTGTCTTGGTGGACTTTAATTTGAAAAGGAAGCAAATGTTGGTATTCAAAGACAAATGAAGCATACACACACTTACACTAATGCTGTGCAGATTTCATTCTAAGTATCCGAAAATCTCTTTTGATTATCACCATGAACTTCGGGATGTTCTCAAGGTCTTGGAAACCTGCTTATTGTCAGAAACTTTCTCTGCATCAGAAAAGGTTTTGCTATTACAAATAAAAGCACACATTTTAAAATGTGCTATTTTAAACCTCCTGACCACTTCAGGGCAAAAGGAAGAGACATGGATAGCACAACATGAAGGGCAGTGACGGAAAGTGAAAGTTACAGACAATTGAGGGGAAGTTTCTCTGACTTGCCGTAACAGGTGCTTTTTGCTTCCTAGTTTAAAATAGGTTGTGCGGGGAAAGGCAGGAGACTAAATTCCATTTTGTTCTGTCAGACCTGTGAAGTGCAGGAAGGGCAGATACAGCAAGAAACAATTTTGTAGTTTCTTAGAGCAGGAAGTCATCTGTGTGTTAAAGAAAAAGGCATCTGTTTCTGGAATGGGCATTATCTCTGATTAGGAAAAAGCACACAGAACATATCATGGATCAGATGTTTGACTGGCTCAGTATCCTGCTTTATATGTTTACCTCTGCACACAATGGAGGTGCCACACAGAGGAGAAGGGGGAAATCCTAAAAGACATTAATGAGATATTTACTTCTCTGTGATTGGCTAATGCTGTTGTAGACATAAATGATGAAGATTTTCATTGAACTATGCTGATTTCACATGGAGGTTTTCCCCATTTCAGCAACTCTAGCCATGCACTTTTAATTTTTTTTACACATTATGCCCTCTTCCTTTTTTTGGGGGGGGGGTCTTTGTGTGTGTTAAAAACATAACTTTTCTTAAACTGCGGGGGAGAGGGGCCAGGGGGACAGACACATTTTTCCAGCATGTGTTACTGGAATGATCTCTTTCATGTATCCAGAAGGGCACCCCTTTGCCCTTCTTCATTTTTACAGTTAACTCCCTCAGTGTTATTGCCAATGCCCACAAAACTGATTTTTTTTTTGGGGGGGTGGATATCAGGGCCACATATGTCATAGCACTGTTACTATACGTGACAAGTGGGTTTTTCTTTTTGTTCTCACAGTTAGCATTTGAAAATTTCCTCTGCCTTCCCCCAAGCAATTGGAGATTATCCAGTATAGATGACCACAGCAGGGCATCTGGTACCTTCCAGCAATTTGGATTACCAAGAAATTGAAGAATTATGTAATTCTGGAACAGCACTAAGCAAATGTGTATACATTTTTTTAAGTACAGTAATGTCCTGTTCTTGACCAATGCTATACGTGACACCCAGCTATTTTTGTTGATGGCTGGCCATCTGTCCACACCCCCAGATTCTCTGGCCAATTACCTGGAGGTTGTAGTGGACTAGCTCAAATGGAGTTAGCTGAAGCTGAATCCAGCTAAGACAGAGGTCCTCTGGCTGGGCTGATGTGCTCAGGAGGAAGTAGTGCATCTCCTGACTTTTGATGGGGCCCCTTTAACACCTTGACCACTGTCAGGAGCCTGGGTATGATTCTGGGTTCTTCCCTATCTATGGAGGCCCAGGTCACAAATATTACTTACCAGGCATTCTGCCATCTTTGCCAAGCACAACTGCAATAGCTACCTCCAGGCTACATAGGGTGCCCTTGAAGCTGCCCCCAAAACTCTAACTGGTCCAAAATGCAGCACCTTGGGGCCTTACCCAGGACCCCATGAACAGTGCATATTACACCAGTGTGCTCCCAGCTGCATTGGCTCCCATTTGGAGAGTGAATCAGGTTCAAGGTTTTGATCCTCATGTTCAAAGCCCTAAATAGTCTGGGACCCCTAACCGATCTACTGGACTAATTTTTCCACTACATCCCAAGAGAGCTTTGAGATTGTAATCAAAACCTTGCTGAAGGTCCCTAGTCTTGACTAGGGCACCTGCTGGAATGTTCTGCCTAGTGAGATCAGGGCCTTCTGGGATTTTAAATAATCCTGGAGGGCCTGTAAGACCGTTCATGCACTGGGAATTTCACTGCCCCAGTTCCCATGCAGGAGCACAAATCGGGGGTGGATGAGGTGCACCAGGCCAAATGGTCCCCCCGTGTGGGTGCAGGAAGAGGTGGGGCAACCTGCCATGACTAAAACTCCAGCCTGCAGCCTGGCATGAAACCTCCAGTGCGTAAATGGTCTAAGACAGAGCTGTTCCACTAGACCTAATGGTAGAGATCAGGAAATCAGCACCTCTATATCAGAAAACCTAACTGAGAAAGATTCTGAAGAAATCTGCACAACATCTACCAAGCCCCGAGCCCTAGAAGAATTTTAACTATATTGGAGAGACAGGTTTTTATTAATTTTAAAACTGAAATCAGACCACTTAATGCTTGCCATTGCAGTTATTATACTGAATGTTCTTAATTCAGCCTACCAGGAAGGGTGGTTTATAAAAATAAAGTTATATTATTTTGCACTAAAAAGTAAACACAAGTATGTGGAGAATCATGACAGCAGCATGACCAGCAATGTGTAGTGTGTGATACCTGTTATGAAAAGGAAACCATAGCCAATAAAGGTGGGAAAACTAGATTAACATATGATGTGTGGATTAACCTATGGGTTAAGCTATACTGTTGTAAGTATGAATTGGGCAACAATTGTGCTTGCAACACAACCACCACAGAAAAAGCCTCACATAGAATCATCCCTGCTATGAAAATGTCATTAGATCTCACCAGCCTATTCTACTGGTGGATTCCTCCGGTGCAATGGAGTCTTCCATGAAAACAAGAAGTTCTTGTGATGGTGGAATGCTCTTTGTGCTGGAGGCTGGTGTCAGTAGAATGGGCTGGTAAGATTTAACACAATGTATTTCTAGTTTCTGTTTGATGACTTGCCGAGATCGTATTCCATGATACTCGTTCTTTGATTCCAAGTAACACAACTGGTTGGTTAATCTCTAGTCATTAAAAAGAAAGAAAGAAGTCATCTAATGTTTTGTCTGACAGTCTTCTCAGAATTTGCGGGCAAGGGGGGAGGGTGGGCGGCTGACCATGGCATTCCACAGCTGTTGTCCTGTTTACATATTGTAGAGCAGAAGGACATTCCCACTGTGGACACATGGAACTTGTACATTAGATTTAGCCTTCTGCGGTAAGTCTTGTTAAACCTCAGTTTTATGGCCTTACATTTTTAAGTGCCTCTAAGGCTTTCCTTGAATGAGGCTGACAAGAGGAACAGGTGTGTCGCAGATTCAGCTTGGTGACAAGTTTTCATGTCCAGCCGCATTCTTAGATCTGCAGAGTAAAGGATGGCTGAAGAGCCTCTCTGATTCTATTTGAATTCTTGTGGTAGGAAGAATGAGCTATTTTGTACCACCCGGGAACATTTCTGTGGAGAAACGCTTAGCGTTTGATCTTGTCAGGTGGACCTTCTACAAACCACAACACCAGAAGTTAGCTATTCAGCACTAGACGCGGTCACCTGCTGTTGAACATTCTTGTCTCTTACGGAAATCAAGATTGTTGGGCAAGTTTTGATTGCGTCTCATTATAAGGGAAAATGTGTTGTGATAGTAGAATGTGGAAGTTGTACACAAACACATTTATAATCATTTTCAAGCCACTGTTTTGACTCTAGAATTCATATTCATATAGAAAGGCAGTACACCATCTTCGACAATAATTATTACTGTAGCACATGACCAAGGGCATGAGTGTGAGGGCAAGGATCACATACAATCGCTGACAATACAGTACTTCTGTGATAAACACATAAGGAGATTCCACTAGAAGCAATTACTTTCTGTAAACCTAGCATGGTTATTTACATTAAATGGAAATGGTACATTTATATTGTAACTGTATGATCAACATGAAGTATAACCATTGTTCTTTTTCCTGGCAGTGTATGATCACATTTATTGAATACCATGTCTTGAGAATATAGCACAATCAGTGCATTTAAGTATTTGGATGTGTAACTACTAGAATAATGCCAACACATTTTGTTTTTATGATGAACCAGATGACCTCATCATGTTCTCCTGCTTAAAATTTCTTTGCCAGTCTTTCTTGTGTTGAGTTCTCACGTAAACATATAGAATAAACGATTTCAAATAATCCTTAAGTAATGATCCTAAAATATATTTGGAGGCACACCAAGAGGTTCTATGTGCAATTAATTTGAGTCATGGTATTTTATTTAGATGAAAAGTGTATACAGCAGTTAAATCTGGCATGCAAAGTTAAATATGTAACATTGGGGTAAATAAATTCCAGGTATTTCTGCCATAGTGTAATCATAAACAACCAAACATGATCTTTCACATGATCACCACTGTACACAGCTTGGTGTAGTGGTGAGGAGTGGCAGCTTCTAATCTGGTGAGCCAGGTTTGATTCCCCTCTCCTCCCCCTACAGCCAGTTGGTTGACCTTGGGCTCATCACAGCATTGATAGAGCTGTTCTGACTGAGCAGTAATATCAAGGCCCTGTCAGTCTCACCTACCTCGCAGGGTGTGGGAAGAGAAAAGGGAAGGTGATTGTAAACCACTTTGAAACTCCTGGTAGAGAAAAGCAGCATATAAAACTCAACTCTTCTTTTTCTGTGTCACTGCTATTGAATAGAGATCAAATAAGATCTTGCAGAAAACAGCTGCGTATAAATAATGATATTCCACCCACAGGAACCTGCCTAGAAATTGAGATGATCTGAGTTTCTTCTCCAGCATCCACTGCTCTGTAAGATAAGGGAAAGCTACTGGAGAAAGGTCTTTTTCTGTGGTAGTCCATGGCTCTGACCCTGGGGAAATTTGTCTTGTGTTATTTAGGTGCCCAACTCTTGTTGGGTGATTTTTAAAAGCATCTTAACTGTCATTGAGTCTTTTAAAGTGGGATACTAAATGTTAGCGGGACCGAACTGTCCCTAACTACCCTAATTGCAAATTATGCCAGCCAGACATACTCCTTTTTTAAGTGTACTAGAGAAACAATCTTTTAGAGGGTTCTCATTTTGGTCTACAGTAAAACAGGTAGCTTTGACTCTGGAAAGCTTATACTCTGAAACTCTTGCTGGTCTCTAAGGTGCTAACTTGAAAAAGAGACCTTACATTGGGACCCTTGCAATAGAACATCTTCCATCCATGGGACAGCTTCAGCAATGATTCCCCTGAAGCATCTTATTATATAAATGCCTCCAGGCAGAGTCCCATCCATGCCTAAAGGCTTTGGAACATTCAAGACACGGCTGTCAGAATCAGCTGTAATGTGTGTGTGTATGGGGGGGGGGGAATCCAGCTGCCTTTAAACACTCCCAGCCTAGGTTACAACCTCCCCCCCATTACAGTTGATCATGACAGTCCTGCAGCTGTCATTATCACCTGTTAGGTGGCCAGCAGTCCCTTTCAGTACTCCCTCCCTACCTTGGCAGGCTGGGGTAGAGTATTAAAAGGAAGCATGGGTGGCCGAGAGTCTGTTGCATTTTTTGTACAATGGGCGTTACTGCTAGTAGTCATCAAAGCCAATTCAGTAAAATTAGAGGACTGGAAATGAAGTTCACACATCAGATTTCCTATATCTGCAGTTCTTAACTGTGTGGATCTTTCCATTTAATCCACACCTATTCCTTTCTAGGGTTGCCTCTCTATCTGAGACTTCCTTTTTGGCCTTTCCCTTCCGCTTTGTTTCCTGGTCAAACCTAACTTCCTTAGGCCCGAACTACTACTCTTGGCTTGCTGTTTCCATAGGCTCCTACTTTAGGCAGTTCTATTTCTTTGCTCATCTGCCTGTGCTATTGCTGGGGGCAATTGCTCAGTTCATTTAGTTACTGCGGGAACCTTCATCACCAACACCTAAAGACATTACTACAAAATAATGGAGACAGGCCATCCAGCAAACGTGTCCATGTTAGAAGTACAAAAGGCATTGAACGTACACACCTACTGCAGGGCAGGCCGGCCCCTCCATTAACAACCAACTCCGTATAGTTCAGTCCACATGACCCAGATTTCAACATGCCTAAATCAGTGAGAAAGAGTGTTGAAGGAAGGGGCCAGCCCACAACTGTAGCAAGCTGCTTGAGAAGATGTAACATTCCCATTTCCCAAGGTCCTGTCAGTCTGGAGGGAAATTTTGTTGTCGTTGTTATTATTATTATTAATCTATTACCCACTTCTATCAGCAAAGCCATCTCATGGCTGGTTACATGCCCCACATAAAATACATAATATCATTGATCCCTCATTTAAAGTATGTTTCCATACAGCAAAAACCTATTCCCCCCCCACCCCCAAATCAACTAGCTACCCCACTGTGCAGCGTGGGGATAATCTATGGGTGCTGGTGGTCTACCACCAGCCAATGGTCTGGCTTGGAGCTAGTCTAACCTGGAGGGTCCCATCTGGTCTTCCGTGCCCTGACCTCAACCGAAGACCTGGCAGAAGAGCTTCACTTTGCAGGCCCTGCAGAATGCAGGAAGCTTGACAATGACAGTTTAAAACTATTATGTGTAGAATTTCAAGTGCCTCTTTCCATCCCTTCTTTGTCTTGCAGAGGGACATTTTTTAGTTAACATAGGATTATAATGTGCTAATACACAGCAGGGATTTCACATGGCTCGTGGATTTGCAACCAGAACTTTATTCTTATTGCCAGCCACATGTCCATGCTAAGAAAACAACCAGTCCTAAATTGTACATTTTCTGCCAAAATGGTAAATATAGCAGGCTGAAAACAAACTTCAGGGCTGATTCTGCACTTACTTTGTTTATTCCATTGTGGATCCTGATGAATTCAGATTGATTAGAACTCGGGTCTTCCTCTATCCGCCTCCCCCCCCCCCATTGAAACAGAAAAATCTTCTGCACATGATTAGGGAAGCTTAGAAGTGGGGGGGGGGGGAGGGGAATAAATCCAAGAGGAAAATCTCTGCCTAGATGAGTTAGGGCTTCTTCTGCCGAGGCCAAAGGGAAACAAACCAAAAACAGAAATATAGGATATGTTTTGGGGAGAGGGACACATCCTATAGCACTATATCTTGCTCCATATCCTTCTTTTCCTCTACTCAGTGCCAATTTGGTATATTTACCATTTTGGCAGAAAATGTACAATATAGGACTGGTTGCTTTCTAAGCATGGACATGTGGCTGGCAGTAAGAAAAATAAAGTTCTGGTTGCAAACCCACAAAGTATGTGAAATCCCTGCAGTGTATTAGCACATTTTAATGCTATGTTAACTAAACAATGTCCCTCTGCAAGACAAATAAGGGATGGAAAGAGGCATATAATAGTTTAAAATGTCATTGTCAAGCTGAATGGTTCCAATAAAATGTTGCACAACTGGGGACAGATTTTTTCCATTTTGTGCATGTATTGTTCTGCATATTTAAAAGAACCTTTGTTTTCTCATTTACCCCTTTCCCACCAGGCCAGATGACTATATATATTTGGTAATGTTTTAGCTAGAAGAAATGGTGCCATAATTGATACTATTTTTGCTTCTTATTTATCCTTTTTATTGCAACCGAGAGTGTTGGCAATAAGCTGCTTTGGCCCCCTTGTCTCATTAGTACCAAAATAACTGAATCCAAGACCCTTCACCTCTATCCCCATTTCCCAACACTAACGGTATAGATTGGCAATATGATAGAAGATGTCGTGGCTATTATGGGTCTGTTAATTTAAACATGCCTCGGCTCCCGTCCTCGAATCCTTTTTTCCCCTTCCTTGCTAAGAGCAGCAGCTGTGACCGATGCAGTCACCCAGTGGATGAAAGGACAATAAAATTCTGAAGCTACATTGTTGCTTGGTAACCACCTGCTAGGAGCACAAAAGTGGAACACATACAGTGCCCTGGAGGCTGAGGGCATCACATCTCATAGACAAATGGGTGCCTTGCAGTTGGCCGGAGGATCAAGAGAACCGAGCATGGATGTCTCCTGGAAGGCAGCTCCAACTTTTTTATGCTGAACATAGCATATATATATATGGATATAGGATAATAATTGGGGTCCTGTGAGGAATTTCAGGGTGCTGGGGGGACAATTTGGAAATCCCATTGCAGCCTTCAAAATCTCTTCCTCTAAAGGCTTAGTTGGTTGAGCAGGCTAATTTATTCCCTTTCCTTTTAACTGTTTACCACCCTCAATGCTCTGTCTCTTTTGAAGCCTTTTCAGTTGCTATTAGTCTGGCATGTTTATTGATTTACATAGGCATGTTTTTTCTGCATACTTGAAGAATTCGGTGTATATATAGATACCTTGTCCATGGGTAATCTGGTTTTCATTATCCACTTAGGATTTCATTGGCTATTTCCGCATGGAGGGGTAAAACGCAAGGGGCTTCCTGCTTAGAAAAATGGGATGGTAAATCTTGCATTTGCAGCCCTCGTTACAGGGAGACACCTCCCCCCCCTCTTGAATTTTCACTCTGCTCCATCATGGCTTTTTGCCTCCTGACGAGGCTGCAAGGCAAAGAAACAGGAACTTCTCCCTCCACTCCTTGGCTAGTCAATCACAGCAAGCCACCAGTCACAGCACAGTACAGCAGTTCTCATGTGGACTGAAATTTTCTCCCCTGCCTCAGCCCTGGAATTAATAAAACATTTTTTGCTAATGGTTGGCTTTAAAACAAGGTGCTCAGACCCCTGTATGATCAGGAGAAGGCAGCCAGATCACTCATCCATCCCTTCCCAGTTCATTTCCCACCTCCAGAAAATGCAAATGGGGCTGTTTTTGCCTGCCCCAGTTGTTGGAAGGCTGGACAGGTAACTGGAACCCAACAAGAGATTTTGTGCTAATGGTTGGCCA
The DNA here is from genome assembly GCF_049243985.1 of Paroedura picta. Lineage (NCBI taxonomy): Eukaryota > Metazoa > Chordata > Lepidosauria > Squamata > Gekkonidae > Paroedura > Paroedura picta. The sequence goes on from NC_135378.1 coordinate 67,280,137, forward strand.
CCCCTCTTTCCCAGCTCATTCCCAACCTCCAGAAACAGAAAAAGGGTTATGTTTTGCCTGCCTGATCCCAAAAAGACCATGAAAAATTGAAAGAAGATTTTATTTCACCTTTGACAATGTAGTTTGTGGTCCCACTGCAAAATGGATGGTGCCATTAAAAAAAAAAATTACTCAGAACAGGAAATGGAGAGGGGAGGGTGGGACCAAGCTGCTGAGACTATCGTGCATTTCCCCCTGGTTGCTCACTGGTTGGTCACCAGTGGTTCATGTGATTTAGGCCGGTAAATCCAGTTTTCTGGATTCCTGAAGTAAATTAAAAATGGCCAAATCACAACCCTGCTACTAGAAAGCCTCAGGATGCTGGTGACGTCATGTGGCTCTATATTAAGGTGACCAGATTGTCCCTTTTTGGAGGGACATCTGTGGGTACCTGGCAAATTGTACTTATGTTGTAATTAAATATATATATTAAATATATATATTACAATACTATTTTTGCATTCTATGAAACTTTTTGTTGCTCCATATAGACCAAATTTTTAATCCAGAACCCCCCTGGTCAATGGTGTCCCACTTTACCAATGTTAAAATCTGGTCACCTTACTCTGTATGCCACCAACATGTGATGGTTGCCAGGAACATTTTGAAAATGGCCATTAACAATGTAGGGGGCAACCATATTACTGGTAAATACTGTAACAAAATGAGAGCCAGCAAAGAATCATAGGAGGTGGGAACAGTTTACAAATCCCCACATACCCACATTTCTCCTTTTGGGGGTTCTATAATAACTCAGGGATTTGAGCAGCCTATCTCTGTTTAACTCATTTTGCTCTCAGCAGTCTGCTCCCAGAATACTTCATTATCTGAAACATGGTACACTTTTTCTTAGTTGATTGTTCTACATACCTCCATAATCACCAGTGTGTAGCACCCCTTACCCTGTCCTTGGGCACCTGGTTTGGCTTCTTTCTGTCATCTGGACTGAGGACAGCCTATTTGCCATTAGATATAAGGGTGGACCCAAGCAGCTTTTCCAGATATGAAAAAAGGAACAGAGGTCCCCTTTGATCACCTAAAACGGCAACATTGGGGACCATGGGATCTGCATGAACAAAAGCCAAGTGAGATGAAGACTAAAGATGTCATAGTCCCACTGTATATAGCACTGGTCAGACCACACCTGGAGTACTGTGTGCAGTTCTGGAGGTCTCACTTCAAGAAAGATGTAGATAAAATTGAAAGGGTTCAGAGGAGAGCGACTAAGATGATCTGGGGCCGAGGGACCAAGCCCTGTGAAGATAGGTTCAGGGACTTGGGAATGTTCAGCCTGGAGAAAAGGAGGTTGAGAAGGGGACATGATAGCCCTCTTTAAGTATTTGAAAGGTTGTCACTTGGAGGAGGGCAGGATGCTGTTTCCGTAGGCTGCAGAGGAGAGGACACGCAGTAATGGGTTTAAACTACAAGTACAACGATATAGGCTAGATATCAGGAAAAGATTTTTCATAGAGTAGTTCAGCAGTGGAATAGGCTGCCTAAGGAGGTGGTGAGCTCCCCCTCACTGGCAGTCTTCAAGCAAAGGTTGGATACACACTTTTCTTGGATGCTTTAGGATGCTTAGGGCTGATCCTGCGTTGAGCAGGGGTTGGGCTAGATGGCCTGTATGGCCTCTTCCAATTGTATGATTCTATGATTATGATTCTAAAGCAAAGAGGAGAAACTGGGTAACACTCAGAGATGAAGCCGGATGAATCAGCTGTTTTGGACCATATTACAATATAAGGCAAAGAATTATATCCAGAGTTTCAAAACAAATTACAGAATGGAAAAATGGCATGTTATTTAGCCATGCATCCCAATTTTAATAGAATTAAAAGGAATTATTCTTGTTTAAACATTAAGATTTAGAGGATACAGGGTTCTTTGCTATGGGTCAAGGGTACAGACCTTGAACTTATATTAGTTGCATTTAGTATGCATTTTAAAGACAAATGAGTACTCAAGGTTGTATTTTAAATCACGAGGGCTAAGATTTTCCCAAATACTCAGCCATCTTGACGTTGATAATATTATGTAAACTAACCAGCTTTTCCTCTTGAGGTTTGGGCATGTTAGCTTTAATCCTTAAGAGATTTTTTTTTAATTGAAGAAGCCTTGGAACCAGAACTGCACTTTTAGCTTGATTTATAGTCTGCTGGGTTATTCTCTTTGATATGGTTACCAAACAAAATTTATATGATTATAGCCTATATGAAACACATAAGGCTGAAAAGCAAAAAGGCTTACAAACTGGAAATATATAGGTAGGTCTGATGATGAAATTTGTGTGAAATTCAGCATATTACTGATTTAATGCCTCGTTCAGTTAGCCAATATGGTATAGTGGTTAAGAGTGTTGAGCCAGGGTCTGGGAGGCCCAAATTCAAATCCCCACTCCAGAACAAAAATTTCTGGGTGACCTTGGGTCAACCATTCTCTTTCAGCCTAACCTCCTTTACAAGGTTGTTGTGAGAATATCATGGAAGAGAGGAAAACAATGTATGTTATCCCCAAGCTCCTTGAAGGAAGAGCAAGAGAAAGCTGTACTAAACAAATAGTCCTCCTAATAAAGTTATATTATGGATTACTTTTGTGATCCATAATATAATGTTTCATGTTCTTCAAGAATAAAAGTAACATGGAGCCTACTTAAAGGATCTGTAATTTACTACTAGTTACCCGAAGGAGGGATCACCATAAAATAATACTAATGAGAAGTATTTTTTTCCTCTAAACTGGAACCAACGTACAAGATTAGAAAGATTTAATTGGCCATTCTGTTCAATCTGATCTTTATTTTATTTAAAAAAAAACATTTATTTGCTACTTTCCCACCAAAATAGAAGACATCTGTATATTTTCTTTGCTTCAGATACTACTATTATTGTATCAGAACTGGCTGAACAGGCTTCTGAAAAATAATTACTTGTATCTTTCCAAGAAGGGATAAGGATTGGAATGGAATGGTAACTGGTGATTTGGGCAAGGGATGAGCATAAACTAGCATGCAAACTGAAGTTCATTGTGAATTTTGGTCAGTTTGTGATTTGCAAAATGATGTTTGCGAACTAAAGAACTGCCATGAATTTTAAGCCAATTTGTTAAGCACAAAAAACAGGGGTTTTAATGGCCCTGAACTTTTGGCAGTGGGCAGAAAGTAAAAGGTGAACTGGCCCCAAGCATTGTTAACTCCTGCTTTCTGCTCCCCACCACTCTTCATGGGGAGCAGAAAGCCGGGTCATGAACTGATATGAACCAGATCAGTTTGCAAACTATCATATCAGATTATGGTTTGGCTTGTGGTTTAGTCACAAACAGAACAGCAAAATTTAGGTTTGTGCCAATCCCTACTTTGGGACAGAAGCTGTCCTTCTTTGGGCTGAATAATTTGCAAGCATGCTAATGCTGATGGGGGGGAAAGCACAGATCAGTTTTTTTTACCCTTGACTGCAAGAGCTTAAAATCCTGTGGTTGCACTCAGCTGTGAAGAACAACCCCTTGGTAGATGCACAGCTTCAGACTGGGGCACTGCACCTAAAGTGCAGCTTAGCCTCACTAAAAATATATCCTGCAGGCTGAACATTTCATCTGGAGTCAATTGCCGCTTGGAATTACTAGTCACAGTGACTAGTTAGGGGTCACGCATGCACCCTCATTTCATAAACTGTCTCCAAAGCTTATGTTGCTGGAAATGTAGAGTTAACCCTCCTAGCCATGCTCTTTCCCTATTTCTGGTCATTTCAAGGAGACCCTGTAAAAGATTTCCCAGTGGAATGTGCCTGTGGAAGAACATAGAAGATCCTGTTATTGCTTTTATAGATGCCCACTGTAGCATTGTCATGTCATAGTCTTCAGCACAGCCATTTTGCAGTCCGTGCCTGACAGGCGTGTTGGTATTTGAGTAGATCCACAGCTGGGGATGTGTTGAGTGAGCTGTCACTAGGATTTGAAGCGAGAGAAACTTTCAAGGAATCAATTGCAGGGGACCGGAAGGTGCACTCTGCACCATGCCTCAGATCAAACCCTGCCTTTTGATAGATAATAATAGATCTTAGTCATGCTTTTGCAGTTTAGAATTCCACTGCATGCAGCTAATATATTAGAGACAATTACTTGTTTCCATTTCTGAAAGTCCTCTGAGTGATAATAATCCACTTTCCCTCCAATAGATGCATCTAATTTCAGTCCTGCAGCTATCAGCTGCGATGACTGATGTCCTCTTCAGTCTTTTTTCTTGAGCAACTAAACAGTTCCAAGATAATATCCATGAAGCAACATGAGGGGCAATTTCCAGCCCTTGCACTGTCCTTGCATTATTATGCCATAGTCTGCCACATCTTTGATAGGGCTCATGTTTGACGCATCTTACTCTCTTCTGCCATGACGGAGGAATTGTGACTGTGAGTCCATTAGCAGTGCCCTGTTCTCAAGATCATGCCATCCTTACATTTTCTGCTGATGGTATTAATTACATCTTTATCCTGTCATTTTCCTGACGCCAGCAATAAAGGGCCATTGAAACCTAGGCTATGCAACACAGACGCATTGACGTCATAGCAGATCAAAGTCACCAGCGCCATTTCTTTATCTGAATAATTTGTGCTCATGGATACCATGCGTTTTATTTGCTTCTCAATTGCAAATTCACCTTTCATTGATTATGCTCTTGGGTACAGTTCCCATAACCCATAAATTAAGAGCATCTCCCTTGCTGCAATTTTTTAAAAAATAGCACAAGGGGTATTCTCTATTTCACCCATGTTACATTATCCATTTTTCAGAAGGAACAATGCAGGCTCTCTTCATCATTTTGTTCCTTTCATTGTCAGCGACTAGAACTAAACTGCAAGAAGAGGATCAGATAACCAATTGTGTTTTCACATTCATAACTCAGGCAAATCAGGAATATAATAGTGGCTAAGAACTGCTGGAGGAGACAATGGAAAAATAATAGCATGAATTAAAAGCATATTGTGTAACGGATTCGGGCCAGCCTGATATGCCATGTAAGGAATTGTAAATTATGAGCATATATTGTAGCAATCATGGTCTGAAAGACAACACAAGAACTCAAAAATCCTTGTGCTTAGGTGTGTGGCATTCAGTTTCCTGAGTCTCCCTAAAATATATCTGAAACGCTTCAAAATGAATAATTTGATTTGACTTGCTGTATGAAAAAAAAACCCTTCTGTCTTCTACTAATTTGTTGTTTATTTTAGGTAGTTCCCAGTTTATTTGAGGTCGTTTATAGTTAAATGGTCTGATTACTGCTAACTTAAGGCTGCCAACTGCATGGTCATGGTGGTGAACAGGGCCTCGTGATGTCATTCCAGATGATTTTGAATGCAACCTATTGCATTACAGTATTTTCTATGTTGTATCATTGTCTTTTCTCTGACCTGATTGGTCTTTAAAAAAAGAAAAAGAAAAAGAAGAAGAAGCTTAAAATGCATCAAGATGACCTCTAATACAGTGGTCCCCAACCTTTTTATCACCAGGGACCGGTCAATGCTTGACAATTTTACTGAGGCCCAGGGGGTGGTAGTCTTTTGCTGAGGGACGTCACTGCCACCGCCAGAGCCCCTGCTCCACTTGCTTTCCCACAGGTGCTCCTGACTTCCCGTCACCCGCTGGGGGGTGCTGCCAGCAGCAGCTGCGCAGTGCCACACCAAAGGGGAGCCCCAGCCATGGCAGCCACTGGAGAGCACCAAAGATGAGCCGGCGGCAAAGTGGCAGGGCAGCCCCTGAGGCCGCAGCTGGGGAGGAGGATTTGGAGGAGCTGCGACCCGGTACCGGCTGATCCACGGACCGGTACCGGTCCCCGGACCGGGGGTTGGAGACCACTGCTCTAATACACATACAAAGTTCTATGGAAATATTCTATTGTTCTTGTGTGTTTGTTTGTTTGTTTGAAATATTTCTTGCCCACCTTTTTACCTTCTCAAAGGAACTCAAAGCAGTTTGTGTATGCAAAGTGTCCTCAAGTTGCAACTGACTTCTATTGAGCCCTTGAAGTTTTCAAGGGAAGAGATGTTCAGAGTTGGTTTGCCATTGTCTGCCTCTGCATGGCCACCCTGGTATTCCTTGGAGGTCTCCCATCCAAATTCTAAGCAGGACCCACTCTGCTTAGCTTCTGAGATCTGACAATCAGACTAGTCTGGGGCATCCAGGTCAAGATCAAGGCAGCTTACACATAATTAATAATCAAATTTTAAAAAACTGAGGTCTATGGTGTCTTTGTTTGCCTTTCTACCAATTAGGAACTCAAGGCAGTTTACACTCTAAATAATAATAAAATACATGAAATCAGTAATATAGACAGAATAATCAAATGCTATTGTGAATAAATGCCTTTATGAGTTTACTGTGTCTTTGATTTCATCCTCCCCTTTTTCTACCAGTTTAACTAATTACTTCCTTTTGTCTCCTATAGCTGGCTAGTGCTCTTATTGAATCAAATCCAAACTGCAGGCTGTTTTGCCACCATGAGCATGTTTGAGTACTGTTTTCACTTTGTAGCCCTCTGAAGCCACCAGTTTTTTAAAAATGTATATTTTACATTGTCATTGTGCTGTTTTAGTGATTAAAAAACCCAGAGATTTGGTGTTTCACAAAACAAAATGCTAGAAACTAAGCCCACCTCTTCCAACCTGAGAGCAGCAGTTTATAATTAGTTGTTTACATGCTTCAAGAGAACTGGCCAGCTGGAAGTCAACAGAAAGTAAGTTATTTAACAGAAAACAAAGGCACAAAAGAGTAAACATGTCTATGATGGTGGATATTTATGGGTGCCCTGTTAAGTCTGGGCGGAACTGTCATGTGATTTTTCTTTTTCTAACTTCATATACATTCTGACTCTGCTGATAGTTAATACATTATCTTTGTACATGAATTTGTGATGTGCTTTCTAATTTCCCAAAGGTATTCATCCACAATTATTCAAGGAAACCACTTTTAACAAGCCCAGAGTACTTTTTTGTGTTACCTTTAATCAGTACATATTAAGAGCAGCGCTTCCCCATGGGCTTCAATCTGTCAAGGACAAAGCTGATTTGGAAATAGAAATGCGGTAGCTAATAGGCTCTTCTGGCTCTTCCTATAGCCTCTCCTTTTTTCATTGTGGGAAATATGTGCAACACTTTCTATCATTTGTCTTTGTCGCTAAGTACTTCCCATTTTGGGGGAGGAGCCTTTTCCATTCCGACCAGTCCCCTCACTACCCTTGTCTCTCAGTCACTTTCTTCTGGAGACTTTTCCACAGTTGATTTTTAATTGCAACCTCTTGGGGGCAAGGAGCTTCTTAATTTATTTTTCTTATGAAGTTCTGTAAAGTATGCTGTGTTCTGATGTTATCTTATACGTAAATAATGGCACTTATAATAAAAAGAATCCAAGGAGTGCCAATGCCAAGAAAATAAAAAATAATGTAGCAACACTATGTGAACATTTCCCCTTCAGCTTTCTAAAATGCTTACTGGGGTGGGGGATCCTATTAATGTTAATGGTCCTTAAATACATGGGTCTTGAGAGACAATGCAGTGACCCATACACCTTTACGAGAAATCTATCACAAGTAAGCAACAGACAGCTAAGTGTTTTAACGGTCTCATTAAATTCTAGGTGTCTTGCTTTATTTTACTTTTCTTTTAGGAAGGGCCATAAGGAAGATTTGCCACCATTCTTTTGAAACAGATTTAATGGTGGCCAGCTGTTGCATGATTGATCCCTTTGTGCAGGCATACCGGTATGGGATGGGTTTCTATTTAATGCCATGTAGTGCTGTGTTTTGATGGGGTTTTTAATTGGGATTTTATGTATGGGAATTGTTTGTAACCCGCCACGGGCCAGCTTGCTGGGAGTGGCAAGTAATACATCCTAATAATAATAAATAATAGATTTGGTAGTTGGTTGGTTCCTCCATGACTGTCACTTTACCCTTAAGGTTGGCCATTGGATGCTTCACCAGTAGTAAGAAGTTCAGCATCCACTAGGATGGCTTTTTCTATAGTGAAGGAAGGATGCTAGGGTTGGCTGTAAGGTAAAGGTATCCCCTGTGCAAGCACCAAATCATGTCTGACCCTTGGGGTGACGCCCTCCAGCGTCTTCATGGCAGACTCAATACGGGGTGGTTTGCCAGTGCCTTCCCCAGTCATTACCGTTTTACCCCCCAGCAAGCTGGATACTCATTTTAGCGACCTCGGAAGGATGGAAGGCTGAGTCAACCTTGAGCTGGCTGCTGGGATCGAACTCCCAACCTCATGGGCAGACAGCATTTCTGCCACTTACTACTCTGTGCCACAAGAGGCTCTAAGGGTTGGCTGTAGACCAATCCTATTTGTTTCAATGGAGTGAAAGTAGTGTCAAAGCTGGGCTGCAGTCCCTGTGCTAATCCAAGTGCAGAAAAGTCAGGGTTTTTTTTTTTTATGTTGCCTTTCAATACACTGTTTGAATTTTAGTTACCAGGATTTATCTCTTTTTTAAAAATCCCCACAGAAGAGCTTTACAGCCTGAAACGCGGGGGTCATTGAATAACTATTTCAAGAAATTGTCTGTGAACATTTGAGAAATCCCTAGTGTAACACTTCACCTGGAAGTTCAGATTGAATTGATGTAGGGAAGGAAGCTAACCATTTCTCTATAAATATTTGATGATGATTAATAAATATGATATGCAGGGTCTCAGGAATGAATGGAATAAGCAGCCAGAATGCCCTTTTTTGCCAAAGCCTCTATTCTTTAAAGCAGGGGTAGTCAAACTGCAGCCCTCCAGATGTCCATGGTCTACAATTCCCAGGAGCCCCGAGACTACAATTCCCAGGAGCATTCGCTGGCAGGGGCTCCTGGGAATTGTAGTCCATGGACATCTGGAGGGCCGCAGTTTGACTACCCCTGCTTTAAAGTTTAAATTAATGCAGTGACCCAGATACTTTTATGCGACAATATACACTGCCTCGAGACAGCTAGTCTGAGAGGGGCAGTATAAATAAATAAAATAAAAAATAGCCTTGTTTATCTTGACCACCTGACCATTTCTAAATATCAATGAGCCTTTATGCTGGCTCACCTTAATTTAAATCCCAACAGCAGAACTTTCTAGCAATTTTGGAAGGATTCCATTAGCAGATAGTTTTATAGCTGTGATACCTGGAGTCTTGATACCTTGTTCCATTCTTTATTGGACTGTTCAAAACAACCATGTCTGTCTCTTTTTTTTAAAAGATCTGGTTGTGTTCCAGCCCGTGTAAGCTACAGATTCTTTTGAATGGAAGTAATCATAATAAGAAAGACCTTCACATTTATATGTGCTCTCTCCATGGGTTTTAAGTTGTGACTTCTTCAGCAAAAAATTATGTTTAGGATATGGGTACCACTGCAATTCTTTAGCAAAGCATCCACCAAGCAGCAGCACTAGCCCTTCATCTACCAGAGCACTCAATCACTGGAACCCGTGAATCAATTCCCTATTAAAACCATAGACTCAGAGCTAGCTTTTCAATCTAAGCAATCTAGATGGTTACTTTGGGCTGGTCCTTGGACATCATTAACATGGGTGCTTTAGACTGATTCTGCATGGAGTAGGCTAGATGGCTCTATAATTCTGTAGCCTCTAAGCACCAGGGACCTTAGCATAGCTGCCCTTTATATATTTGACCTGAGACTGTCACTTGCTTCTAGTCTTCCTGATTTTGTTTCTTCTTCTGAAAACAGATGCAATGGACCACGTTACTCACCTCTGGCCCCACTGGGCACACAGCTCCCTACAGCCCCTGACCTTTGACCACTTGGGGGCCAGAAAGAACCTCACACAAGAGGTAGATACTTGGATACAGTTGTTGTGCTACTATCACTAGTTTTGCATCTCAGTAGTTGTGCTGTCTCATTTTCTGCTAGTAGAGCTGGATTTGCAGGGATTAATTCAATTCTTCCTTGTGCCATCAGCATGCAAGCAGCCTATAATACTTCTACTGGAGGTAGCAATCTGGAATTGGCTCCTAAATATGGTTCAGGAGTATTCTCGGTGGCTATTATTTAGCCACTGGGTCACCTTTCAGGCCTGTAGTTAGATTGTTTTATTTGCCCTAAATAGAATAGGAATCTCGTAGCACCATAAAATCTAACAAAATGCTATTCTACCACAAGCTTTCATTGATTTCAGTCCACAAAAGTTTATAGTGGATGAATATATTGTACTATGAAACGATGGTGTCTTTTGACACTTGTTAATTTTTGTTGTAACAGACTAACATGATGACTTCCCTGGGATTTTTTTTTTAAACCTCGATCCATTCTTCATAAAATTAATCATGGATGCCCATGTCCTGGGACTACTTATGACAATAACTTTTAAGAGTCATAAATCTTTACCTCTCCTTTAATCAAACTGCACTTGTCTCAGTCTTCAGCCAGGAACTTTGGACAGGTTTGTCCTTCCACTGTGGATGGCAGTTGATATAAAAACATAAAAGCTGGATCTTCCAACAGATTTCCGTTAGTTCACATCATTCGAGCCTCGGATTACTTCCTTTCTTTTGCATTAAGGAAAGAATTATGCTGGAGCAGGAACTGCAAGGTCAGCTACCACAGCTATCTGCAAAGAAGCCAGAAAACAATCACGTGCTGCCAAAAATGTTTTCTGCTTTAGTACACTGTAAATCTCTCACAAGAAGGCTGCAGGCTTTTCTGCAGACAAGGGACAGTCATTTATTTCCTCATTTAAAAATGCTTTCTTGGACTTAGAGTCAAATAAAGAAGTGATGTTGCTTGAAAAACATGAGCGCAGCCAGTTTATGATGTCCAAGGATCTTCCTCAATGCCCTACTTTTTCATTCAAGGCTTGGCAAGAAGCTCTGCATCCCCTGTCTGATCTTCCCCACCAGTGGCTTTCTTCTCCCCATACCCCCTTGCAATCATATTTCCCTGCATTTTTATTTCCTTACCTCATTCATACTCCACCTTTCCCAAAGTAGCTTGCATACTTCTCCCCTCTTCCATTTTATCCTCATAAAACACTCTGTGGAGTAGTTTAGGCTTAGCGGATATGACTGGCACAAGGTCACTTTGACTGTTTAATCCACACATCATATGTTAATCTAGTTTTCCCACCTTTATTGGCTATGGTTTCCTTTTCGTAACAGGTATCACACACTACACATTGCTGGTCATGCTGCTGTCATGATTCTCCACATACTTGTGTTTAATTTTTAGTGCAAAATAATATAACTTTATTTTTATAAACCACCCTTCCTGGTAGGCTGAATTAAGAACATTCAGTATAATAACTGCAATGGCAAGCATTAAGTGGTCTGATTTCAGTTTTAAAATTAATAAAAACCTGTCTCTCCAATATAGTTAAAATTCTTCTTGGGCTCGGGGCTTGGTAGATGTTGTGCAGATTTCTTCAGAATCTTTCTCAGTTAGGTTTTCTGATATAGAGGTGCTGATTTCCTGATCTCTACCATTAGGTCTAATGGAACAGCTCTGTCTTAGACTATTTACGCACTGGAGGTTTCATGCCAGGCTGCAGGCTGGAGTTTTAGTCGTGGCAGGTTGTCCCACTTCTTCCTGCACACACATGGGGGAGCATTTGGCCTGGTGCGCTTCATCTGCCCCTGATTTGTGCTCCTGCATGGGAGCTGGGGCAGTGAAATTCCCAGTGCGTAAACGATCTTTGTGAGCTTCCATGTCAGAGTGGTGATACAAACTAGGGTCTCCCAGATCCTAGCCTGATCTTCTTAACCAGTGGTCCCCAACCCCTGGTCTGGGGACCGGGACCAGTCCGGGACCAGTTGGTACCGGGTCGCGGGTCCTCCTCCCTGGCTGCTGCCTCAGGGGCTGCCCTGCCACTCTGCCACCAGCTCACCTTTGGTGCTGGCGGCCACCATGGCTGGGGCTCCCCCTTGGCGTGGCACTGCGCAGCTGCTGCTGGCAGCTCCCCCCAGCGGGTGGTGGGAAGTCAGGGATACTGGAGGGAAAGCAAGCGAAGCAGGGGCTCAGGTGGCAGCCTTTAGCAAAAGACTATCCCCCCCCCCCTCCGGGCCTCAGTAAAATTTTCAAGTGTTGACCGGTCCCCGGTGATAAAAAGGTTGGAGACCACTGCTCTTAATCACTACACCACCGGCTCTCATTTTGTTTTGCACAGCACTTATTATTATGGAAATGAAATATCAACTAACCACCCAGAATCATAGATATGCCATATTACATTTTAGAGATATGAATGTCTCTCTAACAAATAGCGTGTACATATTTGGGGTGTTTTGACAATCTGTTCTCTCAGTCCTGACCTGTTTCTGACCATACCAAAGCCTGAAGTACAACAGGGAGAAAGTAAACTGTACTCACTGTAGCTCCAGACACAGGAAAGACTGTCACTGTTGTCACTGCTGTCGAGGAATTACACATTGTGATGTTAATATTAGTCGACCCCTACAAATTTTGATATTATGCGACCATTGGGATTAAAATATATAACCAAGACATCATAAGAAACTAAGTAGGTTATTTCCAACAATCATAAAGATGCTATTAGAGAAGATTGAGTTATTATAATATTGAGAATTCACTGATGAAGATATCGAAAACAGACTATACCGGGGAATCTGTTTTGAAATTGTTTTGAACATTAAATCGCTTCGCCATCGCCAGCTTGAGCCTTTTTCCTTCTATTTTATTATGGCTGATGGGCCTTCACCTGTTTAAATATGCAGTAAAGCAGAGCTCTGGCGTTTTGGGATAACCAAGCTTGTCCACCAAACCTTCACAGAACGTCAGCTTCCCTCCCCACATAATTGATTTCCTTTCTTTTAAACAAGCTGTGCAGAATCTTCAGAACAGTACTAAGTTGCTCTTAGTAGAAAGCTGTACACTAACATCTTTTAAGACAAAGTCTAATTTTATTCTAAGCACATGACTGGATATTCCAGTGGGTAAGCTTCCTAAAAATCGCTTCCAGAAGAAACACTCAACTAACAAAATCACATTGTACAGCAGATGAAACCCTTGGCAGAAGGATCTTTAAGCACTGCCAGAGAGGAGCTCCCAGCCATGTAGGCAAATGTACTCCTCCAGCAATGATTGATATTACCATTCTTCCGGGTGACTTTTCAGGGTTTATTACATTCCGTAAGCCAACAATTTCATTGTTTGGAGTAGTTGCACCTTCTGTTATCGTAGGAGTAGCTTCTAAGGAGCGGATGGTGAGCTGTTTGAAATTCCTGTGATCTGCAGCTGCTGCTACACGTAGAAGTCAGCGTTCTGCACATCGCCACACATGTCACTTTCCTGAGCACTTTCATATGCATGCAGAAGCTTCATTCTGCATGTCAGAACAGCTGCGCATGATCACAAGAAAGGATTCAAGACACAGACGAATTTCAAAATGACACAAAGCGAAGAAGGCAGGTCTGAAGCGGAGCAGTAAAAACTTGAGTTTGATTATCAGATGTAAAGATAATCAAAGATAAAATCAGAAGAGCAATTTAAGGGTCACTTCCATTGGTTTCAAAGGGTAGCATGCTTCCCAGGTTAAACTTCCTCTGTCATGCCAAGCGAGTCAGTTCAGAATGAAACTGGGAAGGAGTCTACCACTTACCAAGGGATCCCCTCAACCAAATTTCTGATGGGAGAAAAGATCCCAATTGTAGAGATAGTTAATAGACTCATTTGCAAAGGGCACAAGGAGACAAGTTTGTTTTTCTTTCTTGGAATCCTCAGGCAAGATGTTAGATGGGCTTGAGTGTTGAAACCACCAATCTCTCCCCAAATTAGCAATGTGCTGGCAAGGCAGGTAAATTCTGCCAACCCTCCTACCTTGCTGTGCTCAGCATATTCCAACATGTTTTCTGGTCACCCTGCCAGGGAAAAGGTACTTCAAATTCTGGCATAAGATGCAAGATGGGTAGGGATGCCAGCCTCCAGGTGGGACCTGGGGACACCCCAGGATACCAGCTCATCTCCAGCTTACAGAGAAAATTGATGATTTGGAGGGTTGACTCTTTGGCATTTTACCTCACTGAGGTCCCTGTCCTCCCCAGACTCTGTCCCCAAATGTCTGGGAGTTTTCCTACTTTCCTACTACTAACTCAGAATCACAGAATCATAGAATCATAGAGTTGGAAGGGGCCATATAGGCTATCTAGTCCAACCCCCTGCTCAACGCAGGATCAGCCCAAAGCATCCTAAAGCATCCAAGAAAAGTGTGTATCCAACCTTTGCTTGAAGACTGCCAGTGAGGGGGAGTTCACCACCTCCTTAGGCAGCCTATTCCACTGCTGAACTACTCTGACTGTGAAAATTTTTTCCCTGATATCTAGCCTATATCATTGTACTTGGAGTTTAAACCCATTACTGCGTGACCTCTCCTCTGCAGCCAATGGAAACAGCATCCTGCCCTCCTCCAAATGACAACCTTTCAAATACTTAAAGAGGGCTATCATGTCCCCTCTCAACCTCCTTTTCTTTTAGGAAGGGCCATAAACTCCCCATCTTCTACTAGTGGCCAGAGGGGGGGGATCTGGCCACTCTAGGGATGTGGCCAGAGTTAGTTCTCCTGTACTCTTGGGTTTTGTTGGAAAATTTTCCCACCACCACCCCTGCTGCTTTCTTTACATGTGGCAAACAGGGGCTGCCTTTTCTCCCCTTATTATAGAAGGTTTGGGGAAAGGATTTGTGTTGTGGGAAATGTATAGCTGTTTGGTAGTTTCACATGAAATTATTGACACTGAGAGATCTCAGATATTGAATCAGCAGTTCTCTTACACAGAGACAATCTATTCAAGTGGGTAGCCATGTTGGTCTGAAGCAGCACAACAAAACAAAATCAGAGTCCAGTGGCACCTTTAAGACCCACAAAGATTTATTCAAGGCATGAGCTTTCGAGTACAAGCACTGTTACTCAGACTAAGATGATCTGATACCTCTGCATCACTGATCGTTTCTGGTTTGTTGTGTATATGTCTGTTTTGCTTTTAGTGTACAAAATTTTAAACTCTATTAATGAGGCATGTCAGTATATATGAAGCATAAGGGATGAAACTATTTAAAATACTTCCATTAACAACCCCCCCCCTTATCTCGAAAACAGGAAGTCTTATGTGTGGAAGAAAATGCAAAGATTATGGATTATCTGCCTCTGTCCCTCCCTGTCTCAGCACCCTTACCTGTCTTAAAGCTAAATAAAGGTAAAGGTAAAGGTATCCCCTGTGTAAGCACCGAGTCATGTCTGACCCTTGGGGTGACGCCCTCTAGCGTTTTCATGGCAGACTCAATACGGGGTGGTTTGCCAGTGCCTTCCCCAGTCATTACCGTTTACCCCCCAGCAAGCTGGGTACTCATTTTACCGACCTCGGAAGGATGGAAGGCTGAGTCAACCTTGAGCCGGCTGCTGGGATCGAACTCCCAGCCTCAATGGGCAAAGCTTTCAGACGGCTGCCTTAACACTCTGCGCCACAAGAGGCTCATTAAAGCTAAATAGAAGGGGATTAATAACAATACCAGGATCTTCCTACTATGGGAGGGCAGACCTCGGCCTCTATAATCTGCCCTTCCTGTCAGCAGAAGGGACAAAGCAATCAGCCAAGCTCTGAGAAGAAGCCAGCAGAAACTTCCATGCCTAAGAGAAAGGCCAAAACATGTTGAAGATTGCACTAGCCCAAGAACAAAGACAAATGGCCTATGTTGCAACATGTTTATCAGGCAACTGTTTGTTTGTTTATCATCTTGCTTTGACTACTGAGTCCGAACCGCACAAATTCTTTATTGGAACTGCAAGTTTTTGTGTAAAAGGGTAAATATGGGCACTCCCTGTTCTCTGTACTCTCAGCTTAAATCAGCTTAAATCAAGTTTGACCTGGGGAAGTAGCTGGGGATGCTAGACTTCAGTGATTCTGCTGATATAGCAGATTGCATCCCTGTTTTAGCCATTCCTTCTTTATTCAGCTGATGATCACTGTGTTTGCCAATGGTTTCTAGTTTTATGATCAATCCACAGAATGGCTTTTTTTTTTTTTTTGCAGGGGGGGAGTATCTTGGAATCTGCTTACTTACTTACTTGCTTTATATTTTATATATACACCCTTCATTTGGAAATCATGCACAGCTGATGAAAAAACTACAGATATTCCTTGGCATGACTGACTCTCTCGATCCTTTCCAATTTGGATTCTGACCTGGCTGTGGGATACAAAACTGCCTTGGTCTTTCTGACAGGCGGTATTAAACTGGTCTACGTTAATTGAGGACATTTTTGGCTTTGAATTAGTCCAGTTACAGCCTTGACCTTTGAACGAAATGGATTTCAGACCCTGACTCTGTGTAGTTTGCCATCAGAACTTTTGACTTTTGTTTAGAATGCCATGATACAGCATTGGGTGGTTATTGTGCAGTCCATGAGGAACATCTAGCCACAGGTAGCTATAAACAGTCTTGGGCTGTATCAATAGAGCAGCCTTCTTCAAACTTTTTACCATGGTGAAGCACCTGAAATAAATTTTTAGGCTTTGAGGACCCCCATAAGTGATGTCAGCTGGCCACACCGCCCTGCCTTGCCTCTGGAAGTGGCATAACTACCTGTACTCTTCACCCTTCTTTCATTCACTCCCCTCACCATTGTTACTACTATTGTGGCTTTGCCCCATTTAGGCCAGACAGAAGGGCAAGAGCTGAGAAGACAGCTCAGAACCCACTGGGACAAGGGAGAACAACTCTGCTCCATCCTCTATATGGCAGCCTTTTAAATATGTGAAGACGGTTATCAGATACCCTCTCAGTCATCTTCTCTCCAGGCTAAACAGACCAAGCTCCCCTAACCTTTCCTCATATGTCTTGGTCTCCAATCCCCTCACCATCTTTGTCGCCCTCCTCTGGACACGCTCCAGTTTGTTTATATCCCTCTTCAACTGTGGTGACCATAACTGAACACAGTACTCCAAGTGAGACCAAAGTAAAGCGGTACCATCACTTCCCGTGATCTGGACATGATACTCCATTTGATACAGCCCAAAATCACATTTGCCTTTTTAGCCACTGTGTCACACTGCTGACTCATGTTCAATGTATGGTCTACTAAGACTCCTTGATTCTTTTCACACATACTACTGCCACGGCAAGTCTCCCCCATCCTATATAGGTGTGTATTGTTTTTCTTACCTAAATGCAGAACTTTACATTTGTCCCTATTGAATTTCATTTTATACAGTTTATTCCAGTTCTTGAGCCTATCAAGATCATCCTGTATCCTGATTCTGTCTTCTGTTGTGTTTTCTACCCCTTCCAATTTAGTATCATCAGCAAATTTAATAAGTACCCCCTCTAATCCCTCATCCAAATCATGAATAAATATGTTGAACAACATAAAGATGGTCACTTAGAGGAGGGCAGGAAAAGGTTCCTGTTGGCAGCAGAAGATAGGACTTGCAGAAATGGGTTAAACTACATGGGAAATGATATCGGCTAGATATCAGGTGGCAAATTTCACAGTCAGAGTAGTTCAGCAGTGGAATTAACTGCCTAAGGAGGTGTTGAGCTCCCCCTGACTTAGTCTTCAAGCAGCAGTTGGACAGATCCGTATCCTGGATGCTTTAGGCTGATCCTGTATTGAGCAGATGGTTGAACTCGATAGCCTGTGTGGCCCCTTCCAACTCTATTATTCTATGAATGGGGTCCCACATATGATGGGGAACAGACCACCTCCCTTTCCCAACTGTTTTCATGTACAATCATGCTATGCTGGAGTACTTTTCCTTAACTACAGTCTGAAATTTCTCATTGTAAGTCTCCAGAATGCATGCCTACAACTCCGACAAACAGGAAGATCAATCTCATGACAGATATGAAGAGCTTGGATTGGCATACTGTTTTGGAATACTGAAAGGCATGGGGTTTTCCTGTCCCTGGGGGTTGAAAGTAAGCAATAAATGAAGGAAAATTCCACGTCCACTCCTTTTTCTCCACTATGTGGGGATGGGGAAATGGCCACTTTTGAAGGTGGACTCTACAGCATTATACCCCATTCGAGTGCCTTTCTTTTCCAAACTCCACCCAGGCTCCAAACCCCAAATCTCCAGGTATTTCCCAACCCAGAACTTGCAATCCTAAATGCCTGTGACCAAATGAAAGTTATAAAGATCTTAGATAAAGGGTGGTTTGGTAGTGAGTTTTCTTTTTAGGCCAGCAGCAGCCTTTTCTCTTTGAGTAACTTCGTTTTCAACAGTAGCAGCTGACTGTGAGGATGTCTTAAAGGCCTGAGGCCTCCAAAGGCCTACTCTCATGCAGCCCTTCCCTCCTCCTAATTCTTTGGAGTTTTAGGGTTGAGAGGCCCATAAGCCCTTGAGTGTCCCATCTCTTCCATCTTCCAGGATCTTTGGATAGTAGGTAGCTATAAAACTGCATGAGCTCGCTTGCTAGGAAACTGAGCTATCTCTAGAAGGGCAGGAGGGAGGGAAGATGGCAGTTAACATTTAGATTTAGATGGGATGACAAACATTAGACTTGCTCTCATTTTGGCAACCTTTTGTTTCCAGTGTATTTATAATGTCTGGTAGTTTATGGTCCATCACTCCACTACATAGTCCCCACTAAATTGTAGATCCATGCTTTATTTATCATACTTATGCATTGCCTGTTTCTGTTTATATCATTTTCCATATTTATATTATTATCCATACTATTTTCTGCAGCTATATGCATCTCTCTGATGGGTTTGTATGCATGCCATTTATTATGTATTCATATATCAGGCATCCAATTCAGTTTTGAGTTAGCAATTTGATTTTTTAGTGAAGTGTACAACAATGCATAACAATAAATTGCTTAATTAATATCAATAACATTGTGAAGTTTATGCCTTCCTGCTGACAGTCACATAAGTACCAGGGTGATGAACCCATAAAAACAGAGGCCTCCTGCTTAGGGGGACTGAATTAATAGCCAGCTGACAGCAGAAATATGCCCATGTAGGCCCTCCTGGACCTTTCAGAGGGGCTTAGTACCATCACTCAGTCTCTGCTCTTGGGCCCATGTTGCCAGCTCTGGGTTGGGAAATACCTGGGATAGGTTGGGGGTGGAGCCAGGAGTGGGTGAGATTTGAGGTGGAAAGGGACTTCAGTAGAGTATAATGGTACAGACTCCACCCTCCAAACCAGTCATTTTCTCCAGGGGAACTGCTATCTTTAGTTTGAAAATGAGCTACAATTCCAACAGATCCCCAGGTCCCTCCTGGGAACCAGCATCCCTAGATACAGTTGTGTCCTTTTTTCCTAGAAGAAGGGAAAGTCTTAGACAGTGTTAATGGAGGATTTCTGTGCTTCCTTTGGCCTTCCTTTTATGGGGTGTTGCACGCTTTCATCTTATCCCCATGCTATTTCTGTGAGAGGTCATCTGGAGACCAGGACCACAATTTAGCCCATATGGTAAGGACACATATTTCTATCTCTCTTTTCCATCTAACTTGAAGAATGCAGCAGAAATACTAAACTGTGTTTGGATACAGTAAAGGACTGGACGAGGTGAATAAGTCAAAACATAAACCAGACAAAACAGAAGTGCTGGGAATAAATCGAATATAGGTATAAATTTACAGCCTTTTCTGGATGGGTTATTCTTCCCTCAAAGGGATAGGTGCACAGTTTAGGATACTCCTGGATGCACAGCTGTCCACATAGAGACAGGTGATGGAAGATGTCAGAGATGCCTTTCCGGCCTAGGCTGGCTCATTGGTCATGGTGATTCTGAAGACAGCTGGCTTTGCCATGGTCACATATGCTTTATATATTTAAAAATTATATCCCATCTTTCTGCCCTTTGGTTGCATCCAGAACAGACTACTGTAATATGCTCTACATAGGATTGCCCATAAAGACACAGCAGCTACAAAATGCAGGTACCAGCATTCTGCTTGGGAATCATTGGAGAGAACATATTAGACTAGTACTTCCTACAGTGGCTTTCAGTGTACTTCTAAGCTCAATTCAAGTTTCTGTCATTGACCTTTTTTGAAACCCTGAAGTTCCAAAGAACTTGAAGGACCACCTGCTCCCATCTAGGAATGAGGCCTCCTCTGTATGAACTGAAGTTGACAAGGATTCACAGGAGGGCCCCAGATTATACAATTTGTTCTCTACCAGGAAATTAAACTCATACCATTTCTGTAAGGAGAAAGCTAAGCACTGTTTACTCTTGAAGGCTTTGAATTTATATACAATCATGAACAATGGATCTTCACACCACTGGTCAGTTTCAGTTTAATTTCTGTGAAAAAACACCTGCATAATTTTATGGTTTGGGGTCACCACAATATGAGGAACTGTATTAAAGGGTCGTGGCATTAGGATAGGAAGGTTGAGAACCACTGGTTTAGATGTTCTCTTTTTTATATTTGTTGTGTACTGCCTTTTTAAGAGGCTATCCCAGATCAAGCAGGAGAATAGGAGGGACTCAATGCTTATCTTCTCATTCTCCCTGCCAGTAGCACACAGAATCAGTCCAGAACAACCCTGGCCTACAGTTCTGCAAACGATAAGTATTGTCATTCCTTATTCATATAGCCAAGATATCTGCTCTGCAGTTACTGGGAATAAAGAGGCCTTCAGCCAAATGGAAATGGTTGTTTGTTTCACTACACAACAATATTGTCTTGTTTTATAAAAGCGTTTATTACTGTTCAATGGCTTTATGTTTTGATTGGGTATCTCTTACAGAGACTCCTGTAAAATAAAATTTAAAAATTATGAGACCAGCAAAGAATGAGCAATAACACTTAATTTAGCCTTCAGTTAAATATGACTGTATTTGTGTTATTTCTGTAGTTTCCATATCATGAGATGAATCAAGTGAAGGCCTATGAAAGATAATACGTGGCACGATAGTACTTGCACATGCAAAAACCACATACCGATATGGTCTTATTTTCTTGGCAGGAGCTGGCAGGGGCTCATGGGAATTGTAGTCTATGGACATCTGGAGGGCCCCAGTTTGCCTACCCCTGGTTTAGAAGGAAGACAACGAAGCATGAAACCATATTGCTTAAATCCAATTGCCAGGAACCTGGTCACTCCCACAAAGCCCCCACAACTCAACAAATGCAAGCCACCATGGCCAGATTAAAGAAGGTGGGGAGCCATGGAAAGTAATATATAATTTGGAGGAAGGGCACAGGGCCAAGAGGACATACTTCCTCTTTGCAATAAAACTCAATTCTATTTTAAGCCTGAACACAACTTTTAAAAACAAACACTAGAGTTTCGCCAAAAATAGCATTTCACACACAATGTTATTTTAAAAATCTAGCATTTAAAAGGCCAATTAAAATAGAGCTGAGGCAATTGCCCTTTGAGTCACTGTGCTCTCATGACAGTAAACAGTAAACCATAATGTTTCTTACAGTTCAGGCAGCTGACACTCTTTCCAGTGATGTGGTCTTCTGAGCTGAGGCACTTGCACAGTCTTGCTTGTACGAATCAAGGAACACCCAGAAGCCAAGCCTTCTGCCTTATCCTTCCATCAATCACAAGAGGCCCAGAAAACAAATTTCAGGCCACCTCCATATAGGAGTCCTTGGGACCAAGGGCACATTATAATTCCTGATATTCAGCACAACAAAGGGAACTTTGACTTTCAAAAGCTTATACCCGGAAACTCTTGTTGGTAGCTGTGGTTCTACTGGACTTGAATCTAGCTGTTCTACTGCAGAGCGACAGACTACCCTCTGAAGCTATGGGTTGGGAAATTCCTGGAGATTTACAAGTTGAGTTCAGTAAAGAATTTTGGGAGAAAAGGGACTTTAGTGGGGTACAATGCCAATAGAATATACCACCCAAAGCAGCTATGTTCTCCAGGAGGAATTGATCTCTCTAATCTGGAGATCAGCTGTAATGCTGGGGAATCTCCAGGGTTCAACTGTAGGTTGGCAGAAGTAGACTAATTCTCTCATACATCCTCTCCGTTGAAACTCAAGGTAGATACTGAGACTCAGAGGTAAACAAAACAGTGAGGGAATTGGAAAAAGAAAGAAGGCAACTAAAGCAGAAAAGGTAGTAATAATAGATCGTTACCGTCACATAACTGGGTAAATAAGTGCTCAAATCATGCTGTACAGAGGAATTTTCTAAGTATTATAAATGTGTCTGTGTTGGAAATTTGGAGTCAACTACTGGTTTTGTTGATAGGACACACAGCATCCCTTTGTTTTAGCCATTCCTACTTAATCACCGTGTTTGCCCATAGAACAGAGCTTGAGACCTGGAATGAGATGTTGATGTTTTAGCAACCTGGAAAAGAAATCAGCAATGATATCAATGCTCCAAAGTTCAAAATTATCATATTTGATTTTAAAATAGTGAACTTTATAAAAATGGACTAGAAAGGGGTCAGCTAAAAGGAACAATCAAGAGAGTCAAAAAATTAAATTATATTAATTGAAGTCACATTAGTTTTAGTAGAATGTATAACTTAGGTAAGGGAATGTACCACCAAATCTAAAACGTGTGTGTTTAACATGTCAAAAAATAGCCATAAAACACAAAAGGTTTCCTATTCAAAGTGGGAAGTTTGTTTAAATGAGGTGAACCGAAAGGAGCCACAACATCTGTCAAAGCCTGTGTTAGTTGACAATGACAACCCAAAAGGTTGCAAAAAAACATTAGGACAAACCAGCCAGGGACGTGGCTAGCCATTTGTATGACCAAGGAGTAAAAGTTTAAGGAAGATGGAAAGATTGCAGGGAAATGGAACAAATACTTTGCATCTGTTTTCACCATTCTTTTTATGCTCAGACTAACATGAATCTTGGCCAAACTGGCCACATTCACAGAGACATCTGTATAAGCACATGTGTCCCTCTGTCCATACATTGTAACAGTGCAAAACACCCTCAGATTTGCTGGACTCTTCCAGTCTGTCCAACTTATCATCTTACTCCCCCTCTTGCCTGATCACTCCAGCCCCAGATATTTGCCAGCATCTGGATCTGAGCAACTGACATGACCAAAGAGCTCATTAGTCATTCCAAATCTCATGGTACATTTCATAAGAAGACAAGACGTTTTTGGCTTCCAACAGAAGAGATCATGCTGTCTAATGTCTCCCTCTGGTTTTTGTTGCACAACATATTCTTGCCTTCTTTTCCAAGACAGTTCCCTGTTTCATTGGTCGTGAACCGGTTGCTGGAGCATTTTTCATAGACAACTGTGCACCTGATGATTGATGATTTACCTGTTGAGTCCAGTCGAAACATCAGGTAAATAAATACTCGACTTGGAATCATCAACAATGCACTATTTCTTGTGTGTATTAGTGTTTGGAAGATTCAGAAATATGAGATAAGCAAGTTATCCAGATTATCATATATATTGCTTATGCAGCGTATCAAGAGAGATCCTTTATAAGTAACTAGAAATAAAGCCCGCTGTCCTTAGAATACAGTGGGCACTAGCACCTGCAGGCCAGGGCTGCGGGTGCAGGCCGGAGGATCGGGCGACTGGAGCAAGGCATGGCGGAGGCGGCAGGCCGGCTCAGTGTTGTTCACGGGCGCGGCCCTAGCCTCTGGCCATTGGTGTGGCCAGGGCCCTGGGGCGACTGCAGTGAGGCGTGGCGGAGGCGGCGGGCCGGCTCAGCGTTGTTGGTGGGCACGGTCCCAGCCTATGCCCATTGGCGCGGCCAGGGGCTGGGGGCGGTGGTGGTGGCAGCGGCAGTGGGACAGCGGAGGGAACAGCTGAGGCGAGTGGGCAGGCGGCCCTGGTGGTGTGGTGGCAGCGAGGCGACGGAAGCGGCGGGGGAGAAGCGGCCGAAGGGGCAAATGGTAAGTCGCTGCCGGGAGAAGGTTTGGGGGTCCGGGAAGGGACATGTGGGCCCGGGGTGGGAAGGGCTCATCGGTGGGGCGTGGAGAGCAGTTTGGAGAGCCGCGGGGAAGGGGTGTCACCAGGCAGAGGGAAAGCAGGTTTCCCTCAGCCCAGCGGCGTCTGGCGAGGCTCCTCCGCGGCGGCCATGCCGGTGCCCGTGGCCGACTCAGCATGCTGCATATACAGAGGCTCGATGGCGGCCTCGTAAGAGTGGAGAGTCGGCGGCGCGGGCCAAGTGGCCAATGGAGCGCGCCTCCCCATTGGCCACCTGGCCCTGGAGTGGCACTCGGAGGATCGAATCAGGAGCCGCGAAGCCTCTCCTGAATCGCTCCTCCGAGTTTTTCTCCCGGACAGCGCCCACCCACTCTCCTCCAACTTACCCCTTACCCTTTTATTTAATACCATGGAGCGGTTTAAAGATATTTATATACACTATCCACAAGTATACACAATCCATTATCAGAACACACACCCCCATTCCATTATCTGGATATATCTGGTATGTTGGTCCAGATTGGAGAGGTGCCTCAATAAAACAGCAGGATGCAGAATGCAGATGGTTACATGTTCTCCTCAATTTAAGAGAACAATTAGGAAGCTGTATGCTGAAATGGCATACTTGTGAATGCAGCACTATACTTTTAGGGTTTATGTTTATGATGATGCCTTCATCTTACATTCATGTTCTTTTGTTCAAATGCAGTCTTTTGAGTCTGAATGGTATTATTTCCTAATCGCTAAGCAGAAGGAAGAATTACTATTTATTGAAACACACTAAGGGACATTTCTATATTGGAGATTCCATGTTATCCTGTATGGCTTTCTATGGATGCTATGTTCATACCCAAGCATTTATAATTGTCCTTTCAAATAATTCTGAAAACTGGAAAATTAATTAAGTATGCATAAGCATGTTTAAAAATGTGTTGAATTAGGAACAGAATTTGAAATATATGATGCTTTATTAATGTTTTTGCTTTTTTTCAGGAATTGTTTTTTTGTTACCTGAAAATGCAAGTTTATGTCTTTCTTAATTGTTCCTTGAGGTCACAAGGCTAGTGATAATGGAATATTTATCCTAAATGATTGTAAAATGCTGCCTCTGAATACAGTATGTGCCCATTTCCCCTTACTGTCATGCATGGTTTGCTTGATGATAATAGGTATATGATTTGTGAGTTAATGTATTGTGTATCCTGTCCTATTCATTAAGAGAGCCAAAGGTTTAATCTTCTTTAGCATGCTGAATATTCCCATCTAGTCACCTTGAGTTTGCAGAGATCAGTGGGTATAAATATTTCAAATACATAAAAATATTGTTCCATATGATAGGATGCTTAAATTCATATTGGAGGTTCCTTGAAAATATATAGTACATTTTAATCTTCTGAAAGACATTATGCTGTTACATATTCATATAAATAACAAATGCTACAAAACCCCACACTGATATTCTTTTAAAATTATGTGAGTTTGAGACAAAGAAACTCTTAGATTGTCAATCTTATATGGCATCTTCACTTAAATTTTTGCAAAGTTTCTCTGTCACTAGGAAAGATGTATTCTATAATATATATATTAAAAGCGAGATGTATGTTTTAATAAGAGTTATAGAAATACCAGTAAATTTATTGAAACAATAAACTCAGATAATTTTATGCTCAGGTGACCAAGTTGCCTCCAGCATTAAGAAAAGTCTTACTTAAATATTCAAATATATGATGTGTTTATGCAATATATATAATGGATAAATCTAAGTGTTAAACAACATGGACATTTTATCCATCTGGTAAACATATTCATATATATACTGTATGTACAGTATAAGTGCTTGGATTGGATTTCAGTAAAAGACAGCAATACGTGTAGATAGTTGGTATTCAGATTTATTTATGGGAACAATACAGTGAATTGTGTATATTTTTGACAAACATAAGGAGAATCTTGGGGGGGGGGGAGAGGTATTTCCTTCTGATTAGACCAGTAATTGTATCCTTTCCCCAACCTTCAACATAGAGCCCCTGTGTCTTAACATTCTCCCTGGAATCTGGGGATCTGAAACAATTTTTTAAAAGCCAGGGTAGTCTTGTCCCCCTCTCTGTAATTTATGGAGCAGCACAAATACCTTTAAAATACCATTTAAAAATACACATACAGTTATGAGACACTGATGTTTTCCAAACAGGGACACGCTTCTGTGGTTTCCCCACAACTGACTTATGTAAAACCCATTTTATGCCACCTTTCCATCCAAATCAGGATCCCCAGGGCAGCAAACATTAAAACATTTCAGACATTAAATAGCATCTAACTAGGTCCTTCTTAAGAGCCTCTTGTGGCGCAAAGTGGTAAGGCAGCAGACATGCAGTCTGAAAGCTAAGACCATGAGGTTGTGAGTTCGATACCAGCAGCCGGCTCAAGGTTGACTCAGCCTTCCATCCTTCCAAGGTCGGTAAAATGAATACCCAGCTTGCTGGGGGGGTAAAATGGTAATGACTGGGGAAGGCACTGGCAAACCACCCTGTATTGAGTCTGCCATGAAAACGCTAGAGGGTGTTACCCCAAGGGTCAGACATGACTCGGTGCTTGCACAGGGGATACCTTTACCTTTAGGTCCTTCTTGGTCTTGGCCTCCACAGGTTAAAATGAGCTCCCGGAAGACCTGCAGGCCCTACAGGAGCTTTCACAGTTCCTAAAGACCTTTCAAAGTGGAGCTCTTCTGCCAGAATCTTAGTGGATTTAAATGTTATTACTTGTTTTTAAATGATCTTTGTTATTTGAATTCTTGCAGACTGTCCCAAGATAAATAAATAAATACTAAAACAATTAAAAAAGCAAGCACATAGAAACATACACACAGTTAGCAAGGGAATACCAAACAGTTAGTCCACTGCTGGAAGACAACAATAGGTAAAGGTAAAGGTATCCCCGGTGCAAGCACTGAGTCATGTCTGACCCTTGGGGTGGCGCCCTCTAGCGTTTTCATGGCAGACTCAATACAGGGTGGTTTGCCAGTGCCTTCCCCAGTTATTACCATTTACCCCCCAGCAAGCTGGGTACTCATTTTACCGACCTCGGAAGGATGGAAGGCTGAGTCAACCTTGAGCCGGCTACTGGGATCGAACTCCCAACCTCATGGGCAGACAGCTTCAGACAACATGTCGCTGCCTTACCACTCTTTAGGGAGGGCTTAATCTTCTTGGGGAAGGAGTCCCAAAGTTTAGGTTCCTTGTCAGGCCCTTTCTCAGGTTGCCTCCCCATCAGGCTTCTGATGGCAGGGAGCATCCAAATCAGGGCGTCTGATGCTGATACTGGAATAGATACATAAATGCATATGGGAGTAGGCAGTTCTTCAGGTATGATGTTTCCAATCCATATGGAGGTTTAAATGATAACACCACCAACTTTGATTGGACACAGAAGCAAAGTGGGAACCAATGTAGATGGAAGAAGATGGAAACAAGATGGAAATGATATGGTCCCTACAACCCACTCCAGTCAGTATTCTGGCTGCGGCATTCCCCCTGTGATCCTGAACAAAGCAAAAACACAGCCAGTATAAGACAGAAAGCACAAGATAGCGTCTTTGGGTGGGTCACCTTAAAAACTGGGTGATAGGATTGTTTTGCTAACCATTGCAGTTCTTCATAAGGAACCCCAGGTTGTGAACCACAGGCTAAGAGCCACAAAGCTCTTTAGCTTTCACCCTTTGGTTCACACATCGGCCTGAGATTGGATTTAAATAGCACAGGGTACCAGTGAAGATACCCAAAAGAGCAGAAGCAGGGCAACAACCTCAACCACAGCTGGACCCTCCACACTAATGCAGCACAAAGAACAAAAAGGGTTTGGGGAAGATCAGCAGTCCTGGGAAGTGCACAAATGTACTATGTGGGGAAGTAGGAGGGAACCTCATTTCCCAATAGCGTTGCACTAGGGGCAAATAACGCAAATAATTGGATAAAGAGAAGTGGAAGACACAACCTTCTGGGAATTTTCGACTTTAAAGAAACCCAGCTATATGAATGGGACTGAAGAAGCAAAACAGTAATATGTTTAAAAGGTCAGTAGTGTGCATCACTGATAATATCACATGTTCTAGTTATTAAAAATCCTTGATGCTTATTTACATTCCCCACAGGATTTACAACTGCAATAGATACACTTACCAGGAGAGAAGCTGTCTTCCTCCAGCATCAAAATGCCACTTTGAGTCCTGGTGCAGTTGACTATTCCTGCAACCAAAGTGATATTGAAGGTTTCTACTACAACAAATTAATTGCTCATTAATCCTTATCCATCCATGGTTCCTTTATATATTTGTGAAACAGCCTGGAGAGTGGGATGTGTCCAGCTGTCCAAGTTGGAATAGGGCTAATGCTGGCTGCACCCTGATTGGCCCTGCCCCTACAGCTCCTGCCCTCCCTCCCTAGACGCTAGCCACATTTTCTCAGACACGTCAGAGACAGAGAGAGCCCCTCAGAGCCCTGCCAGACTGAACATGAGCCTTCATTCCCTCCTATTGCTCCTGCTGCAAGGGAGGCAGAGAGAGACATAGAGAGAGCTGCCCCAAACTGCTGACAGAGACACAGAGAGAGCCACCCTTGCTGCGATGGAGGCAGAGAGAGACAGAAAGAGAAAGCTGCCTCAAACTGCACACCAGCCCTCCTTCCCTCCTAAGAATGAGCCCTAATTACCTGCTATGCCTCCTGCTGCAAGGCACACCTAGACAGACAGGGAGAGGGAGAGAGAGAGAGACACGGAGAGATCTCTGCACCTCCCAGTGTCCCTGGGTCCTAGGACCTATTTCATTCCTGCTTGCAATGGGCTTTCTTCCTAGTTAATATATATATTACATAAACCCCCTTGCACCCAAAACAAATATCCCTGGATTTCCACTGCATGTGAGAAGAATTTTACTTTGTGCCATTGTCATCTGGAGAAACTGGGTTTCGGGACCCACTTTTCTAGAAAGGTCTTTGGGATATGCAACTGTGCTTATTGATAACTGGCAACATGGAGTCTTTAAAATATGGCTCACTACGTGTCCAACGATGGGCTGCTGTAATATTTACAACTGACACTTCAGCAAAGCTCCACAAAACCCATATTTTTACATCCTATAGAAGTATCTGCAAACATGTTTCTTCTCATTAGCTCACTTGGCTCTGATTGGTGAGATTGGGAGGGATCCATAACTCACCCTCTGCCCAGCACAAAGCCCCTTGGTGTGTGAGATGAAGCCAATGAAATAAGACAATGGAAGAGAAGTGAATTGATTTTCAGTAATTTTATTTTGAGATGGGCAGGTTGTGGGGGATACTAGTTAGTTTTGCAATCTGAAGAGCAGCAGAAGGAGGAGCTTAATTCCCCCCTTGCCATTTCCCCCTCTTCATTTTGGGCCCCTTGGAGCTGCTGTTTGCAATGCAAGGGAATCACACACACCATCTGTTTTTCTTAGCTTCTAATACCCACGAGGCATGCCCAAATCCAGCTCGATACAGAGTTCTTCCCTGCACCAAGTTAGGAACAGAAGCCCCACAAAGCTGTGCAATTGAAGAGAGACCTGCCATTTCATTCCACTTACTTGTCTAACGGAACTGCTTCCCCGCTGCTACTTGAACACTAATGAATTTTTATTTCTGTTGCAGACGTAGAAAAGGCGCATTAACGCACTATATATAACAGCACAGTCTGTTAGAAAGCTCTATTTTGGTGCTATCTTATTCTCTCATTTCCTGCTAATACTACCTAAACCTGTTTTTCCCCCCTCCCTTCCTCAATTTATCTTGGCCACAGTAAATCTGTGATGCCTGTTGATAGCTTTCCAGATGCTGAGGATGGGAGTAGCTGCAGTGTACCTTGTGTTGACACAGCTATAGCAGCCCAAGTAGATCTGCCCTTCCATGCTGATTTTTATATTCATTTTCATTATTACCACCACATAGTGGGTTCAAAAGCTTGTCCTCCCCCTCTAGAGGCAGGGTTGGGTGGTGGGGTAATATTCTGCCATGTTTCTCACTTTTATTGTGATTTACGTTCTCAGTTTTTGTGTCCTTTTTAATGGGGGTTTTTTATGGGACATCTTGAGCCGGCTCTGGGAGTGGCAGGGAATAAATCCAACAACAACAACATCATTACTGATGCCACGATGGCCACCAGATATATCTAGAAAGACACAGAGATGGTATGTCCTCACCACATCGCCACTCCCTGTCCAATTTTGTATATACCTGGAAATTTCACGGCAGTGTTGCTAAGCTTACAAATAACAGCCTGAGGAGGCTAGTATTAGTTCACAGCCAGCTCATGGCAACTGGTTCCCTCCAATCTCCAGGAATTCCTGGTCATACAGGTGGAATGGATATGGCCAAGAGGGTGGGGTATTTCAGTGTGGATTTCTGGAGGCCCAGAGGAGAGCCAAGGAGTCTGTAGCTGTTCTTGTTCAGAATTCAGGGACCAGAGGTCTGTGGCCCTCCCCCTGGTGTTGTGTTACAAAAGGTGCTGCCATAGGATGCTTCAGCTGCAATCCTAAGAAGCACTTTCCTGGAAGTAAACTCCCATTGAATGGGCCTTACTTCTGAGTAGACCAGTTGCCTTGTTTCAAGTACATTTGAGCAGTTTTAAAAGTAGCTTTTTACTGAGCAGGTACGCCCCTTTCCAAATGTTGTCCTGAAAAAATAACAGTTTGACTGTGTTAGAAATAGGGCTATGTGACCACTTAAAAAAAATCCTGCTTAATGAATCAGTTGACTCAATTCAGGGTTGGCAGAAGCCTATTTCAGTTGCTGGGGCCCACGGCTTCTGGCAGGGTCCATTGCTGCTGCTTCCTACCTGTGCCTGCCCTTCCTCCCCTGAGCCTACCTGCTGCTGGTGCTTGCAGCTTCATGCAGTGCCCAGCACCGTTAAGGAAAGACTATGCATGTCGTGTGCATGGCCGGGAGTGAAGGGTTGGTCTCAGGAATTGCTGGTGAGCTCTCTGCTCATTCCCCAGCCAAACTCTGGAACCAGACTGGATTTCATTTATCGTTGGATATGAGAAAACACAGTGGTTTTAAAGAAACACCATTCAAAGGGGGAAAATGATTTGTTTTAGAGCAGGGGTTGAGAGCAAACGCTGGCAGGGTCTCATGGGAATTGTAGTCCATGAACATCTGGAGAACCACAGGTTGACTACCCCTGTTTTAGAGGATTGTAACAGGCATCATAGAGCCTCTTGTGGCAAAGGGTGGTAAGGCAGCCGACATGACGTCTGAAGCTCTGACTATGAGGCTGCGACAGGGGCTCCAGTGGGATTCAGTGCCATCCAGCACCCCTCCAATGCATCCATTTCCGCATCTCTGAATTCTGGAGGTGAGCTGCCATTCTGGGGATCCCCTGGTCCCACCTGGGGGCTGGCATCCCTAGTCCCAATGCTGACTGGGTGGGCCTTGGGCCGGTCTAACCAGCTTCACAGGGGTTGTTGTGAGGAGAAGGGGGATGACTGCTGCCCCAACTCATTAGGGGGCAGGGCAGGATATAATAATTCCGAGTGAAAAATAACGTTTCCATCTGGCGGCAGTTTCACCCCGGGCATCTTCGTGCTGGTGCTTCATCCATCCACTCCGCCCTGCAGCTGAGCCAGAAGGAAAGCGGGAGAGGCGCAGATCCCACCTCCACCCTGCTCCAAAGCAAAGTTAGGTCGGGAAATGTGCGGGCGCTTCTCCCCGCCGCCCCCTCCTCGCGACTAGGAGCTTTCTCGCGCTTCTGGGGCCCAAGCAAAGAGCGTCTAGGCACGGCGGGAGCCCCGGCACCGTTTCGAAACCCGCTCGCCCGCCCGCCCTTTCTCTTCGCGGGGACTTTCTTCGAGCTCCTGCTGCCCTGCCTGGAACTCCGAGAGCGAGAAGAGAGTCTCTGTCCCTTGGCAATTAGCAGCGGCTCCAGCGCCGCGAAGTCCTGGGAAGGGGGGGGACTTTGCATATATTATGCAAATCGGGCAGCCCCGGCCCTCCCGCTAGGGGCCGGCTGGGCGTCCTCCCCGCGCTCTAGGTGAATATATTATGCTAATGAAGCTGCCGCGGTTTCTGGCAGGCGCTGGCAGGCGGCGTGCGCTCCGTACAGTCCAGCGAAGAGCGCGGGAGTGGGAGGCTCCGGAGGAGTCGCCGCTGGTTGCTGCTACTGTTCCTGACAGCCGCTACTGAGGGCGCCTACGCAGGCGGGGGGCTGCCGACGCGCTCCGACGGAAGGAGAGAGACCCGCCGCCGCCTCTGCCGGGGTCCCTCGCCCTTGTTTGGGGGGCTGCCGCGGAAGCAACCCGCGCGCCTCTGGGTTTGTGTGGGTTTCCCCCCCGAGAAGCGCCCAGCAACAAGTCCGCCTGCTGCCGCGCCGTCGAGGGAGGTGTGCGGGCAGAGCCCGAGTCTCGTGTGTCGTCCCGGCAGCACACCTGGCCGGCGCCGCTCTTTGGGATCTTCCTCGCGCGCCTTGGTCGGCGCCGGCTTGGATGGCTGCTTGGGGGCGCCTTGCATTAGAGCCCTGGGTGCAGGTCGCCTTTACGCATTGAAGAAAAAGAGGGGCATTCGGGGCGGGGGCTGCTTGGAGGGAAAGGGTCGCCTGACTTGCCCCTTCCCGCAAGAGGAGAGGGAGGAAACTTCTCTGCCCCCCTGACCCCCCCTCCCGCCGCGCCAGGGAAAACATGGTGGGGAAAAGCAGCCAGGAAGCCAAGGGTCAGGATGCCAAGAGCGAGGCCGGCTGCTCTGGAGGCCAGCGCTGCTGCTGGGGCAGGACTGCGCCCTCCAGCTGGCTGCTGGCCGCCCTCCTGCTCTCCGCCGTGTCCCTCGCGTCCTGCGTGTATCTGAGGATGAAGACCAATGACCTTCAGGCCAGGGTCTTGGCCATCGAGACGGCCCAAGGGGACTTGTCCACCGCTGCCTCCTACCAGCTGCTGCCCAGCCATTCCTTGGATCAGCTGAATTCGTGGATGCAGGAAAAAGTGGAGCGACTTCTGGCTCAGGTGTGGTGGCCTGGGGAAGGAAGGGAGGGAGGGGGGTGAGGGCATCCCAGGGAAAGGCAGGAGTGAGTCAGCCCACAAAGGCTGCCTGTTTACTGAGGGGACTGGTTCTAAACCGCTGGCTCAATCTTAGCCAGAAGGGTTGTGTGTTTACTGATGGGACCGGGATATTTTCTCCCTAAAGCTTAAGCCAGAGGCACTAAATAAAAGTGTGAGAAATATGTGTAAATGCCTGGTCTATAAAGTCCGAAGAGAAGAACCCAGGTAAACATCTGGAAATGCTATGGGGTTTGCTAGTCTGTCTATGCTGGAAAGTATCCTTTAATATATTTTAGCCTCTTATTCTCTGGGACTTGTTCTCTGGGTCTGATAGGATTTAGCCCTAGGACAAGTTTTGAATCCCCCCAGGGTTGGCTAAGGTAATGTAGATTCTGTCTTTTGAAAATGCACCGTGTGCTTCTGTTTTCCCACCTTCCACTAGGTATATGAAAATCAAAAGCAAGGGCACCAAATCAAATAGTGTTTGTGTTCTGGAACCTTTTGTTTTAGAAATGAAGCTCAGGTTGATAGTTGCTAGAGCAAACTCTTCAAAATCACAGTCACTGTAGGGAAGTGCTCTAAAGCGAGAGGAAATAAGGGACATCTGTTGTGTTCTGTGGGCACAGAGTAAAGAGACAGACGTATAAAATAAGGCATAACCCTTGGAAAAAAGGGACATCTGGCAACCTTACCAGGACTCCTTTACATGTGTTTAAAAACTATGTCATTCCTACTGAGCAAGAGAAATCTCCTTTACTTCATGCTTAAGGTCATGGCTCCTAAATGCTTTGCTGAGATCCTCGAGAACATAAAACAAAATATTTCAGACCTGAAGCTCAGACAAGGAGCCCATGCAGACATTTGGCTCTAAAATGTGGTTCCAAGTTTCAGCATGCTGCTAGGACCAGTCCTCTGGAGACTAATTGGCAGCAGCCAGGCCTCAGTTGGCAGCAGTTCCTCCTATAATGTGGTAGCATTTGACCTTCATCTATAAAATATTCATTGCTCTCTCATCTCTAATTTACAGATAGGCACCCAAGCCCAACTTCTTTGCCTTTGTTTTGCACCTCACAGATGCTGTGGGAAGGGTGGGTCGCTGTGCTCATAGGAAGAGGAAGCATATTGCTGCTGTGTAGGGGAATGACTTAGTTTGTGTGTGTTGCCCATTAGTTATTGCCAGAGCAAGTAGGTGATTCCACTTGATTGAAATCTAAGTGATGGAGCCATTATAAGTTAAGCAGGTTATAAAATAACAGTAAATCTTGATTTAACGTGAACATGGAGAACATTTAACATAATCCAGTTTCTGCTGCCAAGGACTGAGCATCTGCCTAACCGTTTTTTCTGTCATCATTTCTCTTTTCATACAGAAGTCCTATGAGCATATGGCAAAAATCAGAATAGCAAGAGAAGTTTCTCCAGAATGCAACTGTCCACCAGGTAAACAGAAGCAATATGGAATTATTTCATTTTGACATAGTTTTATCTGCTGCCTCTGAGATAAACGTTCAGTATTAGCTGATATTCATTTAATATATTTTTAAGGTTTGAATTGCTGGAGGGGGGAGGGGAGTTTTTAATTAACATATGGAGGTACCTCTGAATTGACTACATAACAGTGAGCTTTATATAATTAGGAGTGATTTCTCTATATAAGGTGTGAGTTAAATTCAATGGATTTTAATCCCTAAAAGTAAATTAAAGTTCACAGATTAAAGCCAAAATTCTATAAGCAATCTTTTAGAAGTAAAATCCCACTGAACCTGATGGAATTTATTATACAGATGCGCAGGTTCAGACTGTAATGCTGCTGTCTTAAATTTATTTGACAGTGAATCCCATTGAATTAGTAAGACATACTTCTGTGCATATGTTGTTCCTGCCCATTTGTGTATTTCAAAATAAGTTTTGTAGAATGCACATCCAAGCAAATGTGTTTTAAGATTGAAGTGTCAGATGGGTAAACGCATGCAGATCATGGTGTAAGCAGCCAAGAGACATTTGCATCTAACTAGAATCAATCTAGTTGGGATGTTACATGGTGCAGGATCACACCTGTGGCTCTTTTCTAGTGCTTTTCTAGTTCTGAAGTACAATATGCCAAGTACATCAAACAGGTCAAAAAACAGACCCCAGAATAATTTTAGAGTTTGGTTTCAGTTTGCATAAACTTTTTGGTTACTGTTTCCTTCATCACTATAAAGAAATATGTTACAAACTGAGTGCGTATCTCATGCTCTATATTATCCTAAGCAATATGGGTTTAGCTCTGAAATTCATTAACTGCAGTGGAAGTATTTTATAAACCTTTAAATATTTTTTTCTGTGTAAACTGGAGCAATAATTTGCGAAACTATGTTTTCCATTAACCTGTATTTGGGGAGGGGGTGAATCTTGTGCAGCTTAAGGTAATATTGTTTTTATATCTATGGAATATGAGTAATGATGTTCCACTTCATGTTTGCTGAAATTAAAGTGTATAAAAGGAAAAGATACTGTGGTGTAGACAGTATATTACGGGATAGGATACTGTTGTGTAGGTGTAATAAGCACCTTGACAAAACAGTACGATGAATGTACATTTGCTACAGGATGGAACATGAGGTAAATGTGATGTAGCTATTGAATGTTTGAGAATTTTGGAATGCGGATACCTGGACAGGTATTGAACAGAATTACAAGTACAGGAACCATTAAACACAGAAGAAGGTTGACCTAAAAAGATTGACCCTAAAAATCAAAGGTCATTTCACACATTAAGCAGAATCAGATTCTGGGTGCTGTCCCCATATATTCAAATATACATTATAGCATCTTGATGAGTACATGTGAATGATGCATATAGTTACAGCTATGTTGGCCACATTAATACTTCATATTTTAAGGCATCCACTTCAGTTTGTATGTATTGAAAAGTGTAATGTACTATGGGGCCCTGATGCCTTGCTCTGATAATTAAACTCATTATTATGTTTGGTTACTATGAAAAAGAATTAAAATTAAGCAGAGATACAAAAGTTTTGTAACTTTCTTTGTCCTATGGAACAAAAGTCCCAGAGTAATTGAAGTCAACAGCATTTACTGGCCCAACTACTGTTCCAAATTCTGGAAAAAGAGTTGATTATTGCTTAGAGTTTCTAGCCTCCAGGTAGGGCCAAGAGCTCTCCTTAAATCAGTTCACACAGGTAACTGAAATCATTTCTCCTGGAGAAAAAGTGATTTCTTAGAAGGGTGGTCCCTGCAATTTCCCATCTTGACTTTAATTATGTCAATAAAAGTAGTCTGATCTCTCTCTCCTGTCTTGACCTTATATATTGCTTGAGGAATCATATCTCAAGAAGCTTTTTCTGTAACACAAAAACTCAGACTTCTGGATGGCTGAATAAAAATTTGTAAGAGCAGGGCCAATATGACAGAAAACATTTCTTCTAGTTGGGATGTGCAGATGTTTTATCATTTGTATAGAACGGATAATTTGGGTAAACCTTTGGATGAAATATGAAAAACCTCCGTTATTCCTATGATCCCACTTACAGGCTAGACAATAGCCCTGGTACTTTTCATTACAGTATTCTCTATTAATGTTTATTGCTGAAACAGATTACTATAGCTGTCGAGCTTCCCAGTCTCTTTTCAGCCTCAGCCTCTTCGCATGATTACTTTTGCTGTTTTTCTTCTATACTACCACTAGAGCTCCACATTACCTCAAATATTACCTGAGAATCTGTTTTTCCTTTTTTGGGGGCTTGCTTTTTTGCAGTATATTGAATCGAATGGATTACAGACTTGGAAGGCACATGTGTGAACGATGGATAAAAAACACTCAGTAAGAAATGGCATGTGTCAGGGATGCAAAACTGGCATAGATACATAGGAATAGAATGTTAAAATGTTCTATAAGGAAGATGTAAATTGTCAAGGGATGAGAAATGAGGTAGGGTGCTCCTAGTATTTTGATCAATATCCTATTCTGAAAACAGATTAATTGTTACTAAAAGACTAACTGTTGTCTGACTACTGTATTTTTAAATCACAAGGGCACATACAAGTCTGGAAATTCTCAAAAAGTCCCAAAATTGGTGGGTGTGCTCGTTTGGTATAGTGGTTAAGAATGGTGGCTTCTAATCTGGAGAACCAGGTTTGATTTCCCACTCTTCCATGTGCAACCAGCTGGCTGACCTTGGGCCAGTCACAGTTCCACTCTCAGAGCTCTCTCTGACTCACCTATCTCACAGGGTGTCAGTGGTGGGGAGAGGAAGGGAAGATGATTGTAGGCTGAATACAAAATCAGCTCTTCTTATTTTAGTTTAACATTCATGACTGATTATGCACAGCTGCTGCTGGGCCCTTGTGGTGGGGTGGCAAGCCCCACTGCTTCCTGAGTATGCACAGGGGATGGAATCCCCTGGAGCACAGGGACAATACCAGGGCTAGAAGAATCCATTGTGCTGCGCGGCAGCAGTGGGGGGGGGGCTATGAGGGCCCCACTGCACAATGGCCATCTTGGGGGTGGGGGAACACCTCATTCAGCTCTGTGGTTCTGCGAAGCTGACAGGGGCATTTGGTGTCCCTGCAGGGACACCGTAGGTCAGGGGAGGAATGGCCCAATTTTCCCATTCTAGATGGCCCAGGGCTGACATACATCCTGATAAGGCCTGCAGCAAAAAAAGGGAATACAGATTTAACCTTATTCCCTTGCTATGGGCCAACTGAGGGCCTTAGTTGCGCCAGGCCCTTAACTGCCTCAGACCAGCACTGATGTCATCCAGAAATGGGAATTTAGCCCAATCCTGAACAAGCAGTGAGTCATGCCGAATTCCTAGTGCAGAAAGGGTCTGGGTGAGAACTCTTGGAATCAATCTTGGCATAAGAAAAATGGAGCCATCCCTCAGTAAGAATGCCAGTTGTACTTTAAAGTGTTTACATGCATCAATCAATACTCATGCTTCAGATTTTTCTGTTTTTTAAATTGTGGCAGTACTTATATAAAAGATTACACCGGTTTCCACCAGTTCCCTCCCTTCCTCTGCAGATGTCCACCAGGCTGTTTCTGAGGGTCTGTGATTATGAGACTGGGTCTGCCCCCCTCGAGTGCTGGTCCTCAGTGCTGAATATTGCTCCAATCTGGATGGCCCAGGCTGGGCTGATTTCATCTGATCTTGGCTGCTAAGCAGGATTAGCCCTGGTTAGAACTTGGATGGGAGACTAGCCAAAGAGTACTAGGGGTGCAATGCAAAGGCAGGTTGTGGCAAAACCACCTCTGAATAACTTTTGTCTTGAAAACCCTACAGAGTCATAAGTCATCTGTGACTTGATGGCATTTTCCACCTCTTGGTACTAGTGAGTAGTGTGCGTGCATAAACACACACAACCACCCTAGGTATATAGGAATGGAATTCTTGGCTGCTGTGGTTCAATGCCTTTGACTGATAATTCTGACTCATAAGTTTAACCTATGTCTTCAAATTAACACTTCAAGGTTCCACAGCGACTGAATAACATAAAATACATGAATGAGGAGTGTGATCAGTCTTGAATTATTTGAATGAATTTAACAAAAGGGTTTAGAATGCAAGTACTGTGAAATAAGACCATCTACTCATGGCCTTTGGCATTCTTCTGGTACTTTATGAACCCTTTCCAAAACAATTTGAGTGTTGTAGTCTTCTTGACAAGTAAGTCTTTTGACAAGGTGGGAAACAGAATCAATCCCTAAAAATAAAGTGTTGCAAGTACAGTGAGCCTTACTAACTTGAGAGTTTCTCCCCGAGCTGTTCTCTGTGGCAGGAGCCTGTATGGTTAAACTTTGTCTGTCAGAGAAATCAGATTTGTAACCTCCCTTGGCCTCCCAGCCTGCCAATATGTGTGATTTTTATAAACCAAACAGAAGCTGCAAAGCTAA
This sequence comes from Paroedura picta, assembly GCF_049243985.1. Classification (NCBI taxonomy): domain Eukaryota; kingdom Metazoa; phylum Chordata; class Lepidosauria; order Squamata; family Gekkonidae; genus Paroedura; species Paroedura picta. The sequence continues at coordinate 67,318,934 of NC_135378.1, forward strand.
GAATGGATTTGTGGGAAGTAAACACAGTTGAATAAAATGGGACTTACATCTGACTAGACTGCTTTGGTATCTCTAATATGAGGTAGTGGAATGGGGGCAGGGGATTCTTCCTGGAAGCTCTGAGAGAGACCTAGAGGAAAAATGCCCTGCCTCTTGAATCAAAGCTTCTGGAAATGTGTAGGTGAAGCTTTTCATGGCATGGAGATCAGCCATATCATCTGGCCAATAACAACTCATGAAGCTTCTGTTAAATGGGCAGGACAGTTTTTCTCCAGGTTGTTGGCAATCTGGGACCCTGAGAACTACCAGCCACCAGAGTAAATAATCTGGGACTAAAATAGCCTAGATTTTCTTAATGAAGTAGGTTCAAGATCATTTGAGTGCCAGGCAACTATGTCAAGGACTGAAATGTCAATGAGAAAATACCATCTTATATTGCTTGACTATATCTTGTCATGTATTTAAAAAATTTCAAAACATACAGTCACTTCTATCTGCATGGGATAGGATGTGACCATGTTACAGAAAGAATGGACTATTAAGAGCAGATGATAGTAAGTGAAATGAGAGGAAGAAAAACTTGTTAGTTCAGAAGGAAGAGTCTGAAAAGTGGGTTTGGATGTCCCACTTGCCTTCCCTTCTCATGATTCCTTGAGGACTTTTGTCTTTTAATAAATGATGGTGCAGAGGTAAGAATTACTCCGTCCTATACTTGGAAGTGACACAGGAGTGACTGATATGTTTTAGGTCCATTCTGGTTTTGCTGAGCTGAGCGACAAAATACTTACTGATTACAGTGGCAATAAACTCGAGTCTAGACTTTTAGAGCAGCCATACAGGAAAATCTCCTACCATCTCAACTGTGCTTTGAACATCTGCCTCCCAGGCCCAGGATCTGCAGCAGAAAATTGCAACTGTTTGATTAACTTTCTCTGGTTTTGAAGGATGCCAGCTCTTTGAAAGGAAGATGAAAAATGTGGATGAATCAGCCTGAAGTAGATATTGTAGCTCAGTGGGTACACACTAGCCACAGCAGCTTCACAAACAGCCTTTCTGTAACTTAGTAGTCAAGTTCCACTATGTTTCGGTAACTTTTAAAACATTTTATTCCGACCTTGGAGTGCAAGAACAGTTTACCCAGTTCTGTGTAACTAGTTAAAGAACATTGACACATACAAAACCTAATTTAATATTTCTAAAACTTAAAAAACAAACAAAACCTTTGTAGTTTAGGATACTTTCCAGTCTGTAAATTCCGTCAATATCCTGAATTGCTCCTTTCTTCCTTAAAAAGTAATAATCTGCATCTGTTTTGTACTGCTCCTTCATCTATTTTGTGCTGATCCTCCAAGATTTCTATAGTTCTCTATACAATGTGTCCCTATGCTTACTACGCAATTTGTCATGGTCAAGCAATCAAGTCTGCTTTAGTGCGGTTGTATGACAAAGCAAGTGAGCAGCACATACAAACCAAATGTGGGGGGACAAACGGTTGTTTACATTATAGATGGGCAGGAAATTGCATTTTGAAGATACTGGATTAATTGTGATGGGTTTTTTTTAAAGTTGATTTGAGGCACGTTGTGTAAGAATGTTATCATTGTGTTTGTATTAATCCAATGAAATATGGGTTCCTTGCAGAGTTTAAAAGGGAAAAGATCTCTGTCCCTAAGGAACGAAGTTCCAATGGAGGTGGAAACTATTTATTTATTTATTTATTGAAAATATGTATCTCATCTTCCCAAAAGTTCAAGGTAATCTACATCTAGATATAAAATACCAATTTTTATTAAATAAAATCCAAAAGCAATAAGCCAAAGTAAAACAAGCAACAAAATAACAAGTCTGAAAAACACAAAAAAGTATCAGAAATTGGTAAATGCCCTACAGAATAAAACAATCTTGACTGCCAGGGGTAAGAGCTTTAATATACCACCTTCACAAAATGGGAACCCCAACAGAGAAGATACTGGCTTTCCAATGGCCATATGGACCCTGGAATTCTGGAATTCGTAGGCACCTGTTTCCTTATAAGAGTCTTAGGAAGTATACTGAGGGTAGAATTGCCAGCCTCCTGATGGAGATCTCCCAAATTCTAACTGGTCTCCAGGAAATCTGGTTTCCTGGAGAAAAGGGCTTCTTTAGAGGGTGGACTATAGCATTATACCTTTTTGTCCATCCCCCGCACCAAATTCTATCTTCCCAAGGCTTCATCTCCCAAATTGCCAGAAGCCTAGCGTTCTCAAGCCTAGATGTCACTCTTATGTAGGAGCAGGGCCAGTTTATCCATGGAGCACATGTAGTACGTACTATGGGCCTCACACTTCCAGGGGCCCTACGCAGTTCCTTCCCCATGGATCAGGGCCACAACCCCCCTCTTTAAGGACACTTAGAGTAACACCCCTTTCCATGGTGGGTGGCCCCTCCACCCCCAGTCTGGCTGCACTCACTGCAAATCTTTAAACTGCCTCTGGTGTTACGGGCCCCACAAATTCTTAAACTATTCCTGTGGAGGAGGCCAGGTTATGTTCAGGCTTCTGTCTATGGACTTGGCATCTTCCTGCAGCTGCTTGTTTCTTGCATATTTCTTTAACTGACACTGACAAAATCATCAGTACCAACGTTGTTGCTATGGCATCAGTCTTCTCCCTTCTGGGTTTTGTTCTGCTTTTTCAGTCCTGAACTGTTTTGGGTAGCTGTGCCTGGATATTCCTCTGGAAGAATGTAAACAATGCATGCTGCTCCCAAAACTGTCTCCACTTTTCCAGGAGTCAGGCTCTTTTATTGGACACAGTACATTTTTTTCAAAATAACTAATCCTAGCCTTGGCCAAAATCAAGTGTATTTCAAGTTAGTCAAGGACGGATTAACAATGTGCGGGGTGCGATGGAGGAATGAGCAACAATGTCTGAGAGAACATTTGGTAAAGCTGGGGAAGGTGGTATCACAGGAGCCTCTACTGATAAATGAAAGATAAAAGATAATGTGTGACAAAGAAAGTGTCAAAGGTAAGGAGGCATTTTTATAACATATGTAACAGAATGAGAAACCAGAGAAGGAATCCAAGGAAATATATTAAGAAGCCAGGTCTGTGTTACAGGAAAGGCAAATTATTTTAGCAGCAGTGTTTTTGTCTGAGGTGTGAAAGAGGAAGAAAGTTGTAGCAGTCGAAGAAGATAATGAACGGAAAGGAAATGAAGAGAAAGGAGAGGAGTTCTGCAGTATTGTGTGAGTAGAAGGGATGTGGCAGATCACCGATTTTAATGTGGGAAGTAAAGGAAAGGGGGAGAAGGCCAGAAGTAAAATTAAGCTCGTGTATCTGATAAATAAGGAGGATTGCAATAGATCCATGAGTTCACTGGGTCTCAGGGCCCCCATAGCAGGGGTGTGCATAATAAATGGGGTGGACAAGCTCCTGCTATCCTGGGAAATAAAAAAAATGCCAGCAGCATGCACAATGTGACATCACTTATAAGGAAAACGATCATGTCCTTCTTAGAATTGCCAGAAACTATAGTTTTACCACAAAGTTTTGAGCAATTGCTAGAGCCAGAAAATTATGCCATGGCGCAAGCAAAGCCAATGCCTACCTGTGACCCCACCCTCCCAGCTCCTGCCAGTAACCGGTTTGGAATGGGGCAGTAGTTCATGGTCTTCTTGTCTTTTAAGCTCTGTGAGATGCTCAGGTGTAGAATTTAGACCTTTTATTTAGAAATTCATAGTCTACATACATACAAAGAGCCTCTGCCCCTCCCAGCATGGAATTCTTTTCACTCCTGTTTTCCTCCTTCTTCCTCTCCAGATTGACAGGGAGTTCCTTCACTCCTGTGCCTCACCTTCTGTGGTTCACCCCAGGCTTTCTTTGTCTTGCTGCCTCTTTTACAGGCCTCCCCAAATCCAGATGCACCTTTGTAATTGGAAGCTGCCTCCTTAGTCTGTCTCCTTAGTTGGAGAGCCAGCTTGGTGAAGTGGGTAGGAGAGTGGACTTCTAATCTGGTGAGCCAGGTTTGATTCCCTCCTCCCCCACATTGCAGCCCTTTGGTTGACCTTGGGTTTGCCACAGGACTTTCAGAGCTGTTCTGACTGAGCAGGAATATCAGGGCTCTCACAACCCCATCTACCTCACAGGGTGTCTGCTGTGGGGAGAGGAAAGGGAGGGTGATTGTAAGCTCCTTCTGGTAGAGAAAAATTGCATATTTTTCCTTCTCTCTATTGATTCAATGTATATCAGCCTTAAAGGGATTCTGTCTCCCCCAACAGCAGCTGCTACAGCCAACCCCACTCTGCAGCACTGGTCTCTGACCACATTCTCCCCACCAGTCTCCTCAGGGCTGATAGTTGCTGTCCCAGCTTGTGCTTCTTGGCAGTAATACTGGCTAATTATAGGTCGGTGTCAAAATTTGTCATATTTTAGTCCAAGTGATTGAATGAGTCACCATAGGCCAATTGTAGGGGTTTCTGAATGATACATCTGCCCTTGATCTGTTACAGTCATGTTTTGGAATACAGATTGCATTACTAGCTCAGGTAGGCTGTACTTACAGCAAGATACAGGAAATGTGTCTTCAACCATGCTGAATTTCCCCCCACTGTGCTTGACACCATAGACCACTCAGTTTTATTCCCATGTCTTGACATCAGAGTACGTCTGTGTTTACATGGGAACTGGGAAGGAATATGATCAAGGGACCAGTGCAGAGATTGGGTAAGGACTGCAGGGCAGTTTGCTCATTCCAGGAAACTGAGGGGACAGTGATAATTCTGGAGGTGGTAGAGGAAAGGTGGGTGAGTTAGGTTGTTTGCTTCACTGAGCAGGGTGAAGGGGGTTAGGGAAAGACACAACTTACAGCATCAGAGGCAATCCCAGAGATTTCTAGAATGGGTGTAGATCAGAATGGTGTAGTGCAAGAGACCAGCTTGGTGTAGCGGTTAAGAGTGGCAACCTGTAATCTGGGTTTGATTCCACACTCCACACACAGCCAGCTGGATAACATTGTTAGAGCTCTTCTCACAGAGCAGTTCTGCCAGAGTTCTCTCAGCCCCATCTACTTCACAGGGTGTCCATTGTGGGGAGAGGAGGGGAAGGCAATTGTAAGCCACTATGGCATATTATGCACGGCCGCTGAAATGGTGGCATGGAGAACATGGAGGGGGAAGAAGTGAAGCAAGCCGCTAACGCACGGGATGGAACGCAACGGCGGCAAAACCCAGAGCAGCCGATTGTGCACACGGCCACTCCGGAGCCGCTTCTGGTTGCGCCCTGGTCGCCCGGGAAGTTCCACTTTCTTCTGCATTTCACTAACACAGCTTTTTTGGTGGCATACGTTGATTCTGCTCCCGGTTGCCCGGATGTTAGCTGCCGCCATTCCACCTCGAATGCGGACCTTCCACTCCATGCATAATAGGCCTTTGAGATTCCTTCGTGTAGTGAAAAGCTGAGTATAAAAACCAACTCTTCTGCTGCTGCTATTGCTTGACAATATGCATAGCAGAAGGGAGTAAGTACTTCAGATAAATTCGACCAGGTCTTTGGAGGAAATCCAAAGGCCTTATTTCCTAAGCACCACAACTGATATTTTAATTTTATTAAGAGATCCAGTCTGGTTTTAGGTGCAGTGCTAAAGTGGAATGTACACAAGGATATAATGCTGATGACAACACAGCACTATGGCAACACACTTGTAATTTTCAGTGTTCTATAAAGATTGCTCTCTGAGGCATTGCAATTAAGGAGATTTATAAAAGAGGAAAGAAATCAATTTCAGGGATTAAAACAATCTAGAAATTGATAACAGCAGGGTATTACTACTTTATTATGACAAGAACTGGATAGTGTACGGGGACTTTGCAAGTAGGTAAACTTATAGACAAATCATGGCATGAGGAATTTGAAATACAAGAAAACAAATAAAATGCCATGCTGGTCCACATTCGCAGTCGATAGCAGTGTTTCAGTGCTGTTTTGCCATTTCCTAGCTGTTAAGTAATACTGCTTTTCTTTAATTTTATGGTGGCTTCCATCATCATAGCCATTATGCTCCCTAAATAAACATGCTTATTGATGTGCAGCAGCATACCAGGCTTCTCAATCTGTTTAAGGTTACTTATTATTTCCTTCACAATTAGATGGATGGCTAAGATAAAGCCATTAAATTTTGGTCTTGGTGTGGGAGAGATGTGCAGAACATTGAAAAGATTTCTCTATAGATGATTAAAGAATACTAGGTTCTGAGCTGTGACGGAGAACTGTTGTTTACTGGTTTTGGCTCAGGAATTGCACATCAATAAAATTCTTTCTGAAGAGCCTGATTAACACTTTGCTCTGTTTGGCAGACAGTTTGAAAATAAACTTATTCCTTCTTCCAACAAAAAGCCTCCCTAGCAGATATATCTATTGGAATCTTACCTTTCAATTAATTGACCATTTCAATAAAAAACATGATAAAACATGGAACTTTGATAGCTCCATCAGGGCTTGGATCTCTACTGACAGCTCATTCTATCAGGCAGGAGTGTGCAAATTAGGAAAATTGTACAGAGGTGGTCATAGCCACAGGGGCTCTTATAGCTGGTGGTATAGAAGTTAAAGAGTCTCTTGTGGCACAGAGTGGTTAGGCAGCAGACATGTAGTCTGAAAGCTCTGCCCATGAGGCTGGGAGTTCAATCCCAGCAGCCGGCTCAAGGTTGACTCAGCCTTCCATCCTTCCGAGATAGTAAAATGAGTACCCAGCTTGCTGGGGGGTAAACGGTAATGACTGGGGAAGGCACTGGCAAACCACCCTGTATTGAATCTGCCAAGAAAACGCTAGAGGACATCACCCCAAGGGTCAGACATGACTCGGTGCTTGCACAGGGGATACCTTTATAGAGGTTTAAAGGGCTAAAATATTCACTTTCAGTTCTCCTTTAAGGTTCTTTCCTGTTTTTTGCTCTGGTTTCCAGGGCAACAGGGTGGAGGGAGAAGAGGCATCTTGGCAGACCAATGGCCAAATGGCGTTGTAGTGCCTTAAAGCCAGTCATTGCAATCCTTTTGCAAATAGCACAGGATTGCAAGTTAGCAACTTGCAAAGTTGTTGGCTTCAAATGTAAAGTCCAACTAAGTAACTGTCTACCTTGTTTTCCCCACCCATTTCCCAGGGAACAGAAAGGAGTGGGGAAAGATAGTGGCAAATAGGATTTCAGGTTACAGGGATCACTGCTCTTTAGCCAATCACAGAAGTTTGTTCTTTTTTAGAAATTCTTCTATACATGGCCAAAGAGCATAATAGCAAGTGGCTGAACTAGATTCCATTGTTGAGAGAGGTTTGAAGTGTATTTACTTCGCTTCGGCTTCTCCTCTCAGCCCGACTCCCACTGCCTGAGGGACTCTACTATGGTGTGGACTTCAGATCAGATCCTGCTGGCCAGGAGAAGGGTGAAGACAGTGACTGGTTTGACTGAATAGCATATTAATTTTTTATATTTTACTGTTAGCTGTTCTTTGGGCTTGCCGTGGGTGGTAGGTTGTGGGAGGAAGGTCAAGGGCCTCAGGCCTTTTTCAATTCCCTTTGGTTTCTTAGGTTTTGGAGACGACTTCGCACCTAACAAGAACAAGAAGTTGAGAATGGGGAGGCAAGAAAATTACATTTTATCATTGAAAAACTTACTCTGGACCCAATTCTTTACCCAGTCCAATTTGAAGAATTGCTGACATTTCCATAGATGCCTAGACATTCAAATTCATCTCTTTTCTTGTTATAATTTTCCTCAGCCATTTATGGCGGATCTGGACAGATGTCTTGTCAAATTCCCATTCAATCCATAGTATGTTCACAGTTTTAGTATCAGTTGGCTTAACTTTGTAGCATTTTCGGCCACGCACATCATGATATAACCATGCAAAGTCTCCTCTAACTATAATGTTTCAGAATATCTTTGGTTATCTCATATTTCGTAAGCCCAACTTGGTAAGGGTACAGCCAGTTTAATCAAGAATTTTCCTGGCATTCATATAATATAAACAGAATAATGTTGTGTGGTAAGATAGATACAGTACAAACTGCCTGTCACTGATCTTGCTCAGAGTTGACGTAAATCTCTTTAGCCTAATCAAGTACTATTAATAGCTCTTGGATGGAGAGTAATGAGTTCATGATTATTCAGACTCTTTGGGAAAATTCATGCTGAATTTAAAGAGCGTTTGTTTCCTGCTGAGGACAAATTTCTCCTCTGCAATGCCCAAGTAATTTCCTTTCTCCTTTTTCCTTTTAGGTATCTGAGCATGCCCTCCCTGAGTGAATTCAGTATTCTTCACTCTGTAGTGCATACAGAACATTATACAAAGAGGGTTACTGACATCCCCTTAACATATTTTATCCAGACACACTATCCTTTTTGTTAGGCTGTGATTGGTCACCTCAGACAACACCCTGCAAAACCTCTCTTGAGTTGAACATGGGTTGAGAGGAACTTTGTGTGTGACACACAGGCACAGTCCAAAGTCTGGTAAGATACTATAGCGTTCTGTGAAAATGACTTGAAGGAGGAGGGAATGGAATGGTGGGGGCTTTTTATCATGAATAGACAGATGGTGTTTGCCACTTGAAATCCTATGGAAGGTACAATGGCTTCACCACTTGCATCTATACCATATAGTCATGGGAACCTACACTTAAGCATAGCCAAAGAAGAGCTACATTTCTGTCCTTTGTTGACAAGCTACGACTGCCCTTTTATGTAGTGAAAGAGTATTAGTAGAAAATCAGTTTCATAAAGGGTATCATTGTAAATGTATATGCCTAATGTGGATAAAACTAATTTTGCATTTGAAATACATTCAAAAGCTATGATAAGAACCAATAATCCCGCAACCCCATTGTTTCTGTGTTTTGTTGTGTTATAAATGATTTTAAGTATGCTAATGAATAATGGGCAGAATAAATTGGATATTTTTCATGGAGAAGTTTAATTATGTGCTTATTGTATAAACAGAGAGGGCATACAAGCACAACTATAATTTTAGTAACATAATAAGTGAGTAATCACATATTACATTGAGGCTAGTCATTCTGTTCAAGTGGGATTCTTAAATATGCTTCATTTTGCAGTTCAACTTATTTTAGTTTTATATTTCTGTGGGATAGTGTCCACAAACAGGCATTATAAAGTTTAAAATGGCATTATGCTGCATAGATTAAAATGCCCTTTCTTCTTCTGCTGCTTTCATCATTTGACCGATGACCAAATAACAGAAAGACAAACGAGAATGCAGCATATCTGTCTAATGTGTGTTTTTCCATACTGAACAGATACGATTTATCTCTAACAACTGGTAATATGCATGACTCATGATAATAGAATATTTCTCAATTTAGAATCATCTTACAAAATAATGTGGCTCTCTCTCTTGCAATTCATTGCCCATCCCTGAACATTACTTGAGTGGGAAATGATTGTCGGAAAACTCAGTTTAATGAAGATTAATTGGGAAGCTTGCAGATTTCTGGTGATTATACATCATCAGAAGTAATTACCCGTTTCCTACTGGCCTTTTCTATCATTGATTTTCACCCTTCCTCCATGTAGCCGTTATTTGCTGAAAAAACAAGTCTAGAATAGACTAGAATATACTTTATTGTTGAATTATAATTCATTTTACTGAACAGGAGAAAATGTTGGGTCCCCCCCTCCCCCCGCCACTAGACAAGCATATAGGCAGCATGCTCAGGTAGAGGAATGGAATAGTTCTTAGGCAATTTTTTTTTCCATTTAGAGTATTGTTTGAGAATACATACATGTTTCATGAAGATGGATCTTCTGATTAAAATTCTGCATAGCTGCTTGTTTTTGGTGTTTTGAGGCAAGATATTTTTTAATATTCTGGGAAAAGACAACTGTAGTTTATCTGATTTCTTGTTGTTATTCTGATTTCTTGCTATTGGTGACTGTTCAGTGATTATGTTGTTGAGTGTTCTGCGGGAATGAATGTTTATTTGTGGACATTTAGACCCAAAGAACACTTAAAGTTCTATGGGCGTAAAGGTTGAAATACACAACAGTGTCGATATGCTAACAGATTCTGTGTGCTTCTTTATTTTTTAAATTTCAGTCCATTTAAGCATAACTCAGAATATATAAGCCGATTTAAGTGTACCTCTGGGGAAGGCACTGGCAAACCACCTCGTATTGAGTCTGCCATGAAAACGCTAGAGGGCGTCACCCCAAGGGTCAGACATGATCCAGTGCTTGCACAGGGGATACCTGTACCTTTACCTTTTAAGTGTACCTCATGATACACTACAGGAGGTGCTTACTTATGGATATTTATAATGAAATTGATGGAGGACTCATTAGTGTATCTCATTAATTTAGAGTGTGAAATTACAATAGAATGTTAAATCAGAAATGTATCCCTTCTTTTTTCTTATTAGAGTTATGGTGACTGTTTCTAAATTAGCTGCTGTTCATGTTATCTTTACTAAACATAAGGAAAATGTGTGGATTAAAAGATACAATTTTACAGAAGGAATATTGACTGCACCACATTTTAGCTTTGAATTAGAGTTCAAGAAACTTCCTATATAGTCATTTAGTTGCAGTTACAATATTTGCAAGATGGCTGTATACTTTGGTCTGCATGGTCTTCACCTGTTGGCAGAAGTTGACATCAAACAGCCCCTCCCTCTCAATTTATTGTTCTTATTTTCAGAATGTTTGTAAACAGCCTTAAGCATGATTTTAAACTGATGGTATTGTTGTTTTATATTAATTAGTTTGTTTTCATTGTTAATATCCATGAGGCCTATGAGAGGCTATGTTTTGTAGAGAATTCATTTAAAAAAAACGAATTGAATTGGTTGTGCAGAGAAATACATTTGATTTGGAGATTTTAACTTGAAATAATCTGCACACTGAGTTTTAAAGTCTTTTCTCTCTTAGTTAAAGACAGGCAGGAAGGGAGAATTCAGTTCTTGCAAGCCAAGAACCGGCCATCAAAGCTTTGGAAAAGGTAATGGCTTGCCTCCAGAGACAATGAAATGGTTAGCTTACTGACAATGTGACACACAACTCTGTTGCAGACCATGTGCACCAGGCGATTTTGTCCCCCATGCATACATGGGAAGCAGCGGGGCATGCTGCCCCCGCCGGTGGCCCAATGCAGCTGCCACTGTACATATTCAATCTTTGATCTATAAGGGAGTATGAAAATAGAAGAGGTGAAATATCTAGACACAGAGGGAGAGGGCCCATTTTTCAAGGTCCATTTTGAAGGAAGGGGTACAGACACCTGATGACTGCAGTGGTCATATGGTACAGACAAATAGCTGCCAAGGCAAAAACTCCAAACTAATGGTAAACTTTTAGAACTCTGTGACTTATATATTTAACTGCCTGCCTTGGAATAAGATCTACTAGGGAATGAGGGACAGAGGAACTGAATGGGTAACCCTTCCTTTTATATTTATTGCTCAATGTGTTGTTGTACAGCATTTATTGCTCAATGTGTTGTAGAGCATGCATGTGGACATTTTATTTTTAATAAAGTCTTTCCTATTTTGAATGCTAGTAATCACTGTCCCATCCCACATAGACCGGCACCATTTTGAACACAACATATGCTGTAGTGGTTAAGAGCTGCAGACTCTATACTGGAAAACCCGGTTTGATTGTCCACTCTAAGAGCCAGTTTGGTGTCGTGGTTAGGAGTGCGGACTTCTAATGCCAGATTCGATTCTGCGCTCCCCCACATGCTGCCAGCTGGGTGACCTTGGGCTTGCCATGGTGCTGATAAAGCTGTTCTGACCAAGCAGCAATATCAGGGCTCTCTCAGCCTCACCCACCCCACAGGGTGTCTGTTGTGGGGAGAGGAAAGGGAAGGCAACTGTAAGCCGCTTTGAGCCTCCTCTGGGTAGAGAAAAGCGGCATATAAGAACCAACACTTCTTTTCCCTCTTCCTCTTCCTTCTCCTCCTTCTCCTCCTCCTCCACATGAACTATGGTTAGGTTGTTGCCGAGATTTTGAAGGCATGCCCTTATAAGGGCAGGGTAACTGTCACTTTCTGATTCTTGTGAAAAATAAACTTCTGAGTTTTTGCCTGCTTTTTGGGGACTTTACTGCAATTCATGATAGGCAGACTGCCAGGCCAGGGAGAGCTGCAATTGCTACATCAGCTGGCTAGAATAGAAGCCTTCAAATTCTGCCCCTTCCTACCAGCACTGCCAGCACTGCCAAGGCCAGTAAAGCCCCTGTGGCTTGGCACAGCTCTCTCCCCCCTGCAAGCATAGATGGTGCAGGTACAGCGATGCTTTGGAAAGGGGGTGGACCCTCCCTGGAAATTACCCCCAGTCTAACCTACCCGACCTCTGAGGCTTCTTCCTCTTTCCTCATGTCCTTGGGGGGGGGGGGGGAGGATTAGTTCTCAGATGATGAAAGTCCCCCCCTCCAAAGCAGATAGTTTCACCTGGGGAGTTGATCTTTAGAGTCTAGAGCAGGGGTAGTCAAACTGCGGCCCTCCAGATGTCCATGAACTACAATTCCCAGGAGCCCCCTGCCAGGACATCCATGGACACATCTGGAGGGCCGCAGTTTGACTACCCCTGGTCTAGAGATAAACTACAATTCCAGGAGATCACCAGGCCCCACTTGGAGGTTGGTAACCCAAGGGCTGGAAGTATTTCCTGAGATTTGGAGGTGAGGTGTCGGAAGAATACAATGCTTTAGAATCCAAAGCAGCCATTTTTCATCTAGTTTTCTAGAACCTGTTTTTTTTTCATATGAGGGTTTTATTGCTAATTGTACAATTAAAAAAAAAAACAGCAATAGAAACCATCTTGGTTTTTAGTGTATGGGTGCATGTATGACTCCTAATTTTAAGAGATTATTTTCATTAATAAAACAAATGCTTATTAATTTAATAGAAAACAATTGAGTTCTCTCTCAATTTCCCTGGATTATTTAAAATTTGGCAGTTTCTTTCAGACCAACAGGAGGCTATCCAGATGATAAATAAATATATACTTAACCATACAATTAATCATTCATCCTTTTCAAATATTGTGGGTAGGGCTTAATAATTTCTTTCTTCTAAGTGATGGATTTTTTTCCAGTGGACAAACTCTTTGTCAGGCTTGCTCAATGGAAGTGGGTTGTGGGATTGTATTGGTGGAAGACCTTGATGGCTGTGGATTGTCCTCATTTAGAGTTGCCAACCTCTAGGTGGTAGCTGGAGTTCTTCTGGGATAACAGCTGGTTTCCAGGCAACAGAGATCATTTCATCTGGAGAAAATGGCTGCTTTAGAAGATAAACTCTATGGCATTATACCCTGTTGAATATCCCTTCTTCCCTGAGCCCTACCCTCCTTAGGTTTCACCCCAAAATATCTAAACATTTTCCAACCTGGAGATGCCAATCTTGTCCTCACCTCACTCCTTCTCACAACAGTCCTTTCAGATTGAAGGAAAGATTATTCATAGAATCATAGAATCATAGAGTTGGAAGGGGCCATACAGGCCATCTAGTCCAACCCCCTGCTCAACGCATGATCAGCCCTAACCATCCTAAAGCATCCAATAAAAGTGTGTATCCAGCCTTTGCTTGAAGACTGCCAGTGAGGGGGAGCTCACCACCTCCTTAGGCAGCCTATTCCACTGCTGAACTACTCTGACTGTGAAACTTTTTTTCCTGATATCTAGCCTATATTGTTGTACTTGAAGTTTAAACCCATTACTGCGTGTCCTCTCCTCTGCAGCCAACAGAAACAGCATTCTGCCCTCCTCCAAGTGACAACCTTTCAAATACTTAAATAGGGCTATCATGTCCCCTCTCAACCTCCTTTTCTCCAGGCTGAACATTCCCAAGTCCCTCAACCTATCTTCATAGGGCTTGGTCCCTTGGCCCCAGATCATCTTCGTCGCTCTCCTCTGTACCCTTTCAATTTTATCTACATCCTTCTTGAAGTGAGGCCTCCAGAACTGCACACAGTACTCCAGGTGTGGTTTGGCCAGTGCCGTATACAATGGGACTATGACATCTTGTGATTTTGATGTGATGCCCCTGTTGATACAGCCCAAAATGGCATTTGCCTTTTTTACCGCTGCATCACACTGCCTGCTCATGTTTAGTTTACAATCCACAAGTACTCCAAGGTCTCGTTCACACATTATTCCTATGTTGTGGAACACCTATAGCATTATAGTCATAGTCCATGTGGACTAATAGGCTGTAGTTGAGGGGAGGGCTACAATATCATCCTTCCTATGTGTTCTGTCCATGGAGCTCAGCCAGAATGTGGTGCCATAACATCCACCCTCAAAAGCTTCCATTTTGTCCAAGGAAATTGATCTCTGTAGTCTAGAGATAAATTGTAATTCCAATATTCCAGGCCCCACCTGCAGGTTGGCAGCCCTTCTGCAGACAAGCAAACAAATGGGACTTGCCTAAGATGCAGTTGTCAAAATTACTGACTAGCTTGTTTGAAAACAAGCAGCAAGTCATGGGCTAAGAGCCAAAACTTACACTCAAGGCTTTGCATCTCTGGCTTCACTGAAGCTTTATAGCTGACCTGAAACAGGAAGGGAAAGACCAATTCTCAGCAAAGAGGTTAAACAGCTAGAAAGACGTTCCTTCTACCTTCATAAGGCTAAAGCATGACACTTGCTTGTGGTAATTCTGGTAGCATTGCCTTCTCTGTCTGGGGAAAATTACACGTTGTATTTGAATGCTTGGAAGATGTGACATTTCTGCCTCAAAAATACTGTACTAAATTTAAAAACTAAATCTTGCACAGCAAAAATGTAGTAACAGCACGTTTATTGCATTAAAATCTGAGATAATGGGAAAAATCATACAAGATCCTGAAAGAAGTTCCTTTCTAGCAAGGAGACACATTGCGATGCATATTTTATACCAGAAACTCCATCTATATTACCAAGATGAGATTAGAAAATGTCTGGGTCCCCTATGCATGAATATTACCTGCACAGAGTTGTCAGTTCCAGGTTGTGTAATTCCTGGAGATCTGAGGGTAGGCCCTGGGGATGGTGCAGCATCTAACTCTTCTAAAGCGTGCACTTAAATGTGGTGGACAAATGGTTTGTTCTAAAACCAAAGAGACATACCAGGCAGGATATATTCAAAACCCTCTTCAATGTGCAGAACAGCAAGGCAGGGGACCACTTAGACTTAACAAGTTAATCCTAATTACCAATAACCCAGTTCTAACTAGTATATCTTAGAATACATACCCATGTGAAGAGAGGGAGTACCACCTAAGACCAAAACCTGGCTCTTAAAGAGACAATTTTACTGAGGCCCGGGGGGGGGGGTAGTCTTTTGCCAAGGGACATAACCACCGCCACCTGAGCCCGTGCTCCACTTGCTTTCCTGCTGGTGCCCCTGACTTCCCGCTGCCCACTGGGGGGTGCTGCCAGCAGCAGCTGCACAGTGCCACGCTGAGGGGGATCCCCAGCCATGGCGGCTACTGGAGAGCACCAAAGGTGAGTGGGTAGCATCCCCCGAGGCAACAGCCGGGGAAGGAGGATGAAAAGGAGCTGCAGCCCGGTCCCGGTCCCCGGACTGGGGGTTGGGGACCACTGCTATAGAGGATGGGGTCTGAGGAAAAGTGGGACCTCATCAAGTTATAATGCGAGTGTTATAATGCCCTTCAAAGCTGCAATGTTCTCCAGGGGAACCGACCTCTGAAATCTGGAGATCCATTGGAACTCCAGTCCTCACTTGAAGGTTAGCAGCCGTGTAACTGATGCTGTGTGGTGATTTCTTATTCTCAAAGAATAATATGTGGTGCATCCTCATAAAAATATATTATAATTTACTCTTTGACTCCAATAAAAATAATCCAAATGAGAACCTGTTGTAGGAAGCTAATCTATGAACTATTCTGTGTTCTCTTAAACCAGGTACTTTATACATTTTTAATATGACAAGAACAATTATGATGCTAATGAGTATGAGTTCAGTGAAATAAAATTAAGTCTGCCTTTCACTGGGTTTCTTCTCTGAAGAACAAAGCCAAAATGTTGGGCGGGATTTTGTGTGACCCTGCTGTTAGTCCCACGGGTTTTATAAGCTCTCCCCCCCAAAAATGGAATTGTATATATTAGCCTAATTAACTTACTCTAATATGTGCAACTGATTAACTAAAGTTCTCTCTCCGTTGAAGTCTGGCTGGCAGTTAAGACAATGAAAACACTGTAAACATTTCTCGCAACAATTGGTTTTTATTCCTCTATGGCTTTTTTCTTTTCCCAGTTCCTTTATAAATAAGATTAACATTTTCCCTAGGAGCAAGTAGGCCTCTCTTTGGCCTCATTAAATATACCTTTTGGCCTTTGCTCCCCTGTGATGCTGGGAAACTGGTCTCTAGTGTCTGAGACTTTTCAATAGCAATAGTGAAAGGAAAGGGAATTTAGTTGTTATCTCTATTTAGTGTATGTAGTGTGTTGGCAATTTTTCTCGGAAAACTTACATACAAATGCATGGCAGTTCTATGAACTGTGAGAAAGTGAATTTTAATAAATCTTGGTGGTAGGCAACAAAAAAAACAGCAGCAAGTACTGGCTTGGCAAAATGGTTGCCATATAATTTAAATGGAAATATGTTTTTTCATTCAAAATTATGAGTTTAAAAGACATGGTCATTATTCTAAAGTTGTAAACAGTACCAGTTTTTCATCAGTTGAACTGGAAAACTGGAAAAACATGACATTCACTCTACAGTTATAAATTTGATTTCTAAGAAATTCTATAGATCAAAATCATTAGGCCAATTAACCGCGAAATGCTTTTTTATGTATCTGCCACCATTGGCAGTGTTATCAGCTTGAATAAGGTTTTGCTTCCTGGCAATTGCATTTGTTGTCCACTGACACTTGAAAGGCTAGCAAGGGAAGGCTGGGGGAAATATGGGGAGCATGTGCTGGGATCATACTGGTGGATGGATGTCACTTGCAGCAAAAACTGGAAATGATGTCATAACACTGGATTCACTAAGGTTTGCAAACAAACCTCTATGGTTTTATCACAAGCATTTTGTGGCTGTGCCCAAAATACTCCTGGGAGCTGCAAGCCTTGGCCCAGCAACTGTAAATATGATAGCTTAGATCTTCAAGGTCACAATGGCACTGGCAGGAAACAAGCCACGATTTCTCTGTTTGCACCTGAAATTACATTAAATTAAATAGATTCACTTCAGATCTAATATGTGTGTTGGCAGAGTAGTTAACCCAGTGACAATTTTCAACCTGATTAAAGAGTAGATAAAGGCTTATTTAGGAATTAATATACTTGAATAGGAAAGAGGAAAGACGAAGAGAGCTTCCGAACTACGTCTCTAGCTGAGAGAGAACTTTTCCACACCCAGGCTGGCGCACTGGGGGAGCATTTTGTCTGTTGCACCTTGTCTGACCTGGATTTGTACTTTGGCATGGGATCCAAGGTGGCAAGGTCACACTGCACTGCAGGGTGGTGGGGGCCCTTTTTGTTTGTCTGTTTATGAATGCAGTATTGCATTCGGATGCAAGACCATGTTCCTAAACAACAAAAATGCCCCTGTGCTGTCCTGTAGAGGTGCCTGAAGCATTTTTGCCCCTTCCATGATGATGTACTTGTGGCCATGGGTAGGGAGGAGCCAGGCCAGGATGGCCCAACCCTTTCCTTCCCTTCCTGATGGCCCAGGCCTGACATAGGCTGTATTAGCACCCGGGGCAAAAAAGGGACCACAAAATTTGCCATGGGGCAAATGATGGCATGAGTTGGGCAGGCTTGGGATGGCCCTGGCCTAGTGGAACTGGCAGGCAACCATGGTTTATTTTATTATGGTTAGTTGTGAAATCAGGCAGGATTTGTTGTGGATAATTTCTCAAGTCCCAATTTCCCTCAACTTATTCTGGTTTCATGGTTTAACTGGGCCAGGTCTTTCTGTAATCTGCAAGTGGTAAGAGTGGGACCAGGGGCTAAACCAGGACTTTTTTATTAATATAGAGTCCAAAACCATAATCTGGACTAATGGTAGCAAATAATAATAGTAACAGTTAATTATAGACAGCAGTATAGACCACAGCCTCTAATCATTTATTCAAGTAAGTTTGGGAATCATTTTGTACAGTTCAAACCTAAACTGTTTCTGCACAAGGAATTTGTCTCTGACAGCCTCTAGTTGCACGAATGTTTTAGTGCTGCTTCCACATGAAGTCGTTAGGAACCCAAGGCTATCCAAGGGCTGGCACGAGTTTTTGCCAATTTGCCTCGCAAAGAGGGAAATTGCCAAAACTGTGTTTGCCACTCCTTATTACACTTCACATCGGGGAGCAACTAGGGGAATGCCCGTGTGGAGGGAGAAACTCGCTAGTGTTGTCCTGCCCTCGCACCCACCCTCTCCTTTCCATTTTCTGTTTGTGAGATTTTTTTTTTAATGGCACAGTCTGCATTGCTGCAGGACCACAAAGCTACATCCCCCAAATTCAAATAAAATGTTCTGTTCATTGTCCTCATCTGTTTTGGGATCGGGCAGCCAAGACACATCTCCATTTGTGTTTTCTGGTGTTTGGGTTTTAAAGAGGAAAGGGATGAAGCAGCCCTCTCCCGATCAGCTAGGTGTCCGTGCTCCTCATTTTTACGCCTTACTGTTCACACAAGATCACTCATAGGGGTCCAGTTACCATAGCTGATATGGGTGAAGCTGTCATGGTGGAGCACAGAGAGAGGAGTGGTTCCACAGATAAGAGGGATCAAGGCCATGAAGGACTTTGCAAGAGATAGCCAATGCCTTGAATTGAGCCTGCTAACAAATGGGCAGCTGGTGGAGTCTCTGCAGAGTGGGGGTAATGTCATGCTCAATCTAGTTCCCAATAATAGATGAACAGAGGTGGTTTTGCTTTGCAGGGTAGTACATGCCAGGGAGGGACTGCAGTCATTTAGAAAGTATTCAGAATGGGGAGACAAAGCAACAAAATGGGGCATGAAGAGAATTGGTCCAGTCTTTTTCTATTGTTGTAATTATAAAAGAATATTTTGTATTTTAAATTCCCCATGATTTAATTGTCTTGCCACTGAAGTATCTAAACATAAACACAGCCAAATAAAATAATTAGAATTCTAAAGTCACAGTCATGCTCCAGACATCTGTAAACAGCCCGTGGCGCCACGGGCGCCACGGACTGTATAAAGGAGTAAGGGGTAGTGGGGAGGAGTTAGGGCGGGACCGGTCCGGGATAAAAACTCGGGGGGGGGCCAATCAGGAGCCGCGAAGCGGCTCCTGATTGGCCCCTCCGAGTGTCAATCCCGCCCCAAGCAGACAATGGGGAGCCGCGCGAAGCGCGGCTCCCCATTGCCTGCTTCACTCGCTCGGAAAATGGCGGCCCGCCTGGTGAGAGCCTCGGCTGGGGGGTGGGCCGGGAAGCCTTCTCTCGGCCGGCGGAGCGGCCTCGCAGCGTTGTGGACGCTGCGAGCCCGCTCCGCCGGCCGAGAGAAGGCTCCAGAGAGCCTCGGGGGGGGGGTGGATGGGTGGGGGGGGGAAGGGAAGCCTTCTGCCGCCGGCCGCAGCGGCCTCACAGCGTCTACGACGCTGTGAGCCCGCTGCGGCCGGCGGCAGAAGGCTCCAGAGAGCCTCGGGGGGGGGATGGGTGGGGGGGGGGAAGGGAAGCCTTCTGCCGCCCCAAGGAAGCCCCCGCCGCAAACACAACACAAGACTCCAGCCGCCGAGCAGCTGCAGAGAAAAAAGAAACACCCCCGGAGGAGCCTTTCGCCGCTAGCGCGACGAGAGGCAGCAGAAAAAAAAAACCCTGTAGGAGCTCCAAGCCGGCGCGCCGACGAGAGGCAGCAGAAAAAAAAACCCTGTAGGAGCCTTTCGCAGATCCAAGCAGCAGGAAAAAAAACCCTGAAGGAGCCTTTCCCAGCTCCAAGCAGCAGAAAAAAAAACCCCTGTAGGAGCTCCAAGCCGGCGCGCCGACGAGAGGCAGCAGAAAAAAATTAACTCTGTAGGAGCCTTTCGCAGATCCAAGCAGCAGAAAAAAAAACCCCTGTAGGAGCTCCAAGCCGGCACGCCCACGAGAGGCAGCAGAAAAAAAAAACCCTCTAGGAGCCTTTCCCAGCTCCACGCAGCAGAAAAAAAAAACCCTGTAGGACCCTTTCCCAGCTCCACGCAGCAGAAAAGAAAAACCCTGTAGGAGCCTTTCCCAGCTCCACGCAGCAGAAAAGAAAAACCCTGTAGGAGCCTTTCCCAGCTCCACGCAGCAGAAAAGAAAAACCCTGTAGGAGCCTTTCCCAGCTCCACGCAGCAGAAAAAAAAAACCCTGTAGGAGCCTTTCCCAGCTCCAAGCAGCAGAAAAAAAAACCCTGTAGGAGCCTTTCCCAGCTCCACGCAGCAGAAAAAAAAAACCCTGTAGGAGCCTTTCCCAGCTCCACGCAGCAGAAAAAAAAACCCTGTAGGAGCCTTTCGCGGATCCAAGCAGCAGAAAAAAAACCCTGCAGGAGCCTTTCCCAGCTCCAAGCAGCAGAAAAAAAAAAACCCTGTAGGAGCCTTTCACAGCTCCACGCAGCAGAAAAAAAAAGCACCTCCTGGTGTCCCCTGGGTCCTAGCGCCCATTGCATTCCTGGTTGCAATGGGCTTTCTTGCTAGTTGTAAATAATTCTGTTAACAGTCTAAGAAGCTTCATGGGAAAAAGTTCTAACCTGCACTAAAACATTGTGTACACACTCAAATCCCATGAGCAAATCAGGCAGGTGTAATCTCTGTTTGGGAATAAGCCAATGGAGGGAAATCTTGTATAGGCCTTTGACTGAGAGATGAGGTGCTGATAGTTAAATGAAGGAGGCTTGGAATGGTTAAGGGAAAGTAGTTCAAAGGTTAGACAGTCAAATTAAATGAATAGGGAGGGGCTCTGGCTCTGTGGAAGAGGCTCTGCTTTGCATGCAGAAGGTACCAAATTCAATCGCTGTTTTCTCCAGTTAAAAAGGACCATGTAATAGGTGATAGGAAACACCTCTGCTTGAGACTTGAATAGACAATACTGACCTTGATGGATTGAAGACAATATAAGGCAACCCTGTGCAATTGGGACTAGCCAAGATATCAGCACCCCCTAACTATATATGACAGACCATATCGTATTGCTTTTACTTACTGAAAGGCAACAAGAATTGGATGATGATAGTAGGCTGTATTGAGCTTGGTGGGTCACAAACTGCACAGGCTTCTTATATAAATGACTTTACTAAACTGTGTAATCTGTTGGACTCTAATACTTTTGATCCTTTCTTAGCGGTTTGTAGTTGATGCATTGCCAGATTACCAAGATTTTTTCTTCCCATTGGGTTGTTTTTGTTGTTGTTGTTGGACAAGTGACATTGTTTAATATTACTAAATATATATATTTAATAAACATGCATTTTATGCTATGCTGCTGATTAAGTCACCACTTACAGAAAACTCAGTTATAATTACACAAACCTATTTGAGTTATAGTTATACAAATCTATTTTAATATTAGGTTAACTTTAACCACATGCAACTACAATTAGTGAATTAAGTAGTCCTCAGATATGTAGTACATTTAAGTACATAGCACATGTCCCTTCTGTGGCTGAGTTTACTACTGTTGTCCTCACAGATATTGCTGATAGATTTGACTGTACTAAAATTAATAATCTCAAATCAGGTTAGATTAGGTCAGAAATACCTTCAAGAACATTTAGATAGAAACTGAAAATGCAGTCCAGTCTGCTTTTGATGTTGTTAAACCTATATTTGACTTTGCAGACAGTGGCACAAGCATCAAGCCAAGACCATTAGTTTAAAATCCAAGGCACCTTGGAGTTATTCATTCTCAGAACATTAGCATGGGTCAGTAGACAAAGGAGGAATACTAAAATAGTTTAGACTCAAACTTTTGATTTTTCAGTTAGAAATCAGACTGCCACTGGATCCTACAGAAATTACTAAATCACAGGCTTCTCCTTTGTAGTGATGTTGCTAAAATTGGAAATGTCAAAAATGTCACTGGGTGAGCATGATGCATGGACACATACTTTAATTTTATTGCCCTGTTAAAAAATGGTTCCACAAATGACTTGATTAACTTTAAATTATGATGAGCCTACTGCTTTTGTATGTGTTCCAAAATGAATCACTTATTTGTTGTAAATTCTCATACCCCTTACTTGACAAAGTCTGTTATGTTGAAATATTAATTATTTTTATTGGAAAACATTCCATAGATAGAGCTTTGAACAGGCAATAAATAAGGAAGGTTTTACCTGAGGATCTGATCTTACAGAAATTTGAATATTTGAACTAAGGGGAGGGGCTGTGGCTCAGTGGTAATACATCTGCTTGGCAGGCAGAAAGCCCCAGGTTCAATCCCCAGTTAAATAATCTGGAAATAGGTGATGTGAAAGACCTTTGCATGAAACTTTGGTGAGCTGCTACCAGCCTGAGTAGACAATACAGACTGATGGCCCAAGGGTCTGATTCAGTATAAGGCAGTTTCATGTGTACATTGGTCAACACACTGTTATTATGGGGGTTTAGAGACAAAATTCAATATTCGTTCAGGACTCTCAAATGAAATTTAATCTGTTATTTTGTGAGAGCCACTCATAGGGATTCTGTGATTAGTTAAGACCTAGGTGTAAACTGCATGGAGCATTTATTCCAGTCCCAGGTGAATTCAGTCCCGGCCATCTCCACTGAATGTGATTTCCATTTTGATTTTGTCCAATTTAAATTTTCCCTCTTCAACAAGCATGATTGATCCGGAGTGATCCCAACTTTATCCTGCAATATCCTGTAGTGGTTTTAACCCTCAATATTTGAAGAATTGGACTGAGAAAGCATGAAAAATCATGCGGAGATCCAGCTGCTTTGAATTTGTTCCTGAACTCCATGGTAGAGAAGCCATGATTGGCCAAGTCTGCCCAGGTGACAAGCTTGCCTTACAGGGGAAGCCCCTAATTTCTCTCAGCAGAAGCTCCCAGAAGCCCTAACTTCTGTTGGTAAAGATTTGCCTCTTGGGTTTTTTTCTCCCTCATCTTCTGTCTGCAATCTTCCCTCCCCCCTTCAAGAAAAGAAAGAAAGAAAAAGGCTCCAGCAGTACTTGGCTCCCCCCTCCCCTTCTGAACTCCCCTAACCAAGTACAGAACACTTTTCTGTTTCAATGGGTGGGGGGAGAGGAAGACCCGAGTTCAAATCGATCTGGATTCAGCAGGATCCACAACGGAAAGAATAAAGTAAGTGCAGAATCAGCC
The DNA here is from genome assembly GCF_049243985.1 of Paroedura picta. Lineage (NCBI taxonomy): Eukaryota > Metazoa > Chordata > Lepidosauria > Squamata > Gekkonidae > Paroedura > Paroedura picta. The sequence goes on from NC_135378.1 coordinate 67,342,172, forward strand.
CTAGTTCAGCAAACTGGATTCAAGGAACTCAAAGTATACAAGCCCTTCTATAAGAGTGAAAAATTGCATGTAATAGGAAACCTTGGGATCAAGTGCACTATTTTATATTAAGAAGAAATATATAAAAATTAGTGCTAGTGGGAATTTTAAGGTTCTGGATCAGGGATCCCCAACTTTTTTGTACCTGCAAGCATCTTTGGAATTTTTACACAGCATGCTGCTGCAGAAGGCAGAGCCAATCCTGAAATGTAAGATCTTAAAGGTGCGACTGGACTCCGAATTTGTATAACTCTTGAGCATTTCAGGCAGAAGCTCTGTTCAAAACAGGCTTTCTCAACTAGGGTTTCTCAACCCAAGGTCACCCAGCAGGCTTCATGTGGAATAGTAGGAATTGGGAATCAAACCTGGTCCGCCGGATTAGAGGCTACTGTTCTTTACCACTACACCACTACCAGGTGTTGCTGGGTGACATGGTCGCTGCAGGTACCACACTGGAGAGCCCTGTTCTAATTCCTACTAAAGACTGTATCAGAGAATCAAACAGTCTCATAAGAAATAAAATCCAGTCTAAAACGTATGCTGTCCGGTATACTCCAAATGTGATTTTGAGACAGGAGGCTGGCCTTTGTACAGTATAAACAGAAATGTGGCAGCATATATTCTATTTCTGGTTAAAAACTCATTTAAAGCCTGCCAGCCTTTTATGTTAGCAGCTGTCCCCTATCCACAATGGCTAGATAAAGAGAGTTGTTCTCTCTTGTCCTGGAGGGATGGACCAGATCCAATGGGATGAAATTAATTCAAAAGAAATTCCCTCTAAACATCCCGAAGAAGTTCCTGACAATTAGAGCAGTTTCTCAGTGGAACAAGCTTCCTTGGGAGGTGGTGGGTTCTCCATCTTTGGAGATTTTTAAACAGAGGCTGGATAACCATCTGATGAAGAGGCTGATTCTTTGAAGGCTCAAGGGGGTAGCAGGTTACAGTGGATGAGAGGTAGGGTTGTGAATGTCCTGAATAGATGACCCAGGAAGTCTCTTCTAGCTCTTATTCTATGATTCTGTGACGTGGTATAAATAAATATAATTACAGATCTCTTCATCACCCACAGGGATGCAGTTGACAGTTCTTTGTATATATGCTCAGAACCCATTGAAGTATCATTCTGGACTGCCACTTGGTCACGAGACAATTGAATTGCATATGACATGTCAATGGTCTCAGGAAACTGGCCTTTGAAACAGCAAAATCTGTAGAACTTTTGGTTATTGTTGCTCCCTTTTTAGGCCAGAGTGAATTGCTGGGATCTGATGTGCACACTTGGAAAGACTACATATACCTAGCATGCTTCAAGTTCAGCTGCCATCCTCCAGGTGGGACCTGAAGATTTCCTGGAGTTACAACTGTTCTCCAGACTACCGAGATCAGTTCTCCTGAAGGAAATGGCAGCTTTGGAGGATGGATTCTATTGCCTTACACTCCTGTTACGTTGCCTTCTCCTCTGAATCCCATCATTCCTGGCTGGCAACCCTGGCTCCAGTCTGTTTGCTGTAGAAAGAGAAGGAGGTTATTCTCATACCTTCCGATAAGTGCAGAACTATCCGATCCCCTTATTCTGCTGCTCATAAAAGCCTAATGACAGCTTTGCTTACATATACATGTGTGTTTATTTGATCCCAGCAGCTTTGTCTCCTGCATCCACCTGTGCGTAAACTCTTTGATTGGAAATCTGAAAGGAATTATATTTGTTGAGTCTGAAAAGTAGTAGCAAGGATCAAAATGCTGAGTCTTTGTTAAATCCTGTTGGAGGCACAACACCATTTTTTGATGTATGGCTTTGCCGTTCTTATTCCAGGAGGAGAATTTCATGGGCTTTTTCAATGTAATTATTGCAATTTATTGTGAAGGGTGTGAATGATGAATCTGTGGCAAGTTTAGTACTGAGTGTCAGTAGAGAAACTGCAATCAATTCGTCATCCAGAAAAAGCAACAACTTCAGCCTGATATTTAGAAGACAAGCTATAGATCAAGTGGCCAAAATTGATTACTTTGTAATGATAAATATATCCCTTAGGTTAATATGAGACCTCTGAATGGAGGATTTAGGAAATATATAGAAACTTATAGTTAACATTTTTTAAAAAACTTCGGATTCTCTTTGTGAAACCATAACCTCCCACCCGTAGTCTGTTTATTGGATGTCTTTGATCTTAAGAGATGATGCCTTTAAATTCAGTACGGAATAATATAATCACCTGAACATTTTGGGTTGTGGTTTATAAAGTTCACCTCCCAAGATATCTGAAGGATACATTTATACAAGAGATGCCAGAATCTCTTATTTCTTGTAAGTATACATTTTGCCTCTATATTGTCTCATTTTTAGGCAGCCTTGATCTTTCTGGTACATGATCTTTAGTTGCTAAGATGTTAAATCAACATTTGAATTCTTTCTTCCGAGAGTTCGTAATCCTTAAGGTACTGATCTAGGAGAATTTTTATACTGAAAACAGAAAATACACTTCAAACATATATCTTCAGTTTAAATGCTGTCTGTCTTGTAGGAATATGACTATGTCAGAATGTGATGGGCATGGGGGTTGATGTGAACAGCCGATAGTTAAGCCTTTTTTTTTGTTGACAATGTATGTCTTGTTTATTTATTTGGGAATTTCTAGGCTGCTTCCCCTGTCCTCCCGCCCGGCTTGGCAAAGCATCCCCAACAGTTTGCAGAAATTTCCAAAGCACAAAACTACCAATTTAAACTAACATGGGCTTAAACCCAAGAGCTGTAAACTACGAGACGACAGTCCTTTGGCTCACACTCAAGGGCTCATGCTTGTGACCATAGCTTCATACCTGCAAGCAGGGAAGAAAACAAACTCAGATGCTCATCTCTGCTGTGGTGAAGAAGTCCAATGGCTAGACCTTCTAGACTGAGATTTATGCACTGGCTCACACAATCACTTAATGAGTTTAATCCGTGCACCTCTATGTTCATTTGGGTTTTTTTCTGTACAGAATGCCAGTGCACAGATTTTACTGGTAAGTCTGGCATATTAAGACACCAGAGATAATTGCTACAAGCCAGTAAACAGAATGTACACATGAGATCTTCTTTTCTTTATTTAACAGTATTTTTTACCTAAGGGCCACACATAAACTGGTCTGAGTTCTTACAGTTAACTGCTTTCATAGACATTTAAAAATGCATTTTTGACGAGTCTGGGGCCAACTAATTTTCATGCAGCCACACAGCAGTTGTAGGGAATGTCATTTTAAAAAGCAGCAGGAGCACAATTCAGCTTGGAATTGCTGGTTCAGCCTTCCTCCACGTGCAGTTTCTCCAGGCCAAAACAGCCCCAGCAGTGGCTTATTTGCGGAGGACAGGTCCCTGACCTCAACTGTTCAGCCTAAGAAAATAGCATGAGGGAAATGCAAGAGCTTCCCCTCCCTGCCACATTATAGTTCCAAGTTGAATCTTCTTGCCGCCAGTTTCTAAAATGACATTTGCCACAGCTGTGTGGCTATGGGAAAAATAAGTCCAGACCCAACCCAGAAAAAAACCCAGTCCCTTCCCTGGCTCTGGGACCAATATGACTACAGACACATAAAATCTTCTGAGTTCCTACAGGTACTTTCTTCCATAGATGTGTTTCACTGTTTACATTTATAGAACACAGATATATTCAGCAGCAATTCTCAGGAGTTCGACAGCTAGAAAATTTTTCAGTTATGGGAAATGCTTATGATCTGTTAGCCCTTGCTAATTGTTTTTCATGGCAGAGAAAGCTGGGGTTTCCTCACATGAGCAGACAAAAAATGCGGCCCCTTCTTTAGCGCCTATACTCAAATATTTTCTTTGTTTTCATTAAGTTGCACGCTCATTTTGAAACTGTTTTAGTCTTTATCCTGATAAGCATCATGAATGAAATGTATGACATCGTATTTCAATGCAATGCACAAAAACCAGCAGGTGTTCCTTGAAATTCATTTTTTAGCCACAGGCTGTTAAAATAAACAACTAAGGCAATCACCAACCTGAGTAGACAAGAGACATTTAAATGTATACAAATGAGATCAATTATGTTTCCAGGTGAATTTTAAATGTGGTCCTGATACATCCATAGCAGCAATCCATAGCGAAAGTACTTGAGATGGTTGGCCTGCTCCAAAGCAGTCTTCCTGATTGTAAGGATCATAATGGGAGACCTCCACAGAAGTCCAGGGTTCTTTGGCAAACCAGCTCTTGCAGTGGCAATGGCAGACTACCTCCGAATGTCTCTTGCCTTGAAATCCCTGTGGGTTCTCAAAAGTTGGCTGTGATTTGACAGGGAAAAAAACATGCTTTACTTGGTTGTCATGAGAATGAAGAGGTGGGAATATCACATATTCCATCACAAATACCTAGGGGGAAATGCAGGAAGAAGATAAAATATAAAAGTGCTAATCAAAACACAAGTCAAGGCCATTATGGAACTATACCTTGATTTGTACAAAAATGCAAAGATGTGGATCATATACAGTCATGGAAGTGAGTTGTATTTGGGGGAGAAAGATCTTTTAAAAAGCTACTGTAGGGTGGAATGCTAATGGCAGGAGAAAAGCCTGCTTTTGTGGAAAGGAGAAGCACATAATTTTGGGACATGGAGAGAGAGAGAAAGGAGTGGCACTGGGTTGGCAGTTTTCAGTATTGCAGATCAAGCCATTGTAGTTAAGCTGAATTAGTTCAGGAGCTCAGCTGGAAGCTAAGGTCCCAAATTTAAATTAAGTAAAATGGCTTGCATATGGCTTGCACATTTTCTGGTTCATCCACAGAATGCCTTGCAGCAATATATGTCTGTGAACAGAATCAATGTCAGTCTGGCATAGACTCTGAGATATTCAGTAACCTGAGCATAACAGCATGATTGGTGAGCAAGGGCTTAAATGGAATTCTGTGAAGCAAGTCTTAAGAATGGAGTCCTTTAACATTTACTTCATTCAATTAAAATCTGTTGAAATCCTGATGTTCATATCATTTATACGTATTCATACGTTTGTTGTATAGACAAGTTTACATTTAACAACATGATCCTGTGTAGAATTCTGCACAGGAATAGGATGTTTAAAAGGCCTTCTGTCATTTTATAAGCCAAAGATTTTCAAATTCCACCATAAAAGGCTTAGATCCAAAGTTTATAAAACAGATCAAGCCACTGACATCTTTAGGACATGGGGATTACATTTATTACCATGGCAGAAGTAGATTTGACTATAAAGGTTAGTAGTTTTGAAGTGGAAGCTGTATCAAATATGAAAATCACTGGAGGCAGCTGTGCTTGAGATCTACGGCACAGTCCATCAAGACATAGCTCCTGAGAACTGCAGTAAATAGTTATTCTTGCATAAGTAGAATGATGGTCATAATTAGTGTTGTTTTAAGAAAAATACATTCTAGCATCCTGAACAATTCAGATTCTTTACAAATTATCATCCTTTTAATGACACATTTTCTTCCTATATAGTTCAGTAAGCATTTGAAGAAGGAGTTCTTTTCATGTACAAGCTTTACCCCCTTCCCGCCAGATATAAGAAAGGCTAATAAAAAGGCCACTGGAGAGAGGTAGAAGGTCTGACATTCATGAAAGCAACCAACAGTCTTCAGTAGGAAAAGTGAATAAATTTGTTACTCAAAAGAGACTCAAACAAGCCTATGACTTACTAGCAAAATGGAAATTGCTCTCCTTCCCTACCACAGTGCTTTGTGGGAGCTCTAGTGAATTCCTTATGCCATTCAACAAGGTCAAGGATTGCTAAGTCTCAGGGCTGATGAACCCCAACATAATCCCCAAAGTCAAAGATTTTCTTTGGACCTCTTTTTGGACCTTTGGACCTCTTTTTTTGGACCTGCAGGTGCTTCAGTGCAAGAGGCATGCAATTACTGTTCCCAAGCAGCACCTTGTTTTCATGTGATCAGGACAGTTCTTTCCCCCATAGGTTTTTAATGTTATAATACAAAAAACAAACAAACAAACTGACACCGGCACAGAAAGGTTTTGTTTCTTACTGCTCTTAAAGAGGACCATTCAGCATTACACAGGGGACTGCAGTGTTGCATCGTGGATGAGTGGCAGATAATTTAACTTTTATCTTAAATTTTGCTATTGTAAGATGGAGGGAGAGAGAGGTATCGCAGTTCAGCATTCAGCTTGTAAAGACAAAACTGGTGACTCTGTGGAGAAATTAGATTTCTCTTTTGGGGGAGGGGCTAAATGAAAAAAATGGGAAAACGTCATGAAGAGATGGAGAGAATCCAGATTGCCTTTAGAATGGATTTGGGTGAATCTGAGAGAGAAGTGTTTTGGGCTCACTCAGGTCCCTGAGGGAGCAATCTTAAAATCCTATTCAGTTCTGTTCAGTGGGGCTGGCTCCCAGGAAATAATGTTTTAGGACTGCGCTCTTAGATATCTTGTGTAAATTGGATTTTGCAGTAGCAAAGGACTGGTTTGGTGTTTTGGGGCCTTGATCCCACTTCTTTCTTGTGCTTAATTTGTAGATATGACTTTTGGGAAGCATGCAAACAAGTAACAAGGGCAACATTTTCCCGTTTGTTGCTTGCCGTTAGTAACTAATATGCAGAAGGATAGTACTCATGAAAATGGTTGAAAGGAGAGCATCTGTAGAGAGACAGGATGAGCTTTTGGTCAACAGAACAGTGGAAATGTGTCTCAGGAGCTGCCCTCTTGTGTTTGTCCAGGAGCAGAAATCAAAGGAGGGAAGAGCTGCTGCTGATACAAGAGTGGGACTGAATCTATTTATATGAACTAGTATCTGCAGCTGTAACAGTGGTCTGAAATCTGCAGGCACTTATAGATGGACCCTGGCTAGCATCTTGCAAAGGCTAACAATAGACCTTGGTCTTCTGGGGGTTGAAGAAGAACTCTCCAAGTGTCAGAGTAGCTCTGTAAACTTCATGGAGGAGCACCACAGTAAGATACTTCCTATTCATGAAGTATCAGTTTTCATGTTGAAACTGGAAGCAGGCTGCAAATTATAACTGGAGACAGATGCCGGTTATATGTTACTTTTATACCTAAATGGAGAAATTGCCCAGGAAATGTGTTGGTACAAGTGCCTTCTTGAGTTATAGTCCAGAAATAACAACCAGAGCCTGAAGTTCTAATTCATTCTCCTTCCCAGTCATTAATAATTATTGTCACAATATCATTATATTTAATATTTTATAATGTAGCAATTTCCATATGTATGTTACATATACTATCAGTATACAGTTCTGTTCAATGACCATATTACAGATCTGGAGGCTGAGGCAGAGAGACACTAGGTGAGCTGAGATTTGCAGGAGGATAACCATTATGCTGTTTTTTCCCTTTTCATATTTTTCATGGTATGCCAAGATGATATGTGGTTTGATAAAATTCCAAACTTTAAAAAGCAGCCAAACTACCACTTAGTATTATCTAAGAAACATTCTGACCAGTAGATTTTCACAGTTTCATGTGCAAGCAGAAAAGCTAACCCCTACAGCAAGCCGGAGACGTGACATACTTCTAGCACTGCAGAATCTACATGCGGCACAATTCAAAGTATTCTGTAATACATTCGGAATAATACTATCCTGACATCATTCCTTTGGAAAAAAAATAAGAAAAAGCATTTAATGGGAAAATTGTTTAAACACCAGACTCTTCTGTTGGGATTGTATCATACACCTTGTCTAGTTCATTCATGGGCTTATTAAGCTTTCCTGTTGGCTAGTGGCCAAAGCTATAAAACTAACATTATAAATTTGAATGCAAAATGTATGCATGTTTATGATTTATAGAGTGGCTGTTGATAATTTGTGCATGTGTGTAAGACTGGCTACAACAGGGTTAACTGCGTGAACTCTGAAGAGAATGGTTGAAGGGCTGTTTGCATGATTAGTCCAAATGGATGTGGACAGCACACATGGTGCAAAGCTGAGGAAACACAGGGCACTTCCTCAGCTGTTTGTATACAGGAAAGGCAGCCTGGGGAGATACATGACAACCATGTGCAAAGAAGAGTGGTATTCTACTTATAAGTGTGGATGATGTCACACTAATAGAATGTGGTGTGTACATGAAGCAAAAGACGGCGGCTGTACAGATTCCAGACCACAAAGCGTCTGTGTTTGGGTTTCTGCCTTCAGAACTGAAGCAACGAAACCAAATGCAAGGAACATTTTATGCATGTGGTGCATTGTATGAAAATTTTACATTGCATACTTGTAGCTGAAGTGTTCCGGAGACAATGTAGAAATTAAGGCAAATTTCATTTGAACACATGGAATTTGAATGAAGTAACTAAAGTAATATCGTGGTGAAATCAGGGTGGCTAGAGTTTCACCAGTTTTACTATATCAACAGATTTAAAATATTTCCTGTGCTATAAATAAGAATTATATTCTAATTAGAACCACATGGTAACTCTGATGGCTTGAGATCTAAAAGGGAGTGAAGGTGAAAACAATATTGTACAACGACATCGTTTCTTTTTTTAAAAAATATATCTTTTTGGAACAGAGCAGTTGCTGGTATGAAAGAATTGTCCCCCCTCCCCTTTTGCTCCGTATTATTGGAAGAGCTACATGATTTACAATCAGAAACAATAATTAAGGCTCAGTGTCCTCTGTGAATTAGGAAGCATGCAGAACAGGACTGAAATCAGCACTTCCTTTGTCGACACAAGAAACGTAGTGTTGTAATATTTCTAGTGTTCTGAGAATGGAAGGTACTCAGCAGCTTTATAAGAGACCAACTCTTCTGCTCTGTCCAAAGTTTTCTACTTGATGTTACATACCTACCTTCTCTTCTGTGATCTCCTTTCTGCAGACATCCAGCTATTGAGGAGTGTAATGAAAAAACTCCTTAAACAGATTTGCTATTAAAGTTGAAATGTGATGGGGACATTTAATGCCGCTTTTTTATTTTTGTTGAGTGTGACAGTTAGCACCTGATACTTTAGCATTTAGAATTTTATTTCCAGTGTACTACAAGCAGCACTGTCAATCAAACACAGTGAAGAAAACTTTCATAATTCAAATTCAAGTATGAAAAAAATCCTTATATTCACAAGCATCAAGTTTAATTGTGATGAAGATGGCAATAGCCAGGTTAGCTGGTATAAAAAAATTCAAGTTTTAAAGAACCACCATCAAATTTCCGGGGAGGCAATCTCTCAGGTACACTGGGCCCTGACCGCGTATGGCCTTGAAGGTAATTACCAGAACCTTTAGTCTGATCTGGAATTCAACTGGCAACCATTGCAGCTGGTAGAGAATATGCCGGATGTGAGACCTCCATGGTGTTGCTGTGAGGATCCTGGCCGCTGCATTTTGAACGAGTTGTAGTTTCCGGATCAAGGCTAAGGGCAGGCCTGCGTAGAGCGAGTTACAAAAGTCCAGTCTAGAGGTGACTGTTGCATGGATCACTGTGGCTAGGTGTTCCGGGGCCAGGTAGGTCGCTAGTAGTTTGGCTTGGCAGAGATGGTAGAATGCCAGCCGTGCTACCTTTGTGATCTGGGCTTAGCTTTGTGTTCATCCTTCGGACTTTCAAAATGGCATAGGGCCATGAACAGCTGCTCCACCACTTATTATTAATTTAAAGCTTGGTTTTGGGTCTAGATATTTGACCTGAAGCATGCTCAGACCAATGTCTATTTGAGGCAAATGTGAAAATGGTCTTGACACCACACTGAAAAAGGGGCCCAGTTAAAATCATCTGACCATGGAGGCTTGGATACTATTGGATTACAGAACACTCTGGAGGTTTTTTGGAACCCAAACACATGATCAGGTGGGGCCTCAGTGGGAGTATGGAATATGGAGCTATTTGAAACTATCAGCAAGGTTTCCCCTCAGAGATCATTTCCATCCTTGGAACTGTAGCATATCCCAGGATACTCTATTGGAACATCTAAACTAGTTGTCCTTAGTTGATAAATGATGATTTATGGGAATATTTCCCTTCCTTCCAGTTCTTTTACTAATGATCTTTATCTGACAAGCCACGTACAGCAAGCACATGCTTTAAAAAAATGTGTATATGTGAAGCCGCCTGGTTACCTATGCAAGAGACAAAGGTATTGTTATTGTTTTCTCTGGACAATTGCAAGTAAAACAAAACACATTGTAAATCAAGCTGCCTATACAGACCTGATCTGATCATACTGGATTCAGATGTCAGGCTTGTCTTCTAAGTCAATAGTTTGAATCATATGGTAATGCTTTAGTTATCAGATGCACTTCTTGTATAAGTTTGAAACAATGGTGCCATTTTTCTTTTCAAAGACAATACTTTCTTACAACTTGAAATGGTCTTAACATCCTTTCCTCTAGGCTGAGTTAAAAAAAAAAAACACAACCCAACAATTTCACAAATAAGGCAATTGTGCTTGACAGGGTGAATTTAGATGCCTGGTTTTCTTCTTTGTCGCTTGCCGATATTTGCAGTTACTTATATAATCACAGACTGTGACTGTCTGAAGGCTCCGATATTACAATGGCCTATGTTCTTTCAATAAATTGCTAAAACATGTTTGGTAATAATCTGGGCAACAAAATGCATACAACTAATTCCAGGGAGGGTAAACTGGTGATACATGCATTATGACATGCAATCATTGCAAGCAAAACAACAGTACCAGGGATAAAATGTACTGGCATGAAGGAGGACATGTTTTAGAGTCCAGGTTGCCTGCTATGATAACAAACATTACAGATGTGATAGGCAACCTCCCAAACCACTGGGGGAGCAGCAGGAGCAAAACTGGAGGGAACACTGACACTGCATGATGCTACAACGTCACTTCCAATTACATATCTGATAGTGACATTGCAGCGTTGTGTGATGCTGGTTTCTGCTGTCCCTTTACCCCAACTTCCTAGGAGTATATTGCCCCTCCTCTAGCATTCCCAACAACATCATCTCTGGAGACTAGGCAGGTTAGAGGCGTGGGTGGGGAGGCAGAGTTGTGGTGTTTTGGCTGGGATTGTTGCGACTAGGGCTGTAGGGTTTTATGTATTTCTGTTGTTGTTTTATTGTTGTTAGCTGCCATGGCCTAAAAGTACAATTATAAACAATAAATAATATAAATAAAATAGGTTTTTAACCATTGGATGCTGTCAATCAGATGATTTGTGCTGGTAGTATTCTGAGTGACCCTGCCCTGGCAAGACAAATAGGCATGGGAAGATGCATCTTCTGTGTGTCAGCATGGAACGGAACAGAATCAGGGATGAAGGGTAAAAGCTCATGGAAATTCCAACTCCGCTTCTTCATCTGACACCAGGCAAAACTGGTATGGGAGTAGCAATCAGTTCTACTTTGGTAGCATTGATAATGGTTTCCTGCATGTATGAAGACTCTATGTACTTATTCCTCCAGATCCCATTACTGTTCTACAGTGGTATTAATCATATAGCACTAATTATATATTCAGCAGGGATAATTCTTTTGCACAGCAGTATGCAGATTTTCCAGTTCTAAGGGAAAATAAAAAAAAAATAACATCTTTGACTTAGGTACATAACATTTAAGTTACACAACACTTCACTAAAACAAATAGATTTTATACAACAACAGTCCAAAAAAAAAAACTGATAGGTTGAACAAGTTAATGTAGCTTAAAGCTTTTCTAGTATTATCATTTTGTATAGGAGTGTTTATTGCAATTACTTTAAATTGCAGATCAGCTAAGAAGCTTGAAGCAACAGTGCATGCAGGGAGAATGCAATAGAATATTCCTAATGAGCCTGATGGGAAACAAATTACTATGAACGACTCAATTAGGTCGGAGAGTGCAACAAAACCATTAATTTTTTAGCAGGAGCCTTTCCTTTGAAAACTGTGATGGACAACTTCTTCTGTGAATCTAACAGCAATTTGGAAGGGCCATTTACAACAGCAAAAAAAAAAAAAAAAAAGATTGCCACTTACCAAATGTAAACTGAACCCAGCCTTACTACATTAAACCCCTGTACAAGGCAGCAACCAGCCCAGAAGACTCACTGGGGGAGCAGAACTGAAGGCCACAGACAAAGATCACGTCAAGCCCTGGGCATTCACGAGAGTGGCAGCGAAAGTGAAGGTGATCTTGACAGCTATCAGAAGATCTCCATGCTTGTCAACTCACTGTCAAGGTAGATGGGGTCCATCTACAGCTCCTTCCTCTGACGGGGACTAGCTCCAGGTGCCGACCCATTAGGCCCATTCTCCACCAACTACAGTGGCTGCCAGTTGAATTCTGGATCAGGCTAAAGGTTCTGGTAATCACCTTTAAGGCCACATGCAGTCAGGGCCCAGTGTACTTGAGGGACCGCCTCCCTGCCTATGCCCCTCAAAGAGCTTTACGCTCCACCAACAACAACTGGCTAATGATCCCTGGCCCTAAATAAGCCTGCCTGGCCTCAACCAGGGCCAGAGCTTTCTCAGTCCTGCCCCCCACCTGGGGGAATGAGCTTCCAGAGGAGATCAGGGCCCTGACAGAGCTAAAACAGTTCCTCAGGGCCTGCGAATGGGAGCTCTTCCATCAGGCTTTTGGTGAGGACCAGGGCAGAGACTGCACTTACTTTGTTTATTCCATTGTCTGAATTCAGATTGATTTGAACTTTGGTTTTCATCCTCCCCCTCCTCCCCATTGAAACAGAAAAGTGTTCTGCATGTGGTTAGGGTAGTTCAGAAGGGGGGGGGGGAGCCAAGCACAGCCTCTTTCTTTCTTTTCTTGAAGGGGGGGGGAGAGGATCGAAGAAGGCAGAGGAGGGAGAAAAAAATCCAAGACCCACAGAAGTTGAGAGAAATTAAGGGCTTCTCCTTTAAGGCAATGTTGTCACATGAGTAGCTTTGGCCAATCAGGGGTTCTCTACCACGGAGCAGAGCCCAGATTCAAAACAGCCTGCTTTCTCAATCTGATTCTTAAAATATTGAGGGTTAAAAGCACTCTAAGATATCACACAATGAAGAACTCCAGAAGAACCCGCAGAAGTTAACGCAGCAGCATGCATAATCGGGGATTTTCTCCAGTGCCCTGCTGTCGCCAGTGCAGGCATTCCGGCCTGTGCATAATGGGTCAATAAGAGCTATTTCACATCAGCTGCTACCTATTGCTTTTTAAACTGGAGATTGAACCTGGGACAAAGCAGATGTTCTCTTACTGAACCACAGCCCCTCCCATTAAATTTAATACATGGTATGAGTAGATATACTGAATGAATGATGTTAATAATGCACCACTCTATCATTTACTCACTAGTGAGTGATACATTTATTTCTGTATAGCCATAGGCCTTCACAAAATATAAAATACAAATTTATGAACAGTAAAAAAGAATAAAAAGAACTGTATAAAAATATAAAATTTAAGACCAAAGAACTCTGGTTTCTGTTCAGATCGCATTTACTCACTAGTAAAGGGCTATAAAATATGAATTCCTGGCTTAGAGGCTTTTTAAATGGGCACACTGACTAAAGCTAAAGGGAATACTACTGTTATAAGATGTTCTAAGTTCATAAGAAGGTGGTTTTGCTCTTTGTCCATTGCATACTTAGTAGCACTCAGGACAAACCTGAAGTAGTAGTACATTGACTCTGTGACAGTTGAGTCATAGTATCTCTTCTAATTCCACTCGTGTTGGACTTCCTCTTTCTTACTTAGTGCAGTAATTAGCACTTTCCTATATGACTTTGAAATACTAGGAGGACATACATGATGGATAGCATTGAGCTTTTTTGAGAACATTCTTTTCACATAGCATTAGTACCAGCTGCTCCTTTAGCTCTATCTGAACCCTTTTTTTCCTTCAAATTACTGTTCTTCAAAGTGTATACATGTCCAAGCTGAGACCAAGACATCAATACCATTCAGGTATTTAAAGTGTACAGAAAGTTGCACTATAAACAACTAATTCTACAGAATACTGCTTCTCAGGTCATTATTGTCCAGGTTTTGTTCCACTTAATAGTTTTTCTAGATCCATAATCAAGAGAACAGCTAAACATGTTTAAAATTATATTGTGAGTACTGCATTGCATCTTTAAAAGCCAGGTTCTGTTTAAATAAATGACATTAATAGCTCTTGAAATAGCCTCTGGGAAATGAAGATTAGCCATCCAAAGAGAAATTCCTTGTAACATTCCGACACCTGTTTTTAAATACCCTCTTAAACAGCTCATTTGATTCTCCTTTTATCAGTTCTTATGTCTGGAATTTCTTCAAAGATTACCACTCTTCCTTCAAATCCCTCCCCTCCCCCTCCTAAAAAAGAAGCTCTTGTTTCCTCTTTGCTCTCTTGTTCCCTCCTCCCTGTGGGAGATAGCCATTTCAGCACTTATAAAGGTGCTGTAGGGCCAATGGGAATGCGATATTTAATATGACAGCAGTGTCCCTGATATGGCCTGGTCACTAGTAGAGCACTGGGGGAGGTGGGGATAAAGTGGGTGGTGTTAGTGATAGCATGACATTATAAAAATTATAGGTTTTCTGGCAATTCCTACAGTGGACTGCTGTCACTTCGAGGGTTTTCCAGGAAGTTATGTCACATAACAGGATGCTGTTCCCATTGGCTGCAGAGGAAAGGACACGCAGTAATGGGTTTAAACTACAAGTACAATGATATAGGCTAGATATCAGGAAAAACATTTCACAGTCAGAGTAGTTCAGCAGTGGAATAGGCTGCCTAAGGAGGCGGTGAGCTCCCCCTCACTGGCAGTCTTCAAGCAAAGGTTGGATACACACTTATCTTGGATGCTTTAGGATGCTTAGGGCTAATCCTGCATTGAGCAGGGGGTTGGACTAGATGGCCTGTGTGGCCCCTTCCAACTCTATGATTCTATGATTCTACATCGTTGCTAGATGACAATTTTTAAAGATTATTTTCTCCTGCCAGCCATAGGAGTGGCAGTGGGGAATGGGAACCAGGGGAACAGGTTGAGGCTAGGAAGTCACACTCTGGAGATGGAAATCCCTTTACTCCATGGAAATTAACAGTGGATCCAAACCATTAATGATCATTACAAAGGAATGCTAATTTTTTGTGTGCAACTGATGGGGTCAGGTTTTGTGAGGTTGCCCTTGCCCCTCCTAGTGTTCTCCCCCCTCTACTGTGGGGCTTGCCCCTCTCTTGGGCCATTGGACACCTCCAGCTCCACCCTCGAGCTCTGTCATCTGGTCTGGTCACAAAGACTTCACTCTAGTCTTGCAGAAGAAGCTTGCCCTTATTCAATATGTAGTTAGCCATAAACTCTAATTACAATCTTTCAGAATCTCCACCAGCTAAGTCTTCCATGTTCCTTTCTCCTCCTGTGTCTGTTGTCAACAGCCTCCAGCCCTCCTTTTTAACCTTATCCCTTGACTAATCCTGGCCTCTTGTTAATTGACTGGAAGTTACAATAGGGCTTTGTTCTTTGATCCTACCCTGTTCACTTCCCAACCTGGACACCAGTTCTGTGCTTGCAGATTTGCTCTCCCTGCTAAAGCTGGTGGCCTCTCAGGACTCTTCAACATCGGGCAAACATCCTCCCCTATTTTCTCATTCCCAGGACTCTGTTGTGCATGGCTGGCTTCCTCCCAAGCCTCCTTCCCACACTTCCAGAGTAAACAAGGAGCTACCTGGATCTTCTGTAGCTCCAATAAGCCTCAGGCTGCTGCAGTTGTTCTTTTTCCCCCTCCCTCCCTGCCTGAGCTTGTCGCCTCTGTGGGTCATAGGGCCTGCCCACCTAGAGTGGCCAAGGCTGTTGCAGGCTGGCCCACTTGGAAAAACTCTGGGGTGCTTTTGTGGCATTTGCCCGCCCTTCTGTGCCCTGGGTCTTTTAAAGTTCCCCTTGCTGGCAGATGAGAGGGGATGGAGAAGGGGCATTGTCCCGGGGGGGGGGACATTGCCGGGGAGGGGGTGGAGTGCAGCCAGCCAGGCTGTGGGAGCCTGGGTCAGACTGCTGAGGGCTTACCCACAGATATTGGAAAATAAATTAGGGAACGTGTTTTGTAAACAAGAATGCATCTTGGACAACATCAACAGCGATCACTAAAGATGTGTTAGAAACATTTTCACAGGAAGACCAAATACAGAGTAAATCCTGATTCCTGACAGATTTATTTTATCATGCACATCAAGCAATTATGTATCATAATAATTTCCAACTGACTGTACTGGAAATCTGTCATTTTTAATTTGTAAAGGACTGCAAATATACCTCTGGTGCTCAATTTGAAGTAAATTAAAATGGATTATATAGTAATTAGGTGTTTCATACACAACCACTGGTGTCAGGGAGAGGTTTTGATCGATGTCAACATGTTGTGGTTGAGACCAAATCATGAAATGATTTGAATAGATCTGTATTAATTTTGTTGTATATTAAACATTCATGGTATTTAATATAGCACAACATGACACATATTCTCTAAAATGGGTGACAGAGATGTAATGTTGAAGCTAATCATGGCACAATTTGATTTTTTAATTTCATTATAGTCCAGACCACAAGATCTCTCAGAAAATAATCCAAATTGGGAGCATGAATAATGTAGCAGCTAATTGTATCAAAACCCCCCATGAACTCTGGCCAGTAATAATAAGCAGCATGATCCATCCCTTTCCGCAGGCATAGTGCTCTGCCTGCACAGACCTGCATGGCAGGGAGTCCTTCATGGAGCTTTTGCTCCCCCCCCCCCCAATCTTCCCTGCTTAATACTTAATGCAAGCCATGCAAAGCTAAGGGCTGGAAAGGGGGGGCATTCTAAAGCATTTTATGGGAATCCCTTAATACTGTCTCAGATGAACTGCATCAATAGTTTCTAAAACTCACAAACTATTCCATAATGCTTTATTCTCCCGGAGCCTGTGTTTGTTTGTTTGTTTTATTATTAGTAAAGTTTCTTGGTAGGATAATGTGAAAGTATTACCTGAAATCTCCCAGTATGTCCCCATTTCATCCTCCTAAATGTAGAAGGGATTGCAATGTAAATGAATGCCCAAAATCAACCAGTGAATTCTTAAGCTGCAGTACTAAAGTGATAATCATGAGATTTTTTGTTTTGTTTTGGCATCACCTTAAAGTAAATGTATCAATAAGTAGCCGTGTTGGTCGGAGGAAGAGTGCTTGCACTCGAAAGCTCACGCCTTGAATAAATTTTTGTTGGTCTTAAAGGTGCCGCTACTGGACTCTGATTTTGTTTTGTTGTATCAATAATTGTGATGTATATATTGGTTGGGATTTTTGCATGAAATCTATTTGGGATCCTTCCATATTAGATAAGATAAACATAATGGAAATAAACTGTACCTGTGGTTTTAAAATCATGATTGGAAGGCAGGGCCTGATTGGAACAGAACCCCCAAAATCATGTCTGTTGTGGCTGTCAGTTTGGCTGGAATGGCTTCAGCAAGAAAAAACCTATTTAGGGTACTTATATGGAAAAGGAGGCTTTTGATGGTCAAGGTTTTCTTTCTCCCCGCTGGCTGGTCTTCGGACTAACTGCAGGCCTGAACATTCGGCTAAGAGCCCAAGGCAGGGGTTCTCAACCTTCCTAATGCCGCAACCCTTTAATACAGTTCCTCATGTTGTGGTGACCCCAGACCATAAAGTCACGCAAGTGTTCTTTCACAGAAATTAAACCGAAACTGAGCAATGGCATGAAGATCCATTGTTCATGATACTATATAAATCCGTTTTTTGGGGGGTTTCTCAGTCCAGTACTGCCTCTTGTCCCACCATGCCAATCTTGCTCTTTTCCGCTGCTCCAGACAGACGAACGCTCAGTCTTGTTCTACCTGCAAGGCTGTTGTGTGGATGGCGTCCCCCCCGGCCAAGTTGCTTGCCCTGCCGCGACCCCTGTGAAAGGGTCGTTCAACCCCCAAAGGAGTCCCAATCCCCAGGTTGAGAACCACTGGCCTAAGAACTTTCACCTTGGGGAATATCCAGACTTTATTGTCCTGTGTGCAGCTGTAACCCATGTCATTTTGTTTTAACATTTCTATTAAACAGTTTGGAATTAGGGCCTAGAGAGCAAAAGGTCACAGAGCACAGACAGTTGTTGCTCATATACTAATAGCTACAAAAGCGCCACCCCCTCATTCAGTCTGGCATGCAGCAGGCAAGAGAGGGTCAAATGTAATGTTTGCAAATTACATAAGTTATGATGGTTTTGTACAGAGAAAATAGAAGAACAGGAAAAGTTAGGAAATGAAAGCCTTGCAAAAAAATGGTGTGATAACACTTGGTGTGGGAAGTTTCTGCTTTGGGAAATGTTAAACTTTGTTGATGTTGGTTTATCTTCTGAAATTGCCCTCCTGTTTCCTGTGTAGAGAATCAAATGGTGTGTGGTAAAATTTTGGATCCATCTGTACAAGGCACAGGAATATTTCCCATATTCTCTACCCAGAAGTTCCATTCTACCCCAAGAAACTTGACTAGTGGGATTATGGGGCCCATGTGAACTAAAACATGATCATACTGAATGGCTACAGTAGGAAGGCAAAAAAGCGTTCAGCCCTCTTCTATCAATTAAGTAGTGGAGACAGAAGAGGCTCCATCTCCTTTCCCCGTGCAGTTGCATTATTCATGTGGTTGTTAATCCAAAAATGTCCTGTGACCCTGGAGTCTCTTGGAGCTGAGTGGGACTGTTGAAGAAAGAACAAATCAAGAACGATCTACAGCCATCAACACCTTCCCCCGATAGATCACAGGATCAAATCCTTTGTCAGGTAGGGTATATGCAGCTAGCTTGGAAAATAAAGAGCAAAGCTAATTTAGGGAGAAAGCTACCTCATTATTGCAATAATGTAAAGAAAATTTTCTTTACAATAAAATAGCCAGTGCATGTTTTGCTTGTCAAATTAAAATTTACATAATGCTTTTGAAACAATCTTTTTGCTGAAGAAATGTATTTTACTTTATGTTTAGAAAAGAATCAGCCATGAATGCTCATCCCTTTACACTGCTTTCACAGGGCAAAGTGAAGTCAATAGCGGGGGTCAGTGTGTACTTCTTGAATAAAGCCTTTAGTCAAACATTGAATTTTGCATACCTGATTGAGTGCTACTAAACTTGGACATGATGCTCTGGTTGAGCTAATTCAGCTTGTTTAATATAATTAAGATTCCGTGGTAAAGATTTCCTGCATTCCATCGCAAAAAGCCATACTGTGTCTAGTGAATGCCCTTTGTATAGAACCTGTTTGTCTCAAATGAACAGCTTTTGTTTTTCAAAAATCTGTTTTGCACCGTCATTTCTGAATGCCTCTTCAGTGTGAGATAAATGACTAATACAAGTACCTAATGGGAGCCAGAGGCCTGTTTATTCTCAAGGACCCTGAAAGTTCATCAAGAAAGGTCTGCTGTAGCCCAAATCAGTCCATTTTTTAAAAAAGAAATTCATTGAACTAAATAAAGAAGCCATAGTTAGAAAAGCTGACATCATACTATAATATCTCCCCGACGACTCAACATCTCTCATAATCGGTGATGCTTTTCTCTTCTCTCTCTTTCTTGGTAGACACAAAAGGATTCCAACTAATAATACTTTATCGACATTGGGGGAATGCTTTGTGTAAGGGAGGATATGCCAGTCACTTTTCTTTGCTACTGAAATAGTAAACAAAACACAGTAACACAGTAGTTTCAGTGCACAGATTTATAGCTGTTCTGGAAGACTTTAGGGAGAATTGTTCAATGGGAAAAGGTGGATAAGGGGAAGTATACAGGTAAATTTTTATTACTTAAAAGTTCTCATTACAGTTGCATTGTTAATTAAAATGAATGTGCTCTATCTAGTCTCTCTTACAAGAAATGTATAGAATATTTAATAGATCAAGATGGGTAGACATGTTAGTCTGTCAGTAGCAGTAGGAAAGGGTAACAATCTAGTAGTGCCTTAAAGACTAACAAAATTTTTGGTAGGACATGAGCTTTTTCGAGTCACCAGTCCCTTTTTTGGACACCTTCTGAAGAAGTGAGCAGTAACTCACAAAAGTTCATACCCTACCACAAACTTAGTTAGTCTTTAGGTGCTATTAGACTCTTACTCTTTTCTATTGAATATTTAATGTTTAGGGTATGTCTGTTGGTTCCCTGATGATTGTTTCTGTTAAAGGATGTATTTTGTGTATTGCATAATTAGAATTTTAGAGCTGTTTCATGTGAATCAATAGAGCCAATGCAGTCTTTTGTGGCTTGTCCTGAGACCTTTGCTTTTATCATTTCTTATTCTTTTAAATTGTCAGTCTCTGTGAATAACTTATTTTTCTCAGTACATTACATCAGTAGTTCTGATTTTTGTCCTTGTAATTTACTGTTTGTATCACCTTTCAACTTACCCCTTCATGTGTGTCGTCAACCTGTTAACATTGTCAACAATACTTTGGCATCATTCTGATCTTCCCCTCTGGCAACAGCATAACGTGGGGTTTACTGCACTGTATTGTTCTCTCTCTGAGGTAGCAAGGACTCTTCCAAGCTGTCATTTATTGCTTCATAATGATAAGAGTAGCATAACTTTTCCTGCTAATTCAAACTCCCTGGTCGTTTCTGTAGTGACCTAAAATTTAGAGTCAGCATTCTTTTAGTTATGCAGAATTTCCTCTATTTCAAACAAAAACCAGACTCCTCAGGTGCAGAGCTGGAAGAAACGTTTATTTCGTACAAAGAGATCACAAATGCATTAAATCAAACGTGTGAGTATGTGTTATTGCACATGCGCCAAGGAAAAAAAGAGGAAAAAATGGAAGGGGGCAGGGCTACCCACCCTGTGACTCTGAAAAAAACAACAACAGAGGAGCACATGCCGTCAAAGTAAATATGAATGGCATGAAGCAAGACCAATCCTTGGTATTGCTGTTCAGGGATGACGTGTGGACATCCAGGCGCAAACTCAATGTCTACTTTCAGCAACCAATACGAAGGAGACCCAGAGAATACTGACAACTGTGGAAATGGCCCCTGTCATGTGCTGTTTTACTATGTTGTTGTTGTTGTTAGGTGCGAAGTCATGTCCGACCCATCGCGACCCCATGGACAATGATCCTCCGGGATCATTTTACTATGCAACTCCTTATATTTGTCTCAGGATTTTTTATTATACATTTTAAAAAATGCATCTTCTTGCTCTACTTAACAAATACCAATATGTATTCCATCCAGGTTTGCCATCCTCTAGGTGGGATCTGTAGATCTCTTGGGATTACAGTTGATCTCCAGGTAACAGATCATCTGGAGAAAATGGCTGCACTGGCGGGTGGATCAATCACATATCTCTGAGGTGCTTCTTATTCCCAGTCTGCCTTCCACAGACTCCATCCCTGAATTCCCAAGTACTTTCTACCGTAGATATTTTTGTTTCTAGAATTTTTCCTTCCCAGGATTCTTTAACTAAATCTAAAGGCCTCTTATAGAATTCCTAAATATTCATTCTAAAGCAGAACGCTCAACAGACCTTTGTGGAACTCTCTATATGCCAATAGAATACTGGATTTTCATCCCAGATTACTCATTCCAAATAATTATTTTTCAAACATGCTATTTGTTTGGTGGTAGTATGTTTCCAAATCCCTGACCCCAAAGTATTTCCACAAACATTCCCATCACCTTTGACAGGAAATTGTCCATATGGTCTGTTTAGAACTGTGTAGAAACCCAGAAGACAAGAACATGCCTACAAGGCATTGGATATTACCTGACTTAGGCCTAATATGCACGGCCGCTGAAATGGCAGCATGGAGAACGCAGAGGAGGAAGAAGCTAAGCAAACCGCTTACTCACGGGACGGAACACAATGGTGGCAAAACTCAGAATATCCGATTATGCACGCAGCTACTCCGGAGCTGCTTCTGGTTGCACCCTGGTCCCGGGAAGCTCCACTTTCTTCTGCATCTCGCTAACGCGGCTTTTTCAGCGGCATACGTTGACTCTGCGCCTGGTTGCCGCCTGCGGCGTGCATAATTGGTTATTTTAGCCACCGCCATTCCACCCCAAATGCGGACCTTCCACTCCATGCATAATGGGCCTAAGAGAGCCAGCTTGGTGTAGTGGTTAGGAGTGTGGACTTCTAATCTGGCGAGCCAGGTTTGAATCTGTGCTCTTCCACATGTAGCCAGCTGGGTGACCTTGGGCTCACCACAGCACTGAGAAGCAGGAATATCAGGGCTCTCTCAGCCTCACCCACCTCCCAGGGTGTCTGTTGTGGGGAGAGGAAAGGGAAGGTGAATGTAAGGCACTTTCAGACTCCTTCAGGTAGAGAAAAGTGGCATATAAGAACCAACTCTTCTTCTTCTTCTTCTTCTTCTTCTTCTTCTTCTTCTTCTTCTTCTTCTTCTTCTTCTTCTTTGCAGAATAAGAGTTCCTAATGTGGCCACTAGGGTTGTGTGGCAAGGGGGAGAGGGGCCACCACAGTACAAGGGTTTTTGCTATGTGACTGAAGATAAGTTGTGTGTATGCAACAAAATATTTGTAAGCAATATGTTCATTTTAAAGGGATTGTAATACGCACTTAAATGTTGAATAGTTACTATTAGAGTTGTCCATGACCTCACTCCTTCACAAGTCCTCTTCTGATGGACCCCATTGCTGTACTGCTTTCTCAGAATTAGATCAAAACACTTGGGTGTCACTTCAAGCTATGAAAGTAATGAAATTTTCAGGAGTAATATTTATTGGTTGTGGTAACTTCAGCTGTGCTATCTCCTCATGTTTCATCCTTTCCCAGTGTGCATTGGGAAGCACACAATCTTTTGTGCTTCATCTGTTTTTCTTACAAGTAGCGCTGCCTTGCCTTTTCACAAAGTTCTTTCTCTCTCAGCTGTTCTGTTTTATCAGCACCTGTATGTACTCAGGCCATGGCTGATTAAAACTCCAGAACTCTTTAACAAGATAACAACTTCAATGTCTGTTTCAAACCTTTAACATCTATTCCCTCATGCAAGAGACTTGACTCCCAGTCAAGCTCTTGAAGCCATACCTTTTTTTCAATTCTGTTCTTAACAGAAAGCCTAGGAAGAGAGAAAAAAACCTCACTGTTGTTTTCAGGTAAACCAGTGTGAAAGCTTCCTCAATATACTGTCACTTGCATTAGTCCAGCAAACGTACCAATTAGATTTATTTATTTAATTCAAGTGTGTTGTACCAATGGGGGCCCAAAGCAGCTTACATCAATCTCCTCCATTTTATCTTGGATGTTTTAGGCTGATCCTGCATTGAGCAGTGGCTTAGACTAGATGGCCTGTATGGCCCCTTCCAGCTCTATGTTTCTATCCTAAGAACAGCAAGCCTGTGAGGAAAATTAGGCTGTGAGAATATTACTGGCTCAAGGCCCCAGCAAGCTTCTATGGCATGAATGGGGATTTGAACCTGGGTCATCTGATACTAGTCCCACCTTCATAGATTCAAGTGGGTAGCCATGTTGGTCTGAAGTATCACAATAAAAGTTGAGTCCAATAGCACCTTTAAGACCAACTAAGATTTATTAAAGGTGCTATTGGACTCAGTTTTTGTAGGCCTACCTTCTTAACCACCATGCCATACTGGCTCTCAAACTGAATCCTGCCAACATGCGGGAACTCCCAGCACCTGAAGTTTTGAAATTTGTTCTCATTCTTGTTAACAGACAAAGAGACTGAGTAATAACATCTATTTGTTATTTATGTAGTTGTAAAGATTCTTCAATTAAATATAAAAAATAAAACAGAAGAAAACTGCATCCATAACTTTAAACAATAGCCATTCCCCATAAGATTCCTGTATGCAGCATTTCTCAAATTAGTATCTATGAACTTTGGATGGGGGGGGAGGGAATGTGAGGGTCTTTTTAAAGACTGAAACCTTTGCCATCTGACTGACAAAAATTGGGACTTATTTTCAGTAGCTTATTTTCAGTAGCTAATAGTAGCTGCCAGTTGCAAACAAGATGTTCAGATTTTGTGATGCTTAATCTTTTTGGATTTTTGTGAACAATTCTGAATATTTTTCTTGATGGTTCCAGGTTAGAAGATATTAATTAACAATCAAGTTTCTTGCTATCTTCCAAACAAAATCTCTTCCAATCAAGGTTTGAGACTCACTATAAATCAAGTCTGGGAGCTCTGTATTTTATCCATATAGAATCAGGCATCCTCTGATTTTTCAGGCTATGTACAGGTCATAAAAGCATTTTTGTAAACTTCATAAAAGCTTACCTGATATGTACTGATATATATGTACTGCTTTGAAGATATGAGAGGGCAAAAGCCTCCATAGGGCATTTGTCGCTTGCTCTTTACACTTTAAAAAGAAGTTGTCCAGCATGTGATGTGGTGGGAGGAGGGGAGGAAGGATGCTGTAGGGATCCCCCCCCCATCCTCACTTTCTCCTCCCCTCCCACTGCTATTCAGAGTGGTGGAAGGAACAGAAGCTGCCAGTGGGAGACCTCCTGTCATAGTGAGTCCTGTCAGCCCTACTCTGGGGAAACTGTGAAATTAAAAAAAAACAATTTGGGGTTCTTTAGTTGCACATTGTACACATGTCAAGCAGTCATGTGCTGCTTTAGTTTTGGACAATATGAGCCTCCATGTAAAAGAAGGTGATTAGAGATGGTCACAAGACAGGGCACTGAACTGATGAGTTATACGGGATAGATTTCCGGCTAGTCCTTGAAAAACAAAAGTATTAAGGTAGAAAATAACAAGAAGCTGCCTGTTGCATTTTCCAAAGTGGGGCAGGCCCCCCTTCACTAAATTTTAAAGGGCATATGAATTTAGGTCAGTAGATGCAACTATCTACAAGTCCCAGCCTTCTCATATTAGGGTTTTTACAAAGAACTGTTGAACATTTCAGTTTTATGATGGATTATCTTTCATCAGAATTCCAGATAAAGCTCCAAAAACTAGGGCCATCTGTTTTGGTTACATTGCAAATCTTGTAGCATTATTATCAGTTGGAGGTTTCAATTATTTTACTTAAAAAAAACCTTGCCCTCTGAGTGTTACAAAAACCAAATGAATCAATCTTAGACTCTTATTTTAACTCCTAATTGCTTAAAGAATCTCAGCTAGGATGTCCACTTTAGTTTAGGGGAATCATTTACAGCTGGCATTGGAATATTCTGTTGAGGCATAGGGACATAGGAGGCATTGCCAAATAATTCACTTCCCTAAATCATGCTAGGGTCAGACCAGAGGAAATCAATTCAATGGACTTGCTTCCTGATACTTTTTCTCTCTAGTTGATTGGATCACTTGGGTGGGTGGGGGGGGGGCTTGTAGGTAGGTTCAGTGTGCAGGGGAACATTTCAAAACTTCTTCCAATGGATCTGGTAATTTAATAATTTACTTCTCTCAATCATTTCCAGAGGAGCTGGAAGACAAGTAAGACAAATCTTTCACAGTCTCTCTGATCTACTGAAACAAGGCATTCAGTGATTGGTGGGTAGTGTGTTTGATGCCATTTTCTTCCATGTGCATTGCAGCTTGCAGTTGAAAGGACTGTAGGGAGTTGGCTTCAAAGAATAATTCTTGCAATTTTAAGGGCTGTGTCAATCAGACATGCATCCAATTGCAAGCATGCTGATGAGGTTTACCACACAGCTTGGCTTTTAATAGAAGGCAAGTCTCCACTTCAGTTTAATGGACTGTAGTAGACAGAATTCAAGTACATATCACCAGGGTCTAACTCTGAGTTATACAAAATATAGTTTGCAGGTCATATGCAGCCTAACAGATCCACATAGTACAGGCTGGCCCTTTGGAAGCATCAGGATGTTGACAGTCCACTGGGAATCTGTGTTCTGATCCTTCCCCCATTTATGCATGCATACATGTATGCATGTTGTGATTTATATCCCGCTGCTCTCAGTAAACTGGCTCGCGGCAGTTCACACTAAAAACCCCAATAAAATACAGTATTAACCCATTAAAACACCCACTAAAAACCCCTATGGCAGTAACAAATCAGTGCCATGGCGCTAATGAAAAGGGGATCTAGTCTTGCACTTCATTCTTCTTCTCCATGCTTCACCTGGAAATCCTCCACATTGTCCCAGCTGAGAATCAATTCTGAAGTGGATAGATCATAGCACCGACACAGCATATTCTGAATCCCCACCAATTTCTTGCAGTATTCCAGGCACGCAGCAATAATTTGAGGTTGGACATAGAATGTTAGTTCCTAGTGGCACAGTGGGAAATTTTCCTGGACTTGTAAGCTCCTATGATTCAATAGAAAAATTTCTTGCATTTTAAAGTGTTATAAATGAAGAGTTCAGTGTTTGTGCAACATAAAATGGGAAGGTAAGGAAATGCTTCTTTTCAGGCTTTTGAAAGGTTTGGGAACGACGGTAAAACATAAGTGTCAAATCTAATGGGAAAGCTAAAGTTGTCATCACAGCAGGCTTTGGAGCTCACCAAAATTTGAGCTGATGAGAGAATTTCATTTGTTGTTTTACTGTCATCGTGCTGAAGGCCTTTAAGTTGGAGACAGGGAGAAAGAAAATCAAGCAAGATGAGGACAAGGGTATTGCTTAACTTTTGGACTGGAAAACGGAAAAGACTGGAAAACACTTTAATTTATAAAGTACATGTTCATATGCACTTTATAAATTAAAATGGGTTTGTATAAATTGGGAGAAAAAAGTTATAATTACAAAATTATGGCTGGTTCACTGTACAAATGGGTGTTTGAGGCACATGAGAAACGAGTGCCCCTTGAGACCATGTGCAAATCTCCTGAAAATACTAGTAAGCCAGGAAATAATTTATAAGAAAGAAGAGCACTTGCAACACTCATTACAATGCATTCTGCCATAGAGTTAATTAGAGTTAAAGAAAGGAAACAGAAAAGGGACATATACCATGCCTCAGATGACAAAATACCTGAACCTAGTCCTGAGTTTGGAAACTCCCCTTTGAATAGTTCCCCCTTCCCTTTCATAATGGTAGGGTTTGAATTGATTCTGCAGAACCTTTCTTGATGGTCTACTCATCCAAGACTGATTCCACACAAGGAATCAGCCCCTGGACAGCCTCTGGTTGCTGCCAAATTATGATGTTATCTTCATCCTGAGTCTGTCCAGGGGCTGGTTTGAATTTTGACTAGATTTGTCTTGAGAGAAGGGAAATCGCCAAAACTGGATTTGCCTACTGGTATCGTGCTTCACGTCAGAGAAAAAACAGGGGCAAGCTTGTGTGGAGGGAGAAATGCACAACAGTCCCTGCAGTGTTGTGTCCACCCTCATACCCACTCTCCTCTTTCCATTTCCTGCTTGAGATTTTTTTTTAATGGCATGGTCCACGTTGCTGCGGAACCTCAAAGCTACTTTGCCTGAGTTAAAATAAAATGTTCCTTTAAGCGTCCATGGACTTTTTGGAATTGGGCAGGCAAAACGCAGTCCTATTTGTATTTTCTGGCTGTGGTGAATGAACATGGGAGGGGGGAGGCATGATGAAGTAACCCTCTCCTGATCAGCTAGGTGTCTGTGCTCTCTGTTTTTAAGAGGCCAAGACCCTTCCTTGATGATGCTTGCTAGCACTGGGTTTCAGAGATTTACTGTCTTTAAATATGCAGTTTCCTATTTACCATGGCTAGTTGCCATTGATAGATCCTTTCTCCATGAACCTATCTAACCCTCTTTTGAGCCCCTCAATGCCCATGGTCATCTTTATGTCTACAGTCAGAAAATCCCACAAGTTTATTATTCATTGAGTAAAGAGTATTCCCCGTTTCTTGTACCTATTGCCATCAACTTCATTGGAGGCGCCCAAATTTTACTACTACGGGAGAAGGAGAAAAACTGCCTGTTTCTAATGCATACATCCTATGCATAATTTTATAAATCTCTGTCATGTGTGTCCTCCTGCCATCTTCATTCAGATTCTTCCATCTGACCTCAAAAACCAAGCCACCCAGAAATAAAACATAAATAAAATCAAGAAGTTCTACAAATAAATAGAATGGGTAGGATGCCAGGCTACTGGCTGACATTTCCAGGAGCTTCATTCAGCTATTCAAAATAATATATTCTTTTCATGTCTGAGTATACAAGCCATAAACTTTTATTTCCAATTTAAGGATCTCACTTTGAGTGTCCATGTTTGGGTTCTAAACTATTCAGTTCCTCTAAAATCACACTTTTCATCCATTAATACTTTGGTTGGTTCTCAAATTATCATTTTATTATGTTTTTTTTAAGCTAATCTTTTTTGGCTGTTAAATGAGCTGTCTTATTTTTGTACATTTAAACATATGTATTGAATTTATGCTACATTTATTAGGCAGTATGAAATAACTAACTCTGCTATATCAATAAATAATGATTTTGTATAAACACTAATGTTGGCTTTCATTCAGAACACCCAATAAAATAACAAATGAGTTAAATATTCACTCATCCCAGTTTTACTGTATGACCAAAGTTGCATCACAGTATTGCAAACACAATCAATCAAAACCATATATCCGTTTTACAGCAACCCAAACAAGCATTTATGCATTTCCTTTTAATTCTGTATTTCATTAATTTTCAAAGCATCTTATTCTGTTCTCAGATAATTTTGAATATGAATGTTTCTAATTAAGTTCTAAGTTCTTGGCTTTCACTTCTTCAAAGACAATAACTAAAACAAAATGCTGGTCTAAGGGCGTGACACCCCTTTATCCACATTCTTCCCATTTTGTGATAAATGATTTTTAGTATAATCTGTCTCTGTGACAAAATATGTATATTTATCTCTTTCCCTTACTTTAAATGTGACTCATCCTTCCAGAAATGTATGACACGTGGAGAAGTTTCCTCCAAAGCTTCAGCTTTATTTACAAAATATTACACGGGGGCAACTATGTGGTGCTGGTAAGACAGAATTAATTCATTCTGGCACTTTCTAGTAAAACTCATTATGTCTTGTAGCCTGCAAGTGAATTAGGTGTACATACCATCTTATGGTGTTAGCCACGAACTTTGAAATACATTGCCATATGCGACCTAGTATTCATTTTTTAATTTAGTAAGTCAGACCTGTACAACCTGTGACTGACTTGGCTGACCACAGTGCAGCAGCTATGTAAGGCTACAGGAGCATAATTAATCTCCTGTGTTTTCTCTTTGCCCATAACTGTGAAAAGATAGTCAGCTGGCAAGCCACAGTAAATGGCTGATGGGCTGCATTCAGCTTGGAGTGTCACAAATTAATGTTTATTTGATTTTTACAGAATTTATGTCACACCTTTCTGCCCTTACAAGGACCACTACAGTAGCTAACAAATCAAAACATACACAATAAAACCACATTTTAAAAACACTGAAAGCAACCAACCCCCACCAATAATTAAAGCAATTAAAACCAGAGCTAAAATACATACAAAAACAACATCTAAAAACATTGGGCAGGCAGGATCACCAACCATATCAAAAAGAAAGTTCCCTAAATCCATCAAAAATGTATTTGGGTATCTGGTTCTGGGAAGCAAACAGATTCCTTCATCCCTGCAGAATTTTGGTGCAATTGTAAGCCTAATATCAAACACATAGGCCTCTTATGCACAGTGGCAGCTACTGTGTGCTGCCACCGTGCTGTTGCACGGGGGCGGGGCATGCTGGGATGCCCTGGCGTAGCGGTGCGCGCTGAACACCGGGGCCAGAAGGTAAGCTGGTGTGGTGGGGTGGGGGAGGTTTGGACGGCCCGGGGAGGGAGTGGGGGGCCAGGCCCCCTCTGCAAGCCCAGGTGGGGGTAGGGGGTCACCCCTGCCAGTTCCGGGGCTCTGCAGAGCCTGCAGGAGCATGCGGTGTCCCTGTAGGGACACCGTAGGGTCAGGGCTGGGCGGGCCGACAAGCATGGTGCTGGCGATTACACACAGCACCGGCCCGCCACAGCCCTGGCTTACCCAGGAAGCTATGGAAGATCCCGCGGTCACCTACTGTGTGTCTTCCTGGACCGGAAGGTGCCTGCGCTGGTGGGGGCAGCGAGCGTTATTGGTGATTTTAACTGAAGCGCTGCTGCCGCCAGTGCAGGCATTATGGCCCATGCATAATGGGCCATAGTGTCTGTCTGTGGCATAAGAACAGTAATCAATTCCTCCACTTTCAGATCATATTCCTCTCATCCAGAACAAAATACCCGTGTGACCTATACAATGTGTAGTACTGGTTATCACTGAGACAGAGCCATAGTTGTTACAGAGGCCATGAAATCCTGAGGTGATTCTGATGTCAGCCTTGTCTAAATGAAATTTGAAACCCCCTTGGACAACCAGAATAGGGTTCCTCAACACCACCCCCAAGATCACCTTTTCCAGTGAGGCAGGGAGACTGTTACTCAGCAGGGTGGACTGCACACCAACAGAATCCAAATCCTGTGTCTCAATTGTCTTTGTGGTCTCAAAATCAGAAGTTCCCTGGATGGAACACCATGCTAGGGGAAATAGTGTCCTTATAAAGTACAGTGATACCGATTCTGCACAGTGGCGGGTGCTCTGGGTTACCACCCATTCCTCATGACAGGGCGCCACTTCCTGGGTACTCATGGGGAGAAATTTCCCCTGCTGAACCCAGTCCATCCCAGATTTCTGCCTGATATATATATGTCTATGTCTGTCTATGTCTATGTGTGTATGTGTGTATGTGTGTATGTGTGTATGTGTGTATGTGTGTATGTGTGTATGTATGTGTGTGTGTGTGTGTGTGTGTGTGTGTGTGTGTGTATGTATGTATGTATGTATGTATGTATTTTTTCTCCCACCCATTTGGGAAACCCTGTTATGAAACCCTGGTTGAGAAAGCCTGCTCTGTGGAAGCAAGTCTTTATTAACTTTGTGCATTACATAGTAAGGGGTGAAAATTCCCCTTTGAAGGAGGAGTGGATTATCCTTTCAATTTACGCAAAAATTCCTTATCAAGAAAACTGATACCCCAGTGGGCTGCTGATGGCCAGGAATAAGCCAAGCCAAGTCCCAGCAGTTTGGCTTAGAATATACCAGTTTATTTACACTGTTCATACACTGTTTACACTCCAGCTGGAACTCAGGGCAGATTACACAATGTAAACCAACTTAATCTGATGATACATCTAATGAGCCATGTAATAGGAGTAGAAACTGTAGAAATTTGAAACAGAACTGTCACCTGAAGAAAGCATGAGTGTTAAACATGACATTAAACAACACAGAACATGGTATTGCATCAATAGCAACACAAGGCCTTTTCCTGGTGGTGACAGGTGACTGTACACACATTGTCCTCTTCACCCTGGATCAGATCCCAGCTGAACAGCCCCTTCAGGTATGTAAAAACCATAGGGTTTGTTTCTGGTTTGTTTCTGAAGTGTCTCAAATGGTTTGTTTCTGAAGTGTTCTGTGTTCCAGTCCAGCAAATGCAGCTGCAATGTTATTTGCAAGTTTAAAACTCTCACCCAAGAAGCTAGTATCAGCAGTGTTCTTTCGCTAGGACTGTAACTTCTCTTTAAGGTTAAAATTAGATTTGTTATAATATGCTAATATTTTGTTACAGTGATTCCCACTCAGTATGGCTTAAATGTATGTCACAGATCTTCTTACCAATCTCATCATTTCAGGTACACTGAGGGAAAATAGAAATGTTAATTTCTGAACTGTGATGTATATAGTTTGAACAGATAACCACTGTATCCCAAGGTATGTTTTTAAAGGTTAGAATGTGTGTACAGAGCATTCACTACAGTTAGAACATCTTCACCCAAAGCCCCGTTTCTAAATAAGATTTGAAATAGGGCGTGGTCTTTAAAAAAATCTCCATTCTCCCTCCCCCCCAAACTGCAACTGTGTATTGACTTCATGAATAGTTTTCTGTCTGCAAGGGGAAGCATTTTAGCCACTCCAGAAACATCAGAGAACCCAATTTATTTTAAAGAAAGAAAGAAGGAAATTGTAAGAGAGTATGATGGGTAGTGGAAATGTGAACTGTTCAACATCTTGCTTCCTACTCATATTGACTTGGGTTTTATAGTATACTATAACGATGCCCTAAGGAACATGCTAAAATGTTCAGCTTCTGGTTTCCTGCTCTTCCATGCTAATTGATTACCTGAAATTTAATGCTTTAATCAGGCAGTACTACATAAACCCAGTGCAGGTACAATGACTACTACTAGCACATTCATTTTGAATTTCAGCATTTGGTATATGAGACTGCATTTCACCCTAGATGCTTTCACTTAAATCAGTGAGGAAGTAAACAGGATATTAGACATGGCCACTTGGGTGTCAGATACCAGATGAAGAAAGAAAAAAACGTTCAGAATTTAAGACTCGGACAAAAATGCTTCTACATTCCTGTCTGTACACAGGTTTTATTTCCATTTCCAAAATTATCAACTCAATTTAGTTGGTCATGACAGAGACTAAGGAAAAAACTGATGTTAGGGTAAATTTGTGTTTTACTGCCTAGATCCAGTGGAATGATAGACACGCTGTTCCAGACAGTATATACACACCATGGCTGCAGTGTTTTTCTTGGACCACCTCTGTTTCCATCTGTGGCTTCTTCACATTTTCACAAAGTCCTTTGGCCTGAAAGGTAAACTAAAAAGTTTATTTTAGTGAACTTTTCAAAAGAGTCAGCGACAAAGTAAAGGTAAAGGTAAAGGTATCCCCTGTGCAAGCACCGAGTCATGTCTGACCCTTGGGGTGACGCCCTCTAGCGTTTTCATGGCAGACTCAATACGGGGTGGTTTGCCAGTGCCTTCCCCAGTCATTACCGTTTACCCCCCAGCAAGCAAGCTGGGTACTCATTTTACCGACCTCGGAAGGATGGAAGGCTGAGTCAACCTTGAGCCGGCTGCTGGGATTGAACTCCCAACCTCATGGGCAGACCTTTCAGGCGGCTGCCTTACCACTCTGCACCACAAGAGGCTCTTCAGCGACAAAGTAAACAAATACAAAAGCTGTAAAATTCCTAGTCTTTGCCCTACGAACTTCATAGGCGGGAAGTAAGTAAGGAAAGTAAGCCAACGAGTTCCTTTCTCCCCAGAGATCCTGAGCACTTCTCAGAAATCACAATCAAGGTTTGAACTCACCCCGTTCAAAAGGATGCTTTTTTTGGGGGGGGGGGGGAAGGGAGGTCAAATCAAGCCTGTCTGGATTGCTTTGAACTTCAAAGTTTGAAGGATATGCTTGTAAGTAGTATTGCTTCTCCACCAAGGATTGTTAGACATGGCAGCTAGTTGCTGATCACGTCTGTTTATTGATTACTATACCCCTGGTCATAATAATCCTTTTAGAAGTCTTACAGTTCTAAAGAGAGTAATACGCCTTTTAGGAATTTGAAAAATGCATCTGCTTTGGATTGTACTGGATTTGGATTTTTTCCACTTGTGCAGGTGTAAGGATCCTTCCCTTTCTTTCCTTTGGTATTCCTTACCAGTTCCTTTCCTTTTCCTTTGTCCTATTTCTTTTGTCCTGTTTTGTTCTGTATATCATGCCAGTATCTATTTCCAGAGCTAAGGAAGTCTTGTTCATTTAATTTTTTTTCCGCTTGAGGTTTGGAGCTATGCTCCTTCAAAATTATATGCTAATACTAAAATGTTCACCTTCAAGGTAAAATTGTGCAAGGCTTTCTTAGCCACAGAAACCGCTGGTCATTCTCTACACTAGGGGAGCAGCCTTAAAGGGCCAAATTAGATGCAACAGTGGCTGCCAATTACCATTTTAAAGTCATTTAAAAATAACCCCATGGACCTAATCCTGAGCAAGCCTGTAACATGCTTGCTTCCCTACCTGCAACTTTTCAAATGCTGAAAGAGCAGCTGGAAAGTGGGATGCTTTGGCACTTGATAAGATGCCAAAGGGGGAGGAACAGGAGTGCTTTAGCCTACTATGCCACAGACCCAATCAAGAGGGAGCCCTCACTGCATTTTAAAATGCATTTGAAGTGTCTTTAGACATCCTTGCAGTAGCTACAAGTCCACTTTTACATATAGTTTGACCGTTAGTTTGGAGGAATGCAGTTTTAGAGCTAGGAGCCTTGGAATTTGACATGAAATTGAGCAGTGCTTTCTGAGCAGGAGGTCAATTTTTTTTAAGAAGGAGATACCAAAAAAGGGAACAGTTCTTGGTCGCCAAGAATTCACCCTTAAAGGAGAAACAGTCTGTTTTGTAAGTAGCTGTTAATTTGTTTGTTTCCTTTGGGGCACAAAATGGTTTTGGGGCCGCGGCTGCCATGGCAAAGCATTGTGAGAATGTGTGGGTCCAAATTGTTTCTACTTCATACAGTCTGCCTGTCTTTCCTATTAATGAACACCAGATCATGTTCTGTAAGTCAATGACTGTGTAATGTAATGTTTCCTGTACTTAAAGAACATGGCCCACTGCATGTGATGAGGGGAGGTGGCAGGGGAAGCTGTGAGGAAGTAGTCTGAGAATGCATGTAAGCAATTAAGAACATATGTGAATTGCTTGAACACTACTTAGTTCATTGTAACTGGTGGGCAACTTGCAAACTGAACCATCCTGGTGATCAAACATATCTGCTTTTGGTCTGAGTATGGAAGAAAGACCTGGCATATGAACAGGAAATGTTCAAGGTGTTACCAAGGTGCAAATTCATCTGAAGTCGGTTATGCTAATAAAGGTGCCTTGAGTCTTAAGTAATTAATGAATCTTTCTGAATTCCATGTGTCAACAGTGCTGTGAAGACTGGATTCTCAATTTCTCTTTTAAAATTGCACAGTAATCTGTTCCACATAATACTTCTTGTAAGGCCTTGGAGAAGGAGCATGTCTCATGGCTTAAGTGCCACTCAGTGCTTAACACCTACTCAGGGCAGCTGTCCCGCCCCTGAGTGTCTCCTCCTATAACAAGCTTGCCTGTCTGTCCAGCAGCCAGCCAGTCACACAGGGGCTTTCCGCACCGGGATCTTTGTAGCAAATTGGTCACTGAATGAAAAATCGCCATTTAAAATAGTGGAATTCGTCGTTATGCATACCTGCCTTTGTAGTGGAATCCAGTTGCGTTTTGTAGCGTTTCCCACAGGCTTCCGGTCTCGGCAGAAATCGCTAGAAAGGAAGCGCTATTGCCGAGCTCGTCCCGCCCCTGGCCGTCAAGCAGCCAATGGGCAGCCGTTAGCATGCTCCCAAACAGCCCCTTTCCCTTTAAGAAAGGTTTTTTATAAAAAAAAAAAACAGACCCATTGCAACGAATCTGTGTTAATTCGTTGCAACGGAGAGACCCATCCAGCTGCCTGGTGTGTTTGAGCTGTCGTTTGATCGTTGCCACGCTCCCTCCGAGTGAAAAAAAAAATCCCACCCCCCTCTCACGGGCCCGATTTTCGGCTGAATGAATGTGTAAAAAATAAAGGGAAAATACATCAGCAAACGGGCTTCTCTGTTCTTTGTGCTTAGTGACTGAAGGGGAGGGACTGAAGCCGGGGAAGCCTCTAAACTGAAAGAGGCTCGCTGGTGCGTTTATCCCCGCTCGCTCGGAGAAAAAAAAAATGGCGATCGCTTCGCCGGAAGATCAGAGAAGAGAGCCAGGGGGAGGGACTTTGTAGAAACCGCAACAATGTTAACGCACAGGTCTTTTTCGCTAGTGTTGCAGATTGGTTGCAGGAGTGTATCGCTTTCCGGAGGGTGAATCCACTTTTGGGGATTTCCCTGAAAGCGCTACAAGGAAGCGCTTTTTGCAGATTGGTTACAGGTGTGTGGCAGATTGTCGATGACGTTGTGCATAACAGCAAATCAGTAGCGTTTTCAATTGGCAACCATTGTGCTATTTTGAAGGCGTGCAAAAAGCCCCTTACTGTCCCCCACCCCAACCACCCCTCCTTCTTCCCCTTCTCTCTGTGGCTTGGAGGCTGCAGATCCCTGCTGTGTGAGAGCTGCCCCTGTCAGACCGTTTATGCAATGAGAACTTCACTGCCCCATCTCCCGTGCAGGAGCACAGATCAGGGGCGGATGAGATGCACCAGGCCAAATGCTCCCCCCATGTGGGTACAGGAAGAGGTGGGGCAACCTGCCACAACTAAAACTCCAGCCTGCAGCCTGGCATGAAACTTCCAGTGCATAAACGGTCTCAGTGAGTTCCCTAACAGCTGCCTGCAGCCTTTCCAGGTCCTGAGGGGAGGGGGAGGCCATCCACAGAGTTCATCCACCCCCCTCCCAATCTAGCACCCATTGTAATCCTGAATGCAATGGACTTGGCCCCTAGTAACTAATAAATAGGTAAAAGAACAAGGTCCAGAGACAGTTTGGTGATTAAATCACCAAACTGGAAACTTCTTGGTGGGCTATCACCCTGAAGGGTTTTCAATAGCCACAAAAGGGCCACCCCTGATTTGTGCTCCTGCACGAGAGCTGGGGCAGTGAAGTTCTCAGTGCATAAACGGTTCTTGAATCTTTTCTCATCGACTGGTGAATTGTAATTTCTTAGGAGAGAAATAATTTTTTTCTGACACTCTTTTGGTCCTCCCCAGGATCACAAAAGGAGTGCAAGATGGACATGTTGGCATCATGTTGATGTAGTGTTGTAACTTTAGGAAGTGACGTCACAGTACACTCTAGAGTTTATAAATCCTATGGTAAAACCACAGAGGTTTTATAAACCCCAGAGTGTCCATGGCATCAGTTCTGGTTTTATTAGCATCATACCAGTGTGTGCCACAATTCTTCTCCCACCCCATTTCCTGCAGCTTACATTTTGGAAGCTAGGAGGCAGAGCATTGGGTTGTTGGGAAATCTCTTGCTATAGTAGGAGACCTAGCAATTCTAGCCTGCATATATACTGATATTTTCATTAGACTTTAGGAGACAACATATTTTGCAGTACAGGTTATAGGTGTACAGTTAAAAACATTGGCCCATATAATGCCCATATAACTGCAACATTGTTTGAATATAGTACTGGAGCAGTACTTATTTCTGCAGTGAGACAATGTAGAATACTGCATTAATGTGTAGCTATTTCTTCTTAATAGAAAAGATTTTCAGGGGACTATGAAACAAACACGTCAGCAAAATTGCACTGATCATTAATCCTTGAAACAAGGCAGAGGAAGCTTTGTGGACACTGAATGTAAGAAATGCAGAAATGTGAAGTTTAAAGTCTTTAACTGTGCCAAGTAAACAACCTCCTTCAGCTCTCGTCGACACTTGCACACTGAAATGTGCTTTAGGATGCTTAGGGATGATCCTGCGTTGAGCAGGGGGTTGGACTAGATGGCCTGTATGTCCCCTTCCAACTCTATGATTCTATGATTCTATGAAATGCAGTCCTGTTTACACATGGTCAAGAGTTTGCCCCATGTTATTCAGTGACCTTACACTGAATAAACATACATAGGACCGGGCTGCATTTTAGTGAGATGCTAATGGCATTTTCACAACACTGTGTTCCCAGCATGTTCAGTCCCACCGTGATTCCTGTGAAAATGTGTTATGGGAATCTTGAGACAAAACCACCCATTAAGCTAGTGACAGCTGCTGTGGGTCATCAGACAAAACATCCTTTGGACTTCCTTCATAGCATCTGCAACCAACCCAAATATTATAGAGAAAGCAATACCAGCTTGGCTTAGAGGTCCCCTGGGTGATCAGAATTTTGTTTCCATCCCTTTGCAGTTCTGTGTGAAGTTTTGGGGTGGAGGAGAACCTCTGACTTTAAAGAATTTCTATATGGATGAGCAAAAATAGAAGAAATGTACCTTCATGTGTATGATGTATCAATGGTCACAGTTAGCCTCCATTTTGTGCATAGTTGTTACTCTTGCAGTATAGTTCCAAGAACGTAACCTTGTTAGTCTGCAATAGAAAAGCTAGATTTGAGTTCCAGTAACACCTTACAGACCAACAAGATTTTTGAGATATATGTGTTTGAGAGTCAAAGCTTCCTTCCTCAGCTGTATTCCTTGCCCCCATTTTCCTGCATTCCATTTGATATCACCTTTGCTAGATCTGGAAAAGGAATATTGAAAAGTTTCTCTGGCAACTAGGCCAAAATGAGCAGCTGGCTTTTGCCAGGGATTGGATGTTGTGGTAGATGAAACTTTATGAGATCAGACTGCTTATTTAATTAGGCATGTTAAATGCTGAATATATCTGCCTATGGCAACAAAAGTTTGGGCTTTTAGAGTTTCTTATTGGAGTTGATACGATGCTTTAACTGGTAAAGAGTTTGGCTGAAAGATAAAACACTTTCACTCCTCTATTTGTGCTATATCCCCTGTCTGTCTGTAAGGAATGTTGTGAGGCAATGTATTATTGTTCAGATTTCCTCTATGCCCTGCAGTGCAGAATCGCAAAACCCCCTAATAGCTGAAAGTCTGGTTTTTGATGGCTTGCTGTGTAACGTGATAGGTAAAAACTTACCTATTTCCTGAAAAATTGTAGGCTACTCTCTTATTCTGCCATTACAATATTCATGGAAGATAGACTTAACAAACTATAGAAATGTGATACTAAAGAGCCTGCCAGATGAGGGAAGTAGGAGTTTGGAAGCCATTCACTTAATCTCCAGACTTTATTATTTTTTTCCAATGGATTTGTGATAGTCCATAATTGGGTGAGAATTTCATTTTTGATGGGTTTCGTAAATTGTCAGCTTTTTATAGTTAGTTTCACAAAACTGTTTCCTCTTGTACAACTATTTCCTCTTATAAATTCCTACTCTTCTCACTTGCATGTGTGTGCATGCACACTAGGGTTGCCAACTCTGAAATGAAAAATTCCTGGAGATTTGTAGGCAGAGCATGGGAAGAGTGCAGTTTGGGAGGGTAAGGAACTCAGCAGGGATGGGGTGCCCTAGAGCCTACACTCCAAAGCTGTCATTTTCTCTCTGTCAGCTGAAGATCAGTTGCAATTCCAAAAGGTCTCAGGGCCCAGGTGGAGGTTGGCAATCCTAGATAGTAGTTATTAACACAATCCTACAATAATGGAACTGGAGGGAACCACAGGATTTATAGCTGTGAACTGAAGAATATTCCTCTGTACCAAAGCATTCCTTAAGATCTGCAAATTTTGCTACCTTTTTTAAACTGCTGTCTGAGAAGGCAGGGTAAGAATCTCCTCCAAGCAATTAGGTAAGGACTGTTTTGTATACTGTGACTAGAGATAGATCTTTTTCCCTTCCCATTTTCCTATCATCTTAGTCTTTATTGATTGTAGGGCTGATAGCTCTGGGTTGGGAAGTTCATAACAGTTGGTGGCTGGAGGTTTTGGGGGACAGGAGAAGAGGGGCCTCAGTGGAGTATAATGATAGACTCCACCCTCCAAAGCAGTCATTTTCTTCAGGGGGACTTATCCCTGTATTGTAGAGAGTTCCAGGTGGTCTCTGGACACCAAATGGAAGTTGGCAATTCTAGTTACCAGTTATTAACACCTCAAGGCTAGCAAACCCAGCTGATTGATGCAGTGTGAAGTTCTGACAAGGCCATAAGGCCTGCAATAT
Source organism: Paroedura picta (assembly GCF_049243985.1). NCBI lineage: Eukaryota > Metazoa > Chordata > Lepidosauria > Squamata > Gekkonidae > Paroedura > Paroedura picta. The sequence goes on from NC_135378.1 coordinate 67,381,551, forward strand.
GAAAACGCCCCCCCCAAGTGACTGTTGCATATTAAAAGGCACAAAACAGACAAGAGTTAGAAAGCTAAGACTCACAACAGTGTACATTAGTATCTTAAAGATCAAGAAAACAAACTCAGTTCTAAAATTATAAAATGAAAAATCAAACTAGTATCTACAAAATATCTACAAGGACAGGAGAACATATTTTGACTTCTATGGTATGCTGATATCTGGCCCTAATTCATGATGCATAGGTCAGTTTCTCAACTGTGATACAATCATGATAGAACACGCTCTTCACAGGCAATGGGAAATTATAATTAGGATTCATGTGTCAATCCCACCAGATGCTGCATCCAGAGAATCGAGACCGGGTCCTTTCAAGTCAGGTAACCTGGCATGTAACTGTTCAGAGGATCGCATGGTATATTCCCTCATCTCTTCAATTTTAGGAGTTCCAGTTCATTTATTTAAGTGTAGCTGATTTCTTATGGTCAGTCCCATGGAAGCCGCTGTGTACCGGAAATCATTCTTGGGAGCAATTCTTCAACAGATTTGAGCTATAGCAATAAAAACTGGGGTGGAGAGAGAAAATAAACTTGGTTGCTGGCAGAATTTGATAATAGTATTCTGCTTAGCAAGCAAAAACAAAACAAAAAACAGAGATAGAGATCAGTTCCCCTGGAGAAAATGGCTGCTCTGGAGGGTAGACGGTATGGCAGTAGGACCTGCTGAGATTCTTCCCCTCCCCAAACCCCACCCTTTGCAGGTTACAACACCCCAAATCTCCAGGAATTTCCCAACCACAAGTAGGTAACCCAAAGGTTGTGAAAGGTTGGCCTGGAATTTTCCTATTCGAATCAGGTTCTTTGAGTTCCTTCAAATACTGGTGGCAGAGTTCTTCCCTTGGTTCTCATATCTCCCTGTCTCTTAGGTTCTTGTCCACATGTATGTGACTAGCTTAGTGGAACTAAGCCTGCAGAAATTTATGAAAGACATGGCCCCGTGAGACTGCCTGCTTGGCCCAACAATTTTATTAAAACAGAACTTTTGCTATCGATTTAAATGGGCTATGACCAAAATCATGGGAGTATAAGGCCCTCCAGCCATTCCAAACCTATATGCCTTTAAGGTAAATTAAATGCACCCTCAGGGGTGGAACTGAATATCAGTCAACCACTTACTATCTGGCATCCTCAGCTGAGCAGGATGAAGTTCAGGATTCAGCGGAGACCTAACTAAAATTTACAGTTTTGCAGAGTCTGTCATCTTGAACACATCATGACACACAGAAGCCAAGGAAAACAAATGAAGCGCATGTTTTACTGGGTCCCACATGCTGTGATATTTCCAAGCCTGCTAACATCCAGCAAGGAACACTCAGAACTCTGGATTCAGAAAACAAATCCATATCAGGGAAAGGAGCACGGAACAAAGTCAATTCAACAAGTCACTCCATGTGTTTTTGATTTAGCCAAAGACTGTAGGGGAAGTGAATGTGGTATATGGTATGCTTGGTTCACATTTGAGAAACCCCAAATCATTTTTTTCATTCCATGTATTCATTAGAGCTTTTCCTCCACTGCCCCACCCCCACCCCCGAACTCTTGTAATTCAGATACAGTGGGAAAGCGAATAAAAAACCCAAAGCTGGAAACACACAATGGTGTGGATTGAAATGTTTCGGTCACACATATGCAGGGGGAATGTATTCATTACAATAAATACATGTTGTGTGGATTGTATGGATCACAGTCATGCAGAGGTCTTTGTTTTAAGAGGCAGACATATGAAGAAGCATATCTGCAGAAGTAAAAGTGAAAATCAATAAGGATGTAAGCAGTTTCCCTGTTCTCCTTAATTTGCAACCAGCAATGAGATACAAAGGGTTGGGATGTCTCCCCAATCTCTACCGTGGGAAGACAGATTTTGTCACATAAATTAAAAGAGTGTACGGAATTCAACGAATAAGAATACAATGAATAAACAGTTAAGGGACATGTTAAAGGAATTGCAGCTTTTACTGTCTTCACGTACTGATATCAATCGATTCATGTTCTATGTGACAGCACATTCTGACCAACTATAAAGTTTAATTCACTGACCATAATCCAGTGTCATTATATTCATTTAAGTCACATTGATTTTAGCTATGGATTGTCCCTGATGTCTGAGCACAATTGTAATCATTTTTAAAAACTTATTCAAATCCAATAAAAAAATGGATTTAAATGATGATATAAAACAAAAATATTTATCCTTTTTCATTTGCTCATAATTCTGTGCCAGATTTTACACATGTATTTAATGGTTTACAATCTTTTTGGTTAAACCGTTAAACAGGTCCATTCAACTGGATTCCTTTATCATCTTCCAGCTGGTAAAATGTAAAAATAAACTTGATGTGGAACTTATAAACAATCCCATATCTCTGCAGTGCTGTTCCCTGCGTCCTCTCAAAGGAGCAAGAGTCATTTGTTGCATGGCTACAGAAAGTGGAGGAAAGCCATTTGAATGGAACTCTCTGCTTCCCATCAGCCTTTTAACTTCCATCCTGTAGCTTTTCCACCTCCAGAAATATTTCAAGATGTATCACACTGATTGGATTTTAAGGCCATTTCCACACGAGGAAAGTGTTCCTGGACAGCATTTGCATGTTGGCAGCATATTGAGCCCCCTCCACATGATGTCGCCAACATCCCAAGGCTGTCCAGTAGCCAGGTCATGATTTGACCATTTTTAACTCACGATTTCCGGAATCTAGAAAACTGGATTTACCACCCTAAATCACGCGAACTACTGGTGAGCAACCAGGGATAAAACCGTGGAGGGGGAAACATGCAATAGTCTCGGCAGCTTTGTCCTGCCCTTGCACCTACCTTCCCCTCTCCATTTCCTGCTCCGAGTCATGTTTTCAGAAATGGCGCAGTCAGTATTGCAGCACAACCGCAAGCCTACACTGTCAAAGGTGAAATAAAATCTTTTGCCTTTGATTATTCAATACTTAAAGGCTATGTAAGTCATGCAGAACTGCATAGGAACATTGAGAATAACTATAGCTAATCCATAATAGCGCATACCAGTATCTCTTTGGGGCAAAAGGCAATTCTGGATGACCACACAGTAGCTGTGCAGGTATGCAGCTGTGCAATGAACTATTGTATCTCTCCATGAGAACCTGACAGAGTACAAAAACAGAATTCTCTCTTATATCTATAACAGATGGAATTAAGGTCTTTTACATTACTGCTGGTATATCATGCTGCATCAGTCTGCTATCCTTTAAAAACATTTCTCTGTGATGCTACGCAAAGTACCCATTAAAGCAAGGCGATTCTACTCCTCTGTAAGCATTTTAAAGAATATGAAACAGGATTTTCAAAAAGAAAACATTAAATATATCAATCACCTTCACCTTTGGATACAGCTATTTTCAACTGTGATCAGAACATGTACAGTAATCATTGTGGCAGCTAAAGTAACTACAATAATGCCACTTGAAAATTATACAAGAATGTGGGAAATAAGGAGGGGTTTCCCACTCATATCAGATATCAGATATATTAACATAAATATTGTCTTGTTGGGCCTGACTAAGGGTTATCTAGTGGAGTCCTCTGACACCAACAGTAGGGCAATAAAATGCCACTGGGAAGTTCAACAACAGGTTATTTCACTTTGGGCTGTGATTTTCCCACAGGAATCCCTGCCTCTAGCTTTCATTTTCTGCCACCACTATGGAGGACAGTGGGGGGGGGGGAAACAATCTAAAAGAATTCCCCAGCACCATCACTGGAGGCTTCAATAACACTTTTGCAGGAAAGTCACCTTGCTTCTAATTCAAGTGTAGTCCTGCACTCTGTGTTCTTTTTTATTCTTCACATCTAATGTATTTTTAATTGGTTGCACGTAATTTAAAAGGAAAAGTTCATGATGATTGGAATTTAACATTTTCTATACTTTCATTGGACATCAAGTTCATCCATATGGAACAAATTATAAGGCTGGGGCAGGAGAAGACAGGGAACATTGCAAAAGTGAGAGTAGGGCAGTACTTAAACAATGAGCATTTGCATACTGTCTTCTGTATATGTCATATTATACCTCTCAGATAGATATGTAGATATCACATATATATGCAATAGCTCTGTTTTGCAGTTCAACAGATAACTCCCTAGATGAGTTTGGTCTAGGAAAAGGGGGAATTTATTGGAAGCAGCAAGGAGGCCCATCTGATGTACATTTCTACATCACTGCCCATATGACTTGGAACTGATACCATAGTATCTGGGGTATTTGGGGAAAAACTTTTTTGGTGTATGGCCATGTCAATCCACCCCTCCCAAAGTAGCCAATGATGGGCCTTGAGGGGGTGGGAAGAGGAGGGGCTCCAGGTGGATGTGGATCTATGCTTCCCCAACCAAATTCTGTGTGATTGTGGCATTTCTGGAGTTTCTGGAACCTGAGGAACGTGTCAAGGTTTCTCAATGATAAAAATGCTGAGAAAGGCAGCACCTAGAGCATCATTCAACATCCCAGATGTGATGACATCAGTTCTGGGTCACATGGGCAGTGATGTAGACCTGTCATCGGCTGGATTTCTCTCTTGTCTGGGGTATGTTCACCGCTACTGGGTAGCTGATCTGTGGCAGGGAAGTGTGGTGGGTCCTGTCAATGGGGGATCCCTGCTTCCCCTGCAGGGAAGTAGGTCTGGCAACCCTATCTTAGTCTAATGTTGTTCTGATGAAAAAGTCAATTTTCTAGTCGGAGTACTGTTCCAGAGAGAAGCCACTCTTCCTATAAGCCTGCTTCTCCTCTCTTTCTGTCTTGGACTGCTCTGAGTGGTTTCTATTTGATAATACCTGTCAAAGGGCTGGAAAAAGATCATCAGAGATATAAGAGGAGGCTTGCTTTCCCTGTAGCAGGGGCTGCCATTCCTAAAATACGTAAGAAATCAGAGTTGTCTGATTTGCTGCATTTCCTTTCAAAAGTGTTTGCAAAAATGAATGCACAGAACCCCTCTTGTGGGGGAGGGGCCCCCAGAGTCAGCGTGGTAGCGAATGAGCCTTTGGCCTTTGAGAGCAGCTGCTCAGCTTGCGGTGCTTTCGGTCTCCAGAAGCCAGAATGAAGAGATTGGGGCTCAGTGCCTCAGCTGCTGATTTGTGTCACCCAACTCAAATAATTAGGATTTTCTTCTCCCTCCCAAAGGGATTTTTTTTTTTTTGCCTTCCTATCCATAAGCTCCAATGTGCAATTTTAAGTACAAGAAGTAGTTGCTTTTAGGCTCTATTTTTGCTTGCTGTACCTCCTGGATCTATTCCAGTCAGATCAGATAAATGGGCGTTGCAAACTGGGATAATATTGTGAATTAGACTCTTTTCACACAGTGGAAGTGAGGTGCTGAGACTGGATGCTGGCATGTGAAGAGAAGCCCTGTGCAGACAGATGAATGTAGGAAGAGACATCAAAGGAAGAACAGGACTGTGCCCTCTTGTCCTGTTCAGCCAACCTTTTAGGGAGAACTTATACAGATGCCTTTTTATGTGATGAATGTAGAAAAACCCATCAAAGTGTGAGGGTCAGGGGGGTGAGACCTACAGGTTCATTCCCAATTCCTGTCTTCGTGCATTTGTTATTTACAGAGCGAGACACTCTTTGTTTTTGCATTCCAGCCACTGACAGATGGCATCTGGAAGATTTGAATATGGGCCATATCCAGTGTGTGCTGAAGCTGCTCTGTAACCATTTTATCCCAAGTGTTGCTGTTTTAGTGTCACTTGGGCAGTGTTCGTTTGATAGACATGATTTTGATGAGGGGCTTTGGCTTAGTGGCAGTGCATTTGCTTTGCATGCAGGTAGACCCACGTGAAGCCCTCAGTATATCCAGTTGAAATCCACAGCTTACAATCTACTTCCCTTCTCCCCACAAAAGTCACCTTGTGAGGTAGGTGGGGCTGAGAAAACACTGAGAGAACTGTGACTGGCCAAAGTCACCCAGCAGGCTTCATGTGGAAGTGGAGGGGGAGTCAAACCTGGGTCTCCAGATTAGAGGCCACTGCTCTTAGCCACTATATCACACCAACCGGACTGCTGGAGGGGTTGTCCCAGCCGTGACTTGCATGCCACAGGAAGCAATCTCCCCATGACACAGCAGGCCCTTGGGCTATCTTCTCCTGCAGCCTAGTTTAAAACAGGCTTTTCCCCTTCACCAAATCCACCCCTCCCCCCCAAAAAAAATTCCAGATCTGAATACCGTACTGGTATTGGGATCTGGGCTTTTTTTGAAATTGTGATTTTTTTTTGAGGGTCCAGTATATCAAAACTGAAAAATACCCTTTAAAAAAATGCACATCCCAATCTAACATTGTATATGCCATTAAATGCCAGCAATGTCCTTCAATTTTCTACATGGGACAAACAGGGCAAACCCTATGCCAAAGGATAACAAAGGACACAACTCTGACTTCAAGAATCACAAAACTGAGAAACCTGTAGGAAAACATTTGAACCTCCCAGGACACTAAGTGTGAGACCTCAAAGTAGCTGTTTTATTACAAAGCCATTTCAGAAATAGACTGGGATGGGAGTTTGCTTAATTACAAGTTATTACAGTACTCAGGACAATGGAGTCCCCAGGGCTTAACAGAGATATCAGGTTCTTATCTCACTATACATCCTTCAGTTCTCATTTATATCCAGAAATTAAACTGTTGGTCTTGGAGGTGCCACTGGTCTCAAACTTTGTTCATACATCTATTTGTTCAGTCTTGTATTTGTATGCTAATTTACTGCCATTCACAGATTTCACTAACAACTTTAATCCAATCTCAGGTATAATCACTCTGTTATAATCACTCTAACTAGCCCTTCCTGGCAAGTACCCCCACACAGTCCTGTATGTAATGGTTGAGGAAGTTCTGTGTTAACTGTATTTTAAGATATGTGCTTGCACACAAAAGCTTTGGTCCCCAACCTGCGGGCCGCGGCCTGGTGCCGGGCCGCAAAGGCCATGGCGCCGGGCCGCGGCTCCCTCTCCCCGCCCCCCCCGCAGTAAAAAACTTCCCAGGCCGCAAGCCTGCGGCCCGGGAAGCTTCTTACTGCGGCAGGGCGGGGAGAGGGAATCAGGGCCGGGCCGCGCCCATGCGGGCCATGCCCGCTCGGCCCGATCCGCAGGTGCGGCCCGATCCGCGGGCGGGGCTCGCGGGTGCAGCCCGATCCGCGGGTGTGGTCCCCGCAGGCGTGGCCCGATGCCCTGCCGGTCCCCAGCCTCGGAAAGGTTGGGGACCACTGCTTTATAGCTTACACAAAACTTTGTGGGTCTTAAACCTGCAACTGGACTCAAACTTTATTATGTTTCTTAAGACCAACACGACCACCCACCTGAGTCTATCTTGAACAGTCTCATTATAGACTCAGTATAGCACATTCAGCTTAACTAATTCAGTCTATTAGAGAAAGAATGCTGTCTTTTCATCTGCAATAGAAAACTGTTGCTGATATCGTGCAATCCTGAGTCTCTTACTGACACCGTAGACTGATAACTGTATCCTGTTTTCTGCTTAGTGTAAAGAGCTTATAAGAATTATAGCAAACTATAACTGCGATAAGTAGACATTTCCCATCTCTTTTACACTTCATTATATTTTAAAGCTTTGAAGCAGATGAGAAGTTTCTTGCTGCAGCAATCTGTGGCAATGGGATTTTGTTGAAATAAAGCTCCTAGGGAAAAATCATTTCACAATAAAGATTAAAATGACAGGAGTGAGCTGTGATGTTATCACTTAGGATACTTACATGTTATTAAAAAGTATGAATATATACTTGGTAGACCTGGAATTAAACCTAAACAAACGGTAACCTTATGAACTAACCTTGTTATTCCTGCTTGGTACTTGAATTGGTTAAACATTTTCATTATTCTGTATGCTAATTTACTGTCTATTATCAGTATGCCAGTTATCTGTATTATCTGTATGCTGCTTTTCATGTGTCTCACCAAATGTGGAATTCCAGTCTTAGCTGTATTTATTGTTCCGTGGTTTATGAATCTTAATTATAACTAGTCCTTCCTGGCAACAAACACCTCTCCCCATGTGTAACCTTTGATAAAGTCTGTTTCAACATATCTGAAGAAGCTTGTATGCTAAGTCTCCCAGTTCTGGTTTATACCCAGAATTGTACTTTGCTGGTCTTGGACTCAAAATCTGTCCTCACATCTATTTGTTAACTCTCGTATTCATAAGCGAATTTATTGCCATTCACATACTTTATCAACAGCCTTGATCTAATCTCAGCTATAATCGCCCAGTTATGCAATGCATTTTTAATTAACCCTTCCTGGCAACTAACCTTCCTTCCTATATTTAATATTTGAGGAAATTCTGTTTCACTCTATCTGAAGAAGTATGCTTGCACACTTAGAAGAAGCTTTATTGGTCTTGAAGAATTGTGATTGTTGTTAAAGTATGTATGTTTTAACAGTACTCCTTACACCACATGCTACCTCATGTTAGTCCCGACTAGGGTTGTGTGCGGCGGTGTCGATTCAGATGCTGCCACACACAACCCTAGTCCCGACAGGATTCAAATGACGTTGTCCTTGCACTCTCTCTCACTATGTTTCCCTCCCTAAAATGTCACCGTGATAGAAATGGCTAGTAGAACAATGTCTGAGTCCAGTAACACCTTTAGCCAAGTTTTATTCAAGATATTAGATACACTGTTATGGAAGTTGCCAGTCCATAGTGGAAGACGACTGTTTCATATGTTTTTCACGAAGACCAGGGTGTGACTTTGTCGCTTTTGTGTTCTTGTGTGTTTTAAAACCAAATGCTTTTAAATTGGTAATTGGTCTATTTTAAGCTGTTTTACTTTTGTTAAATGGACTATTATTATTTGTGCCCTTGTAGCTTTGCTACATTGTTTGCTGTTTCGAGTTCAAGGTGATAAGGCAGGAAACAAACGTTTTATATGAATTAAAAACATGTAAATAAATTTCCTTACCACTTAAAATTATTTCTCTTGCATCCCTTTGTAGCAAGCATGCAGTTATTTCTGCTGTGTTGGTGTTGTGAATCATTTCAAAAAGGAAACAACCAGACTTGGAGGCTAGTTTGGTCATTGAAATTTTGAGGGTTGAAAAGTATTAATTCAATGGACATTTAGTTACATTTAGCTGTAGCAAGTTTACTGTCAGGCATTATGTGGGATGTGATATCAGTCTCTCTCTATAGATACTCCCTCTCAGTTACCTGGCACAGTTCAAGGTTTTCACTATCAGGTAGAAAGCCTTTCATATTTGAAGGACTGCCTTTTCTTCTATTTTTGCAACCCTCTCTTCATTATGGTATGTCAGATATGAAACAGGATTTCTTTCTTAGTCTTTGCTATTCACAGTTTTGTCGAGTTTGTTTGCTAATATTATTTTCCAGTTCTTCACTCACTGCATCCAGGGGCAGATTGGACAGCAAAAATGGCTGTAGGAGAAAAGCTTCAGACTTGCATACCTCTGTTCAGGTTTAAGGGTGGACCCTAGTTAGTCAAAGAGCACAGCACTTAAAGATGTCCAGATGGAGTAGGAAATGGTTGAGGTGGGCATAGTGCCAGCATCAGCAGTGGGCAAGGTGGAGTGGATGCTGAGGCACCCTGCTGTGAGATAATGGCGTTTTTTTCCTCACAATGCAAACATCATACCACAGTAAAATGGAGAATGACAACTTTATGACTTCGTGGTGATGGATGCTAAATTCTCCCCAGGTTGCCCAGGAAGAATTTGCTAGGTGACCAAAGACCCCCACCCCGTCAATGCCAAATCATTAGGCCGGAAAAGTTCTTGCAAACATTATGTTAGGCAGAATGGCAGAAAAGTAGGGATTGTTGGTGCCTAATATTTGTGATGAATACTGTGATAATGTTGCCCTAGGAGTTCAAGTGATGTCTATGGGGAAAAAATCCCCAGACATTCTTTGTACCTTATTCTCCCCACTAGAATCTTGTTTGTGTGTGCGACATACAGTTCAGGCAAAGGGTTTTTTTGTTATGTTACATCACATTAATTCTTTTTTCCCCCCTGGAGCAACAAAATATTGGGAAGTAGCCTTACCCCATTTGCCAAAACTGATCTTGGAAGCTCTGTCGCGGGCATCTTGGAGTGCTGTGTGTCAGAACAGATGCGGTCAAGTCACTTCTGCTGCAGTTGCCTCAACGGGTGAATGCACTAGTGCTTTCTCATGGCACACAGCTTGATAGTTACAGACGCATACAAGCAAAAAATATACTTGGCCATCTTTGCCCAATTAGGGCACTCACGGCAGTGAATATATTTTTTAAATTATACAAATCAATTTTAAGATCAGAACGTATGCATATAATAACAAAGATTTGGATTTTGATATTTGCTGGAGGATTCATCAGTTTTATCAAAGATGTAACTCTTGGTTTAAAAAATTTCATTTCTCAGTATTAAAAATAAGCTTTATTTTCTTGTATTAGCTAAGTTGTTGTTGTTAGGTGTGAAGTCGTGTCCGACCCACCACGACCCCATGGACAATGATCCTCCAGGCCTTCCTGTCCTCTGCAATTACTCAAAGTCCATTTAAGTTTGCACCAACTTCTTCAGTGACTCCATCCAGCCACCTCATTCTCTGTCGTCCCCTTCTTCTTTTGCCCTCAAGCGCTCCCACCATTAGGCTCTTCTCCAGGGAGTCCTTCCTTCTCATGAGGTGGCTAAATTATTTGAGTTTCATCTTCAGGATCTGGCCTTCTAAGGAGCAGTCCTGGCTGATCTCCTCTAGTACTGACCGGTTTGTTCGCCTTGCAGTCCAAGGGACTCGCAAGAGTCTTCTCTAGCACCAGAGTTCAAAAGCTTCAATTCTTTGAGGCTCGGCCTTCCTTATGGTCCAGCTAAGTTATGGCTCCTTTGATCCAGTGTTGAGTGATATAACTATATAACTAAGTTCCTTTCTATGCATGATTTCAATTGAACATTTTCTATAGGCTGGGATTATTCAGTTGCTTAAGCATTTTGGATAGATGTGGGTTAGCCTCCTCATTTTCAATGATGAAAGTGGAGAAACTTTTCCAAAACCTTGACACCCAGGTTCATCCAGTACAATATTTTTCATTGTTTTTACACAAATTATACCAATATTACTGGATAGCAAACCAAATAAATACTGGAAGGCATATTTTCTTTATATAAAGTAATAATAAAAGTAACTAAGAAAGCACAGTTTGATATGATTTCTCTTTAAAGGAAGAAGAAGAGTTGGTTCTTATACCCCACTTATCACCACCCAAAGAATTCTCAAAGCAGCTGACAATCATCTTCCTTTCCTGTATGCACAACAGACACCCAAATGTAAGAGGAGTTGTTACAAAGAAAAAAAGCCATTCCAAAATGGAAAGGAGATTCAGTTTAGGGATGTCACAAACAATTTTCTCAGAAAAATTCCCTGGTTTGTATCTCCCAAACTGAGGTTTGAGGTGCCTCCCTCGAACATTTCCTTTGTCTGGTTCATGCTTTTGATTGAGAGAAGATAGGTGCATGTTCCCCACTGTCAGCCTGAAATGGTTGCAAATTATTTCAGCGCATTGGATTGCTTCCCTCAGTTTGGGAGGGGGAACACTTGGCACACTGAAAACACTTGCAGTCCTTTTGGCCTTACAACCAAGAGGCTCATTTGCCCACCTGTCAGGCCGAAATGGCTGCAAGCGACTTCAGCCCCCCTTTTGCTTCCCTCTGCTTCTAAGCAAACAGAAATAAAATGGACCAGCCCAAACTGGGTCATCTGGGTGTTCCGAAATTTTCCAATTCGTGCCCATCCCTAATTTTCTATCGAATTTTCTAGTAATTTTCTATCACCCAGGTCCAAACTAACCTGGAATGGCCCCTAGGTGGAAGGGTGACATCTTCTCCAGTATGGAATCCAAAGTTCAGTTCTTAATCTTCGAAATCCAAGGTGCTCAGGGCAGCCTACTTAATTCCCACCTAACTTGTTTTAGTCTTACAACAGCTTTGTGAGCTATATTAGGTTGACAGAGAGAAGGAACAAACAACTGGCTGTTAGGCTCCCATGTCAGCAAAGATCTTAGATAGTTTACCCTCCAGTCTCCGTTTTCACAATGGCCTGGGATGAGCCTCAGAAGTGTGAGAGAAGGGATGGTTGACTTCACCCAATTCAGCTGCCTTCTTCCTTCCTTCCAGGCCATGGGAGATATATGGCTCTTCCTCCTGGACACATCCATGGCAAGCCATTTAAAGGTTGGCCTGTGGACAGGACAGTCCCAGACTTTGCCAACCCCCTTGATGAACGTTTAGGGTCCAGCACTAACAGCACCATTGGCACCTCTCCAAGCCCTTGCTTCTCCTGCTGACTCAAAACCTGACTCAAAGGGCAATGTGTTTGCCTTCAGGGCTCTTGCCTGCCATCTCCTCCATGTCAAGCACTTCCTGATCTGCATGGTTGTCAAGGCTTTTGCATCTCCCATAGTCTCCCCAGCTGGCTGGCTTGACTATTATGCTGTCTCTGCTGCATCTATTCTGGTGACCATTTCTGGTAGGCTCTGCAGGCCATTGAGGCACCACCTGCAGCTCTTGGTCAGATTGTCCTGCTGCTGGCCCCAGTGTTACCCTGGCAAGTCTGGGCCCTGACCGCCAGCTCCAAAAAACTTCATGACTGAAAGAGAGTTTGTCTCACATCTCCCAGCTCCTGTGCCAATGCTATTCGAACCACTCCATCACACGGGCTATCAGATATTTTAGATCGGTACTAAGAGAGAATGGTTTGCTTTACGTGAGTGTGCTGAGGTGAAAACAGGCTACCTCGCAAAATACTATGAGATGCAAGAACCTGCTGTGATATTTCTATTTAAAACTCAAACACAATCAATATAAACACAGAGTGCTCAGTCATGCCAGCAATAATTGGTGAGCATAAGTCTTTAGTAGTTGCATTTCATAGAGTTCTAGTTCACTCTTTACATTCCCCCCCTTCTAATTTTGTATGTGTATCTACTTGGGCACAATCCATATAGCTCTCCCTTTTGTCATGATTGCTTTTTAAGACCAAGTAACACATCTGGATTTCCAGTTACAGAATTCCAGTATCATGTGTAGTTTAAGCCTTATCAAAGTCCGCGTCTGAAGTGATTTAATATCTTTTGAAAATAATAATCACATTGTCCCATGAAAGTAGCCACAGATATTTTTCAGTAATTTCAAGCAGATGTTTGTACATCCAAAATTTAGCAACCATGTTTTCCACATTTTTCCCATGGACACTGAAATAATAAAACTACTCAAAGAAATATAGATACATACTGATTAACAGTGAGATACATCAATACTGTTTTCAGTTTCCGTGGGGAGAGCATCAGTGCAGCTTTGATGTTGAAACTTCAGAGCATTTTTACTGGGGAAAGATTCTGCTGCATATCAATGAATTCTGGCCCTAATAGGATACTTTAAGAAGATTTATGAATTTACAAAACAGCTGCACAATAGAAAAATTGGTCCCTAATGTATTGGGCGATATCTGTGGCACAATAATTAGCGTTATGACTTCAAATGAAGATTTCACTAATTGCATCCTGATCAAGTATCAGAACCTCAGTTTTGTTTGGGGACAAAATGGGCTCTGTCCGTTTCACGAAAGCTTATGCCAAAATAAAAACATAGCTATTTTAAAAATGCTGCAAATCTCTGGTTTATTTTAGCTGCAGCAAATTAACATAACTACTTCTCTGGAATTACCAGTTTACTATAGAATAAGGAAGTCAACAGAGATTGAGGACATAGCATTTGAAAAAAGTAGAATTTGGAGTCTTTTTTGCATGACTATTTTGTAAGACATTATCACCTCCAGGGTGCAGTCTGTGGGTGACTGATGACCACCCCCACCTCTCAAGCCTCATCCTCTTCCTTTCAGCAGGTCAGGAAATCCATCTAACACAGTATGCTGTACAAGTCCCTGACAGAGAGAAAATCTTGTGCCTAGAACTAACAGGAAAGCTTGATACAGGTCTGTTGCTAAGGTCACTGGGAAATGTAGTTTGAAGTAGAAGCAGGGATGCCAGGTCCCTCCTGGCAACTGACCAGGGGCAGGGGGGAATTATGGGCAGCGGGAGGAAGCCCAGGCCAGTGTTGCAGTGATGCCATCTTTCAACACATACTGTGTCACCAACAATGTCACTGTGACACTGGCATAGGCTGGTAGAAACCCCCACCACCAGGTAGGTGATTAATGGCAGAGGCAAGGTACCAAATTCTGCACCTAATGGGGTAGAAGTCAGAGGCATTCTCCACCTAAATCTATGGTATGTAGATTCTTCCATACACTGCATAAATCCATTGGCATCTTAAAGACTAACACAATTTATTCCAGGTGGGTATCCATATTGGCCTGAAGCAGCAGAACAAAGTTTAAATCCAGTTGCACCTTTAAGGACAACAAAGCTGTATTCTGCACGATCATGCCACTTCTGGAGTTGAGAAAGGCTGCATTATAGGTCACTCTCCTCCTTGCACTTCACTTTTCCAATCTCCACGCTCAAATCTGCAGATATTTCTGATCAAATAGTTGGCAAACCTACTTGGGTCTCAGTAAGAAATAAGGCCTATAAATAACAAAGAAATAGTTCTAATATGGATCCCATATTAAGAGGAGAACTCTGCGAGCCAGCAGTCTCTCCAGATTCTTCTCTGTGTTTAAACTGAGGCATTGGTTCGATGCAGTGTTTGCAAAATAACTTTCCTACTCTCCCACAGTATTCTTACAAGATTGTAGATCAGGGGTAGTCAAACTGCGGCCCTCCAGATGTCCATGGACTACAATTCCCAGGAGCCCCCTGCCAGCATTCGCTGGGAATTGTAGTCCATGGATATCTGGAGGGCCGCAGTTTGACTACCCCTGTTGTAGATGGTCATATTCCAGCTCAGGTATGGAATTTCCAACTTTGAGTGAAGAACTTCGAGATCGTTCCTTGCTTGGAACAGAATCTCAACCTAGGTATGGCTTGCAATGTTTGCACAAGCTAGGGATGTGAAGCCTAGCAGTTTACATTTCAAAACTAGATGATAATCTACTACAAGTCCAGTGAACAGTCCCAATGAACATTAAAATATGCACATTCATATATCTCAATAACATAACGTGGTTGGTAAATCAGGAGGGTTATAGCCTGATCTCATCAGAGCTCAGAAGCTCAGTACTTAGATAGGGAGGACGCTGTAAAGCAGCCCTTTTCAAGCTTTTTTCATGGAGGAGCCCCTGAAATAAATATGCAGGCTTCAAGGACCCTTGTCAGTTGGCCACACCTCCCTACTATGACTCCAGAAATGACATATCACTGGAAGTGATGTCCCCACCTGCACTCTTGGCTCACTTTTCACTCTCTCCCCGCGACATTGTTACTATTAGGGTGGTTCTGGCTCATGTAGGCTGGAAAAAGAGCAGGAACTGAAAAATAGCCCAAGCCCCCTCATATCATGCCACAACAGACTCCCCCGCCCCTTGATTTTTGCACCCACAGCCTATCCACTGAGCCCTCCGGGTGGGGGTGGCCCATTTCCTAGCTTGGGGTCAAGTCCATTAAAACAGAAAGACCCTTTGAAGCTCCTGTGGATCCCTGGGAATCCACAGACCCCTGACTGGGCACCCCTGAAGACAATGGCAAACCACCTCTGCTTCTCACTTGCCTTGAAAGCTCCTTGATGGGATCACTATAATCAGTTCTGACTTGATGACACTAATAGATGTTAGATAGTCAGCAGATGAAACTCCGTATCTGTGGTAACTTTTTGTGAATTCTTCAAGATGTTCTGTGGGAGTCTAATGACATTTGCTTGATCTGAGGATTGTAAAAGGCTTTTTAAAGAAGTGTAGCCTTGAGGCTCAGCATGGTATAGAACCCCTGAAATGATAGAATATCTTTCTGGCCTTAGGAAAGTGCCATCATGTTATAAGTGACGGTGGTCTGCGTCTTGCAGAAGAGATGCATAGCTCTTGCAGAAGAGTCTGCACAAGAGCTCTTCTCTCTGAGGAAGAGGTTTGTAGAGCTGAATGCAGTCCCTGTCAAGAATTTCAGGAATGGTCACTAACCGTTGTCAAGGGACAAGGAAGTTTTTGCAGATCATCTGTCTGGAATCTTTGCTCCTTTCTTTTGTAAGAGCTGGATAGCTTTCAGCTCCCATGTAGGCACGCTCAGTAGGATTTTAAATACTTGAAAATAGGTACTGGATTGCAGAGTCTAGCCTTCCCAAAAACCTAAAGGCAGGAACAAAACATAAAACTTTTTTTGCCAAACTTCCCCCCTCATAACAATAAATAATATACAGAATTGCATTTTTCCCCATTAAGTATTTATGACTTTAAGCAACAGGAGGGTAATCTAATTCATGAAACAGGTGAATTCATTGCACTGCAGATGTTAGGGAATTATGTTATATTCTAAAATATAATGTATCTTGTAAATATATATTCAGCTTTGAACAGGATAAAGTTTCCAAAGTCAAAAAAATTGCAGCAAATGTTTTAGATCAGGATGACATATCAGAGGGCTCGGGTAACCGTAGTGTAACCAGGATGAGACCAACATGCATAGTTTAACCGTACAGGGCTTTGAAATCGGCAGCACTGGTTGGAGTTGTCCAAACAGTTGTTGTGTCAGGTGCAACTGGGGCCAGTCAAGCTGGATTGAATGGAAGGCCAGCTATGACGTGGTGGAGGATGTGTTGCTCTTGCCAGCTTGGAGAAATTCCAAGATCAGCTGCCTTGGACATTAATCTTGCCGGACGCAGATGGTGTCACCTTTGGTGGTCATGTTGTAGTAAGAGCAAGCTTGGAGTAGCTGGCGCATGCTAACAAGGATTTTAGGATATGACACTCTGCATTCCTAGACCAGGGTGGCAGAAGACATTCTGAGGATGTCAAACATTGACCTTCCTTTTATAAATGACTAAAAGAAGTGACACATTAGTCATGCTGCAAGTTATAAAAGCTGGGGATTGTCAAGAACCAGGCTGGAGGTTTCTTGATTTGGATTCTCTGAATGGTTTGGGAGAGATCCAGAACTAGGACAAGTTGGTAAAACATAACAACAGTAAGAACAATAGGCATATTAGACAGTGTATTATAGACGTTTTCAGGAATTATAGGTTATTGCTATAGCATGTCATAACATAGCCTATTCAAATACATGGAACAGTGTCAGATCTTCAGTTACACTACCTGCACTACTTATGTGAAATGTCTCAAGCGGTTATAAAATCCCCAACAGTTGCCTGACCCAGTCTATTAAATAATCTAATAAAATGGCTGATCCTCTCACGTCTAAGTTATGGGAATTTATAGATACATGCCAGGTTCTTTCTGTCACAACAAGTAGTATCTGGTAGTCCAAAGTGTACCTACTTCCTTTGTCTTTTATTCTTAAATTCTCTGTGTATATGAATTGGACAAAAAGTAAACAAGAGGAAGCATATAGTATATTTATAAACATGTGGAGACTCCGTCAGGAATTGGGATAGCTGATATAGGTGGGGATCTGTTCCTCTTAATTCTGGTTCATGTATCTTCTTTTAGTGCCTCTGTGGCGACAACTTTATTTTATGAATTGAGACTCTTTCTATATAATTGACAGTGTCTGTGTCCATGTCCTAAAACCTAATGTTTTATATTTAGGAAGGATGCCTTCAGATATTCTGAAGAAGCAGATGACTCTTACTGCATTTTGATGGAGTCGAAATGTATGACATATCTAAGGGCAGAATATAAACCCCACAAGTGCTTTTGTTTACGCCAGCAGTTCTGAAAGGAAGAGTGCACTCTCATTACATCCCTTTTTTCTCTGCACATTAAAAAAAAAAAGAATGCACAAAGTTATTCTTGGATTATAACTTTTGCTGTGTAATATTTTGTGTAGCTCCCTGCAATGAGGAGAATCTTGTCTGTAGTTATGTGTTCGGTATTTGTATTTGTTCAGTGGCATAAAGTAATTCTGATTTAATTTTAAAACCCTAATCAGCCTGAATGCGTGTTTGACTTGAACCTATTATAAGCGTGAAGGAATTCTTGAGACAACTGCATCTTGACTTGGTTTGGTGGTTTGTACATGGGCAAAAGTTATGCAAAATGATGTATAATGATTGTAATAAGAGAGACGAGGACTGGCTACACTTTTATTCCAACACAATTAAGTGTGCTTTGATGGAGATTGCAAAACGAAAGAGTTTGTTTTGTTTTGTGAGATGCTAGATTGACTCCTCCTCCTTGGCCTGTTTCCTCTTACTGAATTGCACATTTCCTCTAAACAGCAGATCCAGAAAGATCCTTTTCAACTTTCCAATAATTTTTTAAAGATTCAATATAAACACAAAGTCAACCAATACAAAACCTGCAGCATGTATTTGATCTAGGTTCAGATATTTGTTCTACCATGAAAACTCTGGATAATTTAAAGCCAATCTCTCTCTCTCTCTCTCTCTCTCTCTCTCTCTCTCTCTCTCTCTCTCTCTCTCTCTCTCTCTCTCTCTCTCTCTCTCCCCCCCCTTCTTATTCTAATATCAGAGTATTATTGTTCTGAGAATAAAATGAAGGAAAGGAAAATGATGTCTCTTCTCCACTTGGGAAGAAAAACAATGTATAAAAATCTAAATAAATAAACTAGGCTCAACAAGGATACCAAAAGATTGGTGGCAAAGTATGCAATGGATGAGTTGGAAAGCATGCAAATAAAGAACCAAAAAAGTCATGAAAATTAGTTTGTCTTGGGGCTTCCCCCCTTTTTCCTAGTAATCCCTTGGAATGCATATTTATACCCTGTACTCAGAAGGATGAAATTCAGGTAAGCTGGTTTCTTTCCTGGCGCAGTGAAGGTGTATTTAAACAAGGACTAAATGCATATGCATCTCTTTACATCATATTAGGATATTCATTGCCATACTTCTTACAGCAGCATTCCCGATGGACTGCGGATTCTAGTTTGACTGTGTAGAGTAGCAGGAGGCCAGTGTGCAGATTACAGTCAATGAAGCAGGACCTGGGGATCTCAGGTAATTATACTGTAGCACATCTCCGGGCAACAGAGATCAGTTCCTCTGAATAAAATGGCTGCTTTGGAAGGTGGACTCCATAGCATTATACTCCACTGAAGTCCCTCCCCACCCCCAAATTCCACCCATTCCCGGCTTTACCCTCAAAGTCTCCAGATATTTCCCAACCCAGAGCTGGCAACCCTAGAAGTAAGTGAGGCAGGTTGTAGATTACAAAGGGACATTTGAGATCTTTCCAGATACCAGAATACTAGAATGTACTTGTATTCAAAACCACAACTGCTGCATTTTAATTATCCTTCACTAGCTCTACTGAACTGGCTTCCTGTACTGGAGAAGGCAAATTCTCTACTGCTGCTGTTTTACAGATTCCCCCCCCCCCTTCTCTGCATTATTTACTTCGACAAAGGCAGATTCCTTTCTTTTGAAAAACACTCTAATGTTTGTTGTAGATGCATGAAGGCATAGGAGATGCTTGTTCGGTAATTGAACAATGAATCACATTATCAGCTACATCAAGCTTTGAAGTTTTTAATTGTTCAGAAAATGGTTTTGTTGTTGTTGTTGAAAGCCGGCACATCCTCATTAGCATGGATCCGGTCTAAAACAATTATGCAGAGACAATTCATGAACTGACGGGCTTGTCACCTCTGGTTAACTCACCAGATAAAACTAGACTGAATCAGAGTGTGTGGACAGTATTGATAACAGATGCTATCAACTACATTTTCCTTGAGATTACTAAAGTATGTGTTGAGTTGTGTGGCATAGGAATCTCGCAGAAGAAGTCTTTGGAGCTCATGTTGAGTGTCCACAGTGGGGGTGGGGGTGGGGAAAGAATAGTGATAGGAACTGTGTTTATGCATCTGTGGTTTAATGCTCTGACAGAAACAATATTGCCACTATGTTCTTTTAAGATGGATATTTTTTATTTGTTCACTGTAAGCCAAATGACAGAAGCTGTCTGCATGAGGAGGCTGGCTCTTCAAATTAGAGGCCACCCTTCTTAACCACTACACCAAGTGCAAAGTACCAACTTGGTGTAGTGGTTAGGAGTGCTGACTTCTAATCTGGTAAACCAGGGCTGAGTCTGCATTTACTTTGTGTATTCCATTGTGGATCCTACTGAATTGATTGATTTGAACTCGGGTCTTCCTTCATCCCCCCCCCCCCCGATTGAAACAGAAAAGTTTTCTGCATGTGATTAGGGAAGCTCAGAAGCAGGGGGGGGGGAGCCAAGCACAGCAGGAGCCTCTTTCTTTTCTTGAACAGGGGGGGGGGAGGATTGGAGACAGCAGAGGAGGGGGAATAAATCCAAGAGGCAAATCTCTGCAAGGGGAAGTTAAGGCTTCTGGAGCTTCTGAAGAGAGAAGTTAGGGCTTCCCCTTTAAAGGAAACTTTGCAACCTGGGAACGAGGAAGCCTTTGAACTGATGCCCTGGCCAGTCAGGGTTTTTCTACAGTATTGGAGGCTCAAGGCAGCAAGTTAGTTTGGGACAAGCAAAGAGCTGCACCTTTATTCATGCCAATTTTTCAAATATCGAGGGTTATATCCACGCCAGGATATTGTGGGGGGAAAGGTACTATCACTCCGAATCAATCATGCTTGTTGCAGATGAAAAATTTAAATTGCCCAAAATCAAAATGGAAATCGGATTCAGTGTAGCTGGCAGGGATTGAAAAGACCTGGGATTGGAATAAAAGCTCCGTGCAGATTCAGCCCAGGTTTGATTCCCTGCTCTCCCGCACATGCAGCCAGCTAGGTAACCTTGGGCTCCTCACAGCACTGATAGAGCTGCCCTGACCGAGCAGTAATATCAGTGCTTGCTCAGCCTCACCTCCCTCACAGGGTGTCTGTTGTGGGGAATGGAAAAGGAAGGTGATTGTAAGCCACTTTGAGACTCCTTTGGGTAGAGAAAAAGTGGCATATAAAAACCAACTCTTCTTCTTCATAGGAAGATTTAATGTTATTTTTGTATTAGTTATGAAATAGAGACCAAACTGAGAATGCCAGTAACAAAAATAAACAGAGTCACAATGAAAGTGTATGGTATAAAAAGGAGGGGGGGGGGCTTATTTATATACTTCTAGTAATAACTAACTTTTAAATGCTAGTTTTCAAATAAAGTACTGTCAAATGTGCCCTTATTCTCACCACAATATTCATATTGTTATAAACCATCTGTTTGGTTGTTGGTGCCCTTCTTGATTTTGCTGATTTATTTTTAAAGAATCTCCGTAGTGTGTGACTCCAGTTGACATTCTCTTTTAAAACAGAGCACTGAACATCTGATTGCCCATTTTAAGGAAGCTACTTGGCTCTCCTTGGGGAATCAGCATTATCAGAAGAAGCCGGGATAAGTAAAGAGCTATCTAGGATTGGGTGATGTTTGTCTCTGTGTTATGTTTTTAGAAATCTTGGTTCTTTGACTGAACGAGATGCATCAAGAGATAGTTTTACTTTGCTATGTCAGGAAGTGGCTCTTTAATAAAAGGTATAAAAATATAGTAGGATTTAGTACATTTTGATAAAAGGGTGCTTGATATCTTTGATAATAAATAGGCACTTAGCAATTTTGTATATCCATTCTGTACTAATAATACAGTTAGTATAATACAGATTGGAGTAAATAGGACATGGTTTGAAAATGAGTTTATAAACTTTGATGATGGTTTAAGTATTGCAAATGTAAGCAGCATGCCCAGAGGCATAAGCCAAAGGACTCTTGGCCTTTGACTCTTAGCCTGAGGGTCATAGCTCAGATCTGCTGGAAGAGGGGGAGGGGGTCCTGCTGTACAAGCCTCCTCCTTCTCTTGTTTATCACTATTGCATTTTTGGGGTGTTATTTTACTTGTAAAATGCTTTCGATCCCCAGTGGAGAGAAAAGAGGTATAGGTGACAAATATACTGTGGGTTTTATCCACAGTCCTTTTACCAAGAGGGCTTTTAGTTAATTCCCTCTTCCCATGGGAGACCTCAGGACTCAGAGCCAGTAGGGTGTATGGTTAGAGTGCTCTTTCCCACTGTCTTTTTGTTCTTTTCTCTGCAGAACACTGCAAGATGTGTGCTTGGAATACCTGGCTCCATTAGCGAGCCTTCTAATAATGGGCATTACTGTTGAATACCTGATGTTATTTGAGTGCTTGAGTTTGCTGATTTCCTAGTCCAGATCTTTGTATTATTTCTTTCAATACATTTGCTTTCTGCTTTCACTCTAGTGAAATCCCCCAAATCCTTTCAAAGTTTGTAGGGGATTTTATCAACAATAAGATCATTATTATAAATAGATAGATAAGATCATTATTATAAATAGATAGATAGATGCCTAGGTCACTGTCCAGCTTGTGGCTATGCTGAAATGTCCCCCATCTAAGCTGTTTCAAAACAACCATTGGGAAGCAGTTTTTTCTTCTGAGTTTGGGAGAGAAGGGAGAGGCTAACTGATCTAGCCAGGAGATAAAGGGATTCTCCTAGCTGCTTCCCCTTCCTGGAGAGGGGAGAAGAGTTTCTTCTTCCCAGAATCCCCTGGAGTGGATTGGACACAGAATGTTATTTTAAGCCCCTGGAACCAGGGAGAATGCTGCTGACCATTGGAGCCAGAGGTTGCTGTAGTTTGAGATGAGGTGGGCAACCATCTTGAACCATGTGGCTGCCAGGTGAGCTGATGAATATCCTCAAACAACTTGTAACCACTTAAAGAATGGTTCCTACTCTATTTTTAACATCAGAGTATGTTTTAGCAGAGGGATAGAAAGACTGCATTTCATCCGACTTCTTTGACTCTTTTGCTTAACTGAGTGTGCTAAAAGTATGCGTATAAGCCTTATTCTTTTAATAAATACCTTATCAATTTGAAGTTGGCAGTGGTTCTCTGATCCATGTAGAACTCCCCCATCTTAGAAATAGGGTTGGGTGCTTCGGCGCCCGAAGCAGCCAGTCTCTCCTGGCACAGTTAGTGCCGTGCCGCGCCGCAGGGGAGGGGAAGTGCGGGCATCAGTGCGGCAGTGAGCGTACACATGCAGGTGCGGAGCTCAATGCCTGCGTGTGTGCATCTGCTGGTGCGCTGACACTTACGCCTCCCCCCCCCCCCCCATGGTGCGGTGCTCGCTGCACCGGGAGAGACTGGCTGCTTCGGGCATGAAAGCGCCCAACCCTACTCAGAAATGCTAGTCTGGTGCAAGAGGAAGATCCAGGGTAAGGGGAGGGAACTTGGCAAGCAGCTATTCCTCTGCCATTGTACCCTGTAGCAAATTGTCCCCATGGTGTTAACTTGCTGAGTTGCAGAAGACACAGAGGTGAAGCCTTGGGAGGGAAAGGGAAGCTGAGACTCCTGGTCTTCCCAGTAGACTCCACCTTGTGGTGGTGGTGGTTACCCAGGGAGACCCTTTTACAGTCCTTCCAAAGTTGGCAACCAGCCAGAAAAGGGATTGGGCAAGGCAGAACAGTAAAGTAAAAGTGGGCCTGTTCTGTCACAGAGACACTACACTTGTGTATAAAACCTAAGCCACTTAGGTTGCAACCCCGGGCTTAATGTGACTGACTGCTCTTTAAGTTATGAAATAACGGGCAATGGAAAGATGGTTTTCATCCTTATGCTCAGGCTGTAAGTAGACTAAACATTGGGATAGATTCACACCAAGACATATCTACTGGTCACATATCTACCTGGCCAGACATGGCAAGCATCACAGTGTGATATACAGAGAGAAAATTATGAATAGTCGGCTAAAGGCCATAAAATGCAATAGATGGACTGGTAACATTTTTTATGCAGAACGTGAAAGCATGCAATACAAGTGAAAACCGTTAATAGAATCCTTCTTATCTTTTACTGCTCCCATTACTTTGTTCATTAATCATGCAGGCCTTTTAAAATACTTAGTTGTACTTATGCAAACTTGTGGTATATACTGTATCTTTTGAACTGCCAGTACTGTAGTTTTAAATAGTCTTCAAGCTTCCCAAAGGGATTTGAGCCTTCTTACCTTTCCTTTCAGTTTGTTCCTCAAAACCCCCCTCATTTGAGAGAAGTCACCCCTTCTAAAGTTAAATGTGTTGTGTTGTCCTTTTAGGGCATCCCTGTATTTATATAAATGCTAAATATAATAGCATTATGGTCACTGTTCCCATCTGGTTCTATCATGTTTACATCTCTCACCAGGTCCTGAGCATTACTTAGGAACAAGTCCAGGATCATCCCCCCCCCCCCCCGGTAGGTTCTGTGATCATCTACTTCATAGCACAGTTCATTGAGGGGATCTAGAAACCCTGACATTGACTGCCTCTGCTTCTCCAGGTCAATTGTTCAGGCTGCAAACTCATTCCCTAAGAACTTGGGGCTCCTTGCACTGAGCACATACCCATGACTTTTGTCCAGCTGGCAGTCATACCTAGTTGCAATCAGCACGATAGACTGCAATTAGTGTTATACCTCGGATAGCTCTCAACTCCCCTGTTGGCATTCTACCCTTATAAGTTTTTTTTAAATCCCCCTTTTAATTAATTTCCTATTTATGTTTGAGGAAAGTCGTAGAGAGACTAGTGCCTTGGCTTCCTCAGCCTGCTGCTAAACTTGCCTATTTATTCCACCCTGCTGCTAAACTTGCCTGTTCCAGACATGGGACACTTTGTCACTGCAAGATTAGTTTTTACCAGATTTTGGAAAAAAGAACATAACTCCAAATAAAGAGGAGTGGTTGAAGAAACTAAAGGAATGTGTACCATTAACTAAACTAACTTGTAGGTTGCATGGTAAAAAGTTAGATAAATTTGATAAACGGAATTTTACTCTGACTTGGATGGTGAACTGAATAATATCTATATGATTTGTTTATAAAACTGAATATGAATCTGTATAGCTATTTTCCAACATTCTTTTTATTGAATTCATTTTTATGTTAAAAACTTCCATTGGGAAGAAGAGAATTAGGGTTCTGATTAAATCTGAACTTAAAATCTGGTCAAACCTGCAATGAAAGCACATAATTTAAATTGTTACCATTGCATTAGCCATATGCAAACTGGCTTCGCTAAACTGCTTTAGTTGACTCTCGTAAAATAATGGAGACTTGTGGTCATTAATGCAATAATCTGTTAGTCTGGTCAAGGAGCTAAATGCAATTTAAACTTCTCCATGATGAGGAAAACATCAGGAAAATGTGCATAAGAATACACATTTAAATTTCCTCCTTGCCTCTGTGCCTACTCTGAAAAAATATGAAGAATTGTCTGGGAAATCTATTAATCATAATGACTCTGTTAAACTGCCCCCCCCCCCCATTTAGAGGTCAGGACACTAATTCATGGGCAGTCATTCAGGTCAATAGATGGGTCACATATTCACTTCTGCTTGACTACTGGATCACTGTGTTAGTTGTCACTGGATTAACAGCAGCTTGCTCTTTTGGTAAGTATAGAAAAAGTGGCAAATTTATACAATGAACAGCAATGGAAGGAACTTCTAACAGTGTTGGGATTTGCCATTAAAGTTTTAATATAACAATTTTAACAAGATAGCCTTGGGCTAAGCTTATATCCCAAACCATTTTGGCTTTTTACTTGAGGAAAAACAAGTTCACAGGCCAGGCCATGAAGTGAGTGCTATATACAGATGTTCAGATTTGTGTATTATGTTCAGTGTTTCTGATACACATAGATCATGGTGACATATGGACATATGTAGCCAGAATAATAATTTTATGTCTTAGATCAGTTAAATCAATTTATATTAAATATAGAACGAGTGATTCAGTTTTCAATGTCATGAACATGAAAGGAAGTTATAATTTTTCAAAAGAGATAGATAAATAAATAAATACATTAAATTAATCATTAAGTAGTATATTGACATAGTGTTCAGCCAATACAAACAAGCAATGAGAGTAAACTGGCGAGTTTGAGTGAGGTTTTAAAGTTACAAGGTTAACTGGCATGAATTACATTATCCCAATTTATTTAATTATTTACTTCATTTATAACCTCCACAGTGGGGATCTAAAGCTGCCAACATTGTTCATTGTCCTTAATTTTATTCTTCCAACAACTCTCTGAGGTAGGTTAGGCTGAGAGAGTGTAACTAGCCCCAGGCTAAAGCTTTCATAGTAGAGTGGGGATTTAAACCTAAGTCTGCCCAGTGTACTGCAGTAGTAGCTATCAATGTCTCTACAAGAGCACTGGAAGAAATCTACTCTGTGGAGAAAGACTGCCACACAAGGGAGTTTGGGAATGGTAGAAAAGAAGCAGTAGCTACCATCTATCTGAGGCCATGGAGAGCTGCTGTCATTGTGAGTAGACAATACTGACCTATAGTGAACTGTACACAGCTTTCCAAATGAGGATCTGCCATGAAATTATACAGGGGCATTATGATTTTGAGGGGAAGTGAAGTCACATCCCCTCAAAACTCTACCCTTACTAGGTACTGCCCTCAAAACCAGAACTTGCCGAGGCAGTGCTGACAATAATTCCACCCCCAAGGATTGGAAGGTACTTAATGTATCTCCCATCTTTTAAAAAGTTTTCAGAGGAGATGCAGGAAATTATAAACTGGGCACTCTAACATCAATGCTGGGTAAATTGGTGGAATCTGTTATCAAAGATAGAATTAGTAGGCACATGATGAACAAAAATGATTGAGGAAGCAGCATGGATTGTGTAAAAGAAGATCTTGCCTCACTAATCTTTGAGAGTTCTTTGAGGGGGTGGACCAAACCAAAGTCACACCAGGCTAAATTCAGTGAAGTAAAAGAGTTCAGGACCCTGATTTGGGTCCTGACAGTCTAACCCAGTCTTTTCATCTCTTGAAAACAAAGCAGAATTGGCGCTGGTTAATATTTGGATGAGAGACCACCTAGGAACACAAGGTTAAGTTTTCAGGTTTCTCTACAAACCAAGGACATCCCCCAAGTTTGCAGGAGAATTTGTTTAATAGAGAATAGAGAATTTGCGTGGCTCCAATCTTCAGATTTAGATACCCACGTATGGGGCTACCCGGCGCTATTAGATATACACGTAACTCTGCTAAAGAGTGCCCAGCAGTTCTCTAGGGCAAAGATAATCTCTACTGATGTAGAAGAAGGATTTTTTTTTTAATCCACCGTTTTGTTTTCGAAGACAGGGCAGAATATAAATCCCTGAATAAAATAAAGGATTCTGCAACTTCTCTCCCTTACATCTAGGGATATGTCTTAAGCTTTCTGACTTGGTCTGTTTGGATAGAAAGAAGAGCTTTACAAGGAAACCCTCACAAAGACAGGCAGAGGAAGGTGGCCTCACAAGGGCACAGCACTGCACAGTTTTTCTTCCGCCTAACAGGTGGCTTGTCAACATGCCTTAAGTGTAATTTTATATAGAGGTCTTTGGAAGCTTTAGTACACAGGCTGCAGCATTTCAATTATGTCCATGCCTTTGATACTGCTGCAGTGCTGGGAATGGAACGGCATTACTTAAACATGGCGTATGTCAGTGCCGGCCACAGGGGTTTGTACTTGGTGCCAGTTTCATGGTCTGTTCCACTGAATCCATGCATATAAAAAAGCAGCTGTAGCAGTAATGCTTTGATTTATCTCGCTTGCGGTTACTATAAGTCAGTGTAAACATTTGAGCACAAAGACTGCCTAAATTATATATCACTGTACAGCAGCCAATGTATTTCTATGTATTCAGGATGTAGAGAGAAACTTAGATTGAAAGGTGGGATGTTTTGTTAATATTTGGATTCTTTAATGTTGTCATGGCACATATTGATCAGTTAGTCATCTCCTGTGAGATGTATCCTAGTGTTTTGGTTTGGGGCCTGATGTTTGGGGAGGCCTCAGGTTAGCAGCTGAGGGGAAGGCTGGGTTCTTCCCTCACTAACCTCACCTCCTTGACCTTGGCTGTTGCATCATTCTACCCTGGGGTCTCCCCAGGACTCAGTATAAGGAAAAGGGGTGAGAAGGTTACTGCACCCAGGTTTCCCTTTGTTCCTCCAGGAATATTGCTATCTTGACTGTAGGCTCAACTTCTTGGCGTGGTGGTTAAGAGTGGCGGCCTCTAATCTGGCGAGCCGGGTTTGATTCCCCACACCTTGCTGGTTGACCTTGCGCTAGTCATGGTTCTGGTAGTGCTATTCTCACAGAGCAGTCCTGTTAGAGCTCTCTCAGACCCTCCAACCTCCCAGGGTGTCTGTTGTGGGGAGTAGAGGGGAAGGTGATTGTAAGCTGCTTTGAGACTCCTTTGGGTAGTGAAAAGCAGGGCCTAAAAAACGACTCTTCTTCTTCATCCCATCTGCTCCTCCCTGGACTGATCCTGGAACCTTTTTTCTATGTGCTTCCCCTGGTCAGCTGATTAACTTCCACCCTGCCCCTCTTTGCCTTGATCAAGCCAACGCTTGGCTCATTTCCACCATCACTGCTATTTTCTCAGCACTGCATCAGCAGCTGGCAGTGAAGGTTCTGTGGCCTTGGAGAGAGGCACTTGGAGCTATTTTCCTTCCTGGTATGTAGCCTGATTGTGGAGTCCTGCTATGAGGACTCAACTGCTGTTGGGGACTGTAGCAGGTATGAATAGAGAGAGAGGGCTTAGTTTGGCCCTGGAGGCAGTAGTTGCAACCCCGGGCTTAATGTGACTGCCAGGTCAGGTGGCAAACCTGGGCCCATTCCACACATATAAAATAATGCAGTTTCAATGTGCTTTGACAGCTGTATTTTCCTATGTGGAACAGGAAAATCTACTTCTCAAATGCATTGAAAGTGCACTATCCTGTGGGTGTGGACTGGCTCGTAGACTGGAAGGCTAGGATTTGGGAAACCCAGCTTCAAGCCCCCAGTCTGCCATGGTCTTGGGTCACATGCTTTCATCCTAAAATTAAAAATGGGGGACGGGAAAGTGTTGTAAACTGCTTTTGGGGGTCTTACCTTTTACTCCCCCAAATTTACTCTTTAATTTATTGATAAAATATTAAAATCAGCAGTCAACATGAATTTGTGTTTTCCCAGTACTCTGGTAAATTTCTTTCAAAAGCACATTTCTGTTTTCGAGTGACTGGAAACTAGTAAATGGGGGCGAGGGAGAAAAAGCCAAGAGTAGAAGTAGTTTTTTTTTTTCCTGGAGGAAATGGATTATGTGCTCAGTCCTTATATTTGAAAATCCTTCCTGGGTTTGCAGCCAGATACAACGTGCTCCTGAATTATTAGGTGTGTGAGGTGGGGAGGTAGGAGACTGCAGTTACTCAGTGGTGAGGAAAAAGCATTCAGCACTAGGGTTGAGGGGAAAACGCATGGGTTCAACCCTGTGAAGGCTTGGCCCGAAATACGCAATTAATTCCAGAGACAAATTCTGTAGAGGGAGTTGCGTTAATCTGCAATATTAACACCAAAAAGGAGTCTTCTACCACCTTAAAGACTGATTTAATGCAGCATGAGCTCCACAAGCTAGAGCCTGTTTCATCAGCTGTGTGAAGTGAATCATCTGCTAGCACATTTATAATACCTTTTTAAACCTTCTATATAATAGTATTATGAACAATGTTTACCATAGTGATCCAGAGTTCCGTTAGAGTGGCTAGGATATAATGACAGCCCTCCCTTTTCTCTTTGGCAAACCACAGAGGCAGAGGAAGAAAAGCTGCTATTCCTTTCTTTACTGAACAGTTTGCTGCTGGACATGAAGGCTTAAGGATCAAGTGTGAGAACCAGCAAAAGCCTGGTTATATAATTATTAACAATTTGTAGCAAGCTTTTATGAGCAGGCATGTTCTGTCTACATGCTGGCTGAAAGAGCTATATAAAAGAACTTCCTCTGATGTCTAAGTCCACATGTCTTGCCAAGTTTTGTGCATGCCCAAAATTGCGGTGAACAGTGAGATGAAATCACAACAACAACAACAACAACAAATGGAGGGGAAGTCAAACCCAAGTCCATGGGTGTGATAGCTGTGTGACTGCAGGAGTGAGTGCGTAGCATACCAAAGGACAACCAAGTAGTATTCTGTACACTTGTAGAATGTCACTTCTAATTTGGCCCAGCAAATACTAATTATCTTTCTTCCACTGTCCTTAAGTAATGAACTAACTCTTTCTACCTTTGTGATCAGAATCGGAATAAGAATCAGAGTACCTTTATTGGCATAAAATTACATAGTGTAATGGTTAAGATATGATATCAATATTATATTTACTTATTTCGCATAACTATTTCCATCTTGCTTTTCTTTCCAAAGAGAGCCAAAATAGCTTACAACAACAAACATGAATAAACCAGGTGTTTAGACTACAGCTCCAGGTGCTCCCCTGGATATGATGTCATGGCACCTGTGACCCTCCTTGCCCAGTCTCCTCCCCCAAACTGGGGGACAACCAGCAGAGGGCTGTCAACCTTAATACTGTCCAAGAGGATAGAAAGTGTGGTTGTTTATCATTCAAATGAATGCAGCCATTGTGTTATAGATTTGAATGGGCTCTATATTCTATGTCTGTACATAGAATTGACTGATTTTACTGCTCCTTAGTCACTAACATTTTCAGTGTTAAATAAGAGTACTCGCCACTGTGATTCCCTCTATGAAAGCAGTGAAATTCAGTGTGGAAGACTACACTGTGGCTTGTTTTCTCTTTAGCTTCTGCATGTAATATTATTTATTTTGGAACTTCTGGGTCTTTTGTGGAACACATCTTTATAAACACTGCAGGGTTGGAGATTTTAGTGCTCTGCATATTGCTGGTAGGATTAGAGAGCTGACTTAAACACCAGTCTTAAATATCGGGCTTTCTCAACCAGGGTTTCTTGACAGTCCTGGAAAGCTTTCCTGAATAGATGGGAGGGAATTAATTTTTATATATTTATTAAATATGTTAAATATTTAATGGGTAATATGACCATATATGCTCATGTTGACCCCTCCCCCAGTGATGGGCCTAGAGGGGTTGAGAATGGGTGGGGTCTCATATAGGCATGTCCACAGCTATGCTTCCCAACCATATTCTGCATGATCCACCACTTCTAGGGTTTCTTAAAGCCTAAACAATGTTTCAGGGGTTTCTAAGTGGTAAAAAAGTTGAGAAAGGCTGTTATACATATTTGGGCAGGAGTAAAACTTTGTTCATTCTCATGGCATGCAGGATTGCAGCATTTATGTAGAAAATTATCATGCTGCATGTCCAGCAGAAGGCAATTAATTTCTGTTTGGCTTCACAGATTATTAGTAGAAGTCTGGTAGTTATTGAACCTTGAACATGTGATTAGTCTGAGCTGTCTTCTTGCCCACAGGCAAAACATTTTGACTAGTGGATATAGTGACTTAGTAAGAAATGGAAGTGCAGATCAACAATTATGGACAAGCTGTCAAAAGCAATCCAGTCAGATCCTGAAATGAGCCTGTAATATGTGTATAGTAAATAAATTACATGTAGGTGTGATATGATCTTTGCTGAACATGAATTAACCAAACAAACTTACTGTAGTTGATAGTAGCAATTTGGGTGAGCTGAGCACTAGGTCCCTTTATACATGTAGCAAACATACCAAACAACTTCTGAATTGTTTTGTGGGTATGCAGTAGTGTATGTGCTTACTAGCTATACAGTTTTCTTGATCTCTGCCTTTTAAAGAGATGGACCCAGCATCTTAGTGAACCAGGCCACTAGGAGGAGTAGTGTCTGGAAGGGGAGTACTGGGGGACCACTTGTATGTAAATGAGGGTATGCACCAAGTCAGAAGCTGGGGAAAAAGTTTGTGGCTGCATCAAATAGCAAAGCAGTTGAAACATTCCGCAGGAGATGGAGAACTTTTAAATACTTACATTATTGGATGGTGGGTAGTCTGTATTTATGATTTCATTTTGAATATTGTATTTCAACATTTTAGAATTCTCTTTGGTGATACCTCTACTCTTTCTGGGTATTGACATTCTGTAACCTTCCTCGGACTCTATTTGTAGGGAAAGCTTGAGATAATAATACTGTAATAAATAATTTAGAAGCTAAAGGTGATTCACATATGACCATTTTTCTCCATGGATATAATCGCCATGCTGAGCTGGCTTCAGCTCACACAAAGGAAGCTGCTTAAAATCCCTGGTAGTTATTGTAATTTCATGTACACCAACACTAAGTTCAAGGTGGAGCTATAACAGCCTCAAAGGATTTTGAAACCAAACAAAAGGTAAGGTTGTACATGTAATATATATGCAATAAATCCTGAACATTTTATTTTAGTTCGGATTAACCTTGGGAAGTTTCTCCTCGTGTTTAAGCCTGGTAATTAGTATTTGTTTTAATACTTGCAGATCCTATTTAAGTTATTTTTGGAGTAATTTTGAAACATTGCCCTCACTCATATTCGAGGAAGCCTATTTCAAAAGCCGATTCTCAAAAAGTCTTTAGCTTTTATCTGGGACAGACAAAGGCCTTTAGAAAACTTTTCCAGCTTTTACTTTCTCTTGACACCTACACAGTGGGTCAGCCGGTGTCCCAGAGAACCGTGCCTAAATAGTTCTATTTATGCCTTTCTAATTGCCTTGCTCTCTCAAGAGGGGCAAACTCAAGTGGATGCTCCTTGGACCAGTAGATAGTGCCAGCTGATTTCTGCCTCTTGACATATGCAAAATATAATTTGGGAAGCCCTTTTTGTACATAGGTTTCAAGGACTGGGCTCAGGCAGAATGCAGATGTTTTGAACTGTTTCTGACTAATTTCCTCATGCATATTTATGCTGTCCTATCTTAATTTAGATGACCACCTCCAAATGTATATATTTATGCACACACATGCTTATGTGCACACGCACGCATACACACTTTTCTGGTTTCCATTGGAAATCATCTTCCCCAAGACCAAGGACCGCTGATGTATATAATAAAGGGAACTCTCATACCTCTCTGTTCTACCAAATGTACATTTTGCTTTTCTCAGTGCCTACTGGCATCCAACCTAGATAGTGGATAACAGATGACGTTTGAGAAAAAATATTCAAAAGTCTATGTTTCATGTAATTAGAGTGTCACGCACTAATATGTATACTACATTTCAGATTCTGTCTGAATTCTGGAAATTTTGATATTCATCTGTGTTGTTACATGAATGCCATTGATTTATAGGGATCTCAATTTGGTATGAACACAATAACACTCTTTAATATGCACCATTTATGAAAAGTCACATTTTCTGAGGCTGTTCCAACTTTGTCTATCCTTTCTAATACCAGCTGTTATAAATACTTTTGTAAATTCACTAAGCACTCAGACAGCAAGGGTAACTTTTCAAGGGCTTCGCTGACTAAGAACTGTTTTTTCATTGATGTCTAAGCTACAATGCCGGTCTAAGATTTCCTAACATGACTAATGGTTAGAAGCCACCTAACTAACGACCACAAACTTAATTTAGTTTGCAGACTGAGACGACTAGAAATAATAATGAAAATAATACTGAAAGTTTTGAGGTCATAAAAAGCTCACCTTTCATTTAAAAACAAAACTCAAAAATGAATTGCAAATGGGAGCAAATCACAGGGATTGGTCTCCTTATGTAAAAACGTTGTGGTGTTTTGATCTCTGTTCTACTATAATGGAACAGGAACATATTTTGCTCAATGAGGCTTACTTTGCCAGAGGCTTTGCCAAAATACCTGAGCATTGCCACAAAATTGCCAACATGATGAAGTCACATCCGGTGCATGCCAGAAGTGACTTAGTTTGGACTTCCCTTCTTCTCTTGGTAAGTCCCCTCACTGGCCAGCTGATTGGCAATGGGGAGAGGAGTGCCTGGTGGTGGGGATCCCCTTGTTCCCCCCAGGAGGGCTGGCAACCGTAGACAAGAGACCAATAATATCTCTCCTGGAGGTATATTACAGGTAAGTAAAGGTAAAGGTAAAGGTATCCCCTTGTGCAAGCACCGAGTCATGTCTGACCCTTGGGGTGACGCCCTCTAGCGTTTTCTTGGCAGACTCAATACGGGGTGGTTTGCCAGTGCCTTCCCCAGTCATTACCATTTTACCCCCCAGCAGCAAGCTGGGTACTCATTTTACCGACCTCAGAAGGATGGAAGGCTGAGTCAACCTTGAGCCGGCTGCTGGGATTGAACTCCCAACCTCATGGGCAGAGCTTTCAGACGGCTGCCTTACCACTCTGCGCCACAAGAGGCTCTTATATTACAGGTATAAAACAATTATTCCAGAAATCCTTTAAGGAGAACAGATTTTTTATGTTGGTTGGGTTGCTGGGTTTATTCTTGAAAGACTAGAAGTATTCCAAATAAATTAGCTGAATAAAGGTGGGGGAGTCTTGGGCAAGGGTCATTTGTGTTAGAAGTTTATTCCTATTTTCCTTTGTGGAAGATATGCTAATCATGTACAAATTGTACATTTTAAAGTTCTTTCTTTGTGGCCTGTGTCTTTCAGAGAAGGGGACATTTTGTCTTAACTGGTCAAATTCTCTTATGTTCCATCTTCCCAGGGAGGTTCCATGTTTTCTCTGTAGTCAGTAGTTTGTTGGTTCTTTAATATGAAAGTTTTATGTGGTAAATCTTTTGCCATTCCAGACTGACAGTAGTTTAGGGTTACTGGGTTCCCTCAGTCACCAGCGGAGGATACTTGGGTAAGGTTGCCAGATTCATGTTGGGAAACTCCTGGAGATTTGGGGATAGAGCGTGGGGAGGACAGAATCCTCAGTGTGGTACAATTCCACAAAGTGCTCCCTCCAAAGCATCCATTTTCTCCACGTGAGCTGACCTCTATAGTCTGAAGATGAGCTGTAAATCTGGGGAATCTCCAAGTCCCTACAAGAGCTAGTTCCAGCCTTTAAAGGTAAAGGTATCCCCTGTGCAAGCACCAGGTCATGTCTGACCCTTGGGGTGACGCCTTCTAGCGTTTTCATGGCAGACTCAATACAGGGTGGTTTGCCAGTGCCTTCCCCAATCATTACCGTTTACCCCCCAGCAAGCTGGATACTCATTTTACCGACCTCGGAAGGATGGAAGGCTGAGTCAACCTTGAGCCGGCTGCTGGGATTGAACTCCCAGCCTCATGAGCAGAGCTTTCAGGCTGCATGTCTGCTGCCTTACCACTCTGCGCCACAAGAGGCTCATACAAGTCCCTACAAGAGCTAGTTCCAGTCTTTAGGTCAGATATTTGTTCTAATTCCTGCTTCCAGTGCCCTAAATATGGGAACTTCCCCTTTCTAGAATATTCTTCTGATCATGCTTAGAAAAGAAATTCACTGCTTCAGAAAAATTTCCTTTTCAGTGCACACAGTCTTCAAGGCAACATATCCTGCCTAATGGTAAAGGATAGGAAAATTATCCTAGAGGTCATATAAGGACTCTGCAGAAGACCATACTACTTTGTACTTGTTCTTCTCTGATTATGTCTCTTATGCTTTCATTTTTTGGTGAGACCCAGAAATGTGGTAATCTTCTGTGTCAATATATCCCATTACGTAAATAATCAAACATCCTTAATCTAGTGTTTTTAGCAAAAAAGGCCCCATAGTAGTCTGGGCATGCACATGTTTTGTCACCATTTTGATTCCCACCTGTGGCATCAAGTTCACATTCAGTAGGAATAATGAGGCTCTCAGGCCATTGAAAATATTGGGAGATCCAGGTTGAGTCTTGGAAGACACTGAATTTTACTAAGTTACCCTGGCTGAAAACAAACTGGAAAATACACTTTGGTGAGATAACAACTAGGACTCTCATAAACTTGAACACATGCGTAAACAGTTATTGGCAAAGAGAAAGTGAGGGGAGGGAAACATATGCGTAGTTAAGGAAGTTTCCACACATCACCATTCCAGCATAACCAAATATGTTCTAGAATAAGGTCTGTGACTGAGTTTAATTCATGCTCTGTACTAACCATTGGTCTCCCCACTGAGCCAGCCAACAAACTGCTTATTATGATAGTGTTTTTTTGTTGCTGGACCCAGGTGCTGAGTAAGAGCTGAACCTGAGACTACCAATTCATTGGACATGAAGCAACAGAGAATGCCTCTTTCTGTAAATGCATATACATTACTGTATCTTTTAAACAGTTATGCACTTCATAATTAGTTTTTCCAGTGGAATGTTTTTAATAGACACAGTTATAACGTTTATTATGGATAGGTTTTATATAAAATTATAGCCAGCAACCTTGCATAGTGTGACAGGGAGATCCCTGTTGGTAAGTGATTTCTCTTGTAAAACATGTTGGAAAGTAATTTTTTGGTAGCTGGAATGTGAAGGGTTTTGAAAGGCCATTTGTATCAATGGAGTTTCTGCCAACTGCAAAGCAATCCCATGATTCTATTGATTTACTCCCTGTCCTGATTCACACAAGCATGTCATGACCACAGAGGCTGAGACAGAGAGAGAGAGAGAAAGAGAGAGATCTGAATTTCTTACTTAGCCATTGTATGTACAAAGAAGTTCAAAATTACGACGAAAAGGACAAAGACATGTGGACTGGTCTGAGTTTGCCACGCTCTCTCTTGCAGGCAGTCCCACAGAGTGGCTAAGACCATAGCTAACAACCGAAGCTTTCCGAGAGCCCTGTGACTCTGTGGACCTCTGGGCCTCATCCATGTTGAATACCTGCAAGAAAAGGAGGGGGGGAAACATCCACTAGATGGAATTGAGCTGCTGCTAGATTGCTGCCAGCAGAATCTTCCTCTGCCTGGAAACAGGTGATGAGGATTTGTTTGTTTGGACTACGAACTAAACAAGCTAGAAAATCTTGTTTCAAATGTAACATTTTAAACTAAATCTGTGTAACAAGGTAGACAAGACTTGTTTTCCTAGCTAAAGTTCCTTGAATGCCGTTTCTTATCATTGTTGTCACTTTCATATATTTCTTGGTTTGGATTGTCTGTAGCAGTAGCACTCTCTTGTTGGATCATCAAGAGCCATATTTGCAGTTATCAGCAATCAAAATTGCTGCATGACTACTGCATGCTCTGCGGCTGCCCCGTCAAACACACACATGCAATGATATAACCTAAAACTATTGATAATGCATGTAAACGTCAATATTTCAGAACTCCTGAGTATCTCTTCGCATGTAGGGTAGCCTCTCCCCGTAGTATATCTGAAGTGAGGTAAAATGCTTCCCTCTCGGCGTTCTTATGCTCTCCATAGCCTGAGGTATGGGCCGGGGATTACCTGGAGATTTTGGAAATGGAGCCTGGGGAGAGACCTTATCATGGTACAGTGCTGTAGAGTCTGTCTTCCAAAGCAGCCATTTTCTTCAGGGGAACAAGTATCTGTTGTCCGGAAATCAGTTGTAATATCAGGAGACTCTAGCCACCACCTGAAGTTTGGCAGCCCTACTGATGCACAGCAGGTCAGGGGAGTGAGTGAGATTACCATGGCTCCCTGGGGAGGACCAACTTGCTATGAAGAAAAATAAAACTATCATGACTACTGTCATGCCACTATATCCAGACTGCTCTTTTGGGGGTAGCTGCCCTGGTGGTTTTACTCACTCTTCCCTGCATTTAGCTTCATCTTCTCCTAGCTGTTGCCCTGATGATGAGATGAGAGTATATAGATTGTTGAGAACTGTGGGTCGAAGTGATGAAGTCAGCTGCTTCCCCCCCCCCCCAGTTCTTGAATAAGACCCACAACACAGGGAGGTTAATTTAGTTTAAGGCTTACAGAAGGGAACGTAACATTCTACTAAAGCGATATCCCCCTGAGGAAACCTGATGTGAAACGCATTGTAGTTTCACAAATATTAAAGATACTTACCCTGCAAGCATCATTTGCCCCCCCTATTTTCTTCATATTTATTAATGGAACAAGTTGTATCATTATGCTATGCAAGAAAATAACAAAGCCTAATTATTTAGTACATGCAGATGCGACGTGTGATGAATCTTGCACACTCTTCCACTGAATATAAAAGTTAAAACAGCAACAAGTACTTGTGGT
Source organism: Paroedura picta (assembly GCF_049243985.1). NCBI lineage: Eukaryota > Metazoa > Chordata > Lepidosauria > Squamata > Gekkonidae > Paroedura > Paroedura picta. The sequence goes on from NC_135378.1 coordinate 67,419,468, forward strand.
CCAGCTGGTGAACTATTTGGTCATGGAAGAAAATAAGCCACACACCTCCATCATCCATTATTTCCCCTCTTATGAACTCTCTTCTGAAGTTATTGCAACATTCACCATTTGTTCTCTTCCCGAAGAATAAACGATTGTTAGGTTTCTGCATTAAGAGCACAAGAGTCATTTGACATTCGACATTTGGCAGAGACTCCTAATAAACTAATAGGTTAACATCCTTGTCTGTAAAGATCGGTGTTACCCTCCTGGAAAACTTTAAAATACACATGATTTATTTTAATGAATGGGATTTTATAAGCACATGTGTTTGGGAACCTTGCACTTTACTATGGTATAACATCATTATAGTTCACTTTTTGCTCACATTCGGTATAATGATACGAGGCAGTGTTTTTAATATTCCAACAAAGTTTTTGTAAAACAGAATGTTTCAGCATTGCTGGTGTTATTTTAAACATGCTAGTGGAAAATGCTCTCAAGTCACAGCCGATCTGCAGCAACCCCCTAGGATTTTCAAGGCAAGAGTCCAGCAAGACTGGTTTGCCATTGCATAACAACCCTGGATACTATTGTTGCTCTACCATCCAGGGACTAACCAGGGCTGATCCTTCTTAACTTCTGAACTGTGATGACAATAGGCCATCCAAGTCATCCTTGATATTGCCAGGATTAGCTTAAGGATTTGTGGGACCCATAGCACCAGAGCCGCTTTAAGAATTCGTGGAGCCCTTGCAGAGTACAATTGTTGCAGAAGCAACCAGACTGGGGGGGGGGAGACATCCCACACAGTGGAAAGGGGTGCTACTCCAACTGTCCTTGAAGAGAACAAAGGGGACAGGAGGGAGAGGCTATGGCCCTGATCCAATGTGGGGAAAGTACTATGTAAGCGAGGGCCCTGTAGCATGTGCTACATGTGCGACATGGATAAACCAGCCATGGATATTGCCTCAACATTATTCCACTAAAGCAGTAGTTCTCAGTTAAGTTATGCCTCATGTCCCACCACGCTGATTTCGCTCTTTTCCACTGCTCCAGACAAACAAACGTTCTGTCTTGATCTACTCCACAAAGCTGTTGTGTGGATGGCGATCATCAGAGAGTGGCCAGACTGCTATAGTGCAGTATCGAGCCTCCGGGGGATATAAATTAAACAATAACAATAACAATAACAATAACAATAACAGCATTATAACAATCAGTTGCCATGATCTGCTGGTTCCTCTGATTTCACAGCTTTCGTTTTTTAAGCACACACACACACACACATACACAAACACGTCTCCGTCCGTTTTTTGTTATAAGCAGTATACCCTTCCACATCTACATCCTACTACTTTCTACTTCTACACTCTACTTGAGTGGGTGAGCAGAAACAATGTGTCAGTTTTTCTCTCTTTTGGCCCTTCTTTGCATACCCAGGGAATTGCTGATTGGCACCGTGGGACAATTGGTCAATTTCCTTCAGGCCACGCTGAATTCTGGAGATTTTTGATGGTGGTGGGTAACATTTGGACATGAAATTGGGGTCACCATGGGTGGACAGGTAGTTGTGAGTTCCTGCATTATGCAGGGGGTTGGACTAAATGACCCCGGAGGTACCTTCCAAGCCTGATTCTATGATCCCCAAAAATAAAGTAACTAAAAATGAAATGCTGGGACTTTGCAGGAAGTATTATTTATTGGAATAGGTATTTTAATGCTTCTGTATTACGGTTGTACTATTAGCGATGCAAACATGAGTGGGCCCACCTTGCTTCTTATACAAATTACAAATGTTAGTGGTGGATGAGGTTTATTTCTGCTAGAGTGGAGTTACTTCAAGTAGTGCTAGTGATCCAGTTAGGATAGAAATCATACCTATCCTGAAAGAAGAACCACTGTGAAATAACAACAACCTATTACTACTAGTGGGTGCTAAAAAGTCACCCCAGGAGTGACAGAGAGTGTGAATAATCTGTTGGATCAACTAGATTTGCAGCGCCACCAATTTCCTGTTCTTGGACTGGACTCTCAGAGCAAGTCGTATTCAAAGCTGGGGTCTGTGAGTTGTTTTCAATATCTTATTGCAAGAGTTTTAGTTTGTATAAAGTGAGAATAAAGGTTATAAAAAGTATGTTTTGATATGGTTATTATTGATTAGAAGGTAAGATTTCTAGTATGAGTATATTCTATGCAGAGATGACAATAAACTCTCCTTCCAAATTGGCGTTATATAACACGTTAACTGATGAATGAAAATCTCTTTTCCCCTGGTATTCTATACCTATTGATCCTTGCCTGCTTTTGTTACTGATTGTGAAGTTGTCCACCTGAGCATGTTGGCAGCTATTTCTGTGTGAAACAACTTTTGATTGTTGTAAGCTGCCCCGAGAGGGGTGGCCTAGCAATCCAAGGAATAAATAAATAAATGTGCATTTACAGGTTGTGTAAATATACAAAATGCATCAGCCTATGAGCAAAGTTTTCACGGGATTTTTGCTACTTGATTCTCTTCCCTCTACTGTTTTTGAGCAGTTGGGGACTTTCAGGACAGCATGGTTGTAGCTTGTAGCCAAAAGGTAGAATCAACAAAGCTCATTTTCCTTGTCTCTTGCATGAGCCACTGAAAAGCCTGTGCAAAAAGGTCAGATTTCTGAGATGATTTCTGCCAGTTCCCCCTTCTATTACAGCCTTCCACGTTACGTTCCAACAACTCTCAGTGTCTGGTCCCCTGACCCTCTGTGGCTTTTTGCAGGGCACAGGAAACAGCAGCATAAATGGGTGTGTGTGTGTGTAAAAATACTTTCAGCAATCGTGATCTGTTTGGTCTTCCATAGAATCTAGCCAGAAACATTCAGTCTCATCTGCCCGTTTCTTTTCCCCTCTCCCCACTTTTAAATGTTTCACTGGCTTTTAATTTATAATAATAGTGTACTTAAAATTTAAACATATGTATGCATTAAAAATTTAAATAGGATTGTTACAGGTGTTCTTTTTCTTTATTGTTTGGTACCAGTACTCTCTGTCTATCCATACAACAAGACATGTGTACAATTCCTAATTATAAATAACACCTTTTGACCTACAGACAGGATTTCTGTGTCCTGGAAATCACTTTTGTGAGCCCCGCGTTTTATTCTGTGTCACTCTCCTCACCATGATTGTAAATAGTAGCAAAATGGTAGGAAATGAGAAAAGGAAACCCCAGATATTGCAAACTACACGGAAATCCATTTCTGTGTATTTAAGGGAAATTGTTTGTCAAGACATGGTATGCATCACTGCTGCCTCTTGACAGGTTCACCATGGAGAGACACAAATTAAATTCTTTCACTTGCAGTTTTGAAGCTAAAAGTGTTTGACTGATTTCAAACTCTGAATGGTGTTTAAGGAATAAAGGGAAAAAAGCAGGAAGTTCTAATTGGCAAATTATTCCTTGTTATTTAGTTTGGCTTCCAAGTTGGAAATTACGATAATGAGGATCTTTGTGGGACTTGCCCTTGAGCAGATCCAGGAGGCTTTGTGTTCAGTTACTTTTTAATACAAAGATAACCGAGAAACATATTGTAACATTTAAGCCATCACTTTCTATTAAACAAATATTGTAATTTAATGATTTTTAAAAACTCACACTATAACTGCTTTTATGGTTTCTGAAAATGTTGTAACTTGAAATGCAGACTGCAAACAAAAAGGCCATGAAAGGTTTTTCATCCCAGTTAATATTAATCAGTCTGTAATTGAATTAGTGGTTGAACTCTTAGTCGAATGAAACATAATCTTTATTAATGATACAAAACCCACAAACTATTCCACAGCATTCAATTCTGAAAGAATTCTATTATAACATTCTGATCATTTATGTTTAGTAAAAATCCTCGACTGCAAACAATATCCTTCTGTTTGGCTTGATTTTCTTTCTTCCTGTGCACTATAAAGTGGTAAAGATTGTTTTGGTAAACCATATTTGCTGGGAGCATGGTGGTGAAACAAAAAAGAATTTGCTCAGTTCTTACACGAGAGTAGCTTGTATGACATTTAAAAGGTACATTTTACTTCATGTTGTTAACAACAACATCAAACCCAACATATTTTAAGAGATGCTATGAAAAAGATTAATTCAGATGGATCCCCACCCTCACCCCCAAATTGTGGGATCCTGTTGGAGGCCTTTTTGAAACCAGTAATTGCAATTTCTATGCTAGAGATTATTAGGAGAATGTTAAAGCTGTCAGTATCACAATGCCTTATCACTATTTGCAGTGTGAATACATTTACAAGACTAAATACAATTCTGATTGCATCATCTTGAAGAAGTCAATGTAGACCTGGGAAATACAATGGAAAACAAATAAAAAATTGATCAACGGGTTGAAGCACTTCTATAGGGGAAAAAGTTCAATGAATTTTAGTTTTTTAAAGGCCACGCAATGAGTTGGGGGTGGGTGGGGTTGGCATGACAAATTAGCAACAGTGTAGTGAAAGGAGATTGAAATGTTTCTCTTATAACATTACCCCTTGGGTTATTAAGTTGATTTCCAGTAGATTCTGAACAGAAAGTTCTACATAAAATGTGCAACTAATTTATGGATTTCTCTGCCCAAGACACAGTGGTAGCCCCCTGTCATGGTGGGCTTTAAAAGGGGATTAGCCAAATTCATGGAGGATTAGTCTGTTAATGGCTATTAGCTATGGTACTAAATGGAACCTGTATTGTACAGAGGCAATAAATCTCTGGATTCCAATTTGATGGGGGAGGGGAGAATAGTGTGTGTGGGGGGGAGTCATCTTCCCCCACTATTTCCCCACACTAAAACTACTGTTTTCATACCCTGTTTCTGGAATTATCTGGTTAGCCATTTTTGGAAACAGAATAATGCATGAGGTAGATCCCTGGTCTTTGTTTATGTTTTATGCTTTTAGATGTGTATATAAAATTCTTTACTGGATTAAGTTAGTATGGCTGCCCAAGCAGCCCCACAGAGCCTGAGCTGTATTGGAGGGCTCTGTGCAGCCCAGCCAGAAGAAAATACAGCTGGATTGGTGAGGATGCTGAGATATCACTGGAAAGGTGGGCACTCTCTGACAAACAGAGTGCGTGGGGGAAGCACAGACAATGGCTGAGTGGGCAGAAGAGAAGCCATAGCCTCCTGAGACTAAAGAGAAGGAAGTCAATGGGAGGCATGGGGAAGCTGGAACTGCCCTCACGAACAGCAGGCAGGGCAGGGAGCTGGAGACAGAAGGGCCTCGACTCGAGATGGGGCAGGCAGCCAGATCGGCGCTCCCAAGAATGCCCTGGGAGGACATTGACTTGGAGGAGGGGCAAGAGAGTTGGAAACCCCAGGAGTACAATAAATGAGGTGGAGCATGACTTTAATGGTCAAGGAGGAACTGTCAGGAGAGGCCCCATGCTTAAAGGATCCGTGCCTCATCTGAGGCCTACATGAAGGTGACACTTGGTCTTCACAGAAATCTAACCCATGTACATACATACATGTGTGCAAGTGTGTGTGTGTAATTCTAAAAACACTTTCCTGGGAATAAGTCATTTTGAACAGAACTGAGTAAGATTGTGAGTGGACCTGCCTAAGATGGCATTCGGTCAGACTTATGGCCCAATAAACAAAATTGGCTGCCAAGTACTTCACACCTCACTTGTCTGCATTTGCAATCCTGGGGAGATTATCAAACTGGAAATTTTCTATTTAATTCAGGGCCTCTAAATTGCTTATAGCAGTGGTCCCCAACCCCCGGGCCGTAGCCCGGTGCTGGGCCGTGAAGTCCTCAGCGCAGGGCCGTGGCTCCCTCTTCCTGCCCCCCCCCCCACAGTGAGAAGCTCGCCAGGCCGAGAGCAAATTGGCTGCCGAAGCGACCGATTAGCTTGTGCTTTTTGCTTGGGGGGGGGGAGGGGAAGCTTGCCGGGCTGCAAGCTAATCGGCCGCTTCAGTGGCCGATTTCCTTGCAGCCTGGAGGGGTGTGGAGAGGGAGCTGCGGCCGCCGGCATGCCGGCAGCGCAAACGCGCATGTGTGGACTTGTGTTTGAATTGGTTAGTCACTAGTTATGGAAGCCTTCCATATACATATAAATAAAATTAATTCATTTTCTCCAGTTTATCAGGTTTCTTTGCCTCAAGGCTAAGACTTTTTTCTGTTCAATTCACTTACTTGCAGAAATGAAAGCAGAGCTGGCTGTTGCCAACCCACTAATGCTAACATGTGTTGAAAGACAGTAAATAAATGGCAAGGAGCAAAATTTCACCTGGCCTTTTGTGGTTGTTCAATGGGAGCTGAAGTGTATGTAAAGATCATTGTATTCCCTCTTGACCTGCTTGCATATGAGCCAGGAAAATTGCAGGCCTTGTTCCTGAAGGAGTGCAGGCTTATAGTCAGCCCTGCTTCACTTGAGGCAAAATAGCAGAGAGTGAGAACACAGGTTCCCTTCTGCACAGTAACAGGGCTTTGGGTGATGTATGGACATGTCAATCTAGATTGAATTCGTTAATGTAGGGGTTACTTTTACTGCTCTGCAAACACTTTAATCCATTACCTACTGACTCTACATTCCAGAGTCTAGTTTATAACAAAGTTGTTAAAGGTAGAAAATCCAAGCAAAATGAGCACACAAATTCCCTTTGCAGGATATAAAAGAAAAATTAGCCGAAAATTGTTTGTTGATTGTTGATATGTGTGTCTAGACTGGCTTCTAGGTTTCCTGATATCTAGTCGCATAACGATGTGTTGCATAAAATTTTGTAATTTTGTCAGAATATAGAGGAGAATCCAAATAAAGATGCAGAGGGAGGGAGTACTTTTTTGATGGTACTTTTTTGATGGGATGTTGGCCAATTTCTTTCCCCTTTCTCAGCATTTAATGCTGCCCCATTGCTACATTTAATTTCTGCTGAAAACTTTTCAGAGTGATTGGATGTCTGGAAAGTCACAAAGATTATTTAACTGGGTTGTCTATTATGAGGTGGGGTTTCTTGACCAAGAATAGAATATAACAATGGAAACAATATACTGTATCTTGGTATTTGGCCAGTGGATTGTGGTGGCTAGACTGTCAGAACAGGGTCTGGGAGACCCAATTTCAAATCACCACTCTACCAGCATTCTAGGTGACTTTGTGTCAATCACTCTCCCAGAGGTTTTAAGGGTACCAAATTTCTACTGGATAAATTTTACCTACCTATCTAACAAGGTTGTTGTTGTGAGGATAAAATGGAGGAAAGAAGAATGACGTTGTAACTTGTCTACTGTTAAGTAGTACAGCTCACAGCGCAGAACCTATCTGTCACTCTTGTCCTTTCAAAGAGCTCCAAGCAGAATGCACAATGCCGCACAACAAACCTGTGAGGTAGATTTAAGAAATGGCATTACTGGCTCAAAATCATCTGGTGGACATAATGACTACATCGGAATTTGTACTGTGTGTTCCTAGCCCTAGTCATCAGTCCAGGCACAACATCCACGTCAGAGCAATGTCTGATCCATTGTCATTCAAAAGCCTCTGTACGTATGAACTTTGTAAACTCTTGGAGGGGTGGGGTTGTCTAAGGCAGGGGGAGTCAACCTGTGATCCTCCAGATGTCCATAGACTACAATTCCCATGAGCCCCTGCCAGCGTTTGCTGGTAGGGGCTCATGGGAATTGTAGTACATGAACATCTGGAGGACCACAGGTTGACTACCCCTGGTCTGAGGGAAAACAATAGCAGAAAGTGATCTTAGCAGATTTTTAGAATGGCATTTTGCAAGATGATAGTCATACAACGATGCTTATGATAGAAATTAATATTTTAAAGTGAAATGGATGATGCTGTATCAATATTACAAAAAAAATTATCAGTGTTAATATTGAAGGCGCTAGATAAGAAATGTGAGAGCCAGTGGCTAGAATGGCCAAATAGGACATGGATGGTTCAGGTTGCTGGGCTGCCTTGTGCCAGTTAAATATTCTCAGCCTAACCTACCTCAGGGGGTTGCGAAGATAAAATGGAGGAAAGGGGAACAATGTAAGCTTCTTTGGGTCCCCCACTCAGGAGAAAAGCAGGCATTCTGAAATTCTGAAACCAATTTTTCTTTCTGTGGCTGTATCCACAAAGCATCCTAATAGACCATTTGCTAATGTAATCATCTTGAATGCTAAAAAGAAAGCCTCACATCGCCTTTCAGTCCTAAGAATAAAACTGCCAAACAACACAGGTTTATATTCTAAGAGTTTTTGCCCCAGAAGTGTTTAGTGTGTGACAGTAGTGAAGTGTCCCCAAAGAAGTTGTGTTAATGTATGAGATGTTGTCAGCTGCTAAGTTCATTCCAATAATTCTTATAATCACATGATTGCAGTATAGTGTTATATCCGGAAGTGATGGCGCTCTCATTGGAAAGGATAAAGGTGCATGCTGAATAGATTACATGGCTTACTGGGATAGATTTTTTATTGCTGTATCCATTAGTCATGCAATGGCATCAAAGTCTTTCTCCTAATGGGTAACTGTCTGTTTTCTATTCCTTCTTTCTTCCTAGAAGCTAATGAGGAAGGCATTAGTTTACAAAATTCTTCAGTAGCATCTCATGGAAAAGAAAAAAACATTTTATCAACTTCTATTTATGCTCTTTTGGGGGAACATAGGCATTATTTCATTATTTTCTGCCTCATGCTGATGATTCTACCTACCCTAACTATCTTAAAACCGCCCGCGGCGCCGTGGGCGCTGCGGACTAAATGAAGCAGTAAGGCCTTGGGGGGAGGAGTTAGGGCGGGCTCTGTCCGGGATAAAAACTCGGAGGAGCGAATCAGGAGCCGCAAAGCGGCTCCTGATTCGCTCCTCCGAGTGTCAACGCGCCTCCCCATTGCCTCCTTGGCCACCATTGCCTCCGCATCGAAATGGCTGGCCTCGACCCTCACCCGCCGGTAAGCTCCCCTTGCCCGGCGAGGCCGCTCTTCTGTCTTTGGGGAGGGTGAGGCTCCGGGAGCCGGCCTTCTGTCGGCCCCGGGAGTGGCCTTGCCCGGCGAGGCCGCTCCTGGGGCCGACAGTCTTTGGGGAGGGTGGGGGGGCGGTAGCCGGCCTTCTGTCGGCTCCGGGAGCGGCCTCGCCCGGCGAGGCCGCTCCCAGGGCCGACAGAACGGCGTTTCTCTCTTTGGGGAGGGGGCGGAGCCAGCCTTCTCTTGGCCCCGGGAGCTGCCTCGCTGCGGTGAGGCTGCTCCCGGGGCCGAGAGAAGACCGGCTTCTAGCACCCATTTTATTCAGTAATAAAATGGGCTTTATTTCTAGTAGTACAATATAACCTTTCAGAAATTGACATACAACTCTATGTAATATGGAGTTGGCCTCGTACGGTTAACTAAACTGGGAGTATGAAATCTAGCATTCTTTTGCTGTTCCAATGTTCATAGTTCAAGCCATGTTCAGTACATCACTGCTAGCTAACTTCTGGATGTTTTGGTTTAAATGGTAAATATTGCAAGCTGGCTGTGAACTGGAGCAGTTATGCCGAACTATTCTAGCATGATGTTAACTTCTGTGCTAACCTTTATCATGCATAAAGCAGGACTAGAATCCTCACTTCCACTTCAAGCATCCAACTCCGATGTTTGATGAGCCATGTGATTACTTCTAAAAATGACTCCTGGGCAATAAGGAGTCCATGCTGCTTTAGGAGTTTTTTGGATCTCTTCTTGACATAACAGAAGTTTTCGGCTAATGTGTATTGGCCCCAGATCTCAGGTTTTCAGTCTATTGTTTCATTAAGTATGACTGTCAGTGGTATTGAAATCCACTGCATGTGTCTTCAAGGAGGCAAAAGTTTCTCATGTGTTATTGATGCATGTTTGGGTTCCGGTGCTGTAAACCTTTCAAAATGTTGACTGCCTGACTTTATAGATACTACTATCTTTACAGATAGGATGTATCTCCTTGGAACTAATCCTTGTTGATGGTCTAGGCATGTTAATAGAAATTACTAGGCATATCAACTGGAAAATGTAATTCATAGTCCCTCTCTATTTATACACATTGTACAATGCAGGGACAAGCATGCCAGCAACTAATACAGCTTGTTCCTCAGAACCAACATTCCTTTACATACAGCCTTGGCCCCCGCTGTCTTTTAATTTTTTTATAAAGATGGATCAGCTCCAAATAAGGTTAATGCAGGTCTTCATTGCTGTCCTGCAGATCATTTTACCAAGATTGAGGAATGAGAACGGAAGTGAAGAAGTAATGAAGCTTTTTATTTAGAGTGATTCATAGCTGAGGTACATTACGATTAAGCCCTGATGTATGTTTATGCAATACTACAAATTGTATCACATGGTCCCTGTCATCCTATCCAATAGCAATGAGTAGAATCTAATCATGGCATAATGGGGAAAATATATTCTTCCCCCTTCTTGGCTGAAATTATAGGGATCTAGTGTCTGTCCACAGGGATATAAGGTAAAGGTAAAGGTATCCCCTGTGCAAGCACTGGGTCATGTCTGACCCTTGGGGTGACGCCCTCTGGCGTTTTCATGGCAGACTCAATACAGGGTGGTTTGCCAGTGCCTTCCCCAGTCATTACCGTTTACCCCCCAGCAAGCTGGGTACTCATTTTACCGACCTTGGAAGGATGGAAGGCTGAGTCAACCTTGAGCCGACTGCTGGGATTGAACTCCCAGCCTTGTGGGCAGAGGTTCAGACAGCATGTCTGCTGCCTTACCACCCTGCGCCACAAGAGGCCGCAAGACGCCACAGGGATATACTTCAGTAGAAAAAGAAAAAGAGCAATTAAAACATTGGTTAAGAAGAAGGGAGCACTGAGGGAATGCCAAATGAAACAGAAAAAGTCTTCATTTGCTGGTAAGATGGCAACAGAAGGGGGAATAAGGATTTCCCTGGGCATGCACAAAAGCTCACGCCTTGAATAAATCTTTGTTGGACTCAAATTTTGTTGATTTCCCTGGGGTGAGAGTTCTGGAGCTTTGGTGCTATGGCCCTCTCCTAATCTCAGAAGAAATTTTAAAAAATCAAATGCTAGTTTTAAAATCATATCTGAAGGAAGTGAAATTTGATGTGTGAACACATGTCACTGACTGATCCTTTTTTCAAAGCAACAATAGACTAATGGGCCATAACAAACAATTACCCATTGTCTTAAATACTTTGTTACTTATAAATGAACACCACTCACTGGCATGATGTTTTATTATAAAACTGTTTGACCAGGCATGATGAATGGGGAATTATATGGTATAGTTATGACATGATTGGTATGTTTAAGTTGAGATAAGGCACCTTGTGAACCAGGAAACATTTTTTAAAATCTCAAACTTTATTAAAATATATGTGGAGGAATCATCCACACATAGTATGCATGCATATTTCTGTATTTCTTTGGGATTTGCACACTGCAGGAATATATCCTGCCTTCCATTTTTTTCAGATATAAGATAATCAAAAGCCTCCCATGTGTTCTTCCATTTCATTTGTTTTTTCTCATTGGCACTACCTACTGAAACCAATCTTTGAACAGAAAACACTTAAATGATGATTGGGAAATTTCAGAAACAGTCTGTTTATTTAACATAACTGAACAGTGACCAAATGGAACATCCTATACATATTGATTGAGATATAAATATACTGAACCATCTAGGACTCACTCCTAGGTGACTATGCATAGGGTTACAACAATATTGTGCAGTCCTAAGGAGAGTTACCCCCTTCTAAGCCTATAGGCTGGGCATTCCCATGTTTAGGCTCCCTGTCACTATACCATTTTCCTTCTGGACAGGCTGTTTACCCTTTCCTCAGCTCCAAAAAGCTGAGGGGGTTTAAGATTCAACTTTTTCTTCCCATCCCTAGCTTGGACTTTCACTGAAACACAGACTGACTTGTCTTCATTGTCCTCCCTGTCTCCTCTCTCTCTCTCTCTCTCTCTCTCTCTCTCTTGCTCTAAAGGCCAGTCTAAAGACATGGAACTTTCTGTTGCTACCTGGCTCCCACAAGAAGATAGACCTTCCTCTGATAGTCAAAAAGTTAATTGGCAATAGTTCTCTCTTCATCCTTCCCTTGTCTTTCTTTCAACCTCCCAAGGAAGATGTCCCCTTATCCATGACAGTCAGTCTATATTGTTGGTGCTGAGCTAAGCCATGGGTGGAATTCCTGTCATACCCAACCCTACTGGGAGCAATGAGAATAACCCCACCACCATATCAGGGTATATGTTTACAATTGCAGTGTTGGCCACCAACAGTGTGAAACCTATATCAGCTAAAGATGATGTCAATAAGCTACAACATGAAATACTAGGGGCCTTTTCGCACGGGGATCTTTGTTGCAAATTGTTTGCGGAATGAAAAATCGCCATTTAAAATAGTGGAATTCGTCGTTATGCATACCTGCCTTTGTAGTGGAATCAGTTGCGTTTTTTAGCGTTTCCCACAGGCTTCCGGTCTCGGCAGAAATCGCTAGAAAGGAAGCGCTATTGCCAAGCTCGTCCCGCCCCTGGCCGTCAAGCAGCCAATGGGCAGCCGTTAGCATGCTCCCAAACAGCCCCTTTCCCTTTAAGAAAGGTTTTTTTTTAAAAAAAAACAGACCCATAGCAACGAATCTAGGTAGATTCGTTGCTACGGAGAGACCCATCCAGCTGCCTAATGTGAGCTGTCGTTTGATTGTATGATCGTTGGCACGCTGCCTCGAGTGATAAAAAAAAAATCCCCCCCCCCCCTCATGGGCCCGATTTTCGGCTGAATTTATGTGTAAAAAATAAAGGGACTTTATTTCAGCAAACGGGCTTTTATGTGGTTTGTGCTTAGTGACTAAAGGTGAAGGACTGAAGCCAGGGAAGCCTCTAAATAGAAAGAGGCTCGCTGGTGCGTTTATCCCCGCTCGCTCGGAGAGAAAAAAATGGCGATCGCTTCGCCGGAAGTTTGGAGGACAGGCTCAGGAGGAGGGACTTCGAAGAACCAGCAACAATGGTAACGCACAGGTCTTTAGCGCTACTGTTGCAGATTGGTTGCAGGAGTGTATCGCTATCCGGAGGGTGAATCCACTTTTCTGGATTCCCCTGAAAGCGCTACAACGAAGCGCTTTTTGCGGGTCGGTTTCAGGATTGTTGCAGATTGTCTACGACGTTGTGGGTTATGGCAAATTAGTAGCGTTTCCAATTAGCAACCATTGTGCTATTTTGAAGCCGTGCGAAATGGCCCTAGGAATTCTGCTTTGCTGTTCTTTCCCTCCTCCTTCTCTTCCTTAACCACCCTCCCCCCCCAAAAGAAAAGGTCCAGTGGAAAAGATATAGTTTAGTGGTTGAAACCAACTGCTTTGATTTCTTGCAGTTCATTCATCAAATGATTTTAAAAACAGGAGCCTGAGAAACATGTACAGAGAAGCAGATTGTTCTTGTATGCTGATATAATACTGGAAGTTTCAGATCTCAGCCTCTAAGGAGAAAAGTTAAAGCTGAAATGTCATTTAAATCTATTGGAGGTTTACAATGGATACGGCTGTCAGGATTCCAGTTGTTTTAGGAAGGAAATGGATTAAACTTTACTGTCTCTTATTAATGGCTATTGGGTGTATGGGGGTGCTCAATACCTTTACTCAGAAGGAATCATTTTAGGGGGAGAGGCAGCAGAAAATAACATCAACATTTATCTACCTGTCAAATTGATTGTTTTAAAAGGCCATTTGACTCCTTGTATTGCAGTTAGTGGTGGCCTACTTGGCTTCCAAGTACCCGTTTTTATTTTTGTTTGCATCCCTGTTGACTGTAGATATGTCAGCATCTTCTTCATAACTGATGTGAACATGGTCTTGTTGATAACTCTGTTTTGTGTTCTCCTTTAAAAGGCAATGATGATTTGTCACATATTTCTTCCCGGTGTTGCTTGTCTCCATGTCAAACACACACAATGCAGTTTCTGATGGGTGGTGGTAGTATATTTTTCTTATGTTGTGGTATTATTCTTTCATCAGACACCAAAGACAATTATAAAATTTCAAGTGACAGCTTAATGAGGCGGTAATTACTTAACTTCACCTGCTAATCATTTCTAACCCAATAGGTATAGCTATGACTGAAAAACCTCATTTACTTCTTGATTGCTAATTCCACCCAAGCATTCCGTGGTAGCAATTAACCTGAAATGCCTTAGGAGGAAAAAACATATTCTTTATCATTATTATTTCTTTGGGAAATGCCAGTTGTGAGCTAGAGAGAGTACTTCCTTAAAACTGGAGTTATATTGCAACTTACGCTCTTCATTAAGGAAGATTGAGTAGCAGAGAGAATCTGTCTGTATTTCATAGAGGCCAAATGGCTGAGCTTATTTATGACTCTTTTATTACTCTGAAATGGACCTACATTGATGCTGATTCTTGCACCAGATTATTTTCTGGCAACTTGTGGTTTAAAAGACTAGACTATAAAACAGATGTCCATTAAACCAAACCTCTGGAGTAAAGAAGGAACCTAGAATGGCAATGTTATCAGTCTGCAGCCTTGTAGTTACTGATCGAGTAAGCATAATTTAAAATGTATCTCACACCATGGATTTCTATGAAACCGGAAGTTTTTTTGTAAATAGTGCTACACCTTTCTGTTTGTGAGGACTTTACAGTTCCTTGAGCTAAGTATGAGATGGTTGAGACATTGGCTTGGACCCTGCCAAGCAATTCCATGGGTGGAGGATTTCCATTTGCAGAGGGTGAATTTCTTGTCTTCCTTCTCCTACTGCAGCAAAAAATGCCTCCCAAATGCTGTCCCCCGTGTGACCCCTAGGTTGCATTACATAGGCCCATTATGCACGGCCGCAGAAACGGCGATTTTGGGTCACATGAAAAACGCGGAGGGGGAAGACGCGACACTCACCGGTTATGCACGGGGCAGGGCGCAATGGCGGCAAAATCCAGAGTAACCGATTATGCACGCGGCAATCCGGGCGCCGCTTCTGATTGCACCCCGGTCACCCGGAAGCTGCGCTTTCTTCCGCATTTCGCGAACGCGGCTTTTTCGGCGGCATGCACCGAAGCTGCGGCCGGTTGCAGCCGGCACCGTGCGTTATCGGTGATTTTAGTCGCCACCATTCCACCCTGAATGTGCGCTAAAACCCCTGTGCATAATGGGTCATAGGCAGACATTCTGCTGCCCATGGAAATGCTCAGCTGCATCCAAACTATTACATTAGTTTTTTTCCTCCTTAAAATGGAGTGAATGACCATTCATGTACTCACCTTGACAAACCTAATGTGTGATATGGGACAATAGTGACTACTATATTGGTTGAAATAACGGTTTAGAACTTATAAAAAAAATCTGCATGTACAAGAGGCGGCAATTTCTCCTTCCTGTAGCAGTTCTCTAGCTCCTCCCTCATGTTACTCCTGGGTTTTCTTAGTTCTCAGGAGCAGCATTTTTTGGAGGGGAATTGGTGGTGTTTCAGGAGGGGAAAGCTGTGAGATTGCACTTCCATGCATTGTTTAGGTTATGTAGTAATATACACTGATATTGGGAAACTGTTGTGACTTTTTCAATATTGTGCTTTTGGGCAGAATACTTTACACCACCACAATTAATTTATTTTCACAGCACTTGGATTCAGTTAATTTACATGCTACTTTAGAAAAAATAGTTGCTGTATTATCATGTCAAGGACAGTGGAATGAGGTAACCCAAAAGTTGTCTGATTGTTCTGATTGTTTTCTGTATTTTTGGCTGAATCTTCCATAGAGTTAATAGTTTGAAAGTGTCTGGAGTTGTTTCTGCCACTGTTTAATATGGTTGTGTCCATGGCTATGTAATTAGTGGGTTCATTCATTCATTAATAGTTTGATTTGTATACCATCCCTCTCAGACTGACCGTCTCCGGGCAGTGAACATCGAGAAAATACATGACATTTGAACAATAAAATAGTACATAATAAAACATCCTAAAATCAAGTTATAACTAAAATTAAAGTTCTCTGCTGCTGGTCTGTTGGTGCTATCTAAATGTAAAAATAAAGGTCAGTACATTCAAAAGAAAGTATTGCTTTGAAACCTTTCTAAGCCTGTTGGTGTTTTCTTTGCTCAGATATTAATTCCCAATCCTTAAAATTAGTCACAGTCTAGTCTTAAGTCAATCACTGTTAGTTGTTTTGCAGTTCATTTAAACTGGTTTTATTGCAGGGATCAGCCTTAGGTCATGCATAGTACTACCAGTGACTGACTATTTGAGTATGTTTCAGGTATCTTTAAGAGAAAGTACTTCCTTCAAATTTAGAATGAAACAAATGGGCACTAGTACACGAAAAAATAGTTTTAGTATTTAAGAGCCAAGTATCCCAACAAAAGTAGTTCATCCCAACAATATCACCTTTCTATATTTGTGTTCTTCCTTCCCTAGTAAGCAAGTGGTTTTGATTTGCTTAACCAGTGAATCTTTGGCCTTTCTCCTTGTAGCTTTGACGGACAGCCTTATCCTCATGACTTGGTGAATCTTTAAGCTCTACATTCTGCATAACACTACCATACTGCTAAGCACCCAGAAGTATCTCATTCATGTTTTTCCCCTTAGTGGTATGACATTATTTCCTTGTTCTGATGCCAAACGATGAGGCAACAAATTAGCAGAATCCTGCAGTCAGTGCAGTGCTTTGGATCCAAGTAGAAGTGTCAAGGGGCAGTCCCCTTCACAAATAAAATTCAGGTTCTAAAAGTCTCTTATGAATTTCCCCCCTTGACAAATCAGATGTCTGCCTTCTATTAATTCCAGCAGAAAGAGTGGGTTCAGAACACTAATAAAAGTCTTATGGAGAGTATTTGCTTTTTAAGACTAAAATTATTCATAAAGTTTATACAATTCCCTGTCTTAGAACGAGAGTATTTTTCTTGTATTTTGTTTGAGCTTTCTGTTGTTTTTTTAAAAAGAAAACTGTTATTTTTCTGCTGCCTGTGACACAAAGATCATTCCCTCTAAAACTGGGAAACTGAAACAATTCATTTTATACTGTCCAACTTAGTGTGCCTTTTGTATTTTATTTTTATTTGTTTAAACCCACACTGAATTGATCATAACAACAAACTTTGCAGCTTTTGGAAACTAACCATGTACAAAAACCAGAACAAAAATAATATTTTAGAGAGTCAGAAAAGACAAAAATAGCTAATGAATTAAAAAAAAACCCTGGTGTCTTCTGCATTAGGATTCCACAACTAATACATTGCCCATTATGGTACCTCCTTGAGGGTGATGTTCTTTTGAAAAAGGTTCCCTATTTCCAATCAGTCTTCCTAGTTCATTGTCAGCACACACTCTGTTTCATCAAGGAAAATAGACCAGGCAATAGGTGATGTGAAAAACCTTCACCATGGAAAACCAAGGGTTTGATGCAGTAGAAGGGAGTTTCATCTAAAAATTGACTGATGGGTCACTTCCTGTTCTTCTGGGGTCATCTTCCTTCCTCAGTTGTCATTTGGTAATGGTGAGAATAGGTGATGCAAGTTGTCTCCAGCAATAATGTGAGAGATTGTCCAGGTGCTGGAAGAACACCCTTATGCAGAACTCCTCTTTGTATATAAAATAGCATTCAACCATATGCTGAATGCAACATTTTGGGGCCCGTCATCAATTTCCTTGAAGTATCAACTGCACTACAAGTTTTTACCCCCACATGCGCAGCTAGCGCTCCACCCTCTCTCATGCCTCCCTGGTCATGAATCTGAGAGATGCATATGTTGCAAGTACATTTGGATAGTCTGGATAGCCCAGGCTAGCCTATCTGTTCAGATCTTGGAAGCTGAACAGGGTTGGTCCTGGTCAGTATTTGGATGGGAGACCACCAAGGAATACCAGAGCTGTGACACAGAGGCAGACAATGGCAAACTGCTCTGCATGTCTCTTGCCCTGAAAACCATGAATCAATTGCAAAAATATGGGTGGGAATATTCAGCTAGAACTGGACTGTATCTCATATTTGGGAGAGTGGCAAGGTCTTTGCCACCATTATGGTAGTTCTGCCTATGATATGCTGCAATCTTAGCCACCGCAAACTTTGCACTGAAAGTGGCTTTGGATATTTGGACTTATCTATGCTTCTCATTAGTCTCATGGGCCATAAGAACAGACCAGAGATTTCACTGTGAATTTTGCTGATCTACAAAAATCTGGGATTTCATTTCAAACTGACAGTACTCATTCTTAAATATTAGTGTCTAAACTCTTTAAATAATTGAACTCTGCTCCCAAATTCCCTGAGAGCAGGGCAGTGTTTTAGCTGTAGCAATGGCAGGGTTGTCCTGTTCTGAAGTTCAGCAATAGTACCCTGTAAAGCATTTAATTGCTAAAGGAAACAATAAAGATTTTAACAGCATAAAAGAGAGATGTTCCATGTGATGTATTAAAAGTTTCCGTTTAATGACATTTCAACCTTGTTTTAATGTCCTGTGTTTTTATAGGGTGAGGTGTAGTGAACTGTAGTTATGCATTTCTCACCAGGGACAGAAAAAGAAAGAAAAACTTCAGTGGTAGCTTAAATAGCTCAGTGTGTGTGAAGGGAAGGCCCAGGAGAACCTCAGAGTGTCTGCGTTTCTATGGGAGACAGCCAGATGTCAACTCAATGAGAACTTTTGTCTGTTTCTGTGCAAAGGATAAAAAACAGATGGAATATGTTACTGGAGAGGGCTATTGAAGCAAAGAGTATAAATGAGTCCAAGAGAAACCAAGATTTGTTTCTGGAGGATGTTGAGATGTTATGAAAACTGAGTAATTTCTCTCCTCCGTTAAGGAGTCATAGTAGACCAAGGAGGATCACCTCCCCCCACCCTGCCCCTCCTTTAGAGTTTATCTTCATTTCTGAATTTTTTGTTGTATGGGGGAAGCTTTTAAAGTATATGTATTTATATTTGTTTCCTGTGCTCTCTCCTGAGAGTCAGGGTGGGTCCCATCACACACACAAAAATCACATCTTAAATAAAATACAGATAAAGTTTTTAAAATCCTAAAATAAATACAGTTAGAATTTAAATACAAAAATCTAATTCACAATTGCCTATCTCTTCTGAGGAGAGAGGAGGTGGGAGGGTCGTACTAGCTCCAGTTGGTATATTACTATGGGCTTCTACAGGGAGGACAGCATAGTTCAGAAGTTGTTTCAGGCTTCTGCTATAGGCCAGGTAGAACTGTTGAAGGCCCCACAGGGCTCTGATATCATTTGGAAGAGTGTTCCACCAGGCCAGGCCAAAAGCCTAAACGGCCAATCTGATCTCCTTGGGACTAGGGATCCTGAGCAAGTTTTGCTTGCTAGATCTTAACATTCTTGGGGGGGGGGGCATACAGGTGGTCCTGCAGTTACAATGAGCCTGAACCGTTTAGGGCTTTAAAGGTCATGACCAAAACTTTGAATCTGATTTAGAGCCTGTTGAATCTGGAGCCTGTGCAGCTGGGAGAGCACAGGTCTTATTTGTGGTCTCCACTGAGTCCCTGTAAAGACTCATGCAGCTGGACCAGCTGGATTTTTCCAAAGCAGCTTCAAGGGTAGCCCTGCATAGAGCAAGTTGCAATAATCTAATCTGGATGTGATCATTGCATGGGTCACAGTGGCTGGGTCAGAAGATGATGGAAAGAAGAGAATAAATTACGCAAATGGAGAAATTGGGCGCTGTCACACTTGACAAACATGATAGAAGGCCAGGTATGCCACATTTGCTATCTGGGCCTCCATAGACTGGGAGGTATCTGGGGTCACACCCATATTCCTGAGGGTTGCTGAAGTTGTTAACTGGACACTGTTGAAAGTTGGGGAGTTCAGAGTTTTGAATTAAGATTATTATGCAGCCTGATTACCATTTTCAAAACTCTACTTCTTAATCTGCAAAGTTAATAACTCATAACTGATTTGTAGTCTGAGAGTACAGCTTTAAGCAGTCTCCCAGCTAGTGACTTGTTGGGAAGAACAGAAAATAGCAATGATCCTTGTTTTCTGTATGACATACAGGGAATAGAATATGCACATATTATTCAACTAGTATTACAAAATATCTAAACATCAGTAAATATATCAAGCATACTCTGGACCAAAGGTGACTGCGTAAGTTTGCTTCACTGTTGTTAAACAGAAATGAAAAAAACACATGTACTTCCTTGGAAAGGGGGCTGGTGTCTATACTTATTGAGTTGGCTATCAACAATGAGAGATGACATGGACATTCAGGTCAGGCTTTCATACAGAGTGTGGGAAACAGCATAGATAAAGAAATAGCCCCTTGGTTTCTACTTTGATATATCCATTGACCTTGGCTTGATCTAGGGCAGGGCAGACTCTGTTCCCAGCAGAGAAAAAATGGCTAAATATGGGGGGGGGAAGCTGTGATTGATTGAGAATACTGTAATCTTGGCAGTACAAAGACACTGCTATATATTATTGATACTACACCTATGGAGTAAACTCAGGGTCACATACCAAATACTTGATGAACCAGGTTAAGTTCATATCCCAATTTAAAGGTCTCTAAGGCAAGGGTAGTCATTTTTTGCATCTGAAAATGGAGATAGGGACTCTCAATTCTTCAATAGCCCACAAGTGCAATTAATAAAACTAACCTCTTAATGAATGCCGTAACCACTATAGCAAACATGGTACCAGCTATCAATAAAGGTTTCATGAGCCAAAGCACTCCTGCGTAACTGAAAAATAACATGTAAAGCCGAAGAAACATGGTGTGAAATATAACTATTATTTGCAGAATGCATTTTAAATTTTTATTTACATAAAAATTATACATCTTTTTCTGATTTGGGGGGGGGGGAGATAATGCTACTTTGACGGAGACTGAAGGATAACCATCTGACCTGAAATTCCCCCAGAGAAGTGCTATTTGTGCTTTAAAAAAATCTTCATATACTTAGTCATGACATATGGAGTCCTTTAGGAATACCCTACACAGGCAGTATACGGTCGGGAAAACACCACAAAGAAAGGCTCAGTTCCTTTCCCCTCACATACTGTTGTCCTAATCAGAATTGGGACAGCACTTGGAAAATGAGTTCCTAATGGAAAAATGTATAAATGCATGTGGATCACACAGACCTGGGTAAGACCTGGGGGGAGGGGATGTAACAGTTTTTCCTCATTGTGCATCTCTTGTGTTTTGTCTACTTTAGCCCTATGCTTGTGTGTGTACTGCCTTCTGTTGGAGAACTGTAACATAAAGCTGCACCATTATAATTTCTTCATTTGTGATTTGGAACACATCTTCTGGCACAGCCCCTGGGACGGAAATGTGTATGGACAAGATGCCCATAGCCCTGTCCAAGAACGCATGCCAAGAGATGCTGGGGCAGCTGTTGGGTGCCATGGCAGGTGGCCAGCTGGGGTAGTGTGGGCCATTGTGTGAGGAGGCAGGGCCACCACCATGCTGCCAAGGAGGCCTGGGCAGTCTCAGGACAGCGTGTCAGCTGGGCGGGCCAGAGCTGCCCCACCAAAGGCCAGGGGACATCATGAGTTGGCGCGGAGGCTGGATGGGCCTCCACGAGGGTCAGGAGAGGTGGGGAGGAGGGTGGGAGCAGGAAGTCTGGGTGGTAGAGAGGCCTAATTCCTGTAGAATGCACAATCAATAGTCAGACTCAATGACTGTATAATTCAGAAAGTCTTATGATATCACATCCTCATGTAATTTACAGGAAGGTCAGATTTTCTGGAAAGGGGCTATTTTGTGGGCCATTCTGTTGTTTGCAACTAAAGATGCAAAACTGTCCAAGACATGTGACTGCCTTTCAGAAAGCTCCCATGTATAAATTAAAGAATATGAATGCTGGTTGCAAATCATTATCTTTCCATTGTGTCATCTCACCCTGGTTTTCTTCTTCCCTGTTGACAGAATGATGGATGTTTCGACAACATAATGCCATAGCTTCAAGTGTGAATAGATATCTAGGGGTAAAACAAGCGTTCCCTGTTTTCCAGTTGGGAAGCCATATAAAGGTCACTCCCAGACAGCTCTCTTCAGTTTACAGTGGGAATCCTGTTAACATAAAATGGAGCAACAACAAAATGTCTGGTACCTAGTCCCTTATTTTGGTCATTAGAAAAATGTTTCTAACCTGATATGTCAGGTTACTGCTACAGCCAAATTGTAAATAGACCCCATTTGTACTTTGTAATGAAAAGTCTTAAAACAGAATGCAATTTATTTTCTAATTTTAACATGTATGGAATTGGCTATGCACATTAACTGTATTTCTAAAATGACCTCCACATTACCTCATGCCTTTGCCCAACTGTGACAGAAAGAACTTCTTGGATTTCTCTCTTGTCGATTGTGTATGACATAATATATATACATGTTTGATCAAATACAGGCAAAGCATGCAATTTGCTGAAGATTATCTGAGTCCCTTTCACTGTAACAAAGCTAATGCTCTAGTGTACGCATATCATCTTATAATAAACAAAGTTGTGTGTCTGTGTATGAATGCTTTAAAAAGCCTAAAGTTAATATTTGATTTCTGCAGTTCAGACAAACACCGTTTTCTTTCAAAGAATTCGGTTTTTCTGTTTAATCAAGTTAGAGATCTTTTCCTGTCTCTGCCCAGTAAGGTTTATTTTTCCAAAGTGAGGCATCTTACTAAAAATGACTTGTTCCACCAGATTCCTATGTGAGACACTGAACTGTTCTTTCTGCTGCTAATTTATCTTTAAAATCCATGGAAGAGAAAATAATATAATAAATATTTGACAAATACTCCTTGCCAGGAAATATGACTTAATTCCCTTAAAGAACACTTTTTTTTTCTTAACAAGCTAGGTGCCAGCACCCAAACCAAAGTCACAAGATTCTAATTCTGTGACTTAAACTAGACTTTATGAATAGTTGATCCAGATCAATATAATGTGCATGTTTCTTCTAACAAGCAGTCTGCCACCCCAAGGACCCCAAAACCCTTGCTCCAAAGTTGTCCAACACTATTTCTGTCTTTATTTTTTCTTAGACTGCTAATAAACATCAATCTTTGTCTTCTCCCATATGTAATTCAAGGGATTGCTTGCTGCTGCTCAGCACCAGACACTAACTGTATCAGCTACTTGAGCAAACAGTGGGGATGTTCTCGCGTCCTGAAATAGTTCAGAGTGCTTGCCCCTTAGTTCTGCCTATTGGCTAGCAACCCAGACATTATTGCTGTCATGTCTAGTTATGACAATGCTGGCAGGGGCTCCTGGGAATTGTAGTCCATGGACATCTGGAGGGCCGCAGTTTGACTACCTCTGGCCTAAACTGTCTCAAACAAGACTTAATTATAAATGCATAATCAGACTTGATTACAAATGCATAATCAGCTTCTTGGACAGGGTGGAGCAGTCGAGAACAGCTCTCCCTTTCATGTCAATTTGAAGTAAACCCATAAAATTCCTGTTCAGACCCTGGCCAGCGGATTCCAAATTATTTCATAGAGAGGGTAGGTGAAGCAATCTGCAGAAAAGATGTCTTCAGTGAAGAGTGGGAGTCCATTTAAATAGCAGGTCTCAAGTCCCTTTCTCACACCTAGATTTAAAAAAAATACTCAATGTAAAGTCTACCCAAAGTTTTGTGCTGTTCAAAGTACTGGTTAACCCAAAGCTACACCCCATTTTTATAAACTGGGGATGACCGTTTATGCACTGGGAACTTTACTGCCCCAGCTCTCGTGCAGGAGCACAAATAAGGGGCGGATGAGGTGCACCAGGCCAAATGCTCCCCCGTGTGGGTGCAGGAAGAAGTGGTGCAACCTGCCACGACTAAAACTCCAGCCTGCAGCCTGGCATGAAACCTCCAGTGCATAAGCGGTCGATGAGATTATACTTGAATATCCCAGAATCACCCATTTAAACCCATTACTGCACATCCTTTCCTCTGCAGCCAACGGAAACAGCATCCTGCCCTCCTC
Source organism: Paroedura picta (assembly GCF_049243985.1). Taxonomy (NCBI): domain Eukaryota; kingdom Metazoa; phylum Chordata; class Lepidosauria; order Squamata; family Gekkonidae; genus Paroedura; species Paroedura picta. Next base: position 67,443,333 of record NC_135378.1, read on the forward strand.
CAAGTGACAACCTTTCAAATACTTAAACAGGGCTATACTTAAAGCTGACATATATGTCAGCTTGGTTCACATTGTGCTTACCATTTGCAAGAAGGAAGTTGAGTATTTGGCAAGCTACTTGGATATGTCTGAATGAATTAGGATGGATCTATTTACATGAATACGCTGCTTTCTCACATGACTAGATAGTTTTCTCACATCCACCATGTGCTGTCATTTGTGTGCTGATACCACTTCTAATTATAGAAGGCACATGGCACATGGTAAAAAAAAAGGTTTGTGATTTTTCTGTTGGGATTTGCTACGGATATGTCACAAAGTATCTTCAGTTTCTACCCATGGACCTAGATAATTTTACATCCAGTTATTGTGACTGCTTCTTCAATAGATCCTTCTGAATGTGTAGACCTGAAAAGGGGATGAATGACAAGTGATTCTATGCTTGCAGCTTTACACAAATTTGCCACCTTAATAACACAGCCGTGACCCTGTGGATAAGGATGGCTCCTCTTTGGTAACTGTTTAAGTCTCAGAGCAAAGTAGATGCAAGCTACATTGACCTGGCTCTGTAGCACAAGCTACAGGTAAAATAATAGTTTTAGAGGTGACACAGTATCTCTATATGCAGTACACCTCCTTGGACATATTGCATTTCTCACAAGTAGGCAAAGTGATCAGAGAAGCATTAAGTACTATTCTAAGTGTTGCGAAGAAATGAGAATGGCAGAGTGTTTTGCGGAGATGGGAATCAAACCTAATTCAATAATTATTATTGTGTGGGAAAAGACACATCTTTGAGAACAGCAGCAATGATTTAAACTTAAGTGTATTTTTTGGCATGTCCAGAAACATTCCAGTAACTTTGGCTGCAGCAGGTGACTCTCCATGTCTCCAATAGCAGTGTTTCTGGGCAATGTTTTGCTGATCCTTGGCTGAGCAAGCACCAGTGCCTTAAGCAAAACCACTTCCTTTACCTGACTTTCAGAACTGTGGTTTCCCAGATGCTCGTTCTGTTTCCTGGTGTAATGTTCCTGCATCTTTCACATCTCTTCGACCATGATACTCTGCATCAAATAACACAATTCTCTTGTATTTCTGTGTTCAGGCACTTCCCCAAAGGCCAGCTCATGTCTTTCTATTCAGGTACAGACCAGCAATTCAACTCTACAGTCTCTGCTGCTTTTTTAAAAAAGAAAGCATTGAGCTCCAATTATAGAATGCTTCTCAAGAAGCGCATGAAGTTGATGGAGGACTTCTGTAAAGTGCTGTCTGAAGCAGCATAACCCCCTTGCATGTACTCTGCTTAAGAATGATGAACTATCTTGGTGTGGAGGAGCCCTTCTCAAAATTGATAGACTATCTGGGCCTCTGCGGATTCTACTTTCACATCATTTCCAATGAATGTCATTTACTACCTTGAGAATGAAATTTTCTGTTTACAAAAGATGACATTATATCGTTAAAGGAAATGCACAGAGGCAACGCTGATCTATAATTAAAAATGAAGATGACAATGAAGAAAAGAGTCTGCTAGCCCAATCCATCAATTGCTCTATGTGGGCAGTAGGAATTTGGGGCCCAAGTAATAATGAGTTTGATTCAGCCAGGGCAGAAGGCCATGATATGCCTTTCATGTTTGCATATTGCTGTTTGTATGCCACTGCATTCATTCAGACACACCCAAGTGGGAGGGGGGAGCATGGCTACACGTTGCTGTTTGTGACTAACAATTCATATGTCAATATGACCTTGGTACACACTTATAGGATGGATGAAGACATGCCTCCCTGTCATGTCCTGTGTGTACTCATAGAATCACAGAATCATAGAGTTGGAAGGGGCCATACAGGCCATCTAGTCCAACCCCCTGCTTAACACAGGATCAGCCCACTGAAGGCTTGGTAAAAAAAATAAAGTCTGTACCTGCTGCCAAAAGCTCAGAAAAGTAGTTGCCAGGTGAATGATTATGGAAATGCAACTCTACAGTCAAGCTGCAACCATGAAAAGCCTCTTCTTCCTGCAGCCCTGAACCATAGCTACAAAGTCAACATTTTATTCTGTACACTCAAACAGCTGGCGACTCTTTGGGTATGTGACTTTTATCTCAAAAATGTGCAACTTTTACTATTCAGTGGAGCTATATTAACTAGGACAGAGGTACCAAACCTTTTTGAGCCTGTGGGTACCTTGAAAATTTTGAAAGAGGGTGGTGAGCCCCACCCCAGAATTGCTGCCACAGGAGGTAGAGTCAAACATAACGCCTTCTTCCCCATCTTGCAAAAAGAAATTACTGAAGGGAAATAAGAAGATATAAAGGAAAGATTGGGGGAGGGGAAAATAAAATGAATGGGCAAATAAAAGGTAGGAAAGCCTGGAGGGCAAATGGAACCATGCACTAATTAAGGCAGGGGTCCCCAGTCTTTTTGAGTCTGAGGGCACCTCTGGAATTCTGACATAGCATGGCTGCTTCCAGCCAACATTCAAAGGCTGTCCAGGAACATATTCCTCGTGTGGAAATGGCCAGTGTTAAAAAAAGTGACCATGTACAGCTTTAGTTATCTTAAAAGTAAATGCTTTGTACTGACTGTTATGTTTTTTTAAATAGATTTTCTCTTTTCTATTTGCATCTGTGTAACGAAAGAAACAAGATTAAATTCAAAGGATGTTTTGTGCACCTTAAAGCAATTTGGTACACAAGAAATAAGCACTTCCTTTTGTGTTATCCTTTAATCAGGCGTCTTGTCAGTCAAATACATGGTTTGGTTAGATTTATTTGTAAGTATTTTCTAGGCTGTCAGCAGAGTAAATAGTAGATTCCTGTAATCTTTGATTGTGTTAACTTTCAAGCATCTCAACCTATAGCAACTGCAGTGGGCTTTTTAGTGTCCAAATTTGTTTAATTTACATGAATGCCTTTCATTTCCTGGTGAGTTAAAATTTTGCTTCATAAAAGCAAAAGCACCTTGACTGAGATCAGGGATTTGAAGAAATCACCTTAGTTAAACTTGAAATGACAATGTTTCCCTGAGTTGTGGGTACTTATAGTAAGAAATGTTCAACAGTTCAGTCTAGGACACGTGTGAGTTGCATTAGACGGCTTTAAGAATCAAAGGGAGAAGTGAAAGTAATCCACACTGGAATTTTGATAACCTTTTGATAATTGCTTGAGAAGGCAGAAAAGCTTGTAACCTACATGGCGCAGTGAATTTAAAGTGGCAATCATACATTCTTGATTGGAGCCCTGTGCTGGGTACCGCAGGCAGTCTTCACACAGGATTATAATTTGTTCTGGAAATTGTTCTCTGCCTACAACTGTAACTTCTCTCCTGTGCTTTCTGTCTTCCAGAAACAGAGCCTTATTACTGCTTAGTAGCAAGTATAGGCTTTTCTGGAAGAAAAGTGATCATAATGGGTACGCAGTAAAATAGAACTTGTCAGGTCAGAGGAGCCAAACTATGCAACTCTTTCCTTACATCAACTGTTTTGGTGGCACAGTAGGGCCACCCTTAAGTTGTTCTGGCTATGTAATCTATGAAACACCAAACATGAGCTGCCTTGCAGGCATGCATACCATGTGTCAGCAATATAATACAGAGAGAATTAGTGAAATTATAGAAACAACCTACATTCAATTTCTACTGTAATCTTTGGGTGAGATTAGCTAAAGAGTTTGCATATAGAGAGAGGAAATACTAAAAGTGTTGCTGGAGCTTATATTCCTGGGTTCGGAATGTGAGTATTGATGGCCTCTAAATCTTACCTTCCAGTATGAATTTATTTATTAATTTATATATATATTAGCAAATTTATGGTCTAAGCTGCTTTATACAGTGTTATTTTATGAGTAAATCCATGTTTTGGTTATATTATTTTTTGTAACTGTGAAATTGCTAATTTTGACTTTGCTTGTCTATGACCGTAATACAAATATCTCTCTATATATATATATATACCTCTTATCCACAAATAATGTGTCCATGATGGTTCACATTCCCAATACAGTACATAAGCCACAAGCAGTAAAAATAAACAAAAGTGTAAAATTTATAGAAATATATATCTGGAAAGTATCTAAACAACAACAGCAACATGACCATAAAAGTTAAAAGAAACAGATAAGGAGAGAAACAACTGAATAACAGGAGAGAAACAACTGAATAATAAGTCTAGACCAATTAAAAATATTCCAGTGATGGCACTAAACACAGAGACAAAAATTGCATTTTGTCGTTGGGGGTGGTACACTTGAAAAGGCCCTATCCCTTGTTGCCACCTACCTCACTCCCTGGACTTTGAAGCAGGGTCTGAGATTATGATGAACACACTTTGGGCAAGAAGTCTGGTAGAAAGTAGTATTTCAGCTATTCCGAGAGCCAGCTTAGTATAGTGGTTAGGAGTGCTGACTTCTAATCTGACGAGCTGGGTTTGATTCCCTACTCCTCCCCCACATGCAGCCAGTTGGGTGACCTTGGGCTCCACACAACACTGATAAAGCTCTTCTGACCAAGCAGTAATATCAGGGCTCTCTCAGGCTCACCTACTTCACAGGGTGCCTGTTGTGGGGAGAGGAAGGGGAAGGTGCTTGTAAGCTCCTTTGAGAATCTTTCTGGTAGAGAAAAATGGCATATAAGAACCAACTCTTCTTCCTCTTCCTCTTCTTCTACTGCCATGACCAATTCTGCACGGATGGAAAAGGCCAGGAGCGCAGTCATGTAGTGGTGGGGCTAATCTCCACTTCCATATGGTGTTGCTGCTGGGGCAGGCCTCTCTCAGGCCTCCCACACTTTAAGGCACCATTGGCCCTTATTCCCCTAGATGTCCCAGAGGCCAACAGGGCCTCTCCAGCAGTAGGCCAGTGTTGATGGAAGAAGAGCCAGGCATTCCAGGCCTGGCTCCGTCCCTTCCTACAGTGGCCTGGAGGGGCCCGGAAATGCCCACTCAGCTCCGCTATGCTGTGGGAGCCAATTAGAGCATAATTTTTTTTTTTGCAGGAAGGTGGGATAGTGTTCTTATGCAATCCCACCTTCCTGCAAAATTAAACTTCCCCTCCCCCACCATGCAGCAGAACCTTTCTCGGCATCCCCTGCCGAGTCACATTTCAGCAGCAGTCTGACCTGCTACCAGAATGTGTCCCCTGTGAGGACACAGAATTTAGTGGACCAGGTCTGTCACTGCAACACACTGGTGGCAGTCAGAAGCAGCTGCCGTCATGTGGAATTGACCCATGAAAGACTTTACAGGTCAACATTAACTAATTGAATTAGAGCTGGAATGTAACTGATAGCCAGTAAAGAGCCTCAAGCATAGGCATGAAATGTTACCTGAATCCACCTTGATACCATCCTTGTTTCTGCATTCCAGATAGAAGTTATACTGCAGCCAAAAATGTATTGTAGACAAATCAGTCATTTCCCAGGACATGCCAACCAGAACCAGGGCAAGATCTGCTGAAAAGACTATTTAAGTGGGGAATAGGAAGAGGTAAAAGAGAGGGGAACACTTTTCCAAGACATTCCAAATTTGGAGTATGACTTGGAAGAAGCTTTCAGCTTTAAATAAATCATTCCGTTAGCATTGCCAACCTCCTTGTGGGACCTGAGGATCCCACAGAGTTACAGCTTACCTAGGGAAAAATAGTGCTTTGGGGGGGGGGGGTGGACTGTTAGGCATTATACCCCACTGAGGTCCCTATCCTCCCCAGACTCCATTCCCAAATGTCGAGGAATTTCCCAATCAGGATCTACCCCTACCTCACCATTTTCTGCTGGTGGCCATGTGGAACCTGGCAACCCTATATTCTGTAATCACAGAACACTAGCACTTCATATGCCACACTACTTCTGACGAATTGCACAACAATATAATTTCAGACACCAAGGTTTTGTTGTGGTTTTGAAATTGTAATCACTTAATCTGTTTTTATCAATATCATCCATTTTCATTTTTATGTATGTGTCTTGTTTTATAAGCACTGTTATACACCTAGGTTTTGTGCTTATAAAGTAGCCCGCTTCCAGGATTCATCTTTACTAGTTTTCTATATTATGCATGAGTTTGCAGACTCGTAGGACCCACCTGGACTATCACCACATGCCTCAGATCACCAGGTTCTAGGAAAGTATTTCTGGACTCCAAGAGACACATAATGCAATGTGATAATAAGCACTTATGACATCAGATGACTTCACTGCATAACTGGTGGCTTGATACTTGAATGCATATTAATCAATCTGCACATTAAAAAATCAAACCCTTCAATTAGTCATTTGTCTATGCTTATGCTTTTCACATGCTGACCAAAGATCCATCCTTCAGGTTCTTGCTGTATCTAAACATAGAGGTTGCCAGCTTCCAGGTGGAGCCTGAATTTCTCCTGGAATTACGACTGATCTCCAGATTACAGAGATCAGTTCCAGTTAGAGGGTGGACTCTATAGTATCATATCTCTGCTGAGCTCCCTTTCTTTCTCAGATTCAGCTCTCCCCTAGCTCCATCAGCAGATCTACAAGAATTTCTCAGCCTGGAGACACACCAGATTTTTTAAGGAAAAGAGGTGAGATGTAGGATTGAAATGGGCTCCTCTGAAAGAACTACATTTAAACCTGATTTTTCTCAAGATCTCTGTATACCATGTGAAATCGGCAGAAAGTGCTGTGAAGATTTGTAGCGATACGTCATAAATTGATCTGTTGTTTAAAGTGTTGCTTCCAGAGGTAAAAGGTTTTAGACATAATATATTTCTTTGTAAACTGTTGATGCCCATTACAGTCGAGCTGGGTGATATTTCTACAGCAGTTTTAAGTTTAGGAATGGTAACATAATGAAATTGGTTGCTAGGGTTGTGAAAGGGATTTACACTCCTTTTCCTGGGGCAACATTTTTCATATTTTATAGATATAAAATATGTAAACCTCAAGCCATGGCATCATTAGTATTGGTGAACTTAAAGCAAGGCAAATTCATTTTTGGAAAACAATTCATCATGGAGCATGCTGTACCCAAAAAGTTATTTCATTAGCTGTCACACAATGTTAGGATATTCCCATAAGTCTAAATGATTATGTTGGTTGAAAAAATAAACTTTCAAGCAGAATGCATGCCCTTTATGTTCAGTAGGGCTTGCAAATCCAGATGTTACTGTTTGAAATGGAAGCAGCAAAGCAGTATTTCTTTATGGCACTTAAGGATAAATTAGACGTAATAGTAATGCCTGAAACAAACTGTTGGTTTTATTTTAAAGGCAAGTATATTTTAAGTGCTTTAAAAGGCAACAAGTTTGTCATTCATCCATGTGATGACTGGGAAAAATGCTCATTTAATTAACTTAAAAGGAACTGCCCAGCGTGTTTGCAGTAAACTCAATAAAGGTCACAGTCCTCTTGGAAGTTCTCTTTTGTAAGATCATAGAATCATAGAGTTGGAAGGGAACTCCAGGGTCATCTAGTACAACCCCCTGCATAATGCAGGAACTCACAACTACCTGCCTACCCACGGTGACCTCAATTTAATGCCTAAGTGATCCCGCCAACAAAAATTTCCAGAATTCAGCCTGGCCTGGAATTCACCTACCATCCTACAGTGGTGATCAGCAATTCCCTGGTTATGCAAGGAAGGGCCACAAGAGACAAACACTGGCACATCCCTTCCTGTCCACCCACTCACAATCTGCCTAAGTTCATAAAATCAGCATTTCTGTCAGATGGCTTAAAAACTTTGAAAGAAGGAGAGCTCTCCACCTCTCTTCATCATCTGTCACAATGTCACTTTCTTGTCTTCACAACAGTCCTACCATGTCCCTATTCCATGTCCACACAGAAATTGCAGGCATGACATCCTTCTGGAACTCCATCCCTCCAGGGCCTCCCAAATTTGCCAGAACAGAGCTGGCAAGCCTACCAGTCTTGTGCACTGTTTATTACAGTGACTAGAACTAGAAAAGGTCTTCATTTGGTCCTGTGCTTCATGGCTAGTATGGCATTCTTAACAGTATCTGGAAAGACTTTGTCCTACCCAGGTTTTCATTACCTTGTGCCCTAGAACTTGCAAGCTGTCCATCTTTTATCGGGTACTGTGCAGGTCCTTTTTTTTTTCCCAACTGAAATATTCATTCAGTGGCTGACAGACGAGAGGAGCTTCTCTTGTTGTGATTGGGAGGGAGTGAGAGTGTCAGAGACCATGCACCTGTGCAAACTATTATTTGAATAGGTGGACAGCAGCTAGTGCAATCGGTCAGGGAATGGAATCCGATTCTGGTATCAGCTGGGAGGAGTTGATGTCTGGATGCCTTGTGTTTGAACTTCTGTTTCTGCCTGCACTAAATCTAATGGTCAGGGACGCTGAAGGGGGGGGCAGGGGTTGTGTAAGCCATATTGACTCAGTGTATGTTGCACTAATGTAATGAAAGGCATTTATAGAAAGCAGGAATAATGTCACAGCATGAAATGCTAAAACCATTGCTTGGGGACAAGGCTCTAACCATTTGTCTTAACTTTTAAAAAATATCACAGCTCTGTCAGAGACATGGGACGTTTTGTTCAAGCACAGGGCAGTTGACAGACAAGTCCATATTTGGCCTCAAAGCATTACTTACGCCCCTGTGCTGTGAATGGTGAAACTGTATAGCATGGATTCAGAAAGACTATAGGTGGCAGCAGGTGTTCCATTACTCACTGTCTGATAAGCCTATTCTTGAGTCCCTTTCCCCCGCTGTCTAGCACAATGCAACATACTGTGCCAATAGCCTCTGTTACTGAATATCTTTTTGGCATTATGGTAATGTAGGCAAAATTTTTAGTAGCGTTTCTCAAGGACCTCTTTGCCCATGTGTATGAAAAAAGTTCCTCTTGCAAATCTTCCACGGCTTCCGAAGCATTCTTGTAAGGAGCACGTGACTGATGAAGATGCATTGCGTTGTTGCCCCGCGGTTTATGCCTTGACTCCGGAGACTGAAAGCATTCTGTTACATTCTGTCCTTGCCCTCTCCACCAGGAATAGATATTGTTTACACGTCTAATGAAAGAGATAAAGGAAAGGTGGTCTCCCCAATCTAGTTCTAGCCGACATGTTTCGCTAGGGATGAAGGTCAATGCATAGTATGAGTGGAGATATAATTAATGGATATTTTAGCTGTGCACTGAATTCTAGGACAACTGAAGTGGAAGCCATGAAAAAAAAAAATGAGGCAAGTAGACGGAATTACCTAATATGGACATAGTTTATAAAAGTTTCCTTGGAGCAGGTTGCCCTCTGCTTAATTGCAGCCTTAAGCTGGAGACGGGCTGCTTGTGATGAAGAGGCCTCTTGAGGATGCAATCGACTCATTCTTTCAAAGCTTCCAATGTCTAGAAAGAAATGAGTGCTTGAAGAGAAGAAAAGACCATTTGGAGTCCCCAAAGGTATATTCAATAATATATTCGTCTATGGAGGGAGGGAGATCTATAGAAGTGGTAGATAGAGGGTTCCCTTTATATATCAGCGGCAGGCCATTCAGCTCTCCATAGGCAAAGGGAGAGCTCAGCAACAACTATTGTGAGTGCATGCTGTGCTATGAGAATAGATTGTCACTCATAATAAGGTACCTTCAGAAGAGGGTGTTGACACTTTGAGGAATTGTGAGAACTCAGTCTTGAAATGCTGTATCCACTTTAAAGGAGCTTGTGAAATAGCTGTATGAATCACCTGCTGGTGCTGCAACAGAAATCAGCAGTAAGCAGTGATTGCAAGTCGCAGAACTGATGAGACCTTTTGGTGGCCGATATTTGCTGTTCTGCCTGTAATGAGTAATGAGTGCGGCAAATGATTTTACATAATCAATAATAGCCTTGCAAGCAGAGGCAATCATGTGGATTGAAACAGCTCACCCTATGCCAAACTATCCTGCATTGCTGCGATTAGGACAAATGTTGCTTGAACTTCTGCTGCTGCTCTTTAATCTAGGGCAGAGAAAAAAGACATCCATGTTAGGCTTAATGAAAATGGCAACTTTATTGAGGCTCGATAATAAGGAACATAGCTATCGCAGAAACAGTCTCTTAAATCCTATCCACAGCAGGTCAGACAAGGGCAAAAAGATGCTATCAAAGCTTCTTTCCATCCTCTGTACCTACTGAAATCATGTAACAGAAGTAAGATACCTTTTCTTCCTGGTGGTGGAAAGGGCTGTCGAGTCTCAGCTCTTATGGTTGCCCCCATAAGGTCTTCAAGGCAAGAGATAAACAGAGGTGGATTGCCATTGTGTGCCTCTCTGTAATAACCCTCTATTTCCTTGGTGTTCTTCCAAGATTAGGGATGCCAGTCCCCACTAGAGACCTTGGGACCCCTTACAGTTCATCTCCAGATGACAGAGATCCATGTAGTTTCTCTTTCTTGTCTCAAGCTCTTCTGGCATGAGAAGTCAATGCTGGTTAATACTTGCTGTGGGATGGGAGAGGTATCACTTGCAATAATTATTTGCATTGTACTCTCTTACATATAGATAGGTATGTTCAGCCATAATCCTTTCTGGGTGGGACAAGCCAGGAGGGAACTCTGTAGCAGCAACAGTTTTTTGAAAAATGCCTTGGGATGGAGAATTAAAGTGAATTAGTGGTTTCTTTCAGGGAGGAAAAGATGTAAAAGGAAATATTAGGAGGGGTTTTCACTTCTAGAGAAACATGGAAGTACTATCATGCCTCTTTAGGAACTGGTCCTTGAAACATCCCTGACAGAAAGAGAGAGTAAAAACATTTGGACTTTTTTCAGCAGAACATTCCAGGAACAATAAAAAACCAAAGCAATGTTCTCCCATATTTTCCCTTCTATCTATTCCTAATAATTCTACAGTGGGTGATACATAAATCTCTATACTTAGGCTCAATCAAAATACTCTAAATTCATTATGAGTTTCATACTGGTTTGCAAAAACTCTAGAGAATACAGATTCCACCTGTGAAGCTCTTACATTTACATGTTTTGTCTATCCATCTATCCTCATCCTAAAGCACTTAATCATAGTACAGCTTTCAACATAGCTGATTATTATATACTTTTAAAAACACTCAGGGGATTCCCCCAAGTTGCCTGGTTCCTTTTAAATATGGTTTCATTCATAACACACCTGACTAGACAACTGCATATATCAATAAGTGGTCATTGTTCTCTGGGTGGGGGGAACGGGGACTGTCTCCTGTATCTGCCCATGTTTAATATTGATATGTAGATGTCTTTGGCTTATTCGATGTCAAGACTTTTGTTTTGCAGTGAGTATATAAGAACAGCAGCTAATCTGTTTATGGCTGAAGTATTCTGCCATTTTGTTTTGTCATCAGGCACTGTTGTGTTACATATGCATAGACACATTTATGATGAGAAGATCTCTCAAGTCATCTGTCCTTACAGGTAATGCAGCAATGGCTTCTATCACACACACACACACACACACACACACATGCTCAGAACTGTGTAAAACCACCACTTTAAAAGGTCTCTTCAGTCATGAATGTCTATGAAAAAATAAATCAGTGCAGGGAAAACTGAAAAGCACAACTATAGTAATGTGGTTAATAATCCTCTTTTTATATGTAAAACTTTGCTTATATAGAGAAAGGATTATCTCACAGTAATGCAGGTGTGTTTTTTAGTATTTGTCGTTCTATTTACTTTTAAACTGCTATTCTTTGGTATTGGGTAAAAATGCATATACCGTATTTGCCGGCGTATAAGACGGCTTTTTCCCTCTCAAAAAAATGCCTCCAATTGGGGGGGCCGTCTTATACGCCGGGTGCACTTCAGTCTGGATGCGGCGGCGGGCGGCGGGCGGCAGGCGGCTCCCCCCCCCGACACTGAGCTCACGGCGGTGGCGGGCGGCGGCAGCTCTCCCCCACTGGGCTCACGGCAGGCTGCGGGCGGTGGGCGGCGGGCGGCGGGCGGCGGGCGGCGGGCGGTGGGCAGCGCCAGCTCCCCCTCACTGGGCTCATAGCGGTGGCGAGCGGCGGCAGCTCCCCTCCCCACTGGGCTCACGGCGGCGGCAAACTCCATATTTTGAGTGAAAATGTTGGGGGGTCGTCTTATACGCCCAGTCGCCTTATACGCCGGCAAATACGGTATATGTGAAAATGTCAGTTTTATCTCATGTAGATGCATGAATGAAAACAGACCCTTCTCACATTAGTATAGAAATGCAAATAGGAGAGATGCTGCTATGACTCACATTCTGCAGTAGTAATATAATGACTCAGTGAAGGAAGCCATGGTCTTCAGTATACATGAGCCTTCAGTTTACAAAATCAGGATGCAAAGCCTCACACTTGCTCTCCCTCCACCCCATACCTGCAGAGCTGTTGTTTTCTGCTCTGCCCCAGACATTGCCCATTGCCCACTGTGCATGCCCACTGCTCCACTGGAAACTTGTGAAAACACCTACTCCCCCCTCCACCTGAAACTCACAGAGCCAGCATTTGACAACTTGAAGGCAGCAGGCAGTGTCTGAGGCAGAGCTGCAAATGCTGGCTCTGTGAGTTTTGCCCAAAAGTCAGAGTGTCACCTCTGATGTGCTGATGTTATTTCTGTGTGATGACAGAATATTGGGGAGCTCCTCCTGATCATGCCTCCAAACACCACCACCCTTCTTGTTCATCAGTTTCGTCATTCTGGAATTATTTTATAGCCATTACGTATTCTCACTGACCCTTTTATAGGCTTTGGTAGGTTTGGTAGGTTTAATGTTGTGTGTTATTGTCTTTTCTTATGCTGATAATTTACTAAATTTTTGTTGGCCTTGGTAATGCTTTTGCTAGCGTTGAGGTATAATAAGTCTTATACTGGATTGGTTATTTTTATCTTGTTGTTACAATTCTGAATTGCTTTATAGGTTGTTTTATATCTTGTTTTGAGTTATAATCAATCAATCAACAATCTTTATTGGCATAAAAATAAGACAAATCAGAATACAACCAGCTAGTTGTTAAATTCACGCAGCTTAATTGCGATTTGTGAGAATTTAGCCACTTTATCAATTGTATCTGGATCCTGATTGCAGAGAAGGAACTGTACCTTGCGTTTATCAGAGTAGCCAGTACATTTAACTAGGAGTGAGTCTAGATTGTAAGCCGTTGTTTTGAGTTACTGTTTTATGATTTATTGTTTTGGCAGTCTTGTAATCAACTCAGGCACAGCTGTTGAATTAGCAAACAAATACCCTAATAAAATGAATGTTTCTAGCCTCAGGACATATATTTCTTGTGAAAATGTATTTGAGTGGTCATGGGAATAAAAATGTCACAGATACCGGACAAGAGTTTGAATCCATTTTCGCAGTTTCGTTGCATCCATGTGATACATCATTGTTTGTTTCTAGCTCAGTTTTCCTTTGTGCTTCTAACTCATTTTGGTTGCCTAGCCTGGCCCCTTCAGTGGAAGCCTTGTCAGAAACGACAGGTATAAAATGTTGACCAGTTCATTATTTTGAAATGCTTATTCTATTACAATAGGGACCTTGGTGAAAGAGAAGGGGGCAGGTTCCACTTTTGCAAAGGAAATAACTGAGTGGATTAAGGTCTTAAAGTTCAACATGTGGAAGGACGACTGTCAAAACCTATTACATGGAATGTATGGCAAAACCTACTACATGGAATGTACAGCTGACGAGTGGCCAAGCAGATGAATGCATCAGATATTTTATACTATATTTTGAACAAAATAATGAAATGGACCCTGCTAGATAAGAAGGAGAAGAAGAGTTAGTTCTTATATGCCACTTTTCTCTACCCGTAGGAGGCTCAAAGCGGCTTACAGTCACCTTCCCATTTCTCTCCCCCAACAGACACCCTGTGAGGTGGGTGAGGCTGAGAGATCCCTGATGTCACTGCACAGTCAGAGCAGTTTTATCAGTGCCGTGGCGAACCCAAGGTCACCCAGTCGGTTGTATGTGGGGGAGCACAGAATCGAACCCGGCTTGCCAGATTAGAAGTCCACAGTCCTAACCACTCCACCAAGACCCAGTGTCTCCCAGCCCAGCAGCCTTTTTCTCGTAGAGGGCAGTTTAATGCGTCAGGAAACCTACAAGCATTACACAAACACATAGTTCTCCCTTGTTGTTTGTCACAACTGGTTTTCAGGGGCCTAGTATACCATTGAATGATCAGGGCTAAAATATTCCACAAATCCAGTTAATCTTTTTTAAAAAGCTGTCCTGTCCAATGGCCCCAATCATATCATGGGGTAGTGGATGGGAATATAAATTAAATACTGGATCACAGATATATGTATAGTTTATGTATATAAATGTATAGTTTATGTATATATTCTGTTGTGCAAAGCACAGCAGGAGAGCTTTGCTACCTGTTGCACCCATAGAGTTATGGGGAGGGGAGTTGACTGGGCAGACAGAGAATCCTGAAGGAGATGGGTGGGCAGAAAGCAGCAGAGCAACAGGAATTGGGGAGCAAGAGACCAGAGTGGCAGGGATGGAGGTATGCTGCTCATGCAGCAAGGGACAGACAGTAAAAGAGCAGGGAAAGGGATATGTGGGGGCAAGTGGGTGGGTAGTCAGAGTAGTTGAGCCCAGCAGCAGCCACACAATTTGCACATTGGCCAGACCTAGCAGGAGGCCTTGCACAATTAAACCAAGCCACTTGCAATGGTCATGACTTGTTCAGTTTGTCCAGACTTTTCCCAGGGACAGGCTGATAGGGGGAGAGAAGGAAGTTAAATTGAAAAACAATGTGATATAATGGTTATTTATTTATTTATTTATTTATTTATTTATTTATTTATTTATTTATTTATTTATTTATTATTTAGATTTATATCCCGCCTCTGACTTTTGTCACCTCAAGGCATCTAACAATTAAAACCATAACAATTACCCCATAAAAACCCATAAAACAATAACAATACATATAATATATAACAACCTACAAGATGGCAGAAACAACTATCCCAAATCAATCCGCAAAGTCCAGCCAAACAATTCAGCACTAGATGTTATTGTATTACAAGGGATGATCAGCTAGGGTGGGACCCCAGATTGAACTCCGGTCAACACCCCCCCCCCAGTCTCAACCAAATGCCTGGCGGAAGAACTCCGTCTTGCAGGCTCTGCAGAACTTAGACAGCTCCATCAGGGCTGGGAGCTCGTTCCACCAGGCAGGGGCCAGGGCCAAAAGGGCTTGGAGGTTAGAGTGTCAGACAAGGATCTATTTGAGATGGGTGACTGCTTTTTGTTATCTGATTGTTCAGTAGGTATTGCTTATATTTATTCTACAGAAAATGTGAATGAAAGGGTATATTCCAAATATCTCATTGGTCTCTACGGTGCTATGGGACTTGAGTCCAGCTCTGTCTTAGCTTCTTGTTTGCTACAAACAAATGTGGAACTCTGCTCACTGCTGTTATGCAACAAGGGATTAATGGGTGTATGAATGCCACTGATGTGGTTTTTTAAAAAAATTCAGATTTGGTTCTGCAGCTGTCACTAAGCTCCTCTTCAAATGATATATTTATTATGAGAGAAATGGGAGGGGGATGCTTCTATAAGACTTTGAAAGCAATATGCCTGGCTAGGGGACGTTCTTACATTTAAATGGATAGCCTGCCTGCGTGGGTTTGCCTGAGATTACTGTAGTGCCAGTGTGCCTGACTTACCGAGTGCCGCCTTTAATCTTAAAGTATTGGATTTCACTGTCACTGAAATGAAAAACCACTAAGTTTAGTGGTCACTTTAAATTGTCACCGTTGTCACAAAAGTCTTGTCAATCTTGGCTTAAAAATAAAGCCAGCATATCAGGTTTGCTGTAACAAGACACTTTAGCTTCACAAAGTAATGGGCATTAGTTAATAGATATTAGCCACAGTAAATAAAGAAGAAAGCCCAAACTGGTCTACTTAGACGTAACTTCTATTATATTCAAGGGGGTTTTCTCCCAAGAAGATAAATTTAGTAGGATTCACCTCTATTTAGGATTGCATGGGAAATATAATGGTTTAAAGTTGTAATTGTGATGTCAAAATACAATCAACAATTAACTGAGAAATACTATGTATATGTGCTCTTGTAGCTTTCTGTTTACACAAAGCAATGCAAATGGAGTCTTCCAGATCATCCATCAAGTGTTTTCTGTCTTGTATTGAAAAATGAGGTTACGGAGTAATTTCTAAAGGAGAATGGAATTAACTCTAAACTTTCCAAGTGAAAGTACTTTTTAACATCTAAGTGAGAAGTTGGGCCCGACAGTTATGGTGCTAATGATTAAGCAACATTCAGGTGTGTTGTGGTTGGGGGCCGTAAGGAAGAGGGAAGATGGGTTTAAGAAGAATAAGAAGAATTGGTTTTTATACCCCACTTTTCTCTCCCTGAAGGAGTCTCAAAGCCTTCCCATCTTCTCTTCACAACAGATACTTTATGAGAAGGGTAGGGATCTGACATGACTGCTCTGTGATAACAGCTCTATCGGGACTGTGACCGACCCAAGGTCACTCAACTGGCTGCATTTGGAGGAGTGAGGAATAAAACTCAGCTCTCCAAATTAGAATCCACCACTCTTAACCACTAAACTAAGCTGGCCCCCACAATTTCCCCAGTCAGAAATGGCCAGGCTGCTTTAAGCCTTGGGATTTAAAAAAAAGGATACCAATACTGTGCCTGCCTGTCTTTCTTTCAAAGACTTAAAGGAGGGTAGTTTTAGAGCCCAGATACACACATATCTCTTGCTTACTTATCTTTCTTTTCCAAGTAGTATTTTATTTAGTTATTTATTTGTTTGACTTATAGCCCACCACTCCCAGAGACTCTGGCTCATGGTGGGTAACATCATTAAAACCCCACAATAAGTCCCAATAAAACACATAAAAGCAGTTATCCCATCCCGGCTGTGGAAGTACTTCACACACACACACACATGTACTCTCAATGGATTACCAATAGCCTTGTGCCTCTAGGGAACAGTTGGAAAGGGGATGGGCTGTTGTTCTAGCCCCTTCAGGATGGAGGCCCAACCAAAGACCTGGCTCCGTTTTGCATACCCTGTGGAACTGGAAAAGCTCTAACAGGGCCCTCAGCTCTCCTGGGAACTCATTCCACCAGGTCAGCCCAGGATGGAAAATAGCTAATCTCCACACATGTGGGTCCATGATTTCCAGTGTCATGTGGGGTTTGGTCCTTAGCAGAGTTTGGCTGAGGCAGAAGCAGAAGGGTGTCTAACATCCTTATCCTGGTATTGACCAGGCCACCTATGTTGAGCCTTCTGTGCATATCAGCATCAGTGGCTGGACCATTTGCCGACAGAGGTTGATATGATGCACATTCAAGTATGCTTGTGAATATATGTTCCCTTCCACATTCTAGCACAACTAAATGTCATTTTCTTTACACATGACATGAGGTTATAGAATTTATATTGAGCTGTCTATCACATCACATGCTAACAGCAGTTGACCTCAGTTTGTTTCACATTTTGAAAGTCATAGCAAAGACCAAATACTTTCACTTATGAAGGCAGTTCAGTGACCTTCAAATTTCTTGTGCCATTCTAAACTGAATAGCTTGCAAGAAATGCCAATTAATCTGAATCGAACCTGCTTCTACACATTTGGGAGTTTACCTTCAGAGAATCATGAAAGAGTTCCTTATTTATTCATTCGTTTACTGAAGATAATAGTCATGGAATGCAATTTTCATTAAAGGTATGGAGTACATTTTCCCCTGCATTCCTTATTACCAATGTGAATAAATTAGGTCAATATTTGTGGCAGTGTAAATGAGATTGTTAGTGCACCACATGTTTTTGTGTCTCGATAAGGAAACCATTTGCTATGGCACAGGGGTAATACAATGGAATGGCAAAGTGAAATTATGAGAAGGGTTCATTCCATGCTAGTATAGAATGACTCTGCCTGCTTATTTCAGCTGTCCTTCAGCCATGTCTGTCAAGTAGGTGACAGCAGCTATTTCTGTTTGCCAAGATGACTGTGAGCTTTCAGTGTTCGCTAACTAAAAATGTTTAGCATCTCTACCTAATGTGAGGGTTTAAAAAAAAAAACTCCAGTGTGTAAGTACCTGTTCAGTGAGTGGACCACAGGATGTATGTATATGACCCATTTCCGTGCATGCATTCCACAAGTATTCATGAAGTATTTTTCACTAGATTTTGAAGGAAACTCTGAAACATGGAAGTGGATATTATATACATGACACTAAAAATGCGGCTTTATTTTTCATAGGTGGCCAACAAACATACTCGTGTTTTATATTTGCTACTTTTATTTTATATTCATTTCAATGATCCCACTGATTAAAGGGTCTCGTTAGCTTCTCCTTCAAATGATAAATTTACAGATAAAAGAAATTATAGCCATTTGGGAATGATCGGGTTACTCCTGATTTTGAAAGGGAGAGTTAAACCAGTGATGTTTGAATCAATGACTTTTTAGAATGCAAGATTATGCTGAATTAAAAATTAGAAATTCCTCTTTGAAAATGTGCATTTAGATCAGAGGTAACTGAGTTATTTTCTTGCTTAATTTACTGAAGATTTCACTTTCTACACTAGCGTGGTGTAGTGGTTAAGAGTGGTGGTTTATAATCTTGGAAGCTGGGTTTGATTTTCCATTTTCCCACATGTAGCCAGCTGGGTGACCTTGGGCTCGCCACAGCACTGATAAGGTTGTTCTGACTAAGCAGTAATATCAGGATTCTCTCAGCCTCACCTGCCGCACAGGGTGTCTGTTGTGGGGAGAGGAAAGGCAAGGCGATTGGAAGCCACTTTGAGACTCCTTCGGGTAGAGAAAAGCAGCATATAAGAACCAACTCTTCTTCTTCTAGTTCCAATTCGAAACAATTAATAAGAAATAGGAGAGAGGGGAAGTTATTTTTCTTCTTTTTCCACCTCATTTTTATAAACCTATGTTATAAATTTTAGATTGTGTATGGGGGTGTGGGGGTGGGGTGGTGGGAAAAAGTGCCCCTTGGTTGCTGTCTTCTGTACTTTTTTCAGCTCAGCAATATCTTCTCTCTCTCTCTCTTTTTTTTTAGAGTGAAAGAACTGTGCATGCTATTCCAAGTGAGGCTGCATTATGTATGTGTACAAGACCATTACAATATTGGCCGTTTTATTTTAATTTCTTGATCTTTCCCAGCAGGGAGTTTGCCTTTTTTCACCACTGCTGTGCCCTGTTGAGCTCTTCATTATAACTCCAAGACCTCTTTCCTTCTCAGCCTCTGCCAATTCAGACTCCATCTGCTAGATTTTTTCCCTTCCAGTCTGTATTACATTTAGATACACTGCCCTTCATTTACCGTATTGTTACCTGCCCATATAGTTTTGAGAGATCCTCTTAAAGTACTTTACAATCCCATCCTGAATAATTTGGTACCATCAATCACTGGCCATTACATTGCTCACCCCCAATTCCTAAGGACTAGTGAAGAAGGATTTTCTTTTTTGCTTAAGCTATTTTAAATAATAATGCTGCCTTTAATACTATCTTCCTACTTTCTTACCTAGAAGAGATATTAGATTAAATCACCTGTAATTTCCTGTATCCCTCCTAATCCTAGAAAAGATTGAGGAATATATTCCATAGAACACCATCCTTATTATCAAGACCAATTAAATGTTTTCTTTTAATACTGTACTTACTCAAAAGGCAGACAACTCTGAATGTAAAGTGATCTCCCTAAAATGTTATACGCACTATATATATATATATATATATATATATATATATATATATATATATATATATATATATATATATATATATATATATATATATATATATATATATATATATATATATATATATAATATATTATTATTATTATTATTATTATTATTATTATTATTATTATTATTATTGGACATAAACTGTAATTCTTATGAGAATATAAGACAGCTCCTTCTACCTTTTAGATGGGATACCTAAAAAACACACTCAGTCTTGCATTTAAGTGTATAAGTAAATATTCTAAAACTAGTTTAAAAAGAAGTCTTACTATTAATAAGTAATATTGACTACTATTCTTAGTATCTGTGCTTTTTTGTTTTGTTTTGTCATGGAGTTATAGCTAAGTCATGGTGGCCCTGTAGGGTTGTCAAGGCCAGAGACATTCAGAGGTGGTTTACCATTGCCTGACTACACATCACATTCCTGGTATTCCTTGGAGGCCTTTCGTCCAAATACTATTCATTGAATTATAGAATAACAAGAGTTGGAAGGGACCTCCTGGGTCATCTAGTCCAACCCCCACACAATGCAGGACACTCACAACCCTACCGCTCTTCCACTGTAACCTGCCACCCCCTTGAGCTGACCCTGTTTAGCTTTTGAGCTCTTATGAGATTGGGCTAGTTTGGGCTATCAGGTCAGGGCAGTAACTATACTACAGTAATGAAATTCTCATTTGAGGTTAATTTTAGTGAAACAATTAGGCTGGCTTGGCTGAGAGCCAGCCAGTGTGCAAAAATAATTAACGAAATAAAAAACGATTTGCCGTTTGATGTGTTTTCTGATTATATTTAAAGGTTAGTTTTAAATATAGTGGAACTTGTTAGGAGCACTGAGGACAGTGATAGATAAAAATCTGAATTAATAGGTATGCTTTCTGGAACTAGATTAATAAATCCTTTCTATCACTAACAGCTTGTTTAAAATATCTCTCTACTGTAGCAAGGAAACTCTCAGCAAGAGTCGATATTTTACTTAAAATGCCATAAAGTTGGTTACCTGTTGAGTTTAGCTACTGTGAGCAGGCTTACCTTACTGTGTATTAGTTGATCTCATTAATCTTTATGACACTAGTTTGTTCCACTGAGGAGAAGTTACTTTCTTTTTACAGACTTGAAAATTGAATATGACATTTTAAGCAAGCACATTTCTCTTAAGAGATTGTTATTGGTGAAATATTAACTAGGAAAAGAATGTGCTGACTATACTGAACATAAACTATACCTTAGTCCAGTATGTAGAATGCTGTTGCCCCAATCCAAGATTCCTGAATGGACAGCCATGGTACACTTGTTGACAATACATGAGATTGCTGGCCATGACTTAGAAGTAGAGCATCTACTTTGTATGCAGAAGAGACCCTGGTTACAATCCATGGCCAATTAAAAAGGACCAGGCAGAAGATATTTGGAGAACTGCTGCCAGTTTTGAGTAGACAATACTGACTTTGATGGGCCAAGGTTCTGATGCGGTATAAGGCAGCTTCATGTGTGCACTAAAATAACTTATAACATTGTTATTACATGGTTGCAAACACATAAAGAATGCAGACATATAGAGGAGAAATATACAGTGACCTTTTCAGTGACAAATTCCATAACACCTAGTGGTAATCCTCACTTAAAGAAACCTACCTGGCATTGACCAGAAATGCAATATTACCCTTAACTACTACTGTTTAAAAGAGAGGAAAATAAACAGGAAAACCATGGACTGCGATTCTAGAGGTACAGATATCGATTTTAGATCATGTAAACAATCCCATGTTCAGAACCTTACAAAATGCTTCTACCCATTACATAAACGATCCATAAATTACATAAATGATCTACCCATTACATACTTTGCTATGAGTATGTCAGTATAAATCATAGTTTGCACAAACTGTGGGGACTGGACTTTAGGACTATCCTCAAACATTTCTAAAATGTGACAAATATACATTGAAGCTGATTATGCACGGAATGGTTGTGTCGGGCCAGTGCTTGCATGTCAGTGGGGCAAATCCCCGCAGATGCACAACATTGCTGTCAGCCCAGCGCCGTCCTGTCCCTGGCCCACATTAGGGCCTCAGATGCCCCGCAAGAAGGGGATGCTGATTTTCCAGCATTTCCATCTTTAACATGGGTGCCCATGCCGGGCCGGGCCCATGCGTGCAGGGAAGAGATGGGCCATTTAGGCCCAGCTCCTCCCCTACCTTAGGTGTCCCTGAAGGGGAAAAAATGTCCTGTTCGGATTCATGGCATTGCAGAGCCAAATGAAGCATTCGTCTACCCCCATGATGGTGGGATCATATCGCCATACCACACAGTAATAGAGGGACCCCCACCCCCTGCCCACCCCCTGACATTGCTGCCATGTGGTGCAGGGGAACCTGTCTGCCCCACAGTTGTGTGTGCGCATGAACAACTCTGGGGTGGACTGTGTGCGCTGAGGGATTTTGCCCCCCATGTGTACACGGAAAGCAGCGGGGCTTGCTGCCACACCATTAGGAATTGGCAGTGGCCCAGTCTCCCTACCACCATGCATAATTAGCCTTAAAGTTTCTTGATGGTGAGTGAAATTGTTGCAGATGCCGTGTTGCTAGTCCTCCATTCATGATACAATCCCTCATAGGTAGTTAGCAACACAATCTCTTCATCTTCTGAAAATTCACATATTGATCATCAGATATTGGCACCAAATGCTGCATACCGAACCATCTTTCTTCTCAACCAGCCATCAACCATCCTTCTTCTCAACCAGTTTATGCACTGGAGGTTTCATGCCACGCTGCAGGCTGGAGTTTTAGTCATGGCAGGTTGCCCCACCTCTTCCTGTACCCACATGGGGGAGCATTTCGCCTAGTGTACCTCATCCACCCCCGATTTGTGCTCCTGCAAAGGAGCTGGGGCAGTGAAGTTCCTAGTGCATAAACAGTCATATGTTCTTGGAACATAGATAGTATCTATGTCTGGGAATTGAATAACTCCTGGCAAATTTAATTTTCTTAGTCATTTTTAACAAAACAAGAACCCCAGGACCATTTAATTTCTGTCAAATACTTCCCCAGCATTTGGGGAGAATCTTTTGCATGTGGGAAAGCTGACATCTAAAAAGACTCTTAGAAGAAGAGAAGGTATTGCTTGCTCCTTTTGTTGTCCTGTGTACTGTTATTTTGACTCAGTGGCAGTTATTGGTCTGAAGAATTTTGAGTGGCACAATTACAAAACTGGAACTGTTTGCTTTTCAGGCCCTCCTGGTAAACGAGGTAAGCGAGGAAGAAGAGGAGAGATTGGTAAGTTTCCTCTGTTTGTGTTTCTTACAAAATCTGAATCATTTTGTAAAAATGTGTTTGCTGATGGTTTGACTCATGAGTGCTTTTATTCTACTACTTACTGAGCCAACAAAATGTATAGTGGTTTGAGAGAATAATAAATGGAAGCGTAGAAAGTGTTCTAGGCACTGGGATCCGTGGCATACAACTTCAAATTAATTTGAGTACTTTATTAGTAATCAAAATATTTTTATGTAGCTATAGAAAACATGGTTAAAATGGCATTGAAAAAAAACCTACAGACATTCAGACATAACAGTTCAGTAGCTCTCAAAGCTGTTCTGTTCACTTGTCATAAACACATGGCATTATTAACAAAGGAAATTAATTTGCTTTCTGTTAAAGACCCAGCACATTAAAATTCTCTTTAGGACCGTTTACCAGCACAAGAAATTACTTTAGTTAACTACACAGTAAAATCACATTGTTAAAAATGAAAGCCTAACAATAGTTAAAGCAAACTTCAAGGACAGCTGCTGCTGTTATAGGCCCTCTTTATGCTGCTCTTGAGTCAGAAGTAAAAGGCGAGCATAAAAGCTAATGAAAAATCATTGATTTGAGAACTACAGCTGCTCTTCTTAATAAGCCTGAAAGAAATATTAGATGCGATTTGCAGACTTCTGATAATACTCACAAAAGTGGTTGCACAAAGAGCTTTGAGTGTAAATAATTGGAAAAATGTGCCAGTATTGCTTCAAAAAGTGTGATATTTTTAACACGGAATATTTCATAACTGGGATTTGAGTGGAGGAGGAGAAAGTCTGGTGCAGTTATGTGACTAATGGAGCCGTCTTGGCAAAGATAGAATGGAAAATTTACATTCAAGCCTTGCTTAAAAACCAAACAATCAAAAGAAGGGTAGAGTTATTGTGAAGTGGTGCAGAACTTTAAGTTTGAAAAAAGAACTGGATAGCGACAGAAATCAATGTGTGAAGTGCCTTGCATGATTATTATTTCTTACTTATAATGAGACTATGACACTAGATGCAAAATTATAATTCACGTTCCAAAGGAGTAGCTATGTTAGTCTGTTGCAGAAAACTCTTTTTTGTAGGGCCAATCTAGATGATAATATTTTTGAGTTTGAGTTTCATTATTTCTGAGCCTGCTTTATTTATTTATTTATTTTACAACGTGAGGGCCCAGTCTTCCGGGGAATGAGGGGTTCCTGTCCCCTTCCCATGTACGTCTCAAGAGTCAAAAGAGGCAAATGGTTTAATTTTTTTTTAAATAACAGGTGCTAAAATTGTGTTGTGCCCTAATTGTTGTGCCTAAAATTGTGTTGTGCAGGGGTAGTCAACCTGTGGTCCTCCAGATGTTCATTGACTACAATTCCCATGAGCCCCTGTCACCATTTGCTGGCAGGGGGTCATGGGAATTGCAATCCATGGACATCTGGAGGACCACAGGTTGACTACCCCTGCCCAATTGGAAGACTCAAGGATGCAGTATCATCTAGTTGGGTGCCAAAAGTCTGGTTAAGGTTTCATGTTGCCTAACCTCCCCCGAGTCAGTCAACTTCATCAGATGCATGAAGTATTGTTGCTGGTTGATAGGGACATGTATGAGTATCAAGAGAAAAAGGAAATGACTGTACACAATGAAATCAGCATTGCAAGTAATACAGAAAGCAGGTATCACATTACTGGGAAGAATAAAACTGAAAACAAGATCCAGTCAAAAGAGTAAAAAACATCCCATCAGAGTAGATGTAACAAATGGGAAAAGTATGATCACCCTGTCCTGGGTAGCTCAGGCTAGCCCAATCTCATCAGAACTTTTACATTTATTTTATTTTTGGATTTATTTCATTTTTTTGGCTTTATCTTGAAAGCTAAGCAGAGCTGATTAGTACTTGGATGGGAGCCCACCATGGAATAGCAGAGTTACTACCCAGGGGCAGGCAACAGGCAACCACCTTGGAATGTTTCTTGCCTTGAAAACCCTACAGGGTTGGCATATGCTGGCTGCAAGAACGATGCCCTCCCCCAAAAGTAAGATGAACAATATACATGAATACCTTACAAGGAGTAATGGTTTTGCCAACCCAGTATTACCATATGGGCTTGCCAGGTGGCTTGAAGAAAAATAGAGACATAATGTATGGAAATGGGCAGGTGAAACTTTTACATGGTGTGGAAGTAAATTGCAATCCCATATGCTTCCGTTAAAAGAATGTGATGTAGTTCTCCAGGTTAGTTGGAAACTACTTTACTGGATAAGAAAATGGGTCACCTCTCCTTGACATATCTGCAGATTGAGAATGTTGCAATTAGGAATGATCAGTAAAGGCACTGTATATTTGTGACTGATTTCTCAACTTTCATAAACTTATGTATTTCTTTTTCTTTTCTTTTTCCCCCCAGGACCCCCTGTAAGTACCACAGAGATACTACTGGATCTTCCATGTTATCAGGAATAGGGTAGAAGATTTTTTTTAAAATTACAGAATTGTACCAAATACCATTCATGTGATCCAACAGGTGCATTCTCATTTGATGTTAACATGTTAAATGTTTTAAATCTAATAAATTATTGGGCTGCTTTAAACAAAAATGAAAACTAAAAATTTGACAATAGCATTGAGAATAGCATTTTGTAACAAAACAATGAGTATGTCTTTTTGCATTAGTTGCTGCTAATCATCATCTTTGACCTGCTACCATTTATACAAACAACGCTCTTTCTGTGACGGAATGGTGCACATGTATCTTGCAATCACAGCTGATGGGTCATACAAACCTGTACCACCAACACTATCCGTGAATACTTTAGATCAAGCTTTTTCAACCAGAGTTTCATGAAACCCTACGACTTCTTGATGGCCCTGGTGGGTTTCTCAAATCAGTGGGAGTTAATTTTTAATATATTTTTAAAATATGTTAAACTTTTATTGGGTGATTTGATCATATATGATCATATCCACACACCCCTCCCCTCCCCAAATGGCCAGTGATGAGCCTGAAGGGGGTGTGCACAGGTGGACGTGTGCACAGCTATGCTTCCCAACCATATTCTGTGAGATCGTACCACTGCTAGGGTTTCTTGAAGCCTGAAGAATGTTTCTGGGGTTTCTCAATTGTAAAAAAGTTGAGAAAGGTTGCTTTAGATACTTAAGAACAGGATCTGTAGTTACTTTATGAACCACAGTTAAATCTTCTCTCTAGTTTTATGTTATATTAGGGACAAAGCCCGTTGTATCCAGAAATACAATGGACACTAGAGCTTGGTGGTAGGAAGAGTAAGGGGAGGAGCTGTCCAATCTGTAATGACATGGGGTTGAATGTGTGTGTTGTGTTGGAGGTTGTGGTGTCATGGTGACAAATGAGGGCATGGGTGTGGAGAGATGGGTGTCAAGAACCTGTGGTTTGAAAAGTTCATTGAGTGTGGGAGAGGACTGGCCTTTGGGAATTGTAGCATAGTGGTTACAGATGAGCTTTCCAGAGCCATGTCTTCAGATATGGGAAGAGAAAATCAGACTGCAGACTCTTCTTAGGGAGAGATTACACAGCAACCAACTCCTACCAGTTCTGCATTCAACATCATTTCCCTTCTTGTGTGAATTAGGCCACAGACACCAAAATGTCCCCCTGCCCTAATAAACATGGGGTAGTCATAGTCTGCCCTACTCCTTCTGTCTCATTTTTTTACGGTTGATAAAATGTTCAGACCGGTGGGGCCCGGAAATCTCCTGGAATTGCTGCTCATCTCCAGACTATAAAGATCAGCTCCCCAGGCTAAAATGGCCACGTTGGAGGGGTAACTGTGTAGCATTGTATCCCACTGAGTTTTAGGGATGCCAGCCTCCAGGTGGGTTATGAGAATCCCCTGAAAGTACAGCTCATCTCCAGGAAGTTAGGCTGAAGGGAAAGCTCTCTCCCTTCACATGCATCCCTTCAAAAGGAATACACATGTTTCCAGACACCCCTTGGTTGCTTGGCTGGTGATGTCTGCCCTTCTGAAGCCCGAGGCCTACTGCTGGCAACTGCAGTCCATGTTGTTGTCCGCAAAGCCAAGTCGTTGTCTAATAAAAGTGGATCATCTCGTTTCCCCCAAAGTCTCCTTGTCTACTTTCCTGTAAAACTAACTCCATTTGAAATTCTGGGCCACTTATGCCTTTGAGTTCATAGGAGTTTTTTATTTACCAGGCCAAGCTTGAAAAAAGTCACTTCAGTTCCCATGTCTCTCCATCCATTTATTTGTTCACTATTTACAGTTTCAGGCTACAAATATTCTTTATTTAGATCTTCCTGCACTTTCCAGACTCGGAGGACAGATACTGGCCTGTCTGTCTGTGTCAGGTGCTGGTAAGGGCTGGCCAAAGCCCATGGTGCAGGATGGACACACCCACACCACTCCCTCCCAACCTCAGTCTGTGAGCCTCTACCATCATCTCTAGATCACTGCTCATCTCTAGATTATTATGATCAATTCTGCAGGCAAAAATGGCTGTTTTGGAGGGTGGACATTGTATGATTTTAAGTCTCACCTCCAAACCTCCAGTAATATTTCTATCCCAGGGGTAGCCAACCTCCAGGTGGGGCCTAGAGAGCTCCTGGATTTACAACTCATCTGCAGACTATAAAGAAAGAGCTGCTTTGGAGTTTGGAAAGGGATGTTGTGCAGAAGAAACATTTAAGGCCTCCCACGCAGATTGCTGTTGAGCTGAAACACTTGAGGCCTACTACACAGGCCTAACTGTCATGTCCAACAACTTCCCTCACTTTGCCTCACACCACTGATGGAGCAGGCAGGTGGCTGACGAGTGCGGTCCCCCCCCCTCCCGGCCTGCTGTGAAGGAGCCTCTAACAGCCTCTGACTGAGGCAAGGGAGGTGTTTCCTTCAAGAGCAATGCAGAGGAGTCTGTGGGCATGGGTGTCCTTTCCTTTTGAGGGGGGGGGGGGAGAGAAGCTTTCTGCTAAACAGTTGGCTGAGAGAAAAGCCCCTTCTCACTTAAAATATTGCTCTGGCTTGCCTCACAGCTGGAAGGAAGAAACAGCCAACCCACATGAATTACTTCTGTGCGACTCTCTGCAAATCTGAGGCCTACTGCACAGGGTTGTTGTGCAGATGAAACCGGAGGCAAAAGAACCTCCAAAGGAGGCCACCCACCCCAGCCCACTTACTGTGTCCCTGTCAGCAGCTAGGGGCAAACTGTCTGCAAGCTTGACAGATTGCTCCTGGCCAGGCTGGGGGATGGGTTGTGTCGCCTCCCTATTGGTCCAAAGTCCGGGGTGCAGGGCCAGTCCGATCTTTGGACCAATCTGAAGGCATGAAGCCTTGTATAATTAGATTTCCTGTTCATGTGAAAAGCATGTGCACACTATCACATACCATTCAATGTATATCTAATGAGTATCATTCCATTTCATTTCATCCAACCAGAGTCAACCAGGGCGGAATGGCTACCCGGTAATTGTCCTACCATACATATATTTGGAATGCATACCACTTTCAGAACCATTATTTTTTGCCTTTGTATGTGTTTGTCTATAGCTAAATACTTTTTAGTGAGCTAAGGAATTTTACCTTTTCCTAATGTATTTACTGAATTCAGAATGAGACCTTTACAAATATTTCACTTAGTAGATCCTTACATAGGATCTAGAAAATACGATTAATTCTATAATTTTGCCTAGAAGGCAATATAGCCATTGTTTTGAGTTTCTGTTTACTGAACTTGCATGTTCTTGAATAGAGACAAAATATTTTATCAGAATTGAAAATATTAATCAAAGTACATCCATAATGTATATCAATTTTCTCTGTTCAAATGCTATTATTAGACTTACTGAAGCTTCAGTTCCTTCTATGGGATTTTTTTCCTAACTTAATTCTGTGTTTCTTTGAGAAAGATAAATTGACTGACATTTATTTATTTTTATTTTATTTATAATGCACCTTTCACACTGAGACTCAATTTGCAACTAGCAGGTCTCTGTGATTCTTTTCAGAAACACAATGTTATGATTGTGTACAAAACTCACTTTAGTGTCATTTATATTTGCATGTTTAGAAGTTTTAAAAATATGAAATAATGCATTCCTATGGAATACTTTTTAAGTCGGGATGTACTTTGATTAATGTTCTCAATTCTGATCATATTTGATTATTGCTAGTCATGAATGAATCCATACAGTCCACCTTCCAAAGCAGCATTATTGTCATTGGAGAGAGGGATTAGTGTAAATTTTAGTATGTTGCAAATTATAGTTTTGTTAATAGGTGGGGTGTAAACACTTTAAAGTAATCAGAAAAATGACTCCTCTTCCTGGTATTTGGTTGGATTCAGCCAGCTTTTTCACACAATTTCATTTAATTGTCCTTCTCACTGGAGACTCCTCCCACATGGCTTTTATCCATGCTGTTCTTGTACTTGGTAGAACTGTGCTCTGTTCCAGTTCAGCAGCTCACGTACTGCTGAACAGCCCTAAAGCATGTCTTAGCATTTGAGAAATTTGGGTTCAGGTTCAGAAGTGTGTTTTCATTTAACCCAGGTATTGTCTCCTGATTGGCAGTTGCCAAGATTATTTCAGCTTGTGGCTTTCGCAGAGAATTATTAACAATCAGTCATACGTTTCATATGAGGGTGTGAATGAATGGATTAGAGTATGAAGCAGGCAGCTGTGATCATTTATAAGTTTCACATCTTTCAGCAGCACAACCTATACTTATAGTCCTCATCAACACTAGTGCAAGCCTGAAGTTTAAAAAAAATGTTTTTTATCGTCCCTTTTGAATGGAACTAATCGGCTGTGGTTTCCTTCAGGTAGTCTAGCCCATTAGCCATTCTCTGTATATCCCTAAATAGGAAATGACCTAAACATTTCCACTTCCAGCTGTGTGGATCAATTATCCCGAATTTTTTCCCATGCTCTATGTGATAGAAGATCACTCATTTTGAGTTCCTGCCCTTCAAGTGTGTAAAGTGCGATCTGGTATTGCCATCATGTACACACGTTATGTCAGTGTGCTTTTTGGGTATTTGATTAAAAGCATGTGTTGTCTTTAGGTTCTGTAGCTGCCTAAATAAGCTTAAAACGAAGTTAGAAATCTGGAAAGCTTCTGCTGTTTGGGAAAAAATTAAGTCAAGGAACTGGATTTCAACTGAGCAACAAAATTTTATATTAGGACCAAACCTTCATGCGTAATTTGGCAAGTCTTTAAAACATCCTTTAAAAAGACCATAGCATAATTTAGAGATTTCAAATTTGATGAAGAGAAAAAATGCTAGCTAAAACTGGCAAATAATAAAGACTTTATCAGGTTGGCAAGCAAAATTATACCCACTGTTTGAACTGTGTTTCTAGGGACTTCAGTGAAAATCACATATTATTTGGAAACAGCTTTAATATTGTGGAAGGATGACACCATCATTTTAAATATTGAACAGAAGTATTTTTACCCGAGAAATCCACCCACAAATCTCCTCTCAGCCATGAAGTCTATTGAATACTCTCGGATGAATCACTATTTCTTAGGCTGAGCTATCTCACAGGATAAAATTAAGGATTGGAGAACCATGTGGATGGTACACTGGCCCCTCAAGTTTGCCATAGTAAATTTGTTCCTGGCTACCAGCAAATTCAGTTTGGTGCTTCCTCCTATACAGTAAAGTTATTATTTGTTGGTTACATACCTTCTTTGTGGTCTTCGCTTCTTAATATTTAAGCCATGAGCTCCTTGGACCAAAAGCAGGACAACAATGTCATAAATATTCAGGGCCATATGCATTAGGCAGCCTTAGAACGAGAAGAAGACAGCAGTGGTTACAAATTAAGTAACTTCTCTTCCCAGCCTCCAGGTAGGACTTGGAGATCCCTTGAAATTAGAGCTTGTCTCCAGACCACAGACATCTTTGATAGAATGGATGTTTTGCAGTTGGATTCTATGACATTCTCCTCCACTGAGATCCCTGTCCTCCCCAGGGTACATCCCCAAATCTCCAGGAGTTTGCTAGCCTGGATCTGACAATTCTACCTCCCATCCCTTTCTGGTGGTCAGGAAGACCTGGCAGTCCTATCCCAGATAGGGGTGAGGTGGCTTCATTGGTATGACAGACTTTGCATGCTGCTGGTAGCAGGGAACTCTGTGATTTTCTTCATGCTGTGCATTTCCAAAGAGTACAGCCATAAAACAGAAAC
Source organism: Paroedura picta (assembly GCF_049243985.1). Classification (NCBI taxonomy): domain Eukaryota; kingdom Metazoa; phylum Chordata; class Lepidosauria; order Squamata; family Gekkonidae; genus Paroedura; species Paroedura picta. Next base: position 67,474,494 of record NC_135378.1, read on the forward strand.
GGGGGTCATAGTCATGCCATTTTTCAGTTATATGGATAATTTTAGATTCACAGTAAGACTTTTCCCCCCAAATGTGCAACGTACAATAAATTACTTTAACAACAGTGATTAAAGTGCAATGCAACATGATTTCCCATTTTTTATGAATGACAAAAAACAAAAGTGGAGAGGGGGGGGAGATACAAACCCAGATTCAAAAATAAGGGCAGCATGAAAGGGAGAAACCCATTTCATCTTTGTGAGGAATATTGGGAAAGAGCTATAAACATCCCAATGCTTAGAATTTACAGGCTTTATTCACCATACATTTAGGTCCCTGAAGTAGGACAATTTTGCCAAGATCTTAGAAACAACCTCTGCCTGTTTTTAAATGGAACTCCTATATCCTGCTTTAACAAGAAAAAAAGCCTCCTTTGTAAGCAGACTCAAGATGCAGACTCTGTTTTTATACATGGACTAATGAAGACCAGGAAAGGAAGATGACATATATATCATTCCAGAATATATATATATTCTTCTCAAACTCTCTCTGTCTCTGTCTCCCTCTCTCTCTTTCTGTCTCTCTCTCTCCAGAATCTTCTTTTTTCCTATACATATACATATACATATACATATACATATACATATACATATACATATACATATACATATACATATACATATACATATACATATACATATACATATATATATATCCTTCCCTCTCCCTCCCTCTCTCCCTTTCAAACGCTTTCCCTTTTTTTTTCTGCTGTGTTCTTGGCCATATTTAAATCACTTTGAACTCTGAATAAGTTAATATCGTACTGATCAAGAAAGCACCATCTTTCATTCCAGCATTAACCTGGAAACTTTAGAAAAGTCTCTAAAATCCTCAAAAAAAAGGATCCTCCGTTAACACTACTATATATGTGTGTGTGTGTATAATTCAGTTTATAGTAATAAAGATGAATTGCAAGAAGCAAGTAAAGTAAAATCTCATTACGGCACTAGACTTCTTAATACAGAGCAAGAAGTCTTTAAATCCAAATTTTCTAGGTCTCTTATCGAACCCGGTAGATAAAGCAAATTAAATAATAGACATGATGACAATACTTAAAGGGGGGAAAGTTTATTTGACTTCTTGTGATTTTGGTATCAATTTCAGTGAAAGAGTGCAGGGAATAAATCTCCCTAGAGAAATATATCTATCTCCTTTGAATTTCAGCAGCAACAGCTTCCAACCCCCCCCCCCCCCAAGATGCTCCTGTCATCTTATCATGAAAAAGAGAATTCAGTCTTCATACAATCTTTATTGAGCTAATGCTACTGTGACCTCTTTCTTCCTCTTCCTTCCTGGGTCACAAAGTATCCTATTTGTATTATTTCTGCTCTCTATCATGAAGGGCACAGTAATTCATAACACATCAGCTGGTGTGAGTTGACTGGAAGAATCCACTCTCTTGACTATTTGATTAATTTCAGATTTTACCCTTTAATTATATGTCCTCTTTCAGTTAGATACTCTTTTCTCAGTATTTTTCTTTGCCTTGTCTTCTTGGAAATTCCCTCTTCACCTCTTGCAATATATATGAAGAACAGCATATAGTACAAGAATTTCCATTAGTCTACACTGAACAGATATTGCTTTCTTTTTCCTGTAGATTCATCCTATTGATGCTTCTGCCCCCATAGAAATGCCTCAGTAATTTGAAACAGTCATCCCACCCTTCACCCCTCGGATAGAAGATTGCATATACAACTTGTTTCAATCCGTTTTACAGGCATTTAAGTTAATGGGAAAGCATATGTAAAGTTCTTTCCTATTGAAATCGATTGGATTTGGGGAGCGAAAGGATTTGTTTGAATGCTGCCTGTTCTTCCTATTGAATCATAAATCAATATTCTGATTTTGATATGTGAATGGTTTTTTTTCTGTATGTTTTTGCCAAATTCACAGTTAATAATGGGGGAAAAACTTGCCTTCCACCAACCCTATGACTATTAGTAAGCTTCTGTGAGACCTTTTCTGCACAAGGAATTTGGCCTAGGCCAATGCTCGTCCAGTTGCAGGGCTAATGGCCACTTCCAGATGATGTCAGTGCCAGCCAGGGCTGGTTTTAGGTCCGGCATGACTCGGGCCCTCAGTTGGCCATGGCAAGGGCATGCGGATTCTTCCACATTCACTTCCTTGCTGTGGGTATGCTGGACCAGGACTGCCTGAAAGGGAGGAGTCCAGCCACCCTGGCCACCCTCCTCCTCACCTGTACCCAGGTATGGAGTCCCAAAAAGGACAAAAGAATGCCCCAGGCAGCTCCACTGCATGGTGTGGTGGAGCCACTTGGGGCATTTTTTAATTTTTAAGGGTGGGGTAGGGCATTGCAATATCCCATTCTTAAAAATAAGAAACTAGCCCCTGTTGCCCCACAGCATGGCAGATCCTTACTTCCCCAGCAGCCTCATCTGGAGGCACAAATCTGGGGCAGGCTGGGGGCAGTGCGGAAAGTGCTTCCCTGTCTGGACCCAGGAAGAGGCAAGGCAGTCTGCCCCAGCCCAAACACCTGGTGGCAGACCAGCGTGCTGGCCTGGGTGCGGAAAAGGTATCATGTATTACAATTAGTTCTATTTATCACATTGTGACTGTTGGGATTTCATGACCAGAAATGGTTATATGAGTTGGCATCAAAATTAATGTAGATGTGACAAGTTAAAACTTTTATTGCTCTACTACAAATGAAAAGCATTCTCCAAATATTTATTATTCTCATGATTTAATATCTTTGTTTTACATACATGTAGTAAATCTTCTTCAGCTTCCATACAGTAAATCAGCAGGACATTGTAATGAGCATCATTGGTGGAGACTGAGTTTTCATAGCAGTCACAGATTAAAATCATGGGTTTTTTTTAGGACTGGGAAAAAAATTTTCTTCATGTACAAAAGATGCCTTTATTGTGTCCTTCAATAGTTGTCTTAAAGGTTAATGCAGCAGGCGTCATTCAGGCCAGTGAAGAAAAAGCAGGTGGTGTATTTAGAAGCACATCTCCAACTTTAATGATATGGTTGTATGTCAGATAGAAGAATCACTGTGCAAGAAATAGTTATGTACAGTGTATGTTCATTTTAAATTAACTGTACTTAAGTGCATCATGACCAACAAAGTGCAAGTTTGCAATCTTGTTTTAGTGCTTCTATCACTTGCAGCTTTGCAGAGCCAAGTTGGGTGGGCTGGTGGCTTAGAAAAGTTTTTATTAAAATATAAATAGCTATGTTTGCAGGTAAAAAGGAGCTCTGTGCACATGACATGTTGGTGTACTGGACTATCTCAGGTAGGAGAAGAATGGGAGCTAGTGGCTTTTTTCTCCATGCTACTAAGTAGGTTCACTTCCAATCCTCTTACATGTGTTTGCTGCATGTGAACACCGTTGCCCTATTGCTTTGACTGAGAGCATTTGCTCTGCACTCATGTGCTGCATGTGCATAGGGGGGGGGGAGACTTGACCACAGGCTCCATCACATTCCCCCCTTTATGTATAACACTTATATGTGATTGAAAGAGTGCAGAATCTGAATGAATGTGAATCAAGAATCATAGTCTGCCCCAGAAGGGTGTCATTGCTTTCCATTTGCTTTATTCTCAGGTCCTGGCTCATGTTATGTTGCTTGTGTCAGTATTAAATACTTCTTTCAGTATTGAAGTTGATCACATAGCAACACAGCATGTTTTTGCCAGCTCCAAGTTAGGAAGTACCTACAGATTTTGGGCTTAGGAGGGCAGAGTGTGAGAAGGAGTAGGACTTCAATGGGATATAATGCCATAGATCAGTGGTTCTCAACCTGGCCTTGAATAAATCTTAGTTGGACTTAAAGGTGCTCCTGGACTCAATTTTTGTTCTTCCAAATCATTGGTTTTCATTACTCGGTTTGTACCCCGCCCTTCTCTCCAAGGGGGTCCCAAAGTGGCTGACATTGTTCCTCTTCCATTTCATCCACGCAAAAGCCTTGCGGGGTAGATCGAGATAGAGCATTTGTCTATCTGGAACACCGGAAAAGAGCGAGAAAAGAGCGAGCATGGTAGGACAAGAGACAGAACTGAACTGAGAAACCCTGGAAAAAAACCCCAAGGCTGCCATATAGAGGATGGAGCAGAGTTGTTCTCTCTTGCCCCGGAGGGACAGACCAGAACCAATGGGATGAAATTAATTCAAAAGACATTCCGTCTCAACATCTGGAAGAAGTTCCTGACTGTTAGAGTGGTTTCTCAGTGGTACAGGCTTCCTTGGGAGGTGGTGGGTTCTCCATCTTTGGACATTTTTAAACAGAGGCTAGATGGCCATCTGACAGAGAGGCTAATTCTGTGAAGGCAATGGGGGTGGCAGGTTACAGTAGATGAGCGATTGGGATGTGAGTGTCCTGCATAGTGCAGGGGGTTGGACTAGATGACCCAGGAGGTCCCTTCCAATTCTATGATTCTATGACTGTCTCAGAATTGCTCCCCATACCTTAACATCTTGCCGAGTGAAAAACTTTCATAAAATGGGAGTTTGGACTTTATTTTTCCAGCTTTCATTTATTAACCAGTCTTTTTAAAATCAAAGATGCAAAGTTAGTTTTAGGATAGTTTTGTAGTGAGAGTTAGCAGGAATCTCCTAAGTCAAACAATGAGTCCTTGATTATATTGAGATTCGCTAAACTATCCCCAGGAGCTAAACATTGCAAGTACAAAAACTGCACCCTAAACCAAAAATGGACCAATCAACACTTTCCCTCACACACACAGATAATGGGGCTGATCTTTGAAAATGCTGTTTGATTATCAAATTGTGGATAATGGAAAAGATTATTGTTTAGTATGACTTAAGTGTACTAATGGATTTATGGAGAAAGGAGGGAGAGAAGAGAATGTATTCAAAAATATTCCAGTAGAGAACAAAGCTCTAATTCATCAAAGTCACCATGACACAGCTGTTACAACAATCCATCTCCTGCTGAATTCTAGCTAGCTAATTTTTGAGAAGTGACATTTTTCACAGTTTATTGTTTTCTCATCAACATGGCATTAGCCGCATCAAATATATTCACAGAATGACATTGGCATTGATGAATTGTCAGTGTGCTTTCTATTTAAGAGCCTCAGTTTCTTCAGGAAGAAATGCAACATTTAAGTGTGAGAAAACAGATTCCTGTCTGCTTTATAAAAAGCATATTCATGGGTCCAAAAGGAAGTGTAGACACCATAGAATCAGTGCATGTATTCCTCACTAATAACCCCCCCCCCCAAAAAAAAAGAACATCTCCTAAAATATGCCCTTCATGACACCATTTTTATTTGAATGGAAAAAAATGTAACCAGCTACTGGGAGCATATGACACTGATCTTGCAGTGATTACACTTGCTACAGATTCACTTCTGAGCCCAATGCAAAATGTTGATCTTGCCCTTTAAAGCCCTCCATGCCTCGAGACCAGGGTGTAAACTACATGGAGTTTTTATTCCAACCGCTCGATTCAGTCCCTGCCGATTCAGAATGCGATTTCCGTTTGGATTTGGGACGATTCAAAATTTCCTTCTGCAGCAAGAAGGATTGATCCGGAGTGACCCTACCTTTATTGTGCAATATCTTAGAGTGCTTTTAATGCTCAATATTTTAAAGGCTGTTTTGAATCTGGGCTCTCCTCTGTGGTAGAGGACCTGTGATTGGCCACAGGTGGTCATGTGACAAACTTGCCTTAAAGGAGAAGCTCCTAATTTCTCTCAACTTCTGTCGGTCCTGGATTTTTTCTTACTTCTCTGCCTTTTTTGATCATCTCTCCCCCCCTCCAAGAAAAGAAAGAGGCTCCCTGCTTGGCTCCTCTCCCCCCACCCTTCAAGAAAAGAAAGAGACTTGGCTCCCCCCCCCCCCTTCTGAACTACCCTAACCACGTGCAGAACACTTTCCTGTTTCAATGGGGAGGGGGAGGGGAAGAGGAAGATCCAAGTTCAAAGCGGTCTGAATTCAATAGGATTGACAATGGAATAAACAAAGTAAGTGCAGACTCTGCCCAGATACCTGCAGGATCATCTTCTCCCAAACATTCCAGGCCTGGAATTAAGATTGCAGGATGAGAGAGGGCTTTTTGGTGGCAGCCCTACAATTATGGATAAGCCACCCCAGATAGTGTGCCTCCCACCCCCCCTGTTGAGGAGACAGTTGAAGATGGTTTTATTTAGGATTGCATATGACTGATTTGGTTTTTTTATATATTGGCAGTCCTAATTGGAATTTTGGAGTTTTGACTTTTTATTGGTTTCTATAATTGTTGTTTTATTTGCATTTTTAGTGTGCTTTTTATGTTCTAAGCCACGTTGAATTCCACAAGGGAGTCAGGCAGCCATAAACATTTAAAATAATAAATAAAATAATAAATCATGACCAGCTACTTCACAGCTAGTGTCTATGATAAAGTATTCTTTAGATCAGTGGTTTTCCGCACATGGGTTGAGTTGGATCTCTCATCTGGTTCATGAGCCTTGCTATGTTTGCTGCCTTTTGGAAGGACCTGCTGTTAATTCACACATGTAGGAAGTAAGAGCTCCATACGCACCTGAAGCCACCTTGACTAACCAAGGCTTGTGCTGTTCTCTGGCTGCTAACTTGTGCAGGAATCTTTATTCTGTAATTGACAGTACTTCATCAACATCATTAACCAGATCACTGCATTTGTAGAGAGCCTTTCTGTTTGCCTGTCTAGGGGGGAAAGTACCTAGATTGCAGCACAAGAAACTGAAGTGGTGAGTTTAGCTCTTATCTATGTTCCCCTTTCCTCTGTTTCCCTGTTTTATATTTGAATGGGAAAGACATGTAGACAACAAACATGTCTGGCCCTTATCATCCCAAATAGATCAAAGGGTTAGAACTGTAAAAAAATGCACATTCCTATGACTATAGATAGACACCCACGTACACCATGTATTTCACTGGCCAATTTAACAATGAAATTGTCTGTCCAGGCCTAAAACGCTCCCCTCTGCACACAACTTTAATAGATACCTCAGATAATACAACTCAATATTATGTTCCTGCATTCTTTGCACAGCTGTGCAGTTCATTCTTAGCCCTGAGGAGTGGCTTTTATCTGGCATAAAATGGATGAAGAACACCTGCAGGCACATCAAGTTATTGATATCTCCTGCAAAGTCTAGAGCCTTAACTACAGCAAGGGTTAACAAAAGATTTGGATTCTGAATTGGTAGGTGGCCTCTCAGTCCTAACATTTCCTATCCATGATAGATGTTCTGTCAAGATGCAGAAGAAATACTGTTATTCCACAAGAACTATTCAGTGAGCATCATAAACTCTAGACTTTCCAGAAGAGCTGTTGTAATATTTTACCCAGCTGGATGAAATGCAGGTCACTTCAGGAAGGAAGACAGGAGTGTGCCTCTAGAGATAATTACATCAGCTGGAGGCCAAGCGGTAAGCAGCACTTTGGGTTGATTCAACGAACAGTAGTGAGGCAGAAAATTCTAAGGTGGCAAATTATCTTCTGTTTATGTACTTCCTACTTGGCTCCTTGAACTAGGGCAAAAAACACTGGCGGTGCAGTTTTGGAAGATTAGTAAGGAACAGAAGTTGTAGAGTTTTGATAATCTGTTCTTGGTCTTTTTATCAATGGCATTTTTAAAATCCCAACCCCATTTGACAGGAACTATCCTATCCCACCAATCACATGATTCTGAATGCCATGGGTTTGCATATTCTTCCAAAGGACTAAATCAATTCCAAGGGCGTACATAGTTCACAGCACCAAGTTATGGTATGCACTTTTGGCATTCTTCCAGTTTGGAAGGGGCTTGAGGGGGATGCAAGGGGGGTAGGTGCATCCTAAAACTGGGATTGAGATCTGAACAGTATTCCTTTGTTATTGAAGTTAGCTCAGTTAAGTTCCATTATTAGAAAGCCAGCTTGGTTTAATGGCTGAGAGTGGCGACTTCTAATCTGGTGAACTGGGTTTGATTCCCCGCTCCTCCACATGCAGCCATCTGAGTGATTTTGGCTTTGTCACAGCCCTGATGGTGGTGCTCTCACAGAGCAGTAACACCAGGTCTCTCTCAGCCCCACCCACCTCACAGGGTGCCTATTAACAACCCAGCCAAAAACCACTAGCAGATCCAGGCTAGTGACAGAATCCTGGGAATGAGAGACTTCATATGTGTGCACAGCAGTGGCAGAACTTTAAGCAGTGGATGTGGTTCCATCGGAATAAAATAGGTGGAATAAAATAGGATCAGCAGACTGAATAGTTCACTCTAAAGGTATCCCCTGGGCAAGCACCAAGTCATGTCTGACCCTTGGGGTGACGCCCTCTAGCGGTTTTTTGGCAGGATCGTTTGCCATTCCCTTCCACTGTACTGCAAACTGGGTACTCATTTTACCCATCTATGACAAATCCTTATCATTGACCTGTGCATGTGGAAGAACAGGCAAAAGAGCTACCGTGTCCAAATTATTTAGACTTTCAAAGGGAAGTGTCAGAGTTTCATTGTCAGAAATCATTTAGAATGGAAAGGATTTACTTTTGCAAATGTACCGTATTTGCCGGCATATAAGACGACTGGGCATATAAGACGACCCCCCAACATTTCCACTCAAAATATAGAGTTTGTTACATTCCATTACAGTACTATGGGCCACTATGGGCAGCTATGTCTATCCCAACTGAAGTGCACCCGGCGTATAGGACAACCCTCCCACTGGGAGGCATCTTTTTCAGCGGGAAAAAGTAGTCTTATACACCAGCAAATACTGTACGTACATTTCTGTGGAAGAGAAAAAATGGCTAGAATACATTCACTGCCTGGCTAAATCCCCCAGACTCCTGTAACAAAGATCTACAGACTGCTGCAAGATCACACAAAGGTCACCAATTTGCTCTTGCTAAATGTATAATTAACTTACATAGGAAGAAGAATTTGAGCTTATTTATTTTTAATGGTTTCATAATGAACAAAAACAGAATGAGAAGTGAACCAGTACAGGAAAGGCTACAAGAAACATGTTCATTTTCCATCCTATTTTCATTTAAAGTAAATAATTTCCATTGTGCTCTTCAAGGCAGAAAAGCTTTTAAAAACAACATTTGAACATTAGCCTTAGTATCATGCCTGTGCTCTAAAGGCAACTGTCTTGTTTAGCCCTTGATAAATGTAATTAGACCAAATTTTAAAATGAATCCTGTTTAGGAATATAGTTACATCAAAATTGCATAGTACAATATAGAAGTGTTCGGTAAATTAGCCACTTTTTATATGCAATCAATTATTTGTTTTAAAATATGTCTGTTGAATTGGATAAATAAATGAGAAATCAGAATTGTTTTCTGAAAAGAAGCGATCTATTTAGGAGAAAAATTAAGGACAGACTGGTTATAGATCAAACTAGATAAGACTGTAGGCTATCTGTAATTATTTCCACATAGGCTTTAAAAATGCTAATCAAAGCCACCCAGTTTGGATCGGGACCTTGAGAAGTAGAGAGAATAACTTTGCTCCCTTGTACTCCTGTTTAAAAAGAGAGCCAATTTTTTCCTGGCAGTTTGAATCAGAAATTGAAGCCAGCAAAGCTTCATCTGTTAGGTATATTCCTGCCATACAGATGTCATGTGGAAAAATCTTCACCTGCTTTTTTAGTCAAGTGCTATAGATTTTCTGCTGTTCAGAAGATTTGGGAAAAGCTAAACCTACTTAATTTCTGCATAACATGTAGCCATAAAATCAAAGAAGCTCTGCAAAGAAAAAAAAAAGGCATCCTCCCTTTGGTAATGGGACAATACAGCATAAATGGCTTATTGTTATCTGCTCCCTGAAAAATACCTTATATTGTTTTCACAACTGTTATAGTTGTTATAAGGGCTAAGTTACTAGGCATATGCAGCTTCTGCAAAAAGAAAACAAAATAGCATTCCTATCAAATAGGGAGAGGGTGAAAGGCAGCAGTTCTCAAAGCCTAAACGGACATAAGGAGGTGTTGAGTCTTTTCCCTGTTTATAATTCCCCCCACCCCACCCTGCAGAAACTGCTGGGGCCTACAACTGCAGGAGGAATAAAACTATTGGGGAAAGGGTTCTACAACCTGGTTATGACCTGTCTCATGTACTAAGAGCACTATATCAATCCGGACGCAATCCAACCTTTATGAAAAAAAATTTAAGTGTCCCATTCGGCTTCGTGAAGTGCTGCAGAGCTGACTGGGGCATTTTTGGACCCTCCTGGGACTGTAAGGAGGGGCAGGAGCAGGGCCTGGAAGGCCCAACTCTTCCCCTTCCACAAAGGCCTGAGCTGGGGTAGGCCCCATTGGCACACACAGCAGAAAAGGCGAATGTGGAAATATCCGTGATCCTTTGCTGCGGGGCAACAGAGGGCCTAAAGTGCCAGCGCCAATTTCATGTAGAACAGCGGTAGTCAACCTGTGGTCCTCCAGATGTTCATGGACTACAATTCCCATGAGCCCCTGCCAGAAAATGCTGGCAGGGGCTCATGGGAATTGTAGTCCATGAACATCTGGAGGACCACAGGTTGACTACCCCTGATGTAGAAGCAGGGATTAACCCTGCTGCCAAACAAATGCCAGCTCAGCCATTTTGCCCTGTGCAGAATCAGACTAAGAGAAGAATTAGGTGCACTGCAGTTACTGAGGCTCCATCCCCAAAATCTCCAGGTATTTCCCAACCCAGAGCTAGCATCCCTAGCAGACACAGGTATGCAGAACAATTATTAAAGATGATGGCTATGCTTGCACTTTATCTCTTTATTCACGATAGAGGAAATAATTATTTATCTACCTGTTTGTCATTAATGTGCCAAAACATTTTATTCTACCCTAGGCTAAACTATTCAGTTTAGCTGTTGGCTGATGTATCCCCAGGGGGAGCATATGAAAGGGTTCATATCTCTATCTGTTTGCCTAATAAGCCTTACCACAAATGGGAAGATTAGGTGGCAAATATTTATATAGCATTCAATAGAAACATATCATTTTCCCATCTGAAAACCCTCCACACATCTTTCCCCCCACCACCACCACCACCTGTGAGTTTCCCCTGAGAAGTAAAGAGCCCATTTTTAAACATGTTCACAGTCTAGTTGGATTTCAGTGGAAGGTATTTCATCATAAATACGCTTAAAGTGGCAGCCAGTGTTTAATTATTGTGAGTGTATGGGACAGATTTTCAAAATCCCCCAGGGGTTGATTTCCAAGTGTTCAACAACCAAATTTAGAGACATGTTTTCAAAAGAGTTCAGCCTCAACTCAAGGTCAGATTTTTCAAAAGCACTTGGAGCACAGTAGCTTCTTTTGTGTCACCCCTGGGCAGGTTGTCAGAAGAACTCTGTGGGCTTGGGAGCTCTTTTGAATTTCATATTCAATTGTGGCTGCAAATCTGTGAATGTAATTATCAGAGAGTGCTAATGTAAGATCCACACAAAGGAATGGCTATCATTATGCTATTATCCTTTGTATGATATATATATATTTATATATAACTACTCAGAGAGAGAGAAAGTTGAGTTACATTAAGGATATTTTCAAAATAGGACTAATTTGAATGTCGAATACATTCCTCTGTGTATGTTTATTCTCTTCACAGAGTTTAAATATGTGAAGAAGGGTAAAGCAGCAGGCTTCTTCAAAGAATAAAATAGTTTTATTATGTAAAAAAGAAGAGAGAGAGAGAGTTCTGTCTAACGGTTGTTCTGTAGCCATTCAATCTGTTCTGTAGGCAAGCAGGGAAGAAACTCCCAATGAGCCAATCAGGATGCTAGGGGAGATTATTTGAAAAACATCAGGAGGTTCCTGATCTAACTATGCTAAATATACACCTCCTCTGATGCCCCCTGTAGGATATTCTTCATGTGTTTTTAAGTCATGCACAATACAGATTTTGCTTAGTCCAACACATTCCAGCCATAGTATTTGTCTTTCTCATCTACTTTTTTGATGCACAGAGTTATTTTTTAAAAATTAAAATTGGGTTATCTTGGGTTTGAACATTTTGTGGCCATCTGTTATTATCTTACATCTTGCCTCATCAACAAAATAATGTGTCAAGGAGGCTATTTTTTTTCCAAAATGTCTGTTGTTTTACCCAGAATATTTGGAGATATGAAAATCTACTGAATTTTTAATATCCATTGAATCTGCCTTTAAAGTTGCACAGTAAATCTTTTTAGACAGTTTTAAATCCTCGTTGTTGCTGTTTTTAAACAAGCAGCTCAGAAAAAGTTGATTCCCTCACCCTACCCAGCCACCTTGAGCCATGACTTGAGACACTATAGAAATAGTTGAAATAATGCAGAAATATACATTTGATTCCATTAGTTGGGATGTTTTGAATGACAGGGATCTGTTAAATATCAATGCACAAAAGTTCAAGAATTAAAAGCAATAGTGCATACATAGAATTTTTAACTCTGCATCCAGATTAAACACTAAGTAATACAGATAATATGAGCCTCTTGTGGCGCAGAGTGGTAAGTGGCAGAAATGCTGTCTGAAGCTCTGCCCATGAGGCTGGGAGTTTGATCCCAGCAGCCGGCTCAAGGTTGACTCAGCCTTCCATCCTTCCGAGGTCGGTAAAATGAGTACCCAGCTTGCTGGGGGGGTAAACAGTAATGATTGGGGAAGGGAATGGCAAACCACCCTGTATTAAGTCTGCCATGAAAATGCTAGAGGGGTCACCCCAAGGGTCAGACATGACCCAGTGCTTGCACAGGGGATACCTTTACTTTACCTTTAATACAGATAATAAATAAGCCTTTTTGAAAATCTAATAAACCCTTAAACAAATATAAGGCAGAACAATCTCACCTGTACTGTACTATATATAAGTTTGGAGTTTCAGCATAATTTTTCAGTTAAGTAAAATCCTAGAAAATGTGAGGTTTTAAACAAAGCTCAGTGTTTATACCTATTCCAGAATTACTTGTTTGGTTCTTTTATTCCTGGATTATTAACATAGTTCTAATTCCAGTTGATTAACTACAGGAAACGTGTAATGATGTATGTTAAATATAATGTAGCATTCTAAGTTACACCACAATATAACATACGTAACTTTGAATGAATACCTTTCTGTCTCAACTCAGAATGTGTCTATGGTAATAAGTAGTCATGAATAATTAATAAATATAAATAACAGACACACTAGTCACTATTAAAGTACAAATGTTTGCCTGTGTTTCCTTCATAACTGAAATCACTTTAATCAACCCAACTAAAAGCTGAATTACGTCCAAGATTTTCTAGACAAGTGTTTTCACTTTGGATATGTTTTTGAAGCCATGATTGTGATAATGGCTTTACAGTAAGTGGCTTACCTCATTTAGCTCCCTAACTGGCCAAAAAGAAAACCATAAACCTTATGCATTATTTCATATATTGCATTGTACATAGTCAAGACTAGGAAGCATTTCATGAACTTGTTCTTGTAAAATATTAACAAGTGCTTGGTGGCTTTCTGCCATCTTTTTCTGAGTATTACCTTTATAGATCTGTTTCTCCTCCTATTTTTTTGTTTCAACTTACGTTACTGGAATTCCTCTCAGCTTTGGTGACTGAAGAACTTTTCACCTGACATTCAGCAAATAACAGCCAAATTTTGCATTTGCCTGGACATCCCCAATCCTTTGATTTAACCATTTCATCTTGTTTCGGGACCCATGGGTCCAATTGGTATGGGTGGAAAACTGGTAGGTGATATTTCTCTTCCCAAACGTGGCCTTCCTACAATTTTTTATTCTTTTGACTTGAATAATTGGTATTTTATTGTAATATTTTGTCTAGTTATATTTGTACACAAAACCTACATAAATCTTTCCAGATTGACTTGATACCTCTGACTTTTCATGACCATACCCAAACAGCTGACAGAAGTCATTCAAAAGAAGTTGACAGTGGTATCATTGTCATTTAATGGAAATGCTGCTTTTCTTTCAGTCAATAAAGGTTCACAAGGCAATAACAAGAAACAAATTGTTTCCTTGGCCTGAATCCTTTAGTCCCTATTTTGTACTATATTATATCCCCCAATTATAGAAGGCAGATATACTGCAGATTATTGTACTTGTTAAATTTATAGGAACTACGTGCTGCTTCTGAGCCTCTTGTGGCGCAGTGTGTTAAGGCATCAGAAATGTTGTCTGAAAGCTCTGCCCATGAGGTTGGGAGTTCAATCCCAGCAGCCAGCTCAAGTTTGACTCAGCCTTCCATCCTGGTAAAATGAGTACCCAGCTTGCTGGGGGGTAAACGGTAATGACTGGGGAAGGCACTGGCAAACCACCCCGTATTGAATCTGCCATGAAAACACTAGAGGGTGTCACCCCAAGGGTCAGACATGACTCTGTGCTTGCACAGGGGATACCTTTACCTTATGTGCTGCTTCTTTCTGCAATAATTGGATTTGTTGTATGTTGTAGAGTCTGTCGGCCAAGGCAAAACTCACCTTCATCTCAAAAGATTCTGTATCTACCCATGTGTTAACTTCAAGCAAATTGAAACATTCATTTCTACTATATCAAATAGATAGGATGCCATATAGAGTCTGAAATGGTGTAAAGCCAAAATGCTTCTACTGCAGATAATGATTTTCCTTTACTTGAGTCTTTTATATCATGTTAATGGGAATCAGTAGAAAATTAGTACAGGAGCCAGTATACAGAAATTTTAAAAAACACTTTTAAGAAATGCTTTTGAGAGTTGTATAGAAATCAATTATACATTTAACTTTCTCTCCCATCAATTGAAACCCTATTTTCAAAATTTAATCATTTAGTTATAGAGAAACTGATTGCCTTAGTCCACAAGAGTTAGCAGATGAGAGATTAAGAAAACAGAATATTGCCTGTCAGATAACTGGGAGCTGTTAATGGGATAAAATATGGGAAATATTCCCAGGCTGGGAAATGATTCAATCTGGAATATATCTGGCACCAAAGGTGCACATTTTGATATGTGTTGTGGTTCAAAGTAATGTGGCCATATTTCCATGGGTGTTGTAGGAGGGAGTCATACTGTGAACAATGCCATTTACATTTGCTGCCCTTCTTAAAATATTGCCAAAAGGAGGATGCTTGTCATAGACCATTTACGCACTGGGAACTTCACTGCCCCAACTCCCATGCAGGAGCACCAAGCCAAATGCTCCCCCATGTGGGTACAGGAAGAGGTGGGGCCACCTGTCATGACTCAAACTCCAGCCTGTAGTCCGGCATGAGACCTCCAGTGCGTAAACGGTCATAGGTAGTCCCTCTCTTCATTATCATCAGTTTTACTTCTTCTTCTCTACATCCTTCCTCTCTTCCACCCCCTCTCCATCCTGTTAATGGGGAAACTTGTAACAATATGAATAAATAGTATCTCCCCCAGTTAAGAAATGGTTGCAATTGTAAGACTGATGTGGGCTATATTGTAACCCCACTTCTCACTGCCTGAAGGAGTCTCAAAGTGACTCATTTAATGAGTCCTTTCCCCACAACTGACACCCTATGAGGTAGGTGAGGTTGAGAGAGCTCTGACAGAACACTGCTTGGTCCGAACAGCACTAACAGTACTATCAGAGCCCAAGGTCACCCAGCTGGCTGCACACAGAGGAGTGGAGAATCAAAGCTGGCTCTCCAAATTAGAAGTCGCCGCTCTTAACCACTGCACCAAGAGAAAGGCATAATTTTCCAGCCCACAAAATATAAATAGAACATATCTAGAAAAAATGAAATGAGGTTTTAAAAGCTAAATTTTACACAGAAGAGAAACCATGCTCTCTGTAGCCCAAGGAGGCACACTGCACTTTGATAACCTTGCACTAATAACCCTGTTCAGAGTCACTTTGCTCTAAGAATTGTGCTGTTAGCCACCTATTAAATAATATATCACCTATACCATTAGTTATAACCTGCAAAGGACTACCATCTCCATTTGGAGAATTTAACCTTCTGCATCTTTTTGTCAGATTTGCTTATTTTACTTGGCAAGGCTGCCTTCTGGCTCTGGTGAAATCCTATATCTCTGAGAGAACAAGCTGTTTTTTTTTTTAATCCTGTCTCACTGTAATCAAAAGAGTCATCTAGTCATTAGTGATGCTGTGAGAGACAGCAAAAACCCAGCTGGACTTGAGAATTCAGGCTTAGTTTACAGATCTTATGGACATTCTAACTGGACCTTCAAAAAGAATGATCAAAATGAGACTGAAGAAGCCAGTGTGGTGTGGTGCTTAAGAACAGTAGACATTCATCTGAAGAACTGGGTTTGATTCCATACTTGTCGATATGAAGCTTGTTGAGTGGCCATGGGCCAATCACAATTCTCCCAGAACTCTCTCAGCCCCACCTACTTCACAAGGTGCAACACAAAGTTATAGGGAATGGAAGGGAGGTGATTGAGATTCTTTAAAGTAGAGCAAACAGGGTATTAAAGAACAACTCTTCCTCTTCAGTACAGGCAGGCTGGGATCTGATAGACTCTGGTTCAAATCTTCACTTTACCTTGGCACTCACTAGGATATTTTGGACCAGTCATCCCCTTTCATGTCACAGGATTGTTATAATGATAAAATGACTAAGGGACAAACCAGGGAAGCCTGGCATCTCTGAGAGGATTTGGGAGGCAGTGGCAGTTATCACACCATTGTTGTATTGGCCTATGATGTATATCTCCCAGCAACAAAAGCACATGGCCTAATGATGTTGGGGGTGGTACTCTAGGATTTGGCACAATTCTATGGTTAAACCACCCTACATTCTCTCTTGATCCTGCATCAAGCAGGGTGTTGGCCTGTATGGCCCCTTCCATGATTCTAGTCACACGTTGTGGTGGAATCTGACCCTCAGTTGCCTCCTTCTACCTAGTGCATATGGAATTTACCCAGCTTGTTCAGATCCCAAGCCATTCGATCTGAGTCAGGAATCCCCCTTTCCAGTCTTATCTGATAGTGAAACTGCAGGCAGCCAAGAGAGCCCTTTTTGTTATCATGGTAGAGTAGCCACCCTTTGTGTGCACTGTCGCTGCTGATGAAGTAAAGCTGCAAGCAGGGGAGGGGGTTGTCCTTACTTCTGCCACTGGCAGCAAGGCTGAGAAACTCTCTGTAGCTGCTGCTGAAGCAGTGAAGCTGCAAGTGGGGGTAGCTATTCCTTTCACAATGGAAAACTGCATTGAGGGGTTGGGAGTTCTCCCAGCCACTGAAGCAAAGAAGCAGCTGCAAGGGGGTAGGAGAGATACAAAACAGATCCCCCCTCCACACCATTCTCATTGATCCCAATTTGTTCCATTAAAAAAAAACCCAAAATGAGTCATTTCTTATTTTAATAACTGCCAGATCCCATCACCTGCATGGTGCAAGGTTTATTTATTTACATAAGCCCCCTTTTTGCTGCACAATCAGGACTCAAAATGGGTAGGAAAGTTGGGAGGAAAGAGTGTAAATTACAGCTTCTGATTCACGTGATGGAATCTGACCCACAATTGGGGTCTACCAAGTGCATATGGAATTTGTGCAGCTGGTCCAGGTCCAAAGTCATTAGGTCTCAATCAGGAATGCCCTTTCCCAGCATTATTCCATAATATGAAATTGGTGATGGTCAGGAGAGCCGGTTCCATTACCATGTTGAAGAAGCCTTGTTTGCCATTTACCCCTCTTTTACAGCAACCTTGTGAGGAAGAAGAACTAGTTTGATATAACCAGCTTCTTACTAGCCAAAGGGGTCTCAGAGTAGATTACAATCGCCTTCCCTTTCCTTTTCCCACAACAGACCCCATGTGAAGTAGGTAAGACTGAGAGAGCCCTGATATTACTACTCAGTCAGAACAGCCCTATCAGGGCTGTGACAAACCCAAGGTCATCCAATTGCCTGCATGTGGAGGAATCAAACCCAGCTCACCAGATTGTTTTGTATAGATACAGCATTCTTATAAGTTTCTGTTACCACATTCTGAACTGACATTTTGTTGGGCAATCTTTAAGAACCCAAACCCTGCATATATTTTCTCATTTTGTTCCCAGAGTCTCCATGCTCTAAGCAGCAGCTTCTTGGAAGGTTTTGAATATTGGAAGAGATGAAAATGGCCTCTTTTGAGGTTGGAAGGTTAGGAACATTCCTAATTAGTAGAAATTATCATTGCTTAAATAGTAAAAGGTATCCCCTGTCTGACCCTTGGGGTGATGCCCTATAGCATTTTCATGGCAGACTCAGTACGGGGTGGTTTGCCATTCCCTTCCCCAGTCATTACCATTTACCCCCCAGCAAGCTGGGTACTCATTTTACCGACCTCGGAAGGATGGAAGGCTGAGTCAACCTTGAGCCGGCTGCTGGGATTGAACTCCCAGCCTCATGGGCAGAGTTTTCAGACTGCATTTCTGCTGCCTTACCACTCTGCGCCACAAGAGGCTCTTAGCTTAAATAGTAGGGGTATTTAAAATGTTGTTTCTCATAGTGATCATTTGTTTGAAGTAGTCAGTCAGGAAATATGTCCTCTTTGTTTTTCAGAATATGGTCGCCACCAATTTCCACTTCCAGTTACAATTTCCACTACCAGCTTGTTTCCAATGTGAAATTCTGTCCACTTACTTCTTCCTTTTATTCCTTAACCAGTTTCTGATGCATCCCATGAATGTTAAGTTCATTCAAGAGACATTTGGAAAGTGTCCTTCTGCAAGTCCAGTGCACAGGGTTTATTGGGTCACCCGTCTACATATTTGTTGATGCTGTCCAAATTCTTAAAGGTTGAAGAGGCAGGACTCCTTATGCAGAAGCCAAAGTATGATGCTTTATACCAGTTTACCTTGGACAGGCATTAGAATAAAGAGCTGGTTATTTCTTGACTCCTCCCAGATCAAAAATTGGTGCTGCCTTCCAGCCTTCTGGTAAAGAAATCAGTTTTAGTGCTTCTGTGTATTTTTGTTAGGGTATAACAATTTGTGCTGCTAATGAACTTGCAGACATATACAAGATGTATCCATTCAACAACTTAATTTGTGATTTCTGTCCGCTAGCTCTACAGTGTCATCTATTGTCAGCTCGGTTTGGCTTAGTTATTAGATGATTCCAACAAAAGAAAGCAAAACACTGGTTCAGGCATTTATCTTTGGCAGCAACGACCAAAGAATCTGGCTTCTTTGCAATCTACCAGTCCTCCTCTGATAAGACTTTTGCACTTTTCCCATTTGACAATGAATCATTTCTCTGGCTAGCTTACCACTTTTGATGAATTTAAAGAAACTTGTATTCATGTTTTTTAGCAATATACTGTTCTTTTTCTGGTTTGGTATATTGACAGTTTATGTTTGTTTTGTCAGGTGCCATTAGAATATAGAATATACTAGCATTTGAACTAACAGTCATAACCTTAGGAAAGAAAAAAATTAGGCATCCTAAACTAGCAATGTCATTGTTTAATGTGCTAGAACTATTCATAGAAACAAGAGAAAGTGTCAGGATCCTTAATCTTTAACCCTCCCCCCGCTCCGGAGGAGCGGGAGGAATAAAGGAGTAAGGGCAGGTGGGGAGGAGTTAGGGTGGGCCCTCCGAGTGTCACTCGAGGGCCAAGCAGCCAATGGGGAGCCGCGCAAAGCGCGGCTCCCCATTGGCTGGTTGGCCCAGCCTCGCCTGGGCCGGCCGGGGAGTTGCCGCTCAGAGGAAGAAGGCTTCCCCAGCGGTAAGTCCTCTGGCCGGCTTCCCCTCGCCCAGGGAGCCTTCTGCCAGGCCCTGGGGCAGGCTCGCCGGCCCTTGGGCCCGCCAGAAGGCCACAAAGCCCACTCCTGAAGTCCCGAGCCTTCTGCCAGGCCCTGGAGCAGCCGAGCCTGCTCCTAGGCCTGGCAGTAGGCCGCACAGCCCACCGCCCCCGTCCCGAGCCTTCTGCCGGGCCCTGGGGCAGCCGAGCCTACCCCTGGGCCCAGCAGAAGGTCCCAAGGCCACCTACCTTCCTCTATTCCTCCCTTCCTCCCAGCATTCCCTTTGCCCTTTCCTTCCTCCCAGCATTCCCTTTGCCCTTTCCTTCCCTTCCTCCCAGCATTCACTTTTCCCCTTCCTCCCTCTCTTCCATCTGCCTCTTTCTGGCTACCTGTTTCTCTCCCTCTTCTTCTGTCTCTATCTTCCTCCCTTTCTTTCTGTCTTTCTGTCTCTCTCCTTTTCCTCCTTCCTTCGCCCCATCCCTCCACCCACCCATCATGCTAGGGCCCGCTGTATTTTTCCCACAGCGGGCTTAATATCTAGTTTAGAAATAAGTGAATAGGGAGATTCAAATACCAAGCAAACATTTTATCAATTTAGTAAAGTTCAATGGTAACTTACAAGTTTAGGTACTGTATATGTCATGACAAACTGTCTAGAAATGAACTTAGTGTCAGCCACAGACTATAAACCAGTAGTACCATTGTAGGAATACTCAGGTGTCAGGATGGAAGCATGCTATATGTCGTCTCAGATTACTAGAAATAATTTGATTTCTTTCAACTGTATCAGTATGTACATTTTAAGTAAGTTATTATTGTTGCATTTCAGGCCTGTACCTTTGTTATATATTGTACACTGAATACGTTGCTTTGCTTCTTGTCACTCTTAACTAACTAGAAATTCCTTAGCTCAAACTGCTTGCTGTAATAATTCTGTTGCCTCATTCATTGTGGACCTACTATTCCTAATATATGCACTCATCTGGAATTCATGTTCTTGGACTGAGCTTTAGGATCAGGACATTGGCTTTATAGATATGGCAGTTCACCTAAGCCATTTGATGCCTTGTGATTGGAAATTTGTAAGATGTCATTTTGTGTGTGTGTGAGTGTGTGTGTGTGTATCATGCATTCAGGGCTTTTGTAACACTTCCTTTTTCTTCATTTGCAGGGTCAACCTGGTCCTCAAGTAAGTGTTATCTTGGTCTATTTATATCTGTTGTTTGTTGTTAATCGAAATGAACACACGGAATGGAACTGATTTTGAAATTTTGTTTGGTTTGGCAAGACTCAAAGTGTTGTCTGCTGGTTTAATAATTACACAACACAGTGAGCGGCATATTTCCCAAGACGGACACGTGGTGCCTTGTATGTTTGAGTTCTATCAGCTGTTCAGCCAGATGGTACTTTTAACAATGTTCTACTAATAAAGCAGGTCTCTTAACTATGGCTTGAAACTTTGCCATACAACTTTGAAGTGAGATAAAATATCTTAACAAATGTGTTGCGGGAGCTGGCTTACATTAACTGCTTATTTATCACATCCTAATAATGCTGCTGTAATCCAGGAAATCTTCAGTTATTTAGGATAACATTGGACCACATTGATTAATTATGTACAAGCCCGGGACTGATGTCTGCTTAATATTAAGACTTGCTCTACTTGTGGCATAATTAACTGAATGTGAAATTATCTTTTTCAAAAAGTGTATAAACCTGAGTTGGGCATGCAAAAGGGAAAGCATTGGAAGGGAATTGTATAGACATTTAGCAGAGGGACAGGAGAAAAGCAGTGGGGAAAATGATCAAAACCGCATCAGGCTTGAGTTAAAATAAAATTAAAGGTCTGCTTATATGAGGTTTGACTCATGTTAACAACCTTCATGAAACATGGCTTTGGCTAGCACAGTTTCCCTCACCAGCCTATAAATTTTGGGAAATGTAGCCACATTCAAGTTCTTAGTACATTTCATTGGGCTCAGTAATGTTACATGGCTCGCACAGAAGACAGCTGTTAGTCCTGAGATTTCAGGTTTTCAATGATTTAATGCTTTAAAAAAAATATTATTAATCCCTGCTTGGTCCAAATTTACTGTGTAATCCTCTTCTTAAACTTCTATTTGATATTGTTAGGCAACTCTTCTGTTCCATGTCTTGCAATGATACAATTTTTAAGAATTATAACTATTTCATAAAATTTTGTTTAAAAATGCATATGGGCATGTCAACTAGCTTGGGAAGTTTCTGGTCATTTGGGGTTGATGCCTGGAGGGGACAGAATTTGGAGAATGGAGGAAACTCAGCAGCAATAGGATGCCATAAAAATCCATTTTCCAAAGATGCCATTTCCTCCAGAGAAACTAATGTCTGCAGTCTGGAGATTATTTTCAGTTAGAGTTGCCATCTATGAGTTGGGATATACCTGGAGATATTGGGAGTGGGACCAAGAGGGGGCAGGATTTTGGATGGGGAGGGATCTCAGTGAAGTATAATGCTACGGAGCCCACCCTATAAAGCATCCATTTTCCCCAGGGGAACAGTTATTTGTTACCTGGACATGAGCTGAAAAACCAGGGGATTCCATAGATCCTACTTGGACCATCCGTATTTTCAATCTCAGGAGGACTCCCGGCCCTACCTGCAGGATGGGAACCCAAACTGAAGCTTAAAAATTTCAGATATGGAAAGGCCCAGAGAAGCTTTTTTCAAATATCCAGGAGATATCAGGAGTGAAAAAGTCATAGGAATTAAGAGAGGACAGTGAGAAGAAATCACATACCGGTGAATTGCATTGTTACTCTTCTGACAATAGAGACATTCTTAAAACCTCTACAGGGCCTCTTCAGATTCTGACTCCCTACTTAAGAAGGGTCTTCTCCATAAACAAGAGCTAGACTTGTTGCCAAGGCAAAACTGATGAAGGCTGAGGAGTATTCTTGTCAGCTTGAAGCACAGACTTCCTTCAATGTTTTGGTAGTCTTTAATCAGTTTACAGCCCTAACCTGGATAGCCCAGTCTTGTCAGATCTTGGAGGCTAAATGGGGTCAGTGCTGGTTAAAACTTAGGGACCTGAGGATCTCATTGAATTTTAGCTCAGACAGAGATCAGTTCTTCTGGAAAAAATGGCAGCTTCAGAGGGTAGACACCATAGCATTATACTCCAGAGGTCCTTCTTGCCCCAAATCCTGCTCACTTCCAGCTCTACCCTCAATGTCTTCAGGTATTTCCCAACTCAGAGCTAGCAACCCTATTAATTCTTGTATGAGAGACCATCAAACAAATTCATGGCAGCTGTTCAGAGACAAATTCTGTACAGTGGTAGCCATGCTAGGTTACCACCTGTGCAGTGCTGCAGAGCTGTATGTGCCGCAGCTTTCTAGGTCCCTACAGTGGACACATTTCAGCAGGGCACCTGGTCCGCCACTGAAATGTGTCCCCCGGGAAATACAGCAGCAGGGGGAGGTTTATGTTGCAGGAAGGTGGGATTGCATGGAATGCAATCCCACCTTCCTGCAAAATAAAACAAAATGCCTCAGTCTGACCAATGGCACTGTGAAGTGCCAAGAAGCCGACAGGGGCATTATTTTTCCCCTCCCATCCACATGGGCCTGTTGCAGGACAGGCACCATTGGTCCCTGCAGTGGCCTAAGGGAATGTGGCTTCTCCTGTGTTTCCTTAGCCTGGGGCAAATGAGGGCACGATCTGTGCCAGGCCTGGGAGGGGGCTGGTCTGGTAGCTGCATCATGTGGAAGCAGGGATTAGCCACACTTCCATATGAGCGCCCTCTCAGCCTTTTCCAACCGTGCGGAATCAGCCAGAGGCAAGCAATGACAAACCCGCTCTGAATGTCTCTTGCATGAAAACCCCATGGGTTGGCAGGAGGAAAAAATTATGTTTTTTAATGATGATTAATATTTAATTTATTGCCCATAACTCCTGGAATGGCTCATTCCATTAAAACCCATTAAAATGGACACTAAAACACAACAAAAGCAGCAACAACATGGTGAAATCACCTCCTTAACCTCCCTCCACCCTTCCCTCCCTACCTCTATGGGGGAAGAAAGAGGGTCAAGATGACACTGACTGCTGCAGGGGGTCCATGATGATCTTCCTTGCTATCCACGGCCTCAACTGTAGACCTGGCTGAAGAGCTCTGTTCTGCAGGCCCTGAAGAACACCAAAAGCTCTCTCAGGGCCCGCAGCTCTCCCGGGAGATCATTCCACCTGGTCAAGGCCAGGGGTGCTTCCCTGGGGCTGGGAACAACCAGTTCCCATGAAACTCATCTTCTTTATGAACAGATTGTGCTCCCATTTTTTACGAGTAAGCATAACCTGCCCAGCCTTTTAAAGGAACGAGAGGAGAGAGAGCAGACAACTATCTCCTGCATTTCAGTATGTCTCTCTGCCTCCCTCTCTTGTAACTGTATGGAATATTAAGCTGTAAGACTAGCAAGATATCCCATGGCTAATTTTTATACAGTAAAGGTAAAGGTATCCCCTGTGCAAGCACCGAGTCATGTCTGACCCTTGGGGTGACGCCCTCTAGCGTTTTCATGGCAGACTCAATACGGGGTGGTTTGCCAGTGCCTTCCCCAGTCATTACCGTTTACCCCCCAGCAAGCTGGGTACTCATTTTACCAACCTCAGAAGGATGGAAAGCTGAGTCAACCCTGAGTCACCTGCTGGGATTGAACTCCCAGCCTCATGGGCAGAGTTTTCAGACTGCATTTCTGCTGCCTTACCACTCTGCGCCACAAGAGGCTCTTAGCTTAATATAGTTCCTGTATTATATATATATATAATAAAATAATGATCCTGAAAAGATAGTATAAGTGTTAAACACTTTGCCAGAATTTTGAAAGCCTCCTAGCAAAAAGTAATCCTAAAATTATCCATAAGGAACTCTGCAAGTAATCTCCATTTTCAACATTTATCTTTTTAGCAAAACCCTTCAAATTCTAACACTATAATTGTTTTTATAAATGGAGGAATTAGGTGGAATAATAGTCCTAAGAATTGTCTAAGTTCTATGTTAATATGTGGCCATTTGTTCCCAAAAACTATTTCCTCAAGGGTTGTCCCACAAAAACCCATTATACCTTCAAAATAAGTGATCTGAGGACTGTTGCCAACTTAAATACTTTTGGACATTAGGGTTTCATCTATTGAAATATTAACTATAGCACTTTTTAAAATGTATGCTTTCTTTCCCCCAACTTTACTTTGATATTATACGTCGAACAATTATATGTACTTGTCATAATTTTTCACTCACCTTCTGTTTAGAGTAATAATCTTTCTAAGTTATTTGGCTTAGTGAAGCATCTTTGGTCTTGGTCTTGATAGGACCAAATTGTAGCATGTTGTACAGAAGTAGAAGATGACAAAGAAAAAACTAATTCTTAGAAAAATAAAAAACTGTCTCTTTTGCTCTTTTATTTTTTATACTTCTTATATCTACTCAACAGTTTTTAAAATAAATCATGTAAATGGATCAGGAAAGAGTAGAAGACAGCTTGCATTTTAACTTTTAGGTTTTTACCTTAATCCATAGAAGCAATATGAAATACCTTTGTATTTATGCCTTTTTTCTTTTTTATCTTCTGATAAAAAGATCTTTTGTATTTGAAACCATAATCTTCGCCATGAAATCTACTATTCCTATTAAATTGCTGGCAATGCAGAAGCAGTGGAAATACTGCCAAAATCTTTAAATGATGCAGTACCTTATTTGGTTTTTCTTTATGTCTTGAAAGGAATTCCCCCTAATTCAGTTATGACTTTGAAAAATTATGGACGCATGGTTTAAAAAAAAAAAGAGTTTGCTTTACTTAAAAAGCTTTGTACTTAGAATGGTATCAAAGGGCTTTATAAATATTTTACCCATGCAGGGCTAATTATTTATTTTTTAAATATGCATACCACTTTTCTGTAATGGTTACCAGACAATATGAAAATGAGACAAAACAATGCAAGAAATGATACAATAGAACCAACATCCACAAATAATATATGCAGTAATAACAAATTTGTATATTGATATTGAAGATGTAGGATTTAAATTAAATCTCAAGACTCAACAAACTAACAACGGAAGACTACAGAATAAAAGATTAAAAGCATTATCTCCAATCAAAGTTTCAGTAAGATAGGATTGCTCCTAAATATCCGTGTTCTTCCAGAATACAGCAATATGATGGCAAGGAACAAATATGCCAGCCATAGCAAGCCTTTGACTACAGGACTAACCTTTTTGCCAATGCAAAAGAGAAAACTTGGATAACTGAAGACAATGTGAAGAAGCAGAATAACTTAGCAGGAATCCGATGCTTCCTTGGGGTTTGATCTTATCTACAACTATGGTGTGATGTTATGCTTGCTATTCTTCTTTCCCAGCCATAATGCAAGCTAACTCATAAGCTAAACATAGTACACTACTACAAGTATCTAATCTTCAGACTAGGAACACAGTGAGATATTTCTCAGTCACAGGACCATATCTGCCCCAGGATGGACACCTGGCAATGGGACACTTTGTATAAAGAGGGCACTAGCAAGCACAACAAATAAATGAACAATAATATAAAATAAAGGGAACAGCTGAATATCACTTGTCTTCTCAGAATCCTTACAGGTACCTTTTCATCATATCAAGTACTCCAATCCAATCCCTACCCTTGGGGCTGTGAGAACAAAGCAAACAGGTGAGCAAAAGAGCCTGTGATTTAGGGTATGGCACCTATACTTGTTCCAATCCCTTGGGGAGGGCTGTGGCTCAGTGAAAGGATGCTTCCTTTGCATGCAGAAAGTTCCATGTTCAATCCTCAGCCTCTAATGGATGATGTGAAAGCCCTCCCTGGTGAGCTGCTACCTGGAGAGTAGACAATATTGATCTTAATAGAGCAAAAATCTGGCTCAGTATAAGGCAGCTTCCTGTGTCCCACTTAAGCCACAAGGCAAGAAGTGGGAATACGGCGCTACAGAATGCCTCCAGATAATTAGCACTCTTGTATTTGCCTATGTGAAAGCTAAGCAGCCCTCTTATTCAACAGGCTGAACTTTATCCCCCACAGTACAGTTTACAATAAGGATCTCCCTTTGCTAACGTTTTGGATGAAGGTAAGGTCCCACCATGCACTGGCAAGGACAGTTGTAAACACAGATGCCTCTACTGTAAGGGGGGGGGGGTTGATTAAAAATTTGGTCTATATGGAGGAACAAAAAGTTTCACAGAATGCATAGAACACAAAAATAGTATTGTAATACATATTTTTAAATTTCAACATAAGTACAATTTGCCAGGTACCCCCAGATATCCCTCCAAAAGTGGGACAATCTGGTCACCTTACTCTATTGGTAAAAACAAAGCTCTTGAGTTTGTTGGGCAAATATTCATGACTCATTTTCCTTGCAGGGAAACAACATTTGCAACAAATAGAAATTGTGAACAGAATTATTTTCAGCTCTCTGCACTGATGAGTGAGTATTGTTTTATCTTTTCTATAAGGTGAACCTCAGTGGAGATGCCAAGGGGACTGCCAGTGGGAGAGTGGGGAACTAGACCAAAGCATGGGGAATACAAGAGCACATCATGGCCTTTTCTCCTTCTTTGACCAGCCCTAATGAATGTCTGCTGCAGTGGTTAACTCTTATTAACATCCTGTTTTGCTTGTTTTCCTTCAGGCAGCCAGGCAGCCAGCAACACACTGGGAAGGATGTTTTTCGTCTCATCGTGTGTAGACCACAATTGAGGCCTACAGCAAATGATAATCCAGCTGTCCCTCTGTAGGAGTGCGTCTTTTTTGTTTTCACAGGGATCCTTTGCCTTTCCACAGCACATGGCAGACAGTAATGTAACAGGTGCAGCCTTATTCAGCTCTGATGGGAAATAGCTGCCCCGGTTGTTCCTGTATCTTTGCATGATCAACAAATGGATATTCATGTTCCTATGTAATGTTGTCAGAACTTATTATTCAACTGATGCTGGTCAATAAAGCCTGTGTTTCTGTTACTGTGCTGACGCAAACAGCATATTTGTCATTGTCTTCAAATGTCATAGAATCACAGAATCATAGACTTGGAAGGGGCCATACAGGCCATCTAGTCCAAGCCCCTGCTCAACACAGGATCAGCCCAAAGCATCCTAAAGCATGTCCTTGTAACAGACTGCATTTGCTGGGAAAGGAGAGCTGTGGGTCCTCTACCTCTTCACTACCACTGCTCACTAGAGCTGAAATTCTGTGTCTTGCTTGCAGTCTCATCACTGGTCAGAGAGGTATTCTCAGTTGCTCAGTGTCCTTTTACCTTGTCCTGATGTTTGTGATTAAGGAGAGAGAAAAAACAACAGCAAATAGGATATATGAAATGGAGAGTAAGCAAAAACTTTGTTTTTGCCCAACACCACTTAGGAAGCTGGCTTTCTATCTACAAGTAATCAATCTGGCTATGTACATGGGGCTGCCCTTGAAGTCAGTCCCAAAACTACAGTTGTTTTTAAATGCTGCAATCCATTTATTATTTATTGGGACCATATTACTCCTGGTTAGGGCTGTGCAAACACCCTCCAGTTCTATTCCATGACTGTTGAATGGGGAATCAAAGAGTTTAGCTGTTCAAAAACAGTTCAGACCTGTTCGATGGGCTGCTTTGCCATTATTCGTACAGTACAGTGCAGTTGGCATGTTTCATGCATGTGCACTGTCTGCCAGATGGGAGTCTTCCTTTCCCACTTCCCTTCTCCCAAGCAGTCCTGTTGTCTCTGCACACTGCTTGGAAGCCAACTGTATAAACCAGGGGTAGTCAAACTGCGGCCCTCCAGATGTGCATGGACTACAATTCCCAGGAGCCCCTGCCAGCGAATGCTGGCAGGGGCTCCTGGGAATTGTAGTCCATGCACATCTGGAGAGCCGCAGTTTGACTACCCCTGGTATAAACCATCAGCTAGCGAGTCTAAACACTATATGTATTTTTTGAAGTCTTACTGGTTGGTTTTCATTTAAGTCTAGGGTTGCCAGATGGCTTCAACAAAAATACTGGACATACTTGACTCCCCCCCCCTCCCACCACACACACACTCATTAAAAAATCCTATCCCTTTAATAGGAAGTAAATAAAATTCCATTAAGTGTCTTGTTAAAGCTAGTACACAGTTCTCAGTGACCTTTGCAATGATGGTGTGATATTTTTCCACAGCCTTTCTCTGACATGCTTCACTGTTGCAACCAAGTGCCTATTAACCAAAGTGCTTAATTAAAAAACATTTGCTTTGATTTGACAGCTTAAAAAAAAACATGTGCTTTAAATTTTAATTGTGCATAGAAAAACCTAAAAGGTGGAGTGTGTGGTATGATAAACCACTGAATTACCTCCCTTTCCAAAATTCTTCCCTCCTCAGGCTTCACCCTCAAATCTCCAGGAATTTCCCCATCTGGAATTGGCAACCCTCTCTGGAACAGAGATCCGGGGGAGGAGGGGGTGTTCTGTCCTCTTGGCTTTCCATCAAGGGTGTAAAATGGAATCATTCTGAAGGCTCGTGGGGCAAGGCACTTTCTTCTTGAGGCAAGGCATTTTCTGTCTGCAAACAGGGTGATTTTGCACCAGTACTTTTAATGGAGCTTTAAATTTAATTTAGACTTTTTGTTTTTCTATGTATTGTTGTAACTCACCTTGGGTCATGAGTTGTCAGGTGATAGATGGGTTTAATAATCCGTTACATAAATAACATTATGAAGAGCAAGAAGAAGCTGTGTAACCTGAGCCTTCGGGGAGGGCGGTATATAAATCTAAATAAATAAATAAATAAATAAATAAATAACTATGGCTTGGCTGTTTGTTACGGGAAGCCTTTTTTCAGGTATTGCTGCCTTGCAAATAATACAAATATTATTGCTGCCAAGGTACTCAGAATGGGGTCTTTGCCTTGTGTAGAGCTTCCCAGAGAAGGAATCAAACCGATATCAAATATTTCCTATTACATGGCCCTTTCCTACTGAATATCCAGCTAGCTCACACAGGACTTCCTCCTGTGAATATGCTGTTGCAAGTTACATTAATGCTGCCCAGATGGTTCTCTTTCTCTTCTTTACAAAAAAATCTGATCTCAAACATGTGCTGATATAAATGTGCTGTGTGCTATAAATGTGATCTCAGTGGAACAGGGACTTCAGCATGACTCAAACTTTTTTTTCCCTAAGAGGCATCTGAAAATGTCAGCAGAGGTACATAAACCTGGTGGTAGATGTGGACTGGAACGCTGACCTGCCCTATGTAGACCCTCTTGGGCCCAGGATCCTTTTTGACTCTCTTGTTAATACCCAAGAATGCAGAGTACAGGAATACAGCACAGGCTGGAGTTCCTGATTGGTCAGAAAGGTTAGATATGAATTTCCTAATAAAAAGGACCCCCCCCATACTTATTCAATTCTAAATGCCTCTGTACTAACCAGCACACAGCAAATGCCCACAGGGGAGGAGGGAACTCTCTCCAGTAGCCCCCCCCCCCTTTACTCTGCCAATTTGCTGGCAAATTCCCAGCTCTGCCAATCCTTTCCTCCTTTGACAGGGAAGAGGGAGCCAAGACAACTGGATCTGTAGATCTATACTATGAATTTATTTATTTGTTTATTTATGAATGAATGCCTTTCTGCATGCATGGTATTTACCTTTCTCGTGGGGGTGAAGTTCTGCTTAATACTGCAGGAAGTCTGCTTGTTTATGGAAGGATTTTGCAAGTACAAAGCAGGATAACGTTGTGTTTTTTCTCACTGTCACTGTTGATTGGTATCTTCTATGCATGAGTAATGAGGAAGCACCATCAGAGAGAGCTGTTGTAATTGTTGAGTTATGCGAAGGGTATGGTGGGATTTTGGTCTCGCTAAATCGGCTTTTGTTTGTATTGTTTATGTTGCTGGCAAACCATAAGGTTTTAGGGACGCTATGCCACCAGCAGCCCAGCAGTTGTCTGATGTAGGATCAGTCTAGCCACCATGAAAACGCCTGATGAAATAGCAAAGTTTCGACAGTGCCAGAACTTAAACAAAGTATTAGACCGTAGACATTATGAATCTGAAACAGCAGATATGTATCATGGGAAAGGTTCACTTATTGGATTGAGACAACTACAGAGAGCTGTTTATACAAAACAGCTTATGTGATATCAGTGGAATTTTGAAATCATTAAAGCATGAAATACATCTCTAATCATACTATATACATTAGGCAATAGGAAAAAGCAAATCCAAATTAATAACACACTGTTGGTAATCCTATTTATAATATGCTTAATGACAATGATTTAGATCCATTGATGTACTAGTGGAAACAGAAATTGATTTTGCACACTTCCTCTTGTACAGCACCTAGCACTTTCCACCCTCATAGTGGCTAGAAATTGATTGCACAAGCAGGAACACTAGTTTGACACTCAAATACTACCAGCTTGGTGTAGTGGTTAGGAGTGCGGACTTCTAATCTGGCATGCCAGGTTCGATTCTGCGCTCCCCCACATGCAACCAGCTGGGTGACCTTGGGCTCGCCACAGCACTGATAAAGCTGTTCTGACCGAGCAGAAATATCAGGGCTCTCTCAGCCTCACCTACCTCACAGGGTGTCTGTTGTGGGGAGAGGAAAGGGAAGGCGACTGTAAGCTGCTTTGAGACTCCTTTGGATAGAGAAAAGTGGCATATAAGAATCAATTTTTCTTCTTTTTCTTGTTTTTTGGCTTACACAAGAGTTCTAATGAAAGTGGAAATTTCTGTTGCAGGCAAGACCATTCTATTATTTTGGTATTATGCTTCAACAAATAGGCCCCCTGAAAGATTCATGGAAAGAATCCCACCCCCTAGCCCTCATTGCCAAGTCCAGCATGGGAGTGTCTCTTGGCATCTTCTGACACAACTCAGTAACTACAGGAGTCCCCCACTACTGATCCTGCAGCGGCTTCCAATATCCTAGAGCAGCTCCAGGCATCCACTGCCACTGAGGTTGGGCCATGCCTCCTGACATCTGCTGCCATGATGGTTGGGCCTGGAGCAACTCCTAGCATGGCTGCCATGAGTCAGCCCTGAAGAGTCCTCCTGTACCAAGGGCAATGACAATAAAACCGTCCATAGTAGTAATTAATAGCAAACACTTTTTTATTGGACCAGCAACACCTGGGAAAGTGTCTACCATTAATTACTAACATGGACAGTTTGCCCAATATTTTTGTGAACTACAGCTGAATTCAAAAGAACTGATTAGCTATTTTAGCAAAGAATTATCATATGGCTCAATTTGGATATTATGACACAGTTTACTAATTTGCCACAATTTGCTTTTGCCTTATATCTCCACAGTTATGATGGTTGTTCATTTTGTATGAGGAAGAGTGCATACACCTGAAAGCTTACACACTGAATAAAACTTTGTTGGTGCTATTGGACTCTACTTTTGTTGTTTCTAGGTAGTGACCATCTGTCAACAAGCCCCATTGGAGATGGGTCTTATCCATTTGCCTGAAATGTAGAGTAGGTGCCACATTGGGGAAATGTAGAGTAGGTGCCACAGTGCTCAGATGAGCTGCAGATGGCACATCAAAAAGCCGTATGTGATTCCTGAGCCAATGAATGAATATCACTGTGCTTTCAGTCCAAGTTAGTCAACGTTAAACACTTTAGGAATCCTGTTATTTCAATGGGAGACATTCAAATAGATGCTTAACTTTTAGTGGGGCTTCAAATTGCTTCACTTTGGCAGGAATGCAACCAGCCAAGGTTTTAAAATTTTAAATGGGATTCATACTGCACTTGAGAATACAGCACAAGTAGATGTCAGACTTGCAACCTGTGAACCTACAAGGGTGGATTGAGAGGACAGAATAGAAATTGGAAAGACCTTCAAGAATAATTGAAAAGGTATATATTGCTTTGTAGTATTCAAAATGCTTTCCCCTCTCATGTGTGATACTTTGCCAAAGACTGTATATCAGGTTTCCGAGTGTTCGCATTTTTAAGGAAAGCATTGCATAACCTGAAGGGGGGAATCTTATTCTTTGGCTGTGTTTTATATTACTGTGTTGGTAATCTTCCTCTCCTTTGGGAAATATTTTGCACAGCTATTGCTTCATATCAATATTTTACTGCTACTATTGCCCTCAAAACCAGTTATGGCTTTTAGGATACAACCCATCACCCCTTTTACAATCATATTTTATAGTGGCATTTGTGGATATTGTGAGTGGAAATAATCTCTCTGCTTTTAAAAACTTCCTTAAAAGAATGTAAATCGCAGCAGAGTTTATAGTGGAGTTTGGAAGCGATAAAAGCAACATTAACTTCATGGAACAAAGATCTGCCCTGGAGTATCCAGAGGAAAATGCCACAAAGGGAAATTGTTCCAGTTGCCTTTGGTTCGTGATGGTGTGTGGGAAGAGGATGCCTGTTCAGTTATTAGATTACAGTGGTAAGATACCTAAATGCTGATGTACATATTAAAGTCGTTCCAGATTTTAGGAAGGCAATAAGCACAAAATTATCTTTGCATGGACCTCCAACATGAGTTCTACAGAGATTTCCACTCAAATTTTTACCTTTAGCAAAATTGGGCTAAGATTCTTTAAAAGCTAACAGAACTATAATGACTAGAAAGGCAGTTCTTAAAAAAACGAGTAGGAATCACCACACATTGCATGTATATATTGTCTCTTTTCTTTCCCCTTATCTGCAGTACAGACACAACCACAGCTCTCTCCCTCTGATCAGTCATCCACCTCTGCTCCTGGGCATCCTCCCCTCTGGCATCAGGTCCATTAGCCAATATTCCCTATCACCATTGCTGGTTAGACAGCAGAGAAGTTTATCAGTGGACATTTCCCTTCCATCTGAGTAGCCAGCAAGTGAATGGGTGACTGAATGAGCAGCTGCAGCTATATTCCCTGCCCTCCCCCCCCCCCCCGACTGATGCAGACAGGGAGCTGAATGACATTAGGTAGGCAGAAACTGGGTCTGGAGTAAGGTGACCAGATTGTCCCACTTTTGGAGGGACATCTGGGGGCACCTGGCAAATTGTACTGTTGAAAATTTAAAATATATATTACAATACTACTTTTGCATCTTGTTGCCCCATATAGATCAAATTTTTAATCAAGAACCCACCCGGTCAATGGTGTTCCGCTTTACCAATGTTGAAATCTGGTCACCTTAGTCTGGAGCAGACTGAACTGTTGCTGCCCAGAGACAGAAGATCGAGCATTGAAAGCTGCTTGACCCTAGCTCTCATGAGCTTAGCAGACTCAGCCCTGATTAATATCTAGATGGAAGACCACCAAGGAAGTCTAGGGTCACTGCACATAGGCAGGCCCTGGCAAACCACCACTAAATGTCTCTTGCCTTGAAAATCGCGTAAAGACATAAAATTGGCTACAACGTGATGGAAGTTACCACCGTCCCCACTACTACGATCACCATCTTGGGTTAACGTAAACATTGGTATTGACACCCAAGTATACGTAGTATAATGACCTGCCGTGTTTTAAACCCTAGAAACAATATACCTTTATGAGAGACAGTATTTTGAATTGGAAAAGGACAGATGACAGCTGTGTAATTTTGGATATGTCTGCATGCTGATCTTGGATCATAATAAAGCAATTGATTGATTGAGGAAAATGACAGAAGGGGCATCAGCATTGCTTCGGTTCTAGCCATTCTTTAAGACCTCATACTCGGGCAAAGGGTTCTTCAAACTCCCTTCCCTTATTGACCATCAATAGCAACTGTGGCAAAGTGCCTCATCTTTTGGTCACTTCAGCCACCCTTCCCATACACAGGCCTGAGAATCGTAATCAGGGAATTGCTGTGCATGGAGCTGTGTTGGAGAACCAGCTTGGTGTAGTGGTTAGGAGTGCTGACTTCTAATCTGGCGAGCCGGGTTTGATTCTGCACTCCCCTACATGCAGCCAGCTGGGTTACTTTGGGCTCATTACAGCACTGATAAAGCTGTTCTGACCGAGCAGTGATATCAGGGCTCTCTCAGCCTCACCTCCGTCACAGGGTGTCTCTTGTGGGGAGAGGAAGGGAAGGCGATGGTAAGCCCCTTTGAGACTCCTCAGAGTGGCATATAAGAACCAACTCTTCTTCTTCTTGCTATTCACAACAGGAAAGAAGAAATTAAAAAGATGAACATGGTTGCAGACTAGTCTGAGTTAAGGCATTTTTATATTAGGAAAACTGGTATTGTGGGGAAAATATACAGAAACTGCTCTGCCGCTAATGCAGTGTTATCTGACTGATAAACCCATGATCCCCAGCTCAAACAACTTTCTGAGTCCTCTGGCTCTCTTTCGCTCTTATCAGCTCATATCATCTCCTAGTCTTTTGCCCTCTGGAATCTTAAACTAACCTGATCTGCTTCTTCTAATTACTTCAGCCTTCTCTTAGGGAAAGAAACTCCTTCAGAGTTTATCCTCTCTCATGGTTCTTGGTACGCAACAAGGCAGTTGCGGATTCAAAGCAAGCTGTTAGTGCTATCGATCCTGCCCGAAGAACAAAATAGTCTCGCTAAAGAGCAGGACTGAGAATTAGCTAGGAAATCCCGCGGGGTCCTGGCAAAATTCTTCTCTCCTGTCTTTGTGAGATTTAGGAAATCTGGGGAAGAAAGCTGCACGCTGTTCTGTGTCTCGCACTGTACAAACACTGTGTTTGCCTGGAACCACGAGCCAAAGGGATTTCATAATAATGTTGGCAGGAGGCCCATCGGCTGCTCCAGAAAGTCAGCAGTATTCTCATCCGAAGAAAGGCTACGTAAGCATTTTTCATACTTATCTAAATCTTGCAATACCTTTGAGCCTCAAACGTAGCCAAAAATTGAAATTTCTCACAAGAATAGCACAATGGGATGTGTATTAGTATTGCTTCATCACGGTAGAGTGGACTGCTTTTCACAAACATTTTCTGCAGTTTTGTAAAATCATGGTGGAGAGGACCCTTTTTCACAAACATTTTCTGAAGGTTTGCAGAGTGCCTTTGTTTGGGTTGTACTTGGCAGCCATTTGGCCATTCATGCCTCCTGGAGTCATTTTCTTCTTAGTCTTGTAAGCACATCCAGTTGGCTTCTTAGTGCTCACTGGTTTTGTTTGTTTTTTTTCTGTATTATCCATTTGACTGATTAAAAAGTGTGATGGTCCCCATTATCAAGGCCATGTTGCCCCTGTTCCACTGCATTTTTCCTCACTGCAGAGGGCACATAAAATGTCAGATTGAGGATGGGAGGGAATTGCGCCACCTAAATTCCTCCTTTTCTGTGCCTCGTGCTCTCACACCCTGCCTGAGCAACAATACACTATCCTCCCTGGCCTACCACAGGTCATCTTTCAATCCACCCTTCCCTCCACTCTTTTATTAAACCAGGAAGCATTTGGGAGCCTTCACCCAAATTAGATTTCATGGAATGATAGTCTCTCCCTCGCTGTCATACTTAGTTGCTCATCCAGAGTCCGCAGCTTGGTGTAGTGACTTCTAATCTGGAGAGATGGGTTTGATTCCCCACTCCTCCTCCACATGCAGTCAGATGGGTGACCTTGGGCTAAACACAGTCCTGTTAGAGCTGTTCTCACAAAGCAGCTTCTCTCAGAGCTCTCTCAGCCTCACCCACCTCACAGGGTGTCTCTTGTGTGGAGAGGAAAGGGAAGGAGACCGTAAGCTGCTTTGGGACTCCTTCAGGTAGTGAAATGTGGGGAATAAAAACCAACTCTTCTTCTTCTTTCTGTCCACCTGTCCTGGACATGTCCTCGCTGGGCTGATAAGGCTGCTGGCCATAACTGAGATGAATTGTTCCTGCAAGTCCAGGCCCATCTGCAAGGCCATGCCCAAGTGCCACGTCCTCTCCAGCTGTGATGTAGGGGTGTGAAGACTACACCAGCCTTTCTCAACTATTTTTACTGTTGAGAAACTCTTAAAACATTCTTTAGGCTTCAAGAAACCCCAGAAGTGGTGTGATCATGCAGAATATGGCTGGAAAGCATTTCTGAATACTTACCCATCAGGGCCCCCCGCCCCTTCCCACCCCCCCCCCCCCAGGCCTATCATTAACCATTTGGGATGGGTGGGTGACCTTGGGCTCGCCACGGCACTGATAAAACTGTTCTGACTGGGCAGTGATATCAGGGCTTTCTCAGCCTCACCCACCCCACAGGGTGTCTGTTGTGGGGAGAGGAAAGGGAAGGCGACTGTAAGCCGCTTTGAGCCTCCTTCGGGTAGGGAAAAGCGGCATATAAGAACCAACTCTTCTTCTTCTTCTGGGGTGAGGTGGGAGTTGACATGACCATATATGGTCATATCACCTGATACATGTTTAATAATATATTGATATAATTAATTAATATATTAATTAAGTACCACCCATTCAACAAACCCTTCCAGGACTATCAAGAAACCCCAGGGTTTCCGGAAACCCTGGATGAAAAAGCCTGCCTCATACAGGGGTGAGGAGGTTTGTCTCACTCAGTGCCGCCTCCCCACACTGGTAGATTGTAGCTGGATATCTTACAATCTCCAGCTCACGTGTCATTCTCAGCCCGCCCCCCTCGTCCCTTCCTTCCATTGGCCAGAGGCCCGCCCTTCAGGAGGAGCCCATTGCCATTGGCTACCCTCCCCACTAGTTTCCTCTCTGGAAGGCATGGCATGCCACAGTTTCTACCCTAGCAAGCATTGGTGCTCTGGAAGAAGCTGCTAAGGAAGCTGACATCTGCCTTGACTTCTTCCATCCCCCTTTCTCCATCTTCTGTCGATGTGCTATCCCATCGCTAGGTTTTGGCATCTACCCAGCTCAGGTTAGATTGAGCATCTGGGCTTTGGGTCACTTCAGGAGTCCCTCATCTTGCTGGGTTGCTATGGAAGTCCAGCAATGACATCAACCCTGGACATCCAAACAAAGATATTACGCTCAATCTCAACTTAATCAATTTTATTGTCTTTGAAGCAATGTATTTTATCATGTGATTCCTGACTACCCAGGATTGCCCTAATCAAGGGATGATGAGAAGATACTGTAAAAAGATACTGTAGCTACCAAGACTGGGAAAGGTGCATGTTCACATTTCAGTGATTTCCTAGGAAATATTTTCTTCTGAATACATGACTAAAAATTGAAATAGGGGCATTCGTTACATCCTGATTAGTAGAGGTGCCAGAGTCTTATAGATCCTGAATAAAGAGGGCCAGATAACCAGGAACATACCTTTAAAAAATACATGGAAGTGTGCAAAAGACCAAGGGCTTATTTCTCAATACAGGCAGGAAATGATAAAGTAAGGTTCAGCTTGAGAAAAAGAAATCAATAAACACATCTGGAAGAAAACCAAAAGAATCCTATGTTTAAAAAAAATGGTGGAAAGAAACCTGCAAAACATTTATAAACACAGACCTCGACAGCAGATCTTCATAGGCATTTTTTTTAGTAAATGTGAAAGAATCTCACAATAGTGAATAAAGATTATTATCCTGCTCTTTAGGTCTCTGTTTCAGCTACAGCTTTGATAGCTAAACGGCTAAATTAAGTCCTTTTGCAGTCCCAAAAATCATGCTGAGAGAAAAACCTTTTATATTTTTACTGCAGCAGAGATACAGACACAGGGGCATATCCCAAATTTCCCAAATCTGTGTACAGAACAAATGATTGCATGAGACTTTATAATATTCCATTGAATATTATAAAAAGGCGAAAATGATGTCCTTTGGGTCAAATCAATAACCTGGGATCTCTACCCCTTGCACATCCCCTTGGACCAACCCATTACCGTTATGCTAAGTCACCGGAAAGAGGTTACAAATGTTCTCTTGTTAATATAAACAGTTGCATCCGGCCTTGAGAATAGAACATATTGGATACAGTCAAGAACAAGTTTCTGGGCCTTCTGTTACGAAACAGTCTGGTACACTAAGCTTCTCTTTACAGAACAATAATTAAGAAAATATTATTTCACCTCCTTCTCCATCAGCTTGATTGTTCAGTTCTTAATTTCTAAGAATATTTCAGTATTATTGAAACTGGGAGAAACTTAAGGGTTCCCACAGACAGATTCATATTGGTTGTTTTGTCTTCCTTTCACGTGATTTCTCCTATGTACAGAATCAATTGGTTCGTTCTCAGCATGAGTTAACATGTACCTGGAGAAAGCTTGCATCTATGTCTATGATTCTGGGATCTGGGGGGGAAAGTGCTTTGTGTCCTTGGCATAAATATGCCTTGCACAAATATAAAAAGTTTAAAGACGGCTTGTGCATACCAAATGACATCTACCTGGTGCCATACTTTGGAAGAATCACATAGGTGGTTGTATTCAGGCAACACAAACAAATCTTTGTTGAATGAACAGAGTTTAAGCAATGATTTAGAATGCCACTTTCTGCTGAAGGAACAAAATCTGTTTTGACCAGCTGTCCACAGTGGCTGAAAGGCAATCGTACCGAAAAACTTGTGTTTGTGGTACTGGGATGTAGTTCAGATCTCTAGGCAGTTGATCCAGCTCTGTGAATCTCTAACAAAGGATCTGCTTTTCATATTTAGGCTAAAACAATGAAATAATTCATGGTGAACTTCAGCTTACCTAAAGCAAGTAAATGGAAGCATATGACAGTGAGAAGCAAGAGGATGCATTTAATTTTTAATTTTTTTAAATGTAGCAGCATCTTAAAATCTCAAAAGTCTCTGGGAAAGCAAAGATTTCATTCTCATGATTGACAGGAGGCACTGTTTTGCTGCATTCAATTTTGCTTTGTGTTAGAAAGGAAAGCCAGCATACACTTCCCTTATCCTTGCAGTTTTATAAGCCTTAAATTCCATTTGACTTGATCAGTCTTCTTTTAAAAGCTTCTCCTCCTCCTCCTCCCTCCAGCTTTTTGTTCAGACCTGGGCTCTACTAATTGTTTCCATATGCAAGAGCCTTACGATTAGCATTGAGCTTCCAGTACCCAACAGGCACCCTCAGTGCAACTCAAACAAACTTTCATATGCAGTGAAGAAACTGCTCAGTAATAAAGATATCATCGCAAAGATTGTGGGTTGTGGGTTTTTTTTTTAAGCGAACACAAACATTACCATGGCTGTGAACTTCTGATAAGTAGAGCTGACTGAGAGATTCAACAGCTTCTGTTTATTTTCTTTAAATTTCTCCCTCCCCACCTCCTCCCCATTTTGTCTACAGCCCCTTTAATCTTCAGTGCAAAAGGAAAGGTGTGAAGTTATAAATCCGTTTATAGCTGTCGCTTGCTTCCCAAGCTTAGCAGAGTTTGACATTGTAATAAACACTGGTCTTCTGCAGAAAGGAAGAAAAGAATACGTTGGTCATTTTCTGCATAGACCTCTACTCTTCATTTATACATTCTCGTGTGGGTCTTTTATTTCTTTCAGCTTGTCTGTGGGGTTAATTTCCCCTCTCATGCAGTTTTTGCGGCTCGTTGATTTATTGCTCTTCTTCCTGAATTTCAATGGAGTCATTTCTGGGGATTGCCATGAATATATTTTAACAATCATACTATACTCTGGTCAATTCAGCTTCCTCTTCCTATTGACTCCTATCAGCATTCTTTCTTAAATCTGACAACAGAAACTAGACAGACTTGCTTTAGATTAACTGAGCAAGGGTTTGTAGTATGGCAATTAGTTCGCCAAATGAGAGAACCACTGCAAGGGGGAAAAGAACTTGGCAATGCAATCCTAAACAGAATTGCATCTTCCTATGCCAATGGACTTCAGTGGATTTATAAGCATGTAACTTTACAAGGATTGTACTGCACCTCTGTAAAAGACTTAGTGAGATATTAATTTTCAAATAAACATATCCCGTTTAACCCAGAGGGCAGATTTGGCAATATCCATCTGTGACTATAACTGACTGTGAAAAATCAATATACATAGCTCTCTTTATCCGTCCTGCATTTTATCTTCACAATAACTTTATCAAGTTGAATTAAACTGGGGAATGGAGACTGGCCTAAGGTCGCCAAATCAGCTGAATGTGTAAGTGGCATTTAAACCCAGATCTCCCTGTGCTGCCATCACTTCCCCCCTACACTGGCTTTAGATGGTCATCCTTAAATAGAATTGAGAAGATGTTAGTTTTTGATCAGTAGGGATGGACATGAACTGGCTCACAAACTAAAGTTTGTAATAAATTCTGGCCAGTTTGTGGTTCACAAACGAAAGTTTGTGGAACAACTGGCATAAACTTTCCACAGACTTTCAAGCAGTTCGTGGTGGTTCGTGGCAGTTCATGAATGGATACATTTCCAGACAGATTATTTTAGCTCAGTCTAAATGGTTACCAAACTTCAAAGGGACAGGGGGCAGAACTTGGAGAGTATGTAGAGGAGCATGCAGGGGAAGTCCCTTATGTTGATGTTTCTCACTTGCATAGGATCCATTCTATATGCTCCTGAACCTGCACCTGTCATTTCCCCAGAAAGCACTTCCCTATAACTCAGGGGCTGTAACTCAGGGGCTGTAACTCAGACCTCCATAAATTGAATCATCACCAAACATGGGGGGCAATTGGAGAAGAATCAGCTGAAGATCCCCTGCAACTTTGCTGTCTTTAGCTTGCACACAACCTGTTCTATACTCTCCTGAACCTGCACCTGTCAAAATTACAGCCTATCATTTCCCCAGAAAGCC
Source organism: Paroedura picta (assembly GCF_049243985.1). Classification (NCBI taxonomy): domain Eukaryota; kingdom Metazoa; phylum Chordata; class Lepidosauria; order Squamata; family Gekkonidae; genus Paroedura; species Paroedura picta. The sequence continues at coordinate 67,515,817 of NC_135378.1, forward strand.
CTTTCCTGAGGTCACCTTATTTCAATACTCTCAAAACTTGGAGGATAGGTAGAGGGCAATCAGACAGCAATTCCTTGCAAGTTTGTCTCTTGTACATTGGGGAGTCATTATACTCCCGCAGATAAAAGTTCATGATGGTTCATAGTTCATGAACTGGGCACGCCAGGAACCACAAACCAAACTGCATTTTCCCAGTTCATGCTCAACCCTATAGAGCAATTCCTAGTGTCAGATAGTTACTGTAATTTTGGACTAAATGGATTTCTAATAGACTATTTAGTGTTCTTAATCAAGAATATATTCTCAGGATGGCTGAACACTAATGAGTTATAATTTACCTGTAAGAGAGAATGGCCTTATGCAAGCACATATTTTGACAACTGAAGGCTGCTGGGGGGGGGGGCACACATTGATTTCTGCCAAGTTTTCCATTTTGTCTCCTACATTGTCCTTGAGGTTGCATTGATGAAATTTTGAGGACTCAGTGGAAAGGGAAGCATAAGACGTTGGGGAGAGAAAAAAGGTTCTCTCTTGCTCTCTTTTTTTGTGTGTGCAAGAAACCTTTCCTAGCATGAGTATATAAAAGAACAGGTCTCTGAAATATGCTACCATTTGCTGAGTCAACCAAGAAGAGCAGGATCTAAAAATTGTTGTTGTTGTTGTTGTTGTTATTATTATTATTAATATTATTATTATTATTATTATTATTATTATTATTATTATTATTATTATTATTGACAGTGTTGTACGATGGTTAAATTGTCAGGCTAGGATGTGGGTGATCCAGGTTTAAACCCCTACTGGGCCATGGTAGCTTGCTGGGTGACCCAGGCCAGTCACCCACACTCAGCCTAACCTACATCGAGAGCGTTCTTGTAACGATAAATTGGAGAAGAAAATGGTGTAAGCTGCTTTGGGTCCCCAGTGGGGAGAAAGGCGGAATATAAATGAAATTAGTAAATCTACCTATAATCTGTCAAATGACAGCTGACTTATGGTGACCCCCAAGGCAAGAGATGTCCAGAGGTGCTTTGTCATTACCTGCCTCTACATCACTACCCTGGACTTCCTTGGTGGTCTTCCATCCAAATACGAATCAGGCCTGCTTAGCTTCCAAATTCTGATGAGAGTAGGCGAGCCTGGGCTATTGAGGTGATAGATCAAATACCATGTACTCATTTAAAATTCGGCTTCTGGCACATACCATTTACTGATACTTATCCTGTTATTTTATAACATACCCCCTTTTCCCCAGGGACTGATATGATTAACCTAAACTGTTTGAAAGTCGAAATTAAAGTAAAAATGGGTTTCAGAAAATATTTCAAGAATCCCAAGGGGATGAATTAGATACACAGAAGTAGAGGAGGCAGCACTGAGAGAGAAATGAAAGCTGTACAAAACCACCGGAAACTTTTAGGAACCTTTGCAAATCCGATCCAAAGCAAGCTGTTGGCATTGTGCAGCAGCTACTAGAATGCTTTTTTCTGAAAACCTAGCCAAATGCAATAAAGGCCGAAACCACACCACTTCAGTTTGCAGAGCTTACATAAGGGACACAAGAGAAATAACATTGCAAGAAGCACAGCAGTGTGGTCTTTCCTATCAAAAGTCTCCATATGTGACTTTTCATGATTCAGCACATCCCCTCTGCCAGTGTCCATCCCAGGGAACAAGGTAAATCAGAACTGTAAAGCCAGTAAAGTATTATGGTCTAACAAGTGATGCTAGCACTTCTGCACCAGACAAATATTTGCTTGTGTATCCAATTGCCCCTGTAAACATTAGGAGGAGGAGGAGGAGGAGGAGGAGGAGGAGGAGGAGGAGGAGGAGGAGGAGGAGGAGGAGAAGGAGAAGGAGAAGGAGAAGGAGAAGGAGAAGGAGAAGAAGAAGAAGAAGAAGAAGAAAGAGTTGTTTCTTATATGCTGCTTTTCTCTACCCGAAGGAGGCTCAAAGCGGTTTACAGTCACCTTCCCTTTCCTCTCCCCACAACAGACACCCGGTGGGGTGGGTGAGGCTGAGAGAGGCCTGATATCGCTGCTCGGTCAGAAGAGTTTTCTCAGTGCCGTGGCAAGTACAAGGTCACCCAGCTGGCTGCATGTGGGGGAGCGCAGAATTGAACCCGGCTTGCCAGATTAGAAGTCCCCATTCCTAACCACTACACCAGATTGACTACATAGTTATCAGAAGCGATTGGAGATTCTCACAACACCAATGTGTGCTGGATTCTGTGTGTCTCGGTGTCCTTGTGTATGTAACAAAATCTGTGTTTTCCCCTTACAGACTAGCACCAGCAAAGATCTCCAAACTGTAAAGAGACCTGCATGACAATTATAAATTGTGAGCAACATCAGTGGCTGAAAACCAGTCCCATCTTTCTGTTCCCAGCTTCACTTCACCTTTCGTTTCACTGACCCCTGATTCCTCTTACAACTTCTTTCTTAGGTCCCACTTCCCTTAGGTTTCCTGCTGCTCACCTTCTGCTGTTCCAAAACTGGCTGTATCCGCAGTTTGTCTTTCCTTGAACACAATCCAAAGCACAATTAAGCACTGAAGTATTTTAGTGGAATTTATGGATCCTTAATTGGGAACAGGAATAGCTCTTTATCTCAAGAATATAAACTAACATGGTTTTCAAATGAATTGTGCCAACACTGGGATTTTGTAAAAGCCCACATTCCAAAGTGAGTAGAGCTATTGTTCTCTACCAAAGTACTGTGGAACAATTGTGTCGGATTCATTAAGTATACAAAAAACTATTCTGTGCACTCCTGCGGAGATATTTATAGCAGGAGTGTGGCAGCTGGAGGGCTGCTGATTCCTGTGTAACGGTGGCCTAGCTAGTCAGTATCCTCTCTGCTTGCAGCAGGAAAGGATAGTAGTAGATAAAAAACAACAACCACCAGTCCTGAAGATCTGAGGGCATCAGAACAGCAGTGTGGTCCATAGCAATAATGCAGAACAGCCATCAGTCATGGAGTGACCTGGCACACCAAAGGACTGCAGTGCTGGCACACCTCTGTGGCTGATGGCAGAGAGTGAAACGACCCATCTGCTATGCAGGTTCCTACAGCTTCCTCTCCCCCTGTTACCTACATATTGTGATTTACGTAGGGGGAAAGATTGTGAGGGCCAGTACTCAATATTCCCCTGCAGGGTTTGCATTAGAACTCTGTCAGGAGGTTCTGTTAGTCTGCTCTATGATGTACGGTGGTGATCCTGCAAGATCAGCAGGGACGGGACTGTTTGTCCGGCATTGGCAATGATCGGAGTGCCTGTGCTTTCTCTTTCCTGCATCTGCATGTGGGGGTTACATCTGTATGGCACTGTGCCAGCATCAAGATTACAATGGCATGACATCATTTCGACATCCCAGGGATGAAATGCTGGCACATCTCCCAGCAGTGGCTCTTTCGGTATGGTGCATTCTTATCCTGACCCTCTGTAGAGGAGACACTGCTAGCAATGGTTGATAGAGGAATGATTGTTAAGCCAGTGCTTAGAAGCGACATATTGTATGGGGTGGGGGAGAGGGGAAATTTTTGTCAGCTATGAGAATCTTCCACCTACGCTTAGGATTTATATTGTGGGTCTGTGTCTTTAAGTGGAGCACCTGTAAGCGTTCTAGGAAGATGATCATTAGTATGATGCACTCCCCATGTTTACAATAGGCCTTGAGCCAAGTGCTTCCTTTCTTTCTGAAGGGCCCTTTGTGCAGAATTTTCATCACCAAAGTTTACACCTTGGGGAGTACAAGCCCCATAATTTCTTATTTATTTATTTAGATTTTATATATATATATATATATATATACTGCTCTTCCCTACGGCTCTGGGTGGTTTACATAAAACATTTTGGAACATTTACATAAAACACTATCAAAATCAATGTAACAGTGTAACAATAACAACAACACACCAACTGGAACAATTAGAACAGCACTTCCACAATAACTTTGACACTCTCTCAGCAGGTTTGATCTCTCAGTCTGGCTGGGGGGAACCTGTAGATGTTATGGGTCAGTCGGCCTCACCAGCTCCTTTTTGCAGACCCTGCAGAATTGTGGAAGTTCCGGCAGGGCCCTGATCTCTTTGGGGAGCTCATTCCACCAGGTGGGGGCCAGGACTGAAAAGGCCCTGGCCCTTGTTGAGGTCCGACATGCCTCTTTAGGGCCAGGGATCCATAGCCAGTTGGAGGTGGCAGAGCGTAGTGCTTTTTTGGGGGTATAGGCAGGGAGGCGGTGTAGTGTTTGAGAAATGATATCATTGCTTGGATGAACTGTCATTGGCTGCAGAATTAGTTGGAACCTTAAGCCCCACCATAGCTATGTAAGCAGAGCAGGAGTTGAGGCAGGTGAGAGTTGCTTTTGTCTTATGATACTTTATCTGCTTGGGATGCTGACTGGGGCCTGTTATGCAGGTACAGCTTACTGCAGAGAATCAAAGCAGTCAAGCCTTTAAGTTTCACTTCAGATTCTGTGCCTGATGTTTGCGCCATTCTTTTTCCTCCAGTGTATTTATTCTGGAGCTACAATGAAAAAAAAAATGCAGTTTTTCTCAAGTGAGCTGGGATCATTGCTTGTAACGTGTGGGAGAAGAAGCAGAAGAAGAAGAGTCAGTTCTTATACCCCACTTTTCACTGCTCAATGGAACATCTTTTGCTTCTTTCCCCCACAACAGGCACCCTGTGAGGCAGGTAGAGCTGAGGCTTGCTGGGTATTTTAGGATACTTGGTTGGCTGGGTTAAAGCTTTCTTCCCATTTCTCCTACAGTAACCTTCAGAGCACTGCAGAGCACTGGCCATGGCTTCAATGCTTGCTGCTGGGATTGATCAGTGGCACACAACCCGATGCTGGTCTCCCCCCCCCCTTTTAGACCTCGTGGAGAGACTTCTCAGAACGCTGTCAGAGAGGCATGTTTTTCCCTGTCATCTCTCTCCCCCACACACACACAATTTCTGAGAATAACAATAGGCTAATAACGATATACTCTTGCTGATTGTAAAAAAAAATGTAAATTAACAAGGGGAAAAGTAATCAATGGAACTTGCACACTGAATGAATGTGCAGAGTGGGTTGGACAGCTTCAGTGTTGGTGGGAGAGACCATTGAGGGGCAGAAAGGTGTGGGAGGATCCAAGGGAATGTGTATGCTGTTGAATTACCTTTTCCTCAGAAGCAAAACAAGGGAAACCACTCTCAGTGGGGGACCTGGGGGACCAGCAACCAGAAAGCTAATTGAGTGCTGGGGGGCGGGAGGTGGGGAAATCAATGCAGAATGAAAAAGAAAACCTGACAGAGATGCATGGCAAAAGTGAGGTGAGACACCTATGCCTATGTCCTGTTCCTCCTGATCTTCTCCAATTTCTGGCTTCCTATGCAGAGATAGCATGCAATTGCTGGGGTTTATGTGTGTCTACAAATATTATTTCTGCCAGAGCTTGTAAATGCAAGAAATCTTAATGTCAATTGTTTTATATATTGGCAAGGCTGAGATCCGTTTCTGCCTGCTTTGGAACACCCTCTTAAGGGGGAAAGAGAATGATATTTATAAGCCAACTAGAAGTGCTAATTTTTCATGTCCTCTTCATTCATAGATTTGCTTACGCTAAATGGGCTATAAACTGTATCAGGAAACTTATGGCTGTCTGTATTAGATAATTGTACTCTGAGAAAAGAGCTTCTGTTTCCATTAAAAATACTGTGGATTTCCCCGCCTCCCCCAGAAATTCTCTGGCCTCTGAAGTTTTATACAATTTATGCAAAGTGCTTTCACATTCATAGAGTTGACAGTGGCATGAACTTTGCCTTCTCACCAGGGAGATTCCTTGAGAAAAGGACAAGCCCACCCCTGTTCTGCTGTTTTACAATACAAAAATGTTAAGTTTTGAATTATGGCTGAATATCACATCATTCCTTTAATTTTAATTTCACCAGCAAAACTGTATTTTGTACCAATTCCTGCTGCACTGTTGGAATAATGCTAATATTAGCATTGCAACGATTATTGACACAAGTGCTAAGAATCATGTACTTGGAGTTGTTTCAGTAGCACTGGATTGAACTCAGCCATCCCAGTCCAACAAGCATAACTGGCATGTGGATTGTCCTTTGGGTTGTATTGTATGCATTCTATAAGGTTTTATAATTATGGGAAGCCCAATGAGACACATGAACTAGACAATATGATCTCACAGTGCATAGGCAGTGCAGGTAACTTTGATGGCTATTTGGAGAATGCGAGAATGAATACAGGTACCTCTTTCCATCCTCTCCTCTCAAAAGTTAAATTGCTGTACAATAGACCACTGCATGAACAAACTACTGTTGTACATGAGAAGAATCTCTGGATTGCAGCCAGTATTTAAGGTTGAATCTTTGGATTTCCATTTGCTTCTCATATCTGAAATAAAAATTGGAAACTACTCTGCTTTGTCAAACATCCAAATATTAAGCTAATAGAAACAAATCATACTTTACAATTATATTAAAAATCATCCCGCCTTTCTACTCAATGAGGGCCTTGAAGGGGTCAAATGGTTTAAAGGAAATTGATGTGTCTGTAAACTAGAGTTGCTATTTTCCTGCTGGGGGCAGGGGATCTCCTGACCTCAGTAGCCAGAACAGAAGTAGCAAGGAAGGTCAGTAAGGGATCGCCAAATTAAATTTTTTAAAAGTGTTTACCTGTTGATGGAAGCCAGTGATAGATTAATTTCTTTGGGGATGGAATTCCACCGTAGTGGCCATGACCAAGAGGCTCGCCCATCTGATGATGAGGCCGCGCAAAGCAGGTTCCCAAACATGACAATAATGGTCAGATAGATTCATATGTGAGTAGATAGGTGTGCTGGTTCAAGCTTTCTAGGCCTTTAAATATCAGTACCAGCCTAGAGGCAAATTGGGAGCCATGGTAAATTGAACAAGAGTCATATGGTCCATATGAGTTATTCCAGCCAGAAGTCTCACCATAGCATTCCAAAGCAGTTTGTAGCCTATAATTTCTGTTTGGATTCTTCAAGGGCAGTCCCATGTCCAGAAGGAGGATATGAATATCATAGAGCAAAAGTTCAGAATACATTCAGTTTACAGTACCAAATCCTTGTCAGTTTGAGATATCATGCTGCAGCCATCTAATGAGAAAAATGTGGACTTTTTTCTACCATACATGTGTTTTATTTATGCTAGTTATTCTGTTAGCAGTTGCTATCAGGGATAGCAGTTGCTATCTAGGTTTCTAATTATTTATTCGTCATTCATATTACAATCCAGTCCCTGACTGACAGTGTGGTACTCTGTTTCATAGGACCAGTTTGCCATGGACCGAAATCTCTATGGACTTGCTTTTTCCACATTTACGCCTGCGTTGCATTTTCATATGATTAGGATGCCAACAGCATTTATTTTGAAATGTATCTTATATTTTCAACAAAGCCTAGGCTTTGGCATCTAAAACTGGAAATATACAATGATATAAACACTGATAACTTGCAATAAATAGATTTGAGACCCATTATTACCAAACCACAGTTCTGCCATTTTGTTCAAAGGGTAATAGCTCTGGAAGGTAATAGTTTCCTAAATTACCAGATGGAGGAACTTAACTTTTTTCACAACATTGTTCTAGCAGGCTACCTCAAAGAAATTCTGAATACACAAAGAAAAATTTGCAGAATGAAATACATTTACTTTCACTGTGCTGTAGGAATAAGTAGAGGTGCCAGCATTCATGACAAATTCATAAAACCAGCAATATTTGCTGAAATACTTTATGACCTGATTATACACACGCCGCTGAATAGAGAATTCACTGAAGATGAATAGGTATAATTAAGTCAGTCAAATTATGGAGCAACAGTACAGTTCTATTCCTGGTCACACCATTGTTCAGTTTTTTTTGTAGAACACTTTAAGAACAATTAGGGAATGCTTCTGATCTTTTGGTGCATTAACTTAAATTATTCGACATTAGTGTGGTATAGTGAATGGGTCTTGAAAGTGCCAAAGCCTACTAATTTTTTGTTTAGCTATCTAGATTGTTGGGTTTAAAATGGTTCTGGGGTTGGTCATCTTGTTTTTTCCTCATCTTCTTCTGTCATATTTACAACAAACTTAAGAAAGTGGGTTTATATTTAGGAAGGTGAATGCTTGGAAGTTCCTGCCATCAGACCATCTCCTTTGGATATTCCTGGTCATATTCCTGCCCAGTTATTTTGTGACCCCTATTCTGACATGTTGAGTAGCAAATCTTCACGAGTAGCAAATATTTGTATGTGAGTTAACCTTGCTGTCCACGTGTATTTAAAAGAGCATACAGTCATATCACTCTCCGTTTTCAGTAGTCTGAACTGATACTGTCTAAACCAGGGGTGGGCAACCTGTGGCAGGGGCTTATGGGAATTGTAGTCCATGGACATCTGGAGGGCCACAGTTTGACCACCCCTGGTCTAAACACAGGCTGGCCATTTCATAAATTGTTTATGAGAATAAAGCTATCTGAGGTTGCTTAAGTCTATTGATAATTTGCTAATGGGATGTTTTCTTTCTTTTTCAGGGCCCACCTGGTCCAAAAGGGGAGAAGGTGAGTCAGAATGATGTTGCCACTAACAAGATAAAATGGAAGCCCTCCTGATATTAACTGACGCCTATTGAAGCAGTGTGATGTGAGATTATTTAAGAGAGCTGGGTTAGCACACAGATGCTGTGTTAAAACTATCATCTCATCTTTCCACTTTTGCAGGGAGATCAAGGTGATCAGGGCCCTCGGGTAAGCATATTAACCAAAATGTTACACTTCCCCTTCCCTGACTAGGCAATTAGTCCTTAGCGCAAAACTAAATTGAACCGAATGTCAAAGCTAATTCTGCTTATCAGCTGCTTCCCTCCCCCTGCATGTTATAGAGAGTGTCTGCAGGAAGGCAATAACCAAACAATGATTTCAGAGCCTACATGGATTATTTGAGTAGAAACAGTCCATAGTACGCATATTACTAAAATTCCGAATTTCTGTGATGAGGTGGCAGTATGCTTCTCAGTGACTGTGATTTGCTGCATATAAAAAAACCCCAGTTACACTAAACAAACCTTCCAGCTTTTCCACCTGTTTTTGTCCAATCTGTGTAATCTTTCTCGCCGCAAAACAACAGGTGGGTCGTTTAAAAACAAAATGCAGTTCTATAAATAGTTGGTGTGTATCTCCTTAATATATGCCTTTTTCAAATAGGCCTTTTTCAAATAGGTTACTTTTTCATTTCATTCCAAGTAACCAGAATGCGGCTTGAACTTAGAAATGGAACAAGCAAACAGTATTAGTTCAATTGTGTTTGGTTTGTAATCCCCCCTCCTCAAAAAAAGGAATAGCAGAAATACAAAAGGGAAGGAGAAAATAGTGTCACATGTGAGAGTGCCAGCTGTTTCTCTTTACATCTGTGTGTCATAGTAAAAATAGAACAAGAGCCAGTTGGTGTGGGGAAACAAGCAGACCAATCTGCAGAACCAATTGTCAAATCTGCTGTGTGAGGGGAGCCTCCCGGTCTACCCCTCTCTCCACTGGAATTATCCTAACCTTGTTGTTTTTCCGAGCTCTTTTGGCTTTGAGGTATGACCCTTCCCAGAGCTTGGTATAAGAGACAGTTTTCTGAGGAATTCTCATATTGCTCCTTTTTCCTATGGGATTCCCATCATATCAGCCAACGTGTTTTAATTGTACAGTGGAGTTATACAAGAAAAGAAAGGCTGATGATTAAAACCTGCTCAGGGCTAGTGCTTTTAATGTGAGGTGATTGGAAGTTCGAGGCTTTGACTTAATTCCATGTCATGGAGGTTGCCAAAAGACCTCTTCATCACTCTGGTAACTATGGGATAGTAAAGATGGATGCCACAATTGTTTATACCCTCCCTCTTCACCCCCTGCCAGGTGCAGGAGTTAGGAGCCAGATTTCTTGCTGTGCTTGGAGCTAGAAAACAGGGAAAGGAGAGGCAACTGCCTGGAACTCTTTTAGACAGCAATAAGGCTCCCAAGACTTTTCAAGGCAACGGTATGACTGTTTTGTGCTTTCACAAAAGCATAGTGCTACCAGGGGCAGAAGCAAATTGGTGGTAAGCTTGAACAAAGTTAGGAAACATAAAAAGGAAAGAAAGAGATTGGAGGTAGTGATTATGTTTGAAAGGTGAATTGTTTTACACAATCCCAAAGTATTATTCAGACATTTTCCCCCTCTGAATATCACTATGTAATATGCTTGCCTCTGATCTTTGTCCGTAATTGAAGTTAGATAAGCAGATCTCATTCTCATGATGTACGAAAACAAAACTAAAGCCCTTTCTTAGTGTCTGAATAACTTTGATTACAGGTTGAGTTGCAAAACTGGGGGCTCCATGCTGTTTTGATCATTTTTCTGCAGTATTCTGCCTTATGAATCTGTATTTGTATAAAAGCAGATGAAAATGTGTTTGGCATCTCACCTCAAAGAACAGGATTTTCATACTAAATCTCCTTCTGAAAATCTCACTTTTCAAGGTTTTATATTTTTCATTATATGATTTAAAATGTGATTGTTAGTTGCTTTTATAGTTTGGTCATGAATATCTTACGCACACACATAGCTTTATCCAGATATCAGCAGATGGATATTTTTTCCAGTCAAAACTAGCTGGGTTTTTTTTGTTTATTTTCTTGTAAAGTCTTCCAGGATATAGTTATTTCTGTTACACTTTGAAGCCCTTTGGATGTTATAGCATGTTATAGAATAACCAGCATGTTATAGAATAAGGTGACCAGGTTGTCCCACTTTTGGAGGGACATCTGGGGGTACCAAATTGTACTTATGTTGAAATTAAAAAATATATATATTACAATACTATTTTTGCTCTCTATGCATTCTATGAAACTTTTTGTTGCTCCATATAGACCAAATTATTAATCAAGGACCCCCCCCCCCCCGGTCAATGGTGTCCCGCTTTAGGTAAAGGTAAAGGTATCCCCTGTGCAAGCACCAGGTCATGTCTGACCCTTGGGGTGATGCCCTCTGGTGTTTTCATGGCAGACTCAATATGGGGTAGTTTGCCAGTGCCTTCCCCAGTCATTACCGTTTACCGCCCCCCCCCCCCAGCAAGCTGGGTACTCATTTTACCAACCTCGGAAGGATGGAAGGCTGAGTCAACCTTGAGCCGGCTGCTGGGATTGAACTCCCAGCCTCATGGGCAGACAGCTTCAGATAGCATTTCTGCTGCCTTACCACTCTGCGCCACAAGTGGTGTCCCGCTTTACCAATGTTAAAATCTGGTCACCTTATTATAGAATGAAGTTTGACAACATTTCATATCTTTGGTACTTTGCTTCATAGAAGAACACATATATTCACAAGCTCAGAGAATCTAGATTGTTCCAGTTTACGGCTGTATACCTTCAGAGATAGAGAAATTCTAGTGCAAAACTATAGAGTATAAATATTTCAGGTGAATTATATTTCAGGTTATAGTTTTGGTCTTTTTACGGCTAGTGTATTGCCTTTAGCACTTTTAGTCTCTTTATTTGTAAGGCAAAATACCATTGAATGTTTGGCTGGCTTGACCTTTGGAAATGATTGGCCAGGGAACTTTACTAGGACTAGTTAGGTCCTTATTATGATTTGTGTGTGTGTGTACATAATGCATTGGAATCTAGTTGTTGTGAGTTACCTAAGAGTAAAGTGTCAGAGCTGTCTCTGAGAACCTGATGCTGGGTTTAAGGGTTCCTGCTACTTACTTGCTCTCAATTTGCCCTGATTATATATTTTATATCAACAAAACAAATACTACATATACAGCTTGAGTCCCCCAGCCTATCTCACCCAAAGGATAGTGCTCTATTTAACAATGCTTGTGAAGTTCTTGCCACGCGGGGATGTAGCAAACTCTTATAACTCTAATATTATAACATGACAGCAGCAAAAACATAGGGAAACATAACCTTATCAAAGATGATATCTAAACTAGTGATCCCCAACCTGTGGGCTGCCGACCACATGTGGTTCTTTCGCCTAATTGGAGGTGGCCCTCGAAGAATGCCTTCTCCCCCCCCCAGCCCTTTACTTCATCCCCCCCAGCCCTTTACAACACACTTTGAGTGTCATTGTCTCCCATCACTCCCAGATGGGACTATCTCGTTGCAGAGAAACAAGCTCAGGGTTCCCATTGATTTTTCATTGTCATGAGTTAAAGTTTCCATGAAAATAAAATGTTCCTTATGTTCATTGTTGTGGCGTGTCTGTATCTTATTTCGAAGGGATGTTTAAACATTACCATAGCGATCAGAGAGCGTTAGGGCAGTGGTTGAGAGTAGAGGAGTAAACTACCCCCCCCCCGGGCCTCAGTAAAAGGCGTTGAGTGGTCCCCGGTGAGCGGTCCCCAGCATTGAGTGGTCCCCGGTGATAAAAAGGTTGGGGACCACTGATCTAAACCATTAATACTGCTCATCTACAGCTATTAATCTGGATCCTTTATGATGCCAGTGGGTAAGACAGTAGGAGAGGCCTTAACTGATATAATTTAAATGACTGGTTAAAGCACAAATTGTAAAAGGAAGAATAAAAAGGTATAAAGTGGAGAGATAAAACAAATGTATTACAAAACACACACACTCACCAGAAAACCCAGTAGGATTCAATAGAACCAGCAAAGGAATAAAACATTTATAAATTAAATGTGGCTGAGATCTTACATCCAGCTACCTGTTGATGCAGCAGATGAGCTGGGCAGAGGAGGACATGCTGAGGGGACGAGCCAGGTGGTGTGGAGGGAAGGTGACACTGCATTGTGTCTGGGACAGGGTGGGGAAATACGGGCATGGGGTGCTTTAGGCAAAACCATGTATACCAATATATCAAAGTTATCAACGTTACTGGTTTCAGCTGGACAACTAGACCATGGTTTCTTGTCCCTGTCAGCAAACACCAATGAATTCTAAGATATTCAGATAACTGTTTCTATGCATGGATGTTAGGAAAAGCACACCTAGTTATCATAGTATGTGTGCACGCAGATTTGAGGATCCCACTTATGTATGGGAGCAGAGTCCCGTGCCGTTTGGTTGCATGTTCCTAATACATCAAAATCCTACAGGCTTCTCTACATGGATATAGCATCTCAGCAACTGCCTGTCTCCTTGCATACTTGAAATCAGTTGGCACAGTGTCAGCATAGCATATCTTGTTACTATGGCATCTCATTCCCTCTTGCCAGCTTCTGGACTCTTCAAGCTCAATTTATAACACCTCCTAAAAAAAAACGCAGCAGTCACTCAAAATGAGGTCAGTAGTCCAGCAATCCATGTTTCTATGACACCCTTCAGGGTCAAACAGTGGAACTGTATAAAAGGAAGGGATCTTTTGTTGTAAGCATCAATTTGAATAGGACTAATCTCCGAGCAAAAATCAGGAGCATGTCTCACATGTAATCAAGGGAGTTTAGACTAGGTACATTCACTTGGCACCTACTGAAGATTCAGCATCATATTGTAGTCTAGCCACAAAACTCTCAGGTTAGGGCTGTCTGCCTGTGTCAGCTGGAAATGAGGTTGGCTGTCAAGTATTTTTGTGCATTCCTATATTTGTTATAGAGTTTGTGGTGGCTCTATAGAGAGGATTCCAGACGACGTCAAGTAGGCATGAAGGGGAGCTCATTCTGGGCATGAATGATAAGGAGTGTATAAGCAGTTTTCTAGGACTAGATGGAACTGCATCAGTCTTTTATATACCACATTTATTTATTTATTTATTTATTTATTTTATTATATTTATATACCGCCCTCCCCGGGGGCTCAGGGTGGTTTACATAATAACATAAGAACAATACATGGAACAGTCAACATGACTAGCACCAGCCTCTAGCCTCTAGCCATCCTGGACAGAGTCGCAAAGGTACTATTCTCCTATGACCAGCTACGACGACTTTACAGAGAGCAATGTACCTACGTGTCAGAGTCGCTATGACATCTTATTAGAGCTGCCAGGCATAGCCAGAAGGAGACCAGGGGATTCGGATTCTGGGAGCACCAACAGTGATGGAATGACATCACTTCCTTAAAGTGACATCAGGCCTCTCTCAGAATCACTAGAAACTATGATGAATGTTAGTTGCATTAGGCAATAACTGCAAAGTCTCTAAGGCCAAGTGCTCAGAAATAATAAAGCTTGAAGTTTTAAACACCAACAAGTGCTGTGAAGTTTTATTAGTTTCTTAGATATACAACCCACAGCTGGAGTCTACCCTGCTTCTTCTTTCCAGGGTGCTATCTATCTTTATTCTTTAGTACAAGATCTAGGTCATCTGGACTCCTGGCAGGAGAACCATCACAAGCTCCATAAACAACAGCAATATATGAGTACATAACAATTATTTTAATGTGCAATTCCTATGTATATACTACTATTTGCTACAATGAATATGTGATGCCTTTGAGACATCAGTTGGGTGTGGGATTGCATAGGCTTTTTTCAGGCTTTTGCATCAATGCTGTAGTCAGGAATGGGAAGGGGGTGTTATCCTGCTCCCCTTCCATGTGCTTCATTAGTCACAGTTTCTGAACATCTGAAAAGAGCTTTACACTGATTTATCTTTCTGTGTCCATGGCAGGATGTATTTCATTCTCTCCGGCCTGTGTCACTGCCTCTGACACAGCTGACATTTGGGTGATCACAGAATAGCCGCTATGACTGCAGCTAGACTTTCATGTATTTGGATCTATTGCAATTATGATTCCTTTTGTAAATGCTTCTTGCCATCCACCTCTGAAGAGGTTTCTGCTACTCATAGACTGAGGAAGAAGAATTTAAAATGACATGTTGAGTACTACTTCCACCCCCATGCTAAGCTTCTGTTCAACTACAGTCTGTGCTTGAAAAAAGAAATCAGTAGTCTTTTCAGATTTCAAAATGACTTTCACACAAAGAGCTCTGCCACATGAAGATCACTCAAGATTTATTGTCCAGCCAGAGGTTGGGCAGTAATTAATGAAAATAGACCTTGAGTGTGCACTAAATGGCTGTAATGGTGTCTGTTAATCAATTTGCTATCTTTTTTTTTCTGCACATAATAATAAAGAGCTGCCATCATTCACTGCTGATATAGGAGAGATTTAGCATTTCTCAGGTCTCACAATCATTATCCAGCAGCTGACTTTAAATTAGTTCAGGGATCTAGGTGCAATAAGAAGCCACACAGGGTGCATACTTAACTATTTTCATAAAATTATTTTCTCCACATGGTATGTTCCAAGTAAATTTTTTAAACAGCTGGGACTGCACGCAAGTGATAGCATCTTTCAAATGTCTTCAGCAGGAGGGATTAAGTTCCAGAAAGTGAGGGCATTCAGAACTTTCTTTTATTGTTTTAACCTTTGTTAACTTGAATGATTAAACAGATTCTTTTGCTCCGGTGAAACCGTCAGAACTCTCTAGTTTAATTTTTAAAAACAATTAACCCTTGTTTCTCCAACAGTTGATTCTAGTGAATAAGTGGCTAAATAATAAAACAGAAATGATAATGTGTGAATAATTTTTAGTGGGACTCAGTTGTCTTCACCACAACCCTTTGACATGCCAGTTTAATGGACGAGGAGCTGAGGTTGCAACCTGGTCATTCAAACAATCTGTTCAGTGCACTTCTGATCAGTCCTGGTCACAACTTCCATAAGAATTGTCCTCTCCAAATGGGCTATGGCTGCTCAGTCATACCTTGTAAAAACAGAGGTAGATGGTTCTGTGGCGAAATAGTCAAACTAGCACTAGAGAGATCAGTCGCCCCCCTCACCATGATACTCAGCTGGTGACCATGGATCTGTCACTTTTTCCCAGCCTAACATACCTAGCAGAGTTCTAGTGAGAGTTAAGGTGAGTAGGGAGAGAAAAAAGGGTGGGATAAAACCAACTGTATCTTGGAGATTGTCCACTGAAAGGTCCACCTGCACTATAACTTCAATAGCAGTGAGTATTGCAGGGGTGGATATTAGAAGAAATATCAAAAATACTGAGTTCAAAAGCTGAACCAGATGGTTAATAATAGGGCATTTTGGAGGTCATTCATTCATAGGATCTGCATAAGTTAAAAGTTATTTGTATCACTTGATAGACATATATTTGTGGCATGAGGAAAGGGTTCTTGATAGGGGCTGAACAGTTTCCCCAAAGTTTTCTAATCCCTTCAATTTTTGCTTCAATTTTTTGTTTACAGCCCCAATGAGCTGTAGCTTTACTGCCAAATTGTCTTTCTTCACCCTAGTAACAATCTTACAGTAATATCTCAGAGCGAGACTGATCTTGCAGTGTGATAAAGTCACTGAGAACAAACAAAACTAACTTAGAATAAGGGCAGTACTACCTGGATGTATTATGCATAGCAGGAAACCACACAAAAAGTATGCCCCAAAAGTCCTTGTTGTTTTTATTTCTCCACTTGGGATAATTTTTGCTGTGCAAAACCCATTGTGTTATTTTTGATTATGTATGGCAGCCCCTCCTCATAGCGTTGACTGCATTTTTTCAGCGTGGTATCTAAAACTAGCTTTGCAACAGCTTTTTTTGTGTGACAGTACTGAGGATACTCTTTTTTGATGCATAAATGTTAATGTGTTTTTGGTCTCCTCCCCTTTTCTGCTCGCAGTTCCTTATCCACCAATGGGGGATTTTGAGGCACCTGCTGCTGAATTTCTGCCTCCTCATTGGCAGCAATCAGTCTCCCTGAAAACTCAGTGAACTTTATTGTTATATTGCATAAGAGCCCAAGGAGTATCTCTGTTGGTATGTGTGGTATTTCCTCCTACAACAGACTTCCTTGAATACTCCTGAGACTACAAAATTAGCTTCTCTGTAGAACTATATCACACAAGTAATTACTTGCAACAGCTGTCTACCTCTCATCAGTGACTATGGTGGGGGGAGGGGTTTGTTTGACAGTTTAACAGGCTGGCAAAGTGGAGGGGTCTTCCTTGTGCTGCCTTGAATTGGCTCAGCAGCTATCTGAAATTCCCGTTCCATCTTGCAGGAGAATGAGGAAACAGAACTGCTTCAGGCTAGGGGCGGAGGCTCCCGTTTTGAAGTTGCCAGTTATTTTAAAAAAAAAAACTTCACAGGGGAGGTGATGGTATGGCGGTTCATGTCCATGAACTACAATTTCCATGGGGGCTTGCCGGCAGCATGTGCCAGTGTGGTTGTCAGGTGAAATTGCAGCACAATGGAAGAACTTCCCCCTCCCAGAGTTATCGTTGGAACTTTTCCAAATGTATAATAACTATGGTAATAAAACCCAATACAGTATCAGAGCACATGCATAAACAGGAATGTTTTGAAAATATTTTAAAAGGATGAAATAAAAGGGTTGGTGAACTGACTGCAGCGAAACCAGTATATGCATAATAGCCCCTGAAGAGGTAGGGGCTTCACCCCAGGCTAGCTTTGCTTTCAGTTTCTTCATCACATATTCAGATCTGTAATGATGACACCGTTAACTAGGAAGAAGGGTTATTGTAAAAAAAAAAATGATGCTCACTGTGGAGCACTCACCACTAGTTGAGTAACAAGCACATGGGGTTCTCCTGAATGTGCTTCTTTTATAACCCACCTTTCTCCTCAATGGGGACCCAAAGTGGCTTACATTGTTCTCCTCTGCTCCTTTTTATCCTCATAACAATCCTGAGAGGTAGGTTAGACTGAGAATATGTAAGTGGCCCAAGATCACCTAGTAAGCTTACATGGAAAGAGTTTGGGATTGGATTTTGGATTGCCCAGATCAGGGGTAGTCAAACTGCAGCCCTCCAGATGTCTATGGACTACAATTCCCATGAATTGTTCATTGGCAGGGGTTCATGGAACTTGTAGTCCATGGACATCTGGAGAGCCGCAGTTTGACTACCCCTGGCCCAGATCCTAGACCATCACTCCAGCCACTATACCACATTGGCTTAGGGAGTTGGCATGCCATCTTTTTATAGCACTCCTACCAAAAAAAAACAGAACGTTCTCAAAACACCAATATGGGGGGTATTGTAGAGGAGATCCCACCCCTCAAAGGACTAAAAGAGAAAAAGATCTTAAGGAGGAAGTATACTATTAATTACATTTGGCCTTCCATTCCATCTCCATTCTAATTAAAACAGTTCAAAACGAACAAGAATATGTGATGATTATCTGTTGCTGAACACATCATTTGAGGGCAACTCTTTGTTTATAAAATACAGTTAATTAGACAATGGAAGACTACTACTACTACTACTACTACTACTACTACTACTACTATTAAATGTATAGGCCGCCATTCCCCACAGGCTTGGGGCGGCTTACAGTACATTAATTCATCATACCAGACCAGCATTTTACATTACATTTTTCTAAGAAGTTACTTACAATTATTTAAATGCATGCCTCCTTTCCACCAAATATCATGTCAATGTAAAGCCAAATGATAAAACAAAATAATAAAACACCAAAAATGTGAACTAGGAATTTACTATAAGTATACAATTGATTGAAGAATATGCCCAAAGTGTAGCAGTTAATAGAGACCAAGTTTAATGTGGGGTTCTGTACAGATGGGCTTGATATTACTCAACATCTCCATTACTTATTTGTACGAGTTTCATTTTCAAAACTAATTAATTTCTGGACAATGTAAAATTGCAAGGGATTGTAAATACTTTAGAGAATATATATATTTAAAGTGTCTCATTGGTGTTTGCACATAAAATATTGCTGTTTAATATTTGTTCACTGCCAACCGGGTGAGTGTAAATAGCTTTCTGGAAGACATTTATGGGAGGGAGCATCCTGTAGGAAATAGACTTCTTTTTTCTCAGAATCTCAGCCATCTCATTTTAGATTATTCTGTGCACAGCTTCCAAGCAGTGATACACTCTGTATTAAAATTAAAGGGCTTTTTTTTATTGAATGCACATGTTTGGAGGAAGAAGGCCCTTTGGCCTTATCATACTCTGTGGTGTATTCAGTTTGTTTTAGTTTGGCCGATGATGGAGAAAGCAGTCGCCATAAAAGGGATTGTATAAAGAAGCTCCTGCTGAGAGTCTTTGGCACTGTACAGGGAGTGATACAGGACACTATTCTCCAGAGCAGGTAGAATAATGAACCCTTGGTCTGAGAGATTAATTAGGAAGCTTGAGGTGGCTACAGGGAGGTGAGGCCATTGTATAATGTGTCAGGATCACTCCGGCCTGCAGCCAGAGTGATTCAATGTGATATAGTAGCAGCTGGCTGTAAATGTGTAGAGTACAAGCAAGCAGAGAGTGGTAATATTTGCCATGTCTTCGCAGGAATATGTAAACTTGTGCAGCAGGGTCAAGAGGAAAAGCAGACTTTGTTGCTTCTGCCCTGAGAAGCGAAAATACATATACTATGTATATATTTTGCAGAACATAGTACACAATAGCATAATATGTCTTGTCTATGTATATGTATTATGCTACTACCTATTTAATTTATTGCCTATTTAATTGTGTTGTAAATAAGCTGGAAAATGATGGATTGGATCCAGTCGGTTTTTTGCTCAACCAATTCTTCTCCTTGTTGCAGCCCAAATAGTTTTTGGCCATCTACGTCCCATGATTCCCACCATAGCCTTTTTCATGTACTTAAAAGAGACCCCCTTCTCCCTTTTTCACCATTGGAAAAACTGGCTGGCTCCAACATTATGAAGGATTGATTTCTCTTTGGACTGGATACAGACTTCCAAACAATGGAATGAAGCCATTTTACCACCTTTCCCTTTCCCCTAAAGGTAAAGGGAAAGGTATCCCCTGTGCAAGCACCGAGTCATGTCTGACCCTTGGGGTGACGCCCTCCAGCATTTTCATGGCAGATTCAATATGGGGTGGTTTGCCAGTGCCTTCCCCAGTCATTACCGTTTACCCCCCAGCAAGCTGGGTACTCATTTTACCAACCTTGGAAGGATGGAAGGCTGAGTCAACCTTGAGCTGGCTGCTGGGATTGAACTCCCAGCCTCATGGGCAGAGCTTTCAGACTGCATGTCTGCTGCCTTACCACTCTGCGCCACAAGATGCTCTTTCCCTTTCCCCTACACCTCCACAAACTGGTGCTGAGAATTTGGGGACACTCCAGAACAAGGTATTCATGCAGCACGGGAGCAGGAGCTACAGCGAGGAGAGCAAAAAGACAAAGATAGCCTCTTGCCTTATTCTTGCACATGGGTTACTTGAGCTCATGAGGCAAGCTGCTTTAGAAAAAGTGTGACTCCAACCTAAATTTTTAAACTGTAGCTGTGTTAAGTGTGGTTAAGAATTTTTAAAGTGTAGTTTTGTTAAGCAAGTAGAAAAGCCTGTTACATTTGACTGCGGTGTCAGTCAAATACACTTTAGAGCTCATTACCCAATCCAAGAGATGTGCTTCATGATCCTCTTTGACATTTGAAGGAATCTGGAGCTGTCCCCTTGAATGCCAAGCTGTTCCACAGACATTTATAAACCAAGAAGGGAAATCTAAACAGTGAGCAAAACCCAGCTTACAAAATGAGGCTTTTCTGCCTCTTTCGATCCTGTTGCTGTTTTCTTAGTCTCATGCAGAAAAGTCAGTCCTGAAGGTTGGGAGACACTCATGTACAGGGTGGTTAAAAGGCTGGAGCAAGAGAGGTAGCTATAGAAACCATATATACCTTATACCTTTGTATAAGGTAAAACATCTTCCCTTTACACAGAGGATTTGATCAAGTCCATTGGTGTTTCCCCAAGCAAAGAAACTGAATTGAAATGGAAAGAAAACAATAAGGAAAGAAATCTTTGGCTTCTAGCAAAGGGAAGCATGAAGGCATTTATATTTGGAGTCTTTGATTTTGTACTGTCCAAACTTTATCTGTCTTCTAAGTTATATTTAGAGGTTGGCATGAGGATTAGACACTGTGCTTAATTATCTAGTTTCTGGACAGTAAAGTGACTTAGCTAGATTTGAGTCCAGTTCCATCTTAAATACCAACAAGATTTTCAGGGTTTAAGCTTCCCCTTCATCAGAGCTACTGCTCTCAAATCTAGCTGTTATATTGCAGACCAACACATCTGTACTCTGAAACTGAATTGGCTTAGTATAGTTAGTGGACTTGATAGTTGTACAACTGTGAATGTGAGGACAAAACAATGCATTGCCTATCCAGACTAAGACCTATCTCATCTATCACTTTGATGCCCGTTGTAACCAGCCCAGACATGAGGCAATGGATATTCCCCATAGCTCATTCCCCAATTACTGGAATGTTCCCCTATACCACTGTATTCTCTTAACCAGTTTAGTGATCACTGTCAGTGGTAGTTATTAACAAATTATGGTTTAAGTATGTTATACTTTCTCATCTATGACAATTTATGACTTTTTCTTTGTGGGATATTTGTCCTTTGTTCAGTGCTGTTTCGAGGTGGTAGTGTTTTCCCCCGTATTTCTCCACATCATCATGATATTTGTGCACATACTGGGGTTTCCCTGATTTTTCTCTGATCTTTCCTAAACCTGCTTTGCTTAAAGTTTTTGGGAGGGTTGGTGACTGATGGAGGACTGAAGCAGAGAAACTGCTGGGGAATCTGCCATGTGGGGTCTCAATTGCTATTGTGTTGTACACTTAACAGTAGCAGCAATGGAGAAACCATACAAGTCTGTCCCCATGTGGAAGAGACCTCTGCATTCTATGTTTAGTCTTCACTTTTTCTGAGTAAAAAATGAAAATGCTTTCCACCCTATGAATAATTTTTAAGTCTATTAAATTTGGTTAATCCTATACATATAGAATCTCCTTTAAATTGTTTCTTTTGAATAAGAATTGTAGCTTCAGTCTGGATCAAATTGATCACATGTGAGCACACCCCAGTGGGAAAATGATAAAACTGTTTTTTCTTCTTCTGGAGATCTATACTCTATGCATTCCTCAACCTTTTGAAGGCAAATTGCCTGCTCCCACTTGTAATTTTTTGTAAAGTATACTGTATACACTAATGGTTTGGGGGACACTTGCAATGGATGAGAAAGTAAAAAGCACATATAGGGCAGAATGGACCAATTATGTTTTGCTAAATTGCTAAACAATGCACAGAGAAGGACTAATGAATCACAGATGTAAAAACCTTGGCACATCACCATAAGAAATGAAATTGAATCTATATTCTAGAACATATAATTTTCGGTAAAAAGTTGCTAATTCCATGTGTATAGTTTTTTTAAAAAATACACAGCATTTGTGCGTGTGTGTGTGTGTATGTGTTTGTGTGCATCTGGACTTGAAGAAGGGAGGGAGATATATACACAATGCCACCGCTTTCTTGGGAGTAACCCCCATTAAATCGACTTGAGGTGGATTCTGAGTTAACCTGTTTGGGATTGCACACAAACACTTGCACATGCGTTCAGGCACTGCCATTGGGGAATGTAAGAGATGAACTTTACCCTAAATGTAGAATTATAGTGTCATATCAACTTCACATTGAACTAATCCTTCTAAAATATTATAGGGCTCTCTCGAGTCCATTCAAAAGTTACAGATGTGATACAGTTGTTATTCTTATGGAGAAATAACCAAATGACTAGCAGTCCCTTTGATCTGACAAATACCAGTTCATTAAACAGAAGAATGTTGGGAAATCCCCAGAGATTTTGGGGTGGAGCCTGGGAAGGGTGGGATTTGAGGAGCAGAAGGACCTCAGTTGGAGAGACAATGCCAGAGAGTCCAAAGTAGCTGTTTTTTCCAGGGGGAGTGATCTTGTAGTCTAGAGATCAGATATAATCCTGGGAGAGCTGCAGACCCCGCCTGGAAGTTTGCAATGCTCTGTCCAACCAAAGTCAATTAATTATAGAAATCAGGGCAAACTTATATGAAAAGAGAATTGTTAATGCACATTTGAATGAATTGCACATCAAGAGAGAAGTGCTTTTTCATGATAATTTTGTATCAAAAAATGTTGCTATTGACAGGAGGACAGGTGGCGGTAGAAGTATTTTTGCTGGCTTTGTGGGTGACACACTACTCTAAAAACTATTAGACTAAACAATTTGGTCTGCCCACATGTTCCTCGCCCACCTCGTTCATTCCTCCACTGCAATACTGGAAAAGAGTACAAAGTTGGGTACAAAATTCTCCTCTCACATCTGATGACTTTTTCTGACTATGTAAAGGCATTAAAATGTAAGAACCCACCAATGGGGAATGTGAAGAATGAATTTTGCTCTAAACCTGGCAATGTAACTGTATGTGCTGAATGTTGAACTGAAGCTTTTTTGTTAATACGCCTGTTCTAGCAATATTCAAATGTCCAGTCTATTACCGTGCAACACAGTGTCGCTTTATGTCCTTTGTGTTGTATACTTCAAAGATTTTTAAAAATAGTAATGAGACAGAAAGATCTGTTGTGCGTCTTCTAGAAGTCGAGGGCTATGATCTACATAGCTCTGTAGACAGATCTTCCCATATACTCTTACAATATACCAGAAGGAAAGTGGTTTACCCCCTTGCCAATTAGTGCTCTAAATGCTAACAAATGTTTGCAGTTTTGGCCTGAGAAATATTTTCTGTTTCTGGGTGGCCTTACACTTTCTGGGATCTTGCCATAGTTGTACTAAACAGTTAGCTAAATCTCTGACATGACGCCCTCAGCAACAAAAAAGGTGATAGAAGGAATCTGTGTTGTCTGTTATTAATCTGTCGGTCTGTGTGACGTTCTGTGTCGTGTTATTTCGGTACCATGTGTGTCCCTAGGGTCTGCCAGGCTTCCCCACAGTCGCTGCTCTCCACAGTAATCAGATCCTCACCGTCAAGGTTTGTGACTGACATGTTTGAGCTAGTCAGCCTTTCTGTCTCAGCATAAGAGTGTCATGAAGAACTGGCTTGCCATTGGAAGTCAGAAACTACTCAATCCACCCAACCTATCACAAGACTCCCCTGCTTAATTCTCCAGCGCTGCTGCATTACAGTTCTATCAGAGGGGATTAGTGGAGAGAGGTGAAGATCTCTTGATGTACCACAACTTCCACCACCCTCCAGTCCCCTGTGTTCTTAATGCACGTTCTGTTTCTCCTTTCTGAAAAGCTCACAACACTGCAAATCCATAATGAGAACATGAGCGTTCAGATCGTCACACATCGGCAGTTTAACTTGTAACATTTGTTTATCCACTCTGAATCATTTGGCAATTAAACCGAAGTCCTTTAAGTCATCTACAGAGTGCCAGATTTTGGATACCATTTTAATGACACCACATTTCATGACACAATATGCTATCTAGAAAGTCTGACTAAAAGCTGAACTGATGCTTTGTCTCCGGAATCTATGCTCATGAAACAGAATAAAGGTCAAAGCGTATCTATTGCAGGGTGATGAAGAAATTTTAAAACCGCAGCCACCGAGAGATATCTGGAAGTCAGTTTGACATGTGTCACTTTCATATCTTGAGGGGATAATATGATGAAAATTTTCACATCCTGCCTTTTAAAATAAGGCATAGATTCTTTTTGCAGACACAAGCATCAGTTTTATATTATATTGGCAATTGCAAGTCTAATGTATATGTATCTCTATTTCTTTCTTGGGGCCTTCTGATGTCTATTCTTCAACTCTTTCACCTCTGAACCTCAACCTTTGACCTCACCTGCCTGATCAGATGGTGTTTCCTAAAATCAATCATGGGTTTCTCTCTGCTGATCAGCAGCTCATTAAACGCCGCCTCATTAAGGTAGTGCTTAATCTCTCTCTGCACCTTTTGCCATGCTCTTGCTTGCAAAGCTGATTACTAAATTGTAAATATTGCTGAATCCACATATAGTAGTTAATAAAATGGATTTTGTTTCTTTTTTTTGGAAAAAGCAAGGAGAAACTGCAATGGAACTTGGCTAAACACTGAATGATTAATTATATCAACTGGTTTACACTAGCTTTTTACTGGAAGTTAGGAAAAAATGTGGTGTTTTTCAAGGGGAGTCAATGTGATTTAATGCTTCATTACCCAGCTAGATTAAATTATTGCAAAATGGATACGCTGAAGCTGTTAAAGTTGTTACTCAGTTGTCGTTATAAAATGGCTGCTATAAAGAGATTAAATATTATTGCTGTCTGATTTACAGCATGAAAAGTACTGTAAGACTTTTCAGCAAGGCAGTTATATTTCAGCACCCCCTTCGACTTCTCACTTGTTAACTCTCAGGAACCAGTCTTGTAAGCTGCCATGAAAGTTTTACAACCACCTACCACACTCAGCCTTTAATATGAACATGACTATCAAGTAAGCATTTTAACGTCAGAAATACATCTGTGGAATTTTACAAGTTTGTGCAAAAAAAAATGGTATATGTATCTAACGCAGAATTCAAGCTGCACGAGATGAAATCATGCAAACTTGGTTCAGCACAGAAGTCTCATACACTGCCTGTTGGATTTTAAACTACATGTGCAACCAAGCAAACAAAACCCACAAAGTATGTCCATAGTTCTAGGTTCTGTCAGCCTTCTAGGTCAGGAACCTCAAGCACAGCCCTGACAAAGATGTCTGTCATGGTCAAAGTTGACAGTGCCCCTGGGTGCTGTTTGGGGACCTTCTGCCTCCATGTAGATGACAGCACCAACCACCTATTATTATTATTATTATTATTATTATTATTATTATTATTATTATTATTATTATTATTATTATTATTATTATTATTATTATTATTATTATTATTATTATTATTATTATTATTAATTTTATTGACCATCACTCCCGGAACCAGCTCGTGGTGGGTTACAAATGTCCAGTAAAACCCCATTAAAACTGACAGCAAAAATTACAATAAAAACAGAACAACGTGGCAGTAAAACTTCCCCAACTTCCCCCCCCCCAAAAGAAAACCCTTGATGAGCACCTAAGCATGGTAGATAACGTTGCACATCACTGGATTAAGACGGGTTTTTAAAAAGCATTTTAAGTTATTTGGGTCCATTGTGAACAATCCTTGAATTTTATCTAGCCTTGTACAATGAAAGGCCGTATGAGAAGATCAGTCTGAATGTTTCTCTCTAACACGGATTTTAATGGCTGGTTTCAGGGAGACCAAGGACAAGCTGGGCCTCCTGGGCCCCCTGGGCCTCCAGGACCAAGGGGCCCTCCGGGAGATACTGGGAAGGATGGCCCCCGAGGGATGCCTGGTGTACCGGTGAGTCACTCTTGTCATTCAGCATGAGCATCACAACTTTAGGAAGACTTCTTCCAGTTGGAGGAAAGGGAATATTGATTTTATCAGTAACAAAGTTAATTTTATTGGAACATGAAATATGGTCCTGCACATCAAATACGAGTATCAGATGATACCAATGTAACCATTTTCAGAAAATATTTTAACAAAACCTTAATTGTTGATTTAAATCTTCCTTGTTACTTTCCCCATGCATGCTTGAAAAAAATCTGATTACTGCCTATTAAAATCAGAGCCCAGTAGCACCTTTAAGACCAACAAAGATTTATTCAAGGCATGAGCTTTTGAGTGCAAGCACTCTTCGTCAGACTAAGGACTGACCATCATGACAGTAGGAATATATAAGCAAACGTTAATCCTGTTACATTAATAAACTGTCACAGCATCCAAACACAGCCACATGATAACTCCCTGCCAAACCAGCCAATCAAACCCCTCGAACCCATTTGTAGTTCACAAAGACATATTAGAAATAAAACTGTCAAAGCCAGTGATCCACAGCTCACACCCTACTATTTACTAATACTAATATATATACTAATACAATGGTTTGATTGGCTGGTTTGGCAGAGAGTTATCATGTGGCTGTGTTTGGATGCTGTGACACAAGATTAACTTTTGTTTATATATTCCTACTGTTATGATGGTCAGTTCTTAGTCTGACGAAGAGTGCTTGCACTCGAAAGCTCACGCCTTGAATAAATCTTTGTTAGTCTTAAAGGTGCTACTGGATTCTGATTTTAGTGTGCTACTTCAGACCAACACGGCTACTCATTTGAATCTGCCTAGATCTATTGTTACTTCTGTAGGTATGGTATAAAGTACAGCTCTAATACTGAAAAATAACATAACATCTTTATTAACTGAACGTGAAGGAAATGTTTATACCATTAGGAGAGCAAAGATCTTCCCATAATGATCTGCAAGAAAGGAAATGCAGGAAGAGTGTTTGATCTTCAAGACTGGCAGGAGAGGACTGGCTGGAAAGAATTAGCCATGAAGTTCCTTGTAGAATGGATATAATTAACTGCAACTGTGAACAGCAGAAATCTCAGTCTTCAAACTAAAAGCAACACAGACACAACTTTTGCTGGGTGTGACAATGTGATATTTAATGTAGAGTTTGTCTAAGGTGACCAGATTGTTCCACTTTTGGAGGGACGTCTGAGGGCACCTGGCAAATTGTACTTACGTTGCAATTGAAAATATATATTACAATACTATTTTTGCGTTCTATGTGTTCTATGAAACTTTTTGTTGCTTCATATAGACCAAAATTTTAAGCAAGAACCCTCCTGGTCAATGGTGTCCCGCTTTACCAATGTTAAAATCTGGTCACCTTAAGTTTGTCTGATTTTCCTGTGGCAAACTAAAGGGCTGAGAAACAGGATACTTGATTACCTATTTATCAGGTCATGAAAATGTATATCTGGTTTTCACTGCTACCAGTGACCACTTAAATGAAAGAACAGAATTTGTACTAAGATGCAATAACTAATAGGCACGTCATTACGTCATTAATGAAGAGGCTATTGAGTACAAAATGTATATGTAAATACCATTGTATTCATGTTGGTAACATTGTCTTTAAGGGAGAACCAGGAAAGCCAGGGGACCCAGGCTTGATGGTAAGTACTAAATTCGTCATTTTACTAGGAACAATCCTCAAGAAATCTTCTCTTTTCCTTTTCCTGTACACCTCCTTCTGCTTCAATATCCTGAGCCCCAGTTGTAAAACCCAAGGGAGTTATAAGCAGAATCATTTAGCAAAGTCAGTAAAGAAAGGTGACATAAGCATTCTGTTTTGATATCCTTAATTTGATATCCTACTGCAGATCTTCCTCATGTCTTTTGTCTGGATCCCTTATCCTACAGTAGCGATCCCCAACCTGTGGGCCGTGGACCACATGTGGTCCTTCGACTAATTGGAGGTGGGCCTCGAAGGACACTTCTCTCCCCCCCCCCGGCCCTTTACATCCCCCCCCTCCAGCCCTTTACAACACACTTCATAGTTAAGGCGTGTCTGTATTTTATTTTGAAGGGATGTTTAAACATTACCATAGCGATCAGAGAGCGCTAGGGCAGTGGTTGAGAGTAGAGGAGTAAACTACCCCCCCTACCGGGCCTCAGTAAAAGGCGTTGAGTGGTCCCTGGTGAGTGGTCCCCGGCATTGAGTGGTCCCCGGTGATAAAAAGGTTGGGGACCACTGTCCTAAACATGGTTTCCAATTTTCCTAGTTTGCTAAGTGGTTAGAAATACTCGCAAACAACCCAGTGATAATGAGACGTAAATACGACGTCAAAATGTACATATGTCATTCTCTTGTATCAGAATCATAGAGTTGGACGGGGCCATACAGGCCATCTAGTTCAATTCCCTGCTGAATGCAGGATCAGCCTAAAGCATCCTAAACTGAGAAGATGGCAGATTCTTTGCTTACAGATGCAGGTTATGCTAAAACAATTTACTTACATGCTTCCCCAATTAAGTTCTCTCTTTTGGTGTATTAATAGCTGCGAACCCATTGTTCTCTGTGGGAGTCTATTGAAAGGTGGAGCAGCAAAGAAACTCATAAATAGATCATGAATAGGTCATCTGCAAGGGTTTCATGTGGCTTGGAATGCTTACCCCTCCCCCCCCACACACACACACTGTTCTAAGGAATTTATCCCTTGCAATGGAAATGGATGCTGTTTAGCTCAAGTAAGTGTACTAGAAATCTGCACGGTGAGGAGTACTTGTCAGAATTAATAGGTTTTGATATAGATCACCAGGAGAGGTTTTAATTTCAATTGGCGTAACGTAACACAAGGGTTGGAGGCAGCCATTGAGCTGAAAAGTTATTCAAACAATGCGAGGTTTCAGCAAATAAATAAATAAGACCAGTTAGTTTAATAGCATTTATAATTACTTAGCTTTGTTATCCCACATTAAAAAGTTTAATTTTAAAGGCAAAACATTGAGCAAGTAACACACATTTTCTTGAAATCCAGTTTTAAAGTCTCCTATAGATCACTCTTTGCGCTTTGATATCCTTCAGGTTTATATACAATTGATGTCAAGCAAGAAGTGTATGTAAAAAGCTACTGTATTCTCTATATACATTCTCCATTAGCAACCAATGGGAAAGGTGGCAGACCTACCCTAAGAAACTGAGATACAGGTGACAGAATGTCAGACCAGGAATGGACAACCCTGGGTTCTTAAATATCCAGGCATATGTTAAGTTAACCTTTTCCCAGTCAGTGTACAAGATTGCACATGACATTGGGAGTGAATTGAGAGTGAATGTTTGGATCTTCGGGGTTTATGTATATGTGAATGTTACTGGAGAAAGAGAGTTCTGTGTCCCTGTCCCATTTACCTGACTGAAACCAAGTACCCCCCCAGGGAACCCATATTATTATCAATTATTTTATTTCTTTCCTGCCCTTTCTCTTTGGACTCAGGACAAAGTACATGACAGCAAAACATACTGAGTAGAAGAATATATATAAAATGCAATGTACAATAAATAATTAAAGTATCTAAAACAATTACAGTTTCATCCTTCATTGCCTGTTGGGGCTTTGATAGGGAGGCCAGCTCAGTCCAACAGTGTTTTAGGCCTCAGCCATAGGCCTGAGGCAACAGCTCTGTTTTACAAGCCCTGAGGAACCATTCAAGGTCCCACAGGTTTCTGCTCTCCTTTCAAAGAGGGTTCCACCAGGCCAGAGTGCAGGGAGGGCATGAATGTGGTGGAATCTGTCATTTCAAAAGTAGAGCAGGTGATTTGAGAATCAAAAGTCTGAAAATACAAAAAGAATGCTCCATCACCTCTTCCAGTGACACGTTGCCCAAGCTAAAGAAGGCAGCAGATTTGAGAGTCTGGACATTCTTCAGTAGCACCAAATTGCTCCTTCAGCATTGCATGAAGTCTTGAATGAGAGGGAGGAGAGGTGGAATCATAGACTGCTATGCCAGGGTCAGATTTCTAGCTATCAAAGAACCAGAGTCAGGGTAGAATCCAGGCAGAACAGGAGAACAGAATCTTCTAGTGTGTAGCTAATGCTAAAGAGTGGGAAAGGGGACCCTTGTACTTTTCCAGAAAAAAAAAAAGCTTTACTTTTCTTTGATGTGCAAAATGTCATCCAGCTTAGGAAAGTTTGCACAATGGGACATTTTTTAATTGGTCACTTAAACTTAAATTGGCTTCATTATTATGCTAATTGAATTGTTTTCCCTTTTCAGGGACCTCAGGGGCCTCCGGGACAAAAGGTATAGTATAAACAACAGTGCTGTGAAAGTGATTACAGTCTCTAGTGCCAAATTGCAAGCGGTAGGAATGAAAGGAATTAGCTACTGTATGCCACATTGAAGTAGTTAGTTTAGTCTGTGAGTTCTGTTTTCCCAAAATACAGCCACATAATGTGAGATCTCCTAATTTCCATCTCTGCCACCATGCCTCCCTCCACAATGTCAAGCGAGACTGTTTTCAATCTATCTGCTGAATTTGCAGGTTAAAAGGTTACTATAATTTTCTTATTCGAGCACCATTAAAATCATGAAACCAAACTTTAAAAATTGTGGGAAGTGCGGCTAGAGTTTCACATGGAAGACATGTTCTTATTCAAGTAGATCGCTGCCATATGACCCCCCCCCCCTGAAAAGAAATGACCAAGAGAAACAAAGGATTCTAGGTGTTTCTGATAAATGATGGCTGGTGGCCCAGGTTATGTGTCTTCCTATTTCTGCAGTAACCTGAGAGCTGATTTCCTATGAACGTTTCCAGTATTACTTACACTCATCAAGGCTGACGGCTGAAGCTAGATAGAATGAACCCACAATTTATGGACTGCATCATTAGGCCCATACTAAATATATCAGCAATAATTTTAAAAAAATGAATGGCTTTTTGCCAGTGACTAACCAACATTCTAGTCTCCAAGAAAAAGAAATCTACCCTGGCCAATGTGTTTTAAAATCTGTCTTTGAAAGATAGGATATTTTAAATAGGTGTTTCATAAAACTTGGCATTCAAGAAGGTCAAAGAAGCTGTAAAGAATAATTAGCAGTGCTGCCAATGAGAAAGGCATTGATATCACCGATAACTTTTCCTGTTCCTCTTTCACTTAAAAGAAGTAGACATTTTAGAACGTATGTTTAGTCACTTGTGGAACAATGTGAGAAATTGTTTGGAAATGAAAGATAAGTTGTTGATTTTCCCTGAAACTTGCTCATATGCTGGTTCATACTGCAAGGCTGTTTTCATTACATTTTAAGCTGTCAATAAAAGCCATGTAGGGCATCATATAAAACTCCATAGAAGCAGTTCAAATTGTGTGTAATAGATTTTTTTCTACACCGGTAATAGCCTTTTCAATATGCTTTTTTTTCCTCCATGGAATTTTTAAAATGTCAGTTGAAGCCACAAAACCGATAACGTTTCCATGGATTGCTACAAGTAGAGAGGGAATGATTTCAGTTTAGATTTTCAAAGCATTAAAGATATCCTTGTTGATAGGAATGAATCATAATAACATCCTTCACACAACTGCATATGATAAATGTGGGCAGAGTTGCCAGCTCTGGGTTGGAGAAAACCTGGAGATTTGGGAATGGGTAGGATTTGGGTGGGGAAGGACCACAATGTTGTATAATGCTAAAGAGTCCACCCTCCAAAGCAGCCATTTTCTCCAGGGGAATTTATCTCTTTTGTCTGAAGATGACCCATAATTCCAGGGAATCCCTAGATACCACGTGGGAAGGGGTACTTTTAGGGATGCCAACCTCCATACTACAGAGATCAGTTCTCCAGGAGAAACTGGCAGCTACGGAGGGTTGACTCTATGGTATCACATCCCTAGCTGAGCTCCCTCCCTTCTCCCCAACTCTACCCTCCCCAAGTTCTAGAAGGATTTCTAACATTTCCCAAATTAGGCTTGGAATTCTAGGTGCTTGTAAGTAGTATTGATTCTGTGCAATGTTTACTGTTCTATAGATATCACAAGGATTGTATCAACAGCTGTATCATTGGAGATAAGGGCAAGTTCAAGGCTTAGGACCTCTTTTCTTAAAGCCCTGCTCCCACTCACACACTTTGACTTAAGCAAAGTAACACTGTAAAATGGAGCTCTTCCTCTAGGTTTATGGTTGAGGCCATGGCACAGAAGATCATGGGTCCCTCCCGGAGAGGGACTCCAGGCGAGCCCTCATTATGCCAGACCATCGCCAGAATGAACCATCATCATCCGTGATGCCCCATGATGTGGGGTGGGAATATAGCTTTTTGACCACCAGGGTGTGTGTTATATTTTAATGGGGTTATAATAATTGTTTTATGTGGGGTTTTATTATGTAGCCTGCCACGAGATGGTTCGCCAATAGTGATCCAATATTATAACAACAACAACACGGAAAATACAGACTTGCACACAGGGTATGGTACTCTTCACCCCCAAACTCCTTTCCATAGAATTCTCACTGCCATTGTCATATATCTTAACTGCCAAGCTCACAAGTTCTAAAGAGGCACTCTGTTAAGAACTGGGACTTCTGAGCTTGACAGTTTACATAAAATTTCAAAAGTTGGATGAAGTGACACAGTTTTAAGATACTATAAATTAAAGCATGGCATGTATAATGAGTTATTTGTCATCTACTTGTTTTACTAAGCTCAAATATGTTGTTGTCTGCAGGGCTTTGTTGGTGCACCTGGTGTCCCAGGAATGGATGGACAACAGGTGAGCTCAAGATAAGATGGTTTCATTCTGTGTGTTGTTGCAATACAATATTTATTTTGCATCTTTGATTAATCAGGCATTTTAAGCTTTCAAACAAAGAAAGCCAGTGAACAGGGAGATAAATCATGATTGGATTAGCCACCAAATATTTTTGCACATGAAAATTAGAGAAATATTGTATTACTAAAAACAATAAATAGTAGGTAATAAAAATGGCTGCTGTCCAGCACACTCTTATATGGACATAAATCTAATTGAAATCACTGACTC
Organism: Paroedura picta; assembly: GCF_049243985.1. Classification (NCBI taxonomy): domain Eukaryota; kingdom Metazoa; phylum Chordata; class Lepidosauria; order Squamata; family Gekkonidae; genus Paroedura; species Paroedura picta. Next base: position 67,548,998 of record NC_135378.1, read on the forward strand.
TCGGGAAAATGGAAATTAGCCTTTTGATAAGCAATCTAGTACACTTTGACTAGGATGAGAATAAAATGCATCTAGACATATCTAAAATATATTTTAAAATATAAACACGCAGCATAGTTGACGGGAAGTGAGCTAGAGAAGTAAAATAAACCTAATTCGGGAAAGAAATCATTTTGGCCTAGGTCGCCAGTGAAATGGTTTGGTAGTTCAAATGTTTCAGCTGCATCACCAAATTGTTTCACAGTCCACCACGACAGACAGCCTGCATTCAACAGGGAGCTCTTACAAAAACAGCAGGGGTCTTTCTCATCAAAACGGGACTGTTGACAGAGCTGGTAATAAACAATTCATCTAGTGTGACACTAGACAAGACTATGCATCTGGTGTTCCCACAAACACTATGTTTTATAGCAGACGCTTTAAAACATGCCGGAAAGGCCATAATATAGCTGAGTCACTGCACTTATACCAGATGAGCGGTTGCACACGACAGTGTTAATTACCTAAATCTATAGACTCTCTTGCCAAAAATGTTAAAGAAAAGAGGAGGTAAATACTTTTGAGTCATTTCTGCTGATAGGTTTTGTTTTAAAAGGCACTTTATCACACAAGAATTTACAGCAACTGGTATGCGATTCTTGACTAATAACAGGGAAATATATTAATAGCTTGTACTGTAGTTGTAGCACCAGTAAAATATAAGCACAAATTTGTTGTAATTTTGAGGAATGTGTTTCTTTGACATTTTATCAGGTTAGTGTAAAGAAAGCCGCTAGTAAACTCTTTCATGCTGTCAGATGAAACTTACCTTTGCATCTGTTTTTTATGTTCAAATGCTACACATTTATGCATAGGAAAAACACTGAAATTCATCTTAAACACTTTCTTTGCCTTTATCCCACCTTTCTTTTCTTAATTCAGGTTTTCTCAACCAGGATTTCATGAAACCCTGGGGTTTCTTGTCAGCCCTGGAAGGTTCTCCTGAATGGGTGGGAGTTTATTAATTTTGTATACATATATATTTTAATTGTTAAAAATGTATTGGGTGATATGACCATATATGGTCATGCTGACTCTCCCCAATGGGCAGTAATGATCCTGGAAGGGGTTGGAATGGGAAGGGCCCAAGGTGGGCATGTACACAAGCTATGCTTCTCAAACATGATCTGCACAATCATTACATTTCTGGGGTTTCTGGAAGCCTGAAGAATGTTTCAGGGGTTTCTCAATGATAAAAAAGTTGAGAAAGGCTGCCTTAATCTTTTAAAACTTGCAGTCACTGCTAGCCCAAGGGCCCAGTCATGATGCAGGGAATGGTAATTAATTCCATAAGTTAAGGTTAACATTTATTGTAATGAAAAGGAACAAAATAACTAATGGCCAGATTCTACAAATTAATATCCATTCCTTTCTGTTAAAACAGATTTTAAAAATCCAGATTTGTTCCTCTGTCTTTTACAAATATACTCTTATATGAGACAAATATAATCTTGGATCTAGCCCAGCTTTTCAATGGGCAGAAGGATTATTTCCCCGTGCACAACTTTGTTACCTCCCCTTCTTCAGCACTGCAGTCATACATAATATTTATTGTTCAAAAATATTTTGTTGTTTTCCCCCTACTTTTCCTGTTATTAGCATCCTATAATATATTTTCCAGTGTGTAATTCAGAAACTCTCTTGAATGGTTATTTACTTCCCATAAAGGTGTCAGTGCATTTTCATTTATTTTGGATAAAAGAGTTTCATTTGGTTGAGAGAGGGAGGAAAAAACAGATATGCACATATGATGATTTTGCACTCTCTCACAGGGTTTCCCTTTATCTCCTTTCTGGCTGAACAGCTGTTTTTCCTTTTCTTCTTTGTATTTTTTTTTGGCTATTCTACCCAATCATTTGAATGAATAATGGTAAAAGCTGACCCAGCCTAGAGAACTGAGGCAAAAGACTAAAATCCTTCTTATGTCCTGGTTTGATAATGGCACATGAGAGGCTGATGGTAGTTCAAAAATAATAAATTGCTTGTGAGATTCAAGGAGATATAGAGGGTGAGGAGTTGGAAGGAATAAACATATGCACAACCACAGCTTATTTTATTGAATACAAACAAAGCTGTGGCACACCATAGGGACGGATGCAAGCACTGGATGGCCTACCTGCAGCCTGATGAACCCCTCTTCATCCCAACTGCTGGGGGATAAACATGGTCCCTCTACCACCTAGTGGTGGAAGCCAGCTGGCAGCTGCCACCTGGGCAAGTTGCTGAGTGGCTCCACACCCCAAGGCCCCTTATACAAGACCCCAAAACAGGAGATTCAGGCACAGCCTCCCCAAAAGAATATGTCCCAATGCCCAAATCACCAAAAAGCAGGGGACTTCCATGCCCTGCTCCTGCCAAAGCTTGTAGCCAACTCAAGAAAGTGTCCCAAACCTCATGTAATCAGATATCCATGCCCCACTCAGTGATGTGCATGCCATAATCTGAACATAGAGAAGGCTGTCTAAACAAAGCATCATAGTGCAAAACAGTCTCCCTGCCAAGAGTTTTAACAAATTGTGGCAAGTTGCCAAGCTTCCTTTTGGCCAAGTTCACTTTTTCTGGTGATGGTGTCCCCCCTCCATTCCTGGGGCTCAAGCAAACAAGACTTTGGGGAGGGAGTCTTTGATGCAGAGTGTGTAGGGTGGCAATGACGGAATGGGATAAAGCAAAGCCTTTCTGAGCTAGAAGCTCATTCTGCCCCAGCTGAATGAAGACCAACATGAGGTGGGCCACAATGAAAAAGTCAGGTGATATGGTGGTTAGAGTGTCAGACTAGGATCTAGGAGTCTCAGGTTCAAATCCCAACTCTGGCATCAATGCTTGCTGGGTGACCTTAGGCCTGTCACACATACTATTACTACGGTCACTTACTTCGTAGGTTTGTCAAGAGGATAAAATGGAGGAGAAAAGAACAATTTAAGCAGGTTCTAGTCCCTATTGGGGGTAAAGGCTATGTATTAGTGAGTAAATAAGTATTAAATAAATAAATAATAATATCAGCATACCATGACTTTTAGTTAATTCTGCAGAGTCTTAAAAAAACCCAAAATTAAAACTATTATTTGTTCCAAGTTACTGTCCTGAGAACTTTGTTCTGTTTTTAGGTATTATAATCTCAAAAACGTAGAGCAGTTTCTTTCTTGGAACTAGATGTTAGGAAGCCTCCGATCTCTTGCACAATCAGCCACTGCCAGTAGGCTCCTCACATGTTATATAGATTACAACTATATAATTTATATTGATGCATAAGAGATAATAATGTTCTCACACAGGTGTTCTTTTGGAACATTAGCCTTCTGTGCCTGGCAGTCACTCAGTATTTCTCGGCAAAGTTTTGCTGCCAGAAGGTTAATCCTTCAGATAGGATAGTAAGCCAAGGTTCTGCCAGTTTTGTGAGATGCAGTGTATTGTTATGCAAGATGTGATGTCAAATGAAGCTAGAATAACTTTACTGCCTGGCTTAATTCTCCCATTGTCCATTGCAGACGTCTGTTCCTTTGCAGTCTTAATCTAGAGTTAAGGCCTTTTGAGGAATCACTGTTTATGGTTTCAAAAAGCAGATGCTATGAATTGAAATTTTAGGGTGGTTGTGTGCTGCTTGCTAGTGATTACAGTCTCAAGCTCACAATTTTGCTGGTGTTTAATAGGTATGTGTAATCGGTTTACTGGAACTGAAAAAAAATACTTTACTGGCATTTTCTGGTATTTTCTAAACTAAATACAGATTCGCAAATCTGTTTTGGTTACCAATATAACTGACCTGAAAAAAGCTGGATTTTTCCAGCTTTTATTCAGGCATGTTCAGCTATACTAATCAGCTGTCTGTTTCACTCTTCCCAGTTCCAAGCAGGAGGGAGTGAAGGGGATTGCTGAAATAGCTGTCAGCCATTTAAATCCTCCATTACACTTTCCCCCTTCAAAATGGGGGAACTATAACAGGGACCCAGGATTGGCCCAGGTGATGGGAGCTGACAGCCTTGCACTGCCTGGGCTGGGGCTGGCTCTCAGGTCTACATGGAGAAGGAAATAATTCCACTCTGCGCACAGATCCAGGAGATCTGCTGTGGAGGGGCTTAAGCCCCATCATAGCAGAAGCCCTCCAGGCTAGGTCTGTGTGCATCTGGGAGATATCTTGCCACTGCATGGAGATCCAAGGGACAGTTTCTGCAGTGGGGGGGGGGGTGGTTTAAACCCCACCATAGGAGAAGATCTCCAAGGCAGTCTGCATGCAGCTGGGAGATCTCTCCCTGCTACATGCAGATCTTGGGGATACCTTCTCCACATCACAGAAGCCAAGCCAGCCCCAGAATGAGCCTGGTTTTTTAAAAATTGTTATATTTTCTTCCGTCTCCCCCCCCCCCCAAAAAAAAGGATTGAGAATTCAAAAATGACCATACTGGTATTCAGACTAGGGGTTTTTCAGGAATATAGAACTGGGGGGGGGGGGCAATAGAGCTAAGCCAGATAAACAATGTTTTTTTTTCCTTTTACACTCTTAGTGTTTGCATAGACAATATAAGGCAAATAGAAGTTTCTTGAGAGGACACATGAGCCTAAACTTTTAAACTGTTCTGGAAATGGGCTATGGGTCTAGCAAGATGACTTTAGTCATTATCATTTCCACAGAGTGACTATAAAGAAACCAAGATCATACCAAAAATAACTTCATGATGCAGGAGTGCTGCCAATTCCCATCCCCTCCCCATTTTGCAACAGGGAAAGGAGTCTACTTGGTGAGAGACAGCATAGGTTTTTGTCACTCTCGTGTATACTGAATCTTGTACAGAGAAGATCTTTAAAGTTGTTTAGGCTACAGTTAAAATCTAAAACGGTCCTAAGAGATGAAGAACTGACAGCCCACCGTAACGCTTCTGTAAGAGTGGTTCTGATTTGGATCATGGATGTTTGTTCTTGGGCTGAGATTGTCAGAAGCATATCTGTCATCTTTCTATGAATCATTTGTTTGTTTGCTGGACATGTTATTTATGCCTCTGAAGGCAACCATCCATGGAGGCCACTTGATCCTTGTGCCTCATGCTTAGTAAAGAATTGCCATGAGTAAATAAGAACACTGGCTAAGATTATATATCTCTTCCTGTACTATCCAGCCTGCAAGTTAAGATCTGCCTCTGAAACTCTGTTGTTTGTCCCCACCCCCACCCCCACCCCCACCTTCTGAGGTGATGCAGGTGGTGACTAGACATAGGACATTTTCTGTGGTGGCATGTTGTTTCTGGAAGCCTCTCTCTGCCCTGAGGCTGTTGGCAACTTTACCTGGCTGGTGGCTACTTTACTTTCTTTTAGGCACCAGGTCAAAATATATCTATTTATGTAGGCATTTAAGTAGGGGGCTCATCTTACTAGCTACTCTTCTTCTTCTTCTTCTTCTTCTTCTTCTTCTTCTTCCTCCTCTGTAGCCAACACTCCCCCTCTTCTCCCCAAATGAGTGGCTTCTTTGTTTTAATAGAATGCCTTGACATATGTATACATTACTCACAGTGCAGTTTATTAAATGTAGAAAGCAAAAGGAAGAGAGACTGCTTATAGCTTGCAAATTCTCCCACAGGTTTTGTAGGCCAGCTGAGTATTGGTGAGTGGGCCAAGCCAGGTTTCCCCACCTTTAAACAAGTAATTTAAAGTTTGGTAGCAGGTGAGGAAAGGAGATGAAAAGCAAGTTGAATAGGTAACTTAACACCACTTTGAAGAAGTAAAGTATGAAGAACTTACATAAAGAACTGCTTTCCACTGGCCCAGTCTTGTTTATATAACCTGCCGTAAAGCCAGACTTGATTAAGTTGAGAAACAGGCAGACTCTCTAGTTCTACAATCTGAAAATGGATAACGTTTTAGTGACTGAAACATATAGCTGTTCTGTCAGACCTTTCCTTTTATGGAGTTAGGATGATATAATCAGTTGTTACAGAAAGGCTATGCATTTCATAGGAACCATATTGTGTCCGGAAAGATATGCTGTGTTGACTGGCTGCTCTGAAAGATTTTTCCTCTTTAAAAAAAAAAAAATTGAAGCAAGTAGGTATGCGGTTTTAAAATGTTGCCTTTTAGTTATAGTAGCTGGAATAGAAGAAGAGGATCATTTTGAAGTCCCCCTCCAGGATTCTATAATCGCTCAGGCCTAATTTAAAATGAAGCTGATGAGGCAAAATAACTTATCCAGCAATTTTGCATTCTCTCATCACATGGGCTACCATCACCACAAAGCACCTCTAAGCCTGGTCCACAGGCCCTCTGGTGTACTAACTAAACGTGCTTTGCAAGCATAAATGTTTTGTCTTGACAACATCACATTCAAATCAGCCAAAGGCTCCCGTCATTCATTTAATAAACATTCAGCCCTCAACATATTTGGGAAATAGTCAGGCCCCACTGAGCTGCATGTTTGTGTTGGGGGTGTTATGGATGAGAACACTTACACCGTAGAAAGGCCTGACATTTATGGACATCAGTGAGATGGAAACAGGATGGGAAAATGTCAATCCAGATCTTAATATATTTTTGAATCTTATGGGGAAAATTAAGAAACCCTGTGATGTGACTAGCACCCAAACATTGACTGCTAGTTTCTGGCAGACTCCAGCAGTCAGGTAAGGGATGCCATTCCCCAAGTGGGACCTGGGGATCCCCTGGAAATATAGCTCATCTCCAGTCTAAAGATATCCCCTAGAAAAAAATGACTGCTTTAGAGGGTGGACTCCATAGCATTATACTCCACTCAGGTCCCTCCCCAACCCAAATCCCTCACCCACTCCTAGCTCCACCCCTGAGGTCTTCAGGTATTTCCCAACCCAGAGCTGGCAACCTTAATTTCAGAGCCAAGATTGGCCCAGGATGTCCAGTGCATATGGGAGGGGGGTGTTGTTGAAAAGGAGCTGTGCTGTCCTTGTGTGTATGTAGATAGCAGGTAGAGCGCCTCCTCTTTGTACCTCTTTGCTGCAGCCTGATGAAGGGGACGAACACAACTACCAGGTAACTAGTTTCCCAAGTTAGGTTAGAAATCTTTTTTAGTTTTGGTCTTAGAACCTGCACTGTCATTGCTGTAACTTGTGGATGTTCTAGATATATTGATAGTTGAATAAAGCTTTGTTTTATTTAAGAGATAACAAGACTGCCTTAATTCTTACCTGTGAGCCTTTCCATGCCCATGTTATGGAATAATCCCATTTGATGGCCCTCCTGGCATCAAATTGATGAGATGGTTGTGTCTAAGAGGTGGCACTGGAGAGGCCTATACAGCTCTTAAGAGAGTTGAGGAGCAGTGAAAAATCCTACAGGGAAAGCTGGGTGTTCATCAGACAAAACTACCCCAGACTTGGGGCAGAGTTGTGCCTTATTTATTTATTTATTAGACTCTTATAAAATTGTCGACTTAGTTTGCAATTTTTTAGTCGTTTTTATTTCACCATATTGTATCTTGGCTCTTTGTATAGGTATTGTGGATTGTATGTCATTTTTAGGAGAATTTTATTGGGGTTTTTAATATATTGTAACCCGCCACAAGGCATTTCGGGAGTGGCGGGCTAAAATCGAATAAAATCGAATAAAATAAAGCAAGCTTGGAAACATCATGAAAGCATGTGGGAAAAGACACACTTAAAAAACCCTACTTATATCTGTGCATATTTAATGGTTGAACCAGTGTTTTCCTCAAGGGTTTTGCAGTTCCAGAGTAGAAATATCATGCATTTTAATATATCTACCAAGCTGACAGTGATCTACAGAGTAATAAAAATGTTGGTGATAAACTAAACGTTCTGTCACTTCCAACATTTGCCAAAGGAAAATATACACACTTGTTTTATGTTAAGTGAACAAGGAGATCATTATTTGGCACTGAGTATGTCTACAAAGGAAGTCCCTCCCAGGGTTTTCGGTGTCATGAAAAAAAAATTATAGATAATTTCATAGTACACATTTCATTGCAGGCCACAAAGCACATTCCTCCATTCAAATATTGTATATTTTTATCGGCATAAGATTCTGTCCCAGAATATAAGCCTTTTAATTTTAAAAACAAAATCATCTCATACTACAAAAAGGTTTAGAACCAAACAGATTTTCTGCGAGGAATACAATATATCCTTTTCCACCCAAAAGGGCTATGCTGAGAGGCCTATATTACTTGTAGATGTAATGTTTGAACCAGGGTTAGGTGGTTTGGCGCTGTGCTGCGGGGGGGGGGGGAGAGGTGCTGGCGTCAGCATACCAGAGGGTGCACACATGCAGGCGCCCACCGGCACGCTGACGCCCACACCTCCCCTCCCCTCCCCTCCCCCACGGCACAGTGCTCGCTGTTCCGGGAGACACCAGCCACTTCAGGTGCCGAAGCGCCCAACCCTAGTCTGAACCTCTGTCCATTATTTTTGACAGTTTTTGGAGAACCAGTGAAGTGCCAGAAATTTGGAAGCGGGCAAATGTTACCTGAATAACTACCAGCCCATCAGCTTGACATCTCTAGCTGGCAAAATTTTAGAACAAATCATCAAACATTCAGTCCTTGAGCAGCTAGAGCAGATGGCTGTGACTAAGAGTCAGCACAGCTTTCTCAAGAACGAGTCATGTCAGACTAATTTTTTTTTTTGAGAAAGTTACTACCTTGCAAGATCTGGGGAATGCTGTGGAAATAGTTTACCTTGATTTTAGTAAAACTTTTGATGAGTTTCTGCATGATATTCTTATCGACAAGTTGGTAAAATGTGTTACGGATCCTATTACTGTTAATTGGATTGATAACTTGTTGACAGAACACAACCAAAGGGATCTTCCTCTTGGAGAGAACAAATGGAGTGCCTCCTACTTCTGACATATCATTCTATCCACATTTTACAGAAGTCCATTACAATGGCTGAGAGTCAAAAATCAAATGTATGAACAGAACTGATCTGTAGTGATATAGTCTTTGTGTCATAGAAAGATGCATATTGGTCATTGGAGTTTCCCTTAAGGTTGCTACATGTTTGATTATTGCTCACTAGAGTTGTAGCATATCATTTCTTAGAAGTTAGAAAGTAAATGTGATATGGGGATTTTTAGGGGCTGTATTGTTTTTATTGTTTTATTGTGAACCGCCATAAGTCTCCTTGAGAGCAGTAGTATACAAATCAAGAAAGGAAGGAAGAAAGGAACAAAGAAGAAAGAAAACAGAAACAAGAAAGAAAACAAATGTGAGAATATGATAGTTTTAGAATCATAGAATCATAGAATCATAGAGTTGGAAGGGGCCATACAGGCCATCTAGTCCAATCCCCTGCTCAACGCAGGATCAGCCCAGAGCTGTTTTGTGGAAACAAGCATGCATACTAAATGTACAACAAAAATTGATTGCAACCGCAGTCTTAATAATGCTACTGACAATGAAGAATTGTTGTTCTCAGAGACTAAAACTGTTCTTTCATGGTTAAAGGCTGCCAACCTCCTGCTATTACAATTTTCTCCAGACAATTAAGGCCAGTTCCATTGGAGAAAATGGCAGCAGTATCCTACTGAGGTCCTTCCCCAAACTCCACTCTTTCCAGGCTGTATTCCCAAAATCTACAAGTATTTCCTAACCCAGAGCAGGCAACTGTATGGTGTAAAAGGATTGTTAGTATAGTGAATTTAAACATAGCACAGGTCTAAAAACCTGTGATACCTCCAGCTTTTTAGGGATGAAATTCCCTCTGTTCAGAAGCCAGGGCAAGGGGTACAGTACAGTACAGTAGCCTCCTCCTGCCCCTTACCACAGTCAGGATCAGGATCAGGTCCACTGCTTTTGTAAAAAGAGGAAATTTCATCATTAAAATGATATAGCCTCACCCTGGTAGACTTGGAGATGCTGACACATTTAGCTTGGCTCTCAGAGAAGTCCTTAGTAATTAGTGAATAGTATACAAATACTGAGTTGCGTGTCTTTTGATAATCTCAAATGATTCAAAATATTTCTCACAATGTTTAACATTAAAAATTTTAAAACATTTATGGATAAAATAAAGGTACTAATAAGCCATATGTTTCAGCAAGCATTCTAGCTAATGTTTTCAAGTAATTTATTTTCCCCCTACCCTCCCAAGCTTAATGCTAAAATAGTCTGCTGGGATCAATTCACTTGAAATAATGCAGTGTTTGTAAAGTGAAGCTGGAAAAAAAATACCATCCAGCGTCCCCTATTTAAAATGTTCTTTTGTAATGCCTTTGAATGTTTTTCTTTGATATGATTTTCCCCCTTTTAATGCTTTGAAAGTCTCCTGCTGTTCTCAAAAACAACCCCAAAAAATCTAGTCAATGTGGGACTTCAGTTCTAGAAGTTCAGGTCAGAGTGACTTCAATCTGACTGCTTTAGAGGGTGGACTCCAATATCAGGCCAGTATGCAAAAATAATTTGGCTTGATAATATCTAGCAATGGGATTTTTCTTCAAAAGGAGGTGAGGGGAAAGACCTGGTTCCTTTGTAATATCTGTTTATCAAACTTGATATGAGAAGGTTGTTGAATGTGCTTAGAATAGATATTCTCATGTAATGTTTATGTAACAAGCAACTGTTCCCCCCTCCCCCTTTATGTCTGCTCCATGTCTACAATCCTACATTGAAAAGATTTAGATGTGTGGCCAGGAGTGGGGAGAGAATCCCAACAAGAGCTCCTTAATTTGGCAAAACCGAAAGGGCAGGAAACCATGTTTAGGGAGAGGTGTATCATGGGATTTTGTGAAACAATGACCGATCTACTGATACCTTAACTATGCAGCAATAAGCCTGTTGGCTTTTGAAGTGTAAAAAGATCTTGTGTTTTGCTACTTTAATGAAACAGGAGTTTTATGCAGCTTTCCCTCTATGACCATGCCACTGTTAATCTTGTTAATTCCTTCTAGGCAGAGAAGAGAGATCTGGAGAATCAGCACAGGGAAGCTACGTGGGTAGCAGGGGTCATATGCTGATGGAGGCAGCCCCTTGAGACAATTCAAAATTACACAAATGGATTCTGATTATATCTCCCTTTTTGGCTTCAAACCCACATACATCTGTCATTTCGATTGTCTCAAGGCCAAACCAGATGTGCATTGGGAGCACTAGACCTGGCTCTCCCAGACAAGGCTGGTTCCAATTTTGAGGGGGCCTAGGCAGAGAATTCCCAAGACCCACTTCTGTCCAAAAGCGGGTCCCACACATGCCATCTGTCACATCCTCCCACCCATATGCCTCCCACTTGCCTGTATGTCCTTCCTCTGTCTATTTGTGAGCTCTCCTACTGCCTATACTCACCATTATCTGCAGCCCCTTTCCTAGTGCCACTCGGCAGTATGTGCTGCCCTACCAGGCTGCAGCTGCATAGCTGAGTAGTTGTGCCAAAGAAGGGAACTTGCCCCAAAGTCCAGAGCCCAGACCAGGAGGTCGGGAGCAAGGACAGACAGAATTCACAAGAACGTGGGGTAGAGAGCGAAGTCAAGCTGAGCTGTCTTCAAAACCAGAGAGAGCAGGACAAAGGCAAAACATGAAACAGAATCAGGAACAGAGTTGAAAGCCAAAGTCGAGGAGCCAGAGCGAGGTTGATAGACAAGCCGGGAGTTCAAGAGCCAGAGAAGAGACATCGGACAAACCAGGGGTCGAAGAGCCAGATCAGGAATGTCAGACAAGCCAGAGGTCGAAGAGCCAGGAATTGCAAGGACAGAGCTTCACTATGTCGAACCAGAACAAGAGTCTCAGGAGACAGACAGAGTAATGTGCCTTCGAAGGTTTAAGCCACCCCTGCACCAGTTTTCCTACCTGAAACAGCCCTAGGGAATTGCTGTGTGAGAATAAATGCTTACCCTCATCCTGTATATAATTATTCCCCTATGCACCTAATAACTGACTTTTTACAATCACCTGGGGGAGGGATAACTCCAGATATGAAATGCCCAGTGCAAATCTGGTTTGGTCCAGTTCTAATGCCAATTTAACAGTGGTAGTGAAGATCATACTGGATTGTTGTCATTGTGATATGTGATGTTTTTCTGAGCTTTGTTTGTCACTAGTCTGTAATGTCGTTCATTATAATTTTTATGACATTTTAGGGTGAACCTGGTATAATGGGAGAGAGAGGACTTCCTGGACTTAAGGTTAGTGAAGATCATTAATGTACTTGTGTATATGTAATCCTGAGTAAATTGCATGTGTACAGCAATAAGGTTGATCTCATTTTTCTTCACAACATCTCCTGCGTGGCAGAATGCTGAGAACTTCTACTGAGCTTCATAGTTGAACCCACTATTCTACCCTATGTTGTATGCTGCCTGGGTTGGATCAAAATGTACCCTAATACACGTGTGAGGGATCTGTCCATAGAAAAGTTCCTTCGGACCTTGAGCTTGAGTATTCTAACCTAGGCTGGCAGGAGTACCAATAAGGGACTAAAATGAAACTGGGACATAGTTTGACCAAGAAAAGTGGTCTGGGGCATTCTTCTTTGGCCCATGCACAATTTCAGTCAATGGCATGACCTTGTGTGACTTGCCTCAGCTGCGCCAGTGGTTCTCAAATACACATCTGTCTCTCAACAGAATATGTGTGTCCTGTTGCTATTGACAGCTAATCGTGGATGTTCTTTATCAATCAGGAAAGAACATAGGCCTTTGGGGAACTGTCATTTCACATTTTATAATCTAAATTATGACACTTAATACTTAATTAGTTTTCATAGCAGTGTATTTTAGAATTGCCCAGAAATCAGTAACCATGAAAATGGGATTTTATCTCATTCAAATCCCATTTTGATGGTGACTGATAACTAATCTTGCACAAGATGACCTGTCAGAGTTGGGTTCTGAGAATGAAAATTTTGCTTATCAGTGTGGTAGTCTGAGACCATTTCCGCACTGGGAACTTTGCTGCTCCAGCTCCCATGCGGGAGCACAAATCCAGGGCAGACAAGGTGTTATGAACCCCTGTTCCTGACCTATAGTTTTCATCCCTTTTGATGTTTGGGTTTATTCTTTGTGTTCCTGGATGGTTTGTTAGGGAACTGAAACCATCAATATGAGTTCTGAAGAACATAAGTTTCAGTGACGTTGTCAACAGAGTGAAAATATATAGTTTCAAGTTCTCCATATTTATACCATGGTAGAGCACCATTGCTTCATGCATTGTAAGTTGCATTGAGCCATGAGGAAATGTGGGATATAAATATTTTAATTAAAAAATGAAAATGTATACAGCTTTTGTCTAAGAATGTGTCTCTCAAAGAAGACTGTATCCTTCTGGCTCAACACATAGCTATGCCTTCTCTTAGTAGTATTTTATACTACAAGGACCTCTCAAGCAAAGCGGTTATGTTACTCAGAACTGCATGTTCAGATCTTTACATTTTTTTGCATGTTCATATGGTGCAGAAGAACATTTTTATCTGGCAGTCAACATACATAGTGGCATGTCTCTAGCAGCCACTTGGATGAATTATTCATGGAGGCACAGGTTGTTGGAACCTTTAGCTTCAGCAATATTACCCTTTTTCAGTTATGCCAAATTTAGTAGCCAATGGATAGGGTAAAATTCACACTCTTCACATAGTACACTAAAAATGGCTGGTTAATTCATGAATTATGATAAATGAAAATTATAGTTATTAAATGTGACTCTGTGTATTTAAAATAATGCAATGTCTTTCTTTAGATTTATTTCCATGGTGTTCTTATAGATAGAATTTCCAAAGTTGTCCGTACTGCAGAAGCATTAATGATCTTTATAATTTGTTTCTACTCTTTCTTTTAATTAGGGTGACCCTGGATATCGTGGAGAAAGGGTAAGCTCCACACTTGCTTAAAAAAAAACCTAGAACAAACCAAGAATGGTTTGAAACTACTTCAGAAACTGATTTTAAATATTCTAAAGCAGTGGTCCCCAACCACCGGGCTGCGGCCCGGCACCAGGTCGTGGCTCCCTCTCCCCACCCCCCAGGCTGCAAGCTTCTTTTTGCGGAAGGAGGGGGGAGAGGGAAGTGTGGCCACATGCGCAAACGTGCACGTGTGGCCGTGCTCGAATAAGCTGCAACTGCAGTGCCACAGGCTGGCATTAAACATGGCCACAGCTTTATCTCTCCCTCTTAGAGGATTGGCACTGCATGGAAGAGGGAGCCTGACCTAGCACAAAAACCTCTGGAGTCCAGAGGAACTGGGGGTTGACAGCCGGGATGACAGACCCCCTTGCCTACTAGAGTCCACCACTAAAGGGAAGTGACCTATGTGGGGGAGCCAAAGAGTGCCAACCTAATTTGGCTGGCCCCAGGACTCCTGACAAAATGAGCCCCTGGCCTCCCAGCCAGGTCAGTTGTGCTTGTTTATATGCCATCTCTTATGGAGGTCCCGGGCCCCAGGGAGTCCAATAGCAACCAGACTCCTTGCCAACCAGGTCCAACCCATGCAAACCTGCAGCTGTGACGAAGTGTGTTGCAACATCCAGTACATCAAACTCAAACAAAAACCCAGTTACAGAAACCAAATTCCCAGGCGAGTGTGAGGGAAGCTGTTCACACGGTATCTTGGGCAAAGATGCCGAGCCCACACACATAGCACCTTATATAGATGCCGGGGGCCTGCCTCTCTTCTTTGCCACTATTCATGCTGCCTGCCCACGACGTATGTGCTGCAAACTGGCTGCAGAGACGGTCACATCCCTTCTCAACCAGCCCTCCACGGCGTTAAACTGGCAGCCACAGTCTCAGCAGCTCTTGCAGTGCTGTGGCCCACACTATAACTTTCATTATGGAACTTGGGGCTTTAGCAAATTGCCAGTTCTGATGTCCTATACTTGGCACATTCCTGAGAAAAGGACAATGCTGGTGAGAATACTGAGCTGCAAAAGCCTAGAGAGTTGAAACTGTATTTTGATGAAAGCACTGAAGACGAAAAGGCTGGATACTTATTCCTCCAGATAGCTTAAACATTAAATAACAGATGGTTATGTTATCCAGCTTATCTTTGGGACAGATATCTGTCAAAGAAAGGAGAACAAAATCTGTGTAAATACTACCTCTTAAGAATAGCACTTCAGAGCAAGTGGAGAAGGCTCAAATGGTCCCCAAGACATTAGTATATTACCCTCAGGATATTATTAACAGGAGTAATGCTCAGATACTTCAAAAAGTTATTGTTTTATTATCATTTTCCATTTTATAGTAGCATTTGTATTCTCTAGAGTTCAGTTGATGCTGAGGCCAAGGTTTCCATTCACAAGCTGGTGAAAAATAAAGGGCTGAAAATGAAGAATTACAACACTGCAACCTGTAGTGTTGTCATTTAACAGTGGGCAAATTCTTGAATCTAGTACTGATTCTGTATTTTGCAGCCAACTAGTTATTTCACAGACAATTATTGACCATGTTATTCTAAATGATTTCTTGAAAATGCTGATTAAATTTCAGAGCTGCAGTTCAGAGGATATATTAAATACTAGCATGGGCTTGTGCTAAATTTCGCCTTCATTCATGATGAGAACTCTGCACCAAACTTAGCAATCCCCCAAAAGTCTATTGTAGTGTGGCAATGTGAAACCCTGTTTTAGGTACAAACTAACACATGCCATCTATAAATTCTAGTTCATAGATGGCCAGTTTCTACTGATGAATTACTGCTAATTCTTATGCACAAGCTAATTTGAAATTGTGTGCCTAGTTTTGTAATTAAACTTTTCAATATATCTTCAGCATCTTTTAGCTTCCTATGGTGATCACCAGTGGACTCTTAGAAGAATTGCACCCTTCTAAATCCACCGAAGTCAGTTGGCTTACATGGGTGCACTTTTGTTTACGATTTTACTGTAACTCTCCAACAATCAATCCATAGAATCACATTCTCCAGAGGAACTGATCTCTTTAGTCTGGAGATGAGCTATAATTTTACGGGATCCCCAGGTCTCACCTGGGGAATGCCATCCTATTAGCAGGAGAGCTGACAGTATGCCTTTAAGAACTGCCTCATTGCCAGCTGAGAGATGACATGGACCAGTAGTGGTGCCCAAGTTCTACAACTTGAGTTTTACCTAAGTAGAGCAGAACAAGGTAGCAGCGGTTGCTGCAACTCTCAATAAAAGGTTGTGTCTTAGGCTGCTGCTTGAGTTTGCCTGACAGCCAACCATGATTGCTGCTCAGATTGAAATTGCTTTGCCATGGAAACCTGCAGATCCATTTGCTTCCTCTTACCATGTTCTGGAAATTGCCCTCATGGAAAAGTCTGTCTCTGATAAGATTGTCTACTGGCTTTTGTAGCCACAATACTTTTCAAGAAAAACGTTACCTGGTTATTGCTTTTGTAAGTTAAGACACTTCAATTATGGGACCTCCTTTCCATTCTAACTCCTTGAGTAGATTTGATTATTGTATAGAGAGAGGACTGACACACTCTTTTTGAACAACTGGCTCAACTGTGAACCCTTACATATATTCATATAGTCCTGGTTTACTGCAATCTAGAATTCCTCTATTCAATTACTTTCTTTATTTTATCTGCTCTAAAGTTATAGTATCATTAAAAACTTGTCATAATTTTTTAAAACTATATTACATTTTGATGGATTTTAATTGTGGTTGCTGGTGAATCAAAACACAATATAAATATTTTGCTTTAATTTTAGGGTGATCCAGGAGAAGCTGGGCCGAAGGGTGACTCAGGAGAGAAGGTACAGTTCATACTGGGGATAAGTGCCAAATATGTTGCTAATGTAGACCAATTATGCATGGCAGTGTCTGATGCCTTGCAGCAGGGTAGCATGCCCTGCCGCTTGCCAAGAATGCACCAGGGAAGGAATCCCCAGCACATGTGGATAGCCCTGACATAGTGTGCTGGGGCTAGAATAACCTACCACACCATGCAGCAGCAGCGGGAGGGAGTGGGGAGGCATGGGGGCCCCTCCATGCAATGGCTGATGAGCAGCATGCTGCAAGCCATAATCATGGGTGTGGGAAACCATCCCGTTTGGCTCTGCGACACTGCAAAGCTGACCGGGGCATTTGATCTTCCTGCAGGGACATCGTAGGCTGGAGGATGATCTGGGCCCAAGGGCCCAACTTTTCCATTATGCACGGGACTTTGGATGGCCTGCAGTAAGGGAATGTGGATACTTCCGCGTTTCCCGTGATGCTGCAGTCACCATCTGCAGTCCTGCTGAAATAGACTGCTCATCTAATCCAGCAGGGCACTTCTTATGTTCTTTTACTTTCTATAATCTGTTTTTGATGGAACAGTATCTCCAAATGTGGGCGTCCCATCTAGGAATCACAGTTAATAAAGATTGATAAGCCTAACTTCCATTAACTTGTCTAAACCCCTTTTGAAACATTCTGAAGCCTCTTCTAGATATGTAACTGAATTCTGTGATATAATTCTGGGGTGGCAAACTGGTATGTTCCATTTCAGGCTGCAGGTGAGCAGGTAACATTTTTATGTTCCCTCCCTTGAAAAGTTCCTTCAAACACACAATTAAAACATCAGGGAGAAAAATTCCAGTGTCACCCCTCACTTGCTGTGTTAATCTGTCAGTTTCAGGGATTGTTAATGTAATATTTTCCCTGTAGTTTACAATAGTACAGTCTGTCCCCTCATTTTTGAACAAGTATTTTCTTTTGTCCAGGTTCCTGTTGCCCTGCTTGCAGTATAGTTAGGTAAAGGTAAAGGTATCCCCTGTGCAAGCACCGAGTCATGTCTGACCCTTGGGGTGACGCCCTCCAGCGTTTTCATGGCAGACTCAATACGGGGTGGTTTGCCAGTGCCTTCCCCAGTCATTACCGTTTACCCCCCAGCAAGCAAGCTGGGAAGATGGTACTCATTTTACCGACCTCGGAAGGATGGAAGGCTGAGTCAACCTTGAGCCGGCTGCTGGGACTGAACTCCCAGCCTCATGGGCAAAGCTTTCAGACAGCTGCCTTACCACTCTGCGCCACAAGAGGCTCTTTGCAGTATAGTTACATCCTTCTAAACCCATTTACTTACAAAAGTGTAACTCTGCTTTGGATGTGGCACTATCTGCATCACAGTTCTGTAAAGAGGAAGTGAAATGATGGCTCCTTCTCCCTTTCCTAACCTTAAACTCCTAGGATAGCATTGGCAAATAAATTATGAAGAACTGAAATACAACTGAATGTCTCTGCACACCAGGTGTCTTGTTTCTGTATGATGGTAGTTTTAAGTGTTCCTGAGCTGAAAACACATTACAAATGTTTGCTTTCACATGCAAATGAATGCTTCGGTTTTCCTCTGTTTTGTCATACAGCCCTTTTTAAAGGCTATATTTGGTTAAATATTTCTCGAATTTTCAGTTCTGTAGAATTAACAGACCAAAAGCAGGGGAGAGATGACCTGAGAGGCAGGTGCTCTATTGGAATGGAACATTTTCTTCAGTGAATGTAATATGCTCATCCTGGCATTCGTGATGTCTAGCTAGATTTTAGTTGACTAAATACCATTATGGACTTCAGCCACTCTAGCTGGTCTTGATTAATGGATGTTTATAATGTTCTTTTTGGATGCTTGTTAAGGGTTTTGACTCATAAACCCTGATTCTTGCCAGAAGTTATTTTTTGATCAGGCACAATGTTTTTACATACGTTTTGAAATTATACTGGCAAAATAGCACGTGACGATCCAACCTCTAGACTTTCTAATTTTAATTTTTACAGAGTCCTTTGAACATCATTAAACACTTCTGATTGGTACAGCTGAATCAGCAGAGACGTTACTCCATCTGCATTTGTTCCTTGGGCTCTTGATTGATATTGTCTGCTCATCGGTAGTTCCACAAACAAGCAATGTTGCTATCCATAGCCATTCAGCTTGGTTGTCACCATGGCTAAAAATATTTAGTAAGCTGTTGACTCTCCAATTAGTTTTCGCATATGCAATAATCATTGTGTTTACCTGGATTTTATTATCAGGGTGATCCTGGTTCTTCTGCTGCAGGAATAAAGGTAAAGTTGAAGTGATTATTTCTTTGCTTTGAAGCTCACTGCCAGCAGTAGTCCATTGTGTGTTGATGTCTCCCCTCCTATGTTGGATTTCATAATTTGTTTCTTAATTGTAGGGGGAACCTGGAGAATCAGGTCGACCAGGGCAAAAGGTAACAGATTAACAGTTTTCCAAACAGTGCCTTTCCTTATTGTGAAACCAAGTGATAACATTTCTTGTACTAAGTACTTCTCCATAATTGCTAGTTAAAAAAAAAAGACTTTGACGCAATCTATTTTATCAACATCAAAATTTATTAATTTATTTCCCTCCCTACATGAGCCACAGGTACCATTATAAGAAATACAAAATATAGAAAATAAATTAACCAAAATGGTAGCCAGCTGATAAAAAAACATAATTCCATAAGAAAAACCCAGAAACTGCCAGCAGTGGAAATTCACAAGTCAAACACTTAACAAATTCCTTAACCACTCAGCATAAATGTTGAGTCTGGTAGTATCTGAAGAAAGAAGGATGTTATATACCAGGGAAGATGATACACAAATAGAATCCTATTCTTTTTTAGACACCAGATATAGATATACAGAATATCACAAAGATCCATAGATATATCAGTGTATGGAGGTATATATTAGTTTCTCTTTGAGCTGTTCACATTCCTCAGGGCGAATCTTCTAAAGTCAAATTAATCCTAACAAAATTTATTCCTTGATCTTTGGAGAGTCTTGGAGTTGCATCTATGCAGTCCATTGGATCTTTTAAATCCAAAATTTGGATTTAAATAGTGTCTCATCCCTGAATCCAATCACCTGCAAAAGTCTGAAACACTGATGGGAATTTCAAAAGCCTTTGTTAATATATTAATTTTCAATTAGAAAGGCTAATTAAGCACTTTTAGATTAACTAATCTATGAAACCATCACAATTGTGTATTGAATGTTCTATGGAGTCTTTTACAAGAGTGTTAGAATTATATTCTCTGTTGCAGTATCCATGAAAGTGGCTCTCACTCCATTACATTCATGATTGACAGAATGGATAGTGATTATTTTAAAAATCCACAGCCTAGAAATCCACATTGATTTAGATGTTTGATGATATTATGGCTTTGTGTAGTAATGCTGGCGGCCATATGACAAAAACAAATAGGAAGAGCAAACACAATGCTCTACTTACATGCCCTTTATAAACCTCCTAGCAAGAAAAATATCATAAAGGGGCTCTTATGGATTTCTCTGTATAGTCGTGGAATCAGAGATGAGCTCAACCTGCAGTTCTCTTAGTCTTATGCATATAATAAAATCTTACAATGTTGATTTAATTGTATTTAAAAAAAATTAAGTTATTTTTAAGGAGCAGAATCCAGGTTTTAAAAAACAACATTGCACAGACATTTCTGGATTGTAGCTATTTATTAGAATGTTTTTAGCCTTTTCAGTAAAAAAAAACCAATGCATCAGAGTTATTATTCTTCTGGCTCTTTTAACGCTGTACAATTTCAATTTATAGGGTGAACCAGGACTCCCAGGGCTTCCTGGACTACCTGGTATTAAGGTAGATGCAGAGATAACTTTCCTATGATGATCTATGTGTGATGTTAATGTGAGAAAGGTGATGAGCTTGTGAACTGGAAGGCGTTTAAATATCATCAAAACCTTTTAACATTTAAAGAGGGTCATACAAAATGTACATGAATGGATGATGATAATTTACTATAAATGTTATATATTCCTGTCTTTTCTGTAAAATAAGGAGGGTTTGAGAAAGGAGTAATGCACGGTGCCCCGGCCAGATTCCTGAAAATATTCACAGATAAAAGAAACTGAAAAGTTGATCAATTATTTAGTTAATGCTTCAGTTAATGATGCATTTGTGAGGAGCTCATTGCTCTAAGAGCTGAAAAAGTAAATATCTTAAGGACCTAGACAGTTTTATTTACTTTTTCAATATGCATATGCACAAGTAACAGACTGTCACAAATTACAATAACAAAAGAAATATAAAAAATAATATGTGTCAATGAGCAGGCATAATTAAATTCAGAAAATGAGCAAGTGTATTTTTTTGTCCCTGTGAATACCCACAATGCACTTTACACCTGCTTAAGTAACTGTACCTTGTACTATAAAGCAAAATACCTTTGTCTTTAATCTAGAACCTAACAATGTCCAAGGAAAATGGAGAAAGGTTGTTTTTACTTTTCAGGCACGGTCGGTAGCTTGTACAGCATAAGTTCCAGACCAGCCTTAGGTCAGAAAAAGGTGCAACAGCAGCTGGGCAGAAATGTCAATCTTGAAACAAACAAGTCACACATACATGAAGCCACTTTGTAATAAGACAGACCATTTGTCTATCTAGTTTGGTACAGCTATCAGTTCTACAAAGTTCTGCTGTAGTAAAGTGCAGTAAAAAACACATAATGGTCCCAGCGGTGTATCACCTGCTACTTGAGGTGTTAATGGTACAACAGGGGGCCTTGTGTTAGGATTCAAAGCAAAATGCATGCCTATTCCCTCCCCCAAACAGACGACAGAGAAAGCACAGCAGAAGCAGAAGACAACAAGTACAATAGGCAGATATTTCTCCTGCAGAATGGAACTTACAAGAGAGAGAACCAGAGTAAATAAAGCAAACTGTAGCAGATACTTAAGATATACAAAAGGTACATTTCTTATTAACAAATGAGTAAGCAAAATGAAAGTTTACTGAGTGTGTGCTGCTGTTTTGTTGCCAGTTGCTTTGACAGCCCCCAAACAGCAGCAGCAGCTAGCTTAATTGATATATCTGTGGCTCCCTCTTCTGGCCACCTCCTGGTGATGCAGAGGCCCTCTGAGATCCATGGCACCAAACACATTCACTGTGTTCAGATCTTGGGCTCTTTTGGCATATATCTTGGAATCGTTATATGGAATATATATTCTCAGTTATTACAGTGGAAACTTTTTCTGTGTACCAGGGTTGGGATGTCTTCACTGAAGTGTATAACCACAGCCCAGGGAGTCTGTCACACCTAGGACCGTTGGCATACTTGGGTTTAATTGCACTTTCTTCTGGATTGTAGCCAGTTTTATCTCAGCAAATAATCTCACAACATTTACATGTATCACATTCATGGACATACCATTATGGGGGGAAATTCATTGGTAGCACTAGCTATATTGTCAGTTTGTATTTTTTGTTTCTAAAGTGACATTTATTCCAGTAGATATGCATGTGGTGAACCTATTTAAAACTGAAAACAAGTCAGTGTTATAAAGCTGCTTTGTTTATAAACACAGAACAGTTGCTTAGGACAAGAACATTTAATTTGGTATACTTTGGAATGCATGCACATTTGCAGTCTACCAGAAATTGTTTTCTATACATTCTTAGTAGCTTAGTTGGGCAGAAAGGAACATTAATACAGGATATGAAATATTCCTTCATCACCAAAACCTATTAATAGTTGCAGAACTAATTCTTTAGGGGCAAATTATTTTGCGGTTTCTTTTAATCTGCTTCTTTGGATGAATAATGCTGTGTTTAAGTAATGCAGTCCAGGGGCCCAATTAGCAATATAATCAGAAATCCAGCATTTATTAGTTTCCATTGTTCAGGCGTCACAGAAATGTGTACTTGTTTAAAGTAGCCCTACATGTTTAAACCTAGTTGTTAATATTGGTAATAGCAGCATCTTATTTTTGTATGGTTTTGTCCTAAAACCATTTTTAGGTAAACCAAAACATCTAAGTTTAATTATTGTCATACACAGCAAATTTTGACTGCTTTTATAAAATAAAACTATTTATACAACATATTTTAATGTAATTTTCAAATGAAAATGCCACAGTGACTTCATTTGTCCTTAAATAAGAATTTGTATAGTTATTTTGTAAATTAATCTGTTGAAATGCTCAGTTATCATTATAAAAGTCAGTCCAGGGGGACTGTTCATGAAATGAACATGGAAGTGGAGTCAGTTTGATCATGCAGATTATGCATCTTGATGGTAGATAACAGGGGAGCCATTGGATTACTAGTATCCCTACAGTATAGAGCCAAAGGCCAGGGTATACTCTTAACATTTTGAGATTGAAGTACCAGTTTTCTCACAAGTGAGAAGAACAACCACTGCGGAAAATTCCCTTTGAAAACAGGATATATCTGGAACCCGTTCTGGTTGGATGCTACATTAAACCAACAAAATAAGAAGAGACTTTTTACTTTTCTTTATCCTCTATTCATTTGGTTAATATTGGTAGTAGCCTTGGGATAGGTTTTTTTTCTCTTTCTGGGTAGGTAACTTGCATCACAAATCATCATACCTAGACTGTTTTCTTAGTTGGTCTACAACTCTTTTCATTGCTATTGTGCTGAAGAGCCAATAGTTCCTATTATTTTTGGACCAGATTTATTGTCAAAAATGTGAAAATATATGTACAGTTTTTGAATGTTAACATCTCTACCCCCTACCCATAGTCAAATCCTTTATTTGTATATCCAGTGTTCACTCTAACTCCTTAGCTCCTGTTCTATCTGAAAAGTCAGGGGCTTTTCGCACCGGGATCTTTGTAGCAAATTGGTTGCTGAATGAAAAATCGCCATTTAAAATAGTGGAATTCGTCGTTATGCATACCTGCCTTTGTAGTGGAATCCAGTTGCGTTTTGTAGCGTTTCCCACAGGCTTCCGGTCTTGGCAAAAATCGCTAGAAAGGAAGCGCTCTTGCCAAGCTCGTCCCGCCCCTGGCCGTCAAGCAGCCAATGGGCAGCCGTTAGCATGCTCCCAAACAGCCACTTTCCCTTTTAGAAAGTTTTTTTAAAAAAAAAAAACCAGACCCATTGCAACGAATCTGTGTTGATTCGTTGCAACGGAGAGACCCATCCAGCTGCCTGGTGTGTTTGAGCTGTCATTTATTCGTTGCCACACTCCCTCCGAGTGAAAAAAAAAATCCCCCCCCCTCTCACGGGCCCGATTTTCGGCTGAAAATCCAATGGGCAGCCGTTAGCATGCTTCCAAACAGCCCCTTTCCCTTTAAGAAAGTTTAAAAAAAAAAAACCAGACCCATTGCAACGAATCTGTGTTGATTCGTTGCAACGGAGAGACCCATCCAGCTGCCTGGTGTGTTTGAGCTGTCATTTATTCGTTGCCACGCTCCCTCCGAGTGAAACCCCCCCCCTCTCACGGGCCCGATTTTCGGCTGAATGAATGTGTAAAAAATAAAGGGAAAATACATCAGCAAACGGGCTTCTCTTGTTTGTGCTTAGTGACTGAAGGGGAGGGACTGAAGCCGGGGAAGCCTCTAAACAGAGGCTCGCTGGTGCGTTTATCCCCGCTCGCTCGGAGAAAAAAAAATGGCGATCGCTTCGCCGGAAGATCAGAGGAGAGAACCAGGGGGAGGGACTTTGTAGAAACCGCAACAATGTTAACGCACAGGTCTTTTTCGCTAGTGTTGCAGATTGGTTGCAGGAGTGTATCGCTTTCCGGAGGGTGAATCCACTTTTGGGGATTTCCCTGAAAACGCTACAAGGAAGCGCTTTTTGCAGATCGTTTTCAGGTGTGTGGCAGATTGTCAACGACGTTGTGCATAACGGCAAATCAGTAGCGTTTTCAATTGGCAACCATTGTGCGATTTTGAAGGCGTGCGAAAAGCCCCTCAGAGTTCACAGATTTGCATGTTCAAAAGTGATGCTTTTACTCCATAAATGCCCTGCCAAAACTTCCCTTCATCCAGCTGTCAAACAGAAGGTTTCATAGAGTGTGCTACTCATTGACATTGGTTAGAATACTGAAGAAGGGGACAGCTTTTTTGTTTTTGTTTTTTTGTTTTTACATAGTGGACATAAAGAGAACTTTTTCTCCCTGTCCCATTATTCTCCTGCTTGGGAACACCTAATGAAATTATTGTGAAACCGATTCAGGACAGACAAAAAGAAATACTTCTTTACTAAACAAGTAACTAAATTGTGAAATTCACTTCCCATTGGCAAATTATGACTATGAGCATAGATGAGTTTAAAACAGAGCTAAACAAATTCATGGAAAGGTCCATCAATAGCTATTAACCATGGCTTGTAAAGGGACCCTCTATTCCATATAACCAGTTCTTTCCCCAGCTAATCACTTTCAATGTAGTTGATAACTTGGTGTGAAAAGGGTTAAAACCCGGTTATCCCTGGGATTATTTTTCCACCCACAAATGCAAGTGAAACACAGCAGTCAGACACTCCTCCAATTTACACAAGGCTTTAAAACCTGAAAGAACATAAAAATCAATTTGTTGGTTCTTTTAATGTTGGAAATAATGAATTACACTAGGAAAACTCAGAAACCAGTTCTATTATGTGCATGATAGATGAGAGCAACTATGGGGCAGACTGGGAGAAAGCAGCTAAATTGAACAAGGGTGAAGAGATGTTAAGTTTTTGTTGTTGTTTTGACATCTAAATTTTAGCGTTTTTTTTTAAGTATCCATTAACAGAACACTACAAGAGTAAAGAGTCATCTCTCATGGAGTGTGCAGAGATTCAAATATTTTTAAAGCCAAGATGGGATACTGCATTTAAAAAATGCTTGGTGCTTAATAACTCATGCTTGGTGCTCAATAACCATGAATAGACAGTACTGACCCACAACTCTCCCCATCCTGCCAAGTGGGTATTGTCTTTTTGCAGAAGGGAGATATGGCTGGAGGCAACGTATAACTTGTGCTTATCAGAGAAAAGAATGCTATCACGACCAAATAAAGGAACTACCTGGAGACTGTCTTCTTGGTAGCCCGCATCAATGTCTTTCTCAGTCCCTATCCCCCAGCACACTATCTACTTGAACAAAGCATCATATTATAATATTCTTTGCTCTATGAATAAATTCTCTGTGGTTTTGCCATCCTTTGGGATCAAGATCAAAACAGACTGGGGGCATTTTCTCAGTACTCTTCCCTCTGCATTGCAGAGCCATCAGTATGCCTTTCCGAGATAAAGCTATTTGTTTACTTTGTTTCACACATCATTAACAACACTAATCTGGATAGAATCCCATTTGCTTCTGCTATCTCAGTGGAGTAGTTGATAACACAAGGGTGAAAAGGGGGAATGCTTGTTGAGTAGGCCATGCACGTTGAGCAAAAGAGCCTTCGAATTCCACATACTTTCTCCCTATGAATTATTCTGAGAATCAGAGGAAAAGGCACCCTAGATATTTGCAAGCAATCAAGTGTTCTTGTGAGTTTAATGAAGTCTTTTAAAATACCTATTTGTTGACAGAGAAGATTATCGCTTCAGCAAAAATGCCAGATATTATGCTCTTCTAAAATTACACTGTTTATTAGATTACAAGTTTATTGGGAAAGGTCCCACTTTGCTTATTCAGATACAAAAAGACAATCCTTTATGTTAACCTGGTACCTGGTTAATAATCCAGAATAGTTGGTGAAGTTTTAATCAATAGGAGCTAAAGATAAGAGAAAGTCTCCTTCTGGCCAATAATTGATCTCCTCTTTGGAGAAAGTGAAACTGTTCCAGCTGAGGGAAATGTCAGAAAACAACAAAAACAGTTAAGGAGTTGGAACTAAGAAGAAAATGAAACAATGGCAGAAAGAAAACGCTGGGAATTCCTGGTAGGAGTTAACTGGAACAGGGGCAGGAGGAACAGTCTTGTAGGTTTCCAAAGCCATACTTCTACCATTTGTGGTCACGTCCCACAAGAGCATCACTTCTGTCCTAGTCACTGCCCAAGGAATACTAGTTTCAAAAGTAGTATCATGTTCAAGCATCTGCCACAGAAGGCATTAATCACTGCAGCAGCTGCCAAAAATGGTGACCTTGACTCAATGGTAGCCAATGTGATATGAAGTATTCTGCAGAATCAGATTGCACTCCACATAACTTAGCAGCAGAAACTACAAATGATGCATATATGTGTCTAATAGAGAGAAATAAAAATAGGACTGAAAGTAGACAATAGTGTTTAGGATTCTCCCAATGACCGTTTACGCACTGGGAACTTTACTGCCCCAGCACCAGTTCAGGAGCACAAATCAGGGGCAGGTGAGACGCCATGACTAAAACTCCAGCCTGCAACCCAGCATGAAAGCTCCAGTGCATAAATGGTCAATGTGGTGCTGGTGCCTGTCCTGGTGCCTGCTAAGTGTTTTTAGAAATTAGGTGAGGCTTTTGCCCTGGAGGTTTCTGATTTGCCACTGGAGATTGGATTGCCTATGCAGATTTTTTTTTTAATATTGCTTTGGCAGCTGATGCTACTACAACACAAGGATTGATTGCATCACCCATTTGTGGCTATCTATGCCTCCCGTGGCTGTGCCCACCATGTTGTCTCAGAATCCCAAAGGTGCTCACAGATTTTCAAAGGTTGGAAACCCCTTCTGAGGAGATCTGAAGAGATCTTAAAGAAGTATCACTTCCTGTCATAAGCTGCCACATGACTGGGCCAGGTTTGGCCTAGCCCGTGTCCAAATTAGTGTCAGATTAATCCCAGGACTGGTGGCAGCTACTGAACAACGCCAGGCATAGCTCGGCCCCACCAGCAATCACTGTGTAACTGGACCAGGCTGAGCCCCAGTACAACTTGGCCAGACTTTACCTAGGGAGAGAGTGCTGGGGGAAGGAATGAGGGACAGCTGCAGAAAGGGTGCCAATAAAGGTAGGTTGGCTGTTGGATAGGAAGAAGAGAAGGAAGCAGGGGGCTGCCAGGAAAGGGAAAGGGGAAATAGTAGCAGAAGAGGATACAGGAGAAAATGAGATTTCCACCCTCACCAAATCTCTGCAGGTCCTATGCTCAAAAATTATTATATTGACTTCTGTTGGGATTTTTATTATTTGTTTGCCTTCAGTACAAGGGAACACCTCTATACAAAGTAAAATGCTAATGGTTATTCTTAATGGTGGAGGTTAGCATATCTACATTATAAGAAGTTAAGTATGCAAATGTGATAACCATTGAGGAGCAGGGCAGGTAACATCAATTGATAAAGCAGTCCTAAGTAACATTTAAAGGTAAAGGTATCCCCTGTGCAAGCACCGAGTCATGTCTGACCCTTGGGGTGACGCCCTCCAGCGTTTTCTTGGCAGACTCAATACGGGGTGGTTTGCCAGTGCCTTCCCCAGTCATTACCGTTTTACCCCCCAGCAAGCTGGGTACTCATTTTACCGACCTCGGAAGGATGGAAGGCTGAGTCAACCTTGAGTCGGCTGCTGGGATCGAACTCCCAGCCTCATGGGCAGAGTTTTCAGACGGCTGCCTTACCACTCTGCGCCACAAGAGGCACTTAAGTAACATTTAAAGTATCCTAAAACAGTTAAAACATTTTAGAGTTACCTATTTTGTTGTTGTTAGGTGCGAAGTCGTGTCCAACCCATCGCGACCCCATGGACAATGATCCTCCAGGCCTTCCTGTCCTCTACCATTCCCTGGAGTCCATTTAAGTTTGTACTGACTGCTTCAGTGACTCCATCCAGCCACCTCATTCTCTGTCGTTACAGCTGCCAATTAATTCAATCACTGAGAAGGGTTGCCATTCTTTGGATGGTATCTTTCCTTTTGGTGTTTTCTCTTTTTTTTTTTTTTTTTTTTTTGTTTATTTAAAATTTATTGCAGCTTTCCAGATGCATTTACAAATTTCGACTTTATTGTTGACCATTGCACAGAATTTTTTTGGTATTTTTATTTATTTATTTTTATTTATAATTTGATTTCTAGACCACTGTTCCCAGCGAACTGGCTCGTGGCAGTTTACAACATATATAGAAAACATGGTAACATAAAATCTTAAAAAATAAAATCCCCAAATCTTACCCCAATAAAATACACCTAACAAAGAAGGGCAATGCCAAACAATGTTCAAACTGCTGCACCATTGCACTCATTTCTCATGCTAGCAAAGCTATGCTCAAAATCCAAGCTAGGCTCCAGCAATATGTGAACCAAGAACTTCCAGAAATATAGGCAGGATTTCGAAGAGGCAGAGGAATTAGAGATCAAATTGCCAATATACACTGGATCATGGAGAAAGCTAGGGAGTTCCAGAAAAACATCTACTTCTGCTTCATTGACTATGCTAAAGCCTTTGATTGTGTGGAGCACAACGATTTGTGGCAAGTTCTTAAAGAGATGGGAATACCAGAGCATCTTATTTGTCTCTTGAGAAATCTATATGCAGGTCAAGAAGAAACAGTGAGACCCATTCTGCACAGATTCATTGTAGCAGGAGTGTGGCAAATTGTAATCGCTACTAAAATTCAGTTATGCACAACATCGTACACAATCTGCCACACTCCTGAAACCGATCAGCAAAAAGCGCTTTGTTGTAGCGCTTCCAGGGAAATCTCAAAAGTGGATTCACCCTCTGGAAAGCGATACACTCTTGCAACCAATCTGCAACACTAGCGAAAAAGTTCTGTGCATTACCATTGTTGCGGTTTCAGCAAAGTCCCTCCCCCTGGCTCTCTCCTCTGATCTTCCGGCGAAGCAATTGCCATTTTTTTTTCTCACGGAGAGCAACAAACCGGCGAGCCTTCATTCACCCAGCGAGGCTTCCCCAGCTGCAGTCCCTCCACAGAGCTGTTTTAAGTCACCAAGCACAACACAGCCCCGTTTGCTGGTTTCCTTTATTTTCGGCCGAAAATTGTGCCCGTGCACGGGGGGGAGGAATTTTTTTTTCACTCGGGGGAGCATGGCAACGATGAAATGGCAGCTCACACGCCACCTGCCAGCTAGATGGGTCTCTACGTTGCAACGAATCAACGCAGATTCGTTGCAACGTGTTTGTTTTTTTTAACCTGCCTTAAAAGGAAAGGGGCTTTTCAGGAGCATGATAATGGCCGCCCATTGGCTGTTCATTTGAATGATGGCCAGTGGCGGGACAAAGCACAGAAAAAATCGCGTCCTTTCTAGCGATTTTTGCCGAGACTGGAAACCTGTGCGAAACGATTGAAACGCAACTGGATTCCACTACAAAGGCAGGTATGCATAACGACGAATTCCACTATTTAAAACTGCATTTTTTTCTTTCTGAAACCAATTTGCCACATTGATCCTGGTGCGGAATGGGCCTGAGAATCGCAAATAGAATCACTGGTTCGAAATTGAGAAAGGAGTTCGGCAAGGCTGTATACTGTCGCCTTGCCTATTTAACTTGTATGCAGAGCACATTATGAGAAAGGCGGGGTTAGATGAGTCACAAATTGGGATCAAGATTGCAGGGAGAAATATCAACAACCTCAGATATGCAGATGATACCACTCTAATGGCAGAAAGCGAAGAGGAACTAAAGAGCCTCTTGATGCGGGTGAAGGAGGAGAGTGCAAAAGTTGGCTTGAAACTCAACATCAAGAAAACGAAGATCATGGCATTCAGGCCTCTCAATTCCTGGCAAATAGATGGGGAAGAAATGGAGGTAGTTACAGATTTTATTTCCTGGGATCCAAGATCACTGCAGATGCGGACTGCAGCAAAGAAATTAAAAGATGCTTGCTCCTGGGGAGGAAAGCTATGGCAAATCTAGACAGCATCCTAAAAAGCAGAGCCCTCACCCTGCCAACAAAAGTGTGTTGCTTTTGGTGTTTTCTCTTGATGTTTGAGGAGGATTTTTTCAGGGAGGCCAGCCAGTTTGATGTTCTGGGTGTTATATGCCCATTCTCAGCCATAGGTCTGGTGGAATAGCTCTGTCTTACATGCCGTGTGGAACTGTCGAAGGCCCCACAGGGCCTTGATCTCAGTTGGCAGAGCATTCCACCAGGCCAGGGCCAGGGCTGAGAAAATATTTCTTCAAAGTTTATTCTTCACTGTATTTTGTGATTCCTCTTTTCCTTTTTTTTTTTTTTTTCTGTTATGCCCACATAGTATGCTAATTTATGCAAGAACTGTTTTCTATTTCAGACTATTCAGGAAATGTCTTTGACTTCATAAAATGGAACTGTTTTTCACACCAGCATAATTTAGTTGTAGTGCAGCGTCGAGGGCAAGCTAACACTTCCCTTTCTCTTCACTGTGTAATTAAAAATGCGTCAGCTGCATCTGTCTCTCTTCATATTAATTCCAACAAGTATTGAAATGCGGCACAGGATATCTTTGTCATGTTTCATTGTTTTGAAGCACAAAATGTAGTATTTTTCAATATATATATATATATATATATATATATATATGAATTATTGCTTTAACACATGAAACTAAACAGGAGCAGAATCAAGTCCTGCTAGAACAAGTTAAAGTGTTGGATTTAAATGTTTCCAAGACCTTTCCAAAAATCGGTGGTTTACTACAAAATTAAGTTTTGCTTAGTATTTGATATGTATTTAGTATGCACCATACCTGCAACGTTTATTGACAGATTCTTACAAAGTATTCAACCAAAAACCTGCTCCAAGTCACTCAAAATAAGTGGTATTTGTAATGCACAAAACCAGGAGGGCATGACCCAGAGGAGTCCCAAAGTGGCTTACAAGCACCTTTCCCTTCCTCTCTCCACAACAGGCATCCTGTGATGTAGGTGGGGCTGAGAGAGCTCTAATAGAACTGCTCTACAAGAACAGCCCTAAGAGAACTGTGACTAGCTCAAGGACACCCAGCTCATTGAATGCAGAAGATTGGGAAATCAAACTTGGTTCTCCAGATTAGAGGCCGCCGCTCTTAGCCACTACGCCATACTCTTAAGCCTCTACACTCTTAACCACTACACCAAGTAGAGCTGGGGTTGCCACTTGTTGGTGCCTTCAAAATTTTCTCAGATTGAGAAGATTAAAGATTTTGCATCTTATTGTTACCCATTTTCAATACAAAAAAGTGTCCTGAAGAAACGTTGCACTAACATGACTGTCTCAAAAGATTCTAACTGGTATGCCCCGCATTTGTTCACTGTGCATGTGGAACGGAACTTGGATGCCATCTCCAGATGGGGCCTGAAGGTTTCCTGAAATTAAAACTGATCTCCAGTAGGCAAAGAAAATGGCTACTATGTCATTATATCCCATTAAGGTCCCTCCCCAACTCCTCAGGCTTCACTCCCAAATCTTCAGACATTTCCTACTTGGAGTTGGCAGAACTACTGCTCTTTGTCATGCCGTGCCCTAAAATCAGACTTGGTTCCGCATTCATCCATTTGCATGCCTGTTCAAGACCACTTTGGGGGTTGTTTTCTGAAGCCAGCTCTAACCTCGGTCTCCAGTGACACTTGTTTTTCTCCCTCTTTTCTCTCAGCCCCAAGAAAATCTTGCTTTCCCTGTTCAGTGAACATTGTAAGCTAGCTGGAGCAGGGGTTGATTTGCATCCGGATTCTGTAAAGTTTATTGTGCAGTTCATGTCTTATGGATGAATGTCTGAATTGATCCCATTAGAAGGCATTGTGTTTTGAGTTGATTTTGACAGTTCTATCTGTGGTGTTTGATTCTATAAATACAGGGCATCATTTAATGATGCAGATGCTGAATGATCAACAGTAGTCTTTGTGGTTTATTCTTATCTAGCTGAGGACTAGCTGAGGATAGACATGTTCTTTAAAATTTTTGTTTACTTCTGAAATAGCATCTTTGAGGGAGAAAAATTGCTCTAGGTGGTCATTGTGGTTACATGTAGGTAAAATGCAACAGAGCTCTTAGAAAATTACAAAGAAGCAAAGCTAACCCAGCCATATAATTTAATAAGCAAAACATACCAATTATTGCTAGAAGGAAAAATCAATCTTTTGCATGTCCTAAACCAAATTAGAAATCCCACTGGGGATGAGAAAAATCAGGCAAGTCAACAATTTGTGAGGTCTCTATTATAATTCTGTCTTCAGATGAACGTGTAAAAGTCATGCCTGCACAATGCAAAATGCTGTAGCATGGAACGACCCCAAGACAGCCTTCTCTGTGACAGGAGAATCTACAACAGGGGTGGTCAAACTGTGGCCCTCCAGATGTCCATGGACTACAATTCCCATGATCCGTTGCCAGTGACTGCTGGCAGGGGCTCATGGGAATTATAGTCCATGGACATCTGGAAGGCCCACAGTTTGCCCACCCCTGATCTATAACAACAGCAAAAGGAACTAGGGAGCTTCTCTTCTTCAGAGGATGAAGAGATTCCATTTTTTCCTTTGTGTGATTTCGTGCAGTTATATTTGAATATTTGTTTGTATTTAACTAAGATCTCTTACAGGGGAATAAAACTTCTGTTTAACTCAATGGTTGCATTGCAAGAGTATAATACTGCTGCTTCAGCATCATGTTAGCATTTCATATTCTGTCACATTGATTTTTTTTACCCCCAAACAAAATTTGTTTTGTAGATTAAAAAGGCACAGAGGTTGAATAATTTGTAATTTATGAATGAGTATGACCAAGACCACTTAACTCCTTTTCTCCACTGAAAATGTTGTAGTAGCCTTCCCTTGGTGGATCTCTGTTTCATACACTGTAACACAATCCAGGAAGCATAACAAGCATTAATTCCATGAAAAACAAGATGTGAGAGCTTCCAGTTCATTTGCTTTTCTTTAACTCAATGAGCCTTTTCTCTGAGAACTCTTTGCTGATAGGAATCAAATTTGATTAATTGTATCTGTCTATAACTGGTAGGTCATAGTTACAAAACCATGGGTGACCAGGGAATATATCATTAGAAGCAACCTTATTTTATTGGAATTGCTCACAGTTCAATTAACAAAGATCATATGTGTTCATTTTTCAAAGGGTGAACCTGGTTTCATTGGCCCACAGGGAGAACCTGGATTACCGGGCTTGCCCGGGACAAAAGTATGTATTACATTTTCCCTCTTACTATGTGTACGTTACTTCACATTAAGTTAGTTCAAAATTTAATCCTTAGCTGTCATCAAAAAACTCATCCACTCAATCATTAATGTCACCTTGAATGATACGCATATAGCAAATCTTAAACTGAACGCAAATGATAGAAATATAATTTTAAAATGTCGGGACACTTAAAAACAATGGAAATCCAGAATTAATCATGTCTCAGCTTCTCCAGTTTTGCATGTAAAACTGATTTACACTATACCTGTTCCAGAAGGCAGAACATTTACTCGTCCATTTGGTCCCCAGCATATGCCTCTTTCACTCAGCCTGTATCTGATCCAGCTATTCACTACCAGCAGAAGTGACTGTATCTGAAGAAGTGGGCATGCACACAAAAGCTTATGCCCAAAATTAGACATGCCCAATTAAGATAGCTTAATGTTACTCTGGAAGGTGGTATTTCTCTCTCACTGGATAATATTCAGAACCTGAAAGACTCTTTATTCATTTATTTGTTTGCTAAAAATCCATAGCAACCAGCATAAGAACATTTCCTAACTGCAAGAAGAAACTATGAGAAGTTCTAATATGCAGTACAAATCATCTCCATCTCATCACTCCAGGATTTTTGTGGGATTTTAACATTTATATAGTTGATCTCTTTATTTTTAAAGGCATGTAGTTAAAAATATAATAAATAAAAATAATAATAAATAAATAATAATAATGATGTCCTTGGATTTTCAGGGTTTTTTTTCTTCTTTTATTGAGGAGGACTGAGGCATTTAAACTTCTAGATTACTGTATTGATCATATATATTCTGTTTAGCAAATTAGGAACTAATCTCCCTTTCGTACTGAATTCTGTATTTTCTGCCTCTATTACTTATATTTTTAACTGTTGCCATTCAATTTCATTGTGTGAGACACTAGAATAGTTTAGCTGGCTAATTTAGCAAGCTGCCCCCCTTTTGAAAGCAGGAAGAACAATTCAAAGAGCAGACTCTAAAAAGGATTAAAAACTCCGAAGCAAACATTGTAAAATCAAGATTACAACACCCTTTTATGTTATGCTTTGTGTTTTTATTGACTTCTCAGTGCTTCACAGTGATGCAATATTGCCAACTAAAATGGAAGTAGCAAAGTATCGCTTTTATATTTCCTGAGGTTGGGGTGGAATTGTCGTTGTGCTATGCTTATCAATTGTCGACCTGAAATATATTGTGCTGCTTGATTCTCTTAATCGAGTATAAAATAGTGTGGTTCTGTATGAAAAGCTGCCAGAGTTTTTAATACTTTTGTATCCATGTGTGTGCTGTGGTTTGTGATAGGGTGACAAGGGAGAAGCAGGGCCTCCTGGGAAAGGTGAACGAGGTGAACCGGGAGTTCCAGGGCCAAAGGTTAGTCAGATTTAACTCTGAAAATATGTAGCATGCTTTTAATAAAAAATATCTGGCATAGGAAGCTTTCTGTTTTCATAAGAGAAAGGCTCTGCTAGTGAGGTTAACAAAAACTGGTAGAAATAAATGTCGATGTGATTTATGATGCCTTCCAGAAGAGATTAAATTTGTAGCTGTCATGTCAGGAACTCTTTAAGTAAACTAAAGAATCCAAACCTACAATTATGCTCAAGCTTTTGTATTCATAATTGTGAAATCGAAATCAATAGGACTCATATACAGGTTGCCTTTGAAGGATTGCTGGTCAATGCAATTTTTCAAGTCCAGTGAAAATTAATTGTCACACTGACTTCTAATCTTATCTAAATATTAATTTTCCAATGCATTATTATATACAGGAGAATGTCATTTCTAAACGCTCTAACATAATCACATAATTATTACAGGTTAGCATGGGAGAATTCAAATAATCAAATGTGTACAATGGAAATTCTTTGATACTAAATTCCTGGGTTCATGTGAATGTATGGAGCACTGCAAATAAGTGATAGGCATATGGCTGAATTCACGGTGACAACTTAAATAGCCAGTGCGTATTGGCTTTGCGGCCCATGTCACCCAAGTGCGGACATCCATCACATATTGGCAGTTGCTCTAAACACAGAACTTGGGATGGCATATCAAATGGCAAACCATGGGCACAGCAGTTGCCTATCAGAGGTCCCAGTTGTCTCTCAGAGAAAGATTCTTCAAGAGATTTTCAAAGAACTTCCACAGATCTTCAACAATATGAACTTTCCTTTCAGTCTTCTATAGTGATCATGCAAGTGTGACTTGCACACGTTAATACTAAACCATTTAGTATGTCTGTGACTTTGTTCATGTCAGTTATGTAGATTTAATAGTAGTGGTCATTTTAAGCTAATTCCTTTTATTCATCTCTTTCCTGTCTCTGTCCTCATTTCTCCTATCTATTTGGTATGCCTTTACATGATTCAGGGGAGGTCAGGCGACTCTGGAGCTAGAGGTCCAAAGGGGTCAAAGGTCAGTAAGCAAATGTTGGTTTTATTGGTTTAATATGATATGATATGAACAGTATCATTACACTGAACCATTTTTTGGGAGAAAGGCATTTTTTACATAGAGTGAATAATTTATCATAGAATCTTGCAACCTAGAACTTCACATTGTCGGTTTTCTGTGTCTGAGACACCCATTTCCTGCTTTGCTTCAGAGTTGCCTTTTAGGCTCTAAAATCGTCTTCCTGCTTATATTTCATGGAAATCAGACACCTGTATTCTGCATTTGGCCTGGCAGATGTCAATGTACAAAATCCCCCTCACCTTCTTTGACATTGGTGTTCTTTCTTTCCTGCCTTTCTTTTGCATGCATGTGCCACTTCCCTATTCAGCTCTTCTATCCACCCTGTCTTTCATGTCTCCTTCTCTCCCCTGACTTCCTTGGCCATCTGTTTCTCACTAGCGCATTCCAGTTTCACCATTTTTTTGCCTGTTTCTTCACCTCTTGCCATTCTCGCTTTCTACCTTTTTTATCTCTTCCTATCAATTTCTTACACTTTCCCACTTGTCCTTTCCTGGATTGTCTGTTTTGCCGCCTGCGTATCTGACTTTGAGAGAAACTACTTGCCTCTGTAAAGCAGCTGTGTGTGCATGCCTGCATGTGTGCGCTCATGCGCAGATCCAGGGGTCATCCATTGAATCTGAACAGTGGGAAATTAAGGACAGATGCAAGGAAATACCTCTTCACACAGTGCATAATTAAATTGCAGAAATTCATGGGGATTGTGACTATTAGTGGCTACTAGACATCTAGTATATATTCCCTCCAGTACCAGGGGCAGTACATTTCTTTAGATCAGTTGCTAAGGAGCAGGTGCAAGAAGATACTGTTGTAGTCATCCTACTTATGGTCTCCCTAGAGAGGTGTCTGGTTGGCCACTGTATGACCAGAATCCTAGACCTGATGGGTCTTTGGTCTAATTACATTCTTTATTTCTGATGATGATGATGATATGATGATAAGGAATGATATCAACTCTTACTTCATATGCTTGCCTTATTTCTCTTATATCTCCTCTCATTTGGAAATGGCCCTCTGACTGCATTAGGACCTGTCTTTTCCCCTAGCAGATCAAAGTGGACATTGTCTCTTTCCCCCAGATATGTGAACTTTCTTTAATAAGGCCTTCACCATCCAACCTCAATACAGTGTAAAATACATTTTCTTTCATTGTCAGAAAAAGCAACCTATAATTATTTCTCCTTGCAATTCATGTCTGACTTTCACAGACCTTGCCTTTATCACTCCTCTCACTAGCAGTG
Source organism: Paroedura picta (assembly GCF_049243985.1). Classification (NCBI taxonomy): domain Eukaryota; kingdom Metazoa; phylum Chordata; class Lepidosauria; order Squamata; family Gekkonidae; genus Paroedura; species Paroedura picta. The sequence goes on from NC_135378.1 coordinate 67,586,433, forward strand.
TTGTATATTTCAGTTCACTGCTCAGCAGGAATGGCCTTAAATGTTCAAATGTGCTAGCTTAGGCCAAAGTTACTGAATCAAAGTACAGCTAATAGAACTGGAGCAGACTTACTATACAAGCTCAGAATTCCTTGACTTTTCTTTCCTTATGCAAGTGAATTTGAACATAAAGGCGAGGCCTATTCTGTATTGAGATCTTGCATTCCTTGTGAAATACTGCAGAAGTTGCTGACTTTCCATTAGTGCGTTTTACTGTTTACCACCACAGAACCCTGAAAAATGCTCTTTTCAGTCAACAGCCTAGCCATGCTGCTTTCTGTAAAGATTTGTGCAGTAGTTTCATACTTGTCTGGACCTTTAAATGTCACACCTATTGGCTGTTTTGACTTTTATTCAATGGACTGGCATCGATATAGCTGACACTGTCTCTATAGATAAGGCTGCCAGTTCCAGGTTGGGGCTTTCCTGGAAATTTGGGGGGCAGAGCAGGGAGGAAGCTCAGCCAGGTATAATACCATACACTCCACCTTCCAAAACAACCATTTTTTATTTTTTATTTTTTTTTTGTAGAGGAACTGATCTCTGTAGTCTGATCAGTGCTAATTCTGGGAAATCTCCAGGCTTATCCTGGAGGCTGGAAACCATACTTATAGACTTCAGGGGCTAATTGCTTTTCCTATATAATGTTTATGATATGTTAATCACTGTTAACCACCATCATGCCTGTTAACCACTGTTGCTTTCTATTGTATAGGGTGATCCTGGAGACAAAGGCGATTTGGGTGCTGTAGGTCCAAAGGTATGTGCCTACTTTTTAGTTTGGAGTTACTTTTTTGTGTTTCAGTAACACAGGTCTTGTCAGAGCCTATATAACCTGCTAGTGTGTTATGTTATTACACCTTGATCCCTTTGTCCTCTGCCTGGGGATTATTGTGGTCAAGATGGCGTGGCTTAGGACCAAACCAAATTTATGTGGTTTAGGACCAAACCAAACAATTTGCTGAGTGTTCCATGATCCCCGCACATTTTGAATAGCCAGGAAATGGGGTTTTCATTGGGATTGGGATTGTAGTGAAGGATGGCAGAGAGTTTCAAAGCTTCACCCCTACATTTTACTAATCCACAGAAACCACTGTTTGCCCCAGTGGTCAAAAATACAGTTTCATTTGACTTGGCCTATAGTTGCATTTCACCGTATTGCAACTGATGCACTTTTCAAATCCTATAATTGCTGGGGTTTGCTCTAGTCCATAGTAAAGCTGGAACTGTAGTACTTTGACTAATTTGGGCTTTTCCTTATAAATGGAGAAGCTAGTAAATATCCTATAAGAAATAGATGCAGCTTAGTTAAAATTAGGCCAGTCCACTGAATAAGAGCTAAATAAGCTTTTAAATAGTAATAAATACAAATAATTCTTGACCATACTTTATCATATAACACTGTGTGGCTTTGGGAATGGGGTTAATGTGTTACAGGGCCCACCTGGACAAAAGGGTGATCAAGGTGCCACAGAAATCATCGACTACAATGGCAATATCCATGAAGCCTTACAGGTACGTGATCTGAAACACATAAATGCACAAGATAGATTTCTTTCCGCTGTTGGCATATGACAACAGATCATCCTGCTCCAGGAAAACGGATGGAAGCACAATGCGTGCATGCATAGGGTCGTGTCTTACTGACGTTTCACTGGCACAAATGGATCTCCCCCGCCTTCCCTTTTCCCTGGCAGCCCTTTTTGATCTGTGAGGATGCATTGCCAGGAGTAGGAGGACTCTCACAAACAAAAAGGCCTGCAAGTCAAGGCATAGTAGTGAGGTGAACCTAGCAAGCTTTCCTGCCCTTCCTATCTTCTGTCAGTGGAACATCCATAGAATACAGACCATATGCTCTCAAGTCCAATCCCAGTTAAAAATGCCAGCCAGGCTGGAAAAAAGCTTGGACAGTCAATAATGCTGACCCACATGGCTTCTGACTCAGTCGAAGATGGCTTCATGTATTTAAAAATATCCTTAAACAATAATCTGGACTCTTCTTTTGCTACATGCCGAGCTTTCCCTTTGATGGCACCATTCTGTTAAGCTGGTTAGCCTCAAATCTCCAGGTCTTCACTTACATCTGGTGAGAACAGATGAATTCTATAACTGGTTGTGCTGAATTCATTCAAAAATACAAGATACCCTGTTTCCTGGATCAATTCAGACAGCTTATGCAGATATATTTGTGCTGAACAGATAGTTAGTTGTGCTGATGTACACTCTGCCTTCTCCCCCTGTCTCTTCTTCACTCATGTGGCATGCAGAGATTAAAGTCAGATGTCTTCAGCTACGTCCAGTGAGTTATGACATCCAAATGCAGGTTCCTCCGGTAATTAGTTTTTTAAGGTAACTGAACTTTTCCTCCTGGGTTATTTACCCCAGTGCTGACATTGTTCACTAGCAGGTTGATTTCCTGCTTCCCCTCAGGATCATGGGGCATTTGTATTCCTTCTGGGTTTTTCTCCCACTTTTTGCCAAATCTGCTTTGATGGAACATTTTGGGAGAGATTGCAGCACAGCTAGGATAGCTGCTGGGTGGGAGGAAAGTCTGGATTTTCCTGGTGTTGCTTACATGGCAGCTATTTTTCTTTCCCTGGGCCTTGAAATGGCCATTCCTCTCCCCTACCCCATGCAGGCCTGAGGATAGGGGTTTAAAGGATTTTAAAGCTGGCAATTGGTACAAGAGAAAATGGCCTCTGCAGACACTGCGGAAGGGAAAATGTGGGGAAAGCAACTATCTATTAGCCTGTTCCACTCCACTGCCTTGTAATTTTCAGGAATAGCAGAATTTCCACAGGAAAACCTGTTGCAAAGAGCTGGAAATACTTAACTGATATTTAACTGAGAAGGAAACAAACCTTCATTAGTGGCGGCATCTACATTTGGATATCACAGCTAACTGGGGGTCATGAAAGACTTCCATCTTCAGTCTTGTCACGCTATGTGAAGGGAGGAGGGAGGATAAGCATAAGCTGGGCATTAACTGGCCATTACCCTGTCATGAACAATTTTAGGCCTGTTCATGACATATGCATTATTATATTTCTGTTGTTCTTGTTATTTCAATTCAAATAATTACTTCTGAGAAATGAACTGATAAAATAAGAAAAATACATAGCTTCCTCAGCTCATTCAGGAACTCTACACTAGGGCCCTCCAACCTGAGGCCTGTGGGCTTCATGCGGCCCCAACCTCTTTCTGTGCAGCCCTCCAACCTGCTTGTCTGCTGCCATCATCCTCAGTAGGTTAATAATTTTGTTACATTATGGTTTAAGATGTGGTCCTCTTTAGCCACTGGGCACACTAATGCAGCCCCCATGTGCCAAAAGGTTGGAAAACCCTGTTCTACACCTTAACTGTTACAGGGTGAAGATTCAAAAATGGATCTCTCCTCTGCCTAAAGCAGTTATCTTCTTAAAACAAAGGGAGGGAGGAGAATTCTTCTCTTCCTGCTAAAGTTGCGGACATGGTAAATAAGCATGAGGCAATGGCCCCTAAACAAATTTGCATATCTATGAACAGACCACATGACCATCTGCCTGTCCCCACTCTGCAACAAGTGTTAACCCTTTAACTGACAGTCAGTGGGTGATTCTTGCTAAAAGACAAAGTCTAACAAAATGCAACGTCTGGCTGCTGTTTAGCTTCTTTCAGACTTGGCAAACTGTTTCAAATAGAGATTGGCATTGTTCCTCACAAGAAGCCTGTTCTCCTTGACATGTACTTGAAGACTTTGGGAATAAACCACAAAGTAAGGTGGAATTTTGCAAGATGTTGTTTTTGCAGTTCCTTTGGGGGCATTCCTTCTATTTAGTTACAGAAGTCATTGGAGAATAAGTCATTTTCATTCTGTGCCAGATACAAAGAATACAAAGCTTAATAAGGATACTTCACCAGTGAGTGGCTAGTCCAGATGTAGAATAAATTTAGGAACCCAGGAGCACAGGCCACCTTCTCAGTCCAGTGATCCCCTTTAACAGTGTATCATACAAGGGACTGAACATGTGCACAGCAGAGTTTTTTCCTGTACTTTTGTCAAATAGTTTCCCCCCTGCCCAGGGACCACCGCCTCAGCAGTGACAGTTGTTATTCAAGCCAAGTAGAGTTTAAAACATGAATTTGTGTGGCTTCCAAGCTGGCTGCTATGTAAGAAAATAAAAGTCAGTTCCTTGTTTGTGTTCCTTTGAATCAGTACTAGTGACTCTGTGAGAACTTTGCTCTTATGAGAACTATATTTTATAAAGAATATGGAATAAGTGCAAATATAGTATTATAAATCCAATATACAAGGTAAGTATATTAACAGTCTTTAATATGCTATGGACTAATAAATATTTTAATATCTTTTTTGTTGGTAATTACAAGGAGTGAGGTACAAATGCCTAATCGGTTCCCCTCCAAAAAACCTTAAGCAACCTAAATACCTTGTATACAGTCTAGAAGTGATGCAAAGTCCTTATTTGGGCAAAGGATTAGAGATAAAGGATAAACTAGGATGTATTTCATTTTCTTCTTCCAGTGAACTGATTGATAGGACTGTATCCTTGTTTCTGCCTAATAAAGAGTTAGCCCAACATTCTCAAGGTTATAGGCATAAATAAATATGCATAGTACAATTATTTGTAAACACAACTGCACTGCAATGCATGTCATTCTTTCTCATTCCCCTTTTAAATGAAATTAATGTCGCAGAAATGAATCAAATGTCAAAGAAAGCTTCCAAGTTTACAGTCTTATTCTGATATTCTTGATGATCAACTACCATAAATAAAATGAGTTGTGGATGATAATTCACTGTATAGTGACAACCTTAATCAGCACTGTAAATATTGTGTCCTCTGTTTAGTAGTATAATCACAGTGGATGAATACAAATATGAAATAATCTAAATTTTGCTTCTCAGGGCCTGGTTAGGTGTTTATTGAGCTTGTCATGACCAGAATCACTGTCAGGGTCACTGAGTGACTCCTCCCCCTCTGCCATGTGTGGAGTATTATGTTCAAATGTTACTGTTATCAATCACAGTTATGGATTCTTGGTCTTTCACTGAGGCTAAATCAATTAAGTGGCCAATGAATCACCTTGAGTTTGTCTTGATCCAGCCGAAAGCTTGTGATAATTTCAAGACTGCTTTAAAATTCCATTTTTAAAAGAAATCTGTTTTGTTCTCTAACAATACACAAATCATGTATACAGCAAAGCCTGCAAAGTACTTTTATTTAAACCTATTAAATAGTAGTCTTCCAAGGTTCTCTGGTTTAATTAGTTCTTCACGAATGTATTATTTATTCCCCTTTTACAAGCTTAAAACTTTATAGACAGATCTGATATTTTTTCATTCAGACTAAAAGAACAAGATAAATTTCAAGGGATTTAAAACACGAATGAAGAATGTATAATTTGTATTCAACGAACGATCTTCTTTAAACTTTATTTCCCTAAGATGTTGAACTGTTTCTCCCAGACTGCCTTCAAATTCTGTGAAATCCATTATCAAACAAGCAAAGTATTTTATTTCAAACTGCACATCTGGTAACATTGTCTTCTGTTAATACATTTTGCCAACAGAGGATTACCACCCTAACTGTCACGGTAATTCCTATTGCATGACTTATGGTGCTTTGTAGCTGTTTTCTTCTGTGGTGTTGCATGTCCATAACCCTTGTTCTGTAAAATGTGTCTTTGTTCATCAGTTATTGACCCTGTTTATCACTACATACATTTCTTCCCCCAGTGTTGTGAATGGCTGTATTGTTGAAAACTAGGACTGACGTTCTCCTTATATTGAAGTTAATAGGGAGGCTCCCGGTGACATCAGTAGAAGAAAGGAATTGAATCTCCTGTTAACATTATAAATTTTTTATAACCGCATGCAAAAATTGCAGGGTTAGTCTGTAACTTCATTTTCCTGAATGGCTTTTAAAAAATCATGTTGGGCTTCCCAGTTATATCATAGAAGATACAGTCTACACTTGTTCCAAAAATTCATGTGGTTGAATTCTTTAGGCTGTAAGTGACCCAGACGTAAATGATTTGTGAACTGCAACTAGAGCTGTGATCTCAAATGGAACTTCTTCCTTTAAAAGTACCTTTATTTCTGTTCAGAGTCAATAAGGTTCATTAATTCCAGATGCGGGAAATATTGGAAAAGGAAATTTCAGTTTAGCAAGTTGAAAATTTCGCACTGCCTCGAGCTCTAACCTGTCATGCTGAACTCAGGTTTTGTTTAACAGAGGCATTCTAGGGTGAGAGGTGGCCATACTCATGCAGAGTTAATAATGGAATACAAATACTTCTTCGTTCCTTTTTGTTTCTCAGAAGGTCATTGTTTTGAATGCTTCCATGAGGTCTGGGCAGATGTTGTGTGTCAGTGCATTTTCTTAGCTTGTCATTTCCTTACAGTCAAAATTCAAAACAATACATAAGCAGTATGTAAACGTATGTGCTGCATGAAACTTCTGATATGAAATTCCATATGTAGAAAGTAGCTCAGTGCTTGTCTGCATTCGGGTTTATGGTGGTTCTGTGCTAGTTAATGAACAACTTTGAGAAAGGTCTACTCTAAAACATGCTTTTCCTGCAGAAGGTCTCAGGTTCATTATCTGGCACCTTAAGTAGTTTCCAGATTGCAAGTCTACGGGGAAAGAATCTCTGTCTAAAATCTTGGGCAGCAAGTGCTGACTGGGTTAGGTAAACCAGTAGTGTAAAGCAGCTGCATTTTTTTGAAGTGAGCTGTGATTTAATGTTAAAACCAAAAGCAATGGATATCAGAGCTGCCAGGGAAAAATATGCTGTGGGAAAATTTTCTACTAAAACATAACTAAATCCTAAAATATTCTGCCATCAAGACTGCCCTCCCAAAGCCAGACTCTTGTTTTGTACCTGGACACATGTCTTTCCACCTCTCTAGAAATGTGTCTCTAATTTTCCTGGTGATCACAAAACCATGCAACCCACTTTTCTACCCAGTTTGTGGGAAATACATGTGTACTTTTTGTTTACTGTTTCTTATGCCCTGGCCAAGTCTGCAGCACTAGATTTTTTTTTAAGTTACTAGCCATGAAAACTTGAACCTACAGGTGGCAACTAGAGTTGCAAACTTCCAGGTGGGGGCTGTAATTAAAACTCATCTCCAGACTGCAGGGTTCAGTTTTGGAGAAAAGGGCCATTTTGGAGAATGGACTCTATAGAATTTAGGGTTGTGAGCTCCAGATTGCAAAGTATCCAGAGGTTTTGGGAATGGTACACAAGGAGGGCAGGGGGTTGGAAATGAGAGGGACTTCATGGGATTTAATGCCAGAGTCCACCTTCCAAAGTGGCCATTTTCTCCGGCTGAACATCTTTCTCCTGGAGATCAGGATCAGGAGTAATATCAGGAGATCTCAGATTCCACTCTCCCCAGGATCTATCTGTAAATCTCCAGGAATTTCCCAACTTGGAAGTGGCAACCCTAGTATCAGCACTATAACACTGGTACAGGAAATCCCTTGCTTTGTAAGTACAGGATTTTCTTATGATTCATGACCAATCTGAAAGAGCAAATGGCTTCATGCAATGGGAGTTTTGCAAATCAGTACCATTTCAGTCTGAACTTTGGTGGGCTGTGGTGTAGACAAGACTTGTGGTCAGCATGGATGGGGAGCTGCTAGCCACATGCTGATGCCATCTGCAGGACTAAGCTAGTTGTGTGTCATTGTAAACTGCTATATTGGCAGTATTGGCAGAGAACTGATATATGTGGCAATTTAAAGATGTCCATTATATGTCCAGTGGTCATCTGATTGACTGTTCTTTCAAAGCCAAATGACATACCTGTTTTTGTTTTCAGTACTCTATACAATTGTTACATAGAAGCTAGAATGTCAGTAGATGTTTTGCCATTGTCTTTTGATATTATTTTGTCCTGCCTAAGAGTGTCATTACCCAATGTAATCTTTGTAACTCTGTACTGTCTACCCTTAGATAATTGTCTTAAATATTGTTGGTTCTTTATTATTTTAATACAATGTCCTGTAGGCTTTGTTATTAACAGCCTGGAGTATATCTGTTTGGCTAACCTGTTCAGTCATCTGGATACTAGGCTAAAATTCTTTTTTTTTCTTCCCTTTAGGGTCCTCCTGGCCCTCCTGGCCCCCAGGGATTGCAAGGGTCAAAGGTGAAAATTTAAATTTTACTCATGCAACTATGAAAATGTAAAAAAAAGAAAAACAACCCAAAACAACCCTAAATAAATGTATAAATAATATTAAGCAAGCTTTTCAAGGAAACAAGAAATGCAGGTTGATAATGTGATTAAGATAGTCCAAGACTTCAGTTCAGTTAATACAAGAGAAAAAGATTTCAGTAGCTATCACTAAATAGCACCAGCTAAGGAAAAATATGGTGCATAATTGATGGGCAATGGAAACAACCATATTTAGTTCAATAGGAGAAATCAGTTTTGAATGAAAGAAATTCAGATGCATGCCTACGAACTTCCACAAAGTCACCAGACTATGGAATGTGGAATGATATACTATAGCCCAATCTAGTCAGATCTTCGAAGCTGATGGGGGTTTGTACTTGATGAGAGACCACCAAGGAAGACTTTGCAAAGGAAGGCAATGGCAAACCACTGCTAAGTCACTGGCATTGAAAACCCATGGGGTTGGGAGAAATTAGCTTCACTTTACACACACAGAGACCAGGCTGTTTATTTAGTTAATTCATTTATGTGGCAGCTTCAAAACTGTGATTTGGTATCTACATAGAGACAAGGAAGCACCTGCATTTAGGGCAAACGTTTGCACACTGATCTGACCATTTTATGGGGATCTGCTCCCAAATGCCATTCTGATATTCCAAGTAACTTTAGCAAAACTAATGTAGAAGTATTTTCACTTTTCAGGGTGATCCAGGATCCCCCGGAACACCAGGAGCTGATGGGGAGCAGGTACTTGAACTTCTTTATCTTCCTCTTCCTCCTGCAGACCAAAGAAATGATATGAGGAGAAAACTGAAATAAAATACACTCAAGTATTTGATAGATATTTTGTTGATAATAGCTATAAATAACTCAAAGATGTTGCTGAATATGTGATTCTACTGCAGGGTTAATATCTAATGTTTCAGACATGTAGGATTAATTTTTACATTGTTCATGTGTTGTTTCAGGGGCCTAAAGGTTCAAAGGGGGAGACGGGTGACCCCGGAATACCAGGAGAAAAAGGAGGGATTGGACTTCCAGGATTGCCAGTAAATTTGTTTGTTTTTAAAGAATTTGGTAGCAAGTTCTTAATGATAATTTCATTGCCTGTTTATCTATGCCAGTTTTAGTAGTGTGCATATAGTCTTGGTGTAGGAGTGCTGAGTTCTAATCTGGTGAGCCGGGTTTGATTCTGCGCTCCCCCACATGCAGCCAGCTGGGTGACCTTGGGCTTGCCCCAGCACTGATAAAGCTGTTCTGACTGAGCAGTGATATCAGGGCTCTCTCAGCCTCACCTACCTCACAGGGTGTCTATTGAGGGAAGAGGAAAGGGAAGGTTATTATATGCTGCTTTGAGTTTCCTTTTGATAGAAAAAGCGGCATATAAGAACCGACTCTTTTTTACAGAAAGAATAATGTAACAAAGCAAGTTCCCACCCCAAATAGCTTACATTTAAGATAAACAAACAGGTGGACCATGGGCCAACAAAGAACAGGAAAGGAGAAGGATATGCCCAGAATACAGTTACTCAGTCTTAGCCTTTGTTAAAGAAGATAAGTTCTAAAGAGTTTTCCTTAACTTCATGGGAGGATTTTAAGGAAGGAAGAAAACAGAGGCACCAGGAAGGTAACCTGGGATGAAATTCCATAGGGAACAATAAGAGGCTGCCAGTTTAGTATTAAGGAAACATTTTTTTTTAATTAAAAAAAAGATCATGCCGCTTTTTAAAGATTTAAACTATGATCCAGAAACTAATACAATATGAGAAAGAAAATTTTGAAGAATTCCAAGGAAATACTTTAGGAAAACAAAAATATAACAATAACTATCTTACAAGGAAATGCACAAGTTCAGTTTCCCATGACACCTCAACAGTATGTTCTCTGAGCCAAGTATTTTGTTGAGAATAAATATATTTAACGTTCAGTCACACTCATGGGCATAAATAGACATGTGCATGGGCATAAATAGACATCACAAAGAGCAGGATTGATTACAAAATAATTTAAGTGATTATGTAAACACAGCTTTAAATCATGAAACCTGAAACACAAGGGAAAATCTTCCCTAAATTTTTATTCAGATTAAACTCTATTCTGTTGTACTGTATCTGCTGTTCTTCTATCTAGCAGTGCTGTTCTGTTTAGTATGAAGACATTGCATCTATTTTAAAAACTTGCAGCCCCATGGGATCATACTGCATATGGGGGAAAATAGCCAGTTTGCATTGCAGTCCTATGAGCACTACACACACAAGGCAGATTGGCAGATCAATTTCTGTGTGGAAATTAGTACAATTTTTGTTCATAAAGCCAGTCTTTCCTTCTAGACTGGCTGGATTGAGCTCAGTGTCCGTATTAATAACAAAAGGGTAAAAAATGGCCCTGAAAATACTTCCACAAAGTATTTCCAATTATTTGATATTTAAGTTGCCACTGTATAAGCATAATGTCCAATAAACCACTGCAAATACATACTGTAAATGCATTAAGGGCTCTTGAGTTATCATATGAAACAAAATTAATAATGGGTTAGATCCAAAGAACTGAGACAAGTCTCACTCGTGAAATAGATCTCCGTCTGTCTTTTGCAGTCCCTTGCACTATTTTGACAGTTGCTCCTCAGTGTTGGGAGGCGTAACATCATGGGATATAATGTGTCTGAAGCAGGAAGTTGCATAATATCCACCCCTTAGGTGAACAGAAGTGCTTTCTGCTCATCAAAGGGCATCTATGAATGAAAATAATGAAAGCTGAAAACTCAGCTTTCAGTTAAAAATGCACAAGTTGACAGGAGGAAAGTGTTGTTTAATAACTGATTAATTATTTTGTAGGGATCCAATGGTATGAAAGGAGACAAAGGAGATGTTGGCTTGCCAGGTCCTCAAGGTCCTTCTGTAAGTCATTTTATGTGATACAAAGCAATAGGGCATCACGACTGATAAGAACCTCAAGTTTTCAAGGGCTGGTTATAGTTATCCTGCGAACAAGATGGCAGCTAAACTTCCATGCATTTCCTTCCATCACTTTAATAGGAGTGCCCAGTTTTAACAAAATATATGTAAATATTGTATAGGGATGATGTTCCCATTGTTATTTATAAAATGCTCTGACTTATGAGAGATATCTTTTCATTTTACAACAACTGGATTGTTTCAAATGAAGTTTCCCAAGATAAGTATAGGTAATTCAGTAAGGGCACTTGAGTCAACAAGAAGTAATTATATTATTTTGATGTATAGATTATAGGACCACCAGGATCTCCTGGCCCACATGGTCCACCAGGGCCTATGGTAAGTCCATTTTTATGTACCAGTATTGCATGGATTCATGAATTAAAGAGGAGTATCATGAAGGGCTTGGATTCTAAGCTGGGCTTCCCTTATAAAGCTTGCATGGACATTTCTTTCGTTAAGTGCAAGACAGGATAGAAAGAAGAAATAATCTTCTTACAGTCTATGGGTGGATGATTTACTCATTCATTCATCTGTTTTTATCCCTGGTGTGGAACTGAAGTGGTCTATCTGTAATCTGTAACCCTTAATAAAGCCGATAAGGGGTGCTAGGAGGAGCTGAGGCTCACTACCTAACCACCAATCAGGTCAGCTGTCTTGGCTGTCCCAATCCTGGTTGCAACCCACTCCAACTTCTTCCATTTGGAAGAAGTTCCAGTCCAGTAAGCGGGAGCTGGGAGGGCAGGTGGAGGGCCTGGGACTGTTGGCTGGTGAGGGTAAGGGAGCCCCTGCTGGGACTCCCATTGCTCCAAGTAGCTCCAGCTGTGGCCATGCCAGGCCTTGGTAGAGCTGCCGGGGTGGAAGGAGGAGGAGTGGACTGCCTGCCAGTGCCTCCCCCCCCCCCGCCCCAATAAGGCCTGCCAAGGCCTCTCCAGGCCTTTTCTGGCCTGCCTAGGGCAGGGGGGGTGACCTAGTGCCCAATGTATTCAGAGATATAATGGACTTTTCTGCTAGTAATACATAAAAATACAAGAGAAACAAACCAGGAAAGTCTCTGACTGGCAAGCAGATTTTTCTTCTCTACAATATTTCACCTAGCTCTAGTCTAGACTACAGCTTTCCAGCTAAGAGGAAAAGGATGAGAGCCCAAGCTTTAAGTCCCTGTGAGCAGAAGAAAACATACTCACCACAATGTTATTAAGCTACTCCTAGCCCACTAGCTAGCAGACTTCCCTTGTTACTTCCCTAGTAGGGACTTTTATGGGATGTTCAACACAGGGAATTAGAATTGACACCAAATAGATTTCTGATGGAGAGAAATACTCATACTTATGCAAACAGGATGACACACACACACCAAATGTAAGGAGGTTGTCTCTAAAATATGTTATGAACAAAAGATATTATTACTGTTAAGAGTTGCCAACTGCTAGGTGGTACATAACAATCTCCTGGAATTATAACTGATCTCCAGGTGACAAAGATGGGTTCACCTGGAGAAAATGGCCACTTTGGAAGGTTGATTTTAGGGCATTATACCTTTCCCAAACCAACCTTTTAAGGCTCTACCCCCCCCCCCCCCAAATCTCCTGGTATTTCCCCACATAGAGCTGGTAACCCTATGGTACGTAACTGTAATTTGCATACAGATTTAAGATGCCTCCTTTTCTTTTGGATGACACAGGTAGAAGGGATATGCCCTTCCTTTTAGGTAAATAGGTTGTAATTGTAAAGAAAAATCAAATGATGTCACTGAGAGATGCCGCGGTGTGCCTTTAAAAATCTGCATTTTAATTGTTTCAAATGATGGCTACATTGATCTGCAGTAGAACAATTAGATTTGAGTCTAGTAGCAACATGGAGACTTTTGTTGGTCTTTAAGGTGCTACTGGACTCCAATCTAACTGTATTTTGATTTTGAAGAGCAAATATTTTAAACCTCAATTCCAAGCTTCTAATATTCCCCCATAACTTTTGGAAAGCAGGAATGGCAAGCAGATGCCTAGCTGACAATTAGATACCAAATTTAACTTTTATTTCTCTGAGGTGCCTTTTAGTGACCTGTACTGGCAAGGAGCAATTTGCGACTATATAAATGCCTCCTTGTAATTATGAAATATTTATTTTCAGGGACCTCATGGACTACCAGGCCCAAAGGTAAAAAAAAAATGCACGCATAACATTGAGACAACAATAAACTTCAGTCTGTTAATGTGTTATGCTGTCATTCTCATTAATCATGTTGAAGCATGTACTCATGGTTTGTCCTTTGTCTCACTTTTCTGTTAAATATGTTTTGATATTCTTAAACCTCTAAGCAGCTGCTTAAAATAAAACGTTAAGGCATATTTTAAAATGTAAGGATTTATGACAATTTCCTGTGTCTGCTCCATATCACCATAAGCTGAATTAGCTTTCTCTAACGTTAATTATGGAGCGCCAATAAAAACATCCAGTATTCTGGTGAGACTTGCAAGCTATGCCATTTGGAACTATCTTCTACTTCAGCTTAGAAAAACAGGGGATGAGTGTGGTATGCTCTTAAGAAGTAAAGTAAAATCTTTTCCAGAAATTACTTTCTTCTTGCCTTTGCCTTTCAGTCCTAATTCTTCCTTCTCAAATGCCTTTTCTCACCTTTATAATGGCAGCTCTTTCTCATTCCTTCTGTCCATGTGTTGTCTCTGAAGACCTGTGCGCTGAAAATATTCTTAACAAGGGTCTGTACCAAGCAAGAATCCATAGCTATGGCTGGAGGACTGATTCCAGATGTATGGGGAGATGTAAATGTACTCACACAGAGATCCACATTGCATCATTTAGAGAAGGGATCATAGAAAGGTTGTAAGAGAATTCAATATACAGTAGTATAGTATAATACCATTTTTATTACACTTACATTTTCATAGCCCTTTACAAGACCACATTTATAGTATTTGTTTTATTTCCCATGAAACAGGAAGGAAATGAGGTGTAACAACCTAGAAGTTCGGAATCACATTTGCTTTTTTGAAGTTATGCCTTTTGACATTGGTAATTCCTATCCAGCCTAAAGCTGGATACACACACAATGAAAATTCTTCCAGTCCTGCTCCTAAATCCTCAAGTTTGCTGTTGGTTTGCTAGGTGATTAATTAAGCCTGAGTGGATTTAGGAGCAAAATGCTATGTGAAAAAGTTAGCTTTTCAACTCCTCAGTGGCATACAATATATCAGTAGTCCTCACTCTACAGGTTATGTAGAGTAGCATTCACAATCACCATCAACCTAGACTCCATCCCTACAGCATGAAGCCTGCTCTTCAGTGAGGTTCACACCTTTTCCATTCTTCTGGTATGGCTGTTTCAATGTGGGAGCCAAAAGCCAGCCACAGCCCCTAATGTAAAAAGACATTGCCCACTTTTCAGAAATATAGAGTGGGTGCCACATGGGGGAATTGGTGCTCAGGAGAGCCCCTAGTGGTGTATAAAAGAGTCACCATGAATCCCTGCAATGCACAAATAAAAAAATTGCAGAGTTAAAAATTATGTTCTTTTTTAAATGTGGAAAGTTTAAATTTGAGGCCTGCTCAGGAGTTTTTGCAAGTTGACTTTTTCTGTTAAATTTCAGTAGGATTCATTTGTTGTTGTTGCTGCTGCTGCTGTGTTAACTTTCCACAAAGAATCTTGGGAACTGCCATTTAGTAAGTGTTCTGAGAATTCTTTGTTACCAATATAGGCCCCCTGGGCTTGGAAGCCATGGTCACTTTGTGGTACTTCTGTGCACTTTCCAGGTTTTCCCTGACTTTCCTGCACTCTTTACCATGCCTGCTTTGTTAGGATGTTTTGGGAAGATAGCAGCAAAGCTAGAGTACAACTCTTCTAGACCAGAAAGTCCAGTTCTTCCCATCCCAACCACATTGATGCTATTGTCCTGCACCAGCGTCCTGTGGTGGCCATTCCCACCCTGTCCACAGCCACTACCAGAGGGCTTTTTGAGAACACATCAATTAAATATTGTAATGCTATAGCATTCTGTCTAATGCTATAACAATCTATCAGGTTCTCTGAATTATCAGCTTTCATTTTTAAAAGATAGGTCTTAGGCCCCTATCATTGCAAATATATACTTTCTCCCCTATGTCTCTGCAATGAAAAGGGTTGGATGCTTAATTATAGCATTATAATACTGTAATAATTTGTCAACTGCAATAGAAGGCAGGCTATATCTATTGCCAGGAAACAGGCAAGGAAAATGCTGGGAAGCATATCATGTGGAGGCTCTGCTGCCACCATGCTGAATCAGCAGCTGCAACAGCAAAAAGGAAACCACATAATCCCATCTCTATGTGGATAGCACCCATGACAACCAAATAGGCTTGGAATTGGTTTCAGTTTCTAATGTGGAGATTGCTCTCAAGGTGCACAAAAATAGAGTCGTAATTGAGTGATCCCACCTCCTCAGGTTTTGCTTGGGAGAAGCTGCAGCTATGTCGGAAACACAGAATGCTCTCCAATAATAGTGCAATGACTTTTCTTGCAACCATTCCATCATGGGTTTTGAAAATGCATATCCCCATGCATCACACTCCTCCTCTGAAGTTATGTGTAATTAAGCACGCTTAAAGGTTTAGAATATCATTACATGGATTATTGCTGCACATTCCAGTTCACCAGCAGGAATAGGCCACTTTAAGAATGGTAATGGCTCTCAGAGCTGTTTCCCCTGCAGTTTTGATTAGTCCAATGAGCCTTTTCATTTCTGATAAATTTTGTTTTAGTTGAAAACCTGCCCTTACAACTGGTCTTCAAGTCCATTCTAAACAAGTGGAAAATGGCAGTTGTAAGAAATGTTTCAAAATGTTTATGCCTAGTTCTATGTCCTCTGTTTTAATATGGCTCATGACATTCCTCTACATAAACTGCTTCTAATCCGACAACAAGGACACTTTGTTCCAATGAACAGAACCAGTTGTGTTAAAGAACTGGAGTTTGCATCCATGTCTATCACCAGCTCCCGTCTGTCCCAGCTTCAATAACCGTGTCAGCATCCCCCCAAAATAGCATTTATACTTTTACATTTAGGGTGAACCAGGGTTAAATGGTCTTAAAGGATTGAAGGGTGAACCAGGTCACAAGGGTGACAGAGGGCCCCTTGGTCTTCCAGTAAGTAAAATACCTATTCAATTTCAGTGAAAACTGCAAACTTCTCTTTCTATTTTCAACCATAAACTCTGGTTTACTCACTAGCAAATATAAAGCTACCTCATGTTGGAGAAGAACATCTGTCTTGTTTTGTTTTTATCCGGAGTCTGTTTTTATGTCATTCCATAACGCTCAGTGATGTCAATTTAATTTGCCCCCATTTTTTTGTCATTTGTCAGTTCACAGTGTCCACCATGTTGCAGCACCACATTCCCCTACATTCATAATGATGTTATTATTTGAATGCTCTATGACATTTTATTTTATTGTTGATTTTTAAAATCTCTTATCCTCAATGGATAGATTCCTTTTCTCTTTTTCTGTTCATCAAGTGCTAAGCCAGGGCTAGTCAAACTGTGGCCCTCCAGATGTCCATGGACTACAATCCCCATGAGTCCCTGCCAGCAAATTCTGGCAGGGGCTCATGGGAATTGTAGTCCATGGACATCTGGAAGGCTGCAGTTTGACTACCCCTGTGCTAAGCACTGCCTGCTCATGTAAAATGCTTTCATCTGGCGTAAATAAAAATGGCCCAGCAAGAAGTGGCATGCTCCATAATGGAGGATCGTATGGTCCAAATGAAACAAAAGCCATAAGGTCCAACCCCATATTTTCTGTTTGAGTTTGGTTGCTGCATTTCTGAATAAAGATACGGAAAGTGCAACACCTGCGTTCCTCATTTATTCTTGGCTTCAAGTGAGCTTAGTAAGCACTAAGCTCACTTTATTCCCATAATATCCAGCAGGGGTCATCCGCTTCTCCATCACGGTAAAGCAGGGGTAGTCAACCTGTGGTCCTCCGGATGTTTATGGAGTACAATTCGCAGGAGGGGCTCCTGGGAATTGTAGTCCATGAACATTCGGAGGACCATAGGTTGACTACCCCTGCTGTAAAGAATTGTAATTAACGGTTTTCTGGATTCTTCATAAAGCTACTCTTATAGGAGACTTATTACAGGTGTTATTACTTGAAGTACAGCTAAAAGTTCAATGTAAACTGTATAGTTCTGCTTATTTTATTATCCAAATTACATATGATTTTTTTGGTACTAACATATATAAGGATGTGTGTTTTAAAGTTCAATCAACACCATGGTAACCTGTGACACTAATACATCTAGAGACTCATTCTGATCTCCTGAAACGAGGTGCAGTTCCTCTGAAGCCAGCAGGACTTTGTTATTACAGATCAGAAACCATAGGAATCAGAATCAGACTCTTCATGTTATATGTGACGTGACAACTAACCTAATGCAGTACCGTGATACTTATTCCAGATCCCTGTAACTCCTGTATTCGGTGTTTAAATAGAAACTGTACTTGTTCATCACCACCCACTTACTAATCTTGCATTCTTGTCATTCGTGTTGTCCCCATTATCAATGCTTTCACTTAACCACACAGGGAGCATCTGGCTTAGACGGAAAGCCAGGACCCCGGGTGAGTCCTTTGTATTCCTATGTCAATCTTGGCTACCAAAATTACATAGCAAGCAGCATTTTCTTCTTCTTCCTCTTCCTCTTCTTCTTTTGTTGTGGTAGTACTTTTGCTACTGCTGAATTACACCAGGATTCCCCAATTGATTCATGTACCTGGATATTGCATGCAATAAAAAGACTCAATCCCTAACAAATGACTCATGAGCAACCACGCTACAGGGAGCATTGAAACCATGACATGAAAAACATGGACACTGTCCTTACCCTTACTATACACTCATTATAGATTATCCAGACATTAAAGCTGCTATTTGATTTAGGTATGCTGTATAGCTGTCTTTCCCCGTTTGTCATTTTGGTTTTTTCTGCAACTTTTGCAAGAGGGACATAACCCTACAATGCTCAGAACCAAGGATCATTATTTGGCTTGTTGACTGGATTCCTGCAATAGTGCAGTCCTATGCAGAATCACTACAATCAAAGCCTGCTGAAATTAACTGTAAATTAATAAGAATGAGGGTTCGAAAGTGCTGTCAAGTCCTAGCCAACTTATGAGGACCCAATAGTGTTTGCAAAGCAAGTAAGCAGCAGAGGTGGTTTACCAGTGGCTGCCTTTGTATAGCAACTGTGAGCTTCCTTCTTGGTCTCCCATCCAAGTGCTAATCACTGCTTAGTTTCTGAGTTCCCACAATATTGGTCTAGCTTGGGTCATCCAGGTCAGGGCTGTAAGAATAGTTCCATGATATTGTCACCATTTTGCTATTTGAAACAAATGCTCAGTCTTTATCACAGTGGGGAAAGGAATGGCATAGCTGAGAACTTAAAGCTCTCATTTCTTAAGTCTGCAATTTCTTCTTGTAGCTCTTCATGTGAATTCTGCATGATTTTCTGTTTAAATCGCTTTTTTTAACCCTTTAACACCTTGATGAATCTGCCTGTCCCATTTAATTTGTCTGTGTAAATCAGCTAATATCATAGGTAAATGAGATGGGAATACATTGAACAGAATTCCAGAACTGGAAAGAGATAGATTTGTTCTTAATTTTGCCAGAAGGATTTGGAGCTTAGTTGCCACTCTGCCTAAAATCCAGCCAATTAATGTAAATTAATTGTATAAAACTTCTCAAAGGAGTTTTCAGAGCTGCTTTATCCATTCTTGTTTATTTAATGTTTCAGGGTGTGGATGGCCCAGTTGGTCCACATGGTCTTGCAGGTCCAAAAGGAGACAGAGTGAGTGAAATCCAAGAAATTCTGTTTGATAAACTATATTAATTTTAGAGGACAGGAAGGCCTGGAGGATCATTGTCCATGGGGTTGCGATGGGTCGGACACAACTTCGCACCTAACAACATTAATTTTAGTTAAATTGGGTTAAATTTACATAAGTGTAAAAATTAGCTGGCATTGTCCTTGAAGAGTCATTGGCTCGCACACAAGAGGGAATTCCTCTTTTTATCTGTATTTGTGAAAAAAACATTTTCTCTCTAACTTGTTTATATTTTATTTAATAGAATTGAATTTTAAGATAGAAATATAAATAAAGGAAATTCATCACAGTGTATTCATAGAGAAAAAATACCACACAGAAAAAAAGGAGGCAGTCCACTCATAAACAGCTTCCACATTTAAATTGCAATACAGTTTAAATTCATTTTCTGACCCAGTGTTCTATATGTTCGTTGTTTCCTGCCTTTAGTCCATTGAGATAAGTCAGGAAAAAAATGTTTTAAATGAATATCTGTAATTTATCTTTACGTAAATGGTCTAATAGAAAAGTGATACACTGAAATGAATTATCTAAAAACAGTTTTCAAGAATTTAGATTTTTAACCCAAGATGAGATATGTAAACTCAAGAAAGCCCACCTAAAGGTAGTCTTTCACTGAGGAGTTCAAGCCTTTTAAAAATATTTTTAAAGAATGATTAAAATGAAAAGATATCTCACATTGATCAGTTAAGTAGTATGGGATTAGTCAGAGTGCTGAATTTGGTTCATAGAGACCTGGATTCAAATACCCACTGAGGGCCGAATTATGTTATTCAGGGGTTCAATGCCATTGTTTTTCTTGACTAAAATGCAGCTGTTCAGGCTATTTCTTCAGGACAGTGGGAAGAACAGGGTTGTTCAAAATATCTCTCAAGCCCATCCAAAGATGCTGCTTATTTCATAGGAGAAAAAAAAATGTATCTCCTGCATAGCTATAGTGTGGTCCTTAGCCATGAGATTCACTGGGACCATTTCTGCACTGGGCTGCAGGCTGGAGTTTGAGTTGGAGCAGGTTGTTCTGCCTCTTCCTGCTCCCATACGGGGGAGCATTTGGCCTGGCGTACCTTGTCAGCCTTGGATTTGTGCCCCCACCTGGGAGCTGGAGCACCAAAGTTCCCAGTGTGGAAATGGTCTGGGTGACCTTTAGCTAATCATAATCTCTCAACATAAACTGCCCCATGGGACAGTTGTGAAGAGACAAAATGGATGATGCCACACATACAGTCCTAAACCTTGGGAAAAGGATAGACACAAGCCTAATAAACAACATAGAGAAAATGTCTTCTCCATATTTCATTTCAGGGTGAAAAGGGAGTTCCAGGAGATCCTGGGCCCAGAGGACCATATGGCTTGCCTGTAAGTTATGTCACTTTTAGAAAGCACAATTCCGAGATATCCTTGATTAATTCATACGTTGCTGCCTGAGCCTCTGGGGAGGGCGGTATATAAATATAATTAATTAATTAATTAATCACATAGAAATGCAATTAGTTTGGGTAGCCCAAGGTCACTGCTTCATGCTGTCACCTAGATCTGTGTAAAAGTAAGAGTAGTTCTGACATAGGTAAATAGCAATGAGAGATCCCAGAATGAAGTGTTCCTCCACTATGTGTGACTCCTGCCATTTCCATAGTGCTATACATGATCTTGTCTCAGAGTACCAGAATGTAATGATAACAATTCAGGGTAATTTTTAAAAGCTCAGGAATATGCTGATCCATCCTCTTGAAAGGGCTTAGGTGATCAGAAATATCTCCAGTACAAAAGAAAAATCAGCTGTCATTTATGCAAAATACTATGTTGCTAATTTTTAACTTGTATTTGGAGAAAAGTTTGTATGTTTTCATTTCTGATATAACCCCCATATTTTTCTCTTATGCAAAATGCCTTATGCAAATTGATTTGGAAACATATAAGAGAAGATGGGATTAGTAGAAACTTTGGGTACAATCTGTTTAAAGGGGGTCATTAAATTGTGTAGTTTTCCATGATATACTTTTACAGTATGAGTAAAATGTCCTGTGTTTAATATAAAATAATTTTGGATGATGCATGACTTGGGATTTGCTTTGGATAAATATCTTAATGTTCATATTAATTTGACTGTTTCTAAACTTGCAGAAACAAGAATAATGGCTCCACAATAGATTTTAAGGGCATATGTATTTACCATGAACAAAAATTTGTGCTACATTTGCCTTATCATTCGAATGGATAGAACTAGAATTTCTTTTAGTTAATTTAAAACTTAATGCGTTCCTTTCTAGAAATTGTGTCTATTAGGGCCACCAAGCCCTCAGTTGGCTTGGTGGCCCTAAAAATGCAACCTTATGTTCTTATGGGAAGTTCTTCCCACAACTTACAAAGGTTAGTTCTAAGAATCACCAGAAACTCTGGGGTAAAACTATTTTACCATAGAGCTTCTGGCAATTCTTAGGGAGACCTTTGTCATTTCTGGCAAGAACTTCCAGTAATGAAGCTGCATTTAAAAAAAATGTTCTCCTGCAACACTTTGCCCCAACACACACACACAATCTGTAGCACTGCCTGGTGACCTAGTGTATATATTTATATTTATATTAAAAATGACAAATATTGCTTAGAGCACAGCTACACATAACATGAGAGATATGAAACTGGAACTTACAACATTTTCATTTTTACTTAAAAGTGCTAACAGTCATTTCTGAAGGTAGTAACTAGCAGTATTAAAAAAAACAGTATTTTTCAGTTTGAGTCATTGGACACCTAAAAATGTTGGCATCTCCAACAAATCCTTGATGCTTTGCTTGAGTTTTCAACACTGTTGCTAGAACTGTATGCATGTATTTTTTAAGCTCTTGGACTATCTCAAACACTAAACCTCTAAAAACAAATCTGAATGCCTAAAAAGCATATAATATGAATCTGTGCAGTTATTGGGGAGGTAATCTCAGATGCTGAGACATCAGACCTGGATAAGAATGGTTCAGGTGGTAAAATTCAGGAAGTATGTAGATTATGCTTCTTAAAGTTGAAAGTTGGAACATTTGCTCTACACGTGGATTATATAATAATTTCTCCAGGGACATGTATTCCATACAGAGATTTGTTAACGTTTTAACATTGCAGGCCTAAACACTGACATTAATAGCCCTGCTTACTTAGTTCTATTATGATTTGACATGTCCTGAGGTTTAAAAAGTAATCCAAATCCTTACATTTTATACTGGAGCAAATAATAGTGCAAAAAAAAAAAAGGCTTTTAAAAATGAGCCCTTACACTTCCTTATGCTAGATTGAGTTTGGGTGTAAATGTTGCTGTGCCTAGTGGTGTCTATCACTAGAGAAATGTTCTTCCAAACTAACAACGGAACATGTACAGAATAGACGTTAATAGCTTCATAATTCTATGGTGTGTATAATTAAGATTGTTGATGACAGAACAGACACTACTAGCTCCTAAGTATCAATGGAACATGTTCTCTGATGGAGTCTTCTTGCAAAAGCTCAAGAATTCAATCTAGCCCGAAGGTTTCAAACTTCCAGGTAGTACCTGGATATCTGGAAATACAGCTGATCTCCAGACTACAGAAATTGGTGGCCCTGCAGATAATGGCTGTTTTGAAGGCAGACTCTATGGCAACACATCCCTGCTGAGCTTCTTCCTCTCCCCAAACCTCCCTTTCTCCCCAAGTCTCCAGGAATTACACAATCCAGAACTGGCAACTCTACATTCTTGAACTGCCATGTTTTCCATAAACCGATGCCTATTTTATACATACAATCCCACATAACAACAATAGGTGACATTTATATATTACCAAGTATATAAAGCCCCTCACATATGAAATCTCAGTAGTCCTTAGAGTACCTCTGCAAAACAGGCTGATATTGCTACATTCAAGTCACAGCCCTTGGTGTGGGAGCCGGCTTGGTTGAATGGTTGAGAGTGGCATCCTCTAATCTGGAGATCTGGGTTTGATTCCCAACTCCTTTTCCACATGCAGCTAGCTGGGTGACCTAGGGCCAGCCACAGTTCTCTCAGAGCTTTCTCAGCCTCACCTACCTCACAGGGTGTCTATTGTGGGGAGAGGAAGGGTAGATGATTCTAAGCCACTTTGAGACTCCCTCCAATAGTAAAAAGTGGGATACAAAAAAGCAGCACCTCTTCTTTCTTAGTGACAAGAGCAGAAGGCTTACTACTTGCGATGCCTAAAATGAGCAGATTAGGGTTGCTACCTAGAATTACAGTTTATTCCCATAAAGAGATCAATTCCCAGGAAGAAATGGGAAGACTCAGCAGGATTTACAGTAGAAAAAAAATGTAAGTGCAGATATGACCCAGATGTCTGACTAACAGCCATAAAGCTTAATGTAATGGCATATGATTCTTTACTAGGGCAAAGATGGAGAGCCTGGCCTTGATGTAAGTAATATTTATGATCAGTTTTTTGTGGTAGGTAAAGTTTCTTTGAAAATAGTTGCATGCTTGATGCATGTTGATTGGTTTTCTCATTTGGTGTGCATGATGATCATGCAGAGAATATACTAAACATCGCATTGTGGTTTTCCTTTAAGCAATGGTAGAAACAGAGAAACACTTAGCAGTGCAAGAAGAACAATGCTGAACAAGGGCATTCTAGTAAATGCCACCAGAAGTAGCCAATAAGCACCTGCAGAAGCTGATGATGTGTAGAGCACGTGAAGCGCATGACATTAGAATTCTCTCGAGTCCTGATTGGTAGATGCAGCTGGAGAGACCTGAAAAGACAACCACATGGAAGGTGCACCACATGGCACAGTGTTCATTCGACAGGCTACCTGTGAGATTCTGGTTGACTGCAGACTAAAATGCCCATAACAAAAAAGTTAATTATAAATAGTTGAAATCTCACAGGAAGCTGGTTCTTGTGTAGAAGCTCTGGGTAGTTGCCTTTTCAAATTTGCGTGTGTGGAATGCATTCGAGTGTATTGATTCTTAAGTTGCAATCAAATATTTGACCTTCAATGGGCAGAGATCACTATAATCTTTTCTCAGGGACCTCTCTGGGTCTTCTCTTCTGTGACCGCCATTTCCAGTTTGCATTTGGGAAAACAGGGATCATTAGATATATGGGTGTTTCCCATATCTGGACCTTCTTGAACATTAATTATGGCCTACATCTGATTTTCAAATCATTTGGTTCCATATTCCCTGATTGTGCTTGTGTGTGCCTACAATTTAGCTGTGCACTAAAAACAACCCCCTAACTATCAAAATACATAAGCCAATAGAGGTATTTTTGTTCATTTTTTATAGGGTTTCCCTGGTCCTCGTGGAGAAAAGGGTGATGTAGGAGAAAAGGGAGAAAAGGTGACCTCAATGCTATTAACTGTTGTTTGATTACTTAGCCTAGTCAGCTGTTCTGTCCCAGCCCTATAATTTTGTCCCATTTTCCTCCTTCTGTGTGCCAAAAGCCATGTCACAGATCTTTGCTAGACAAAGGCATCTGTCAGAATGTGAAACACAGCCTCTCTTCCATACCAAAAGGTCAGCATTTTCCATAATGGCATAGGAAAGGCTTTCTCCTCCAAGACTCCTGGCAGTCTATGTTTGTTTATAAAAGAGTTACTGACAAGAGACATTGGAGTGGCAACAAGGTGGAAGACTGCTGGGCCTGATTGACAGTGAGTGTAAATCAATATAGCTCCATTGACTCCAATTTAATGTGTTCTGTATTTATACCTTGCAAGCGTCTGGCTCACAGCTGGAAAGACCAAGCTAAAACATTTGCTGTAACTCAGAGAAAGTTAGGTACAATTAAATCCTGTTGTTAACCTCACAGATAGCTAACCTCCCAATTCATCCTGTTGATGCAATTTCAGTGTGCCATCCTTCCTTCTGGGAGGATGAGCTCTTGTATAGGCACAAAAGTGCTTGCACGTGTAAGGGTCTTCCCTACATAATGATAGTGTTCCATTGTATGGAGGCATTGCCAATGTGGGAATTCTGATGCGCATACAGAATCCTCGCTGTTGAAGGGCAGTTTCTGGGGCAATTGGCATGGATGTGCTGTTCGGGGGCAGGGGGAATCAATAGTGTCACTGGGCAAAGTATTCTTAGTCTGAGAGCCACAGTCTCTTCCTGGCCATTCAACCACCAGTGAGTATGATTACCTCCTCTTGCTTTTATTTGCTTGTTTTTGTTTGCTCCATTTAAAATATCCCAGTGCCATTTTCGGGCCTCCAAGTGTTTGCCAAACGGCTTGCAAAAACCATGGAAACTAGACAAAAGCATGGGGGAAATACAATAGAGTCTAAAACAACAACAACACAAGATGCTGTTTGGCAGATGCTCAAAATTTGGGGCGTTTCAGTGAAACTGAATCGCTATTCTTTATCATGTTTGCATCTGGTGTCATTTTAAATATTGTTTTATTTTTATATGGGAGCAGCCTTAAGCTTAAGAAAATACACAGAGGTCCTAAATAAATGTATTAATTAAATGATGCATCAGGGTCAGCAGTTCTCTGGATCCTACCCAATGACAACAGCAGCTGCTAATACAGACTTCCTTGGACATTTAAGCAGATGGACTTTTTCCTGGAAGCTCTGTGTGGTGTCGGAGCAGTGGTGCCCCATGGAAACACTGGGCTGAATCCGTAGGTTATTTTTCGACCAGCAGGAGGAGGAAGTAATTTTCACATTCCCACCCTCCCACTGCACCCCCACACATACACACACACTTTACCCCCCAGCTATTCCTGAAGTCCCTTGCACCTATCCATTGAGCCACATTTCCGGAAGATCGCTCGATTAACAGGAGGAGAGGGAAGGCCAAGACATTCCCTCCCATTAGTGAAAGTGCTTTGCATCAGTATAAAATGACCCACGGATCCACTCCAGTATGAGTTTTTTTTTAAGTCTTCCAAGCATAAAAATTCTGTAAAATATATTGGAACTGTTACTTCCAGTCAAGGTTTTTCTTTTTTCCACTGTCAAAATTAATGGAGGAATTAAACAGATGACATAGGTGAGGCCAGGGGGTGCACCTCCCCCCCATGTCTCTCCTCCCCCCACCCAGCTAATGCTTTAAAATACAACAGGCATTTCAGTTGCAACTTGCCATTTGTCAGAAAATGAAAGCTTACTTTTGGAATATGTAGGTACTGTTACTGTGAGGATAGCAAGATGTTCGGGGGGGGGGGTGAAATATGCAGCTTCTTCCTCCCTAGCTCTCTCCCCAGATACAAAGCGGCTGGAAAGAGTCCATTCCCTACCTGCAGCAGCCCATTGGGCTACCCAAACTAATTGCATTTCTATATGATGAACTGCCAATTTGGCCTCTGACTGTGGGGCATATAACATGACACAAACACTCAGATGCACAACCTGACCTGGATAGCCCAAGAGAGCTAGAGCTCAACAAGTCTCAGAAGTTGGGTTGCTCCTGATTAATATTTGGCTGGGAGGCCATCAAAGAAGTCCAGGGCTGTAATGCAAAGGCAGACAATGGCAAACCACCTCTTGCCTTGAAATGCCCATGAGGGCCTCCGTAAATCAGCTTATGTCATAAATCAGCTTTAAAAGTTGGCATATGGCAGGGCAAATTGTAATAGTTATCAGTTTATTTGAGAAAAATATAAAGGTACCAATCTTTGAGCTAGTTGACAAACTAAGAAGTATTTATTTAGGTATACCCAAGTTTTTCCCCCAATGGGAATCCAAAATAGTTTATAACATTATTCTCTGTCTTCCATTTTTTCCTCCCAACAACCCTGTAAAGTAGAATAGGCCGAGAGTGAGGTTGATTAGGCTCAAGGTCACCCACTGTGCTTACATAGCAGAGCGAGGCTTTGAACCTGGCTCTCCCAGATCCTAGTCCAACACCATAACCACTATGCCATGTCTTCAAAGTATACATGATTAGGTTTACAGGACCTAAATCCAGGTGCACCTCCCATGCCTGGATGGGGTGCAATTAACACCTGCACCAGTTGCCAGGAATTTGGGGGTGACTTTTGATGTAGCCAGGTCACGAAAGTAGCCAGGACAGGTTTTTTCCATCTTCGCCAAGCCTGGCTACTAGCGCCCCACCTGTCCTCAGAACACCTGGCCACTGTGATCCATGCAACGGTCACTTCCAGATTAGACTACTGTAACTCACTCTACACTGGCCTACCCTTGTCCTTGATCCAGAAGTTAGAGTTGGTACAAAATGCGTCTGCTAGGGTCTTCATTGGGACATCTTCGAGGGCCCATATCCAGCCGGGGCTTCGTCAACTGCACTGGTTACCTGTCTGTTTCCAGGTCAGGTTCAAGGTATTGGTATTAACCTGTAAGGCCATATGCGGTCTGGGTCCTGCCTAACTGTGGGACCGCTTGCTTGCTTGCTTATGCCCCCCGCAGGGCTCTCCGCTCTGCGGGTATGAATTTACTGGTTTTCCCAGGCCCCCGGGACATACGCCTGGCCTTGACCAGGGCCAAGGCCTCTTTGGTCTTGGCCTCAGCATGGTGGAATGAGCTCCCAGAAGAGCTAAGGGCCCTACTGGAGTTACCAGCTTTCCTCAGGGCCTGTAAAACAGAGCTCTTCCGCCAGGCCACCGGTTGAGGCAGGGGCATAGTCCCGGTTAGTTATGTGATTGTTATTTTAATGGAGATTTTATTGGGGCTTTATTGTTTAGAATTGTATGTGTAAACAGCCGCGAGGCTATGGCGAGTGGCAGTATAGAAATCTAATAAATAAATAAATAAATGATTAGGTTTACAGGATCTAAATTACTCTGTACCACTGGAACAGCATCTTATTTTGTGCTATTGCAGTTTCTATGTCCCATCAGAACAATTTATTTCCCAACAAGTAGATGTACCATAATATGGCCATTGACATTAATGATGTCAAACTGCAGGACTATAATGTTTTTTATAACTATACAAGTTCCTAAGCTTTCCAGAAGCAAAAAATAAATTAATGTTTTGACTGAAATCTGCCTTTTCCTTCCCTTTTAAATCTGTAAACGTAGCTCCAAATCCTGAACCATTAACTGGTTACGCTTTCTAAAATCCTGTGGGGCAATTACTTTGACTGTGGAGCCAAAACAGACTTGATGCAAGATTCCCATGACTGGATCTCCTGAGATTTACTTGCAAACCGTCACTGGGCACTGCAAATTTGATTAGAAGAGTTATGCTGGGAAAGAATGTTTAACTCTTTCCATTGTTCTAGTTTATATTTTAAGACTACTATCGGCCGGGGGGAAGGGGTCCAGGCAACTACTGGTCCTTGTGGTTTCCTCCCTCCCCCCCTTTAGTCTAATAATAGCTGTTTCAGAGATGGAATCAATTTAAACTGTAAGCCTATGCATATGTTCTTGCGAATGAACCCCACCGAACATATCAGGATTTTCTTAACCATAAACATAGATTTGATTGTTAGCTCACAAAACCTGTCTGAATAGCCATAGTAGCTCTGGCTTCTGTTTAGTAATCCTGGGCTTTGAGCAGGGATGCTCAAATAGAAAACACCCCTCCCTCAAAGATTGCACTGCCATTTGAGGCAAGCACAGACCCTTTACCATTGGGGCCTGATTAAAAACAGGTTGCAAAAGTACTGATACTGTTACCGAGTGCTCTTCCAAGGATCAAACTTTACATTTCCAAAGAGCATGTTGCTTCAGGAGATGAGTCTTTAAATAGATGATAGGGCTCAAACAGAACTAACCTTCCCAAAAAACCAAATTCCCCAAGATAATTTCATTGTATTTTCCATGCCTCCCAATATCAGAAAGCCAAGAAACATTAAATTCCTATCAGTCCCAGCAGGAAATTGGAAAACATAATTTTCAGAAGCGAGTGGTTCAGACTGAGGCCTGCTATAAGAAAACCATTCCATAGAACCAATAGCTCTCTCCATCCTTGGGAAGGTAAGGTTTGGGAATAGCAAAGGAAAGGACTTTCAAGGAGGGGAGCCAGGCACCTGTAAGTCTTCACTTAAGTGTCCATGGACATTTTGCAAAACTCCCCATCAAGTGTTTTCAAATATTTGACAGGGAAGTTTGAGCCCAGAAGGGAATGTTCATCCATTACTAATACTATTGTAAGTCACTCTGAAGTTTACAGTAAAGCAAACCATAACCACAGAAAACTCTGTGTGGACTGCTAAGAATAGTGCTTGGTCCTGGTGGGAAGGTATATACAAGTTGTTCTGACTTAGAAGTGTATTAAAATTAAATGTATGTCCAGAGGATGCAATGTTTTATCCTTCCATTCCATTAGCATGCATGAGCTGTACAAGGACAGGGAGGAGAGTTGTTCCACATGCTGTCTACATGCAAGCATTCACTTGACATGACTAGGAAGCCTGGAAAATTCCTGAGTGAGCAGAGAACCATAACACAAGACACCTGTATTCTGATAGGCTTTTGGATCAACACATGAAGGCTGAGAGTAGGGAAGGAGCTCATGAGCCCATGACTACCACCCATGCACTGAAAGAACTTTTAACTCAGTTACATCAAAATAAATTTTTGAGATGTTACTTTCTTGTCCAAAGGATCACTGCAAACCTTTTTGGCACACAGACAAGATAGATGAATAATATTGTTTGTTTGATGTCACACAGTATATCTCTCCATGGAAATGTGTTTGGTTTCCATTTGAATGTTCATACAACATGCCTTGGTATATCATGTGTGTTGTGTGATGTCATTTTTAATATAAATGTATATATTTATCAATAAGATAATTCATTTATTATCCCAGATTAATCTCAAAGTCTAAGGCTGTTAGGGACCTCAAGAATTTCTCAGTGATTTTAAAGGATGTGTTGTTGATATTCTGTAAAATTAAACCAATGGAATCGAACATTTTATTTTCTGCTGTAAATGGATGCATAATCTGTTATTTGGTGAGAAAAAGGATGAATGACCATCCTAATCCTGCCTACCTTTTTCAGAGGTGCATTCCTTCCTTCTCCTTTTACCTTGCTTCCTTCCAATCCTTCTGCCCTTTTCCCCTCAGAAGCAAAATCTTTTCTGAAGCAATTACTTTGAGAACCCTCCCCTCATCCTTGCTTATTTTATTCCACTAATTTGCTATTTCCCTATCTTTCTTTAATACTCTTGATTGTCCCTATTTATGTTTTAGGTACAGTTGTGGCTTTCTTAAAATTAAAATGAGGGACTTCTGGTTTTGTTTTGTTTTTTTAAAAGATGAGTGAGCCTGAAACTCATTCACCACTGTGATCAACTGGTCAGGTTTGAAATCAGTGACAAATTAGTTCTCAAAATATCTCCTACTGACTACAAATGAGGTCAATTTGTTGGATAGCAGGCATATCTTTTAAAGCATATGTTAGTCTGAGTTTGCTCTAAATTCTGAAAACTCCCAGCATCGTTACTGGATTCTTCAGTTTCATGCATTGCTGTGTGACGAAGCTCTGCAAGTTATACCCATGAACGGTTTTTCTGACCCATCGTTCTGACCCATGAACGATGCTGATGAATATTTTAGTCTTTTTATTATACCCTGGAAAAATACTAGAGTAGTTATCTGTCACCATGGAACTTCTGAATCCTTTTGCAGGGTTAGAAATGGAAGACAAACTTGATTCTCTGTGCTACCCACGAACCTTAATTGATCTGGCCTAGAATGGGGTTGCAAGAAAAAGTTTGGACCTACTAAAGAAATGGTAATTTCAGTAAAAGACATATTGTAGCAGGTGGTCACATACAATTCCAGAAGTGTGTAGATTATAACCATGTGGGCAAGGTGAATTTTGTTCCCCCTGCAAATGTCACCTAGTTTACAGAGACATCGGGAACCTTGGGAAAGAACTATATTTCTTTCTGGAAACCCCGGGAAACCAACCCCGGAAAACCATCTCCCACCTCACTGTGGTAAAATATGAAATGAGAATTGGTGAATGCACTAGATCATCCATGACTACATGAGACGTAGCTGATTTGGCAGAATTACTTGAAAGGTTTCACAAATACCAAATAGTTTCAAGCCCTGCTTTAGGATTCCAAGCAACCATAACATTGGCTTCAGTAGATAATCTTGAGACCATTAAGAGATGCACTTGGTGCTTACAATCATCATGTAATATACATTTTTCACATAACTAGAACACAGTGGTAATTCATACTAGAACACAGTGGTAAGTGCCCTTTCTGTCTTGTTTCGGCTAAAAAAAATATTTTCAAACGTCTTTTTTTTTTTCCTCACAAAAGAATGAAACATTTGTTTTATCCAAACCATTGTGTCCACAGGGGGAAAAGGGAAAGAAAGGCAAAAAGGGGCCTAAAGGGGAGAAAGGAGAACAGGGTGCTCCTGGATTAGATGCACCTTGCCCATTGGTACGTCTCACTTATGTATTAGAAATGTTTCCTCTTACAGTAGACAATATTATAGGATGGTATGATATGTAAAGAGGGGCAAGCTACAACTTTTACCTAGTGCTTGGTATTCGTTCAGACCAAAAGAATCTGGTCCTTCACGTTTAACGCTCTAATGAGCTTTAGCCTGTGTCTACCTAAAATATTGTTTGGAAGATCATTCATTTGCTGTACATAAAATCTACTTATCTTCTGAGTCTAGCTCTTGTTATTATAAACATACGGCTTGTTTTTAAAAAACAAAATACCAGCATTGTCGTAGATGAGCTTTCTTGGTCAGCTTGCTCCTCTTTCGTTCTCTCTTGTTGTTGCTCTTGTTGTTTGCTCCAGCAAAGTCAATGAGAATACATTTCTTTATTAGTAACACTGCAAGTTAATCTTTACAAACAGGGATTCCGTGGAGTTAAGGGGGAAAAAGGGGAGCCAGGCCAGCCAGGCCTGGATGGGCTGGATGCCCCTTGCCAATTGGTACAGTATTGATCTTTCCTACCAACCCTGCATGTAATTCCTGTGTTTCTAGTGGATTTTCCAATGTAAAGTTTAAAATTATCAGACTTTACATTACACGTCCTCATACATGCATGTGCATGATCAAACTGGCTTGCTTTGGCAATCATAACAATATCTGGAGATCACATATCCTATCGACATTTGCAATATAACATTCAACATTTTTTGTACCTGCATTATACAAAGTGGTTCTGAGTTTGTTGTATTTCAGCATTTGCAATAAGTATAATTTTTCCTTCAGGATTTTTGTCTGCTTCCCCCACCATCACCACAACCACCAAAAATGCCTTATCCCCTACTTACTATGAATGAAACTCCTCCCTCCACTGACAAGCACAAAAGCCAGTACACAAAATACATTACTGACTGACTTGCGTAATTTTTATGCTTGCCCTGCACATGGGTATGAATTTTATCCTCTCCTGAACTTGTTTCACAGATTTGAGTCCTGAGTTCATTCATATTGGGTGGGTTAAAAACTAAATGGGAATACTGTTAGTTGTGTACATAAACAAAAATAAAGTAAACCTTAATCCAGGGGTAGCCAAACTGCAGCCCTCCAGATGTCCATGGACTACAATTCTCATGGGAATTGTAGTCCATGGACATCTGGAGGGCCGCAGCTTGGCTACCCCTGCCTAAATCCTAAACACATAATGCAAAATCAAGGGTTCTTCTTCTCCAGTGATCACATGGATGTGGTAGCTCCACTGAGGACATGTAGGCCCCAAAGCATGGTGAGCTTGGAAGTCTGCCCATGGAACTTCCTTAAATTTAAGCTTCCTTACTTCATTAGCAAGAGTTACCAACCTACAGGTGGTGGCTGGAGATCTCCCATTATTGCAACTGATCTCCAGGCAACAGAGATCAGATCACCTGGAGAAAATGGACACTTTGGAAGGTGGGCTTTGTGAGGTCTTTCCTATCCCCAAACGACACCCTCCGTAGGCTCCACCCCTAAAATCTCCAGGAATTTCCCAACCCTGTCGTTAGTATCAATAAAAAGGACTGCTTGTTGACTCTGTCGAATTTAAAGAAGAGAAAGATTCACAGGAGCTCCTTGTGTGCTATGAACTAGGATCACAACCACTCTAGTGCACACAAAGCATATGAATGGGAGCTGTTCCAGACTGTTCAATATTTAAAAATTGCTTTTCACACATAGTCCTAGTGCAGCTGATATAAAGAGTTTCCCTCAGTATTGAAGATAACGAGTCAAATCCTTCTTGTGAAGATGCATCAGAGATCCATGGAGTGTTATTCTAAAGACAGTGTGTTTAAGATTAGGGTGTAAATTTGTTTGTGTAAAGTTATACTGGATGATGAGAGCTTTGACTCTCAAAAGCTTTCTCCCACCTTATTAGTCTCTAAAGTGCTAGTAGACTCAAAACTAGCAGTGCAATCCTAAGAGCACTTTCCATAGGATTCTGAGGAGATCTGTTTAGAATGGCACAGATAGCCATATAGGATCCATAGACAGGATCTCATTGATGTCACTGTGGTCCCCACGATCAGTTCCATTTTGGAGTGGAATGGTATGCACATTTGAAAATAAGCTTTCTCAGGTTTGATAAGAAATGTAATGGCCTGCAGCCCAAAGCCCCTACTGTCTTTGTTTCTTAAATGTTTTAGTGTAACAGCCTTTCCTTTGGAACTTAATTTCCCACAATATACACCACACTTCCCTACTCTATGTTAGCATGAGATCAAGCCCCTACCTATACTAAAATTCTACTCATTGATCCTTCTCCCTTGTACCAATCTGGCAACACTCTTTATTTTCTGGAATATACAAAATACATTTTAATTCTTTTTTTTTTCCTTTGTAAAATCAACATTTTGTACACATTTCTAGAGAACTCCAAAGTTTTATGGTTAGCAATGAGACATGATCTGCATGTTCTGTTGTTCTTTGTATAGTTAAGCACGATTTTCTAAAGGTGATTGTTAAAAGTTAAGAAAGTCTTATTTAAAGCACAATGTTTTTCATTTAAATCGTCTGGGCAGACCATATCTGAATATGTAGCATATATTTGGCTTGCCTCTGTTTAATGATAACCTGCAGTTCATGTATTTGGTTGTGAGTGAGTCAAGCATGCCTACAATAATTGTTCCAAAACATGTTTGCCTTTGAGTATCATTTCTGTCTGGAGGTATCTTACCTCTGTGCCAGCGTCTTATAGACAGGCAGTTGTAGAAAAAAGTGGTTAGGAAGTGGCTACATTTTGCTTTAGATATAGAAGAGAGAATTCAGTGGAATAGTCGGAGCTGCTCATAAATGTTTGCAGATAAGAACAAAAAGAACAAAATTCAATCCACTTAATATCAAGCCAATGAAAGCAGTTGAACTGAATATAAATTTAAATTCAAATACTTTTATGGATCAGACTGCAGTAGGAATGCCAGTCTTCAAGTATGACCTGGGGACCCCCTGGAATTGCAGCTCATCTCCAGATTACAGAGATCAGTTCCTCTGTAGAAAACAGATGCTTTGGAGCAGGGGTAATCAAACTGCGGCCCTCTAGATGTCCATGGACTACAATTCCCAGGAGCCCCTACCACCTCATCTTCTACTGGTGGCCAGAGGGGATCTGGCAAAACTGGGCTCCAAGTTGGCTGTTCTGGCTGTAGCTAACCAAAAGTTTAAAGTGGTTCAATTGTTCTGTGTGGCTAACAATGGTCAGGATCAAAAGCACAATATGGAGAAACTTAATTGTACATAGTAGGGATTTAGAAGATACCATTCCCTTGAACACTCTAACAAGCTGTTCCCAAATCTCAAGTGACCTTTGGGAATATTCTTTCCCAAACCAGCTTTGATCAATGCAGGCAATCCAGAAATCTTCATTATACATGCAGAAGTGCTTTGAGAAGCACACCGAACCATTTGGATCCCAATCAAGTCGGCCATGTACCGCTAGAGCACAACAGGATAGTTTAGCACCATTTTAAGAACTCAAATGCTGATTATGACTCATTTTAGCGAATTTAGTTCGTTTGGGGGCTTTGATTGTAAAAATCATGCAAATAGCAACTCAGGGTAAAGGGCAAGACAAGTCAGCATGTTTGTGGGCAGCTAGCCAATCACTGAACTGACTCATCTTTAAAAAATAGACAGAAGCGATACACTCTGGCTCATGGAAAGGATCATTCACATTTCTGAAGAGTGCACACATACATCATTGGATATGTGTTATCACTGTACTATAGCAATCCTTTGCAAGTGGGCAAATCTACACAGGCAAATCCAGCTGTGAATCATTTCTATAGTCCAGGGAAAGTACCATATTCAATGATACTGGCCAGGCCTCTCTATTCCAATAGTCTAAGGAATCAATTTTACAGCTGATCCTAAGCACATGAACTAGTGAAGGCAATCTATGATTTGCTCATTTTTGGACTGAGTCCCTTGTTGAAAACATCCCCTTATGTTGACACTAAAACCATGCTTGCATGAAACACTTTATGGTGTTCCTAAGATTAAAAACCAGTCATTGATTATGGCAGTTTTGTTTGTAAAAACCGAAGAACATAATATTATATACATGTATATATAAAGATAATTGTCATGCATCCCACTTGTTATTTTATTGGATATTTGAATTTGACTCATCTTCCTAAATTAGAGTTGTGTTTTGTGGAATATGGAGCTATATTTGAGCGTTTGTAAGATATATTGCCAAACTAATAATGCACTTTGGAATATTCTCTCCAAAACAGGGGCCAGATGGGTTACCAATGCCTGGCTGTTGGCAAAAGGTAAGAAACTGTAAACGCTGTTTTGCTTCTTATTGACCCTTTACACACTGGAGGTTTCATACTAGGCTGCAGGCTGGAGTTTTAGTCGTGGCAGGTTGCCCCACTTCTTCCTGCACCCACACGGGGAGCATTTGGCCCAGTGCACCTCATCCACCTCTGATTTGTGCTCCTGCACAGGAGCTGGGGCAGTCAAGTTCCCAGTGCGTAAACGGTAATTGTTTCATTGTGTTCCCCATATTGTCAAGTGCCAAAACACAAAATTATATCTGTCCATGGATTGCTTGGCAGAATATTTTGTAAAAATCTGAAAAAGCAAGGATACACAGAATTTTTGACAATACATGACAACAAAAACAAATGAAAACAAATAACTGTATTTAAAAATTGTGCATGCCGTTTAAGAAATGGAATGTCGAAAGTTCTTTGTAGGACTGTGTGTTTATTTCAGTTCTTCATGATACATACATATCAGCTTAGTTCAGATATAATGCAAAAACATGGATTATTTTAATACTTATTAGTATGAAGAACCAAAATTCCTTTAACAATTAGTGGAAACCTGAGTTGCCTTGGCAAATGCTAGTATCTATTTTGCTCTTGCCCCTGCCTATACTTGCCAGCCTCCTGCCTTTCCTCTGCCTTCAGCATTTTCCCTGCTTCCTACACATGCCAGCCTCCAAGTAGGACCTAGGGAACCCCAGAATTGCAGCTCATCTCCAGACTACAGAGGTCAGGTCCTTTAGAGAAAATTGATATTTTGGAGTGTGGACTCTATGACATTGTATCCCACTGGGGTCCCTGTCTTCCATCCCTAAATCTCCAGGAGTTCTCCAGTCTGGAGCTGGCAATGCTGCAACGCCATCCCCTGAAGTGGCCAGGGAGACCTGACAGCCCTACACATATCCTACTGCATTGTGGTTAAGACCAAAGTTGGGGAACAAGTCCATGTTCTTTATCACGTGAAACCATAATTAAGACTGTTAATAAATCAATTTCGAAGAATGATTTTGGATCATGACTTGACATGCCCTAACTAACTGTAGTTAGCAGAATGGCCTTCATTTGGTCAATCATCACATTAGCCATTGTTAGTTTAAGCCATGGTTTTTCATGATGTCTGAACCAAGCCATGGGACTAGAGATCTGAGTGATAAAGTACTAACCTTGCCAATTTCTTTTTTTTATCTCTTTGCAGTGATGAATCTAACTTTACAAGCATGAAGTTGTGTATATAAAACGCTCCACCTCTTGTATTTATAGTTGAAAACGGAACAATTGATTTTACAAGTCTGAAATATGTTTACACGTAGCAGCTTCTACTTGTTTGCAGTAGTCCATGTGTACATCTGTTCGTCATGTACATCTGCAATCCAGCAAAATAGAAACTATGTGAGAAACTTGCAAAATCAAATATTAGTCTCTCCCTACAGAGACCAATCATAGACATATGAGTTGTTACTGCAATTTTACTTTACTTTTTTTTTTGTTTTTTTTTTGGCTCGTGGTCCTGCATGGACAATAAGTGCCATGAATGAGTTTACATGAAATTGTGACCAAATATGAGCTCAGTGCTATGAAACGTACTGTACCTGATTGCCAATGGAATATCGTGACATTGCTTCCATGTTCACGTTCGTAAACGCTTCATTGGATTGTAGCGCCAGTATTTTGCTTATGCAGACTAAAATCGAAAGCATGACATGCGTGCCAAACCAGCTTGTGTGTGTGATTGCATCATATGCTCCAGTGACTGTTTGCTGTGACTTTTGATTCAGACGTCTGAATTGTTCTCTTTTTTTTGTCATCTCAAGGGAGTCACCCCATGGCTTATTGCAAAAAAATGATAAGAGGAGATTAGATGATGGTTTCCAATTTGGAGGGGAGTGCAGTTCCTTCTGAAGGTGGATGGCCTTTCAGTTTTCTGGGTCATGCAGCCACCTTTGTCAAAAAGGGCGCTACCTGTTTCATCAGCATTTGCGTGCGCTGCTCGCAGCCACGATGCAGTCGCCTTGGGAGGACATCAGCAACAGGTCCTTGTCGACTGCTTCACCAAGAAGAAAAGAAGCATGAAGATTTTCTTTGTGAGTAGCTTGACAGAGTTGCAGAGAAACACCAAATGGATCATTTGATGACAGGCCCCAGCATCAACTGGAGGACAATGTGATCATATTCAAGGATAGGTGTTTCACACACGGTATTTTGGGATTGTGAAGGCGAAAGAAAGTATTCTTGGCAAAAGACACCTTAAAATGCCGGCCTCTGGAAATACAGAACAGATACAGATTTATGCGGATTAATGTTTGGGTTTAAGATGTTCCTGAGTAAATGACAAACTTTTGTAAAAATATGGAAAATATATTTAATTTAATGCATTTCTTGTTTCAGTTCACTAATCTCTACTTCAGATACACAGATTGTGGGGAACACCCCTTGTATTTGTCTTATTTGAGCATTGTCTTTTCAAGGGACCTGTGAGGTCTTTAAATCTCTGAAGCACAGAGCTGTTTATTTTTTTACTGGTACAAGCTTATTTGATTCTATGTCTTTCTTTTCTTCAACAGTTACATGTTTTGAGCTACAACAGTTCAAATAATACAGAGAGAGGGAGAAGAATGATTATTGCACAATAGTCACAGTATAATACAAATGTTTTTGCAAATATATACAATTTTTGCATCAGACTTTTAAGTACTAATTCTTTAATTTCTGTATTTGGAAAACATTTTAATGTTTATGCCTTATATTCAGAAGACATGTTGGTAGTAAACTTGAGAAACTAATTTATGTTGTTTACTGTGCTACCTTCTAGCTTTTAAAAATATCACTGTCTCTGTTCAAACTGGTTGCTACATTTTAATGTATATCCATGAGTATTTGAGTTTTTTTATGCCTGACCAAATAAGATAAGCGTGTAACAATAATACTAATAATAATGTTAGTAGGATGGAAATGTCTTTATCATATAATCATCCGTTTCTGCAAACCATAATATATATCATCTTGAAAGCAATGCTAAGGTGATTACACTACCAAATATTCGCTCAATACTGCCTTATACCCATGAGTGAATAGTGTCTGACCTAAAAATCTTAAAATTTTATTTTTACTTAAATTTTATATTTCAGAATAAAAAAGCTGTCTCCACTCCCAAAAAACAAATTCAATTTAATCATTTTCCCCAGACCTCAGCAGTCATTTTAACGACAGCTTTAATCCTGATGCATTTAATTTTTTTTTTAATAGCATTGCTAGAAGTTCATTGCTGAGAGCCTGGACAAATCAAAGTGTTTAAGGAATTTGGAGAAAGGGATGCTTTTTATTCCAAATGCTTTCTTGTGTTGATTTATTTTATTGGAAGTGACTCCAAGTGCTCAGAAAAGCAAGATACATTTATTTAGAAGGTAAACAAAATTAATCAAATTAGAGACGAAATAGCTCTTCTAACTTTTAAGAATCCAAAGCATAACCATCCTATATATTAATACAGTTTCTCTATAGATACATTCATTATTACATCCCAATATATAATTAATGTATCAGTTTTAAATCCAAACTTAGATTAACAGCTCTTGGAAAACATCTTCTGTAAACAAGGTACCTCTAAACAAGGAAGTACATTCCGATAATTTTCTGGAAGTTTATGAATGTTGTGAGTTATTACAACTTTAGTGGCTCCATTTCTGGCTTTTGTTTTCATCTGCAGAAGGATCCCTACAAGGAAAAATAGAGCCCTGTTTCCCCTTTCTGCCTATTGTTCATGCTCAGAATGGGAGTGGTTGGCTTGCCTGTCCCTGTCTAGGCTCTCCTCTTCATTCTTCAGTTTATTCAGTCTCTGGAGTAGATGTAATTTGAGCAAGCACAGAGAAAGACTAGATTGGAACACAGGCCTCATGCACAAATTCTCTAATGCCTAACATACTGCCTGTAAGCATGGGCATTTGAGGGGGGGTGGAGCACAAGGGCAAAAAGATTTCCAGTCTTTCAGCCCCTATTTTGAGAATGGCAACTGTATGGGGTGGCCATGAATGCATATCTAGCAATGCTCACATTTTTCTCACGAGTCCCCTTTCATGTTCCTTTCTTTAAAACAAAAACGTTGGCCATAAGAATTTGGCATGTTATTGACCTGACAGCCTTGTCATTGATTTTAATTCTGATTAATTGCAAATTAATTCAGATGCTTTGGCTTGATGGTAGGAGAACTCCATTCCATTGTTAAGGTTGGTACCATCCCGTTAAATCCATGCTGCTGTAACCTGACCAGCTCAATGGTTAACAGTAGCAGAAGATTCTGTACTGATATGTGATTCTTACAGGAGGATCTGTTTGTATTGCCTGATAGAAGCTCAAATGTGCTCAGTTCTGCCAGCACATACACTTTTAGATGATTTGCTGTGCCTTTGCATCGATCTGTAAAAGTTATTTTGGTGCTACTTTTTCCCCTCTACATGCAGGATATCTCCAGTGTAGACATTTTGGTTTGGTCATTACATCTGTAGTAACAGTCTTACTGTAGATCTTTTGTGTTGTTTGGGGGGGTTGAGCTGTTTTTCCTTTCAAAAGGTGGAAGCAAAATGAACTTTCATAGGTTCAACATCCTTCCTGCTTGCCTTTTGGGGGGGGAGGGGGGTTGTTTTTGATGATTATTCTTTTTCTTTGACTGCTTGTTCAATACTTATTTGGGGTTTTTCCCCAGTTAACCAAGAACCAGTATGCCTGAAAGTAATGTTTCAGAATGATTAATCTTCCTTTTTATTTTCATAAGCTAGGAAGTGTTGTCTCTGTCAAGGTGCTTCAAAATAAGTGTAAAGGATAAGATAGATTCGTGATGATCATGTAATGAAACCTATAGTTTTCTTTTTGTGGTAAAAGTGCAGCTTTGGAATCAACAGAAAACATGATAGAAAGGCTGGATTAGACCATGAACTCTAGTCACCTACTTCTGGTGCATGCAGCTTCTTCAGTTGCTTGTACATAATTCTCCCGCCTACTTGGGTGATCACAGGTTGTGTGGGCAGAATGAACCCTTTCAATGGAGCAAATGGAAACATGGTAGTTCCATGTGTACACTGGAGCACCTCAAAATTATAGAACTTTGGAACCGTCAACTCCGAGGTCTGGCAATGTTAACAGTAATAATATAAAGACTTGAAATGCATTGCCCTCTGAAGTCAGTATTATGTACAGTATTAGGAAAGTTTTTGCTTTATAAAGTATTGTTAGATTATTGTTTCATTTAGTGTGTTGGTGTTTCTTTCAGTGAATGGATCCACCAATAAAATGTTGCCATCTGGTGCAATGCAGAAAAATAATAATTAAAAATCCATGCCAGATGTTTCAGCTGGTTTAAACCCATACAAGTGACAATCCAGTAACATTTCTGAAGGTCCTTATTAATTAATCGGATGCAAGACTGATTGGTTTATACAGGGCACTGCTAATGATGGGAATATGTTGTTGGACTGGTTTGGGGTAATAGAACTGCTTTGTTGAATTATTTTAAAAAGCACAGTAATGAACACAGTTATGACTATAAGGTTTTTGATGATGACATCCATTGTCTTTAAAGACTTCCTAACCTCCATTACTCAGGCTTTTTTATCTGTATATCTGATTTTTGTTTTTGTTTTTTTAGTTTTACTTAGGAAAAGCATTCTTGTTTCTAT
Organism: Paroedura picta; assembly: GCF_049243985.1. Lineage (NCBI taxonomy): Eukaryota > Metazoa > Chordata > Lepidosauria > Squamata > Gekkonidae > Paroedura > Paroedura picta. Next base: position 67,627,792 of record NC_135378.1, read on the forward strand.
ACAAACTCTACTTTTCAAGGGATGCATTAAAAGATAACATGATTTCCACTAGTTCTTGACAACCATATTTTTATTCAACCAATATTAAAAAAAGAAACACTCGCATTTTTTCCTGTAAGGCATTTTGGCATGCTTCTCAAAATTCAGTCGTTGGCCTGGCTTTATAGACATATCCCTATCACTTTGATGGCATGACTATTGCCATTTGAACCTATTGTGTCTGTGAAAAGTGCCATCAATTTGCAGCAGACTTATACTGACCTCAGCAAGGGGCTTTTAGGGCAAGTGAGAAGCAGAGGTGGTTTGCCATTGCCTGTCTCTACAGAGTCTTTCTTGGTCTCCCAACCAACTACTGACCCTGCTTAGCTTCTGAGATCTGATAGGATCTGGCTGTGCCATGCCACCTTCCCTCACTTGAACATAGTACAAAGCTGCAAGAAGAAAACCATGAAAGGGAGAGTGAATATCCTTAAATAGTGGAACCCAAGCAGTTCTTGTATCTGTATTGTGCCCCGTTAATTATGTTGCTCAAAAGCAGATTTATCATTCTTTGGAGATCAGGAGGCCTTATTTAACCTGGGATTGTCAATAACTTACCTCTTTACATTCAGCAGAAATGCTAGTGGAATTTCAGCTCTTGGTACATCACTGGCAACATTTGATTTTAGGGGAAAAAAATTATGCTTCACATGTTGTAAATGTACGCCACAGTCCACAGGGAGGTTTTCCTGTGCAAACCCAATTCAATGAAAGAGAACTGATGAGTGCTTTTGGATCCAATCACTTTTTTCAGTTGATCACACCCAATTTCCTTCTTTTTACAGTAAATCTCCTACATGGCTTTCGTTCCTGCAGTTCTCATGATTCCACAGTATAGCCTATTTTGATGATCAAAAGGGAAGGTTCCTCTTTACTTTTTCACCAGCATAAAAAGCTAGATAGATATAGTCCAATCATCAAGGCTGGGGCTTTGCACCAAATAACTTCCCAAGGGATTGTGCTGGCACATTGTGGATATTTTATCTTTGTACATTTTTTTGGAAAATATAGTATCATGCAGCCTAGTAACAATTTTTTAAGGTGTATGTATCTGGCGTTTTTTTGCTTTTTCCTTTGGGAAAATATTATATTTTTATTTGTATTTTTTACTTTTTAAAAATTGGTCTACATGTGCAGTTCTTTTTGCATTTCCTTAGCAACAAAAAAGAGAATCTGCAATTGAGAAGGAATTTTCGCTGCTTGTTAGAAACATTTTAACAGGTCATTTTCATATCACACATTCTGTCATATCACTGTAAAAACAACGGGACTATGTAAATAATTGCAAAAATTAAATTACTGTTTTACGTTTGTTTCACATTTCTACTTTATGATGGCCTCTTCCACGGATATCGTTCCTCTGTGAGCTTGAGCCTATCAAACTCTTTGAGTTCTTTCTCCTGATTTGTCCTGTTTGTTTCAGTTTTTAAAATTTCAGTTTATTTGAGTTTTGTATTGGTTTTTGTTCCCAGGTTGTGAGAAGTTGATCTTCAGAATTATTTTTACACTATTTATGAATTATTTTCATAATGTAAAAAGTGTGTAATTATTAAACTCTTAATCTTGCCAGAGGTTGTTGTTTTTTTTATTGCTACAAAGCCTCTCCCCCCCCCCCATTGTGAAAACTGAAAAGGTGTACATCATATTTGTTCCATCCTGCAAAAAAAAAATCTACTGGTCTAAAATTCCATATTCAGCATATCAGATACTTTCTTATTTGTCCAAAATATGTAATTATGAACAGATTTAAATCCACCTATGAATTATAGCAGAGATCCTCAACATTTTTGAGCCTGGAATTCTGATACACAGCATGGGGGATCAGGCACAAAGTGGCTGCTGCAGGGTACGGGGTCAGTTATCAGATGGTCACCCCAGCTTACCTTCAGTTACACAGTGAACATCCTTGTGCTTTGGTATCAGCCACTGCCAAAGCAACATTTTTAGAAAATTGCTCAGCCAGGCCCATTATGCAAGGAGCTGAAAATCTGGGGTGGCAGCAGCAGGGCAGCCCCAATTATGCACCCTGCTGCTGCTATCCCAGCCCTGGCCCGGCACAGCACCCTGGAAGACCCGCAACAAGGGAAAGCGGCATCCTCCGCATTTACTGCTGTGGGCACCAGCGGGGGCTGGGTCGGGCCAGCTCCATGCATAAGAGGAAGAGACGGGCCTTTTGGCCTGGCCCTTCCCTCAACCTACGGTGTCCCTGGAGGGACACTGCACACCCCTGTCAGCTCTGTGGAGCCGACCCAGGAGTTCCCCCACCCCCACCTTGTGGGAGAGCAGCATGCCACTCCCCGCTATTGTGCAGTGGGGGACCCATTCCCCCCACTCACCTCACTGTTGCTGCCTCCAGGCAGCGAGTCGGGCTTTCCAGCCCTGGCATTGTGCGTATACACATGCTCACACTATGCCAGGGCAGCCCACATACTCTGGGGGATTCCTCCCATATGAGTACACGGGAAGCGCCAGGGCATCCTCCAGCACAATCCCCAGCAGCAGCCCAGCATGGCTGCTACCGTGCATAATGGGTACCAGTCAAAACCCTTGCAGGGCAAAATCATTACTTGGCCCCACACACTTTTAAAAAGCCGTTGACCAGGTGCCTGCACATAGCCCTATATTGCCATTCTCATACAGGCTGCAGACTTCCATAAATAAGCCTACTCTTCCATTACCTTACATGTTAACCTCAGCTGAGATGAAGGCTGAGGGAGTGCCCTATCATCAAACATGGAAGGTGAATTCCCATCAAATAGCTGCTGGATTGTCAACAACTGTCCAGCAAAAATCGTATAACCATTCTGTGTATTTATGTATTTCCTTCCTATAAGGCTGGGAGGTGAACCTGAATACTCGGCAAGTCTGAGTTTGCATACATGTTTTTACAGCAATCTAAAAGGAGGACACTTTGTTCTTGTTTTCGGCAAGAGGAACATCATAAATCTGTCATCTTACCAATAGCTAATGGCCCAGCTTGTATGCATCCTAAATAATTTAAATGCAGTGTTAATTGTATACATTTGATATTTAAAATGTGCAATTATATTATATCCTAATAACACTGAGAGCATGGAATCCTTAAAGCTTTGTAACCTTTTGTATTAATTGGACTGTACTGCATGCCTAGTGGAATATCCTCATATTTTCATCAGGGATTTTGAAAGCTGCCTTTTACCATTTTCTTCTTTTTAATAGCTGCTTTCCAGAGGTTATAATACTTACAGGGGCACAAAGGCCACTTTTGCTTCAGAGCATCACAGTTTAATAGCACTTCGGTAAATGTATAATTGCATTGCAGTAAAGATTTCATACTTTTTTACTTTTTTGAAAGTTCTGTTCCAACCCCAGGATTGCCATCTAGTGGCTCAGTCCTAAGGTGGACATTCTAGCCAGGCAAATGATAGGAAAAGGCATCTGTTAGTTTTTGTACCCTTTTTTCCCTGTTTCTGTTCCTGGCTTGGCTAATGTCAGTTCCTCTAAAAACTATTCCTTTATAGATAAGACCATTGGCCGCTCTAGGTCAGAATTCTCTACACTGGCTGGTAGTGGGTTTCTAGGTTGTCAGGCAGAGATCTTTTGCAATTCCTACTACCAGGTACTTTAACTGAGAGCCAGCTTGGTGTACTGGTTAGGAGCGCGGGCTTCTAATCTGGTGAGCTGGGTTTGATTCCCCACTCCTCCTCCCTCACATGCAACCAGCTGGGTGACCTTGGGCTCGCCACAGCACTGATAAAACTGTTCTGACCGAGCAGTGATATCAGGGCTGTCTCAGCCTCACCCACCTCACAGGGTGTCTGTTTTGGGGAGAGGAAAGGGAAGGCGACTGTAAGCCACTTTGGCCTTTTATGCACGGCGGCAGCTACTGTGCGCTGCCCCTGTGCCATTGCAGCAGGGCAGGATGCCCTGCTGTTCCCCATGTATGCACAGGGGCGGGGCATGCTGGGCTGCCCCAGGGTAGCACGTGCACTGAACACCAGGGCCAGGAGGTAAGCCGGAGCGGCGAGGGGGAGGTTTGGGTGGCCTGGGGGGAGTGGGCGGCCCAAGCCCCCTCCGCATGCCCAGGTGGGGGTAGGGGGTCACCCCTGCCAGCTCTGGAGCTCCGCGGAGCCCGCAGGGCCATGCAGTGCCTCTACAGGAACACTGTAGGATCGGGGCTGGGTGGGCTGACAGGCCTGGCGCTGGAAATTATGCACGGCGCCGGCCCGCTGCAACCCCGGCTTCCCCAGGAAGCTACGGAAGATCCCATGTTTGCTTAATGCAGGCCTTCTGTAGCCCTGGGCCGGGAGGCGCCCACACTGACAGCGGCAGCAAGCGTTATCGGTGATTTTTCCCGAAGCGCTGCTGCCATCAACGCGGGCATTATGGCCCATGCATAATGGGCTTTTGAGACTCTTTCGGGTAGGAAAAGTAGCATATAAGAACAAACTCCTTCCTCCCGACAAAGTTTTATTCAAGGCATGAGCTTTCGTGTGCGTGCAAACTTCTTCAGATACACACCTGCTACTGGACTCAAAATCTGTTCTGCCACTTCAGACCAACACGGCTATTCTACCTCCCATATTCTACCTGGAGAGGCTAGATACTGAGCATGGAACCTCCTGGAAGCGAAGCAGATGCTCAATCTCTATATTAATGTGAAAGAGACTTAAAGGTAATGGTAAAGGTATCCCCTGTGCAAGCACTGGGTCATGTCTGACCCTTGGGGTGACGCCCTCTAGCATTTTCATGGCAGACTCAATACGGGGTGGTTTGCCAGTGCCTTCCCCAGTCATTACCATTTACCCCTCAGCAAGCTGGGTACTCATTTTGCCGACCTCGGAAGGATGGAAGGCTGAGACAACCTTGAGCCGGCTGCTGGGATTGAACTCCCAGTGTCATGGGCAGAGCTTCAGACAGCATGTCTGTTGCCTTACCACTCTGCGCCACAAGAGGCTCTTGAAAGAGACTTATGTTAAGGTAAATTCTAGCCAATGTAAATTTCCTATTCTGACTCCAGACTCACAAAAATCAAAAACAAATGCCATCTATGAAAAATGACCTCCTATGAATCATGTGCAGAAACAGCCAGTAGATGGAGCAGTGAGAGACTAGAAGTCAAAAACAACAACTTTATCAGTGCTGTGGTGAGCCCAAGGTCACCCAGCTCCCTGAATGTGGGGGAGCGCAGAATCAAACCTGGCTTGTCAGATTAGAAGTCCGCACTATTCCCATGTTTCTACCATGGTTCTTGATCATCTTTCTGTACATATGAAGCTAACATATAACGGGAAAACAATTGAGAGTAACCTGAGATATTGATCAGCTTAGGCTTTGGGAGCATATTAAACACTTGTTTCCAAGACATTTCAAACATTAAAGGCAAGATGCCTTCAAGTCCTGAGGAAAGTCAGCGGTTGGTCTTCTAGAATGCTATGAATAAGGGAACTAATATCTAGACATTATTAAGATTTTTTTTAACTTTCCATCAGATACTGCTGAAAGCAAAATTAATTTTCAGATTGATATCTGCTTTCCCGGTTTTGCAAACAAATGACATGAAGGACCTTAACTGAGGATCCAGCTGGACAAGATCCTAAGTAATCTGAAAATAGATCTCTGCCAAGTTCCCAAGCTCAAATGCCCCCTTGAGTTGCTATTTGCTTCAATAAGACAACCTATTTTCTAGTTTCAAAAAGAAACGAACCCTGTTGATGGTATGAAATGAATTATGGGGATGGTGACTTCCTTATTAGAGACGAGTAGACCAAGGGAAGAGATCCAAAACAAATAACTCGCTGGAGATTCCCTTCTGAAAAGCTGTTGGAGTTGCTGCTATGGTTCATATTAGTACCTGGTTACTCTGATGCCCTCTGTAGACCTTTGTAGACTTAATTTTAGATAAAACTGACTGGAAAAGACAATAATCATAGGAAAAGCTGAAGGCAACAGGGAGAGAGGAAGATCCAGCATGAGATGGCTTGACTCAATAAGACATGAGCAAGGCTGTTAACAATAGGATGTCATTAATTTACAGGGTTGCCTTAAGTCAGAAATGACTTGATAGCATATAACACACAATCATCAATTGAAGTCTTGTGTTTGTTGTGTCCTACAGTGAATGTCTTTCATCAGCACTGGATCAACTGTACCAATAAAAAAGCAAACAAGACCAACCCCTGGAAACAAGTAACAGCACGTTAGCATGCCACTCACACCTCTTGAGAAACAAAGTGTTCTTGTATCACTGGCTTAGTTAGCCATAGAAATGCCTGGAAAAACACTGCTTGGCATAAGAATCTGAATCCCAAGAGGAGATATGCCAGTATTTCCCATTTAAAATATCCTCCAAAATTCTTTGCCAAGCACATAACATGGTTACATGCATATTATGCATATTATCCTCTGGCTCAGTGCAGGATCGTTTTATTTATTTATTTTAAAAATTATGCCACCTTTCCAGCCAAATAGGGTCCCCATGGAAGCAAATATGAAAACATTTAAACATTAAAGCAGCATTTAAAATAATATATTAAATACTTCAATAAAAACGTATAAACACGTAATACTGAACCCAGGGAGGAAGATCAATAACAATTACTCTGGGTATGCCAAGCGAAACAAACAAAAAAAAAGCCTTCACTTGCTGGCAGAAGACAACAACAGAAAGGGTTTTTTTGTTTTTTGTTTTTTTTTGTACAGAAGGTCTCAGGTTCAATCTCAGACATTTCAGCTTAAAGTCTCTCTGGCAGAAAAGACCTCTTAGATGGCTATTGCCTTCTGATCCTGATGGGCTCACTATAAGGCAATTTCATAAAATCTTCCCATCCTGTTTCCACACACAGCCATACCACTGTTGGTGTCATCCATATAGAAAAGAAGCTGCTCTCAATTTCCCCTGAGAGTTTCTGCCATGTTCCAGTTTTCTCATTTCAGTCTCATTTTGCCAGAGTCTCACAGTGTTTAGCCTTCCTTAGGACATGGGACTGACAGAGCCCTTTGCATGACTCCAGCCCTGAAAAGTTTCCCTCTTCCCCTTACTTAAGTGGGTACATTTTCCTAAAGTTTTTGTTCAGAAAAAGTTTTTAAATACCTTCTCCCCACCCTAAACCCAATCCAACCTCCCAGACAGGATTGTATCATCTTTTCTCTCTCTCCTAGGTGGCATGTAGGGACATTGGTTTTTTTTAATGTGCCCGGTATTAACAAGGCCATAAAAGGAGAATCCGAAGGTCACATAGAGCCAAGATCAACAAACCTTACGAAAGAACTCATCATCTGGACAAACCTCTCTGTGGGGACAGTACACATGACAAGGTTATTTGCATATGCTACTTATTCCCCCTAGAGCCTCTTGTGGCGCAGAGTGGTAAGGCAGCTGTCTGAAAGCTTTGCCCATGAGGCTGGGAGTTCAATCCCAGCAGCCGGCTCAAGGTTGACTCAGCCTTCCATCCTTCCGAGGTCGGTAAAATGAGTACCCAGCTTGCTGGGGGGTAAACGGTAATGACTGGGGAAGGCACTGGCAAACCACCCCGTATTGAGTCTGCCATGAAAACGCTGGAGGGCGTCACCCCAAGGGTCAGACATGACTCGGTGCTTGCACAGGGGATACCTTTACCTTTACTTATTCCCCAGAGGTCATACCATCTTTCCCTTGCGGCAAAATGGGGATCAAAGAGTTACATCTGGAAAGTAATTTTTTACAACATGGAAATACATGGTGTGGGAATATGGGCAAGAAGCCTATATTGCAGAAAAACAAGACCTGGTAAGGGTGGGAAAGAAAAAATAAACAACTGAGGAAAATGAAGAAGTGGTTTCATAAATTAGAACAAGAAAAGAGGAGGGACAGTGGCTTAGTGAAAAAGCTTCTACTTTGGATGCAGATGGTCCCAGGTTCAATCCCTGGCATCTCCAGTGAAAAGGGTCAAGAAGCAAGTAATGTGAAAGCTCATTGACAGAGACTCTGGAGAGCAGTTGATAGTCTGAGTAGACAGTACTGACATTGGCCGATCAATGGTCTAATTCAGTATAAGGCAACTTCACATGTATTCATGGGGAAAAGGTTTCAGAAATCAATCACACAAGTAAAACTCAGTAAAACTTGTGTCTTACTGTGATGGATTGTCAAGAGTTAATGCCTCACAGAGTCTGAGAACCTTTGAGTGACAGCTTGTTCAAAACAGCATCAGTTAAGAAATGACAGTTGAGAACTGACTGAGGACTGAAAAGGAGACAAAACCGTGAATGGATCAACAAGCTGAAAAGGAAAATTGCTTCTAATTAAAAGAAGTGATCCCTGCCCAGTGAAAAGGGAGCTAGCTCTTTAAAAAAAGAGGGATCCCTGGTATTTTATTTATTTACTTATATTTTGACTTTTATCCCATCACTTCCCAAAAAAACGGCTCATGGTAGATCACAGGTAATAATTCCCCAATAAAACCCTCATTAAAACCTCATTTAAAAACCCTGACATTCTCAACAAGAATTTGCAGTGGCAAAAACCCTTATCCCACCCTCCAGATGGTGGATGCTGCCTCAGGAGGCAAGGGCAAAACAGACAATTACTGTTATTCATAGCAGCCAACGAGTGCTCAAAAACACACAGGGCCAGGTTATTATGAAAATAACTCCACATTCAAAGGTTGACGGCTCAGATCCACAGTTGACGGCTCAGATTTGCCTTTGAATCACACAATCACATGACTCCAGATTTCCAGAAAATGCCAAATGATTCCTAAATGTCCCAGAGTTAGCCCTTTTCACCCAACTCATTTGAAGACTAGGGTTATTGTTAGACTTGGTCAAAGCAAGTGTGAGCCACTGCCTGTCAAGAAAGGGTTAACTGTTTGTTCACATTTGTTATTGCTAGTGGGACAGACAGAGCGTCTGAAGCACCACAAGCTAAGTTTAGCTATTGTATGACCTTATACTCTATCAAGAGATTCCTTAATAAGTTGAAGTTGGTCCTTAAATCTAAAAAACGTCCCTTGAAAAAGCTGTAAGGCAAAACGTGGCGGGACTTGTGTGAAATAAGAATAAAAGAATTACTGAAGAGAGACAACTCTATATAAGTCCAATTTTGGTATTTTATTGCCATATTGGTTTCCCAGTGTGTCTGTATTTTTCTATATTTGTTTCTTCACTGGGACCCACCCCTCCCAGTTCATTATATTTACCTATAGAGGGCAGACAGTGGCAAGAAAACATTTTTGTCCTTATGTGCCCTTTAAAGTTCTTTCACAAGCTTATTTTCATGATAAAGCATGGAAAAACAATGCCCTGGCTTTGTTCATCCTTGTTTACATTTTCCAAAACTAAAGTTTGGAACTAGATGAGCAGCAAGCATGTGCGCCCACGTCTCTTGCATCATAATGCAGTCCTAACATCACTGTTCTAAAGGTTATGGAAAAGTTGAGAGGAAGAAATTGCAGGATGTAAGAACCAGTTTCTGAGTGAGGAAAATTCTTCATTAGACTGTAAATTGTTGCATTGCTTTTTGGGTCGCCCTGAGCAGCCTTGTGTGGAAATCCTCCATGCCAGGGAAAAGAATCATGTGATAGATACCCACAAACCAAATTTTTCTAGCTTCCTCCTGGGATAATGGCAAATTATAACTCATGTAGACCAGTTTGTGTGCAAATTCTTGTATTTTAATGCCTCATGAAGATACATGCCAATCCACAATGGATGAGACAGTATGTATATCAGGAAAGGACGGAGAGGGAGAAGGGGATAGGAAGAAGGGTGGTGGGAGAGTGGATTTTTTATGGAGCTAAAGGAGTGACTGACATTGAAAGCAAATGCATAAATTGATCCCTAGCAATATGTATTCTGAGCATCTGTGAGTTTAAGTAGCAAGATCAGGGGGGGACCACTTTATGAGGAATTACTATCAAGTATAATACCATGGGATTACCATCACCATCCTGAACCATGGTTCAAAGTGGCACTCTAGGATTCACCAGAAACTCCATGATAAAACCATAGACATCACTTTAGGCTTTGCCACAGAAAGAATATTCTTTAAATGCCAGTGCAGACCCTAGTGAATCATTCCTTTAGCTCTATGTTTTTGCAAGTGACTGTAGGCTGAGGGGCCCTATGACTGACATTTCTGGCTGCACACATACTGATGACCTACAAGTTACGGTAGTTTTTTCCAGAGAGTTTTTTCCAGAGAGTTTTTTCCAGAGTGGCTCCCTCGTGTCATTTCAGGTTAAGTAAACAGGAGTTCGACAAGGCTGTATACTGTCGCCTTGCCTATTTAACTTGTATGCAGAGCACATAATGAGAAAGCCGGGCTTACATGAGTCACAAATTGGGATCAAGATTGCCGGGAGAAATATCAACCACCTCAAATATGCAGATGATACCACTCTAATGGCAGAAAGTGAAGAGGAACTTCATGGGGTCGCGATGGATCAGACATGACTTCGCACCTAACAACAACAACAAACAGCTTAACCCCCCCATGTACGATGGGCCTGATCCACACTGAGCCCCCACATATGGACATAGAATTCCCAACACACATCTGGTGGATTGGAACTGTACATTGTGTAGTTAGGTTCGAAGGTGGATAATTTACATTTCTTCCATCTGTAACAAGAGGTTTGTGTACTAAGAAGAAGAGAACAATTTCAGAGCCCACCCTCCTCAGAGTCTATCTCCAAAATGTCCAGGTATTTCTCATTCTGGAGCTGGCAGTCCTAAGTGCAAATCTGGACCTAATCATCACATTTCGGCAATGCTCTAGGATTCTGCCAAAACTCTAAGGAAACAATAGAATTGTAATGGACATTGCCCCAACATGTCCCAACATGATGACATCACTTCCAGGGTCACTCCAAAAGAGATGTCGTAGTGTTGAAGGAATACCAATTAACATGACCCACCCCCCAAAAGCTCCTGCCAGATGCCACACTGGGCTGGCAAACCAGTCACTAAGGGGCCATGCAGCTCCAGCTATACTAGCAGCCAGTTTTGTCTCACTCATTACCCTCCATCCTGAAAATTGACAGCAATGCAGAAGGAGGCAGCTGGGATCATCATTACTGCTGATGCCCCCAAGGTAAATGGCCCCTGATCTCCTGGAAGAATCACAAAAGATTGGCTCTGATGGTTCCTGGCCACAAGGCACCTCCTAACACAGCAGCTCATGGAGGAATTTCTCAGTAAATTAAAGGGCCAGCCCATCCTTTGTTTGTCTGATGCTTGTTGAACCTGAGGACTTACCGGCAAAGAATCTTGTCTTGCCATGGCTCCCTTCACCCACTTCCTATTAGGAATGTGAGAAGTTACATATATCAGAACTGTCACCTAATACAAAGGGACAATATGTATGCATGGAAGGGAGCACTGTGGACTCCAGGCCCACCAGATGAGCTTAACAAGCTTGGTGAACAGGAGACCATTGGAAGAGTCAAGATTACTGGCACTTCTATATGGACTATATAAGCAGGTAGTCTTTATGATGTCTACTAGTTTAGGTGAACAATGGGAGACTGATATATTCATTGTAGTTCTGTTATTTCTATTTTTATTTCAAATAAATAAACAAAAATTAAAGCACTGCAACTTTGGCGTGCTAAATAGTTGAGAGAAGGAACACAGCTGTGGTTTGTGGTCACTGAGACATAGCGTAACTAGCACTCCAGCTACAACCAACTGGCCACAGCAGTACAGCAACATACGTTCCTGCAGCTGAGAATGGGTGCAGCTGTTCATCGGGAGCCAGATTTTAAAACAAGGTGTTGGAAGAATTTGTTGATTGAACAGAATGCTAAGATGAAAGAAGCACAAGGAAACCACACAAATGCCCTGCTGCCAAGCCAAGTTCACCCATTATGCAAGCTGAAAAAATAAACTCAAGAGGTGGATTTCCCGGTATGTCAGTCACCCCTCTGCCTTGCCAGTCTTTCTTTGTGCAAAAAAGCCATCAGACTGAGGAATTCAGCCATACAGGTATCCTCTTAGAAGAAGCTTCCTCAATGGGTCCTCAAGGCAGAGAAACTGTTTGCAGAAGACAAAGTTGGGAGAGGTCTAGGGCAGCTTGGCCAAGGAGAACTGTCTGAAAGAAGATAAACTGTTGAGAAAGTTAGGATTCTGATACAAATGATGAACTACAGGGAATGAGTAGACAATGGAGGTGGACAATCTGCTTGGATAATCAGAGACAGGATCTCTGGAATACAGACTCAGGAGACAATGGATAGATAGAGAAGACAGCAGGAAGCAAAAGGGAGGATCTCACTAGTTGATGCAGGAATCAGAGAGAGCAAATTCAGTTCAAAATATTGAAAGGGATGAGGCCTCTAAGCAACTTCAAAAAGGCTACCTTGCTGAGTTTCTTTCAAATATGATGCATTTTGTCAATTACATAGAAAAGTTATTCATATTACTACTTTCTTCATGAAAGACAGTTTAGCAGTTGACAAAAATGAGGACACTTCCATGTCAGCTAACAAAGAGAAGAAAAAGCTGAAGTGGGCAGCCCTGTTTTAGTTGTTGTAAGGATTCTAGGTAGAAAACAGGAAAAAAAACATTTAACAAAAATCCAAGACATGTTTGTTTGATGAGGAATGCTTAATCAGGAAGTGCTGAATGAACACACTGCACTTTAGGGATATACCCATTAGTATAAACCAGTACAACTGGGGCCCACAAATATTTTTTATGAATTATTTTCTTTTTTTCACACTATAACAGTCTATATATGGACTTTGGGAATGGGCTATTGAAGTACTACAATAATTAAAGGTAAAGGTAAAGGTATCCCCTGTGCAAGCACTGAGTCATGTCTGACCCTTGGGGTGACGCCCTCTAGCGTTTTCATGGCAGACTCAATACGGGGTGGTTTGCCAGTGCCTTCCCCAGTCATTACCGCTTACCTAATTAGGAGACTTTAAATATATATTTTTGTGATGCAGATTTTCATTTATTGTGGTGATAAAGAATCATACAAGGAAATCCTGAGGAAACATTTTTTAAAAATACCTCAATAGTAGCAAATCCAGCTTGTACATATGTATGCAGTTCCAGGGACAGGAAGAACAGAAGCACGCATCTTCTGAATGTGCTTGATAGCAACGCTAATGAGAAAAGGGGTGGGGGAAGACAAGATCTTCGTTGGAATGGAACAAGTATCTTAACCTTTCATCTATGCCTGTTGCTGCTGTAAAAAAACAGCATACTCAGACTATTGGAACAAGTGTCCACAAAAGCTTATACTCAGAACTAAATTTAGAAGTCCTACTGGGCTCAAACTTTGTTATATGGCTCCAGACCAACATGGCTACCCACCTGGCAGAAAACAATGTTTACGTAGCACACACAGGACTGTAGGATGTATCATCAAGTCACACTCACAACCACCTCAAGGCACCCCCCTTCCACGGAGTTTCCAGGCAGGAGATGAGCAGAGGTGGTTTGCCAATTGTCTTCTGTGTCGCAACCCTTGAATTTCTTGGAGGTCTCCCATCCAAGTACTGACCCTGCTTAGCTCGAGTCCTGACAAGCTCTGGCCAAACTCGACAAATCAGGATGCTCTTCTAGGATAGTGATGTATGCTTGGGATCAGTTGCCACAAAAAGGAGGGAATGGGCCCCGGGATTAAAGTCTGAGATTGTTTGTCCTGGGCACCACTGGCGTGTGGTGTCCAATTTTATGAGAAATCACTATCTCATTCTAGCCTGTTTCACAGGACTGCCATGAGGATAAAATAGGGGGACTCCTTGAGCTCCTTGGAAAGAGGGAAGAATATAATTATGAGGTAAAAAAAAAAACAAATCCACACAACATAAAGAAAATTAGCATATTTGTGCTAACTTTAAGTCAGATGATTTGGTTTCATAAGACTTTTGAGCTGGGTCTGGGTGCTGAGAGTAGGGCCCTGAGGAAATCTTTGTCTGAGGCCCTGTGATGTTTATCTGCGGCTCTGCAGCTTCTCTGCTGTACTGAGTCTGTTTGTTTCCTCCGGATCTTGGTGGAGCATGTGGTAATACTTCCCTTTTGAAGGCCCTGTGTCAAAACCTTAAAGTAGAAACTTTAAGGTAATGTGTTCACAGATCAGAAAATTCTTCCATACACTGGCATTCTTGACGAATCAAAATCACACCCAGATTAACACATCAGTAAATAGGGCCAAGTGTCTTTATTAATCACTCACAGCTAATACAAGCAGACAAAACTTTGGCTTCACAATACCATCCTAAACAGAGTTACACCCTTTTACTACCTGTTTGCATGTCACACCTAATCCAGTCACAGGTATGGTTGGATTAGGTGTGATACACAGGTAGGCAGTAGACTTGGAGAAATCAGTATTGGTATTGAGACAGGAAACCTAGGTCTCAATTCCATCCAAGAGGGTGCATCATAGAATCATAGAGCTGGAGGGGATTTCCAGGGTCATCTAGTTCAACCCTCTGCACAAGGCAGGAACTCACAACCACCTGCCCGCAGTCACCCCAATTTCATGCCAATTTCAATTGTCTTGAGCTTCTTATCAATTGCCATTCATCAGTCTCTCGTTCTAATTTCCCTTTGAAATTCCATTTAATGAGAACCTCTACTTTTGAATGTCCTGGAAGGTTAAAATCTTCCTTCATAGATTTTTTTTTAACATGGTGGTTTCTAATGTCAGACCTATGTCCACTTATTCTTTGTTATAGGAACTGGTCTGTTTGGCCAGTGTAGAGGGTGGAGGGGCATTGCTGACATGTGAGGGCATAGATCACTAGAGGATAAGCAGGGGTCTGAACCTTAGACGGTATGGCTTAAACCTTACGGTATGGTTAATGTTGCTGAGTTTACTGATGGTGTTGCTAGGATCTATATGAGAGCAAAGTTTGCATCTTGATTTGTTGCAGGACTTGGTACCAGAACCCATGTTGCTATTAACTAGTTTATCATTGTGGGTGAGCAGGCTTTAGGTTCACAGGCTGCCTGTAAGCAAGAAAAAATTGGCCCTCAGTACCTGTGTGAGGGAAGGGCATTACCCAGCATGGATTTTCGGTTGTTAATAACAGGATGGCACTATCAGTCATAGGTATCTGATGCATCTTTCCACTTGCTTTTTGTAAGCGGATGAAACTGGCTTAGGGTCAAACAAAACTGGGCAAGAAAAAGATTAATTCTCTCACAGAAATAATGTAATACCTCTCTTTATTCAGATTCACACTAGGTAACAAGGAACATGTAGGGGTGCCTGTGGGGTGGAATGTAATCAAATCATTTGCTATTAACTTACTGCTACATGCCCAAAGCACTTGGGGGAGGGGGGTGATAAAAAAAAATCCTATAAGTGACCAGCACACCAGTTAGGCTGTATCATACAAGAGCCCCCCAAAAGATAAGGCACTAGTAAACAAAAATGAAATCAAAAACTTCCTACAAAGCCTGAGTGACTGGAGAGAAGAAATCCTGAGCAGACAGGTCTGTCCTTAGCTGTATGAGAACCAGAAGTGAAACAATGAAAGGACAGTCTCTTAAATGACAACAATCATAGAGACCATGGACTTTCGGAACAAGGCCAAAGCCAAAGACAAGAGACAGATGGGTCACACAATGCACAACACAAATGGCAACAGAATCCTGTTAAAAGAAGAAATGATTCAATCAAAGGTGTGGAGGGCCATCTCCTAAAAGTAATGAATGGGCAAAGCAATCAACAATAAAAGACAGAACAACTCCCAGCCTCAGGCTGAGCACAAATACTATTAAGTCAGCAAGCCTTATCAGTGACAGGTTCATCCCCAAATGTTAAGGTGATTAATCATTGGGAAATGGAATGGAATGGTATAGCCCAAACTCCTCAATTCTTAGAAGCTAAACTGGATGGATACTTGGAAGGGAGACCACCAAGGAAGACTCTCCAGAGGAAGGGCTGTGGTATGTAGCCTGCTTGGTATGTAGAAGCTCCCAGGTTCAGTCACTGGTATTTGTATTTATTTATTGATTGATTGATTTGATTTGATTTCTATACCGCCCTTCCATATGGCTCAGGGCGGTTTACATATAATGTCATAGGGGATACATGGAACGAGTCAACATACAACATAGTCAATATACAACAATAACAACCCAAAAGAGGTTCTAAACAACAACTTCAGTGATCCCAACAATAACAACATAACAAGCTAAACTCCCTAGAGAGGTCAGGCTGCTTCAGGCCATGGAGGGGATGTCAGAGGTGGGAGGGACCTGTGGTCGGTCTCAGGCAAATACCTGGTGGAGGAGCTCCCTTTTGCAGGCCCTGCAGAACTGTGGGAGTTCAGGCAGGCCCTGATCTTTCCTGTTATGAAAGAACCAGGCAGTCGATGATATGAAAGACAATGGCAAATCACCTCTGCTTCTCATTTGCCTTGCTGGGATCACCATCCATTGCAACCTGACAAGCACACACATTTAATTGTAGTAGTATTTCACTCATTGGCACTTTCTCAATCTATAACTGCAGTTTCCGTTCAAACATTATTTGGAAAGGTTTTTTGAAACTCATCAATAAAAGATGGATGCCTCCCCAAAACTAATAATAAATCCCCAACCTGGATGTAAAAGCTGTCTTTGCTACCCGGACTCTGAGCAGCATTTTCTTTAGGTTTTTTGCCCTGCAAACCCTGATGGGTTTTTTTCCCCACTTCCACACATTCTAAGTTAGCAGAACTTATAAGGAAGGTGTTATATAACAACTTGCTGAGATAGGAAGAGAATCTTGTCACAACCGGGTCAAGTATGCAGGATAGCAGCTTCAAGGAAGCAAAATGTTACGGACAGATGGAAACGGACATATGGGTTGGAGTGTCTGACAAGAATCCCTCAGACCCAGGTTCAAATCCCCAGCCGGCTATAGAAGCTCTCTGCATGATCTTGGGCTGCTGGTTCTCTCTCAGCCCACCTTATCCCTCAGGTCTGTTGTAATGATGAGTGGAGTTGGTGAAAATGCCATCCTGTTCTCCGTGGAGGAGCAGCTAGAGAAAACCTCTTTTACAGGAAATGTTGGGCAGATACGGCTTTTCAGCCTTGTATATAAACAGCACCTGTCAAAATTCCGACTTTCAGAGAGGTCCTGTGTGGCTTTACAGAAGAGAGGGGGTTCTGCTGGGAAGCCCTGTTGGCAACAGAACAAACTTTGAGTCCAGCAACCAAGCTTAATCCCGATGCCCAGGGAAGCGTCTCCCCAGAACGAAACGTGCCTGGCCTTAAAGGTGCCATTGGGCTCAACCTTTGATCGACAGCAGAGGCAATCTCGTCGGTCCTTGCTGGTGGGGAACTTGCCTACCTGCCAGCCAGGCTTGAGAGTTCTTCTGCCGCACTGGTGTTGGCTTAGCCCGGCCTAACACGCGCGGAGGGCGAGCCCGGGACTCCTACCTCGGGTTTGTCCCCGGCGGCGCAGCCTGGCGCCAGGAGGCGGGCGCGGGCGGGTTTGCCAGCCCCCCCCCCCCCCAGACTTGGCGGGGGAGAGGCGGGGCTTGGCAGGTGGCCGGAGCCGGGCCCGGGATAAAAGGGCGATGGCCCTTCCCGCCGCCAGCCCAGCGCGATCCCCGCGTGCTGCAGCCCGGCAGACGGAGCGGCCGCATGGCGGAGATGTACAGCAAGGCGGAGACCGTGGAGCTGCGGAAGAAGCACATCGGGTGAGGCAGGCGCGCGGGGCTGAGCGCAGCGATCGGAGCCCGGGAAGCCCCGCGGTGGCCCCGGGACCTTTCCCCGCGAGTCCGGCCAGCGCGGACGGGCTGCAGCGGCTGCAGAAGGCAACCTGCGGCGGGGGACCTCCTGCACCCCGGGCAGGGCAGAGAGCGCAAGTGGGGCAGGCAGCCGCGCTGGGCAGAGAGGTGGCTCTGGGCTCCGGTCGAGCTGGCAGGGATGAGACAGGGGAGTCCTCACGACTTGGGCGCTCAAACTCCCGCTCCAGAAATAAGCGGACATATTCTATGCTTCCATACTCAACAGTTCCTTACAGAATGGGTAAAAAAAAAAAAACAACCCTGCTGAGCTGTCTTATTTTGTGAATGGCCCTATAACAAAGGACTATTACAAACAAGGACTTTTTTTCCCATTTTTGAATTTCTCCCTTTGCAGTCAAAAAAGTCGGGCGGTATGCATGCGGTTGCAGAAGTGCTGAACTTGGCTTCCTTTGGTTTTAAGCTTAAATGCACAGCGCTGAAATGTTTTTATTAATGCTTTTTAAAGGTTCCCCAAAAGCAAGCAGAGTTTTAGCCTTCTGAATCGGCTGACTTAATTAGATTTAAAATTGTTATGTCTACTTCTCTCTTTCCCTCTCTCTCTCTCTCTCAAAAAAGCAAAACGATTAAGCTTGTTATGAAACCACCACCACCCCTAATACTTTCCAAGACATTTAGAATCCATCGGATGAAGCTCTGGCTATTCTCTGGGGTTTCTGTGATGTGCCCAGCCTTTGAAATGGGAGGACCATTTGGCAGTCAGACTTCTCTCTGCCTTTCCACATAGGACAGCTGTGTCCTTATCTGACCTTCCTAAGGGAATTTAGACAAGTGTAGCCAATGATCCAGAGTTGCATATGCTGAGCCTGGCTTTAGACTGACCATGCTAAGAGTTGGGTGCGACTGTTGGCATGCGAGATTATATAACTGTCAGGAGGACACTATTCACAAGCCTTGCATAATTAAGTCAACGCTGGCTGGTTATATAAACCGTGCCTGCAGAGGAGAAAGAGTTCTGCACAACTCTAAAACTTGTTGTTCTGGTCTGGGCCATTTCAGCCTGGCCGCAAATGTTATTTTGGCTCCCTTGGCACACACATTGCAAACAGTGGCTTGATTAATACTCCTCAGCCTTTCTGACTGAGTTTTTAATAGTGAGGAAATGACATTCTGCACATGCCCAGGAGAACTATATTGTTTAATCCTTTTACACTTTTGAGCTGAGTGTAGACTCAGATTAAGGTGATGTCCTTAGTGTGAGGAAAGATGCTGTAGCTCAGTGGAAAAGACCTTGCTTTGCATGCAGAAGGTCCCAGGTTCAATCCCTGGCATCTCCAGTAAAAAGGGCCCAGGCAGTAGGTGATGTGAAGGACCTGAGACCTTGAAGAGCCTCTGCCAGTCTGAGTAGTTGATACTCACCTTTATAGACCAGTGATCTGACAGAGTTTCATGTGCATGTGTAAGGCAGTCCCTAAATTTCAAATGGACGGGCTGCAGCAAATACTGTAACAATGGCAGCGGCCAGCAACTGGACTGGAATTGGTCCAGTTTGCACATGGTTGCATTGGTCCATAGCTTGGATCTACAGGAAAACTCAGGTTGAGATTTCCCCCTTCACTGCAGCCTCATACGTCCCATGAAATGCTGCTCGTGAAAGACATGAGGAGGGAGCTAGAGGCTTGCTGCAGGAGGGGAATCGATGACAGTTTTGCTTCCCTTCCACCAGTGGAAATCTAAACTCAACTTTCCGTCTTATCACTCAGAGTGCAGTCCTAAACAGAGCTACTGACTGGTAAGCCTAGGAATGCCAGTGGTCTTAAGGCTGCAGGGTTGATAACCAGACCGATGAAAACGGTTTGCATTGCAAAGTAATATTTGAGTGGAGGTCAAATGATAAAAACACTTTCTCTGAGATGCCCTGCTTGTTTCTGACATGCAAACCTTCAGCTAGCCATGTTGATCTGAAATAGCAGAATGAAATGTGAGTCCAATGACAACTTTGACCAACAAAATTTTATTCAAGGTGTGAGTTTAAATGTGCACACACACTTCCTCAGACATTGGACTCAAATTTTGTCCTTCAACTAGTAAAGTTATCAAGCCACAAACGTCCTTGTGTAAAATGGGTTGCAAGCTTCAGTGCCAAGAAAAATGGCACTGAAGAAGCTCCATGAACATCAACAGGGCTTTCTTGTGGGGGAAGCCCTGTGAGCCAGAACTGAATCAGCTGCACTTCAGGTGTTCTATCTGTGCAGGTAGTACAGTACCAAATTGTCCAGGGGAAGCTATTTGATGGATGGGCAGTGAACTGATATAATTTTGTGTATTACAGGCCATCATGCAAAGTCTTCTTTGCTAAGGACCCCATTAAGATTTTGAGTGCTCGTGGACAGTACATGTTCGATGAGAATGGAGAGAAATATTTGGACTGTATTAACAATGTAGCACATGGTAAGAACTGTAATATATGGTGTCCGTTTGTGTTTGTTTTTTAAGCACCTGCTCAGCTTATAGTCTGCTTCGATGGGCTAGGGCATGGGTGGGCAAACTGTGGCCCTCCAGATATCCATGGAGCCGATGTCCCCAGCAAATGCAGGGGATCTACAACAACAGCAAAAGGAACAACAGTGAATGTTGGCAGGGGCTCATGGGAATTGTAGTCCATGGACATCTGGAGGGCCACAGTTTGCCCACCCCTGGGCTAGGGTGTTGGCTGGCTGGTGTGTTTTCAGAATCTCTCTGCTGGATCCCATGACAAATGTCCTTTCCTGTCCTTTTTAGTGGGGCACAGCCATCCACAGGTGACCAAGGCAGCAGTGGCACAGATGGAGTTGCTCAACACCAATTCTCGATTCCTTCATGACAATCTCGTGGAGTATGCCAAGCGTCTCACCGCTACCTTGCCAGAAGAGCTCTCTGTTTGCTACTTTGTGAACTCTGGGTATGCCTTCGGGGTTCTTCATTTCAATTATCCATCCCAGCATAGCATTTAAGGGAACGGTTGTTGTTTTTCCATGTGGCATAACTATAGACACTTGGCGTGTGAACCAGAACAGCTGGCAGGGAATTTGCCAGCCTTTGCATTGCAATTGTAACTCTCCTATGGATGCAAACTCCATCAAAGCACCTTCTGCTCTGCATTTGTTAACATGATGGTTTTGGTCCAACTGACAGAAATGGTGTGCAGGAGTATCTGCTCTATTGGGCACAGAAAACTTTGTTACTTGAGAATCTGCAAGGTTGCATCTGCACACATAATTCCAAAGTTACCCATTTCTGTGTATGTCAGCATGGAAACCACAAGAGCAGTCTTCAGGCATTAAAATGCTATTATATGCAGACAGGAGAACAGAACTGAAACTACTGGTCAGCCTCCAGAGTCTATGCATATAGCTGAACATTTGCAGCAAGGCTTCTGTGCGTGTATAGGTTTGGGAGCCTTCCTATTTGTGTATGCAGAGGGTCTTCGTGTAGATTTGTACATTTGCAGAATTTATTGGAGATGTTTGCATATATGTACAGACACATGAGCTAGGAATATGATCACACTCCTTAATATATACAAGCCCTGTTCACACAGCACAGTATAGATATATATACACACATCTGCATGTACATGTAAGAAAAGGCCAACACACATTCAGCTTGCAAATGAAACTGAGGATACCTACATAAATGTGTTGTTTTTATTACATGCAGTGAATGTAACATAACCCCTTAATCCACATATAAACTGTAGATGTGGTACAGTTCAGTGCATGTACCAATGTGCATAATACACAGAGGCCAAGCTGTGAAGCGTGTTTCAGATGTGTGTGAGTGTGTACAAGTATGTGAAGCAGCTCATTGTTTTATATAACATTAGAGAATTCTGTCCTTCAGTGTTGATGCTCTGAATCAAATAGAATCCTATAGCTGTGGTATAAAATGTTTCTAGGAATTGCTTCTAGTGCTCCTCACACAATAATTTGTCCTTTTATAGGTCTGAAGCCAATGACTTGGCATTGCGCCTTGCCCGGCAGTATAGCGGCCATCAAGATGTGATTACTCTTGACCAGTAAGTAGGCAAGATTGAAGGTATTGATGAGACCAGCAGGTAGGAACATGGGAGAGATGGATAATGGACAGCATAGCCAGGCACTTGTCATAGCCAGATACTCTGAGCCTTGCTGTCATTCCCAGGAGGAGCTTCTTTTGTTTGAATACCTTCCACATGGAGTTAGATTAAGGGACTCAGACTTGAGTCCCCATGTACTTCAGCAGAGGCTACATCCCCATTGTGCATCTAACAGTGCCATCCTAAGCAGAGGGTCTAAGGGAGGTGTGCATGTGCATATTTGCACATTGGGATCACTAGCTAAATGTGCTGTTGGGACACATGTATTTTGAGTCTGCCATGTAAAGGAAATAGGGAGGGAGAGTGCATTTGGGAAGCTGACATGCAAGGTTTCAGTTGAACTATCATGATCAATGCTTCACCTCAGGTCAAATTTCGTTTTTCTCACCTGTGCAAAACTGACCTGTTGTTGTTTAGCAGCAGAAGACTTCATGAAAGATTTACAACCCGGGTTCACTTTGTGTTATCTCCCATTTCAGTGCTTATCATGGCCATGTTACTTCCTTGATTGACATCAGTCCATATAAATTTAATCAGCTGGGGAAAGAGGGCAAAAAAGAGTTCATACATGTGGTGAGTATCTTTTATTTCTCATCTTATTTATTAGTGTGTTGGCCATTCATCTACCAACTCCTCCCTCGAAATAAATGCTTTTAGTGGGCTATTGCATGCATTCCTATTGAACTGCAGTTAAGGCCCCCCCTTGGGTGTGGCCTAGATGCAAACACATAGAGGCCATTTCTACAAGGCTCCTTGGCCAGCAGAATGTTCTGAATGGCCAAAGTGTGCCTAGACCTAGTCTAAGGTGGCCTGAACATGCCCCCATTGCTACCTCCTACTCATTTGTATTCTACATAATCTTGCATGTTTGATCAGCTGCATGGCATGGCTACTCGGGTGGCAGACAGAAATTTTTGGCCAGGGAGAAAAAATGCATGAAATACCCTGTAATGCTTCTGGAGGGGTAATTGCAGAGGGTGGTCAAGGCTAGCCCAAGTTCATCGAATCTCAGAAGCCTAGCAGGGTCAGCTCTAGTGAGCAATTGGATGGGGATCTCCAAGGAAGTCCAGGGTGACGACACAGAAGCGGGCCGTGACAAACCATAACAGTTCATCTCTTGCATTGAAAGCCATATGGGGTTGCCAAAAGTCAGCTGCAACTTACGCCCACCCAATTGCAGAGGGGTGGTTGTGTCTATTGTAGCAAAATAAAATAAAACCTTCGGTCACCTTAAAGGCTTTGGTAGTCTGTTACAGCTGAAATAAACAGGAATCTCATTACATCAAATTCCAGTGTAATCAAGTACTGTGACCATTCACAATAGGAGTAGCTGATGATAATGGTTTCTTGTGTCTGCCACATTCTCCCAGGGTTTCCTCAGTCTTAATTAGTGTTGCAGAACTAGGGAGACTGTGCTATCACCAGACATTGCTATTGTGAAGAGTCACTGTACTGTTCTTGATTATGTTTGAAACTTGCATAATAATAGCTTGGGTGCGACCAGAGGAACTCCTTTGATCATCCAGAAAAGCTGTGCTGACCATCCTGCAAGAACAAAAGCAATGTGTGATAAGAACTCTAGCAATTAGGAGAACTGGGCAAGAATGCATGATGAAGCTGGGCGCATCCAACTCAACATCACACCCTGTACCTGTTGCATTTCCTGGCTTTGCTGGCCTACTGATTTCAACCCTTTGGTCAATAAATCTATGCACAGGTGTATTTATGACACCAACATCTGCGGAGAGCTTGTTTACCTGCTGGTTCAACAAACTACAGTTATGTCAGAACTAAGCCAACTTGTACAAACCTCAGTATGTCATTATGGCCCTTTGTGTTTTATCATTGCATCTCCTCTATGCCACCTCTTTGAAAAAGCCACATACAGATTTGTGAGAAGGTCTCCAAACCTATCATGTAATCTGAGCAACAAATGTTTAAAAAATTAGGACTTTTCCTTTTCTATACTGCACAATTTGGGTATTAACTTGCTGTGGCAAGATTGATGTGGAAAGTACGTTTTATATTTTAGAAACATCAAGTGGTTTTAAAGGATAGCCCAGGATTTCATAGCTCTGAAATGGATTCTTGTTACTGGACGGGGACCTTGGCTTAGTGGTGGAGCATCTGCTTGGCATGCCACAGCTTCTCCAGATAAAAGGATCAAATTGCAGGCCTCTACCTGGGACCCTGGAATGATGTTTCCAGTCTGCAGTGAATATTGATTTTGAGGGGCCAAAATTCTGATTGAGTATGAGGCAGTTTCATATATTCATGTGCACTTTTTTAGGCTCCGTCTCCAGATATATACAGAGGAAAGTACAGGGAGGACCATCAAGATCCAGCAAGTGCTTATGCTGATGATGTGAAAAAAATTATTGAAGAGGCTCAGAAGAACGGCCGCAAGGTATGTATTGCAAACAGCAGGGAAGCCTGAGAGTCGATCCCATTTTTTTTTCCTGAAAAAAAAATGCCTCTGCCTAGAAGGGGAACTCAACTGCTTGATATAATTGAAATTTCCTTCATTTTTATTGGATTCTTGGATTTTAAGGCACTTCCTTCCTTTCCTGTTTAATTCACATTCATAAATCCCTTAAGCTCTGGTACAAAGAATATGTGTGAAGAGGACAAATGAATAAATCTAAGGCTTCATTTCTATTTGGCATCAGGAGCCTATCAGAAACCTATTGACATCCATGAAAGATGCGTATGGCCTCTGCTACCATGGTAAAAATGTCTTTCAGCTCACATAGGAGGAAGAATATATTAAAAACTTGACATCTTCATTTCTTGTTTTCCCCATTGATAAGCAAAGTTACATAAAACCTGGGTGGTCTGGTGGATACATGAACCCCAGGAGATGTGACTGTAAAGGAACAATCCTAACCAAGTTGATTCAAAAACAAGACTCTCTTTATGCAATAGACCATGCTCCCAGGACATATCACAGTTGGTCTGAAAATATGTTTGTCAGATAGGGATAAATGTCATTCATTACTCCCAAGGGATGTGAAGTGAAAGACTTTAATATATATAATTCATGCAAAGATTAATTATTTTTGATTTGTTGAGAGTGTTACCTTTCTGCAGGAAATGAGTCCAGTGCTCCAGGGAATTCACATACCAGTAAGCAAAAGAGATACTAGCTAAAAATATAGATGGTGATGTCAGTAATAACATAGGCATGGTCATCATTTTTGGTGCGTATGCAGCTCTCATGGATGGTCAAATTTTAAGATGTTGCACTATTTTTTTCAAAAAAGATTCTACCCCTCTCCTTAAAGTTCAAAGGGAAAAAAAAGTCCACCCGTACCTTAAAGTCCAAAGGAGTCCACCACCTGTCTTTAGTCCCTCACTGAGATTAAAACATAACTAACGGTCAGTTTCTATTTTTCTCCCTTCTTCTGTTCCTCCCCCCTCTTGCATACCTTTCTTCATAGGTTTTGGTGCCATAGACCTGTGGCAGGACAAGTTGCTAACGTTTCACAAACTTTTGGGAGCCTCCTACTGTTTGGCTGTAGTATACCCTCCTCGAATGTAGGGTTCGCTTCTTTCCAGGAAGACCGTGCTGCTCAGCTCCTGTGGATTCTGCTGATGCACAGGGAGGGTTGCAGAGACAATGTGGGAGGCAGCCTGTTAAGTAACACTTTGGGGCTGACCCTCCAGGCAGACTTGGGGGAGGACAAAGGCATATTGCTGAGAGGAAAATGTAAGCTTCATGTTTCAGTTTCTCTGCTGTGTGGTATCAGTTCCTGTTTCAAAATAATATTTAATTTTGTTTTCACTCCTAGCAACAGGGATCTCTTCAGCTGTAGGCTCTTTCTTTCAATGAGTGCTTTGCTTTGTACGGTATATAGTTGTTTTGTCATGCAGGGGTGCCCAAAGTACGACTCAGAATGTCTTAAAAGTCCTAGCTTTCCTTTTCTTTATCCTTTTTGCCTAAAATAAAGGTGAGCGTACATCCGCTACCACAGAATCGCAAGTAGGGTGAAACAAGTCAAGAATGTGAAGTGTGTTGCCAATTAAAAGATCAACATGTGAACGATTGTAATAGTAATCCACTGAAGCAATTTAACCTTCTTGCCTGTCAGGTGAACTAGAAGCAGATCTCATTTCTCTTCTGCACGGGCATTTTGAGCAAAGTGGAGATTTACATACCTTTGATCTTAGAACATGGTTTGGACATATAAGGGGTCTTACACTAACAATCACTAGTCTTAAACTGGGCACTTGACCCAACACTGAAGAATTGGGTACCCCTGACCTTTTTGTTTGTTTGTTTGCAATAGCTGTTGGAAGATACATAACAGCTGCCCACCCCAGTTGTTCTGTATCCCCTGTTCTTAAAGGATTCTTGCCTGTAAGTGCTGCCTCATTTGCACAGCAGGGGGAGGAGGACCACTGTTCTGATATCATCTTCTCTTACTTAGATTGCCGCCTTTATTGCTGAGTCCATGCAGAGTTGCGGAGGCCAAGTAATTCCACCTGCAGGCTACTTCCAGCAAGTGGCAGAGTATGTACAGCACTCGGAAGAGGCTAATAATAGCGGTTTAGATCACAGGGAAAGTTTCAGTCAGTTCATGAGGTACAGGAAAAGTCTAAAGCGACAGGCCTGTTATACTGATCTGGAAACAGATGTTTTCCCTTTCAGCTGTGTTGACTGAAATATTAAGCGGCTGTTAGTTTTAAGTGTATTTGTTTATTAAATATAGATCGGCTAATAACGAAAGAGTAGCCTGTCTAATAGTGGACTTTTGGCATGCAATTCAATCCAGTTCCAGAGTCATACATGTGGAACTGGGTCATCTGAAGAAGTCCAAATATGCAATGAACACCCTGGTTTCTTATTGCACACTGACCGGGAGCTGATCATGCCTTTTAAAAAAACACACACACAGTATAGTGTCCTAGTGCTGCTAGATTAAGTCCAGTAACAACATAGAGATCAACAAGATCTTCAGGGATGAGCTTTTGAAAGTCAAAGCTCCTTTTGTCAGGTCCCTAAGTTGCTACTGGATTCAAATGTAGCTGTTCTACTGCAGACCAAAACAAATAACCTCTGAAATTCTCCTAACGTTGTATCACTTCAGAATACAGGAGAGTTAATCTGAGGTTAAAATGCTAACTTTCCCATTTATAACAATAT
The DNA here is from genome assembly GCF_049243985.1 of Paroedura picta. NCBI lineage: Eukaryota > Metazoa > Chordata > Lepidosauria > Squamata > Gekkonidae > Paroedura > Paroedura picta. The sequence continues at coordinate 67,654,757 of NC_135378.1, forward strand.
AAATAAAGCCCGGCAAGGACTGTGGGAGGAGTTGGGACTCCATGTATTGCCTGTTTGTGTATTTTTGGCTTTTTTATTTTTATTTTTGGCTTTCTGCTGAAATGAGAAAGGACACAGTGAGGGATCTGGATCTTTCCTTTATATTTCCAGAACTGTCCACAAAGCAGGTGGTGTGTTCATAGCGGACGAAGTCCAGGTTGGTTTCGGTCGAGTTGGGAAACATTTCTGGGGATTCCAGCTACAAGGAGAAGATTTCGTGCCTGACATTGTCACCATGGGAAAGCCAATTGGCAATGGCCATCCAATGTCTTGTGTAGTGACAACGAGACCGATCGCTGAAGCCTTTGGTGCCTCCGGGTTGGAATACTTCAATACTGTGAGTGCCTCTTCTAATATTCCCATAATACTCCATGAAATGGTAGTAGAAGTCTAGATTAAGAGCTAGTTTGCACAGATATCGATCTCATTGACTTTTATGTGTGTGTGAATCATCAGAGATCACCACAGAAAGACATTTCATATCCCCTGATACCTACTAAAAACGTAATGCTTTTCACCAGAGCAAACCTACATGTTCTGCAGGAAATATCCATGAGTCTAGAGATTTAACAATCCATTCTTCTTACCCATTGAAGTCAGTGGATTTATAAGGGCGCAGTTCTGCTTAGAAAGGTGCAAATGATGTACTTTCAAATACTTTAAGTATTTGAAATGTTGTCATTTGGAGGAGGGCAGGATGCTGTTCCCGTTGGCTGCAGAGGAAAGGACACGCAGTAATGGGTTTAAACTACAAGTACAACGATATAGGCTAGATATCAGGGGAAAAAATTCACAGTCAGAGTAGTTCAGCAGTGGAATAGGCTGCCTAAGGAGGTGGTGAGCTCCCCCTCACTGGCAGTCTTCAGGCAAAGGTTGGATACACAATTTTCTTGGATGCTTTAAGATGCTTTGGGCTGATCCTGCATTGAGCAGGGGGTTGGACTAGATGGCCTGTATGGTCCCTTCCAACTCTATGATTCTATGATTCTGTGTTGCTGCTATAGATTAAATAATGAAGATGAAGTCTCTTTTTAGAGTTACAAAGCTTTTATTCCCAAATGAAGATCTGATAGTAGAATTTAGGCAAATAATATTGGAACACATTTGATGATTCCCTTCCACTAAGTCTTCCTTCATGGATGGGACTCATTGGATCCAACCTGTTCTGTCTTTCTAGTGTGCTTCAAGATTATTTGCATGAATAGAAGTTGTATCAAACTATGGAAAGTTTTTTTTTTGGGCGGGGGGCTGTCTTCTGAAACTCAACAACAGAGTGAATGAAAGCTATGTACAAGCCTGGTTATAGTAGGGAAGAAAACTTGGTTTCCCTAATCTAGTAGTGGTGGAAGGGAAGGGAATTGTATAGGGGGGGAAATCAATGTGCTTGGATAAAGTGATGTTCAAGGGGAAACCTTAAGAGACTTAATGAAGTTCTTCTTGCACAAGATCTTCTGTAGGACCTAGCTATTTTCTCCACTGTAGTACCTAGATGCCAGTTGCACAAGATCTTGCACAAGCAGAAACATACTAATCAGGGATACAATATGTTTGACTTAACACGAGCAGCTACCTTGGTCTTCTTCTTACATTTTCTATAACACAAGTGGTAATTTTGTGCCAGATTAAATTTATTGAGTGCCTGGAAAAGACAACCATTAAGCCCTGTTGTGTTCACGGCTTGCATAAAAATTCTCTGAGTTAAGATCATTGAAAAAACAATTCTGTTTTCTTACCCATTCTTTCTTGCAGTTCGGAGGCAATCCAGTGTCCTGTGCAATTGGCTTGGCTGTACTGGATATAATAGAAAAAGAAGATCTCCGAAGAAATGCCACAGATGTTGGAAATTACCTCACTGGGCTACTGCAGGAACAAAAGGAAAAACACCCACTGGTGGGAGATGTCAGGTAGGAAGAATGATTCAGAACAGCCTGAAGGAAGAATGACCTTGGGTGCACACAGGCTTCTAAATATCTGTTTTGAACCGTGGTGGTAGAAAGGGCCATGAAGTCAGAGCCAATTTATCGCAACCCTATGCGTTTTTTTGAAGCAAGAGACATGCAGAGGTGATTTGCCATTGCTGGCTCTGCATAGCAGTACTGGATTTCCTTGGAGATTTCCCATCCAAATGCTAACCCACAGAGCCTATATTCTGTCCTCAAACAACCCTGTTAAGTTGAGAGAATGGTTGACCCAGAATTCACCGGTGCACTCTGTGGTGCTAGTGGGGTTTGAACCTGCGGCTCTCTGGTCTTAGTCCCACACATAACCTGCAATACCACTCTGGCCCAAACCACACAACTATGTTACCAACTCCTTTTTCTGCAGTCCTGTAAGTAAACAAGGCATGTATGTAGAGACGCTCTCTAGTAATGAACTGTGTTGAACAAGCATAATGATATGCATTCTGTATTTTTTCAAGTATTCACAAGTTTTTACAAAGCCTGTTACTGACCTAGTATCCCTAGCAAAGTCATTTAATGCACATATTGCAATGGAGCTTGCCTTTATTTGGTGGTCAAAAATGAGTTTATAGCTGCATAAATTGCTCTTCTTAGGCCTAGTTTTTGTACTTGTTGAAAACCCCCCAATAATGCTGGGAAAAGTTGAAGGCAGTGGGGAAAGAGAAAGACCAACATGAGATGGATTGATTCAGTCAAGGAGGCCTGGACTGTGAATGACAGGATGTTTTGGAGTTGCCATAAGTTAGAAGCAACTTGACAGCACATAACATACAGTTTTCTTTATGTATGTCATCCTATATGAAGGCTGTATCCTTTTAAGCTGTAGGTGGGGCCCAGTTGACAGTGTGCTCCTTTGGTCCCAGAAAAATAACATGTCAAGGAAGAAGCTAGGCCAGAAACTTTCCCCCTTAATATATACCTTTCTATATGAAAGCTTGTCTTTCTTTTTTTTTGAGGAAGCATTGTAATGTCATGGACTCAGTAAGAATTAGGCCAGTACTTAAAAATATTCTAGGGCAGGGGTAGTCAACCTGTGGTCCTCCAGATGTCCATGGACTACAATTCCCATGAGCCCCTGCCAGCAAATGCTGGCAGGGGCTCATGGGAATTGGAGTCCATGGACATCTGGAGGACCACAGGTTTGACTACCCTTGCTCTAGGGGATAAATGTAGCATTTGCTTGTATTTTGCTTTATGTCTTAGAACAGTTTGTCGCAGTGATGTTTGAGGGTTGCTGATCTCACTGTATTCTCCCTTTGTATTCTAGAGGAGTTGGTTTGTTTGTTGGAGTAGATCTAGTGAAGGACCGGCAGAAGAGGACTCCAGCCACTGCTGAAGCTCAACATATCATCTACAAGTAAATATCTTGTGCCCCTTACATTCAACATCTTTTGTGTTGGCTAGTCTTTACCATCTACCAAGATGGAACTCTCTATGCTGAATTATGCTGAATTCATGGCCAAGCAGGGGGCTGTCATTTAAGATGCCACTGTGGCTCTCCCATTTAATTACCTTTACCAAGGAATTATTGACATAGATTTTCGAATCCCAGTTTTAGGCTATGGTTGCATGAAGAAGTCACAAGTGGCCATGTTTAAGGACAATGTGAATGAACCCGGCTTGTTGTTGGTTGCACAAGTGTGTGTTCTCTTTTCCTCCAAGAATCATGGTTAAAAGTTAACTCTGGTTAACCATAATAAATGTATGCATCCAGGTTAACTAGAGTTAGTTTTCCCTCCACCAACATGGATTCTGTACTTAAATTACACTGTGGTTGAAGATCTCAGTTAATGATGGGGAATGCTAACTCTTGCTCATTTGTGGAGAAATGCATCTGTAGGTCACAGGTAACCAGAGTTAATGTTTAAGTGACATTCTTAATGTGAGAAGGAGAAGAGAGGAGATGGGAGGGGAAACGTGAGACCCTGGCAACAAGCCAAGGTTTGTACACTCTTTCCTTCACCATGGTTACATGAGATGTCTCAGTGCAGTATGTGTAGTCAGTCATTTTGGAATATGCAAAAGCCACATTGGCAAAAGGTAAGCTTCATGTATGGTATGCGAGTATCCAGAAGGATATGGCTTACTGTTTTAGTGATTTTTGGGCTTATCTACTGTAGGTAAATACATGTTTTTGCTGATTATGGATGATTTATTTGATATAATTATTTATTTATTTATTTAGATGTTTATACCGCCCTTCCATATGGCTATGATTCCAGCATGTAACATATCAAACCAAGGAAATGTTGACCATGCCATTTAAAAAATGTATCAAACCCTTAAGAACATGCCCTGACTGAAAACTGGGAACTTTCAGTTAATCCATACCAAAGTCCTTATCAAAAAGTACACATATTTGCTCACAAAACATAGCATTATGCAGACTGCTGTCATATAACTTCACATCTGTGCATATCCTAGTGTCTGCTTTCCAAAGTAGATGGGCTTTTCTGTCTTCCTGCTAACCAGGTTGAAAGAACGGAAGATTCTTTTGAGCGCTGATGGGCCTCATAGAAACATCTTGAAATTTAAGCCACCTATGTGCTTCTCTAAGGAAGATGCAAAGTTTGTGGTCGATCAGATTGATAATCTCCTCACAGGTAAGCCTCTTTGTTGGACTTTAAGGCTTGGATCTGATGGCATTCCTCCAAGATGGCCAACAAAATGACACTGCATCCCCAATTTCTGCCACAGGGATCTGATGCCATTTTAGACCCTCCCCCCTTTTTTGTTACTGTAAAAATAATGAGGGGGACCTGATCCTGTTGGGAATTGTGGCACAGGAGGGAAGAGGGGCTGCAGCCACCCCACTCATCTCCATTTTCAAGAGCTGAAATGGCAGTGAGGAAGAGAGAGACAGGAGAACCTCATTCGGATGAGATCTCCAGCTGGATCAGGCCTTGCAGCATTTTTAAAAAGTTGTTTTTAAAGCCCAGGATCTAAAATGGCACCACTTGGGGACACAGTCACAATTTGTTTGGCCCCAGTCATCCTTCAGTAAAGAAAGACTTCCTCCAACTTTTCCCAATGAACAAAAGACCTTTTTTAATGGCTTTCTCCATTAGAGGACATCTGGGTGGAATGGACTCATAGGATCCAAGTTAGCAGAAGGGAGTCAAAGCATCCAACCTCAAGCCACTCCTATTATTCATTTACAAAGCTGTTACCCAAATTGGATCTAATTTTGCCTCCCCTCTCCCACACACACACACACACACAAACAGAGCAAAAGAGAGAGGAAGGTGGAGGGAGAACTGATGAAGGAATGGGTCGAGATCCATCAGCTGCTCAGGATTTAAGTACATTTAAAACTGTTTCCACACTGGAGACTTTGTGCTGGGCTGCAGTCTGAAGTTTGAACTGGGACAGGTTGCCCCGACTCTTCCTGCTCCCACATGGGGGAGCATTTAGTCTGGAGCACCTTGCCTGCCCTGGATTTATGCTCCTGCCCAGGGGCCAGGGCAACGAAATTCCCAGTGCGGAAATGGTCTTATTAGTGTGACAAGCACCTTCCCCAGGCGAGGTGAACACACACAACTGCATAGCTGGCATTCTTATGGAAAGCCTGTGTGCTTCCTAGACACTGTTGAGGGATATTACTGGACTAGGTGAGCCTTGGACCTATCTAGAAAGGCAGTTCTTATATTCTCATTAAATACAATGCCCAGAGGAGCTCTTTATTAAGGTTTTGTGCTAAAGCAAAGTATGTTTGAAAAGAAGTTCTAATGGAATTAATCTACCATTGCTAGTACAATGCACCACTACTTAAAACCATATATAGGGAAGGAAAACCTGTTTGATTTTGGGTTTGTGTGTGTGTTATAGATCTAGAAGAAGGAACTGGAATCAGGGCCAAAGACGGACTACCTACAACCACAAAACACAAAAGAAAAGTAAGTTTGAGGTTTATGTCTGTGACAATATTTGAGGGGGGGACTACATAATGACTGTGTCAGAGTCAAAAAGATGAAACCTCCTGACCCTCTCCTTGTTGTTCATAAATTAATGAGCTACTTCAGGGTTTTAAGGTGAGATACGGTTGTGTCATGTCCCAGTGACCCAGGAGGGGTCACAGTTCAGTGGCAGAGCATTTGCTTGGCATGCAGAAGGTCACAGGTCCAATTCCTGTCATTTCCAATTAAGGATCAGATAGTAGGTGCTTTGAAAGACCTCCACCTGAGACCCTGGGGAGTTGCTCCCAGCCTGAGTAGACAATACTTACCTTGATGGACAAATAGTCTGATTCAGTGTAAGGCTGTTTCACGTATATATGTATAATGCCTTTAATATCTGCTGATGCCAGTTTTGCTTGTTTACTCAGTAGAGTTCTCTGTTTGCTGCAGGTGCCTAAGGAAGGAAGCGCTCAGCTCTGTGAGAGCACCAGCCATATCAGTGGAAGTGCCTGCAGGCAAGGAAATGGGTTTGGTGCCGAAAGCCACACAGTGCCTTGCAAAAGGATAAGGACATGAAGAGTGGGACATTATTTTTAAGACAGGAATACCAGTGTATGGCCAGGGATATTTCGCAGATGAATGGAAGTCTGCAATACTTCTTTTGTACATGTCTTCTGTCCAGCTGCTTGATTATTCAGGGCCAGACCCAATGTGATATCCTAACAGACCTCTCGTATCCTGGTTCAGCTAGTGAGATCTGCATACATAAGCATATTTGTGTGGGCCTCTCTCTTGCTGAATCAGAGAATGAGGACATAATGGATTGTTCATCGAGGTATATCCTGGGATGTAAGTCTCTGTAAAGTGAGAATTCCATTTATCTGCACCCTATGAGGTATATTCAAATAGCCAGCAATCCACAGAGCTGGATCAGAGTACTGGGCTGCAATCCTACACCGAAGGGATGACAATATGTTACATGCAATAGGATATTTATATACCACTTTCATTGTCGAGACTTGACACACACTTAAGGGGAGTTTGTGCATGTGTGTGTGTGAGAGAGAGAGAGAGAGAATCATGTAATGAACATATGACAAGAACTGATTCACATATTATCTGAACTTCAAGGATGATGCTCTAAGGCTGTAGTATAAATATTATTTAATCTTCTGCCAGTGATGCCTAACAGAGATTTTGACTGATCTGTCATCTTCTGAACCCTCAATATACAATATTGAGATGTGAATTATTTTCCACGTTTTAATGGATAATTGTATTATATTATTAAACAATGTTTTGACATCATTAAACATTCATGCCAGGGCTCAAGTAAAAGAGCCCTGGTTAAAAACTGATTGGCTTCAGTTCAGCAGAATGTGACTGGGGCAGCCATTGGCGGGTAGCTTTTAAAAAATGCACTCCCACCAATCAGCTTTCTAGCAGAACAGGGGAATGAAGCCAGGCCTTTCCGTCTCCTGTCAATAGGGAGCACATCAGCAGCTGCAGCCTCTGTTTTGGGAAGGGCTGCCTACACACTTCCCTTTCTGTGGAATGGTACTGTGGTCCCCTCAACACCATCCGTGTGCCAGATAATATCATCGTTCAGATAACACACACACAGCCACTTAATGGGATATGTTTTGTACTGACCACTGAACTTTTTTGTATTGTTGATTGTATAATATTAACTCCTATGTTTTGACGACATGCTTTCTAATTTTATATGTTTGGGAATTGTTACTGTTTCTGAACAAGGAATCTGCCCCTGGACAGCCTCTGGTTGTTAGCGGGTTTTACAGCTCGTTCCACAAGATGTAGCCTGCATCCCAAGGCTGTCCAGGGGCTGGCTCACGTTTTGCCCAGATTTTCCTCGAGATGAGGGAAATTGCAAAAAGTAGATTTGCCACTTTTTATCTTGCATCCCATTGGTGAGCAACCAGAGGCAAGCCCATAAGGAGTGGGGAAGACACTATAGTCTCCGCTGCATTGTCCCTCCCTTGCACCCACCTTCCCCTCTCCATTTCCTGCTCTGAGTCATTTTTTTCCCTTTTAATGGCACGGTCTGTGTTGCAGTGTGACTGCAAAGCTACATTCTCAAAGGTAAAATAAAATCTTCTGTAAAGTGTCCACAGTCTTTTTGGGATCAGGCAGGCAAAACACAGCCCCATTTCTGTTTTCTGGAGGTGGGAAATCAGCTGGGAAGTGGGGGCGGGTGATTGAGCAGCCTTCTACCGATCATACAGGGGTCTGAGCACTTTGTTTTTAAGCCAACCATTTACACAAAATGACTTTTTGGGCTCAAGGGACCATGTTCAGCATCTCATAAATCCACCCAGACATAAAGTCCAAAAGAACATGAATCCTAAAAAGGGGGGATGCTGCATTGTTCTGGCATTTATCCATAGCAACATGAAAGTGTTGATTTTTATTAAAAATGTGTCTGTGTTGTGCCTTTAAAAAAATCGGGTCTTAGAGTGGAAGAAAGTTTCAGCCCACAAGAGAACTGCTATGCTGTGATTGGTGGCCTGCTGTGATTGGCAAGCCAAGGAGCAGGGTGGGGAGTTCAGTTTGTTTTCCTTCGCAGCCTCGTCGAGAGGCAAAAAGCCGCAATAGGGCAGAGGGAAAAAGTAGGAGGGGTCTCCCGTGAGGAAGGCTGCAGACACGAGGTTTACCATCCCACATTTGCAAGCAGGAGACCGTGTGTGTTTTATCCCTCTGTGCAGAAACAGTCTTACTTTAATGGCATCTGCCTTCTTTAAGTTTTTCATTTACCAATAGACATTTGTTTTTCCAAAGAATAAAGGCTATTTTAACTTGTGAATCTTTGTGTTTTCAAATGAATAATTTACTTTCTTTATAATAATTACTTGGAATGGTTGCATTCCTTGACCTTTATCTCCACGTACAACAAATGAGGCTTAGCAATACATTTCGATGGTTCCTATCTGTGGGCATAAGTTTCTAAGAGAATCCAGTTGTTTGGTAGCTGAGTCACAGGCTGGAGGTCATTTTGGCAATCATGTACTGCTGAGCATTGGCAAATTCAGCTTAGGCAGAATAATGAGTCAGCAGTCTAATCAAGATGTTTGGTCACATGCTTATTATACAAAAAAACACACTGCATAAGTTCTGTATTGTTCAGTATTATTATATTACTAGTAGAAAAGCCCATTACTTCATTTCAGTTTCTAGAAATCAATATAAGCAAGGTGAGACTGTGGCATTCATACTAAGGAGCCTCTTACTTGAAATACTAGTATAAATCATAGCTCAATTATTAAATAAGGATATCTGCTTGAGTCCATTGATGCATATTTCCATATGCATCAACACGCAGTTGGGTACGGATACTACATCACCAGAAAGCAGAGAGCCAGCTTGGTGTAGTGGTTAAGAGCAGCGGATTCTAATCTGGGGAGCCAGGTTTCAATTCTCACTCTTCCACATGCAGCCAGCTGAGTGACCTTGGGCTCATCACAGCCCTGATAATCCTGTCAGAGCTCTCTCAACCTCACCTACCTCACAGGATGTCTGTTATGGGAGAGAAAAAGGAAGGTGATTTGAGACTGCTGGTAGAGAAAAGTGGCATATAAAACCCAGCTCTTCTTCATCTGATATGTAGATCAATGTTTGGTTATGGGTACATGTTGGCTTTACTGGGGCAGAGAAGAAAAGCAGCTAAACTATACTAACTGCACACTTCAGTCTGCTAGTCCAGGCTTTCTCAATCAGGGTTTTGTTAAATCCTGGGTTTCTTTAGGGCTCTGGAAGGGTTTTCCTAATGGGTAGGAGTTAGTTTATTTTATGATAGATAGATAGATAGATAGATAGATAGATAGATAGATAGATAGATAGATAGATAGATAGATAGATAGATAATACATTTAATTTGTTAAACTTTTATCAGGTGATATGACCATATATGGCCATGTTGACCCACCCACCCTTCCAACATGGCCATAGATGGCCCTTCCAAAATGGGAAGGGCAGGGTCCTTGAGTGGGCATGGATACAGCTATGCTTCCCAACCATATTCTGCATTATTGCACCCCTTCAGCGGGTTCTTGAAACCTCAAGAATGTTTCAGGCATTTCTCAATAGTAAAAAAGTTGAGAATGGCTGTGCTAGACCAACAAAGTTTAATTCTGGGTATAAGTTTTCACATGCACGCACATTTCATCAGATCTAAAGTATGCATTCACACATTAGCTTACACCTAGAATTAAACTTTGTTGATCTTAAAGGTGCCACTAGACTCAAACTTTGTTCTGTTGCTTCAGACCAACACGGCTACCCAGCTGGATCTTGCTGTGCCCGTCCTCTTCAACTGCATTTTAGTGTACTCCAAACAACTTGTATGGCTTTCCAGTCCAGTCTGCATGAAGACATTGATAACTAAACTTGGAAGAACACCAGATCCTGCTACTTTAAAATGACTTCCCATCGTGGCATCAGGATGTTCTCAGAGGCCTTCTAAACATTACAATGTCACTATTCATTTTCTGTTAGAATAACTCCATGATTCCATAGTTCTATAAGCCAGTGTTCTGGAAACTGCCCTTCTGCCTTTTTATGTAACACTTGATTTTTGAAATCTTGCCAGCCTTCTTAAGAAATGTATTCATAGTGCAAGGTCAGGCAGAAAAAAAAAAGCTTGCTTGCTTGCCAGGGTAGAAACAGCTGTTTAGAAGGAATGTTCAATGCTGCCAAATCAATGTCCTACGCCCAAACAATTATGTTCAGATTGATAAAAATAAAAGGCAAAATACATCTTTTGTGTAAGCATGTTGTATACCAGTCATGGACATTCCAATATACATTATTATAGGAACCATTTCATCAGTGCAATTTAAATAATATTGTTGAAAATAGGATTTGAGTCCAACAGGTTAGAAAAAAGTATGATTTAAGCGACCTAGGGAGCTTTGACTCACCAAAGCTTATACCCTGGACAAAGTGTAAGTTTCTAAAATGCTACTGAACTTTGTCTTGCTACTACAGACTAACATGGATACCCACTAGAAACTGTCAAAAATGGTTCTTAGTTATATAAAATGGCTCTCGCTCATTCTGTGAGTCTCATTGTGCATTGATAATAAGGTCTTAATGGCTTTCAATAAAGATGCTACAAAAAGATAAGGATTTATCTATGCTTGTCTGTTGTAGTGCCAATCAAGAGAGTCTTGTGACCCCCACATAGATTAACAAATTAATTGTGGCATAAGCTTTTATGGGCCTAAGCTCACATCATCAGATTCATGAAATGTTATCCTTAGTTGTTAAATTCATTAAAAAAATAGAAGCAGATACAAAAGTTATTAACAAGTGGAACCAGAAAGCCCATCAATATGTTCTATGTAAATGTTCCAAAATGTTTTATGTAAACCGCCCAGAGCCATAGGGAAGGGAGGTATAAAAATCTAAATAAATAAATAAATAAATAGCTATCTGTGCACCACAGTCACAGCCTAGTTGTGACTTGGTAAATAAATGACATGTGTAACTTTCCTATTACTGGCTTGTGGCCTCTTTTTGTTCTTGTGAACTAAATATTCTCAATAACAGGAAAAGAATACATTACGGTCAGCTCGTTAAGGTGACCTCTTTACAGAGGACAGAATTAGTCCCAGTTTGCCCCATCAGATGGATCTTTTAAATGACCTATACTGTCTGATTTTATACCTGTGGAGAAGGCAACATCCTTGTGTTGGAACATGAACAGTACTGATTGCAAGATCCATAGATCAAAAAACATTGGCCTGAGATACAGCTCTTTTAGTAATGTAAATATTTTAAAAACAAGGGTATTTAAAAAAATATAAGATGGGACTACAATTTTCACAAGGCTATGGGAGAATTTCCATGAGGAAGTAAATGCACATGCAAACTGATAGGGATCCAGGCAGTTTAGCATCCATTGATGGACAGTGAGTGAGGCATCTAAGTAGTAAATCTTTTTTCAAATGTCAAACTTTTGCCCCTTTAAATAACTGCCCTCCATCAGTTGGAGGCAGAAGGGCAGATCCAGTGGTGGGAGGCAAAACGAGTTGTAGCAAACACATGATTGATGTGGGTCTATCCAGACTAAAGTCCCAACACGGCAATAAGTTCTGTTCAATTCTGCTATCCTGCAATTTCAAACTAAGGAATGAATGGTTGCAAACATGGATGAAATCAATTCCATAACCTGATGAACACCAACAAGAGGCCCGCAGGATTTGACCTGTCACAAAGTATGGGATACCACTAATAGAATATGGACAGGCTTTGACAGTTGTGCAGACCTGTTGTTTCAATGGGACAAAATACCAGGTCTCAAATACAATTGTGGTGCAGCCTACCAAACTATTTCCCCTCTGTCACAGGACTGTGAACATTGTGCTTTTCATGGAGATGTGACAGAGTTCTTTGTACTCTCCCCAGCTGTGACTGAGTGGACTGGAAGCAGATATTTATATTTACGGGGATTGCCCAATCTGTATGTTAAATATCCAGCTCTGACAATTATTAACTTTGAGCAGGACATGTGCTGAATAGGCAGGACCCAACTAACAACAAATGGGCAAAGGCAGATGAACAGTGTTTATTAACATCAAATGAAAAATAATTACTTTCTGTAGCATATCAACCAGGCAGTTTTTACTGAGCTTGATGCTACTAGCTTCAAATCAGCGAATGAATTCCAACTGAACAGTCTCAGAGTCATGTCTATAACCATCAATTGGATTCTATTTAAATACCATGCAACTTCTCCCTCTTGAACAATCCAAAATAACCTCTGGGGGCCAGGGGACTCCCAAGAGCAATATAAGGGAGAGGTCTGCCACAGAAGGTGGGAACTGCCCCTTCCTTCAATGTATGCAGACATTTTCTAAAGCACCTGTCCCCAACCCCTGGTCCGGAGAAAGGTACCGATCCTTGAATCAGTCGGTACTGGGCCGCGGCTCCTCCTCCTCCTCCCCGACTGCTGCCTTGGGGGCTGCCCTGCCACTCTGCTGCCAGCTCACCTTAGGTGCTCCTCCTCAGCGTGGCACTATGCAGCTACTGCTTGCAGCGCCCCTCAGCGGGCGGCGGAAAGTCAGGGGCACCAGCGGGAAAGCAAGCAGAGCAGGGGCTCAGGCAGCAGTGACATCCCTCGGCAAACGTCCCCCCAGGCCTCAGTAAAATTGTCAAGCGTTGACAATTCCCCGGTGATAAAAAGGTTGGGGACCACTGTTCTAAAGGATTCAAGCCCATATTTTTCAGAAGAAAAATATGCTTTCTCAGTGATTTCTAAGTAACTGTTTTATAAGTGCCTAGAATTGTCATCTAAAAAAAATTGTTTGAGTACTTTGAATTTGAAGGGAAGGAAAAAAAGAGAGGGACGGGGAGTTTAGCTTCTCTTTACACACCTAAAAACTTCCAGGAAAGGCCAGAACAAATATTACAAAATGAGCTGTAACAGTTGAGTCAGCTTAATAACCTAAGAGATTTGTAATCAGACGATTGTACAAGATCAAACTCAGGACACCAACACTAAAGGACGGCATAAGAATTTGCTTGTTCTTCAAGCAGATAAAGAGTGATATGATATTATATAAAAACAGAGACATGTGTCAAGAGGTTTAGAGTGAAACATGTAGGAAGATGTTTTGCATTCACAGCCTGGGGTCCAAACATCTTCCTCAGGGATTTTCCCATAAATAATGCAAATGTAATTGTGAAATATAATTACACAAATATCACAGGTATCTAATGAACAGGATTTATAAGATCTTAATTACACCACTGTTGGCTCATGCTTATGTAATGGTGAGGTGTTGAGAGCCAGTGTGGTGTGGTGTTCAAATCCCCATTTTGCCATGGAGGTCTGCCAGGTGCCCCTGGCCAGTCATTCTCTTCCCACCTAACAGACTTCACAGAGGTATTGTTGTGTGGATTAAAAACAAGAGAGAGAAAGTAGAATTCCCTCGGTAGCCATTGTAGGTCTTCTGTTTCTCCTAGACTCTCCTTGAAACATGTGACATAATAAAGATTATGCGGCCTTGCATTTTAACTAGGGCTCTCACTTGACTGAAGAAATCTTGGCTGGTTAAGCACAGAAGTGCTGATTGATTGACTAAATTTGCACCCGAATAATAACCAAAGTTCAGAATAAACAATCATAATCTGCTTTTAATGGATCTTGGGCATGTTTCAGGTGGCATGGTTCTAGAAGAGGCAAGACAGAAGCTTTCTCTCAGCTAGAACCTACTACCCAGTATTTGGGGGAGGGGGTATTTTTACCACAGAATTTTATCATCTTGAATCAGTCAACACTTTTTCATTTGATAATTCTAACCAATGAACTGACCAAACATACAACCCTAGGAACTTTTTAAAAACAAAGTCTACTGAGGGAAAATCAGCATGGCTTTCACAAAGTCCTGCTTCACCAACCTTCTGCTCATTTGAACAGGTTTACAAGCATGTGGATTAGGAGGATTCAGTAGACGTCATATATTTGGGCTTCTGAGATGCCTTTGACAAGGTACCTTACCAAAGACTCCTGCATAAGATTAGCATTTATGGCAGGGGTAGTCAAACTGCGGCCCTCCAGATGTCCATGGACTACAATTCCCAGGAGCCCCTGCCAGCGAACGCTGGCAGGGGTTCCTGGGAATTGTAGTCCATGGACATCTGGAGGGCCGCAGTTTGACTACCCCTGATTTATGGAATAAGGGGAAAGGCCCTCTTATGGACTAAAAGTCAGTTAAATGGCATGAGGCAGAACGTAAGAATAAATGAAGCTCAGTGCAAGTAAGTGTAAGTTGATGCATATTGGAACAAAAAAAAAATCCTTTAAAAATCCTAATTTTAAACATATGAGTTAGACTGAAAGAAATCTTGGCATTGTGGGAGAAAGCTTGATGTGACTGAGCATGTGGCAGTGGTGAAAAAGGCAAACTCCATGCTAGGAATTATTGGGAAAGGGACTAAAAATAAAAATGACCACCTTGGGGACCCTATTTGGGTGGGAAGGGGGCACAGAGATTTAAAAAAAATAAATAACCACTGAAATATGTTTACATCTACTCCACTAATCAGGCTTCACAGATCTTCACAAGGATCCTTTTATGTAACTGTTACAACATGTTATCTGGCTTTCATCAAGACCTTGGCAATAAGTACTTCCCTGCCATCCTATGGCTCAGAGCAATAACATTCGTTGCTTGTTTTAGTTTAACGCTAACTCGGCAGTGCTTGTAGGGATGAAGTAAACAACCAGTTCAGCTACTTCCCAGAATCTGCTGTCTTTCATAACCAAAACCCTAGATGAACCTAAATGTTTTCCTAGAATGGTATCCCAATTTCATACAAGACACATGACAGCCTGAAAACAAGCTCTGGTGGACAAGCAGCTATATATGTGCTTGCAAAAGTCTTTTCTGACCACAAGAAAGAAAGAAAAAGAATAGGTGCTCAGTGAACCCTGAATATTGTGTATTTTATTGCAATTCAGGACTGAATTAACTGAGACACTAAATAAGCTAGAGAGCAGGACATCAGACAAAGCAGGATCCATCTGTGGTACAGTTATCTGAAAGTGTTTCAGTTTGGAAACCATCATGTCTAATGAGAGAGAATGACAAAGGAGATTAAAAAAAATGTCCATGGCTGCTGGGGGTAGGGTTGCCAACTCCAGGATGGGAAATTCATGGTGAATTTGGAATGGATCCTGGGAAAGAGCCACTGTGGGGTATTATGCCATAAGAGTTCACCCTCCAAGGCATTTTCTCCAGGGGAAGCGATCTTGGTATGTATTCTATCCCTGGACGGAGTCCAGCCTAATGGCATTAGTTCTGCTAACTTTCTGTCGAAACCCAGTGAGAGAGAAAGCATTCCTATGCGGTAGTTCTGCTAATCACCCAGCATTCTAGCCTCTTACATGAGATCACCCTTGATCTGAGCCAAAAGGCCGAAAAACGATGCCTAGATGAGATCGGGTAACAGGTATCTGTGATGTGCATGTGGGCTTATCATCCGTCATCTGACTTGGAATACTGTAACAAGAATTTGCAAGACTATGCCCTTATACTTAGCACAAGCACGGTAGGCTTCATCTGTCTCCTGCGGAAACTAGTACACAGAGGCACATAAGAGGGAAGGACAAGCACAGGTGTGACTTCTATTGACATACTGGAAAGGACTTGAGAGGAAGGAACTGCAGGTCAGGAAAGGGAAGAAGAGATTGCTGAAAGAAAAACCAGCCAGCAATCAATGAAGAAAGTGCCCTTCAGTAATTGGGCTCAGATCCAGCTTTCCATCTCAGCAATCTATCAGGGCTGGAAAAAATAATGCTTTAGCTGATGGCCGTGCATAAGATAAGGAGATTTTCTGCTGAAACCGAGACGTTTTGCCTTCATAAACTGGCTATCATGTAATAAAGCACTCAATGGCGCCATACTTAGGATAGTAGAGCTCATCTCCCAACTGGAGGGAATGGTAGAGAACTTGCCACTCTGATTTTTGGACTGTGTCTTGTTTCCAATCCAACTTCAAAATTGGGCGATGATGACTGGGAAATCCCAAAGTAGTACAGGACCGTGATATCTTACAGAAGCACATCTCCTCTTATAGGGCCTTCCTGGACCCTGAGATCTATGGGGAAAGCTCTTGCTCAGCATCCTGTGGTTGGCAGAGGAATGGGATTTCTGCAGCAGCATTCGTAGAAGATAATGGCTTCAGTATAGGGATGAATATTGCCTCTTCACATGGTTAGCATGTAAAAGAGCTCGCTCTGTGTAAAGTGCCATCAAGTCACAGCATGCTTATGGGGACCCCCGTGGGGTTTACAAGGCAAGAGCCTTTCAGAGGAGCGTTGCTTCTGCCTGCCCCCCTGGAATTCCCTGGTGGTCTCTCATCCAAATCCTAGCCAGGGCTAGCAAAGATAAGACTCCCACCTGCTTAAACAAGGAGATAGTCTGCAACAGAAAAGGCATATTAAGCATCTTAATCATGAGCAACAAAATACACGAGCATGATTGATGTTTTGATCAAATAAAGTAAAAGTCCTAAGCTTGAGATGTAAATCGTGCTCAGATCAAAGAGAATTACTTGCTTCCAGGCCGTAAGAATTGGTTTGAGAGGGGCAAGTGTTAACAGAGTATGCTAATTATTACTATTATAATAAATAATAATAAAATAATGAAATAGGACTATTGAGATATAAGACACAAGTCATTAGATAGGTACAGGAAACATGATTTACAGGAAAGAACAGGGAATGAGGATAATGAATAGCAAGCCAGAAAAAAAAAAACAAAAGCTCTAGATTGCAATAATAAACATACTTCCTGAGAACAAGTTCTTGGAAATCTGCAGAATTACACTGCAAGTTGAATGCATGTAGAATTAGAGAATAAGTCTTTAGACATCACTGACACCCATACTCAATAATCTTTCTGCCAACAGCTGGTCTCATGATATCAGCTGCAAGCAAAAACAAAAAGGGGGAAAGCACTAAAGCTGCGAAAATATTATTCAAATAATGTCAGTCATATAATGACATGGATAAATTTTGAGCATTGCTCTTCCTTGGGGAAATAAGAAAAATACAACACAACACCTTTATTCTAGTAAATCAAAGACTTATAGGTACAGGTCAGTGATGCATAGATTCATCAAAAAGATTTATGAATGAGCGAAATATCCACCTAGTAGAAAAGATTTCAATGCCATGCATAAGATTTAAGGGGTATAAGTATAAGGTGAACTGGATTGCTTGTAATTTTTTCCTCACAACTGAGATCTATTTCTCTGATTTACCCAAATTTAAAAATTTATATGTTCAGCAAAATATCTGAATTAAATTTTCCAAAGTAATGTCTAATTGCAATAGCACCTATTCTTTTAAAATAATAAGCTACTGTTATAAGACAAAATATACTGGGCTAGAGACCCCATATTACCCTCTTGATTTGTTTCTAATTTAGAGCCTTTGTATAGTTATTATATGGACACTAGAAAGAATTGCTGGCCATAGTACTTTGGGAATTTTTTAAAGATTGGGGGGGGGGCAGCATAGCACTTGTGTATGTCTTTCTGTATGATTTGCAAACTGGAAGGTTTTCAATTTGACTGAGATCAAAAGAGACATAAAGACATATTTTTATATATGTATGTGGGTAAGATTTAAATGTTGCCTGCCACTGTATCTCTATACCGGCCTTTCTCAACTTTTTTACTGTTGAGAAACCCCTGAAACATTCTTCAGGCTTTGAGAAACCCCAGAAGCGGGGTGACTGTGCAGAATATGGTTGGGAAGCATTGCTGTGTACACACCTATACAGGACACCTTCCAATAGGTGTACATACCTATCCGGGGCACCTTCAGGGGTGGCCATTTTGGCAGGGGGGGGGAGCATATACAACCAATTTTTTTAAATACATAACTACCGCCCATTCAGGAAACCTTTCCAGGGCTGTCAAGAAACCACAGGTTTTCATGAAACCCTAGCTGAGAAACCCTGCTCTATACAGTGGAGTGGGGTAGACCATAAAGCACAGCATAAAGGGGCACAAATTTATTTATTTAATTTATTTATTCAATTTCTGCGCTGCACCATCTCGGCACAGCCATCTCAGGGCAGTTTACAACATGAACAATGGACAGTATTAAACAATTAATGACAATTAAGAAACATTGAATGAACTAGCACACTGTACTTGCCAGATTTAGCGACTGAACAGCTTTACTCTCTTCTCAGTCCAGAGTGGGAGAGGGTTACAGAGGAGTGTCCTATTGATGATATCCTCCTGACTGGTTGTACTCAACCTGACTTGTTGGCCTCAACCTGGTGGAAGAGCTCCGCTCTTTGGAACTGGGGCAGTTCCTTTAGGAATCTCAATTACTCCATCCATACTCTCTCTCCCTCTGCACTTTTACAGTCCACTTTTAACCCGGGGTGGGGGGTAGGGATAAGACTAGAAATAGTTTTGGTTGAAAGAAAAATTACTCAAAACAAAAGGGATGGGATAGCAAAATATGAGTAACGTGCATGATATAGCCCATTCCCTGAGCATTGCTGAGTTGGGTTGTGCTGGCTGCAATCTCATATGTTGTTGTTAGGTGCGAAGTCATGTCTGACCCATCACGACCCCATGGACAATGATCCTCCAAGCCTTCCTGTCCTCTACCATTCCTCGAATGGTAATCTCATATACTAGCAGCATTTCTGCCATATCTTTCTTAGGCCTATTCAATTGGACATTTTTAGAAGACCAAAGCTACATTTAGGGCAGTACAGTTTATTCATCTGATTGTTTACTAGTTATTAAGTCGATTATCACACTGTAAGGACCATAAAACAGAGGCTAGGTTTCTTCCTTTCCATTTGAAGCTGTTACCATAAAATACTTGATGAAATTGTTACATTAGTTACTGAAAACTTCCACCGACGTGTAGGCGAACAGCTTTCACAACGTGCTCGGAAGAAAAAATCAATTGTTTTGGCACATTCATGATTTGGCAAGAACTCTTTTTTTCTTTTTTCTTTTTTTACTGGTGTCAAAGCAGGTGCAGGTTATAAAGATTATACCAACCGACAGGGGAAACAGTCGGCTGGAGATGTTGACGTTATCGGCTATAAAACGAAACTTATAAAAGTCATTTTCTTGTCATTACCAGGTACTGGTAATCTTCCTTACTTATTTCTGATAACTTTTCTTTTTAAAGAAAAATAATAATACTGCCTGTTGTCCTTGGGAGGGATGTTTGTGGACAGTCATAAAACTTCCTGACAGGTGCTGTCTGCAAAGGCCTAGAGCCTTTCACAAAAATCGAAAAGGGGCGGAAACGTTGCATTGCTGCCAGAACTGAGAGAGTTGGCTAGGTCAGACTGGTTTCTCTGAGAGGGTGGAACCTACAGGAGAATTCAGGATAGGTTATAGGATCCTCCTACTGGGTATATAGTGCTGTAATTGGTGCTTTTAAAAATAACAGAGTACACAGACAAACAGAGCATGCAATATTTTGTAAGGGAAGTCAGGAATGGTCCTTAAATTGGGCAGATCCTTCAATCAGACTCCTGATTGGACACATATATCAAATATGCCACATACTCAACAGTTTTCCTGAGGTGGTTTATAAGTTAAAATAGCCTACTAAGTTAAAACAAAAACCATGACACTGAAACAGCAATATAAAACTGGACTTGAATGAAATTTCCTCAATGTGTATTGCTTACTATCTGGAGAATTAGAAAATGTTCTTCAGTTCTAGACAAAGCTACAAAAATATTCTTAAACATTCATATGCAGTATGAAGAAATTTCTACCATATACTGAACTTTAATGAGATTTAAAAAAAATCCAACATATTTTGAAAGCTGTATTGTCAATCTCTGATAAATACAGATTCTTGTACTAGCTTTAAATGATGTTAAAAATGGTATGGAATTTGTTGTAGGGCAATTTGAAGAATAGCTATGAATCAGAGTAGTGAAAGGGATGGGATTTCCCTCCCCTACCAATAAAATATTCTGAAGTTTCAAGTTTGAAAATTTTTATCTTCCTAGCTTACCAGAAAGATGGCTAGAATTCAAATGTGTGAAACTAACAAGTTACAGGATACAATAACAAGAGTTACAGAAGTATACACAGAATTACTTATGAGCATATGTTACAGTATCAATATTACTAGAATGGCACTGTAGTTGAGGTGCTGTTATCAGTAGGCCAAAGGTCCATGTCCGGCTTACATTCAGTGGAGTCACAGCACCAACATGAAACAGAGGACTATAACTTTACTAGAGCTACAAATGTCTAGTCCCTATCCAGACAAAACCGCCACTGAAGTTGAAAGCATATGCCTGGCTATGCTTCCCAACCATATTCTATACAATTTCGCCACTTCTGGAGTTTCTTGAAGCCTGTAGGATGCTTCAAGGGTTTCCCAGTGGTACAAAAGGCTGAGGTAGAATTTGGCGAGGGGAGGGACCTTAACAAGGTACAGTGCTGGAGAAATCACCATCCAAAGCAGCCATTTTATCCTGGAGAACTCTGTAATAAGGAGATCAGCTGCAATTCTGAGAGATCTCTAGACCCTATCTGGAGGTTAGCAACAATGGGTACCCTTCAAAGAGTATAAATAAATAATGAGAAAAGGAAAAAAAACACAAACTTTTGAGAGTCTCTGCAAAACAACTCAAGCTTTTGAATCCAACACGGAATCTTTGGAACTTCTGCTAAATCCAAGAAATCATTTAGTGGTGGAATTGCAACCACGCTAAACCCAGATTTAAAAATGCACCACAACCTTAAGGACGCTTCTGCAGATCAAGCAGGTTTCTGAAAAGGTGTTCTTTGGACTTCATACATCCAAAGGCCTTTGATACCAATATAAAATTATGCCATTGCGTTAAATCAGGGCTCTATACTTCCTGCTTCCCTATGCCCTGTTCTAATCACAGCATCTGTTTCTTTGAGGCGGGGCTGCGTGAAACCTAAAGACTATCTTGGCATCTAACAAAGGAGCTTTGACTTTTGAAAGCTCATAATTTGAAAATCTTGTTGGTCTCGAAGGCACTGCTGGACTCGAATCTATCTGCTCTACCATAGACAAGCACAAATAAGTTGTTAAATGGCATTGAAAGTCAGGGAAGCGAGCACCCCCCCCCCCATCTAAAATGATGCCTTTCATATTTTGTACTTCCTAGTCTGAAAAACAGTAGAGACAAACAACAGTGCTGGTTTTTTTTTTTGGGGGGGGGGGTGCTTGTTTTGCAGAAAGCATTTCTAGCTTTAGAGACACTGAGGCAAAAGAAGACACATACAATGACTTTCCAGGTAGTATTTAAAAAGAAAGGAACACCTAATGTCATATTAAAATCCAGGCAGGGAATATATGATTTTTAATGCCAAATGGCAAGATGGCTTTCCCTTCTTTTATGACTCAACCACTTCCCACGGGCAATGGGCTTTAACGAGAGCCATTCGTAAATGGGTGTTTCTGGAGAGCATCAAACACCAAATCTTCACCTTGAAGTCACCACCTATTTTGGGAGCATTATGAAGGACACACTAAGGTAGTCCTTACATGCCTCTTTCCCTTGTGCTACAATCCTGTAATGTAAGCTGTTCCTGGTAGTGTTGGTTGTCAGTTCTTTGACCTTTCGGCTGCCTGATGTAAATGTGCCAGTTCTATCCTGTCTGGGAGAGCTTCAAGTTCAGTTACACTGATAGACTTACATAGCCGGAACATAACCCAACACTTGAATCCTATTAGCTTTTTGGGAAAACGATATAAAAGATAAACATGTGCCTTACATTGAGCCATTTAGCATCCTTAAAAAAAATTATGTGAAGGGACTTTCCCCTCTGGATGATCATAATTCAGTCAGAAAAGCCCCAGAACTACATCTCTTATATCTTTCTTCAGGCTGGTTTTAAGGGCTTTTGAGAACATTAAATGCAGAAGAGAATGGCCCAGTTTAGTTAGGAACACAGAAGCACACATGCCTCTGGCAGTCTATTTAAACGTCTGCATATTTTAAATGTGTCTAATACCTGATATTTTGGATTAGTTTAAGAAGTAGCCCTAAGCCTATGGGGCTTGGTGAAATTTCTTCACTTGCCACCTATCAAGATTAGGACTGCTCTGTAAATGAGAAATCAAAGACCAGCAATCCTATAAAACCACAAAACTTTACCTCATAGGTCCTAGATAAATGCCTGTCATAGATTCTACCCCCACCCCCCAGCATATTTGGTCATGAGACATTGTTTCAGAGTTTTAAAATCTGGTTAGGCTGGTCTTGCTTTCAGGTGGCACCTCAAAGCTAAAGAGATAACTGTCAGAGAAAACCCTTTGCTATCCCAGCAATTTATAAATAAATTCAGGAAATAAAATATACTAGATTCACCTACATGCCTAGTTGGTCTGCAAACATATCACACACACACACATACAACCAGGGCATACATGGGGAGGGTGTAGGGCTAAAAGTAGGGCTCTGTGACTGGTGGCAAACTAATGGGAAAAATCCTAAAACCTCAAGGTGTGTGTGTGGTAATGGATTTCCTTAAAGGGGTTGGGCACTCCAAGTGCCCAGACCACAAACCCTCTTTGTTGGTCACTGTGAAAAGCCAAAAGGTGGAGGGTGAATTCAGGACAAAATGGACCTGGTTGTGCTCAAGAATATACATTTTGAAGGTTGCATGTTGCACCCCAGATATTCAGATTTTCCCTTCAAAATCATCAGGTAAGTAAAGTGAAGACCCCTTCAGTTGGATAGCCCAGGCTAGGCTGATCTTGTCAAACCTCAAATGCTAAGCAGGGTCAGTGCTTCTTAACATTTGGATGGGTGACCACTAAGAAAATCCAAGGTTGTTACAGAGAGGCAGGCAACAGCAAACCACCTCTCAATGTCTTCTGCCTTGAATACCCTGTGGTTTTGCTATTAGTCAGCTGCCACCTGATGGCAAAAGAAAACAAAAATAAGTGGAAAAGACACAGCAACTGCAGTTACTTATTCATTCCTTTGTTGGGACTTTCATTAAGCCTCTATCCAGTGTCAGTGAGCACTCAGTATGCCTCACAGGAGGTAGGAGAAAGCAAGCACTCATTTGGCTGACCCACAAAACCATTCCGCAGAAGGGCCATGAATCCCATTTTCCATGGCCTGTTTCATATTTGTCCATTAGATGGAGCCAGGGGATGGCTGCATTGACAGGCGACCTTTATTGCATGAAGGACAGCACCAAATGTAAGTGGGAGCAGGCCTATGGGACCCCAGAAAGTATCTAGCTCCATTTTTCTTTACCTTGAGTATACATTTTGAGTAGTTTTATTATGAAATGGGGGCTCAGCTTTTGCTGACTGGTTTCTCTGGGAATTTTACAATGCAAAAGTTTAAGCCTATTGATCAGCAGACTTCAAAATCGTAAATGGTTACTGAAGGAAAGAAAAATGAAGAAAAGCAGAGGAAATAAACAGAGCAGATTATGAAAAGCCCCAGTGGTCATTCCTGAAGTTTCAGTTAGGATGGGTCACAGTACTAATAAAATGGAAGGGCTGTAGTCCAAGAGTTACAATCTGGGAGTAGCAATCCATACTTTTCAATGTGTTTTACTGTACACCTTTAGCATGAAAGCCCTTCTGTGCCATGAAAAAATGACACCATTCATCATTTTCTTGACATCTAATCAGCACAGCACAACCATATTTCTTAGCCTCTGTTTAAAGCAGACTGGTTCAAAGCCATAAATCTCAAAATACCAAAAAAGCAACTCCCTTTAGGAAAAAAAAAAAAAGAACACTCCAAACATCAGTACTCCCAAATAAAGTCCAGAATCTGGGAGCTCCAGAAGAAACCAGCAATAACAAATGATTTTAAAAGTATAAGAAATTCTCTAACTGCATTGAGAGTACTTTAGGAAAAAACAGCAAATGAGATTTTTTGTTTTTTGTTTTTGTTTAATTCACAGCCTACAAACCAATGAGTTCCATGGTCAAACTGATCCATTGGGTGATAGAAGAAAATTTATTCTCACCCCTCCATTATGAAGGTAATAAGACATGGAGGTTGTGTGAGGGGGAAAAAATTATCCACCAGGTCTTCCAAAAAAACATTCAGCTAGGAGAACTGTGAACTATCCAATAGTTCATCCAAAGCTGAGACAACTCTGGTGCCCACAAGACAGAAGGAAAGACCCTACCAGACATTCAGCTGTGGCCTAATTTAAATCTAGTCAGCTTTCCTCTGTGGATCCTACCTGTACCCGACCTAGATTACCAACACATAGATGGCAGTACTGGCCTCCTTAAGTAAACTTGTTAATTACATGAATATGGACCTCAGGATGGCATATGTAAGTCCCCCATGGCATTCTCACAGCTATTCTACGAGATGGATTAGCCTGGATATAGGAGAAGACTCTGGCCTGGGAGAGAGCAGGGATTTGAATCCATATTTTTCTGATCTCCCTGCGACACTCTTGCCATTACACCACACCAGCTCTCACTGCCAGATTACAGCACAGGATTTATCTTCTGGCTCTATGCATGGAGTCAACTGTGACTGTCAAGAAAATGTGAATAATACAACTGTTGAACCTCATTGTATATGTGGTCCATAATGCAGCAATGAAACAAAATGACTTTGCTTTCAGGGGAATCCAGCAGCCTACCCATTCAACTGAAAACTGGAACATTAATGCCAAATTTTTTTTGGGGGGGGGGGCTGAATTTCCACATAGCCCAATGATCCTTCCCTAGGACTTCAGTTTGATTATGGTCCAGTTGCTTGTGCAGTGAACCTTTCCCTGAACTCTCACCTATGATCTCCTGGCCCTACTGTGTGGTACTAGTCTGCTGATGAAATAAGAGAGGTCAGAGCAGAAGTTCATAAATCTTGCTCAGCCTTTACAACTCCCAGCTTCTGCTTCAGATATGGCTGCCTCTGGCCTGAAGCAGGTGTCAAAAACATGCTTGACAGAAGTCAAGATGTGTTCACTGCTTGGCAGTGAAATCTGAATCAGAGGAGTCCAAGTACATTTAAGTTACCATCAAGTAAGTATAAGTTAATGTTTACATAGGAGGCAAATACATTTCCAGGCAGAATTCCTAGGGAAAAATGACAAAACAAGGTAGAAAGCAATATAGACTTTTTATTCTAGCAGTTTATGGATTGTAAGCTACAGAGAGTAACTGCATGACCAAAGCTCCTTTGCAAAGGAAGCCCAATAAGGGCTAAGAGTTGGTACAAACTTCTTGGCAGCCCCCAAACAGATGTCCCAAATGCCTCTAATGCACAATAACAAAGGCAGGAGTTTGCATTCTCCACTTGAGTTAATTAGGGGAGAGGGTGTGCAAGGGCTTATTGGGGCAGTCCACTGCTTCCTATACTTTTTTCTCTTGCCAAATATTTCCACCATGATATCCGTTATTATACTGAAGAGTGGGGGTGAGCAGCTAGCTGCAGTCCGATTCCCAGGAACTCCCCACCCATTTCCAAATCCCCAGGCTCTGCTCCCCTATCAGAAACCTCAGCTGCCTCTCTTCCGGAATACGTTCAAAGGACTCTTTATCCTCCCCTTCCACCAAGTCAGTTTCTGGCAGATCTCTCCTTTGACACATGACTGTGCATGGCTACTTTTATCTGTGATATCAGAGCAGCTGTGTGACAGAAAAGGCGAGGGCCTGCTAAAACCTCCTTCGCTGCTTACACCGGGGAGTAATGAAAGAGCTCTCTGCTTGCACCTCAGCCTTCATGGTGCAATCAGTTGTCAAGTGGGAGAAAACAAAGTTTTTTACACTTCAGCCCTTGGAGAATTCAAAATATGGCCTTTACTGAAATTCGTTGTAATCCATGATTATAAACCCATGTTGCATCTTATCAGTTGTCTACTCATCCGTTTGTTCTCAAGAAGTCCCAGAGTGAGTAAAGCTCGTTCAACACCCTACAACACAGCTTGAGATCTCCTGAAAACCACACTACTACTAGTAGTAGTCTTACCACAGCTGAAGTCTGCTTGCAACTGCTTTTGTCAACTTCACACCCAATGCAAAAACTGACTTTCCATTCCAGGATGCGCACGGCCTACATAAGTTTCCTGTAAAAACAACTTCTCCTGGACTATAACCAAAGCTTCCTGTTGCACATTTAATCAACAACATGCAGCCTAAAAAAAGGACTCTTCACATTCTAAACAGAGAAGGGGAACTGGGCTTTCTGCCCTGTAGGAGCAGAAAGGTCAGCTTAGGACAAGTCATAAACACACAACATCATCTGAAGAGCAGAAGGAGTGCCAGCAGAAGGCGCCAGCATTCAGTCTGGTTCCAAGCAGCAAAGAACTCCAAACCAACTGAGCAGCAACTTGTCCAGGACAAACCGAGGGGGGGGGGAATGGCTGTTAAAGTGCACATGCATTGCAATAAGTCTATCTGCACTTAAAAAAAATAGGTCTTGACAGAGAAGGAAAGAGAGGGGGAAACATTTCGAAAGGCACTTTTATTACATGCTTGCCTCATCTATACATCCGCTGATTTGAAGTTACCTGCTGGTTGCATCAGAATCCTGAACAACAGCCATACAGGACTGGAAAAGCACTGGGTATCTGTGGGAACGCTATTAACCACTCTTAAGAAATGGAACACTTGGCAAGTTGCTGAAAACTCTTCAATTGAGCCTGAAGGCCTTGGAGAAAATTAACAAATCAAGCATCCAGAAGGGCAGGCAATTTATCCCAGAACCAGGCTAAGATCAACTGAAAGGCAATGTTTATCAGTAGGAAATATATATACTAGGGACAAAGCCCATTGCATTTAGGAATACAACGGGCGCTAGATTGGGGGGGGGGGCTGGAAGAACTCTGAAAATTGCCTCCCCCCTCCCCCGGACCTGGAAAGGCTGCAGGCTGGAGGTCCCTGGGCAGGAAACTCACTGACAGGGACAGCTCTCATGCAGCAGAGATCTGCAGCTTCTGAGGGAAGCGAAATGAGGAGTAGACTTTTTAGGGGTCAGGGGTGGGGGATGGAAGGCGACTGGCTAGCCACTGGACAGACAGGCAAGCCGGTTGGAAGAGGAGGCACTCAGGGGCGGGACAGCTGCCCTGAGTGAGTGTTAAGTGCTGAGTGGCACTTAAGCCATGAGACCAGTTCCTCCTCCTAGGCCTTACCTGAAGTATTAAGTGGAACAGATAAATTTCCTATTGGTTATTCAGTCTGGGCAGATATTCCATTTTGGGGACAGATGGTCATGTCTATCCTACTTAAGAAACCTGGTCTTTTGCAGATGGAGGAGGGAAAAAAGTCACTTGTCTTGGTTGCAGTGAGGCTTCTTCTGAAAAGTACAGCTTCAAGGATATCAGTAAAAGTACAGCACAATTCAAAGCACCATTTGACACCAGGCCTGGGAAAACTTTCTGCTAGTGATCTTAGTAAAGCCCTGACACTTGGAGAAGACAACATTTGTGCGATGGACTAGCCATCTGACCTGGTATGACACAACTCCTAAGAGAAGGGCCACTGCATGAGCAGAGCAATGGTTTGTAGACTTGGGACTTGCTCTCCAAGTACACAGTGAAACTTGTACTAATGAAAAACAGGGCTGGCCATGTGCAGAATGATTGTGTGGATTAGTCCAGAACATTCTCTTAGCTTATGAGAGCCAGGAATTTGGACAGAAGGTCTTGCACAGTAACAAACAAATGAAATACAATGATCTGTCATGTTCAGCATGTTATATGAGCTCTCTTGGCTGTTATGCAGAAACAGGGGTGTTTTTTTTTTTGGTCTCATCATTAATTGCCATCAGATAGCTGCATCATTTGTCTGAATATGTCCTCACTCCTGTCTCTGAACATGACTTATCAGCTCTACCTATCACGCAGGCATTTGTTACGCCTGTACAATATTAAAAATGATAGCAAAACAATTACATTTCTAAGTAACTTCAACATTTCCTGCTTACTGAGAATCTCGCAGGTGTTTTAACAACCAAGACAGGGGTGCTATTGTTTAGCAACAACTGTTTTATTAAAGCTGCCAGCCTATATTGCTGCAGGACATGGTCAGATTCTGTAGTTTCCAGGATGAATCATACAAGCACCTTCACAGATGGGAGTGAGTGAAGGAAGAGGGATAAAGAAGACATTTTTAAGGAGGATAGGAAAAAAAGGAAAAAATAGTCAAAGGAGCCCAGAAACACTCAGCAACTAAACTCTAAAAGGATGCCACTACAAAAGAACATTATGTAAGGCAAAGATTTGGAGGCATTCTTCTAAAATTGCTCCCCCACCCTCTTTCATTCTATTTCATCCACATTTAAGTAGGATGAATCCTATTAAGGTTTATCTCTAGAGGCATACAGCTGGAATCCATAGAACATATGCTCTTAGAGCCACCTGCTGGCAAACAGACCAAAGTGTTTGAATATTTACTTAAATTATTTGGTGACTTCACATCTGTATTTGTCACAAGCCCCATCTATCCTAAGATAACATTTAAAATGCAGCCCAATATTTTCTTGTATGTTCAACACCCCCCCAGCCCCATTTCTGGAGAGCTCCATACTGGAATACAGATATAAATTCTTTGGGTAAACCAACTATGCTGCAGATATGCGTGAGATGACTTTGGGACTGTCTCTCCATATACACCCCCCAAAGAGCTCTTCACTCTGCAAATACCAACATGTTGGTTGTCCCCAACCCCAGTGAAGTGTGCCTGTCCCCAACCAGGGATCCGGGCAGTTATCGAACTCCCAACGTTCCGAAGGACCTGCAAGATTTTGCTCTACCACCAGGCATTCCGCTGAGGCCTCTTACCACCTGGAAGGGCCTGCCTGCCTAACCCCCCCACCCAGGTTTCTGCCTGACATACTCCCCTCCCAGAAATGCTAAGCCTATTATTCTGTCTTCTGACACGACAACTGCAGTAGTTTTAATTTTAAGATTTTAAATGTTTTATTGTATACGATTATTCCTTTTGTTGTAAGCTGCCTTGAGCCCTTTTTAGACAGGGGCAGCCTAGAAATCCAAGGAATGAATGACTCAGGAGCCATTTTCATCTAATCTCCATCCCATCTTGAGGGATGTAGGTGCAATGGTTACCCAACAAGGGATGATGGGTCTATTTGTCACCCATAATTTCTGTTGGTTCTGTAGTGCAGCGACAATGCAGAATTGGAGAATGGGGCAGGGAGAGGAGTTGCCTAGGTATTCTGTGAGTCCTTCTTCCTTAGTCTCCCAGTGTAGACTACCAGCAGCTCTAATTATTTCTAATTGGCGCTGGATTCATGGATAGACTTGCACATCCTGTGTGCACCCACCCACCTCACCGATACATCCCTATTTGTGCTAATTGTGAGCCTGGTATTTAAGATCCCTGGGATGGCTGCTCTGAAATATGTCCACTGAGGATTCCATAGAGCAATTAAACCAACTACCAGTCTTTGCTTCAGGCTAAGATTGTGGGGCAGGGCAAAGCTGTGAATTTGGTGAAGAAACATATGAAAACTGCGATCAATACTGGGGGAAAAAAAGGACCAGCACCTTCTAGTCATGCTTATAAAAATCTGTAAAATAATTATTTGGGATGATAAGTATTTGGCTGTCCAAATGTAATCAATTACACATTTTTACTGTTTTAGAAAATTAAGTCTGAGATCCTATGGATGACCTCTGTGTATACTAGGCAGCCTCTGCTGTGGAGCGCTCTTCCTCTTCTGCTAACACCTGTTTGTGCAGAATCACTTTTCAACAAGCCCTTCTGCAAACGGAAGTGTGCACAGTAGCAGAGGTTGTCCACCACACATGGAACTCATTCACTGGATCCAAGCCTAAGGGTTTAAGTATATAGTGTATCCTTTCAAGCTATTTAAAAGCTTAGATTTAAACCAGTGCATTATGCTTATTGCTTATACTAAAATTATACACTTATTGAGACAGTATCTAAAACAGGGGTTCTCAATCTTCCTAATGCTGCGACCCTTTAATACAGTTCCTCATGTTGCGGTGACCCCCAACCATAAAATTATGCAAGTGTTCTTTCACAGAAATTAAACTGAAACTGAGCAATCGCATGAAGATCCATTGTTCATGATTGTATATAAATTGGTTTTTTTTCCGGGGTTTTCTCAGTTCGGTTCTGCCGCATCACACCATGCTGATCTCGCTCTTTTCCGCCCGCAGGAGGAGCAGCAACAGTGGTGGTCGCTCCCCCCCCCCCCCGCCAAGCTGTTCGCCCTGCTGTGACCCGTGAAAGGGTCGTTCGACCCCCAAAGAGGTCCTGACCCCCAGGTTGAGAACCACTGATCTAAAACAACCCATTTATGATACGAAGCAATTATTGCACAAAAGGACATTCATGAAATGAGCTTTGAATTGTTTTGCTTTCCTCTGGAAGGACATTTGGTCAATAAACTAAATGTGACATCACAGAGCTGAGTTAATCTTTCTTTGGCCTCTTAAAAAGCACGTGGTTCTGTACAAGAGTGAAGTAGCTGGCTCATTAGAGGAGATCAGCGTGAAAGCAGCCTGAGAGCAAATAGCTATTTGTTTTTAAGTAACTAATGGTTAGAGTACAAACTGGCTTAAAATAAAGAGGAAAAAAACAGGTATGCTAGAAGGGAGGTGTGGTAATACTTCTGCACCTTTACTTAACGTCATCTTTCCTTTCTTGTTCCTCCCTCTTTTCTGCAGCGAGCATCAGAGTTCAGATCCAGTCCTGATCAACTCGGAAACTCCAGGTGGTATGGAATACTGGAGCCCAGCTACTATTGGGTGCTAAGTGGAATCTTCTTATCATTCCCATTCCACAGATGCTCCGAAGTTACCGATCAGTGACCAGGCTCAGGTTTTAGGAAAGATCAATGCCAGAAGTGCTTAAAGGCTATGAACAATGAATATAGAACAGAATGGTTTAATAGAAAAGGCGTTTAATTTGTCCTTTTAAAAATATTTTTCAAAAGGAAGAGCTACTTTTGCACAAAATTTGGTTTTCCTTTGCCTGTGTCTGCTTCTGCTAGCATTAAGAGCCTGAATGTCAACATTAATGGTATCCAAGTCAATATTTAGAGAATAAGGAAGGGCCCCAATTCAGGTATGTGTGAATCTGCTCCACCGATGCTGCAGAAGCCTGAAGAGAAACATGAAAGACCTCCATGTAGTATCCAGGCTTACACAGTGTTCAGGCCACATGTCTCCAGCAATGTATTTTTCATCACCAAACAGTAATCTGGTTCAAGAGACTGTGTTGGGTGGTGAATCAGGAATCCAATTCCAGACAACCTCTCTACTCCACCCCTCTCTATTCTACTCAAAAGGTAACCAGTGCAGTCAATTTGGGCA
This sequence comes from Paroedura picta, assembly GCF_049243985.1. Classification (NCBI taxonomy): domain Eukaryota; kingdom Metazoa; phylum Chordata; class Lepidosauria; order Squamata; family Gekkonidae; genus Paroedura; species Paroedura picta. The sequence continues at coordinate 67,686,468 of NC_135378.1, forward strand.
GCTTTTTCCAAGAATACAGCACCATCTGCTAAATACCACCTGATGAACTGTCCAGTTGCAAACAGCAATTAATCACCAACAGTCATTTCCATTTACAGACACAGAAAAGATCAATTTATATTTTCTTTCCCCTGATTGACAAGTAGAGAGAATACTTGGGCAAGTATAGTGAAGCAAAGTAGTGTGACTTTCTTCTAATTGTTTGGGGGAGGGGGAATGTGAAAACGGCAGCAATTTTCCATTCCTACTCCATATGCTTATGCCTTAATATTTCCAAATATTCTTGTATTCTTTGAAGTGGAAGGAAAAATAAGACACATAAGTCACTAAAACTAACTGCTTGCAACAAATGCTTCTTTTTCTACAGGGAGAAAATGAGAAATCCGTCCTTTCCTTAGTCACTTCTCTTTTGCTTATCTCTTCAGACCGGAGAGATGGGCCACAGAGTTTTTGCTGCCTGTTTTTCTTCATGGAGAACAAGGGAATCCAGGCTGTGTTCACAGTCAGTCACAGAAGGCACTAACCCATTAAATAGCCTCTGAAATGCAAAAGGAAAAAAAATTGATGAGAAAGAAGCCTGAAGTGAAACATCCTTTGGAACAGAAGCAACCTGAAAGTAAGAAACCCACTTATAGATCATAGATCATGACTGCTCACATGATGATTGCCCTCACACATCTATTGCATGGCTTGTAAACAAGCTGGAAAGCCAGGATTAACTAGATGACCTGACTCCATCAGCTGCTTAGAGGTTTCATGTATGAAGCAGCTTGATAGGCAGAGTTAAGCTTAGTGGTGCATAGGCTGGGCCACCACTGGGCCTCTAAATGGATACTGAAGTTTCCACACCTGCTCTACTTTTAATGCTTAGAAATAGCTAATGTTTTCTGCAGCATTAGAGTTACATTCCAGGATTAACAATTGCTCATTTACATGGAACAAGAAGCCAGAATTCCACTATTTGTTGAGTCTTCAAAATACTGAACATACACGAAGTGGCCTTATTCTGAATCAGACCACTGGTCTACCAAGGCCGGTATTGTTCATTTGGGCTTGCAGAAGCTCTCCATGGTCTCAGACAGAAGACTATTACATCACCTATTATTAGAGCCCTTTTAACTGGAGATGCTGAGGGCTTTCCCTAGGTTCATCTGCATGCAAACCAGATACTCTTTGATTCTGGAGAATCACTCCCTCAAAAGAGAGCAATTCACATCACTTTAGATGGAATCCTCTCCTAGGAGTCCTTTCTAGTTCAAGGAGTTCATTGGCCAAATCATGAATATAGCATTCTTGGGATAAGCTATGCCAAAATGAACAAAACTGTTTTGTTCTCTCGGAGGACATAAGTACATAAGATCCAACATGACTATAATGTCCTGACTGAATGTGTTTATTGATCCATGTTGAAATCAGAATTTAATTTCCTTTTTAAGTAACAAATTGTATTTTCCTGAACAGATGTTTATTCAACAGTTCTTCAAAGTTCTTGCTGATCACTAAGATTTTAACTTTAATAATGGTATAATAAAATTAGTTTTTGCATAGCACTTTTTTCAATACTATTAATTATCTCGACTCTGAATACTGTATTCTAGCAATTTTCTAATATTCCCCCAATTAATCCACATGGTTTTAAGGCTCTGACACCCTCCCAGATCATGATGCAATTACTGCCATATGATAGGACATTTGCTGCCCACTGTATAACATGGGTGGCACAATTAACACTCCCAACTATTTTCAGTTCCTTTTAGCATATAAGGAACTTGCAAACAAATTGTGAAATATCAAGCTGTGTTACTCTCTACTGTGTTCCCAACTACATTTCTGTATTGAGGTTAAAAATTAAGAGGAAGGGAGAAAATATATGACAAGAATTCACTTACGGTAATTTCATCCGCATGAACACTCTGGCCATGAAGAAACTCAACAGGACACTGACAAATCCAATAAAAAGCAGCAGAAATCTGTTCAGTTTGGGGATATTGGGTGCATTGGAACGGTCCAGTATGATGAAACCTAGGCCTCCCATGGTGAAGAGAAAGCTAGAAGCAAGCCCTTCCATAATATACTGCCCATTTACTCTGCATACAAAATGAGAAAATATTAATTAAGTTTAACAGCAGTATTAGAACCATAAGTAGTGTCGTGGTTAAGAGTATCGGACTGGCATCCAAGAGACTCAGATTTGAATCTCCACTCATGCTGGGTGACTACCTCCCAGCCTGTCCTACCTCAAAGGGGTGTTGTGAAGATTAAATGTATGACAGAATTTTGTAAACTGCTTTGGAAAGAAAGGCAGTGTATAAATGAATTAACTAATTAAACAATATAACTTATTTGGTTGTCCTGTCATCCTGAAGTCAGCTGCAGTACTCTGTAATCCTACAACTACCAGCAAGACAGAACACAAAGTGAACACCCAGTCTCATGTTGCATGGATGTTTCTGCTTCTTGACTGAAAGCATGCAGGAGCTGCCACTGTTCAAACAATGCAAAAAGAATGGGGACTTAGCTCTCAAACTATCATGGCCATGGCTCTTGGTGTTTACTGGGAACTAATCCTATTAAATCAGTTGGCTGCTAAAGCAGACTTGGATTCTAATGACATTTTCCATTGATGGAAGGCACTTCTGCCAGTGTGTGTGTGAGTGTGTGTGTGTGAGAGAGAGGTGGGGGGTTCACCAATTTCCATCTTCCACTGTACTGCCCACTTTGTTCTGCAATATTAGCAGACACCTAGGGGCCAGATTTTATAAGGTATGGCAGGATGTACCAAGAGAGGGAATGTCCCTTTCATGAGGGCAGCTAGGCTATTGCAACAAAGGAACCAAGCCAGAGTTCAAAGTTCACTTTTGAGCAGCATTTGCCATCAAAAACGCAGCCTTACCAACAGGTATTCACTATCTGCCAGCTGTTGCTGCCCTATTTCATGTTGCTCTAGGTCAATAATTCCTGAAGAGGGCAGCTTGACTAGGCATGCGCAATTTGGTTTGGGTAGTCCAAAAAGTACCAGAATCAATGTTAATTCAGACACTTTTTAGACTAATCTTCTCCTAAAGTCAAACTGCCCAAATCAGCCTTGGCCAAATCACCAAACTGTAATTCATGCATAATTCAGACACATGGCGATCAGCAGTTTAAAGGGACCAAAATTTTGCCTTTTCATATATTCCATGTTGGTGGGGCGGGGGGGGAGGGGTTGAGGTAGAGACATTAAATTTGCAGTTTTGCTGTGGGAGCCTCTCCTCAAAAGAACCCCCAAGTGTCACAAGATTGGGCCGGGGGGGGGGGGGGGTCCAATTCTACAGGTACCCAAAGAGGGTGTTCCCATCCAACATCCATTGTTTCCAATGGCAAGACAAGAACAGAGAATCTTTTTTCCTCACCACTGGGATCAATGGAGGTTGGATGGGAGCACCCTATTTGGATGCCCATTAAACTGGACCCACTGGTTCAATCTTTTTGAAACTTGGGGATTCTTTTGAGATGAGACTCCCACAGCTATGCTGCAAATTTGGTGCATCCTCCTCAAACCCCTGCCTCCTGAGACCATGAAATTGATGGAAAGTGAAAAATTTCCCATCAACTTAAATGTTGCCAAATAGCTTCGGATTCCACTAAATTTATTTGGCTAAATAGGAGCCAGGGGAGGGTGTTTTGGATTTGGCCTGAATTGACTCAAGGTGAATCCAATACAGTCTGAATTTATTATCTGTTTTGGACATGCTTAAGACTGATTATAACCTTTAGCCATAGATGTTGCAAATCCTTCTGAAAACTTCCGTGCTTGTCAGCTGACGGACTGTTAAGCTGAGCTTAGCTCAGACTCAGTTCTTCTGTCAAAAGGACCAACTATCAAGATGAGTGGGTTTCTACTTTTCCTTAATATTGTTTCCCAGCCAGCTTATCATTTCAGTTGACTGAGATGCATCCTATGCCAACATATGAAACAAGAAACTTATAGTAATATACATCTTTTCTACCTGTATGCCAGGAAGGCCACGGGTCTCTGGTGTCCATGTTCATCGGTCATTGAACCAACACTGGGAGGTTCCACAATCACATCATAAATTATTCCTGTTTTTTTAAAAAAAGAACTGTGAACTTGGAAGGAAGCAAACCATTTGTAGTCATAGTGATAATTAAGTGCTTCATAATAACAACTCTTCATCAGGGAAACAAAAACCTTCATCTTTAGTGGAGCTGAGCCACAACACCTAAGGAACTTACTGTCAATATTTTTAATGATTTGTGGCAGCTAGTTTAGAGAGTTTTATAAAAGGCTTAGATCTATCCTTCATGAACTTGTTTAACCGTGTGGCTAAAGAAAAATAAACAGATGTGCAAAAAGGAAGCAGGGAAACTGGTTTTAAAACATTTATACATATCTTGCATGGTGGAGCCACACGGCTGAGGGAAAATATACTTTGTATGGGTATTCTTTCGAACACAAGCCCCATAGTGCCCATCAAGTGTTTTCAGAAAGTGGGACCACTTGCCCATCAGGGCTTCTGACTGCCCTTTAAAGATTCGATTGGCTAGGCCGATTTTTAAAACTGTTGTTCCAAGCAGGAGGTACCACCACAGGGCTGATTTCATTCTCTCCCCCCACCCCTTTGCCCTGAGTGTATTTTTACAATTATCTTATTTCTCCCCTGCTGCCCCTGTGTGTGTGACTGTGCCTCCTGTGGTGGCCATTTTGTGGTTGTGCCCACTACTCTGAATAAACATTTCAGAGGCACCCAAAAAGGTTGGGACCCCTGCATCACACTATCCTCCAGCTAGGCTATTAGGGGCTCTGTTTCAAACCTGATTCAAGAGAATGAAATGGTAGGGCAAAGAGCTCCACTTTGCACTGTGCACGGAAGATCATATTTTGGAATGTACATGTGTTTTCCCCCCAAAAAATCCCTACAATGAAAAAACACAGCAAACACAGAACCTGCTATACTAGTTTTCTATCTGCAAACATGCTTGTTTGTTTTTTTCAGTGCAAACATTCAGAAACATTTCAAACTGGAATCCATCACCTCCAGTGACACAACTGATTCTAACACTTTAATGTTCCATTGCCTCATTCTCCCATGTATGTAAGCCAGGTCTAAGGGAAGTGTTGGCAGCATGGTGTAGCAGCTAGAGCAGACTTGCTCAACCACAGTTTTGTGAAACCCTCAGGCTTCCTGAAGGCCCTGGAAGGGTTTCCTGAATGGGTGGGAGTTAATATTTTATATTTTAAAAAATTGTTAAACATTTATCCAGTGATATGAGCATACATGGTCATGTCAACCCACTCACCCTCCCAAAATGGCCAATGATGGGCCTGGAGGGAGGGAGAGGGCTTCCCAGCCATACTCAGCATAATCACACCACTTTTGGGGGTTCCTGAAAAATGTTTCAGAGGTTTCTCAATGGTAAAATAGTTGAGAAACGTTGATGTAGAGTATTAGAATAGGATCTGGGAGACCAGGTTCAAATTCCCACTCTACCATGGATACTCATGGATGATAGATCAGTCACGCACTCAAAAAGTTGGTTCTTATATGCCGCTTTTTTTCTATCTGAAGGAATCTCAAAGCGGCTTACATTTGCCTTCCCTTTCCTCTCCCCACAACAGACACCCTGTGAGGTTGGTGAGGCTGATAGAGCCCTGATATTATTGCTCGGTCAGAAAAGCTTTATCAGTGTTGTGGCAGGCCCAAGGTCACCCAACAGTTGCATGTGGGGGAGCGCGGAATCAAACCCAGCTCACCAGATTAGAAATCCACACTCCTAACCACTACACCAAGCTAGCCTATTTTACAGAGCTGTTGTCTATATAAAATGTTGTGGAGTATGACATTGTCCATTGCTAGGATACGCACTGCAGAGAAAAGACGTGTGTGTGTGTGTGTGTGTGTAGCGATCCAATTAACCTGAGATCCCAAACCATGCAACAGGAAGATCCCATTAGCTGTTTGCTAATAAATTCTGTAAGATTAAGAGCCTCTTGTGGCGCAGAGTGGTAAGGCAGCCGTCTAAAAGCTTTGCCCATGAGGCTGGGAGTTCAATCCCAGCAGCCAGCTCAAGGTTGACTCAGCCTTCCATCCTTCCGAGGTCGGTAAAATGAGTACCCAGCTTGCTGGGGGGTAAACGGTAATGACTGCGGAAGGCACTGGCAAACCACCCTGTATTGAGTCTGCCATGAAAACGCTAGAGGGCGTCACCCCAAGGGTCAGACATGACTCGGTGCTTGCACAGGGGATACCTTTACCTTTAATAAATTCTGTAGTTATTTTTTTATTATTTTAATATCTGAGGCATAAACAGAAGTCAAATTCTGCTATTGACTATAGATGGTTCCTAAAGCTGGCTGGTTCTTTCTTTCACTGTTATTCCCTGCGATTCCTACTCTTTCCTGTGGCCATCACTACACCCTATGGAATTTAATTCCACATTTTAATCATGCTCTGTGCAAAGTCGTGTTTCCTTTTGTCTATCACGAACCTACTGCCCATCAGCTTCTCTGAATCCTCTCCAGTTCTAGCACTTTGGGCAGAGGGAACTTGCCTAATCAACTGTTTCTCCCTCCCACCCACCCACCCCGCTTAATTTTATAAACATCCATCATGTCTCTTTCCTAAACTGAAAAGCCCCAGACTCTTCAGCTTTTCCTCCTCGGGAAGATGCACCAAATCCCCTAATCTTTCTGATCGCCTTCCTCTGTCGCTTCTCCAGCTCTGGAGTGTCCTTTTGGAGATTGGGTGACTCCAAAGGAGGCTGCACCATGCCTCTAAGTAGGTACATGACAATACCGGCCGTTTCATTGTCAATCCCGTTGGATGAAACCCCACCCACTCAGCCACCCATTCATTCATTGCACGGATCTAAACATTCATTCATTCATTCATTGCACGTGTCTAAAGACAGGCCTAGGAGGACAGATGGAGCCAGGAGAGGCCAAGGGGCTACTCGGGCACTTTTACCTCCCGTGATGAGGAAATAAGAGACCACCACCAGGGCATAGACGGTCATGGCCGAAGGCATGTGCACCCAGCTCGGCCGCTTCAACTTGATGTTGGGGCACTCCAGCACCGTGAACGGCAGCCGGTACAGCGTCTCCATGGCGATGGCGGCGGCCCCGGCCCGGTCTTTCCCCACACAGAGAAAACTTCTCCGCCCCACCGCACGGCCCGTTCCTGGATTGTCTCGTCGCGGCCGCCGTAGACACGATAACGGAAGCTACGCGAAGCCGTCCTGGAAGCTAGACGAAAGGGAGAAAAGACAAGCGTGCAAAAAGGCTCGCTGGACGCCGTCCAATAAGAAGCGTTAAAAGATTAATTTAAGATACAGCCTTTCTAGTTTTAAAAGGCGATTTTTTAAAATTTCGCTTTCAAGTAGAGGTCATGGATTTATATTGCTCTTCCAGGTCCTGAGAACGCTCGACGTGGCCTTGTAATGAATAGACGTGGAAGCACGCAAGGGGGTCACGCCCACTTAAACAGGCCCCGCCCAGACGCCTGGGAGTTGTGCGGAGAGCGGGACCGCGAGCCTGTCTCTCTAGGGGGGCGTGTCCAGTGGCCGTAGAAACCTCCGTTAACGCGCAGCCCCTCCCATGAGGAACGCAGGCGCACTCTGTTGAAGGGTCCTTGGAGCTCAGGTCATGTCAAGACCCCAGAGAACTCTTTCTCCAGGCAGGGGTGGCCAAAGTGTGGCTCTCCGGACACAATTGCAGTCTATGGACATCTGAAGAGCCACACTTCGGCCACTTCTGCCCTAGGGGAAAAGGACGTTTTGGAAGGTGGTTTCTATGACATTGCACTCCACAGAGGTCCCTGTCCACCCCCCCCCCCCGTCACGCCATCCCCAAACCTGCAGGGTTGCCCACCCTGGTTCTGGCAACTGCATCCCTTCATCCCTCAGCAGTGGCCAAAGAATAAATCTTTGTTGGTCTTAAAGGTGCCACTGGACTCTGATTTTATTGTGCTATTTCAGACCAACACAGCTACCCTTTTGAATCTATCCTGATGGCATCCTTGGTCTTTGTAAATATGTTAAACCAAAGACCAGAGATTCGGCTTAGTTCTTCAGATGTTTGAACTTTGCACAGGATTTCGACTTGCACAGGATTTCAAACCCCACAAAGCTTCAGTGAGTTAATTGGGCCTTCTGAATCAGAGGGGCAAGTCAAACAACTAATGTGCGTTTGCCATTACATCTTTGAACTGAGGAGAGTCTACTTCCGAAGGTGTGGGGAAGTGCGAATTACCCCCCCCCCCACACACACACCCTAATTCAGTGGTTGCTGATGCATTGTCCTCAGCCAAGACTGAAAGTGCAGAAAACCATACAGTTCCCTTTAAACTCTTCAGCAGGGCTTTACTGCTGCACTCCGCCTGGAAGCTATTGTCAAGCTCTTCTTTGCAATCTCCATCCTTAATTTCCTTTTAGGAGTGGGAGAAAACAGCAAGAGATCAGAAGCACCTTAAAGACTAACCAGATTTGTGGCATATTTGCCTTATATTTCTACAGTTATGATGGTTGTTCCATTTAGTCTTGAGGAAGAGTGCTTGCACTCGAAAGCTCACGCCTTGAAGAAATCTTTCTTGGTCTTAAAGGTGCTACTGGACTCTGATTTTATTGTGCTACTTCAGACCAACACGGCTACTCATTTGAATCATTTTTAAATGTGTGTGTGTGTCTCATAATTTCCTGATTGGGTTGGTTGGTTTTCATTATCTAAGTATTTGAATGAATAGAAGAGATATCTAGATAGCGGATCAGTACAGCTTGATAGATGTTCACCCATAAGTGAAGTTCCACTATGTTGAGAGGAACTTACTTCAGCTAAGTATGCACAGCATTGCAGTCACCAACTAGAAAAATAATTTTGGAAGTTTTCGAACCATCAACATTAATATTGGCAATTGCAATTCTCCAGTGCAGCCACCATATGGCAGTATTAGTCTTCAAAAGTGCTATTGAACTTTATGTATGGGCCAGTAAAAAGTGGGATGGACACTTTTTGTATGGCATTGCAACTTCAGATATCATGGAGGAAGCCAATGATAGTTACCTGGAAGTAACAGATGTTTACCTGGAAGTAAGTTCCTCTGCATTTTAAGGTATTTAGTTCTTCTCTGGTAAAGAATCATGGTTTGATGTACTCTGCCGTTTCATAGCTGATCAGAGGTTTTCGTTTACTACTTGGTGAACTAATGAGAAACATGGCACAGGGGTTCTTTTTTAAAGGTGTTTCTTGACATCTTTTGCTTTTCCTTGATCAATTGCAATGACCATTTCCCATTTAAAATAGATATCTTTTCAGATCCTGCTTGCAGGGCCTGCAAAGTGGAGATCTTCCACCAGGCATTTGGTTGAGGCCAGCAACACCAACTAAATGAAGCAGTCATTGAGAGAAATGTATGGTGAAAACTTCCCTAGAGAACTGCCAAGAGTCGGACACAACTGAACGGATAACATCATCAGTGACACCATCAGGCTTCCAGAACCCTCTCCCACCCAGATCATAACTCTACAGGGGTGTGACCGTAATGTTACTGTGATTAAATGTTCTGCTGCTACCCATATTACGTTCTGATTGTCGAAGCTGCCACATGGTTAATGAAACAGTTACCAAAATATTATACTGGATTATGCAATTAATGTTCTTTGCAAATGGCCTCGAGCCATAAGGGAGTGCGGTATATAAAGCTAAATTAATAATAATCTGTTCCACATAATACATTTCTGGTAAGAGCTTGGAGGAGGAGCATGTCTCATGGCTTAAGTGCCACTCAGCACTTAACACCCAACTCATGGCGTCTGTCCCGCCTGAGTGCCTCCTCCTCCAACCGGCTTGCCTGTCTGTCCCGTGGCCAGCCAATCACCTTCCGTCCCCCATCCCTGACCACCCCCTCCTCTTTCCACTTGCCTCTGAGGCTTGGAGACTGTAGATCCCTACTTTCCATGGCAAAAAACAGAGCCAATGTATTATCCTGCTTCAGAAAACCAGATTATGATCTGGGAGACCCAGATTCAAATCCCCTCTCTCCCATGGAATCTCACTGAGTGACCTTGGGACAATCCCGCTCAGCCTAGCCTAGCTCACAGGATTGGTGTGTATAGAAAAGTGAGGAGAAAAACACAAGCCAGCTGGGGGGTATAAAGGAAGCAAAATAAAATGAAGTTAATTAGGGTATTTTTAAAATATGTTTGCTCCACTTCTAAGCCTCTTTGATGCAAGATTGTTGACATCAGTGAAACTCATTTTCACATTACAAGCATTTTAAGATTCAAGCCTTAGGATGAAGTACTTGTTCTGTCCTGAAAGCTCTTCCATGAAACATCCCATCACTGCCTGGACCACCACTTCAGTTCTGCAACTAGCCTTCAAGACACGGGTGCTACAACTATACCACACCCTTTCGCCCATATATTTTTCCTTTCCTGCACATACTTGATTTGTTCCCTGCAACAGCTGCTTCAAAACCTATACCACTGTTTGCCCTGTGAGCATTCCTGCTGACAAACAGGAGACTGAGACATGCAATGAGGAATTGAGGGTAACTATAGTCAAACTATCTTGATTCACAATTACACGCAACACTGAAAGGCAATTATGCTCTGGACTACCCAGTAAATAAGGTTACTATATATCCACCTTGCAATAAGGGTAACCATAGTACTTATGCACATTTATGCCAGATGCATGAGGGGTGACAAAATCAGTCACACACAGCTGGAAATACCAGCCTCACTACCAAAGACAGATAATTTGATGGCAAGTAACATAAACTGTGCAGACTCAAGTTCATTTGTTTATCCTCATTTTTCATTTTAACAGGCTTGCTCTGATAGAACACGTCTTTAAATTATTTACTGCACTGCAGATGCAGAGATAATTCAAAAAGCACATCATACCCCCAAAGGCTGCCCTTGATGTTTGAATTACAGTTATCCGCTTTGTTTTTTTTAAAGTTAAAATCAGAGGCCTCATTAACATTTGACAAGTTTCCTAACGCCTGCACTTTGTTTTTACCCCTAGCATGGCTTTTCAAAATACTTAATATTTAACACAATCTTTTTTGTTCATTTCAAATGTCATTCTATAATTAGCTACTTTTAAAAGTTTGTGACACTTGGTTGTTATCAGGCACTGAAGATGCTGCACATTCCTAAAACAGAGGATCACAAGACTTTTCACAAACAGGCTCCAATTCAAAAGCGTTTAGAGAGGGAATGTGTAGCTGGCAGTCTACAGTTGACTATATGCCTGTCTTTCTAGAACGCCAACCCTGATAGCCCAGGCAAACCCAATCCTGTCAGGCCTTGGAAACTGAGTAGGGCTGGCCCTGGCTCCAAGGAATTCCAGGGTCATGATATGGGGACACAGTGGCAAACCACCCCGACTGTCTCTTGTCTGGCAGCCAAACAATGTTAAGATCTCCTGGCTATGGTACACATATGTCATATGATAATCTGTCATCTCCCCTTATTTCCACATCTGTACATACACAGTAATGTGATACTACATAGTCTGCCCTAATAAAAGCCAAATATTCTTTCTCCTGATCTGCTCCAGATGGAAAATAGCACATCATATTTCTGTTTTGCCTCTCAGGAAAGTGTCAGTAGTTTTTACAGAGTCAGAAAGTACTGAATGTACCTCGCATGACTACAGGTATATGTGAAACTGTAACAATTCTTTGCCTACTTGCAAGATGTTCTGAATGGTTATGATAAAGGTATATTTTTCAGGAAACATTGGGGGAATCAGTCATTAAATTGTACAACCATTAAATAAATTGTCTAGCTTCTTATGCCTGCATCTAAAAGTGTACAAAACTTATAAAACCCTATAAAACTTGTTCCATAGCAAGTGTGGCAAAGGAGTACTGTTTCCAGGTGTGCTGCCGAGGCCGAAAAACCATCAGACCACGGTGGTTTAAAGTAGTGCACACTATCTCCAAGCAAGTGACTGGCCTAGATCAGGACTCTTAAGCAGGTAACTAGTGAGGTAATAGTACACAGAAGCTCATACAGCTTATAGAAGACCTGGAGAAAGTGCTACTCTGGGCTTTTATTTCCTAGTATTGCTCCAAGCTGTGTGCACAACTGCCTAGTCCTGGTTCTAGGACAGAGCAGAGCATGGTAACATGCTTGGGGGGGGGGTATATGGGATATTTTTAATTACTCAAAAAAATAGTTTTTATGGCAAGGTAAGTGACCCCTGAAGAGCCTCTTGTGGCGCAGGGTGGTAAGTCAGCCAACATGCTGTCTGAAGCTTTGACCATGAGGCTGGGAGTTCGATCCCAGCAGCTGCCTCAAGGTTGACTCAGCCTTCCATCCCTCCAAGGTCGGTAAAATGAGTACCCAGCTTGATGGGGGATAAAACGGTAATGACTGGGGAAGGGAATGGCAAGCCACCCTGTATTGAGTCTGCCAAGAAAACACTAGAGGGCATTACCCCAAGGGTCAGACATGACTCTGTGCTTGCACAGGGGATACCTTTACCTTTATGGCAAGCTAAGTGACCCCTGGCCTACAAGAACCTTCATGTCTCATTCTGTACAATATTTCCCTACAATCAGGAACTATTTTCACCTTACATGGAATATTGGCTAACAAACCCAAATCGTCTGCCAATTATATTTCTTATCCCCTTCACAAAAAAATTGACAGCTATAACTGTTCATTCGAGTTAAACTAAAAATCAACACAGACCAATTCAAATAGTTCCAGTAGCAGTAAAGTTAGTGTGCGACTGCAATGAGTATGACTGTAGTGATTTTACAAAATCAGGAAGTCTAAAATAATTGGTGACCAACCATTTCAAGCAGAATGGAACAATCCCTTGAGTTGTAGCCCACTTCCTTTCCATTGGTATTGTTATTACTTTTATTATTTAACATCCACCCTGGGGAAAAATGCAGTAAGCTGTGGGTGTAGCAGTTAGAATGTGAGACAAGGATAGATGGGCACAAGCTCCCACTCTGCCTTGAAGCTAACTTTGGGCCAGTCACTCTCCCTCAACAATTCTGGATCTTGCATTTCCATAAGTTACTTCACCCTTCTCCCTTGCTGCTCCTTTTATCTGAAACTCCTGCCTCCATCAGACCAGTCCATAAAAGCGAACTTTTCTATGAAGACACAGGCATAACATTTTTAATTCCTGTTCCCTAATGCAACCGAGTCTAAATATGAACTGCACAAATTACACCTCATTAGACCCTTCCTTCCTCTACAAGCTTTAATCCCCTTACAGCAGGGATCTGTAAAGTACGATGTCCATAAACAACATGACAATATTATAACAGGTGATTAGAAATAGCATTAAACAGCACTACATCTGGAAAATGTTGTTTAAGGACTCCTAGTTCCTAATTCTCTTCACGCAAATTCATAATTTCCAGGTTAAAAAAAAATTAGAAGTAAACCCATCACCACCTTGCACCTCAGAAAACAAATACAATACCAAACACATTTTGGAATCAAAACAGAACTATACCGTACACAAGCAAAAGTTCACTTTTTATTTATTAGGCATACACATATATTCACTTTGATTTCTGACTTTGTGCTTGTGCCTTCAACACCTTGACAACGATCTTCTGTTCCTCAATAAGGAATGCCCGTTTGATTCTACAGGGGGGGAAATCCACAAAGCATTCATTAACATTTCAGCACTGTCCAAGACTGTTAACTATTCTTTTCCACTTTTGTAATTCAGTATTTAAAGTTTCTTCTGCAATACTTATAGCAAGTGAAAGAAAATTCAGAACTTCTCATCCTTTAGTGCCTCTATAATTTTCAGTGCTTTTTGTTTTTCCTTAAATTCAAACAATGTAAGGCAAGCACAAGCTACATTGTCTTTACTGGAATAGTTCTTGTCGCAGTTTAAAGACAATGTAGCTTGTGCTTGCCTTACATTGTTTGAATTTAAGGAAAAACAAAATAGACTATACTTGGCTTACATTGTTTTATATCCAAGAGGCAACTAGAAAAATTGTTACAAATACTAGTCGAATAAAAATCATTTTTACAAAAAACCTTTGATTTTTTTTATGTAACAGTTAAACCATCAAAAAAACTGCTTGAAGCTATTGGGACATAAAACTAACAAAAGGAGCTTTTAACACGTGTTTACTATAATGTGTCAAAGTAAACAAATTAAATCAGATCATATTTTAATTAGGACATCTGATCTTTTTCCCTGAATGTTGTCCAGAAAACACATAGCACTGCACACACCACTGCCTGTTAAAATTACTCTCTTCAACTATATATCAGAATGCTGAAGACGTAAGCTCAAATCCATTGCAATCTAGATAGTTCTGTCAATTTCAATAGAAAGCAGTTCAAACCACACTAGCCTCCAATGAGGCAGGCGAATGCATCTGTCACCACAAGATTTTAAATTAAGAAAGCTGCTTCACTCCATTTTTAAACTGGCTTAGCAGCAGCATAGCAAAAACCTAAATCCTTTCCACTGCTAGCTTTTCTACATGCTGTAGTCTGCAGTGGAGACCTCTGACAGGAACTGATGCTGTTATTTTAAAGACAAACTTATGCCCCCCGCAGGGCACTTGCTCTGCGGATATGGATTTGCTGAAGGTCCCGGGGCCCTGGGAGGCACGTCTGGCCTCGGCTAGGGCCTTATTGGTCCTGGCCCCACCTGGTGGAATGAGCTCCCTAAGCTGCAGGCTATCGGAGCTCTCCGAGTTCCGTAGGTCTTGCAAAACGGAGCTCATCCGCCAGGCTTTTGGTTGAGGGCGGGTCGAAAGCCTCAGGGTATGTGATCAGGTCTCCCCCCCCCTGGTGTTAGACCACATCGGGAGCTGTCTGTCAACTTAGTTGCCAACCTAATTTCATATCATCTGCACCGAGACTGATGCCTGGAGCATGAGGAGGGACTTTTTTGGGAAACCGCCATCCTGTGTGCTGTTAGGGTTCGGTTTTAAATTGTTATTATTGTCTATATTTTTATGGGGAGTATATTTTTTCTTCTGGGAGCGGTGGTATAGAAATCTAAACATCTAAGCATAAATAAATAAACTACAACATCTAAGATATGCTTCTGCTATCAAAGGCAGCATTTGGAAGCTCCTAGACAGAATCATCAGCATCAATCAATACAACCAGGCTTACATGCATTTGAATGGCACAAACTGAACTTCAGTGTCATACAGCCCCATGTTCACCACATAAAGTAGTTCCGTTACTTACAGAAATTACAAATGGACCTCAATCTAAAAATTATAATCTACGAGCTTCAGCAGAATAATTGTGCAAGATGCAAGTTACCTGTCACGAACACATTTAGCACACATGGAACCACCATAGGCTCTGCTAACATGCTTCTTTGTTTTGGACAGTCTCATAAGAACTTTAGGACGAACAGCACGAACCTGTAATACATGGGAACAACAACAATCCTTAATCCACTGGATCTGTTAGTAAACTAGGGTTACTCAAATACAGCAAAGTTTTTGGCTTAGCACCAGGAGCTCCATATCTTTAGCAAAATCTCAGTTTTAAATCTCAGCCTAAGAATATATATTTTATTTAATCTGAGAGGAACTGTTACTTTTAAACCATACAATTGAAGTGCATTTTAAAAATTAGTTTCAATACAGCAACACAGCAATGCTAACATTTAATTAAGATCCCACTCATTTAATTAAGATCGCCACATCATTGCTTTGCAAGTTGCTCTTTTGCATTAACAATGTCTCAGGAAGATGAACATGGATTTTCTATTTAAGGTTTTAATTGTAAACCAAGTTTGAAAGCAGAACACATTTCTGTTCTAGTCCTTGCTACATAGTAGGGAAAACAAAACAGCATGAGGCAGTCCCTGTATATCAGCAGCATTTTGCTTCTGTATCCATTCCCAATGAGGCTACTGGTTTTTGTTGCTTTGCTCATGTCAAACAGAAAGCAATAATTAATTTTCTTTTTCTGAGTATGGGAAGATGCTGCTTGAAAGAGATGGAGAAAGACACTATATCCAGGTAATCATGGTTAGGAGATAGTAATTATTGCATACTCCAGGATAATGTACTGTCCTGTTGCTGATTTTCTTGAAAAACATTAACTACTATTGCCCTTACACAGATTGCCCTTAATGTTACTGATGTTCCCATGTAAACTCATGAACAGCAAACACCCCTAATACCATCCATCACAAAAATGCACTGTAAGATAGCTGCGACTGCACATTAAACATCACCATGTGTCAGTGATGGAATAGTCAGTACACTGATTTTTCATAAAGACAGGTAGTTTACCTAGGATGTGCACAGCATATTAAAAACTGGTCCCAGCATGGTTAAAAGGCAAGCCAGTTAACCCTAATGCATGAACATAACATACTTACACCACGAAGTCTTCCTGGGCACACCCCACATGCAGACTTTGGTGCTTTGCCAACCTTCTTGGTATAAAGGTAAACAATCCTGTTACCTGGTGTTCGAGATCTACAAGAATAAGTCAAGCATTAATTGACTTTGTCACAATTATAACAAATGGGATTCAGGAAAACTCAAATTCTCACTTACAGTCTAGTCTTGTTAGAGGCTGTGTTGTAGGACAGCCTACGGCGGTATGTCAAGCGCTGGACCATGTTTCAGTCCTAAAAGAAAACAAAAGGAATGTTTAGATTACGGAATTATAGGCACATATAAAAACTGCATTTATTACCGTAACAATTTCTATATTTTTAATCTTCTAGAATCATAGAATAATAGAGTTGGAAGGGATCTCCTGGGTCATCTAGTCCAACCCCCTGCACTATGCAGGACACTCACAACCCTATTGCTCATCCAGTGTCACCTGCCACCCCCTTAAGCCTTCACAGAATCAGCCTCTCCATCAGATGGCTATGCAGCCTCTGTTTAAAAATTTCCAAAGATGGAGAACCCACCACCTGTTCCACTGAGAAACCGCTCGAACTGTCAGGAATTTCTTCTGGACGTTTAGATGGAATTTCTTTTGAATTAATTTCATCTCATTGGTTCTGGTCCACCCCTCCGGGGCCAGAGAGAACTACTCTGCTCCATCCTCTATATGGCAGCCTTTTAAATACTTGATGGTTATCAGATCCCCTTCTCAGTCGTCTCCTCTCCAGGCTAAACAGACCAGTCTCCCCCAACCTTTCCTCATACACCTTGATCTCCAAACCCCTCACCATTTTTGTTACCCTCCTCTGGACATGCTCCAGTTTGTCTACATCCTTTTAAAGAACTAAAAGCAGTACCATCTTTCCCCTGACCTTTACCTACGTGGCAACCCTGAGTTAAACTAAGCAAAGAGTTAGTGTTACTGGCCCATGAAATGAGTTGATCTCAAGCTTCCCAGTCTGCAGCTGGTAAAGTGCACTGGCTCACTTTACTTGCTTTAGCAAACTCTGAAACATCAGTAACAAAAGCTAGCCTGTCCCACAAAACACACAAAACTTCATTTCTACTGAGACTATATGGCTTACAACCCCCACACTACTTACATAAACCTAGCATTAGCTTTGCTATTCTCTCCAGAAGTCATCCCAGGAGACAAGCACTTACGTTAAATGTATCAGGACACACGATTTAACATCTCTGAGAAACAAAACAGCTGGCTAGTGCACTGCTTCCCACTAAAGCAGTTCATAGCACACGTTTTCTTAGGGGCAAATCCCTTTTCATTCACTTCAATATACTTCCTAGCAAAGGTGCTTAGGACTAGCAACAAAATGAGCAGCAAAAGACAAAACAAACAGCCACACTGCAACTCAGGAATTGCTGGCCTTTACTCCATTCTGAAAAACGAACAGGGACATAAAGCACAGAGAAGGCTATTTCCTGTTGTTTGAATGGAAGATTCTTCTGTCTTCAACTCCCGTCTCTTCAAGTACCAGCGCTGGTGAAGCATCAGAAAGCAAAACATGTTCAAGGGGAGCTGCACGCGCCTCCTGGGCAAGCGAGCCGCCCTGCTCTCGAGGCCTTCTCCAGGCGGACAGGCCTCCCGCAGGAGGCGCCGGTGACACTCGGCATCTTCTCGGTCTTCAGCGACAGACAACCCACCGCCACCCTCTGGGAGGCCGACCCATCGCCCAACTCACCCGCAAGCTCTCCCGGTCCCTCCACACGGCGGATGGAAACGGATTCAAACCCACTCCACCCAGGAGAGAGAGGAAGAAGCCCTTACCTAGAGTGAGCGCCGGCACCGGAAGAGAAAGGAGGAGACGGCGCACAGGTCAAAGTTTAGACTCCGCGTCTCAGACCCGGAAGTAAAACTTCGTCTCTCGCCTTCTGTTCCCCAGATAGGAAAGAGATACTGCAACGGGCGCCGCCATCTTGTACGGCAAATATTAGGACGCGGCTTTTCAGGACTGGATTTGGAGGGAAAGTGGTACGAGGCTTGCCTTTTGCAACGTTACATTAACCTACAGTAGATGCAAGCAGGAAAAAAAAAGTGTTAGAGGTGCTATAAGAATGTTGTTATTGGGCTACAGCAAATGCGGAACTGATGCAGAGAAGCCAATTTGGGAAGGGCGGGCTAGAAAAAGTTTAATTACTGACCTCACTTTATTCTGCTCAGCTTTACCGGTCATATTATCTATTGTCTGCCTGTCTGTGGTGAGGGATGGGGGGTACGGTTGCAATCTCCAGGCTGGGGGACTCCGGGAGACTCCTCTTTCATCTTCCACTGCTGCATTGCGGACACCTTTCTGTGCATTTTTCCCCAAGGCATTTTAGCACGTGTATGATATTTTCCATTAAACGTGCATAAGAGGTAGCAAGCCAAAGACAGTATGAACTCCCTCTCCCCCACCCCCGAAACAATCCTCTCCTGCCCAACACAGAAGCTATTTCAAATTAACTTCCCAATCATAAACTAGTAAGTCGAATTGCCAGTTTGTTGGTCATTGCCTTCCTCTACGCTGGGCTTCCTTTACGACCCTGTTTAGTTTCTGAGATCTGACGACATAGGGCTGTACTGTATCTATTACCACTAGAAAGTGTTAAAGGCAATTGATTGCTTAAAAGGGCAACTTTAGGGACTGTCTTCCAAGCAACTGCGCAAAATGTCTTGGCAGACCATTTTTCCCCGCTAACATTCTGAAAAATCACAAGACATTTGACATTGCATTGCAACAAATAAGATTGTTGGAAAAACTGGTCAGATTTTCTTTATTATTAAATTGTTCTCTAAACAAGATTCATTTTTTGTCATTTAAACATTTGGATGGACATTTAATAGGTTTGTCATCTTCCCCACCATTCCTGACATCATCCAAGTAAGAAGCGGATGAAAACAGCTTCATTTTAATTGTTATTTTATAATGTACTGCCCATAATATACAGGTTGTAAACCACCCTAAGCTCACTTGCAGGGAGGGGCAGTCTAAAATAGCAATCCCCAACCTGTGGGCCGTGGCCCACATGTGGTCTGTCGACTAATTGGAAGTGGGCTGCGAAGGATGCCTTATCTCCCCCCCCCGCCCCCGCCCTTTACAACACACTTCAGGTGTCATTGTCTTCCATCACTCCCAGATGGGACTATCTCGTTGCAGAGAAACAAGCTCAGGGTTCCCATTGATTTGTCATTGTCATGAGTTAAAATTTCCATAAAAATAAAATGTTCCCTATGTTTATTGTTGTGGCATGTCTGTATCTTATTTTGAAGGGATGTTTAAACATTACCATAGCGATCAGAGAGAGTTAGGGCAGTGGTTGAGAGTAGAGGAGTAAATTACCCCCCCACACACACACACACTGGGCCTCAGTAAAATTGTCAAGCGTTGAATGGTCCCCGGTGATAAAAAGGTTGGGGTCTAAAAAACCAACAAATAAAAAAAAACAAATTTGAAGAGACCAGGGAAAACTTATCTTCTGTTAAATTTCTTAGTAAAATTACTGAAAATAAAAATCACTGTTATAATATTACCATCTGGTTTGTACTCTCTTACTCTCCGGCATTAATAAGAACTCCAGAGGGATTCATTTCATTATTTAAACAAAATGATTTATTTTAAATAAATAAATAAAGCAATTCCTGCTTTGAGGACTTATATGGAAGGCTAATAAATGGTAAAGAATCCCGATGAAGCCGACAGGAAGTAAATGTAGAAACGGCTAGAGCAGCCCTTAGAGAGGCAAAGAGCAAGCGTTCCCCACAGGGAATAGAACAGCTGCAAGCTAGTAGATCCAAAAGAAGCAAAGTAATTACATGCAGAGCAGCAAGATTTTCACTTCTGGAGTATTCCTATCACAACTGAGCATGAAGGCCCTGACAGGCTTTGTTGGGAACGGCAACAAAGAGAAATAAAGCCTGTGTTTGAACTCAGGTTAAACTGGTAAATCAGAACTTTGGCCCATCAAGATGACTGTTGCCTGCTCAGAATGGCAGCATCTATCCAAGGTCTTGGGACATTGATCTGACCTATGCACTTTACCACCACTCTACTGCCACTTTAAAGAGATTTTCAAATTTTATGATGCAGGATGGCAGGCTGGGGCACTCTCGTTCACATGTGTACACACGCACACCCGCTTAAAGTGCTGAAACAGCTGTTGGGGAGGGCCTTTTTGTCTATTCACTTTAAAAGACACATGTGGGGAGAGGGATGAGCACGTCATCTGCCTTCCCTGCTGCGTGCCCAATCTAGAAAGGGGCCTCATAGCATTTTAAGATCTGCCATCACAGCTATTTTGACTGTGAGGTCAGAGATCTTACAGATAATCATCTGGGGCCTTCTGCATCCCAAGCAGAGGCTGTGCAACTGAGCCATCATTCCTCCCCATACAACGATCTATTCTGCACCAGCCACATCACACCAGGCTGGTGCTGGGTGTTTTGGCCAAGGCAGGTTGCCCCACCTACTTCCAAAAGGGGAGCATTTGTCCTCCCTGGATTTGTGCCTCCAGACAAAGCAGCCAGGGCAGCCTGACTCTTCCCTTCTCCACGGCCCAGACCCAAAATAGGCCCTGTCAGCCTCCAGGGCAAACAAGGGTCTGAGTTGGGCCAGGCACCAACTAGGCAATGGCATCATCTGGAATTGGAAATTTGCTCCATTACCTGATGAACAATAAAGTGGGGCAAATTCCCAGTGGGGAAGAGATCAAAGTCAGGTTGTGTAGTTTCCCTGTTGCTGCAGCAGTACTGTGGCAATGGGGCTTCCACATGAAAGTTTTTTCCTATCCAGGCCCACTGGCATCAGCTATTCCAGCTCCCCCAGCCAAGATTATAATTTTTAAGGCAGTTAAATATATTGTATTGTTTAAACAGCCTTTGTATCAGGTTCTCTGTATTCCCAGCTTTCATTTTCAAGAAGTAAGTTTCTAGCTCCTTTTTGTTGCCTTTCCCTGTTGTTGGATGGGGCTAGGAAAATCCAAACTTTCCCATGTATGTGGCAGCCATCCCATAACCTTTCCCAGACTTCAGAGAAAATCACATTTTGGTAAATGGCAGAAAAGCAAAGGAAACCTCAAGGGAGACATGGATTCCCTAATGACGCTATGGAGAAGCAAGGGGCAACCCACTTCCCAACAGCAGTGAACTCAGGACAGATAACCCATTTGGAAATGGCCACTTTGACATCCCAGAATGACCTACTCTTGAAATATTCCCATTTCTCTGATACATTCCTGCAGTGCAGTTGCTGTCTGGTTGCAAGGAAAGCGAGTGGGATCCAAGGATTCCCAAACCATTAAAAAAACATGAAAGTCTAGTTTGACCCCAACTCCTATATTTGAAGTGCCCTGCCCTGCTTTAGACAGCCCAGTCTTAACATCTCAGAAGCAAAGCAGGATTGACCTTGGGAGGATGGGGGACCACCAAGGAATAGAAGGTTCACCATGAATAGCCAGGCAGTGGCCTTGAAAACCCTGCTGGAGTTGCCATAAATCAGCTGTGACTGGACAGCAGCAAAATTGTTCCCTGGACACTATATCACTACTCTTCAAAATGAGCTGTGTTTCTAGACATCATGAGGAACTGATGCCATAATTCGCTTTCCCTGCATTTGTCTCTTCCATAGTGTGGTTTCCAAAGCTTTGATGGATTCATTTATAAATTTGTAACTTACAGTTTTATTGTGAAATTGCCTCCCTTGTCTGACGTCTATCATTATTGTTTGGGTAAATTATTGGCTGTGGTTCAGATGCAAATTTGAGACAGAGTTATCTGCCTTACAAAATAATGAGAAAAAAATATGTATGAACTAGATATTCAAGCCCATTTTAAAATGAACACATTTCAGACCACAAGTGAGTTGCAGAGCAATTAGAGTATTTAATTTGAACTTTCTGATCCAGAACCCTAAGGGGAGGAAAGAAACCAATTAAATTAAATTAAATTAAATAATAATGCCCTAAATAGAAAAAGAAATGTAACAGGATCCAATTGTTAAAGAACAACACTTAAATTGCTGATAAAGGAGTTTGGAAATATTTTTAAAAGGCAACACTTTGGTACTGTATTAACATCTTACACAATAGAACTGATAGTAGTTGGACATGACAGATTTGGGCCACATGTTCAGCAGGCCGAAATCTTGAAATGAAAAGGAGGGAGATAAATCCTAGTAATACAAAATAGGGAAAGGGATATAAACCAATGTACTTTAAAAGTGCATCCAAAACACAATGCATGTAATGTATATTACAGAGGTAATGAGACTATCATGAATGACTTCTTAAGAAATGTTTGCCATGCTCAAGTGCCTCACGGTCATTTCAGATGGGCACCCTGGAGCCTCTTTGTGGCCCTCAATCAGGCTTACCATGAAAGGTAAATTCCAGAAGAGGCATCTGTTTCCTTATTGCCAGCCTCAATTTTTTTGTGATGAGATTACATGACCAGGACCATGTGTGTGATTTTGGATTGTCCTTCAGATGCAGGATCATGGGTTGGATCCAGACAAAACTGTCCATTAGTGAAACAGAATTATCTTGCCCTTTGCCCTTCCACAGCAGCCAACTGATCTCCCTGCTGCTCCTGGTAGGGATGTTAGCTTCCTAGTGGGGGCGAGGGATTTCCTGCCCACAGCTCCTATTTCCAACTACCACTCTGGCGGACAGCAGAAGAAAAGAAAACTGAAATTGCCATCAGTGCAACAGCATTGCATCATTTTTGATGAAAACACAGATATGTCAATTTGTTCCAGAAATAACCAGAAACTATGTTAACATTCTGGATTTCCAGGTTTTCCTGGGAAGTGACATAACACTGTTGCACTGACAGCACCCCCTCCATATCTCCCACTAGCTGGCAGCCCCAGCTCCTGGTGGGCACCCTGAAGAATGACATGGGGAGGGAGGTCTGCTTTGAGAAAGGAAAATTGGTGGAAATTCCAAATTAGTCTGGATCCAACAATGCGTCAGGCTGGCACCATTTCTTTCCCATGAGAGGCAATTGCCAACCTTCAGGTAGAGACTAAAAATCACCTGCCTTTACAATTGATCTCCAGAAGACAGAGATCAGTTCCCCTGGGGGGGAAACATTTTTTGAAGGGTGGATTGCGTAGCACTGTACCCTGCTGAGATCTCTCTAAACCCTGCTGTTCGTGGGCTCCACCCCCCATATCTCCACATATTTCCCAACCCAGAGCTGGCAGCTCTAGTGGAGATGCATCTTAACAACTTCTTTCTACTGAGTGTCTAAGGAGAGATCTCATGGCATTCTTCCAAGCTACTAGTTATTATGAGATTTTGGCAAAGATTAAAATGAAGAAAGCCAATAATCAATAGAAGAAGAGGAGGAGGAGGAGTTGGTTCTTATATGCGACTTATCTCTACCTGAAGGAGTCTCAAAGCAGCTTACATCCGCCTTCCCTTTCCTCTCCCCACAAAAGACACCCTGTAAGGTAGGTGAGGCTGAAAGAGCCCTGATATTACTGCTTGGTCAGAACAGCTTTATCAGTATTGGGGCAAGCCCAGGGTCACTCAGCTGCCTGCATGTGGAGGAAGAGCGGGGAATCAAACCCAGACCAGATTAGAAGTCAGCACTCCTAAGCACTACACCAAGCTGGCTGTAATATGATACCACATTGTAGATTCTTATAATTCTCTAGTTTGATTTCAGCAGCCATTTCAATCACATTATTGGAGACAAGGGCTAGGGGGCCATGGTTCCGTATGTCTTAAAACATTCTCATTATAAATATAAATACACTACCAATAAAGCCCATTCTGCAGAAAAATACAATGGGCTCTAGAAAAGTAGTAGTAGTAGAAGAGTTGGTTCTTATATGCCACTTTTCTCTACCCGAAGGAGTCTCAAAGCGGCTTACCATCACCTTCCCTTTCCTCTCCCCACAACAGACACCCTGTGAGGTAGATGAGGCTGATATTAACTGCTTGGTCAGAACAGTTCTATCAGTGCTGTGGCGAGCCCAAGGTCACCCAACTGGCTGCATGTGGGGGAGGAGTGGAAAATCAAACCCGGCATGCCAGATTAGAAGTTGGTGCTCCTAACCACTGCACCAAGTTGGCTGGAAGATGTGGGGTTGAATGGGAAGGTGGGGACAGTGGGGACCTGTGCAGACACTTGTATGAGGTTGTATGAGGTTGGGGGTAGGAGGGCCAATGTCCTTTCCAAAGCAGCTGTTTTCTCTAGAAGAACTGATGACTTCCTTCCCTCCTCCTTCTTTCTTTCTCTCTTTTTTTCCTCTGTCTCTTTCATCCTGTCTTTCTCTCTTTCATCTTCCGGAAGATTTCCATGCTCTTATCAGGAAGTTGACAACCTAGCTGGCTGCACATAGAGGAGTCAGGAATCAAACCCAGCTCTTGAGATTAGAGTCTGCTACTCTTTAACCACTGCAGCACACTGAATCTCAAGATCGAGCGGGGGGATGGCAGAACCCAGGAAGATCACAGTGCAGGTGTATGTGCTAGCGCCCGTTGTATTCCTGGGTGCAACGGGCTTTGTCTCTAGTCATTACTATAATGTCTGTTTATTGTCTGAGAAATACAGAGTTTCTCTTTGAACCTGGAACAAACCAACAAACCTCAATGGTGGCTTCCACTCTTTCATGAGAGTGTGTGGTTTCATTGCTGGTTTCATTGCTGGTTCACTTGCAAATTTACTAGCCTCTAGAATAAGCCAGCCATGGAGACAGTTGAGCAAATATGTGCTGGACTTTGAATATTCTGAACTTGCAGGGCTATAGCTACTACTTTTCTTATTACTCTTTTACAGGTGTTACATCCAGATTTTTGTTCCTTGTTAACAATATGTTTGCTGCAGTTGGCTTCTGTTTCTGTGATTTAATGTAGCTTCTCCCAACACGAACTTGTGACTATTGATGAAATTTGAAAGGCTCCAGAGTTCATTTCCACTTCAATGCAGCTTGTTTGACAAACAAAATTATTTTGTAGCAAGGAGGAAAACAGTTTAGCAGAATGCAGCCTTCAGATGCAAGGTACATGATAGTGCATTTGGGCTGAAACTTCTTCTCCTGTCAAAAAAAAAAATGTCATAACCCTGTAAGAAAGAGAATTAAAACCCTGTTATTTTAATTTACATCTACCCACAAGATAAGTAAAGTTATCATTGAAATTCTAATTAAATAGGATGATTGACTAAGGTAGGACATCAAAGAGGGGAAGTGAATATGATAAGTCGAAGTCTTATTAATTAGTCCGCGTGGAAGAAATTCCAGGGACGTCAAGCTGCGGCGGCTGCAAACGGGAGGGGGGGGACAGACAAGAAAATGTGTGTTTCTTTGAAGTTAGGAATGGAGATAGTGATGGAGGTAATTGTGTCTGACTGGATCCAGTAATGAAGAGCCGTAAATCAGACCTCAGAATCGGAGGAGTGAGTCTCGTAACAAACGTGGCTCCCCCTTCCCTGCTGTGAAGAAACAGAATGCTGAACCGGCTAATTGACCCAGTCTAGCTCCCAGTTGCTCTCTTGTTATTATTTATTAATTTTTAATTTCTGAATTATTTACATCTTGGGAAATTATTTCTGACAGCCTGTTAGGAGCGCCTAAGTTAATGGAGGATGAAAGGGCCACAACCAGAATTAGCAGGGATGCCGTTGCAGGCTACTGGATTTAATGATTTTGGAAAGGAAAATTGATTCCGCACAGTGTGTCACTTCATACTACTTTAGGATACACCAGCTATTTTATTAGTTGAGGAATAACCAACTCTGAAAAAAAATATATATATATATTTGAAGTGTTAATGAATCGCAATGCTCAGCTGTTTATTTTCGCCCACGTATATTCTGGAGACGGCAATGAGTTTGCTTGAAGTTGCTGATTAAAACCATCGCAGGTGCAGACCCTGCTTGTACACCTGCTTGTATCTTCTTCCATGCAAGCTTTAAAAAATAATCACACTGTCCTAAGATGATTTGTAATCTTTCTCTGGTTCAAATGAATTCCACCTCTCTGCATGACAATGCCCAATTATACACACTTTTCACGGTTTCCCCCCACAGGAGTCCATGCTGGATGGATTCCAACTCCTATCTCAAGGGCAAGAATCCAGGTTGAAACACAACTGCGCTATAGTGCACAGCTGTGTTTCAAGTTCCTGAGTTGTTAGCTCAAGATATTCTCTCTGTGTGAAAAAGAGGATGGGGGAAGAGAGCATCGGTGAGAGAAAGATGGCAGGAAAATACAGGTGAGCTAGAAGATGTGAGGTAGCTTCAAGATAGTCTGTTTGGAATGGCGTCTGAATTGACCTATCTGTCTTTTTTAGAATCCATCCATCCATCCATAAATGATCAGTATGATCTATAAACTGGTTGGGTATCAACTTCATGGATTTAGTATGGACAAATAAAAAGGAGCTGAGATGGAAAACACAAATATATAGGACATATCTATCAAATGAACACAGATTTATGTCAACTAAATGGGCATAATTTCCTTCAAAGAATTTAGGAAATTATGACTTATTTTGAAGAATTGTAAATCCTTATTTGTTCTAGATTACCAGTAGACTTGGATTACCAGTAGATTTAGATTAAATAGGAATCTAAACAGTCCAGTTTTACTCTAAGGATTAAATGTACAGTAAACACAATAGGATTATTGAGCAATATTGAGCAATATTTAGTCCTTGCTTTGGTTTACAGTCTTAATTGTGTTACTACTTGTCTTAGCTTCAGCAAGTGCTTAACTACACTCTGAGCAGTATGAACAGAGTACAGTGTAGGACTGGAGGAAAGCTGGTAGACCCTTACCACTGTCTCTAGACTCAGGGAACTGGGTAATGTTGCAGAATACTCAGACTCCTTTTCTGGAGTCTAAGTCTTATGCAACATTATCAAGTTCCCTGAGTCTAGGAGACAGTGGCAAGGGTCCACCAGCTTTTCTGCTGATGAAAATGTATGGACTGGTCCCCCTTGACCATTCAAAAAGATTATGCAGGGGATCAATGGATTTAGATGGACAAAATCTATGAGGTACAGAAACGATGGTAGAGAGGAATTAGCAAGACAGACTGAAAAGACTGCATCTACACAAATCAAATGGGGACTATTTTTCATAAACAGAGGGGAAAATGCTACAGTATTTTACTCAAAGACTAGTTTTTTCTTCTTAATATGCCATCCAAAGGAGGAGGAAGAGGAGGATTCATGTTAAACTTGCATGGAAAATATAATTTCCTATCTAATAATAATAGATAATAGAAGTCTCTGTGTATAAAAATTGTAGGGGGGATTATCTTACATTCAGGGTGGTCTTCGTTTCAAGTAAATATGGCGTACACAAAATATTACACTTTTCCTCTCCGTATAGAAGTAATTGTGGCAGCACATAAAGATTCTGCTCAAAGGGGTTTAAAAGTCATTTAAGCACATCCCTTGAGCTGATTTCTCTGAGCAGTTCATGAGTGCGGAGAACATTCCTTTTACTGACAAGAACATGCAAGGCTAGTCTGGGTTTAGCTATTACTTTGTGGATTATACCAGTGGCAATTAAGGAAGCAAGGAGGATCAGCTAATAGGAGTTATGTGAGATGGTTGACCTGCGCAGCCTATACTTCAGGGATTGCTGTGCTATCACTGTCTGACAGATTCGGGGTGTGCTTGCAGTCTCTTTTTGGGGCAGTGATCTTAAGACCTACAGAGAAAAGCAATGGTTCCAAGGAAACTAAAACATTAATGCCCGCATGAAACCTTCCATCAGACCAGGTTACAACAAAACCGTCACACTAATTTCCACAATACCAAGTGTAATATTACAGGGCAAATCCTGAATTCCATCTATAGTTATGCTCAGGCAACTCTCATTAGTTCTGTTGGGGTCAGAGGGATGTTAGCTTCACAGCCATAGGGCTAGTAAGTGCTTCACCCAGATGTGACAGCGAAGAATATTGGATAAGGCCTTGATTCTCAGTAATAGCAAGCAGCCAGTATCTGGACCTGCCCAGACACTCAAACACAAGGTGTGTGGACTCAGAAAGGTAATGGCTGAGGAAAGAAGGAACTAATTTGAGCCACTTATACTGACAAATTTTTAACAAATCTTCTCCAAAGAGGAAGAAAAAGGAACAGACTATTGACTTACTAGTGACAGGCAACGGAATCTAGGGGCACACAACGGTAACTAGAGATAGTGGAAATGTACAAAAATGGAACATAGGTTCTCATATAGGTATCTTCCTAATTCACCTGTGTGCTTTACCTGACCATACCTACCTAGGGAGTTGCTGAAAGCTTTTATCATTAAAAACAGAAAGTAGCCTGCCCTGTGGCTTACTAAGTGGAGTAATCACACTTGTGGCACCCAAGAAGTAGCCTGTTTCAATATTAAAACAAAGGGTATATTTTCTGTACTGTGGGGTATTCTGGGAATTAAGCTCCAATTAACAGCAACTAATTCCCCACATGGAATATTTACCCCTAAGAGTTGGCTTGATATAATGAATCATGTGTTTGTATTTAAGCTCTTAATGCCTTGAGGATTAAAAAAAATATATTTTGATCACTTCATATTTCCATCACTTGAACAGAGAAGAGTGTCTCTTTCTAATCTAACCCCTGTAAATTTGCATTATTGAAGCTGATTGATGATTTATTCCTTTTTCCTTTCCATGCCTGTGCCTTTATTGAAGAAAATGGTATAATAATGTTTTAATGCTTATGCTTTTTCAGTGCTAATGCCCAACTTGCAAATATGATTATGAAATCCAGTTTGGGAAATTTCTGGAAATTTGGGGGGTGGAACTGAGTTTGGGGACGGGGGTAACTTCAATGAGACCCAATGCCACAGCATCCATCCTCCAAAGCAGCCATTTTCTCTGGGGAAACAGATCTATGAAGTCTGTTGATCAGTTGTAATTTGGGTGGGGGTCTTCACCTAGGGACTAACAACACTACGTTTAAACATTAAAAGTATGTGGAAGGCATAGGCTGAAAAATGCTTCTTAGGTTATTATGTAACAGACCTTGTATTAAATTTAAATTATTTTACAGGTGAAAAAAAATATTGTGCTCCTGCAGTAAGTCCCTGATGTTAAACCCAGGGCTGGTGGTTTCTTAACTAGATATGATATGGGCAATCTGTAATCAGGGTGATACACACAGCCTCCCACTCTTAAAAGTAGACCCAAAAGCCCCAAATCATGTCAAAGAACTGGTGTTGACAAAGCAAATATTTAATGTCCTCTCCCAAGTATTCCCAATCAGGTTTGTTTTTCTCACTGGACAAACAGCATTTATAGGGGTGTGTGTGTGGGAATTTAGATCAGGAAAACAGCCTGAAGGAAAGACTTATGTACCCCCTCCAGAATTTTGTCTCTGGTTCAGTTTAACCCTCATCATGAAAGATCCTGTCCATGGACCTCTCAGGCCACATCTATCCTGATATTCTGGAAAAGATTATTTCATCATCACCAGCTGAATGCACATTGATGTCTGAAGCAGCTATTCTGTACAATTTGAAAGGGTCACCCTGTAGTCTAGAACAGTGGTCCCCAACCTTTATTAGGCTGGGGACCGGCAGGGCATCGGGCCGCGCCCGCGGGGACCGCGCCCACGCGGGCCACGCCCACGCTTCCGGCCGCGCCCGCGCATCGAGCCGCGCCCGGTCGCGCCCGCGGATCGGGCCGCGCCCGGAAGCCACGCCCGCGGATCGGGCCGCGCGGGCGCGGCCTGCACAGGCGCAGCCCGGCCCTGATTCCTTCTCCCCGCCCTCCCGCAGTAAGTAGCTTCCCGGGCCGCAAGCTTGCGGCCTGGGAAGTTTTTTACTGCGGGGGGGGGGCGGGGAGAGGGAGCTGCGGCCCGGCGTCATGGCCTTCGCGGCCCGGGGCCGGGCCGCGGCCCGCAGGTTGGGGACCACTGGTCTAGAATTTTGCACTTATTTGGAGAATATGTGCACAGTGTGTTCTTACAAGAGCTATGCACAAGCATCCTTTGTAAGAGTGCAAACATTCCTGGATTCTATCCTGGAGATGATTTGCATTTTTGCTGCTTTTAAACATCATGCCCCCCTAGGCACCTTCTTTGGTTGACTCCTCGTGTGGCCAGGCTTCCTGAACTGACTCTGGCAGGTTTGAACTTGTCCTACCCACCTCCCCTACAGCTCACAACAACCCACTACAAAGAAGAAACCCTGGAAGGGACATGGCCAGAAAAGAAAACAAGAAACAAATTAGTATGCCATCTCCGGAGCAAGCATAGGAAAACAAAATGTAAGAGGCAGCATTAATGACTCTTTTTCGGTTAAGTGTTTTGAGATTCTAAATGTCTGGAGGAGATGGAAGAAAAAAAGTATTAATTTTTTTAAGTTAAAGGGACATTGTCAGTTTGGATACAGAATGTTTCTTGAGAAAGAATGGGTATGAGTTTGCAGCGGATGTAATTAATTAATATTGCTCATACCCTGAACATCAAGCTACAGGTGGCTTTGAAAATTATAATGTCTGTGTGGTTGTTAGATTTTGTGTGCAAGCTAACCCATATCTACCTTAAGGAATATATGCATGAATCTCATCAGATCTTGGAAGTGCCTTTCACAACAGCCCCATAACACAGGTTAGCTTAGTAATGACTATTCGAGTGAACTTCACAGCTGAATGAGGATATGAACCCAAGGCCAAAGTAAGTTCTATGTCAAGTTTGCTACCTGCTAAGCAAATGAAGTCAAGTGCTAACAAGACTATTTGGTGAGCGATGTACAGTTTGCACTCTTGGTCTGTCATTTGCTATAAAAAGCATTCAAGAAGATGAACCACTATACATGAGCAATGGTCATCATTATTCACAGATGGTGAGGCAAAGTGCCATCAAGTCACAGTCAACTTATAGCAACCCCATAGGTCACCATAAGTTGAGAATGACATGGTGGCACTGAACACACACACACACAGCTCCCATAGATTTCAGCATAATCTCAGAAGATGCCTCCTTCCTTTTTTTTTTACCAGCTTTAAGAATGGATGCGGCAACTAAGTTAGAGTCCAGTGGTACCTTTAAGACCAACAAAGTTTGATTCAAGGTGAAAACTTAAATGGTCTTGATCTATATGAATACCAGAGATACACATGGGATTTCGTATCAGGGGTCATTTGCACTGTTTTGATGACATGTTTGCAGTTCTTGGGAGATATAAGAAGAAAATAATAACAAATGATGCTATTTTTGCACAAGTTAACCTTGAATGAAAGCATGACAGGATCTTTGGGTCTTTGTGATCTTTTCTCCCACTGAAATGGCTTTCCTGCCATAAGGACAGGAAGAGAGAAGAGCACAAGAGGTCTTGTGCATGAAGATAGAGAAAAGAGACCCATGTAACGAGTGGCTTAGAGAACAAATAGCACCTTTTCTGCATGGTAATTTGTGTATGTATCACATAAAGAGAGCTACCCTTAATGCATAAACCCTTAGTAGGGTTGCTAACTCTGTCTTGGGAAATTCCTGGAAGTTTGGGGCTGGAGTTTGGGGAACATCGGCTTTGGGA
Source organism: Paroedura picta (assembly GCF_049243985.1). Lineage (NCBI taxonomy): Eukaryota > Metazoa > Chordata > Lepidosauria > Squamata > Gekkonidae > Paroedura > Paroedura picta. The sequence goes on from NC_135378.1 coordinate 67,718,359, forward strand.
AGGGAAGGGACCTTGGTGGGGTACAATGCCATAGAGCAGGGGTAGTCAAATTGCGGCCCTCCAGATGTCCATGGACTACAATTCCCATGAGCCCCTGCCAGCAAGTGGATTCACCCTGCGAAAAGCACTACACTCTTGCGAACAATCTGCAACACTAGCAAAAAAGACACGTGCGTTCCCATTGTAGCGGTTCCAACAAAGTCCCTCCCCCTGGCTCTCTCCTCGAAGCGCTCACCATTTTTTTTCCTTGGAGCAAGCGGGGAAAGCAACGAACCAGCGAGGCTTGATTCACCCAGAGAGGCTTCTCTGGCTACAGTCCCTCCACAGAAGTGCTTTAAAGCTCCCCTAAGTCCCCAAGCACAACACAGCCCCCTGTTTGCCAGTTCCCTTTAATTTTGGCCGAAAATTGTGCCAGTGCAAGGGGGGGGATTTTTTTTTCACTTGGGGGAGCGTGGTAACGATGACTTGCCAGCTCACATGCCAGCTAGATGGGTCTCTACATTAGGAAGAATCAAGGCATATTCATTGAAACGTGTGTGTGTGTGTTTTTAAACCTGTGCTTAAAGGGAAAGGGGCTTTTCGGGAGCATGATAACAACCGCCCATTGGCTGTTCGTTTAATTGATGGCCAGGGGTGGGAACAAGCACAGAAAAAAATTGCTTCCTTTCTAGCGATTCTTGCGAGACCGGAAACCTGTGGGGAACGAATGAAACGCTACTGGATTCCACTACAAATGAAGGTATGTGGAACGCCGAGATTCCACTATTTAAAATAGCATTTCCGCTTTGTAAAACCAATTGGCAACATTGGTCCTTGTGCGGAATGAGCCTGGGAGGTCTCCAGGTCCCACCTGGAGGTGAACAATCCTAATAATTGAAGAAGTATGTCTTAGATAACAAGAGAAAACCCCGTATAACATATAGGCAATGACAGGACTCAGAAGAGCATTGGAACACAAATTGAACACTACTTGTTAAACAAGGTTAATTTGTTCCTATTTCACTATATGAAATGGCTTCAAACAGTTCTAAACTAGGTCATTTGAGTGCTATGAAAATACATGTACAAGGCAGCCGGCTTTTAGCAACAAGTTTATTGCCGAGTTTTGATTGCATCCCAAAAGCATGTGAGATATTTCTGACCATATCAAAGAAAACTCAGCTGCATTATCAAGGCACTCTAATGAGATGGTTTGTTTAATTGAAATGCTTTAAATTACCATCTGGTACGGCATGAAAAAATCATTATTTTTATTAGAAGATCTCCTCGTTAGCTGAAAATTGAAGTTACAAAATAGCACGGCATGATATAGTAAAAGTATTGTAAAGTAAGTTCAGATTATTAAGAGACTTTTACATGTAAATTGAGCTTCTGTATCACTTAAATGCAGTCCCTCAAATGATACATCTGCCTTTATAAAAAAACAGGCATAGATGGGAGAATGAGGATTATTCAATAGATTCAATATAAACTTGAAGGCTATATTGAGCTGCAAAAGAAAACAAAAATCAACCCTCATTATTTATTTACATAACAATATAAACATAATATGATTTGCATAAGACCAGAACTGATAGTCAAATGATTGCCAACTCCTTGGGAAACTCCTGAAGACTTGAAGGGGAATTTGGGGATGAGAAGGAGCTCAGCTGGGATATGATGCCAGAGAGTCCATTCTTTGAAGCGGCCATTTTCTCCAGGGGAACTAATCTCTGTAGCCTGGAGATGAGTTGTAATTCCAGGAGAACTCCAGACCTCGCTTGGAGGTTGAGAATCCATTATATATCATAACATGGAGACCACACAGAAAGTTCAAAACCAACAGGACCTTTATTGTTACCACTGAAGTATTATAGACTTTTTTGTTAAAAAGTCTATATTTTGTTAAAACTCTTGCACTTGACATGAGTCCCCCACCCTCAAGAAATTGAGGAGAGGGAGAAAAAATGGCCAGGAGATGGCCTCCATAGTGGAGCACTAGGATTTCTCCATGTTTTCATTTACCAAAGGATTAGAGGAATTTCCGAGAACATCATCTGGAAGTACCCTTAACATCTACTGGCATTTGCTGAAGCAGTGCTGTAAACCCTAGAGGTATATCAAAAGGAAATTTTAAACTGAACTTGCTGCTACCAAGAGGTAATTTGAAGTGGACCATGAGAACACAGAATAGCCATGTTGGGTCAGACCCATTAATCCTAGTGCCACAGGGAAGTTCATCAGTAGGACCTGTTGGAGAGAGCAACTGGGAATTAGAACTGCTTGAGACCTGGGTGGAGTCTGCACGGAACTTTTATTCCCATCTCAGGTCGATTCAGTCCCTGCCAACTCCACTGAATGCGATTTCAATTTTGATTTTGTCCGATTTAAATTTTCCCTCTGCAACAAGCATGATTGATCTGGAGAGACCCTACCTTTATCCTGCAATAGCCTAGAGTGGTCTTAACCCTCAATATTTGAGGAATCGAATTGAGGAAGCATGAGAAGGCAAGCAGATCTCTGGCTGCTTCAAATTTGTGGTAGAGAAGCCCTGATTGGCGAAGGCTGCACAGGTGACAAGCTTGCCTTAAGGGGAAGCCCCTAATTTCTCTCAGCAGAAGCCCTAACTTCTTTTGGTAGAGATTTGCATCTTGGATTATTTTCTCCCTCCTCTGCTGTCTCCAATCCTCTCTCTCTCCCCCCCCCCCCAAGAAAAGAAAGAAAGAAGCTCCCGCTGCACTTGGCTCCTCTGCTGTCTCCAATCCTCTCCCTACCCTTCAAGGAAAAAAAAGAGGCTCTGGCTGGGCTTGCTCCCTCCCTTTATGAGCTTCCCTAATCATGTGCAGAACACTTTTCTGTTTCAATGGGGGGTGGGGGCAGAGGAAGACCCGAGTTCAAATCGATCTGAATAAACAAAATAAGTGCAGATTCAGCCTTGGAGCCCCTTTAAATGGCTGCTTCTGCTCTATCCACAGCCCACCACAAGTCACTTAAAAAAAATCATAGAACTTCATGATGGTAAATTGTTCATGACAAATTTTGCTTTGTGGTTCAGTTTGTGCCAATCCCTAATCATCTGATTGAAGCATCAGTTGGAAAGATTTGCATCCAACTGTATATTTTCACAGTGAGAGGATTCTTTCAAATATGTGTTTACTAAGACATGCACTCATCATAATGCACCTCTAACTATTGCCTGGAAAAGTCAAGAATACATTATTCTGTTTTGTTCACCAGCTGTCTTGAGCCCAAAGTTAATGTGGCAAGGGGGAATCCACATGTCCATGAGAGTATTTGCATTTTATATCTAAAGTGGAGTGCAGAAGCACAAATAATAATAATAATAATAATAATAATAATAATTATTATTATTATTATTATTATTATTATTATTATTATTATTATTATTAAATTTCTAAATCTCCTTCGGGCAGAGAAAAGTGGCATATAAGAACCAACTCTTCTTCTTCTTCGAGAGTAACCCGGGGGGGGGAGTCTATGGGGCTTTTCGCACCGGGATCTTTGTAGCAAATTGGTTGCTGAATGAAAAATCGCCATTTAAAATAGTGGAATTCGTCGTTATGCATACCTGCCTTTGTAGTGGAATCCAGTTGCGTTTTGTAGCGTTTCCCACAGGCTTCCGGTCTCGGCAGAAATCGCTAGAAAGGAAGCGCTATTGCCAAGCTCGTCCCGCCCCTGGCCATCAAGCAGCCAATGGGCAGCCGTTAGCATGCTCCCAAACAGCCCCTTTCCCTTTAAGAAAGTTTAAAAAAAAAAAAACAGACCCATTGCAACGAATCTGTGTTGATTCGTTGCAACGGAGAGACCCATCCAGCTGCCTGGTGTGTTTGAGCTGTCATTTCATCGTTGTCACGCTCCCTCCGAGTGAAAAAAAAAATCCCCCCCCCTCTCACGGGCCCGATTTCCCCCCCCCCCTCTCACGGGCCCGATTTTCGGCTGAATGAATGTGTAAAAAATAAAGGGAAAATACATCAGCAAACGGGCTTCTCTTGTTTGTGCTTAGTGACTGAAGGGGAGGGACTGAAGCCGGGGAAGCTTCTAAACAGAGGCTCGCTGGTGCGTTTATCCCCGCTCGCTCGGAGAAAAAAAAAATGGCGATCGCTTCGCTGGAAGATCAGAGGAGAGAACCAGGGGGAGGGACTTTGTAGAAACCGCAACAATGTTAACGCACAGGTCTTTTTCGCTAGTGTTGCAGATTGGTTGCAGGAGTGTATCGCTTTCCGGAGGGTGAATCCACTTTTGGGGATTTCCCTGAAAGCGCTACAAGGAAGCGCTTTTTGCAGATCGTTTTCAGGTGTGTGGCAGATTGTCAACGACGTTGTGCATAACGGCAAATCAGTAGCATTTTCAATTGGCAACCATTGTGCGATTTTGAAGGCGTGCGAAAAGCCCCTATATGTTCCTCAGCATGCAGGCCTCAACCATAGACCTGGCAGAAGAGCTCCGTCTTGCAGGTCCTGCGGAATGCCAAAAGCTCCTGCAGGGCCCGTAGCTCTTCCAGGAGCTCAAAGTACTGAATCTGGCTCCTTTCCTCTTACCTTGCTCTACTTGGCCAAATACTTTTTTCCCAGACCGGCTCTGATCCTCCAAAAATTCTAAAAGCAACAGGGAGGAGCGACTGTGAGTGGTCCCCCTCCCCCTCAATATTCTGTTTTTTGTAAGGCAGAGGGAGGGGGAAACTATGCAAAGCATAAAACACAAATATTGTGTGTAAGTATAAAAGTAGGTCTTTGTAGACCAAATATCAGTTTGAACTAAAAATAATTTTTGATTACATACTTTATGCACAGTATTTTACCAAACATTTTATTTAATTACTTAATTCATTTCCAGCCTTTGGCCCAATGGAGACCCAAAGAAGCTTGCATCCATTTTATTTCCTCTACTTGATACCAACAACAACCTTGTCAGGGAGGTTAGGTTGAGACCGTATGGCTGATCCAAATAACCCAGAAGCATCCATGGCAGAGTGGTGATTCAGCCCTAGAGACCCCCAGATCCTAGTCCAATAAACTAGACCATGCTGGCTCTCCTTAAAATTGTCTTTAACAGTTGGTCTAACAGTCTGGGCTCATCCTTCATGACTCCAGAGAATGTTCAGCTGAATTCAATAGGACTGACTGACTTGTTTTGATTTTGCTGGTCTATGACCGTAATAAACTTACGTATGTATGTATGATAAGAGCCTCTTGTGGCGCAGAGTGGTAAGGCAGCCGTCTGAAAGCTTTGCCCATAAGGCTGGGAGTTCAATCCCAGCAGCCGGCTCAAGGTTGACTCAGCCTTCCATCCTTCCGAGGTCGGTAAAATGAGTACCCAGCTTGCTGGGGGGTAAACGGTAATGACTGGGGAAGGCACTGGCAAACCACCCCGTATTGAGTCTGCCATGAAAACGCTGGAGGGCGTCACCCCAAGGGTCAGACATGACTCGGTGCTTGCACAGGGGATACCTTTACCTTTACCTTTATGTATGTATGACTTCTTTGGAAGGGATTTTGTTGCCTTCAACATCCAAAGCAAGGAAGAATTCTGTAGGACTCAAACTCAAATCCTGCATTGTGAACACTCAGAGAAGGCGATTAATGGTGCAAATATCCAAGCTTGTAATAATGAGGCCTTTCGTTTCAACGATAGCAAAGTTGCCTCAGAGTAAATTATCTTCACCACCTCTTTTTTTTAATATTGGTTGTGCAGTCTCCATTTCCTCCCTGTTGGAGGGAGCAACACCTGTTCCTGTGAGCATTCACCCTCCATAATAGGCCCTCATTTTTATCCCGTTTTACATAAAATAAAGAAGCTTCGTTTGTTAGCTTGTAGAAATGCACTTTAATACTTTATCACGGATCCCTACAGAACTCAGCTGGAGTCCTCTCTTCATCACGGAGCAGGTGTGAACTTCTCCCCCTCTTGTTTGCTATTCGCTCTTTGGTTCTTTCATCACTTCGGACAGAAACAGCAAGCATTCCATGCCGCACAAGCAGAGCTCCCTCAGCACTCGGGGGAACACACACACAACCCACCCAGACCCAGCTCCCCATAACTTCCCCCCCAAAGGACCTCTATTTGCATTGCAATAATAAATGGGCTTCCTGGGTTAATCATGGGGACCATTGTTCTCTGTATTTTTGAAACTGCAACTGAATTTATTTATTTATTTATTATCGATCATGATCAATAGGCGAGGAAAAGGAAAATGATGAATGTTTAACTGGACCGTGTCCTGCCGAAGAAATCGTGTGTTTGAGCTACCTCTTTGAATTGAGGGAAGGCTTTAGGTAAAAAAGGCTCACTCAAGCAGAGAGGTTTCTGAATGCAGAGTTGCCAGCCTCCAGGTGAGGTCAGGAGCCAGTTTGGTGCAGTGGTTAGGAGTGCGGACTTCTAATCTGGCATGCCGGGTTCGATTCTGCACTCCCCACATGCAACCAGCTGGGTGACCTTGGGTTTGTCTCAGCACTGATAAAACTGTTCTGACCGAGCAGTGATATCAGGGCTCTCTCAGCCTCACCCACCCCACAGGGTGTCTGTTGTGGGGAGAGGAATGGGAAGGCGACTGTAAGCCGCTTTGAGCCTCCTTCGGGTAGGGAAAAGCGGCATGTAAGAACCAACTCTTCTTCTTCTTCTTGTTCCCCTGAAGAGACTGGCAGCTTTAAAGGGTGGGCTCTATGGAAGACAATACTGAGGATCCAGCATAATCTCATGTCCAACAGCTCTGTGGACAGATCCCAATCAGAATGCAACATGCAGCACAAGGTTCAACACCCATTGCAATGCTTTTGGAGGCCCCCTCCTCTCCCATTGGTGAGAGGAAAGGAGATCCAGGCAACCAACTCTTCTTCCTTCCTACGGTCCTCTGGGCTGTATGGAGCAGAGAAAATTCCTTTTACGTTAGAAATCAGTCCAGTAATACTACAGTATGTCTGTCCATGGCCACTCACTGTTCGCTGTTGTGTAAAGTAGCATGATTACCATAGTAATGCTACTATTTTCTCCTGTAGATGGCACCCCATAGCTAAATAGAAGTGCGAGTCCTGCTTCAGCATCATGGCTGTTGCACTGAATTGGCTCTGAAGATGCCAAGCAAGATACTCATTGGATAGTGGGCAAAAATCCCTCCTGCCTAATCGTTAAAGAGCTTTCTTGCTTCAAGGTAGGTGATAAAGCCATGAAACCAGTCAAGAGGTTTCCCAGATAGATTGGCTCTGGGGTCACTCACAAAAGGGTGGTTTACTTTGCTCCCATACTGCTACAAACCCTGCCAGGGATGTCCAACTGCAGTGCACAGCACTAAATAGGCCTAATATAGGAGAATAGATAAGGAGCTGCCAAAAAGAAGCATTTTAATATGGTGAATATTGTGAGAGGTGGTCTAAAATTCTTCTATGTGAAAATGCCAGCGATTAAACCTGGGAATTTTTGCATTCAGTCTAACAATTCATGAATTAGTAAGGCAAAAGGACAAAACCAAAATAAGGAGAAAAGTCACACAGTATATGCAAGCAGAGTCATAATATTTGTTAAAAAATGATTTAATTTTTTTAAAATCTTTAAAAGATGATAGGTGAATGTAGGAATGAAAAGACACGCAGCTCAGGGCACTTTCATCCAATTCTGATTGCTTGAAAAGAAGTAAAATGGCACTTCTCTAAGGCTCAGGAGCCTTACTTACAATCTCCGGACTAATGGGGACACAAACAAAATAGTGACCAGGCAATCCTGATCATTGGTCCTACAGTAGCAAATAGCAGCTCTGTGTTCCTGCCACAGTATTCAAGGCTAGCTTGAACGCAGAATGAAAATATCCTGTGAGATAGCTGAACTGCCAAGAGTGTCCTGTATGTAAAAGAAGTTTTGAAATTAAAGTTCTCTAAAAAAAAAAAAAACCCACTTTATATTACTGTTTTCAATTACAGAAGGAATTGTGAAACCCATCTCTTACCAATGGGATTTTGTATCAACAGAGGGCAGCAGAGGATGAAAACATATCTACTTTCAGTTATTATGCACCAATTTCCTTTTAACATGCTTCAAAAAGGCTCTTTCATCCTGTAAAACAAGGTATTGACTACATAGTCACCATTTGCGCAACATTCCAGAGCTGTCCAGGTGTCATGCTTCTGTAGCAAACAAGGAAGATTTTTAAAATTGATCTAATGGCATGCAGGTGTGTGAGATCAGAGATGGAAAAGCCTATGCAGGAGGAACTCCAGGGAATAAACCACGGCGCTTGCGGATGATCATTTTCCCCAGTGATCACAGCGATTTTGTTTGATGTTTCAGCAGGGCAAACACTTGCAAGCCAGTTGTTAACAGCAACCATTCCCATTTTAGTCATGGCAATTCAAATATTTTACTACAGTGATCAGTTTTTCAAGGTTTGGGACCCATTCAGTTTCATGCCCAAGACAAGAATTCATGTGACATCAGAAACCTTTGACAGGAAGTAGAGAAGCTGGGGAGCTGTGACCTCATCACCATCAAGACCGAGACCATAGGCAGCAGGCCAAAAGAACCAGAGGACAAGGAAGACAAGGAGAGTTACTGCATTAAGGATCAAGAGGAGGCACCATATTAAGGTCAGAATCACAGAGGAAACCTTTCTTCCATCACTGCTCTAACCTCTTCTCAGCATGCGTGAAAAGAGAAGCCAGAGCCATGGCACTCTTGGGTGGATGGCTTGGCAAAAAAAATGGCCCCATTTTGACCTCCCTGAAAAAGTTAGGAAGATCTTTTTCTCAGTTTAATTTTTAAAAATTTTATCTATGAAGTACATGAGCCAGGAACAACTGAAAGCTCTTTATTATTCACTGAAGAAGTTTGTACAATAAAAGTTTGTCTTGGTAGAATTCATCGACTAATGTGCTGTCAGGAAGACACATATTGTCTTGAACACTAGAAAGTAGGAGCAGCATGCTCCAGTCTAAAATTTCTGAAAGATTTTTTTCCATGGAGCACATTTTCCTCTGCCTCTGGATGTGCCCTAAAATGCCCCTGAAACACTGCTGCTCAGAGATACGGGACACCCCAGGAATGACCTGGTGGGAGCCATAGGTCTGTCACAGGTTGGGTAATCCCCTCACATACTTGGGGCATTTTAATGCATTTGCTTTGTATTTATATGTGACAATCAATCAGCTGCTTCTAGTCTCTATGATATACAATAGTTGAAGCAGAAGTCCTAGAACATCCTCCTTCTGCAGCTGCTCTAGGTCTTTGATTGCCCATAGGCTCAATGGTATTGTTCCTCTAAAGCTACCGTTTCAGAGAACTGACCTGTGTAGTCTGGAAATCACTTGTAATTGAGAAGAACCCTAGACCTGAAGGGGAGGTTGGTGATCCTACATTGCATGTGGTCTGTGGAGCTATTTTATCCTTCCCAGTGCTGAAGTCCTTGAAAGAAAATGGAGAAGAAATGATGGCTAAGTAGTGGTGGAGAGGTATTAATATCAGACTTTAATAGTGAAGCGCCCAGCCAAACAAGTGGAACAACGTGCCTTTTGAATGTGTCATCACATCAGCCAGGGCTGCCCTAGAATTGAAGAATAGGTTCTTATTAGGTTTGGGAGCTTCGGCATCCGAAGCAGCCATTCCAGGCTAAAGCAGCCAGCACCGCACTGCAGGGGTGGGGAGGAGATACTTGGTATGAAATGTTATTGGATACATTTCTTGGTCAAAGAGGTCAGGCTGAACTTCCTCTTGCCTGCCAGAACACGATTGGAAAATTCTTTTCTCCATTTCCTCTAGGCCAGTCCAATTGACTTAATTGGCAGTTATGGGGAGCACAATAGGAGCAGTGTTCCTCCCAGCCAAACCAACAGGTTGTCTTGTTGTTGTTAGGTGCAAAGTCGTGTCCGACCCATCGCGACCCCATGGACAATGATCCTCCAGGCCTTCCTGTCCTCTAACATTCCCCGGAGTCCATTTAAGTTTGCACCTACTGCTTCAGTTACTCCATCCAGCCACCTCATTCTCTGTCGTCCCCTTCTTCTTTTGCCCTCGATAGCTCCCAGCATTAGGCTCTTCTCCAGGGAGTCCTTCCTTCTCATGAGATGGCCAAAGTATTTGAGTTTCATCTTCAGGATCTGGCCTTCTAAGGAGCAGGCAGGGCTGATCTCCTCTAGGACTGACCGGTTTGTTCGCCTTGCAGGGGACTAGCAAGAGTCTTCTCCAGCACCAGAGTTCAAAAGCCTCAATTCTTTGACGCTCGGCCTTCCTTATGGTGCAACTTCACAGCCATACATTGCAACTGGGAAGACCATAGCCTTGACTAAATGCACTTTTGTTGGCAGGGTGATGTATCTGCTTTTTAGGATGCTGTCTAGATTTGCCATAGCTTTCCTCCCCAGGAGCAAGCATCTTTTAATTTCTTTGCTGAAGTCCCCATCTGCAGTGATCTTGGAGCCCAGGAAAATAAAATCTGTCACTATCTCCATTTCTTCCCCATCTATTTGCCAGGAGTTGAGAGGGCCGGATGCTATGAGAGAAGCCTAAACTAATAAAATCTTCTTATGTCTCAGCCTCTGGTCACACCCTTGTACCAATGACCCTTGTTGTTCTTCCCTATCGCCATATCCTCCGATCAGTGTGAGCCATTATACCCAATCCAGGTGAGAGCCTAACTGTATCCCCACCTAGAGTTAACACTAATCCCATCAAGCCTGGCTCATCAAGGGCTTTGTTTTCACAATCCCTGACCATGAGTCACACTCTGAGCCCCCAGCTCAGTGACCTCACATTTCAAACTCACAATACCAGAAACCAATCAATGGTCACTTCCATTATACCTCACCTCCCAGGAGGCTGACCTGGCCGGCCCAGGATTTTCAAACTCTATGCCTGTCCCAACACGCACCTCCAAAGTGTGCTGTGCTCTTAACACACCCAACATGTTGCTTTGAGTTTATGTGCTGGTCATGTGAGTCTCCCTTCTTTTTGTACATCCTCACTTCCAGATCAGGTGACATATAATTTCCTTCCCACATTTGCTTGCATCCCCCTTCTAGAAGGTTGTATGTTGCATTGTTGTATAGAAGGTTGTATGTTTTATACAACACACAATGTTGTATTGTGTGTGTGTGTGTTTGTCATTTAATAAATACCAACTCTGATTCAGAAACTCAAGGTTTAATTCAAGGTGTCTAAGGAATTCCCATCTCCCGTATACAAACAGTGAAACATCCTGGTTGCTCCTCCCCTTGCAAGCTAATTCCCCTTCTGAATTAATCATTCCCCAGCAATTTTAGTAACAAGCCCGCTGCTCTTACCCACTACACTACACTGGCCATGTGAAGACTTTGACCGCAACAGAGATGATCTTTTAACCATCATTCCTTTAACCTAAACTTTCCTCCAACTTCAGTTCTGGCCTCAGAATGATCAGAGGAGGGTAAAGAAAGAGCTATGCAAACCTCCATTTCTCTCACAGCTGAGCATGCCAAATTTATAGTTAAGTCACCCTGTCGCTTCTCTTCAAAGCGACAGACAGGCCCACCAGTGATGCTGCCTGGTATGTGCGCTCGGGTCCCTCCCAGCCACGAGCATTCTGCCTCCCGCAGACGTATCACCTCAGCCAGCGCCGTAGCACGTTCTCCCAGGAGGAGACGAGGCTGGGTTGGGACAGCAAATAATTAGCTTTGCTGCCGATGGCTACAGGAATGATTATGAATTTTTAAGTGCAGCAAGCGATTGAAGAAGTTTCTATTTGCTTTCCTCAAGCCAACTTGCAAACCTTTGCTCCTGGAGGGAGAATGAGCCTTACAGCAGTTTGACAAACAGGTGGGGGAAAACCTGAGCTGTGGTAGGGGGCTCAGAACTGGGGGGAGGGGGGAGGGGGAACCGAGCATAAAAGTAAAGAGTTTCTTACTTGTGCAGTCCTGGGTCTATCAATTAACAGATTGCACCCGAGGCAGTTTGCTCTTAGGGAGCTAGACTTGAGTGGGTTATAAATACAGAAATTCATGTTTGGCAGATTTTCCTGTATATTTTTAAAGTTTGCCATAACTCTTTCCAAATTAAATGCTGGTGAAAGGTACCGTGTTGACAGCTTTAAAGATTCTCTCTGAAGCCGCCCCAGTTCCCTATAGCCTCCTTCAGGCCTGCATGTATGTCACTTGTCTACAGAAGAGATTGTGTGTTCCTTTGCCTTTGGTGGTCCTCAGAGAACGGGACGGCAGAAAACGGAGTTGGCTGAACGGATATACCATTTTGGGTAGCAGCTGAGGAGTGGCATTTGAATGCTCCCTGTATTTAAAAAAATCCTCTCTGTAACTGGGGAGATCTAGTTTCCCATTTCAGAAGATGGTCTCCTTTCCTCCCACCCTTGTTCCTGTCCCTGCTAGGGAAATACTGTGGGAATTGGGGGGAGTGTTAATTGGTGTTGCACTGATGCCATGACATCACTTCCGGAGCAACCCAGAAATGACATCATTGCCTTGTGGCATGGGGAGGAGGGACGTCTACCTCCCTCCCTCCACCCCCAGCATTGTTTTCCCAAGTCCTGCATGGGGAAAGGTCAGAGCCCTTCCTCCTCCCATTCTGCAGTTCTAAGATGAATCCAGCTCTAAAAAGCATCACACCAATTGTGACCCCTAGCGTAGTAGGAAGAAGAGAGCAGTTTTTAAATCTGGAAATACTCTGTGGTGAAGCCAGCCTGGGCTACCGTATTGCAGCCTGGCAATCTAGCTGCTCTCAGAATGGAAGCATGAGAAATCAGTTTATGGATGAAACGAAGGGGTTTTTGTTAATGACTGAGCTGCAACCTTAGAAAAATACTGCCCGCCTGCCTTAGTGTAGCTTGCCTTTTATGAGCAACCACTAATAGCTGCTTGTACTTGGGCAATCCCACCCTGGCTCTAAACTCAACCATTGTCACTGCTGAGTTTTGTATGTTCTGGTCTGCACACCACCCTATGCTGAGAAGCCCCCAGCCACATCCTCTCCCTGCTATGTGTGCCTCCTCCCATGTGTTCATCCCCTCTCTCCCAGCTCTTTGTCTGGCGAAGCCTCCATTTACCCTTTAGGGGCTTGCCAGTGATTCCTGCCTATGCCACATCCTGCCATCCCTCATGAGAGCCTCACCACTCCCTAAGGAACAGGCCTTACTATCCAGCTTCTTAACCCTGACATTGTTCGTGAGGAGGCTCAGCAAGATCCCTTACCAAGCCAATCTGAATGGAGGCCTGAATTTACTGCCTGGCCCCAACGGCAACTGGTTTGGTCCAACCTGGGCAAATGACATCTCAGACCCAAAGTACGTTGGGTAAGGATCTGTAGAGTATTTGCATTCAGGGTCTCTAGATAGCTCTAGTTGTTCTGGATAGCCTTCACTCTGCTAGACTAGGAAGGGCTACAAGGTTAACTGCGAGTAGATTTCTTGAAGAATCATATAGCCAGCAGCATCTTCTGGATCCAGGGACGAGGACTTTCCAACAGAAAAGGCAGAGGGTCACAATGAATTCTTGGATGGAAAGAGAGAGAGAAGGTCGGCTCTTCTGGCTGGAGAACATGTCCTGTACACATGAAGCTGCCCTATTCTGACTCAGACCATTGGCCCATCAAATTCAGTATTACTTACTCAGACTGGCAGCCACTCTCCAGGGTCTCCAGTTTTTCACATTATCTAAGATGTGTTCCCTTTAATGGGAGATGTCAATGTTGATGGAACCTGGGAACATCTGCATGCCAAGCAGATGCTCTACCACAGAGCTTCTCCCCACCTCCACCCCAGCAAAGCTTGCAAAAAGACATACCTGAAATCTGGTCATTTTACATTCATTCTGTATACTTCTTAGTATAACACCACAGAAAGAGAAGTTTATATCTGGGGGGAGGGAGGTATATCTGCTACTCTTTACTGCCTTTGCTCACTAGTTCTCATTACAGGATGTGAGATGGTACAGTATAGCCAGATCTCATCAGATCTCAGAAGCTGAACTGGGTCAGTTCTTGGATGGGAGATTCAACAAGGAAGACTTTGCCGAAGCAGGCAATGGTAGACCACTTCTTCTTAGTAACTTGTGCTGAAAACTCTATGGGGTACCCATAAATTAAATTGACTGAAACTTGACAATGTTTCATACATGCAAATAACTGCAATTATCCTTTCAATGAAATTGTTGCTTCATTATTATCATTCTGCCTCATTCATAAAGCTTAAACTTGGTAGGGAATCTGCCAGGATCTCGACTAATAAAGCAGACTTGCTAGGGTTCCTTTTACACCAACACCTTCTCTTTCTTTTTCTGTATTTTGGTTTCTCTTTGCTATCGTGCACATATTCAGGGCCTAGTCAAACGCACATGACTGAAGATTCGGCTTTCTTTTACATGGCTGTTTCATTTGGAGAGGCACAAAATTTCAAGAAAGCCAAATATTAGCCTTGGCCCTGAATATAGTCAGAGCTCTATTTCTATGTATAACATACAACACTTAAAAGTAGTATAAGTATCTTTATAGCATTATCCCGTAGGCAACGTAAATGGCTCTAACTACACTGGGCTGGTTGGAGGTCAGAGTCATCTTGGGTACTTGTAATTAACATGTTGGGTGTCTAATTAACAGCTTCTGTGCTTCCATACAGAGTCATTTGCAAATCAGTCTCAGCCCCACCATGGGACAAGAGCCAGTTTGGTGCCATGGTCACAGTGTCTGACTAAGTTCTGGGAGACCCAAGTTTGTTCCCACCACTATGGAAGCTTCTGGCTGAACTCAGGTCAGCCACCCACTCTCAGCCTAACCTACCTTGCAGGGTTGTTGTGAGAATAAAACAGAGGAGAGGAGAAGGGTGCAAGCTGCTCTGGAACCCTGATTAGAAGAAGGACAGGAAGTATATAAGTAAGTGAGTGTGTCCCATGAAAGCTGATGCTAGAATAAATTTGGTTAGCCTTTAAGGTGTCACAAGGCTCCTGTTTAGTTTGAAAATCAGCCACCGTCACTGCTGAGTTTTGTATGCTCTGGTCTGCACACCCCCCTGTGCTGAGAGGCCGCCAGCCACATCCCCTCCCCGCCATGTGTGCCTAGTTTGCCAAGAGGCTTCTAGACTAAAGGAAAAGAACCGAGCGCCTGATGCAATAGACAAGGACAAAAAATGGCTTTACACCAAACATTTTGTTCCCTGTCCTTTCACACAGGAATTGTTCCCAACAAAACAAAAGGTTGTGCTCCTAGATGTGCAGACTGGGAAGAGACCCTTTGATGTGAAAGAGGATCCCAGTGAAGTACCGGACGTAAAAGTCACTGTGGAAACAGGAGGGACTTGCAGAAGCAGGAAAAAACATGGTCAGAGAGGAGGGTTCATTTACCCTCTCTCCGTCAGCACGTGGACTGTCTGGGTGGTTTCCTTCTGCCAGTCCATTTGTTGTAAGAAGAGGTCCAGAACACTATTTGGGGGGGGGGCAGGGGGGGTAAGAAACAGCAAACATTTTTTTCAGAGCCAAACAATATCAGATTTAATGTTTGGCCTAGTATACTTAAAGCAAAGTGGAGGTTGCAGATACAGCTTTCTGTTTATCTTGAAGGATGCAGCTAGTTTCAAGAAAACCAGATCAATGCTATCAATCTTAGCCCCATAAACATGTTTTGATCTCTACCCTACCTGTCCTGCATTGCTCAGAACTGAAATAAAGGTCTTTTAAAAAAAGCTTTACTCAAGAGAACAATTTTAACCTAATCTTCTTGATGTACTAAACTTTCCTCTACAGAACTGCAGTCAAGGGCAGAATCTGCACTTACTTTGTTTATTCCATTGTCAATCCTGTTGAATTCAGATCGCTTTGAACTCGGGTCTTCCTCTCCTCCCCCCTCTCCATTGAAACAGGAAAGTCTTCTGCACGTGGTTAGGGAGGTTCAGAAGGGGGGGGGAGCCAAGCCTCTTTCTTTCTTTTCTTGAAGGGGGAGAGGAGCCAAGCAGGGAGCCTCTTTCTTTTCTTGGGGGGGGGGGAGAAGATCGAAGAAGGCAGAGAAGGGAGAAAAAATCCAGGACCGACAGAAGTTGAGAGAAATTAGGGGCTTCTCCTTTAAGGCAAGCTTGTCACATGACCAGGTGGCCTATCAGAAGTTCTCTACCATGGAACTTTCTTTCTCAATCCGGATTTGAAAAATATTGAGCATTTAAAGCACTCTAAGATATCGCACAATAAAGGTAGGGTCACTCCGGATTAATCCTTCTTGCTGCAGAGGGAAAATTTAAATCACCCAAAATCCAAACAGAAATAGCATTTTGTGTAGACGGCAGCAACTGAATCGACCTGGGGTTGGAATAAAAGCTCTGTGTAGTTTACACCAAGGTGAAAAGCATCTCCCTGCTATCTGAACAAGCAAGGCGATGCCACGTGCTACTCTTGAACAAATATTTGGTCTCCCAAATGCATCACTGGTTCTGAAAATGCAAAACCCAGCTTGAAGAAAAATATATGGTCCTGCTTCTGAAATACGCAT
Source organism: Paroedura picta (assembly GCF_049243985.1). NCBI lineage: Eukaryota > Metazoa > Chordata > Lepidosauria > Squamata > Gekkonidae > Paroedura > Paroedura picta. Next base: position 67,734,787 of record NC_135378.1, read on the forward strand.
TCTTACAATACAAATTCTTTTTTTGGCAGTCAGAACTCAGATCTCTTAGGGAATTAGATCCTTTTGACCACTGTGTTTTGTGTTTTCTGAACATGTGGACTCCCTCCACAGTTTTTGCTCCAGTTTCATGTCTAAAATGGAGCAACGTTAGTGTTGTTGTTTTAGCATCCTCATGATATTGTTCCCCAATTGTCCAATTACTGAATATCCCCTTGCTTTGCTGTGATCTTTCCCAGGCCTCATTTGTTACTATCTTTTGGAAAAGATTGTTGTCAGGGCATGTTTACATGCCCTGTGGATGGGAAGATGGACATTTTTGCAGTTCGGATTCACACTGGCACAATTTTTTTTAAAGGCAATTGACATGTAGTTTTAGTATACAGTAATATGTCAATTACGATTTTTATTAAAAGTCTGGGGGGGAAAGCCCTTGCGTGGCAAGCAGGGGAGTGGTGACCAGTTGGGGGCTGGGGCAAGAAAAGTGTTGGGAAAACTGCTGTGAGGATGCTCCCTTGTGGCAGCAAACGCATCTGCATTCACAGCGGCAATAGAAGAAACATGGGAAAGCATCAATTGTTGATGTGGCTTTGGATTAGTTCTGACTCAGTTGGACTTCCTGTGATGTAAATTTAAAGCTTCCATCCTACATATTTTGGGTGAGCAGTAGCATACCCACCACATTCATACAAGTGGGGTTATTAGAAGAAGAGGAAGAGGAAGAAGAGTTGGTTCTTATATGCCGCTTTCCCCTACCCAAAGAAGTCTCCAAGCGGCTTACAGTCGCCTTCCCTTTCCTCTCCCCACAACAGGCACCCTGTGGGGTGAGTGAGGCTGAGACAGCCCTGATAATAGCTTTATCAGTGCTTAAATATAATGTTTAAATATAATAATTTCCAAATGGTCAGGGTTCGGACTGCCATTTGTGTTCTTCAGAACAAGACTGTGTTTTTCAGCATTGCTTCTGTAGTTCATGTCCCCTTGTGCTACATTCTGTTTTGCAAATGCCCTTCGGAATCAATGGTTTGACTACTATAACAAGATAAAATTGGGTTGGGTACAGAAGGGTCTACTTGTCTTGTTTTATGTACACAAAGAAGTGAGGGAGTTGTGCAGAAGAATGAATATGTATGAGTCCTAAGAACTACATCGATCAGTTAATGGATAGGTAAGACCCTTCGGGCCATCTGGAAGTGAAAGCATATTGAGCCAGACACATTCAGAGTCCCTCTAATGTAGAATTCAACACTTACAATGCAATACTAAGTACAGTTGCATCATTCTAAATCTATTGAAGTCACTGGGCATAGAAGGGTGCAACTCTGCTTAAGACTGAACTGTTAATTTACTGATAGAGATTTCTAGACCTCGCTGCCTATGTGAGCTCTTTTTGAAACTTTCTAACCATCTTCAGATTCCCATATGTACAGTTAAGACCTGTCAGGGCTTCAGATCTAGCACATTTTGTTTCCCAAGTGTCAGCAGCCTTTTGGTCATGTCTGTCACATTATGAGAAGGGGGAGGAGGACAGGCAGACATTTGGCAGCTACATGAAGAAAGGCATTTCTGAACGTCACAAAGGTCCTTTTTCCATAGCAGAGAGCCATCTGATCTATTTGTTTCCAAATAGACCATAATAATTTTGGTGCACTCTTGGATTTTAGGTCTATATAGTAGCTAAATATTTATCAGCAGGAGGTCTGTCAAATCTCAAACTGTTCTCACGGGTTAAAAGAATAAAGCCCCAAAGAGGGGAAATGCTTGGCCTTTCCTGTGTGCAATACTTAGGGCAAAGCAGAGAAGCAAAATATCTAAAGAAAACAATTTTACCTTAAAATGACCAATGAAAGGTAAATTATCATAAAGCAGCCTGGTTTAGTTAATCAGTGAAAACCATTCATTGAGAAAAGTCTTGACCCCCCACCCCCCTATACGCACACAAATGGGTTGTCACTCATTCTTATTGATGATTCTAGGAAGCACTGCCAAATGGGAAATCAGAGGATTTAAGTTCTGAGGGCAAAAAGAAGACCAAATGTTCAGAATCTATTGGGCAGGAAACAGGAGACTGAAAATTTATGGGGTTTACAGTTTGTTTTATTCTGATTGGCACCCTCTGCTCCTATACTAGCAGGAGGACAACATCAAAAAGGAACTAAGGAATGATCTCCTGAACTAAGGAAGGCATTTGTTTAAATGGTTTTGCAGTTCTTTGTTCGTTGGGGTTTTTTTATTTTTCAGCAAGGAAGAGAATAATTTCATGTCTGTGGTTATCAAATTTCTGACATTGAGATTCAAACGACCTGTTGTTTCTAGATGAATAATCAATTGTGGCTATTCTGAAGGAGATGGCTAGTGAACCAACCTTCAGCCATACATCAATTTTTGTATTTTTGTGTCAGATCTTCAACCAGGTATCTGTGATGTTGGCTCCAGATTACTGGTTGTAAACCAAACCATGGAGCTGGCCCTTAGCTGAAAGGAGTATATTCCTCTTTTCTTAGCTCTCATTCCTCAGCAAAGCAGCTTTTTTTGGGTACTTTTAGGAGCAGATTCCTGAAGCTGCTCCTCCTGCAGTTTCTTAGCTGGGAGAGCTTCCCTTTCCTATCTCTCTGAACAAGTATTGCCTGTAGAAGTATGGGCAGTCCCTATTCCTGGAGAGATCTGTGTGGTCTATAAGAGCCCAAAATGTATACATGGAGTTACTGAATTATGGTGCTTGTGGATTTCATGTGCAAATTACTAATGAATACCAGACATGATCACAGTAACTGTTTATTCCGTTCTGGAATGTTATTAATTTTAGCATAGCAGGGAAGAGCTGCCATTTTGTTAATCACAGGAGAAGAAAATGGGTCATGAATACAGTGTAGTTGTTCCATCAGATTACATTAAAATTTCCTTTTAAAAGGAGTTTATTTTCACTTTAAATGAATATATCCTATTTTAACAAATATTGCCGCATGGAAGGCACTAAATACTATCCTGTATAAACACTAAATACTATCCTGTGCAACCCCCTACACAATATAGGGGAATCCCCTACACAATATATGACAGAAGCATCTCTGAAAAATAAACATTCAACTGCTTAAATACCTCCAAAGAGTGAGAATAAGGGATGGGCATGAACTGGCTCACAAACTTACTGACAAATTTTGGCTGGTTTGTGCTTTGTGAAACAAAGTTCATGGCAGTTCAACCAGCAAGAATTTTCCACAGATTGTGGAGGTTTGTGCCAGTTTGTGAATGGATACATTTTCACACAGACTGTCTCTGCTTAAACAAAATGGCTACGAAATTTTAACAAACAGAAATTCCATATCTGAAGAGTCTTCAGTTAAGCCTGAAGAGTTTTCAGCTAAGCTTGAAGTGACTTCAACCTTTTAAAGCTTATAATGGTACTGGGTTCTGCTGGGCACGCTGCACATTGAACTGGTTCTGCTGGTCTAGCAAAAATGCTTCCCTTTGCTTGGATTGTGATTGAGTTGGCATTGCCACATTGGCACTTTGCAACCCTCTTATGGAGGGCCGCAGTTTGACTGCCCCTGCTCTAGATGAACAAATCACATTATCTTAGACTCTTAGACTATATCTTAGACTATATCAAAATTTTCATTTTTAAACGGTTGGTTCAGTATCTCCACAAATGAGGATTCTAAATGAAAGAAGCTAAGAAAGACCCAGAAAGCTATATTCTGCTGAATAAACCATCTAAAAGTAACTCATTACTCTAGATCAGGGGTAGTCAAACTGCGCCCCTCCAGATGTCCATGGACTACAATTCCCATGAGCCCCCAGCGAATGCTGGCAGGGGGGCTCATGGGAATTGTAGTCCATGGACATCTGGAGGGCCGCAGTTTGACTGCCCCTGCTCTAGATGAACAAATCACATTATCTTAGACTCCAGCTTTGTAAATATAAAGGCTACCACTAGGTTTTTTTTTTTAGGGGGAAGGATTGGGGATTGGTTCTAATTAATGCTGAGTGTTTTCTTTTTCTCTCTGACATATTTGAAATATGTTTTACACCCTTGAATCATTTAATTAATTAAGTAGAGAATACCTCCTTGTTTCCATTTCCAGAAGGCTACAGACTTTAGTCTTTGGACTTTCCCAGCATACTCTGAAATGCATTCCCCCCCCCTCCCACTCTTTCCTCTTCTGCCTCCTCCTCCCCACCCTTCTTCTCATTCTTCTTTTATACTGAACATCAGGAAGTTGAAATCTTGCTTACTTCTTTGTGCCAGCTGAGTTGGCGTAATAAAAAGCATCGCACTGCTTTTATTTTAAATCCTACGGGACCAAAACTGCTATCTACAACCTTTTCCCAGTATCCTTTGCAGTCTTAACCTTTCAGCACCAAAGAGGTTTAGCCTCCTATTGCTGATCCTTCTCAGCCACATCCATAATCCCCACTGGTTGTTAATGGCTACGTGCCATTCTAGACAAGGTGTCTGGCCGTAATTCAGGATCATGTCATGGCCAAATATTTCTTGAAGGAACAGTGTTGCAAGTACACTGGGACTCAATTCAGCTCAGGACTATGGTGTGGAAGAAGAAGGGGCCCCTGACTCAGGGCCGGATTTACATGAAAAGTGGCCCTAGGCCATTCCACTTATGTGGCCCTTTCACCTCCCATTTTTAAGTTTGTAAATTACACGAGAGATAATAAAATACATCATTACGGTGATATATGTCAGTATGTTAAATGAAACATGTTGTGATTGGTGTAATAGTATAATTTTAATTCTGCTAACAATTTGAATATAGGCCCCTCTTGATCTTGAGGCCCTAGGCTGAAGCCTAGTTAGCCTATAGGAAAATCCGGCTCTGTCCTGACTTCTTCCATATGATTTTCTTGACCCCAAACACCCCATGGGAGAGGAAGCTTATTCACCCCAAGGCAGGGCTGCATATGCAGTGGACTATCTGACCTGACGTGGCCAAATGGCTCAAGTAATTCGATCCTGTGTGCATGGCCAAGTGGCCCTACAAGGAGCAAAGGGAAAACTACCGTCAAAAGGAGATGAGAATTTCACCTCCATTTTTCAGGTCATCAGCACAATAAGACCATACGATTTTCAGCACTAAGCTGGGGGAGTGCCTTTTTCCAGGAGTCAACTCATTCTGCTGGCTCTGGATTTTCTCGGCATGATAAAAATAAAAAAAAATGGCCATAGGCAGAAACGAGCGAACCCAGGTGGTGCTTTTTCTTTTAAAAGGCCGTCCCATTTTAATTTGACAAGAGCTTCTGGCATTTGAAAGTAACAAGGGAAATCCCTGTATTGAGATAATCTAGGATTAGAGAGAAGCATTTCAAACCGGTACCTGAGGCAGGCTGAGGGAATTTGGGTTAAGCCCATAGCCAACATAACTTTTAAAGCCATGTTACAAATGGAGACATGCACACATTTCTGGAGTAATTATCTCTGACCTACCCTTAATATTTTTGGCCTTTATTCAGTGTTTACTGGCGGTGTTAAAAAAAAAACCTATAGCATGCAACAGTGAACTGGCAAGTTTACAGATGGAAAAGCTACTATACTATGGTTAGATAATGATACGTTGCAAGGTACCAAATGTTTGGAAGGCTTGGGAAAAAGAAAAGAAATAGGAGTCAAAACAAGTGCCCCAGCTGTCCGGAGAGTTAGAGGCAGCTGATGCAATATATTGAGGATCCTGTGTGTATATATTTTTATACTCTTTTTGATACATTTCATTTCAACAGGCCATATACATGACTTTCTCTGGACTGGAGCTGTAGTGCAGCTAGAAATTGCTATTGTCCAGTAGCTGTCAGTAGCTGTAGAGCAGGGGTAGTCAACCTGTGGTGGCAGGGGCTCATGAGAATTGTAGTCCATGAACATCTGGAGGGCCACAGGTTGACTACCCCTGATTTAGAGGATCGGCTGTCAACAATTCCATGATGTCATATATTTCCTTACTAGCCTTGGCAAAACATTATTCTACAGTCTGCTTCCCAGTACACACACAAATGTGTAATGTTTTACAAACAAGTAATGCAAACATATTAAAAATGATGTCAGGGAGGTAGACAGAGAAAAAAATCTGGTGGCACAAAATGGCAATGGAGAAACTGGAACATGATGCTGCTATAGCAAAATTATCCAATTCGCATACTGGGAATTAAATTATTTGCTTCAATACAATGTATGAGTAAGGGATCCAGCTAAAATGGTAGCATTTGTGGCTGTGACCACACTACCACACTACTGTGAACTGCACACTATAGCACTGTACAAGCTAATTCACCCTGTTCACCCTGACCGCAAGTGGTAGAAGGAGCAAATTTGTTTCCATTCTGAAAATGGAAGAACTGAGCAAGGAGTCTTTTTTCTTTTTTTCTTTTTCTTTTAGGGGGGGGATATAAGTGGAGCCTGAATCATCTCTGGCAAAAGGTAGAGAAAAACAAACAAGTGGTACAAAGCATAAGGTCTTTACTACCATTGGCTGATTGGCAGCTATTCTCTGAATCGCTGTTATCTTATTTTTGACTGACATCAATTTGGCATGGATATATCTTCCCTGGCTCTTCTCAATAGGTAAAAGGAAAAACCTCTAGAACATCTTTCAGGAAAGCAGTAGAAAAAGTCAGGGATAACTGAGGAAGACTTGGAAGATGTGATTCGTCCTCATCTCACAGGTCCTTAAGGCCTAGGTATGGCTGGAAGTGGGAACCAAAGGGCTCTTGGCCCGAGGTCATCGCCTAGAGGAGCAGGAGGAGGCTGGGGAAGCTCTGACAAAGAGGAAGAAGAGTGAAGTGCAGGGAAAATCTGTCAATGTCTTAGGTAGGGTTTGGGGGAAGCAACAGAGAAGCCAGGAAACTACGAGGAGAATAGTTAAGTAGTTAGGAAAGAAAGTGAAGAAAAAGAATAGTAAAAGTACATAGAGCTCCCTAAACTATACAAGTAATTTTGAAACCATCATTTTTGTTGAAAACTAAGGGCGGAACTCTGTGACATGTGAACACACATCAGGCACCCCCTCCAGCAGCTTCTTGTAATAAAAATCTGCACTGAAGGGCACAAAGAAGGTGTGTGTCTGTCATTTCTGTCATATAACTAATTCTAAACAGAATGTGGATTAATAGATCTGCAAAACAGACAATTAGGGGGAGTATATCTATAAGCCTGAAGGAAGTTGCAGGTTTGCAGAAAACTCTGACAAATAAAAACACAAATAGATATTAGAGGATTTAAACTTTCACAACATAATAGGAAAAAAAATCACTTTTAGCTTTAAGAACAGGATGTCTACTGAGCTCTCAGTGGCTATTTGGGAGGTAGCTAAGCAACCACAGCAATATTGTTGAGCATTGTAAGCCTTGGACCAAGGCCCTTGGTTTCTCTAAAGCTCATTCATGAAGGGGGAGCCCTTGGATGCCAAACAGCACTGGAAGAGATCCCATCCTTTTTGACTATCATACACCAGGGATAAGTCAAGCGGTGACCACCACGGACTAGTCACATAACTGGGCCATCTACAACTCTGGCAGACTTTTCCTGAGGAGGCTGTCCGGGAGAGAGAGAGAAGGAAAGAAAGCTGAAGATAGGGAGGCAGATATTAAAAGGTTAGCTAATGGGTTTGAAGGTGAGAAGGAAACAGGGAACAGTGGGGGTGGGCATGCAGGTAAAAATGAGATCCCCTCTAAGTTCTTGCATGTTACATGTTTATTCATGAACAATTTTTGCACCTACAAAGCGTCCCTTCAAAATATGTTCTCCCAAACATTTCAGTTATGAATTTTCTTACCTTCTCAAACTTCTCAAAGGGGGAAGTAGATCTGGGTGGCCATTGTCAGTAGAAAGGGTGTGGCTCAAGGAAGGGTCAAGTTCCCTTTCCCCAGACTATCCCTTCTGTGTTCCAAACTCCTCCCTCCCTCCCTCTACAGCTGTTTATTGATTAAATAGGACCTCAAGGTTTCACATTCATATTTAATGTGTCATTAGATACAAACAGAAAAGGTTTCTGAACCAAATTCTCACTCAAATGAAATCAGAAGCAATGAATTCGGCATTGTTAAGGTTTCATGCACACACCCCTGAGTTCCTTGGAGGAAGGGTGGAATAAAAATGAGAACAATAGCATTAGACAGGCCCTTGTTGAATAAACACATAAAGACGAATCAGTAGGAACCTGGTCTTTTGAGAAAACTGAGCAGTCATGCATCCCATGTATATCAAAGGGGCCATCTACGTTAGCATTGCTGCAAAAACAAATAGTCTTGTGGCACCTTAATAAAATGTGATTGTGCATAAACATTCATGGAATGCTCCACTCCATCAAAATCGTGTTATTTTGGCATTGCCTTCCTACTCTTAGGGCTGGATCTAGACACCATTTTTGCTCCATCCCAGCCAACTCCCTGACTTATCACATTCTCTGACCCCCAGGGTTTTTATCCATGGAGATCCCATGCTTCCCATGGAGATCACATGCTTCATGGACATTTCCTCTCTTTTTCATCTCTGGAAACATTGGTTGCATCCAACTGTATAACTTTAGGAGTTTATTTCTCACTGTGAAAACAGTGGCAAACTAAAAGTACAATCCTAAGAACACTTTTATAGGATTAACCTGAATAGACCTGAGCAGGATTCTGAGTGGATCTGTTTAGGATTGCTCTCAAAATTAACCAGGAAACCTTGCATATTAAAGCAAATCTTATACATCTCCTACTAGCATTTACCACTAGATGGCACTCGATAAATAGGCCTGTTGAATCAGTCAGCAGCTATTGGGGGGGGGGGGACGGGACAATATACTATGAAGAACAAGAGAGCCGTTGGCACTCTCTCGCTTTAGTAGTTCTCTGCAATTCTGCAATGCCTAACAACAGGAGAGAGTAAGGAGAAGGTAAGGTCATTAGTGGATTCATCCTAATTGTCTCCTACTAAGAAGGGATAAGCCTGTCAATACAACATGGCATGGGGTTTTCCCCCCCATTAACAAACAGTCTTTGAAATTGTTACATTAAAGAACATTTGAGTAGTCCCTTTCACACCACAATTACGGAGGCTTACCAGTTTCCTCAGAAGGGGGCCAACTTGGGCACTTGCATAGGCAGAAGGAAAACAGTTCTATATCTTTCTAGACATTTGAGAAATGTCCAACGTCTTGTCTTGTAGAAATAATTGTGCAAATCAGATGTTGAATACAGACTAAATCTTCCCATGGTTGGGCAGAACTTTCCTGCCTCCTTCTTCCCCTGACTGAAGCTGACTAGTTCCCGTGAAATGCTGCTCTTGGGGAACAAGGGACCGTAGGACCAACTGATTGCTCCAACTTGAATCCCAAAGGTGAGGTCAGGGAGCCTCCTCACAGCCTTCCCCCTCCCTCTGCTCTCAGCTTTGCAGCTAGCACATGATTTGTGGTCCGTAGCCTGGATGTCCTCCTGGTGGGCCCAGCACCTTGCAGAAAGTATACCTTCTGAATTTTGACAGCCCTAATTTCCAAGATCCCAGAGCCTTTTGCAGACTGGGCACTAAGGGGCAGCCTTGGAGACTTTGTAAGTGCTACATGTTGAAACAATCTAAAACTGCCACATCAACAGGATAAAAAGACTGAATATGTTTGAATAGCATCATTATTATTTAGCTGAGCCTCTGCTGTCTAGTGGAGTATCCTCCTTCAGGATTGTTTCTTGAGCCTGGGATTTCCGAAATCCGAGTAAGTTGTTGCTGAAACAATGGCCTCTTGTTAACCCTTCTGTGAACAGTAGATCCTTCAGAACACAGTGGAATGGAGCCAATTAGCTATTTTAGGTTCACTGAAGGACTTTGGGTGTGCCCTATGGAATTTTTGACTATTTTCCATCTCTCAACACCAGACATTGACCCTCCCCACATACTACGTACTGTTCGTAAAATTCTTGTTTCAATCTAGGCTTTCCATGCAAACTAGTAGTACAACTCCAGAGTTCTTTGGGGCATGCAGAAATTGATTTACTCGGGGTGTTGTGGAGGGAGCACCTGCCATACAGATCACTAGATCACTGGCCAACAAAACTTGGGCTTTGTATGGTGTTATCTGGGTGAAAATAGGAATTTTATTTTCACAGCAGGGGCTGGGGATCCTCTTCCCCCAGTACCTGTTTCCCGTTGCCACTCTTAAGGTTGGCAGGAGAAAAACAATGGGGGAAAAGAAAGGAGTTAACTATTGGGTGATGGTGTGATGTCGATTCCAAGGAAAATGCAGAAGTGATGTCAGTCCACTCTAGTTTAAAAATCACTAACATTCTAAAAACTTACATCTAAAACCACTAATCCAAACAAACAAACAAGAATAACTGCAAGAACATTTGGGATCATCTGACAGATAAACAAGGCAACAGAACACTGTAGAAAATATCCTTTACAAGTTATCAGAACATAGCAGGCTTTCTCAACCATGGTTTCATGAAACCTTGGGGTTTCCTGATGGCCCTGGAAGAGTTTCCTGAATGGAGTTAATCAAGCTTTGGACCAACACATCTGAAGGAATGTCTGTTATGAGCTTTTGGTCATCTTTTGGTCATCTTTTGAGCTCCTGCTTCAGGAGTCCCTGCCTTCTGAGATTAGACAGGTTGTTGTTGTTGTTAGGTGTGAAATCGTGTCCGACCCATCGTGACCCCATGGACAATGATCCTCCAGGCCTTACTGGACACCTTCTGACCTGAGGGGCTCATCTTCCAGCGTCATATCGTTTTGCCTTTTGAACTTGTCCATAGGGTTTTCATGGCAAAGATACAGGAGTGGTTTGCCTTCTCCAGTAGATCACCTTTTGTCAGAGCTCTCAGCTATGACCTGTCCATCTTGGGTAGCCCTGCACGGCATAGCTCATAGCTTCACTGAGCTACACAAGCCCCCTGGCCACGGCAAGGCAGCGATCCTTGAAGGGGGGATTAGACAGGTAGGAGAGGCCTTCTCAGTCATGGCACTTTCTTCCCACAGAGACTTATTGGTCCCCTTCTGTTGCCATCTTCTGCTAGTGGGACTTTTTTGTTTTGTCTGGTGTTCCTTAGTGATCTTTTCTTCTTGCCCAGTTGACTTTATGTTTTTGTGTGGATAGATTTTAGCTCTGGTTTTAATTACGTGTTTTTGATGGCTTTAAATGTGTTTTTTATTAAGTATGCATTAATTTATTAGCTACCCTGGTGTGTCTTATGAGGTATTCTTTATGTCCTGCAATCTGTAGGCAGGCCCAGTCATGCCTCCTCTGGAGCAGCGTCTTCAGGTCTAGATAGCGAAGCCTGAGAATGCCCATAGGCACTGGCAGCTAGGAGCCGGAGGCAAGGCACTGGAGCTAACCCACAGGCTTAGCCTTAATAGGCTAGGGGCTAATCCATTTCAGCTGCACTGCTAGAAGGTGCTGAACTTCTGTTCTCTGGCTTGGCTAGGATCCTGTGAGGAAGTACTATCCTCATGGTGCTCTATATCTACAGGGAGGTTATATGCAGCCAGTCAGGCACTTTGCTTCCTTTGTGTAATCTCAGCCACTGCCCATTCGTGCAGAGTGAGAGAGGGTCCTGAGGGGTTACAGGCCCAAGTTCAAGGCCTGCCTGGTGAAGCTTAGCAGCTAACTCAGACCAGTGGAAGGTTCCCTTGCAGGGTCTGGCAGTGTGGCTTCTGTGTTGCTGGTATGTCCTTGTCAGGTTCTGGTATGCTCCTGGAAGACATCTCTACTCTCTCTGGTTCCTCAGGCCATCCTCAGACACCAACCTTGGCCCCTCATGCTCTTCCCCTGAGGCCTCGGAGTCAGATCTGCTGAGCAGGTTGGAAGGGCTCATGACAGGCAGAAAGAGGGGGTATATTTAAAAAATAAATAAATAAAATAAAATTCAGCTTTGTAAGTATGATATAATTACTTTCAGCTTGGGACTTCTTATTCTGCTTGCAACATTTTAAGTCTTACTTCTGCCTTCTCTGGATAAAGAGCCACTTGTGTCAAAGGAAGTCTCTTTAGGCTAGAGGAATGTGCTGAGTGTTAGGATACAATACCTGTTTTTAACTTATTCTGTGAATAAATACTTTGGCCACCTCATGAGAAGGAAGGACTCCCTGGAGAAGAGCCTAATGCTGGGAGCGATTGAAGGCAAAAGAAGAAGGGGACGACAGAGAATGAGGTGGCTGGATGGAGTCACTGAAGCAGTAGGTGCAAACTTAAATGGACTCCAGGGAATGGTAGAGGATAGGAAGGCCTGGAGGATCATTGTCCATGGGATCGCAATGGATCAGACACGACTTTGCACCTGACAACGACAGCATGAGATATTTCATGAGATGTGAAAAGAACCATGTCTCACTCCTGACAAAGGGAGCTTTGACTCTGCAAAACTAAGCCCCCCAAATCTTATTGTTACTGGAATCCATCTCTTCTACTGCAGGCCACCACAGCTCCCTTCTGAAGCTGCCTTACATCTGGTGTTATGTCCCTAAAAGCTATACAGTTTACACTGACATCTTTAGTTCTGTATGGGCTTTGTTATCTCCACAAGACTCTTACTATCTCATAGTGTCTACCAACCAACACCCTGTTTCTTTTGTGAGAACAATCCACCTCAGCTGAGTAAATACCATCCTACTTCTTCAATATTTCAAAAACAATATGGCCTAACAAAAGCATTGCCTCTTTTGTTTCATGTTTTCGGTCTGCAGGACTCAGTTAACTATAGAGGAGCCGTTCATGCATTACCAATTTCCTGCACAAAATATAATATGGAACCTGCATGTTGACTATGTTGCAATTGGGTTGGTTACACAGGAGAACCACTGAAACATGTGGTTACATGTGCAAGACGAGGAGGGGGGAACCATGTCTTTCATATAAAGTTGCCTTAAACTGCGTGAAACTATCTACTAATGTCTACTTTGTCAGTGGCTATGCAGGGGTGTTGGCAGATCATGTCCAGCATCTCTTGCCTGAAATTCTTTCAATGTAGACACTGAATTGGGGTTTCTGACATTCAAAATGTGTGCTGCACCACTGAGTGATGACGCCTTCTTTGTAATTCCACATTATTGCTTACACAGAGGTGCCTTCCCCCTAACAAATTTGTAATGTGTAAACTATTCTGACTGACATAGATTGCTTTATGCATTACCACGATGGGAGCAGCCAGAACCGAAATGGATGCTTCACCCAGGCAAAGTCAGTCTTTTGTGCCATGAGACTTATGGAAATCACTGATTTAAGAAGTGGTGATTTTTAAAATCAGCTTTGCTGTCTTTTTAAAAAGCGAACAGGCTTCCTCGGGAGGGGGTGGGTTCTCCATCTTTGGAAATTTTTAAACAGAGGCTAGATAGCCATCGGAAGGAGAGGCTGATTCTGTGAAGGCTCAACGGGGTGGCAGGTTACAGTAGATGAGTGATTGGGATGTGAGTGTCCTGCATAGTGCAGGGGGTTGGACTAGATGACCCATGAGGTCCCTTCCAACTCTATGATTCCATGATTCTATGAACAAACCAGTGGCTACTCATCACAATATTGAGATGACATCTCCAACTATAGAGTCACTGCATGATTCACTGCAGAACACCAAGACAACGATAACCACAATTGCACAACAAGACAAGCCTTGGAAACTTAGCTGTGCACTAAGGAACTGCATCCTCTAACACAGTGGTCCCCAACCACCGGGCCGCGGCTCCCTCTCCCCGCCCCCCCCCCACAGTGAGAAACTTCCCACACCGCAAGCAAATCAGCCGCCAAATTGGCCGATTAGCTTGCAGCCCGACAAGCTTCTTTCTGCGGGATGGGGGGGAGAGGGAAGCACAGCCACCGGCACAAAAGCGCATGCTCAGCAGGTCTGTGCATTCGCAGCAGGTCCATGCATGCGCATTTGCACAATGCACTGCGATTTTGCGCATGCACAGCAGGTCCACGCATGCGCTTTTGTGCCATGCGCAGCTGCAAATGCGCATGCACTGTAGTTTCATGCATGCGCTCTAGTTTTGCACATGCACGATGCCCGGATCGCCCTCCCCCCCCCCGGTCCGCAGCCTGAAAAAGTTTGCGGACCACTGCTCTAACAGTTGCTTATTATATAGTTACCTTATTCTGACCTGGGGCCTTGATGTGCAGATCATTAAATCCACACGTTGTGGTCAGGTATAATGGCTACTTCTGGAGCGCACCCTGCCTCCCCCACCAACACCATGGCAGCATCTGTCAACCTTAGCAATTGGGTGGTCCAGAGTAAGTTTGCCAGGTCCAGGTCGGGAAACTTCTAGAGATTTGGGGCTGGAGTCTGGGGAGGACAGGAGCCTCAGTGGGATAAAATGCCATCCTTCAAAACATCCATCGTTCGCAGGGGAATTGATCACTGTAGTCTGGAGATGAGCTGTAATTTTGGGTGATCCCCTGATCCCATCAAGAGACTGGCATCCCAGAGGGCAGGTGGTCTGGTGAGCAAGAAGCTGAGAGTCTTGTACCATCATAAAACTCTTGCTTTGGACTTTCAGTAAGGTAAGGTCTTCCCCTTTGTAGCCTGCTTGTATGTGCCCGGAAGCATCTGAGTAGCCAGGATTCAAAACAGGACCTTGAACTAGATGGTCTGAGATACACCAGAGTAATTCTTGTATTGATGTCACTGGAGTGGTAAATATCAGAAAGAGTAGATGAGTCTGTTGTTTCTTGAAGTGGTTTGAAATGATTCACTTGAGCAAATTGAGTACAGATGTTGTATGTCAATCTGGCTTCTAAAATGAGTTCAACAGCACACCAGAAAATCCAGAAGAGTAGCCATTTTAGTCTTAGCAGCAAAGAGGCGGAAAAATATTACAGATATTAAGAGATTAAGTTATTAGAGATTAAGTTATTATGTCGTGAACTTTTGCTGGCAGCCTCCAACTTTGGTCACATGATTGAGATGGTATGTCTAGGCGTAGGAGGTGAGTACTGGAGGATAAACCAAGTGAATACCAGAGACACTGGGAAGACGAAACAAACTCTGAAGATCTGAGACTGGCAGCTGTGATTCCTAGCTAAATGAAGGAGTCACCCAAACCTTTTTGCAACCGCCCCCCGCAAAAACAAACAAACCCACAATCAAATTTGTGAAGAGGTCAATCTGAACCTCATTGATATGTTTGTCCTCATGACTTGTAGTTTCCCACAAAATCACACAGCAGACACATCTAACAAAGCCTGGCCTTCTCCACCATACATTTACCTTAAGAGGGAACAATTTGCATCAGATAAGAGAAGCTGTTTTCACACACCCATTTTCCCCCACACACCAAAACACCACACTTTTTGGGTAGGGATCCACATTACCTTGAGATTGAATTAGGCTCCAATTGACGTTTCCTTGACGTGCCTTTTTCCCAAACCTGCTTTTCTCTGATCTTTCTGGGAACAACACCCTCTGAGCAGATTATCAGATGGTCTGGATGGGAAGCTGCACATTATCCACAGGGCTGCCCACTATGGTGCCATGTTCAGTGCCATTTTCCCCACCAGAGAGTCATTTTCAAGATTTAATTTTTGTGTGTAATACCTAGACTGATATTAAAATGAACTATGGCATCAGTGTTTTATAGATGAATGGCTTAATCTATTGAGGCAAACTTCCCCAAGATCGTTTGTGGAGAGGGGCAGTCTATAAATTAAAAAATATAAATAAATAAATAAAATGTATTTGCTCCTCTGTACTCCCAGTTTTAATTTCAAACTCTTCTTGTTGTGGAGACACATCTTTCCCCTTATACCTCTGCAACAAAAAGCGGTAGGGAGATATTCTTTATAATAAATCAAAACCTGGAACTTGAGAGAAATGAAAACACTGTTGCAACAGATCGTTGTAACGTTATAATACTAGAGCAATCTAGCTATTACCAGTTGTGATGGCAGTCATTCAGGGCTGAGACAGGGAAAATAAGATAAAATATTGATACTCCCTGTAAGTACTTCCTCTGCTTTCACAGCAAAAAGGAGAGCTATATGGAAGATGGTGTGGAAGTGCCAGAGATTTACCCCCTCCCTCTGCCAGATAGTTTCTTTATAACCTGGTCCCAACTTCTATACTACAGTCAGTATTCTGTTATTGGGGAAGGAGGAAATTTAAGTGAGAAAGTAATCATCATAGGTAGGGTTCAGAAGTCTTCCCTTATTTCTCCTCTGCTGCAAATCACCTTCTCTGAAGGGTCATCTGCAATGGAGAAAAGACATTTGCAATATATTACATGCAGTGTAATATGTAGTATTCCCCTTTGTGGACAGAGACACACTATCCAAAAAGATTGAAATAATCCTACCATTGTGCATTCCTAGAATCCAGCGAAGTAATCGCTGAATAGAGGTAAGCAGAATAAGTTGCAAATGAGTTGAAGCAATCAGGATTTAAGTATTATTCCTCAAACTTGGAACATGGTTTCCCTCTCCAGCTCTCTCTCTCTATAACATCTCATGAGCCATAAGGAGAAAAGTCTATTTTCTTTCTGAAGTGACATAAATAGGCCACATCATGGTAATCAGCTTGCAGCCCTAACCAGGCTCTGAAAAGTGTAACCACCAGCCACACTACACCCAAGCCTGAACTCTGGAGGAAAAACTGGATGACACTCCATCCATCAAGTCATCCAGGGGCAAGGATCTCTCTTGCAATCTCCTTGATATTGACACGGTTGCAATAAAACAGCTTTGTGACACTTCATCCTTGCCATCATCTGGTCTGTTGTATTTTCATTGCATCTTAGCTACAGTTTCAGGCTTCTTCTAAGTCCCATGGGTACTGAATAAAATAATTCCATTTTGACAGCTCTGTTCGCAACCGAAATCCTGCATAAAGGGGGAAACTGGCTGGGACAATGCATTACTTGGAAAACCACAGATTGCATACTTGTGCCAACAATATAGTACAAAGAAATCCTTTTGTGGAACACGCCCACACTATCCTTCACATGCATCAGTGGCTTAAACACTGTAAACCTTTGGGACATTATTTATATGGGAACTCTGTGTCAAGATGTAATGGATGCCAGAGTTGCCAGTGCTGATGCAAACTTGGAAACCAAACAAAAAAACAAGTCTGGCATGCATGACCAAGACATGGGTGTGGGAGGGCAAGACGGTTGCCCTGAGAGAACTGGCCCCGCCTGAGTACTAATTCCGTTACCAATTGCAAACAAAAGGTTGGAGGGGGAGTTATGATGCTGATCCAGGGGTCTTTCTCCAGTGATCCCAGGCATTGAATCTGTGGGACTAGTGTGGGACACAGAAGAGAGTCTGACCACCTGGGTGGTGTACTGGCTGCCTAATGCACCAACAGATGCCCTTTTGAACCTCTTGGAACTGGTGGCTAAGTGGACCTTGTAGTTCCCTAGACTGAGGACTTCAATGTCCATGTAGAAAAAATTGGCACCTCGCAAGGCTCGGATCTGACAACACTAGGACTCTCTCAGTTTGTATCTGGTCCCGCATATCATGCAGGACTCATTCTGGATTTGATCTTTGCAGTGGGGGTGCAGATTGGCCCTGTGCAACCTGCAAGAATGCCGTGAGTGGACCATTTTGCTCTGAAGGCCTGAGTCAGGCTCCCACGCCTTCTCTGTGTAGTAGAAGAGCTGATTTATGCTTGACCAAGGAAACTTATGGATCCAATGCACACACACGCATGCACACATACACACACTACCCCGGTGCCTCAGTAGATGAGCTAATGGTGGATCGGCATAGCTAACTTCAGAAACAAGAACTAGAGTGAGTTTGGTGCAAAACTCATAACTTCTAACGATATTTATGAAAGCTTATGGAATGGCAATAAAAGCCACAAAAAAGGATTACTTTGCAACCAATATTGCATCCACTGGCTCTTGCTTGGCAGAATTATTTAAAACAGTTTGGTCTTTGACGCCCTTAGCTATAGGACAGTCTGAAATTACACAATCAGGCATTAGCTATGAGGCATGTCACTCTGTCTTATCAGCTGATTTGGGGTTTGGTTAAGGGAAGGGAAGGACCTTAGCAGGCTGCAATGCCATAGATTTTATCCTCCAAAATAGCCTTTTCTCCAGGGGAACTGATCTCGGTAGTCTGGAGATCAATAATAAAAGTAGAAGATCTCCAGGGCCTTCCTGGAGGTTGGCATTCCCACCCTTGGACCTTCCCATGTTGACTAAAAAGAGAGCTGTGATTTATACTCAGTTTAAAATATTAACTCAAGAGTAGGATGCTCTCTATTGCAATGGTTCTCAACCTTCCTAAAGCTGTGACCCTTTAATACAGTTGCTCATGTTGTGGTGACCCCCCAACCATAAAATTATGCAAGTGTCCTTTCACAGAAATTAAACCGAAACTGACCAATGGCGTGAAGATCCATTGTCCATGATTGTATATAAATTGTTTTTTTTTCCGGGAGCGCTGCTGGAGCGGCTGGTAGCCGAGCACGGGCACCTGCAGGAGGAGCGGCAACAGTGGCGGTGCCCCCCACCCCGGCCAAGCTGCTCACCCTGCCACGACCCCTGTGAAAGGGTCATTTGACCCCCAAAGGGGTCCCAACCCCCAGGTTGAGAACCACTGCTCTATTGTCTGTAGCTATGTGCAAGCTTGGCTGCGCCCATTACAGACCCACAGCCCAGTCTTACACAGCAAAAGACCTGCTGCTGTACTGAGTAACACTTACTTCCAGGTAGCCATCTGCAGAACTGCAGTTTTACAATATAATCCTGTTTATTCAGGAGTTAATCTCACGCTGTTCAATAGCGTTTACTTCCAGGTAAAGAATACATCAATTTCAGCTACGATCCTGCATTGAAGACGCCAGAGCACAAATAAGCACACTCTGAAATCGGTGAAATACATAGCTAATGCTCACTGCTTCCCTTAGCCGCTGGCTATGTCTCTGCGCAAATCTTGTAAAATCAGCAAGTGCTGTGGCTGATCTCCCCGGATAAAAAGCGTTGCCAGGGCTGGGCCTATCTGAAGACAAAATCAAACTCCGTGGGCTTTGTGCGGAATATTCCACTCACAGCCAGAAATTCTGCTAGACCAGCATAGAAATCTTTGCTTATATCTTATCGTTGCAAGCATAACAGTCAGATTTGGATGTTTATTGTCTCGCAGGCACCCAGTGATCCATGCTGACGGAGAGAAGCATTAGACACGCAGTCTTAAGAGTGAAAGAATGACTGAGGGGGGAACGGGTGATAAGCGGGAAAGGCACTTGCCTAGCTAGTGCCTCTCCATGGAGGGCCCACGGAAAGCTCTCTTCTCCCCGATGTGGGGCAATCCTTATATCTGGCACACGAGAGGGAGGAAAACTGTACTGCTTTGTGCTGGAGATGCGCACGAACCATTCTCAGCCAGTTCAAGCTGCACAGATTGTCTGACTCCGGCTAACAGCAAAATAAGAGGTTTGCAGGCAACCGGCTGCTTTGTGTTTAACAGAGGAATGCACTATTGGCATCAAATAAATATTTCAGATCACCTCCAATGCAGTTATTTGATCGGCAGCGTGTGCTGGGGCTGGACCCGAACGGGAGGAGACACGGATTCCAATCGCCCTTGCAAAATTGTTGTGAGGATCCAATAAGATCACCTCACGGATGCTGCCCTTCATTGGGGAGGAAGAATAGGCTGTTAATTTTATTTATTTGTTTGTTTGTTGTATTTCTATACCACCCTCCCCGAAGGCTCAGGGCGGTTTAAATAGTATAGGTAACATCATTCAAGTAACAGTAAGGTGGTAACAATAACATTAACAATTACGTACAACAATAACCTTAAAGGAAGGTGAAACTGCAAGAGCCTTAGCTCAACTCGTACTGAGACCCAGTGGCTGGGTGGATTTGTTCACAGTCATGGTAGGAGGGAGTGCAGTGTAGTGGTTAGAGTTAGGGAGGTCCCATTCGTCCAGTGGGTGCGAAGACATGCCCACCCCCACGGCCCTTCATTCCAAGAGGCAATGTAGCATCTCAGGCAGAGCTATGACATTTTCAGTACAAAAACCCATACGAGACATATGGTAGCTATAAGTGGGGGGGGGGGTTATAGGAAGATACATATTGTTGCTGCTGGAGTTGCCCCCCCCCCTCCATATAGCCTTCCTGCCAGTCTCTTCAGGCAACTCAGACTCTGGATGAAGGAGATAGTGGCACCTAAGCCAAGCCTGCATGAGACAAGGGCAGTAGATGATGGTGCCTGGCCTGGGTGAGTCCCAAAGGAGATGCGGGCAGGTAGATGGCAGCACCTGGCCAAGCCTTGTGTGAGAAAAGGTAGCCAGCCATGGTGCTCAGCTGAGCCCTGCATGAGACAAGGTAGATGGTGGTGCCTGGCCCAGCTGAGCCTTGCACAAGTTAAGGCAGGCAAACAACAGCACTTGGCAACACACCACATGACACAAAGCAGTCTGACTGAGCCCCTCATGAGGCAAGGCAGACAGTGGCTGACTTGCCCAAGCTCTGTGTAAGGAAATTCAGGTGCTGGTGGCTGGTCCAGCCATCCCATGCAAGCACCCAGTTGAACCCTGTGGAAGGCAAAGCAAATGGCAACACCAGGACAAGCTGACCCACACACATGGTGAGGCAGACAGAGGCACTTGGACCAGCCGAGCCCTGTGTGAGGCAAGACAGGGGGCTGAGGTCAGAGTGAGGCCAGGCGTGCAGCAGCACCCAAGCTGGCTGAGCCTCAGGTAAGAAGAGGCAGACCATGGCATCCAGCCGAGCCCCATGTGAAGGGATGTGAGTGGTGGTGCCTGGCCAGGCTCAGCTCCACACACAGCAAGGCAAAGCAGACAACAGTGCCCCATTGTGCTCCACGTGAGGTGAGGCGAGGCAGATGGTCAGGCCAGTTTGCACAAAGCAAGACAAGGCAGACAGTGGCACACTATTTATTTTGTTTGGATTTATATAACTGCTGCTCTCAGTGAACTGGCTCACAGCGGTTTACAATCTTATAAATACACATCCCATACAAATACATATACAATACAATAATAACCATTTAAACAATCCCCCATTGAAACATAATTCTAAAAACTCAGCTATAGAATTGATGGCGGTCATTTAGTTAAAAATTGATCCCACACAGAGAGACCACTGGCTGGTCCAAAAGTGGGCAGATGTAACAATCGAGGTTGATACTGCCAGGGGCAGATCACCTCATGGTTGGAGGCCAGTCTAATCCTGGCCCAGTAGCCTTAGTGGCGGGGGAACCCAATAAACTCCCGGGACCACCACCCGGCCTCAGACAAATGCTTGGCGGAAGAGCTCTGTTTTATTATTATTATTATTATTATTATTATTAGATTTATTTCCCGCCTCTCCCGATAGGCTCGAGGCGGGTCACAACAACTAATCCCATTAAAATTCCCATTAAAATATCAATCTACTAACTAACATGGCAGCTAAAAATCCCATCCCTCCCCCAATTATTAAGAGGTGAAGAGGAAAGGATAGGGGAGTAGCGTACACTCCAACTCCTAGGGGGGGGGAGCGATGTCCCTGATTTGCTGACCCCAGCCTCAACCATAGACCTGGTGGAAGAGCTCCGTTTTACAGGCCCTGCGGAAAGTTGACAAATCCCGCAGGGCCCGCAGATCACCCGGGAGCTCATTCCACCAGGTAGGGGCCAGGACTGAAAAAGCCCTGGCCCTGGTCGAGGCTAGGCGCGCTTCCTTCGGGCCGGGAATGACCAACAGGTTCTCACCCGCAGAGCGTAAGGCCCTGCGGGGGACATAGAGCTTTTGTAGGCCCTGCGGAACTCTGAGAGGCAAACCAGGCAGCAGTGCCTGGCCAAGCAAAACTTCACACACGATCAAGCAGAGGGCAGCACCTGTCCAAACCCCATGCAGGTCGAGGTACGGGTGGCATGCCATGTGAAGCGAGTCAGTGGGTGGCACCTGGCTCTGCTGAGCCCCATGAAAGATGAGTCAAGGCAGAGGGCAGCAGCTGGCCAGGCCCCACATGAGGCAGAGGGCTTTGCCCAGTTGAGCCCCACGTGAGGTGGGGGAAGGCAGCAAGCCAAGATGAGGGAAGAAGCACCCAGCCTGTGAAAGACAAGGGAAGCAGCAGCACTTGGCCTGCCCAAGGTGACAAAAGCAGCACCTGCTCCATGGGTTAGGCAGACTACCTCTTCTTCCTCCTATCCCTGCTTTGGGAGGGAAGGCCACGGTTTGGCAGATAATCTCTTCCACTCACTCACTCACTCTCCCTCCCTCCCTCCTTTGGGGGCAGAGTCAGGGGACCGGCCCAGGGAGGGCCCCCTTTGCCCCACTTCTTATTCCCAACTCAGCCCATTCTGAGGATAAGTAGTATTAATGGAGGACTGTATTAATGGAGGAGAAGAGAATAAAGTAAGATGCTTGGAGTCCCCATTGTAGGGAAAGGTGAGATATAAATGAGGTAAGTAAACAAATATAGCTGAAATTGGAGGGCAGACAACAGACGGGCATGTGGGTGGGAAGTAGAGAAGGAAGCAGAGAAGGCTGAGGAACTGGGGTCTGTCAGCAGGAGAGGAAAGTGGAAACAGAATGCTGTAGCTGAGGAGGGATAATGGTGTCCTTTTGCACATCCTTTCTGGTTGACTCAGCACCGCACAACTGGATCATAGTTTTCCTGAGGAGAGGATGCTGGGGATATGGAAGGGCGGAAAGGTAGAAGATAAGGGATATGAAAGGGAGAAGATAAAGGCAGGCTGGCTGGTGGATGGGAAGGAGAAGAGGCAGGAAAGAGGGAGAGGCTATGAGGGCTTTCAAGGATGGGAAAGAGAAAATAGTGGGGGAGAAGGAAAATCACAATTCAAGTCCTTTCGAGTTCCCACAAGGAATAAATGTGAAGAAAATTAATACAGCGACAGACTGCCTGTTTAACTTCTCTGATGAGACCTGCTGGGGACTCTCAAGACTCCCCAGAAGCTGCATATTTTAGCCTGGAAGCCCCCATGTGTACGAGTTGATTAGGGTGGGGGGCTCAGCAGGGAAGGTGGCGTGCTCATCATCATCATCAGCCATTGTCTTACCCAGAAGCCATACAAATTAAATTAAGATTCATACCCTAGCAAATTGTTTACACCATTTTGCCATAAACAAGCCACCACATTTTACAAAATTAGCAACTGTTACAACAGCAAACTTATTAGGGATGTAGGGATCTCATCTGCTAGACTGGTTACATATATTTGAAATGATTCATCTTTTTAATCAGGCACTCGCTTTTTAAACGTAGTAGCAGCAGCAGTAGCAATAGTAGTAGAATAAGTACCAATAAAAACTGCTAGAGCAAACACTTCTTTAGAAATGGTATTCCCTCCTGTGCAGAGAACACAGAGAACTGATATACCATAGTACGCATTATTCTCTATGCACACAAAAGGCTTTCCTACCTATTCTAGATGGAAAATGTTGCTGCCTGTGCTTGAGATGCAGTGGTTCTCCAATAAGTACAATTTAGGCTTCAGGGGTGGCCAAACTGTGTCTCTCCAGATGTCCACCAGGGGTCATAATAATTGTAATGTGTGGACATCTGGAGAGACACAGTTTGGCCACCCCTGATTTAGAGTTACAAGTTTCCTACCAACTGCTCCCCTTGTCTGCCACCACTCAGGTGAGTGGCTGGAGGACATGGACAGACAAAAGGGGGAGGGACACAACTGGCATCTTCTGCATGATTGATACCAATTCTGGTATGACCAGGAAGTGACATCATCCTGGGAGATGCTTTAGCCTTGCAGATTACAGGCCCAACACATGTACCAATTCATTCATTCATTCATTCATTCATTCATTCATTCATTCATTCATTCATTCATTCATTTATTTATTTATTTATTTATGTATTTATTTATTTATTTATTTATTATATTTCTATACCGCCCTCCCCGGAGGCTCAGTAACAAACTATTTTTTAAGGACTAATTATGGATTCCCTGCATCACGGGTAGCTTGGCTCAAAGAATTATGCTTGTCTGCAATCAAGTTTGACCAGAGCTGTGTTCCTTGCATGAATTAACATTCATGATACTTTGATTATATATCGTGCCATGCCTTGCCAAAGGAATGGGATGAGCAGATCTTTTGCTGAGTGTTTCACAATCCATCCCCTCTGTATGTTCTGGGTGCAGCTGATAGCAAGGAGGGCTTTAGAAAGTAATTGGAGGCTGTATGTATATCTCTTCAACTTTTCCTGTAGCCAAACACAACATATTGTACACAAAATCTGGAGTATTTTAAAATTCATTGGGGGCGGGGGGAAGGGAAATCTCTTATTTTGATGAAGAATGGAAATAAAGGGATTAAAGGCATCAGACGAGTGATTTGTAATTGGTCTCCTGGCTGCCCTTCTTCCTTCGGTGGAGAGAATAAAATGCCACAGAAGGACTTTATTAGCTGCAGTTTTCTTTCCTGACCCTGGGATTAGTGGAATACTTTAACCTTGACACATTCATTTTATATCCACAAAGCTTTGCTTCTAACGGTCTTGTCTCCTTTCCTCTTCATAGTTGTCTGGTTCTGGCACATGCCTTTTTAAATTAGAAAAGGATCCTGTCATGCCTCTTACTTGAAAGTTAAAGGAGAAAGGAAAATAGAAGAAATCGCTCGCTTACCTTTGTCAGGAAGTGCATCAGGGATTCAAGTTAATTTTCGACATATCTTTCCAAAACTCTGTAGCAAAAAGAAAAAGCTCTATTGTTCCAAATATCCTGTATTCTACAGTGGCCAGCCAGATACCCCCTCTTGTGGTTACCTCCAGCTACTGGCATTTAAAGATATACTGCACCTGAACATGAATGTTCTATTTAGTTGTCATGGTTAGTTGCCATTCTTAGAACTATTCTTCATCCATTTACATGGCCTCTTCCGACAAAAAAATGATTTTGCAGAATGTGCTTGCAGTGAATGTATACACAATATAAGCTGGCCGATTCAACTGTAAATATATTATTATATAGCAAATACATCATCATCATCATCATCATTATTATTATTATTATTATTATTATTATTATTATTATTATTATTATTGTATTTATTGCCCGCCACTCCCCTGAGGCTCGTGACGCGTTACAACCTCTGTTAAAAACCCAATAAAAAAACCTTAACATGGTGACCAGGCAGATGGGGCTGTCATTTTGCCAAAACCTGGAGTGTCCACTGTGGTGTCCTCTGGGGTCCATGGAGTCTTGAAAGCCTAGTCAGTACTTTCTTGTACAGCTTGTGACCAAGCCACATACCTAATACCTGAAAGTGTGGTTTGCTTCACCCACCAAATGCATCGGAAGGGGAAGGAACTCTGACACTGTAGCCTGCCTCCTTACCTAGGAACTTCTCTTAAAGATCTCCTCTTCCCATCATTGGCCTCTTCTTCCTCTACCTTGGGTTTCTTTTTCTGCCTGTACTCCTGTTCCCATCCCTGCAGCCCACTAGCTAACTCCCATTTCCCCTTTGTACCTATTAAAGCCTTCCTTTAATATTTGCACTTATAAAAGCCTTACTTCTGGGCCTTATGCTAAGCTCCACCTTTTTCCTTAACAGCCTCCTATGCTCCATAACCACGCCCTGCCTTAGCCTTCCTAGGCTCTGGGAGCCATTGCTCCCCTGTCCAGGCTCACCTGCTGCCTTCATACCTTCTGATCCTCACTATGGCAGTCTAGCAAAACTGCTGTGTTGCTGAGGCTACCTTGATCCCGCTCTCCTCTAACCAAGTGAATCTTGCTGCTGGTACCAAAGGCATGTCCTCTATTGCCAGGTAGGTTGTTGCCAGGTAGCACATCACAGCCATTCATATTCATGTGCTGAGGGTTTCATTCTGGTCATATGTGTGCCATGTGGTTACTTAATATGGCATGGCATAAGATGAACAAGATTCATCTTGGGCTGATATGTGGCTGATTTTTTAGCTCCATGATTAAAAAAATATTATGCAGCTCAAAATAGAGGAGACATGCCTTTATATACTTACATTAAACAACATATAATGCAATCATCTATGTAGTAATATAGACATGTGGCCTCCATCTGTAGATACCTAAATCTGTAGATTGAGGCCACACTGATATCAAACAGATTTTCCTACAAGCTCAGGGGATGTTCCAAGTTTGCAGAAAAATCTTAAATATAAAATAAGGGATACATAGGGAGGGGGTTAAATACCACCCCCAAAGGAAAGGTGAGAGGATATGGGAATCACCACTCAGAGGGAAAGGAGAACAACATGGGAAGGCTGATACAGAGGAAAGTGATGTGACCCCCCCACAAATACCGGAGGGCTTCCTGCCATGTATGTAGGTGTGGCCCAGTAGCCAGCACCACACAACTATACCATAGTTTTCATAGGTAGAGGCTACTGTGAGGAGGAGGGAAAGTTGAAGACAGAGGGACAGATAAAGTTAGGTTGCCTATATGGTGGGAAGGAGAGAAGGAAGCAGGAAAATGACAGAAGCTATGGATGCTTTCAGGGAAGGGAAAGAGGAAATAGTGGGGGAGGTTTCCCTAGTGATGCCAGTCCCCAGGTGGGACCTGGAGAATCCCCTGGTTTTACATCTCATCTCCAGGCAAAAGAGATCATTTCCTCTTGGAAAAAATGGCTGCTTTGGTGGGTGGACTCCATAGCATTATACTCCGCTAAGGTCTCTCCTTGCCCCAAATCCCATCCACTCTTAGCTCCACCTGAAATTCTCCAGGTATTTCCCAGTCGAGAGCTGGCAACCCTAAGGGTCCCACTTGTGCTTTAGAATAGCACAGCCAACCAAATAATCAAGATGAGTAGCCATGTTAATTTGTTTGTAGCAATAGGGGAAAAAAAGAACAAGAATCCAGTAGCACCTTACAGACTGACAACATTTTTGGTGGGATATGAGTTTCACGAGTCACTGCTTACTTCCTCAGACTCACAAAAGCTCACACCCTGCCATAAATGCTGTGAATCTTTAAGTTGCTACTGGGCTCTTGTTCTTTTCTACTGCTAGGGACAGACTAACATGGCTACTTGTCTTGATTATTTCAACTATGCAAGCAGTTCATGTGGCTCATTCTAGTATATGGCTTATCAAGTCCATAAAGTAACATAATGCAAAGAAAATGAGGCAAGGAGTTAGATCAGGGATAGTCAAACTGCAGCCCTCCATTCGCTGGCAGGGGCTCATGGGAATTGTAGTTCATGGACATCTGGAGGGCCGCAGTTTGACTACCCCTGAGTTAGAGCAAGACTGAGATGGAACTTTGAAAACTAGCCATGGAATGCATCTTTGGGTGTCATGACAAAATGCCAGCCTTCACTGAAAGACTGGTTACTATCAGGGTGTTATTTAATTTTGGCCAGGTCATGGATGCTGCTGGGAAGCAGTTCACCCCCCCCCCTTCCTACAGCAATTAGGTACTTTCATATGCATCCTGCATTTCCTGTATCTTTCCCATGATCTCCTACCACCACCACCACTACTTTGCAGCAATATTTTTGAGAAAGGTATCAAAACTGAGTTTGCTGCCACGTGGTTGGGAAAGTCCATATTTTTATGGTCCCACCAACATCTGGGTCGTTTCCCCTGTCACCGGGAGAGGGTACTTTAAACAAAACCGTAAATGCCATATTTTCCCTTTAATAGAGCCTTAATGGGATGTTCTTTACCTGGTTATTTGCCTCCATGTCATAAAAAGCTCCAGCTGCCCATTTCTATATGTTAAACTTCGATTAAAGGTAGAGGGCATCTTTCCTCTGGCATGCTGGCAACCTTAGCTAGGATTAATAGGATAGTGGTATATCAGTAAAAAAAACTTGTAAAAAAGCTTCCTGGTAGCATGGGGGGGGGGGGGGTTGGCAGCTGCAGGGACTGTAGGAAGAGAACTGTGAGGAACCCACTATGTGGGAGCCCCGAAACTGTTGCACTGCAGCCACAACAGGAAACCTCACGGAAACATTGTTGCTGGGACAGATCTAGGATTCGGCCATGCAGAACAGCAATCCCATGGCCAACTCAGTATGTTTTCAAATTCACCTGACAATGAAAGCGAATTTGCACAACCACTGCCTATGCCTTTACATGGTAACTGGCTGTGAACAGAAAGCTGGGGATACAGGGACTGAACTTGGCTACCCCTTGCCCAAACCTTGTGTCCACTGGTCTTTGCTCGACCCCACCCTCAACCCCAAGCACTTCCCCAAATCCCTGAGAATTGCTTAGTACTCGCAAGAATTATTCTCCAAGGAACATTTCCACCCAAGCTCAGCCTCGCCATCAAAGCAGCCTGCCCCGTGATCCCTTAATGCCTATAACGGAGCCACAACACGGGGGGTTCTTTACAGGAGAAATAGGTGGTGAGAGTGCAGAGGAGAGTCGAAGTGACGGTGGCATACACAGATGGTGGAAGGAAGAATGCTTAGTGAGACATCTGAAAGTTAATTGCGGAATAAAGAAAGATCCCTCAAAGGTATACATTTCCCCTGTGCACTGATTTATTATAATTACAGAGTTTATCTATACCTTTTTTCTTTATCCAGCCACATATTTGAGTTGCTTTAGATTAAAGTATATGCCTTGTTAATTATGGCATTTAGTTCTCAAGATGTAATTGGTGTCTGGTGCTCTTAAGCTCCTATAACTCTTCTTGTCACTGTTTCAAGGGGGCCTGTTCGATTTGCCTGGGGTGAGCTGAAATGGAAAGTACCGTCTTACTTAAGTAATTTGAGGGTGTTTTTTATTTTTTCTTGTGGCTTTAGCGATTTAATATCACTCTGGTGTGGAGAAGGAAGGGGGAGGAAAGGGGCAGGAATTGGTTGTGTTGTCTGCCAAGAGTTAATCAAGTCTTGTGCACGGTGCCAATAACAATTATAATGGCTTTATTATGTCCTCTGAAAAGATGAAAGTAGTTTTGTTTCCAGTAAGCAAAGTAACGCTGGACACGAAGTCAGTTCACTAGATCAAACTGGCATGTATTTTCTTGCAAAGCTTTCCTTCAAAACCCTTGCGAGGTTGTATGTGCACCATGAATTGGCTGCCCAACACACTCGTAGAAAGGTAAATCACCATATGTGCAGTGATTTCAGCACCCAAAATATAAATTCACCCCCAGGTTCCCTTAGAAAATGTATTGTTATTTTCCTTCAAATGTAAATGCTGTCCTGGACTGTAGGACTGTTAGTAGTAGTAGTTACTGGATACACATTTTAAGTGCCATAACCACCAACTTTCAGTCATTAAAGAGTTTTTTTTAAGGTATTTGAATAGGTGACTCCACGTTGGCAAGAAGTGCCACATCAGTGACTTTATGATATTATTTAGGGCATTGATTGATTTTTCTTTTCTTTCTGTGGCAACAAAACTATAGGAAGTTGTGTAAAAAAGTGGTTTCCAAATAATTTTTAAGGGAAAATCTACTTGTGACCTGTCTATAAACCAGCAAGGTGTAGTGCTTAAAGAGCAGCGAATAATCTGAAGAACTGGGTTCCCTACTGCACCACATGCAGACATCTGGATGACCTTGAGCCAGTCAGACCCATTATGCACGGGGGGAATAACGCACATTCACGGTGGAATGGCGGCGACTAAAATCACCGATAACGCACGGAGCCGGCTGCAACCGGCCGCAGCTTCGGCGCATTTCACCGAAAAAGCCGCGTCAGTGAAACGCGGAAGAAAGCGCAGCTTCCGGGTGACTGGGGCGCAACCAGAAGCGGCGCCGGGATCGCCACGTGCATAATCGGTTACTCTGGGTTTTGCCGCCGTCATGCCCCCTCCCGTGCATAACTGGTGTGCTTTGCGTCTTCCCTTTCCGTGTTTTCCATGTGACCCGAAATCGCCGTTTCGGCGGCCGTGCATAATGGGCCTCAGAGAGCTGTTATCTCAGAACACTTCTCATAGAGTTTTCTCAGCTCCACACACCTCACAGGATGTCTGTTGTGGGGAAAGAAAGAGAAAGGTGTTTGTAAGCCGCTTTGGTACTCATTTGAGTAGTGAAAAGCAGGATATAAAAAAACAGCTCTTCTTCTCTTCTTCTTCTGTCTTGGGGGCATGTTAGCAGGACAGCTTCCTGTTTCTGATTAACATGATTCTGGTCTTTCACACAAATATGTTCCTGAAGTTTGGGCGCCAACTGTAGCCTTTATTCTCCAAGCTTCCTCCTCCTGTTGCCCATTTGTTGTCTTTCAATGGTTCCTCATTGTTTCTCCATGCTTTCTCAAACAAGCTTCCAGCTAATTGTAAGAATGAAAAGAGGAACAATATGGAAATCCCATAAAGATAACAGAACTATCAGCTTTTCTACATGTGGCACCCATATGTACATGTAGAATCTGTCAGGTGATCCACCTGCAAAAGACTGTTGAAATCTGCAGCTCCTCCTTGCTGGATCAGGACTTCTATGTTTATCTTTATACAGAAACTATTTTTAAATATCCAATAATGTGTAAGATGTTCTCTTGGAAGAATCGTGAACTTTAAAAAACTAATAAATAGGCAATAAAAGTTTTGAGTTATATTATAATTGTCTTGAGTCCAACTGTTGAAAATCCCTTTTATATTTAATCCAAGATAATTTTGTCATTACGTATCTTGATATTTAAGTAACTCAAGAAAGCTAAAAAAGGATTCTTACAGAACTTCTGTCCTCCAGGCTACTCATAAACAGAATGATGTATAGCTCACAAATATATATTTTATAATCACTGTAAACTTTAATTTGATAGAGTTAGGAGTGGATTTAGGGCAAATTCCATCTCAAAATTTAGAAGTTGTCTTTTGGCAACCTTTCCTGAAATGGTTTCTTTCCCTCCCCCTTCTAACCACAACTACTTAAGTGCAACCATGAGTCAATAAAATGAATTTCTTTCTTGTAACCTCTGTCATACCTTGCTGACATCAGCACAATTTGTGAAATGCACAGACAAAAGATTTAAGGGAATTAACATCAACTTTTCCAGCTGTGGGACCATCTTGTAATTCATGCCTTGCTGCTCATTCCTCTTATCTCAGGTATGTGGGGACAAGCAACCCAGTGGCACTGAATTCAGTGGTATTAAACTACTTTTTTTGCATTCTGTCACTTGTTCCAGGACTGAGTCCTAATTGTAACCATTGGCTCTTAAAATTGAAAGAGCCATATGGGCGGCGCTGTCCGGGTCTGTCTGGGCCTCGGAATCCACAGGCAGTGGGCCAATCCAGAAGTGCCCAGCAAAGCTGGGCACCTCCATATTGGGATGGCCCCTAGAGTGCCCGCCTCCCCCAGCCGTGTGGGACCGCTTGCCAAGCTTCGTCTGACCGGCAAGGCCTCCGCTTGGCCGACTCATGTCCTTCCAGGTTGCAGGGTGCTGCGCAGCCCTCCGTCTGCCGCCGAAGCACCCACTCCCAAGAGCCATGCCCGGCAGTGCCACCCCGCAGCCCTCCGCCCACCCACCATGGAGCCACCCACTCCACACACACCTTTTCAGCAGTGGCACCCCACAGCCCAGCGCCCGCATGCCACGGAGCCTCCGCCTCTACAGGGGCCTTCCCGCCCACAGACCCATGCCACCAGCTGGCTGCCTGCCAGCAAACCACGCCTTCCCAATGGCCCTTGCTGCCAGCGCTACGCCCCCTGGCCCATGGTGCAGTGAGGACGCGTGATTGCCCAGCCGCAGTGAGGATGCGCGATTGCCCAGCCGCAGCCCTCTCCACCAGCCACCAGCCTTCCATGTGCCCGCTGCTGCTCACCCACCTTCCCAGTGGCCTGGCCACCAATGAACTCCTCGTCGCCGACGCGACCATCGCCTCTGGTACGTTCCCCACCTTAGCCCGCTCTCTCTGCCGCTGCCCGCTAGTACTGAAAATAAGTTTGGAAACTGAACCCTGTGTGATGAAATGGACCCTGCTTTGGCCTATAGGCCCTATTCCACCCTGCCCTCCAAGGTTTACCCAACACCTGGAAAGGCTTCTCTTTCTCTCTTGGGTGACCCACTGCCACCACATGACCTTTGTATGGAATTGCCTGCTGGGACTTTCTCTTTCAAGTTCTAAGGCCTTGCCTCTGTGTCCCCTACTGTCCAGTACCTGACCACTATAGGAACAGTTTACTGCCTTGAGCACCCATGGAGGAATGGCCACTTGCCAATTGCTGGCCTTTCCCCTGGCATTCCTTTTCAAATAGCATGTCCAAGATGTTGGATGTCTATGTGGTACACAGAACCACTAACAGCATCAAAAGTTATATTTATTTAAAAGATATTGTTCACAAGCATACTTTTAGCATAGCATCAGATTGAGCAAGGTATCCAAAAGAAATGGCTAAAACACAATTGTTTAGGGTTGGGCGCTTTGGCGCCAGGAGGCGTGGGCATACTAGACTTTACCCATGAAGATCCCAATATATGCTGTCACCATGTTGTATGAAGAGAGGGCAGGTATTTTTTGCACACATGTACTGCTCCAATATACATAAACCAGAACCTTGAAAACCCAGTAGCTGGTTAGCATGTATGCAAACGTTTGGCATTGACCCTGTTCAGACAAAATGGTAACCTCACATATTAAAAGGGCTTTTGTATGCTTGAAAGGTACCAGTAGGCATAGAATAAGATCAAGGCGATCTTATTAGGGGCACTGAGTCCAGAACACATATTTAAAGGTCTATGATGATGTCCATAGTCAAGAAAAATCACAGACAGGAACAAACATGCCTCTAGAGAGTCTCCAGAAAGATGTCTGCTAACCAGCTCCAGGCTGTGAATAATGTAATTCAGCACTGGCAAGCTTTCACACAACTCTGTCCAGATGTGAAGGGGAGATGCCTGACCTACTGCAAAAGTTTGCATCAAATCAATCAGGACACATTCTGCTCTGTGGCTTCAGTATGGCTGTTAAGTTACTCTTCAACTAAGTCAGATACTCCATTCTACTGGCAGTTGATCAGAGTGGGTTAGTGTAAGTAGGAGCAACCCCATATGGGATGAAGCTCTTATACCTTCCATAGGTACAGAGAAGACAGAATTTTGGTGTCCCATCAATAACAAATACTTGGTTTTTAATCTTAACAAGAGTGATCCTCTTACAAAAGATTCAGTTTCGTGTTGCTGGATGCAGCCTGGAGCAATCCAATAGAGTAGATGGCATACTAGACTTTGACTAGCTCTACTCAGCCAGGAACCACTCTGAGTGACTCATCATATCCTCATGTAGACAACCTAAATCTGTGTAAAGCATGACTCATGCATAGTCCCCCCCCCCCCGTGGTCCTTAGATTGGGTAAAATATTGGGGATTAGAAATCGCATGGACAGAACCTTTGTTCCTATGATTTATGGTCCGCATGTGAAGCAAAATCGATGTGTTGAATGCAGGAAGGGATTCTGTCACTGTGATCCAATCCTTCCGTCCATGTGGTCCTTATACATGGGCAGACACTATTTGTATTCCTCTAAGCCTCATAAAGGATGTCATAAGGCTAAACCTGTATAATCTGATGTTCGTGCACTAAGCTCTTTGGGGGAAAAGTAGAATATAAGTATACAATATTATTATTATTATTGCTATTTTTATGTGCATTTCACCATGCAGCAACAACCAGAAAAAGAGAAATATTGTGGCAACAGCACTTGTTTGGCAATCATAATAATGCTTCTATTTCCCTCTTTTGATAGAACAGACCATGATTTTTGATGTAAGCATATTGCTAAGAAACTGCTTCAAAATGAGGAGCAAAAGGGAGAGAAATGGTAAGTACCATTTATAAGATATTTAAGTCAGGAAAATCTTCTTATCCGTGTCTGCACTTAGGCTGTTAATTCAGAAGAAAGGCTGATATCCTTTTAACTTACACTACTTTTTGCTTAAGCATTGCATGACAACATGCTTGTCACACAAGGTAGCCTTTGAACTGTACACAGTTCTCAGACATTTATGAGTGATCAGGATGAACAAGGAAAATGGGCCAGAGATTGCTCTGAAATTCCAGAGTATATATATGCCTGTGAGAATATGGGTTCAGGATATTTTTATGGACTCCCGAACAGAAGCTGTGAAAGAAATGGGCTACCTGTATGGTCTCTTTTGCAGACTCAGAACATACCATCTCATAGCCACTGACTTTCACACCAGCTGCACAAAAATGGTAAAATAGCCAAGCTAATACTACAAAAAGACAATGATTTAAAATGGTTTTGAATGCCCCCCCACAAATGAATTTCAGACAACTGCCTTCTTTCTTGGTGAAAACTACACCATTTATTCTAAAGCTAGTCATGGAGTTGGATAGAGAGCATCTTTTTCACTATTTGTGTGTCTAAGACCCATTATGCACGGGGGTTTTAGCGCACACGGAGCCGGCTGCAACCGGCCGCAGCTTCGGTGCATGCCGCCGAAAAAGCCGCGTCAGTGAAACGCGGAAGAAAGCGCAGCTTCCGGGTGAAAGGGGCGCAACCAGAAGCGGCGCCCAGATCGCCGCGTGCATAATCGGTTACTCTGGGTTTTGCCGCCGTCGCGCCCCGCCCCGTACATAATCGGTATGTGTCACGTCTTCCCCCTCCGCGTTTTCCATGTGACCCGAAATCGCCGTTTCGGCGGCCGTGCATAATGGGCCTAAGTGATGTCAAGTCACAGCCAACTTATGGCAATCCCAGCCAAGGATCCTTCAAGGCATGTGAGAAGTAGAGTTGGTTTGCCATTGCCTTCCTCTGCAGAGTCTTCCTTGGTGGTTTTCCATCCAAGTACCAACACTACTTCCAAGATCTGGCAAGATTGGGCTGTACCATGCTGCATTCCCTTGTTTCTCTACTTGCTTGAGCAAAAATGTAGATGTATCAGATATTTGTGGGAAAATTTCAGAACTGTTTTTTTTTCTTTTGTCTGCATATTGCAGTGTTATAGAAATTGTATTTCATGACATTAATTTCTGCAAAATGGGAAATGTCTTAATTTATTAAGCTAAATAGGTCACTAGAAGGCTAGCTCGTCCTTGGCACAGCTTACACAAAAAGTGTCATGTCAACAGTGTTATCAAATATTTATTCAGCTCACTTGGACAATATCCAGATCATTTGGTTGATTGCAAATCAGTTAAATAGGAGTGTCATCAATAGCATTTGATGGATGTGAGAGACCATGGATGAAGGAACACAATGAATTCATATAACCATTCAAAGGATTCAAATAAAGGAGCTTTTTAATACAGCCTTTATTCTTAATTAAATTAGATGACATGTCAGCTTAAGTGGAGTTCATAGCTTAGTGTTTTTCTTCTTCTTTAGTCTCTGTTGTACTCCCTTGCTTTGTGTTTCTACACAAATGTTACTGAGTACCAATAAAAGACCAGCACCTGGTTTAAATCTGACTCATTTCAGTAGCTTCCCATATGATTCATTGGGTGAAGAATGGCAAGGGATCTGGCAATTAGATTCCAGTAAACACATATGAGAAATGGACATAGATTTGTAGCATTAGAAAGTCTCAGGAAAATTCACTTTAAAATCTGTAATGGGGATCTGACTTGGCTTGCAGACCAGTGGGGAGGAACCAGTGGGTACATGACTGTTTCTAGGCAGCCAGTTGCCCTTCAAAGTCCATATGCAATGATGGTCATATAAGGCAGCGGTCTCCAACCCCCGATCCGGGGCCCGGTACTGGTCCATGGATCAGTTGGTACCAGGTCGTGGCTCCTCCTCATCCTCCTCTCTGGTTGCTGCCTTGGGGGCTGCCCTGCCACTCTGCCGCCAGCTCACCTTTGGTGCTCTCTGGCAGCCACCATGGCTGGAGTTCCCCCTCAATGTGGCACTGCACAGCTGCTGCTGGCAGTGCCCCCCCAGCGGGCAGTGGGAGGTCAGGGGTGCCTGCGGGAAAGCAAGCAGAACAGGGGCTCAGGCGGCAGCAGCAATGTCCCTCGGTAAAAGACCTCAGTGAAATTGTCAAGCGTTGACCGGTCCCCAGTGATAAAAAGGTTGGGGACCACTGATATAAGGTATTTTGTCACCACGAGCAAGGTGAACCCATGGACTCTTTCCACACCGCCTTTGGCTTGGACCTGGCTGACAGTGGCATCACCTTCTTTTCTGCCAGTGAGCATGAGCCATCTGTGCCTTTATGGTGCGTGAGTGCCCTCCTCATTGTGTTCCTTGAAACACAGTGGCTTGAGAACTGGCTCTGTATCCAATCTAGCTATGCGTTGCAAGAATAATATTGCTGCTCTGATACCAAGGTCAGGTTTCCTTGTGCCCCGCCCCAGTGCTTGCACATAAGACTGATATAAATTTTAGTTATGCAGAAACTAGTAGTAATGAAGGACAAGGATAATTCAACTTGTATTGAATCATTTTCCAGGCGAAAAAGAGATGAATATGTACTATATATGAACTGAATGCCACTGAAACCTCTTCCAGGAGTGTTACTAGTTTCTGAAGTCCTTTATAAGATAATTAAGGATGGCAGAAATTCTATACTCACACCTAGACTGCCTCATGTTCTGTTCTTTATAAAACAGAAAACTTGTAACTATCTGTGAAATGTTTCATAGATGTTGGCCAACAGGACATCCCTCATTATAAATGAACTAGTATCAAAGCCCATTTTAAAAATGGACTTTGAAAGGGACGGCAGGCAGGAGGTCGTGAGAGGGTGGCTGTGGCTCCCTTTGGCCTGCAAAGCCAAAGCAGGCCAAAGGGAGTGGAAAAGCCCTCCCCCTGCTGGCAGCGACACGGTTTTGCAGCCCTCATGGAGGCTGCAAACTTAACCCCCCCCCCCGGCTCCCTCCCAGCAGGAGGGTACCTGCAGGCCGCCAAGCCCTGTTGCTGCCTCTCTCCTCGTGGGTGACAATGGAGGCCGCAGCCACAAGGCTTCTAGCAGGCAAGGAGGGATGGTGGGAGCTGGAGGGGGAAGGCCAATCAGGGTGGACCTGGACAGACAGAGCCCCAGACAGTCTCCTCCCAGGAGGCTGTTTCCCAAATATATAAGGGAGCAAAATAGTGTTAAGGATGGCATATCTCTAGAAACCTTCTCTCTGACAATCCTACACTTAAAGTGGCCACCATTTTGAAAATGGATTGTGCATGTTTACATGGAAATCTTTGTTCAAAAATCTGCCATTATATTGACATGCAAGAAAACTGTTCGTCATTAGGAAGATGAAACGAGAGATAAATGCAATGGGCCGATGATGTCATAACAGTAGCAAAAATTTTGCCAGCTGCCATGTGCACACGTCTAAAACAGGAGACAATCAATAACAGTTATCACCATTAGTGGCAATAGTTTTCTGGTTTGTAACCACATCATAGCGTTTCATTAGTATTCCATGTGGAGATCAAAATTAGTATTGGGTGCCATGGATGGAAGACTTCAAACAGGAACCTTAAAACTACATTGATGAGTACAAAGGCAAGGAGAAAGAAGGGAGGGGGATCAAATAATTCATCCCATGTGGCTTAAGCCAGATGTAGACTCAAACAACAGGCACTGACAGGCGCTCACAGGAGACTGTGCTCTCGAGGAAGATTTATTTAACCTTTTCCAGAAAACACTGCTGCAGGGTAATGGGACGAAGGAAAGCAAAGAAACCTGGGAGGAAATGAGGGAAAGCAATATTTTTTGTTTTTTTTTAAATGAAATCATGTATCATTTGCACATACTAATGGCACATCAGCAATCAGAAGAATATAACAAAAGGCCTGTGCCTCTTGATGTACACAGGACTGGACTGCGTGCTAAGAATCTTTGTTAGCATGACTTCATTTCCTAGCTTCGGGATTATATTTGCAAAGTAGAGAGGTGATCTTTGAAAGAATCAATACAAACATGAGTATATTTCATTGGACACTGGATACCTTAGTCTCTGGGGGCTCTTTTGAAAACCTTTGCCTTAGGACTGAACAAGTTCAAAGCTCTTTGATCCAGTCTCTGGTCAGTTATGTCCAGGCCAGCTCAGTATGGATCATCAACAAAATACATTTGTCACTAATCCATTATGCTGTATGTGCTCCTTTATAAACAGTTTTCCCCTTCCTCTTCAACCTTTTGCCAGAGCTGGGGTGGAGTGGGGGAAGAGAAGGGGAGAAACAACATACTAAAAAATGAATGAAAGTTTCTGTTTCTTGTACATCTGGGGCTCATTAGCAAGAAGACTGCAACTGAAGGAACTTTGACTAGAAACCTTCAGGCCTTCTCCAGTAAAGATCTAAAAAATAGTCTTCATTGTGGATCAAACCTTGGTCAAGAAAAACTGTCACAGCAACCAGAGTGGGAAGGGCACTCCTGGGTGAAAACTCCCCCGTGGAGGATTGAGAAGGCTGCAGTCAACCCCATGAGAAGAGATTGTGGCATGTCAGAATGCACTGGAGAAATGTTCCACCTATGGCACTATTTATTGCTTTCCTGTATTTATATAAAGTTCAGTTTCCTGAAAGTAATTTGTTTTGGATTGTGCAATGCTGGGCAGAACATCAAAGCTATGTAAATCAGTGGCGATAAAATGCTAAGGTTTATGGTCACTGAGGTATTAAACATTGCTAATAAATTACAGGGCTAGCATTTTAAATGAGCTATCAGAGGAGAAGAGCATCAACACTAAGACCTTAGAACACTAATTGCTGTGGTTTGACAGGATAGCTATCAAGGGGTCCAAATAACTGTCTTATAGGGTTCCTCATGTGCAAGTGTAAAAATTGTAAGTGTTCATTGGAACATGTTGCACAGTGTTCCATATTTTCACCTCATTTTGCACCTTTAAAGCATTCTGCAGATAACTGGTGTTTTAAAACAGAACGGTAAAAGTGTCAAATATTTTTAAATGATTCCTTTTGTACCACACAGTAAGTCACAGTAAGCCACCTGTAACTCAGTGATATCTAGAGAGTCTACCTGTGCCTTCACCTGTTTTATGCATGTTTCACGCCCTAGCAGAGTTTAGTACTACAAAAATAGTATGATTTGCTATAATTATGATCCAGATCTCCCACAAGCAACAGCTACTCCCCTTATTAGATGTTTTTGGGGGGGGATGGGAGATTGAGGACTACCGCCATGTTGTTGGGTTTGTTGCTGTATTTTTGTGTCCTTGGATTTATTTTAATGGGATTTTATTGGGGTTTTTAACATGGACAATTGTAACCCGCCATGAGCCGGTCTCGGGAGTGATGGGTAATAAATTGTTATTATACGGGTAATAAAATATTCTTATTCTTATTCTTATTCTTATTCTTATTCTTATTCTTATTCTTATTCTTATTCTTATTCTTATTCTTATTCTTATTCTTATTCTTATTCTTATTAGGGTTATCAACTCTGACTGGAAATTCCTGGATTTTGCAGGTAGCACTTGGAAAGGGCAGGGGCTGGGAAATTCCTGGATATTTGGAAGTGACTCCTAGGAAGGGCAAAGTCTGGGGAGAGAAAGGACCTTTGTGAAGCATAATGCCATAGAACCCATCTTCCAAAGCTGCCATTTTTTCTGTGGGAATTAATATCATTTTGAAGACCAGCTATAATTACAGGATTGCCAACTTCCTTGCCCCATCTGGAAGTTGGCAGCCCTCAAGGAGTGAGGATGATTGTGATCATTGTCTGCTGGAAGGCACTTGCTGGACACTACGGTCCAGCTGCAATAGGGCAACTGTGTAATTTTTTTTTTTAAACTTTGAACACTATCCCCCACACATCACAAATGATGTTCCACCCCAATTTAGAAATGTGTGTTTTTAAAATTGTAGCTACAGAATAAATACACTGGAGGGAAAAGAAGGTGGGCACAGAAACTGAAGCCACGTGTTTGCCAAATATGACTTGTTTTGACATGGCTCTGAATTACCTCTGTCATATTTGTTATGTATCTTGGGGTGGAGCCAGGGCTCAGTGGTAAAGAAAAACCCAGATTCAATTCCTAGCACTTTGGTTACATTATGAGGATAAGACTCATTGGAAAAGGCAATAATGCTGGGGAAAGTTGAAGGCCACATGCAACCAGCTGGGTGACCTTGGGCTCGCCACGGCACTGATAAAACTGTTCTGACCGGGCAGTGATATCAGGGCTCTCTCAGCCTCACCCACCC
Organism: Paroedura picta; assembly: GCF_049243985.1. NCBI lineage: Eukaryota > Metazoa > Chordata > Lepidosauria > Squamata > Gekkonidae > Paroedura > Paroedura picta. The sequence continues at coordinate 67,774,714 of NC_135378.1, forward strand.
CACAGGGTGTCTGTTGTGGGGAGAGGAATGGGAAGGCGACTGTAAGCCGCTTTGAACCTCCTTCGGGTAGGGAAAAGCGGCATATAAGAACCAACTCTTCTTCTTCTTCTTCTTCTTCTTCTTCTTCTTCTTCTTCTTCTTCTTCTTCTTCTTCTTCTTCTTCTTCTTCTTCTTCTTCTTCTTCTTCTTCTTCTTCTATATGGTCACCATAAATTGGAAGTGACAAAAGTAGCTAAGATGTGATTTGACATTAGAAACCACAGCATTTTTTTTTGTCTCTTCATTTGTTGTTGTTAGGTGCAAAGTCGTGTCCGACCCATCGCGACCCCATGGACAATGATCCTCCAGGCCTTCCTGTCCTCTACCATTCCCCGGAGTCCATTTAAGTTTGCACCTACTGCTTCAGTGACTCCATCCAGCCACCTCATTCTCTGTCGTCCCCTTCTTCTTTTGCCCTCGATCACTCCCAGCATTAGGCTCTTCTCCAGGGAGTCCTTCCTTCTCATGAGGTGGCCAAAGTATTTGAGTTTCATCTTCAGGATCTGGCCTTCTAAGGAGCAGGCAGGGCTGATCTCCTCTAGGACTGACCGGTTTGTTCGCCTTGCAGTCCAAGGGACTCGCAAGAGTCTTCTCCAGCACCAGAGTTCAAAAGCCTCAATTCTTTGACACCCGGCCTTCCTTATGGTCCAACTTTCACAGCCATACATTGCAACTGGGAATACCATAGCCTTGACTAAACGCACTTTTGTTGGCAGGGTGATGTCTCTGCTTTTTAGGATGCTGTCTAGATTTGCCGTAGCTTTCCTCCCCAGAAGCAAGCATCTTTTAATCTCTTTGCTGCAGTCTCTATCTGCAGTAACCTGCAGCCCAGGGAAATAAAATGATTGGGGGTATATTCAAGTGGGTAGCCCTGTTGGTCTGAAGCAGCACAACAAAACAAGATCAGAGTCCAGTGGCACCTTTAAGACCAACAAAGATTTATTCAAGGTGTGAACTTGTGAGTGCCAGCACTTTTCCTCAGTCTGAATTAAAAAGGTGAAAGAAATTTAAAAGGTGCTAGTGAAAGACACTGAAAGAAGGAGACAGAGGAATCTCCCCGGGGAGGGCGTGACAAAAGTTTGTATAATATTTTATGAGGTTAACACTGATGGCACAGAAATATTTTTGGTCATGGAAATGCTCTTCATTATTCTACAGCTGTTGCAAGCACTTATAATAATAGTTGTGATGCTCAAGCATGTATACATCTTATGACAGGTGCCATGCATTCTGAAGTCATTCACTCACTTCCTACTTTTCTCTGTAGGTTTGCTAACTATAGGCTAAAGGAACAGTTGTTAGACTGCTTCAGTTGTGGATATTTGAAAGCCATGTACACCAGGGCTTGGAAAGATTATTTTCCTTAAATAAATCATTAAAAAGCTGAAGAATGCAAAATAAAATTCACATTATCTGACTGGCTTACATTTTATCATCCCTTTTTTAGAGGTTTAATATCCATGCATCATAAAAAAGAGGCATTGAAACTGGCATAAATCTCTGTATACTACCTCTATTAATATTGGCTGTCCAGCTTGACATAAAGATTAACTTTTTAATGCATCCTTAAAACTTAAGGATACTAATATCCTTGAAATACTAAGCAATGTAATGCATCAGGGTAAATGCTTTGCTTAGGTCTAGTTCTCCTATTGATCGAAGGCTAGTAAGACGTTTTGCCAATGGCTGAACTGCAGCTAGAGTAATGTTGTTGCTTAGACAGACTTCACAATATTTAATGAGTACAGGAATAACAAATCCAAATAAAGATCCAGACACCAAAGCAGAAATGAGCTTATCTGAGGCCAAAGAAAATGGAGCTATTTTAATCAACCAGACTCAAAAATCAAGGATCAGACTACAGCAAATTAGATACAGTGCAGCTGATCTTAAGTCAATAATCAACAGAGCCCAGGCAGTTCTCAGAGTCAATGAGGCAGAAAGATTTAAGGCATGACCAATTCAACATAGCAAACCAAGAGCAAAACCATGCTTTTCCCCACTCCCGCAACAAAAATAGCTTCAGTGAACAAAAAGCACAATTCCCAAATATAATGCTGAAACCAGAAAGAGATATAGATATATCAACAGCCAGTACTCTGGTGGCTTTGGAAGCATTGTGAAGGTACTTTCTGCCGTTTCTCGGGATGGCAGATTGACAAATGATGTAAATCTTGCATATTCGTTTAAAAATTATTTTGGATTTCAGAAAAGGAATATCTCTAGTTTGGGACATTCCTTGAACCAAGTTGTTCATTTAATCTGTATCCAGAAGTAAAGGATAATTGGACCTGGGCTTCCCCCAGGTGCCACTCTTCAGATGGGCAAAATCAACAACTGCCCCACAGACATGCTTTCTCCACTGTACCCCCCCCCCCAAATTGTGGAACAGCCTGCCTAAGGAGATCAGGAAGCCTTACACCGTGAGCCTCAGTCCAAAGGGAGGACACTCTAAATCAGGGATAGTCAAACTGCGGCCCTCCAGATGTCCATGGACTACAATTTCCAGGAGCCCCTGCCAGCATTCGCTGGCAGGGGCTCCTGGGAATTGTAGTCCATGGACATCTGGAGGGCCGCAGTTTGACTACCCCTGCTCTAAATGCTGTAAATAAATAAATAAATAGATGTATCTAGTATTGGGCTGAAAAGTTACACTTTCTAAATTTGCTCCTTTTCCTTGGCAAATATTCAAGTTTGAATCTATGCCATGAAAATCTATGAAATTAATTTAACATAGCGTTTGCTTTAAAGGGTATCGTTTACTACAGTGAAAGTGGTCTTTGTTTAAGACTTGGCATAAGAGATTAAAGGAAGAAGTTATATTTTTTTAAAGAATTAAAAACACACACCACAAACTGGACTGCTGCCGTCTTGTGCCACTGGGCGCGCAAGGGAGTGAGCTAAAGTTACAGGCTTCGTGATGGTTGAGAAAATGGCAGTAAGAAGCAGCTGAGGAAAGTGAGGAAACCTGCAAGGAAGGTGCTGAGAGAGTGATGGACTATGACTGCTGTGGAGGGCTCGACAGGACCAGAGGGTAGGGTGGAAGGTCATGATGTTGTGATGAGGGAAAGGAAGGGGTTCCAGGAAGAATGAATTTGAGGGTGAACAAGAATAACCTTCTAGCAGAAAAGCGGGAAGATGATTTGGCGAGTGAGAGAGGCGATGGGAGGCTGAAGGTTAAATGAGGGATTGAAAGACAGAAACAGAGGTTAAATAGTTGAAGAGAACACCAGTGAGGGAAACAAATACTTATTTTGGCTGGAGGAGGAAGGGTGTACTCAGACAAATGAAGAGCCAACTAGGTATGTACTTCCAGAATGATAAAAACATATTTCAACTTCCTCAGTAAACTTAAGAGTTCTTAGCCCCATGGCTGTGTAACTTTCTCATGCTATGGGTCTGATTCTCAGGCCTTTCTAACAACATTTGTTTAACTGCTTAAAACAACTTCTTTGGGGTTTAACCTTCACTGTGGCTTGCAGCAGCAAGGGCTGGGTTTGAAAAGGGTAGTTTAAGAAGTTTTAATGTAATTGTAGATTGATTTTATTCATTTTAAAATTGTACGGCTTTGATTATTCTCACCTTCCTAAATCCTAAAGATAGGGTGGGATGGCAGAATAAATTGACAACAAACCATGCTCACCCTGTTTAGCATTCTCTTCTTTCCTGAATGTTTGCTCTCTGCTGTCCACATTTGGACTGGCTCAATCTTGCTAGTTGCGGCTGTAACTGTTTTCTTGGCTCAGCGGTATTTTCTTTGCCATGAGCTAAACTAGTAAGCATTTTAAAGACAAGAAATAGATGTATAAATAGATTATTGTATGGAGACTTTGTTAATATAAGCCAGGCCCTTTGTGATTTCATTCCCATATCCTGTTGAAATGAATGGATCCTTTCATTCCAATCAGAGGTATGGAGGAAGGCGTTATTAATTTCAAAATCTCAGAAGAACCCCCCCCACACACACACACACTACATTTTCTACTCTATTTGACCCATTCATTCCTTGAATCTTTGGCGGAGGCTTATAGGACGTACCCTTAGGAAACAGACAAATCTAGACTGCTGCTATTTTAAGGGAAGTCACAGAGATAATTAATCAACAACGTAGCCTTCCACTCAAACACAGAATCACAAGGGCAGATTGCATTGAAAAGACCAGCCAACTCCTAACATTCTAAGAATATTGAAGTCACTGTTTATAATCAATTATTTATAATCATCTTTATTGTTTGTTTGTTTGTTTGTTTATTTTCTTGGATTTTTATACCGCCCTCCCATAGGCCTGTTTATATATCTCTGTTTAAATCATGAGAGTTTCTTTTTAATTGTACAGGTAAGATTTTGCAGGCCATGTAGAATGGTGTGGCATAGCATGATCTTGTCAGACCTCAGAAACTAAGCAAGATTGGTATTTGGATAGGGGACCACCAAGGATGAATCTGCAGAGGAAGGCAATGGGTAAGCCACCTCTGCTTCTCACTTGCCCCAAAAGCACCTTGCTGGGCTTTCTATAAGTCAGACAATAGCACATACGTACATAGAAGCTTTTTGGAGTCCGGTGTGTGAGCAAAATGCAGTATAAATGTTTAAATAAACACACAACTATGAAGAAGAAGAGGAGTTGGTTTTTATGCCCCGCTTTTCATTGCCTGAAGGAGTCTCAAAGGGGCTTATAATTGGTGAGGCTGAGAGAGCTCTGACAGGACTGGTCAGTCAAAACAGCACTTATGAAGGCTGTGATGAGCCCAAGGTCACCCAGTTGGCTGCATGTGGAGGAGTGGGGATTCAAAATCAGCTCACCAGATTATAAACCGTCGCTCTTAACCACTACACTACACTGGCTCTATAACGGTGTCCTTTAAGTTATTCAAACTAGTGATTATTGACATGATATTTGCTCACTGAATGGCACATCTTCAGGATACTTATTTAGAAGCTGTCTTTTTTTTTTTTAATGGAATAGCCCCAAACATAGGCTTTGCCCATAATTCAAAGAAGTGGAGAATACAAAAGAAATACCATATAACACTCATCTGAGCTGAGATAGCCATAGAAGAAGAAGAGTTGGTTCTAAATATGCCACTTTTCACTACCCAAAGGAGTCCCAAAACAGCTTCCATTCGCCTTCCCTTTCCTCTCCCCCCTACAGACACCCTGTGAGGTGGGTGAGGCTGAGAGAGCCCCGATATTACTGCTTGGTCAGAGCACTTTTATCAGTGCTGTGGTGGGCCCAAGGTCACCCAGTTGGCTGCATGTGTGGGAGCATGGAATCAAACCCAGCTCACCAGATTAGAAGTCCACACTCCTAACCACTACACCAAGCAGGGCTGAAAAGGGAGTTCTACCATATTTTGCTTCAACCAAAGAATGGCCACAACTCATGTCTACACATGTTTTGCATGTGTAAGGCCACAGGTCCATTTCTTAGCAACTTGTTAAAGGGATCCCAGGTAACCAAAATGGAGAAGACCTCTGGTTGAAATCCTGAAGATGTAGCTCAGAGAGGAGTATGTATATATATGTGCCCATGCATATGTACGTGTAAAATATGTACATATATTTTAAATAGGTAAATCTGCCATTATCTAATATACCTGCAAAGATTTCTCACAGAAAAAGCTTTGATTTTAAAGCACACTTTTCTCAATGAAATATAAATTTGTGAGTACCTATAGAGAGGATATTCTCTGTATCTTTGACTCAAGTCACATATAGATATAGACCATTGCAATAGAAGGGCCACTGATTTCATATATTAATCCCCATATCCCCAAGGAAAGAGCCCTGGGAGAAAGGCTACATACAGATACATCACTTACATGTGGTTTGAAAGACTGCCAAAATTGGGCATACAGAAGCCACATTCCCTACCCCCACCCAAGTGTCACTCTTCAGGTAAAGAGTACAAACAGCAACAAAAGCGTAATCTCCTCCCCACATGAAAGAAAGAGAAGGGAGGGCGAATTGGGCAAAATGCCAGCTGTCTTGTGCTCAGAGACACACCACGTCACACTTAAAGTTTTGAAGTTCATAAATAAATCCAAAATGTTGACACTTCAGGGGACTTGTGGGTGGAAGCCAGAGGGGAGGTTGCATGTTTTTTTTAGCTCTCTCTCTCTTTTAGGTTCTAATTAATTTATTCAGCAAGAGGACTAATGATTGAGAACAATATTCCTTGAGGTACCACTCATGGTTTCCCTCCAGTGCAAATGATCGCTGTCAAGATGAGAGATACAAATACTGCAGAATAAATGTATGGGCATCTCAGTAAGCCATTGACCCATTCTACAAATAGTGCATCCATACGTCTTCACTATTCAGCACAAACTGTACCCATTACTGATCTTCCAGTCAATGCAATAGAACATGCTTGCATAACCACTTCCACTAAACTAGGAGAGTCCATAACCATATGATTCCCCCATCACATGTTGTCATCCTGAGATTATACCAGTTCTAATAATATGCAGTTACATGCAAATCTCATTATGATTTGATGTCCCGTGTAAAGTGACCCAAATACTACAATTACAAAACTGAGTTTATTAATTGCTTGCTTGCTTGTTTGCATTTCTAACCCATAATTCATGACAATATGGTTGCCATTTTGTGTGACTAGGGCAATATGTATATTTTCCAGCTTTGATACATGCAAACTCGGAAATCTGGGGCCTTTACGCACGGGGATCTTTGTTGCAAATTGTTTGCGGAATGAAAAATCACCATTTAAAATAGTGGAATTCGTTGTTATGCATACCTGCCTTTGTAGTGGAATCAGTTGCGTTTTTTAGCGTTTCCCACAGGCTTCCGGTCTCGGCAGAAATCGCTAGAAAGGAAGCGCTATTGCCAAGCTCGTCCCGCCCCTGGCCGTCAAGCAGCCAATGGGCAGCCGTTAGCATGCTCCCAAACAGCCCCTTTCCCTTTAAGAAAGGTTTTTTTTTAAAAAAACAGACCCATTGCAACGAATCTGTGTAGATTCGTTACAATGGAGAGACCCATCCAGCTGCCTAATGTGAGCTGTCGTTTGATCGTATGATCGTTGCCACGCTGCCTCGAGTGATAAAAAAAAATCCCCCCCCCCCCACGGGCCCGATTTTCGGCTGAATTTATGTGTAAAAAATAAAGGGACTTTATTTCAGCAAACGAGCTTTTATGTGGTTTGTGCTTAGTGACTAAAGGTGAAGGACTGAAGCCAGGGAAGCCTCTAAACAGAAAGAGGCTCGCTGGTGCGTTTATCCCCGCTCGCTTGGAGAAAAAAAAATGGCGATCGCTTCGCCGGAAGTTTGGAGGACAGGCTCAGGAGGAGGGACTTTGAAGAAACCGCAACAATGTTAACGCACAGGTCTATCGCTAGTGTTGCAGATTGTTTGCAAGAGTGTAGCGCTTTCCGGAGGGTGAATCCACTTTTTGGGATTCCCCTGAAAGCGCTACAACGAAGCGCTTTTTGCTGATCGGTTTCAGGAGTGTTGCAGATTGTCTACGACGTCGTGCGTTATTCCAAATCAGTAGCGTTTTCAATTAGCAACCATTGTGCTATTTTGAAGCCGTGCAAAAAGCCCCCTGGTTTTGTGATTACCCAAAGCTGGAAAATTTGCATACCATAATAATACAAAATGGTTTGCATGTCAAGAGGAACAATCTCCCCTCACACACACACATATATCACCAATATTGTAAAGAGTGGATAGGGCTACCAGAATAAAACAATCCCAAGTATTTATTGAACAGCACCAATGAGCTGCATCCACACTTAGTTGGATATTGCAGTATTCTGGCACTAGACCAATCATGTGCAACTGGACTAGCTGATCCACACTGGTTAATCTAGTCTAGTAATAAATAAATGCCATCGTGCAATGATAGTCAATAATGTGCGGATACAGATTTGTCAGGATACTTTGATCCACTGATTTTCCTCCACTTTATACTAGATTGCTTTCTTTAGCATATACATGCTAGTCGAACATATGACGGTGTTTGACTTTCACATGTATATTTAAAAGAAAGTGAGGGAGTTAATTTGCAATCGGTGTACTGTCTGAGTCCTGTGGCTAAGTGGTGTATTGCTGCACAGCTTTGGTACCCAGTTGAGTGCAGAAGTATATTAGAATCATAGAATCATAAAATCATAAAGTTGGATGGGGCCATACAGGCCATCTAGTCCCAACCCCCTGCTCAACGCAGGATCATGCTTGCATAACCATATATTGTTGCATAATGCCAGACCATCCAGGTTTAAAATGGGGCTGATAGAAATTAAATTTAACAGATTCTTATATTCTAGATCAGGCATTGGCACAGTCCCCATCAACACCTGTCCTGGCAGCCTCCAAGAGTTTTCAGAAAGTGGATGAGGCCAGGTGGGTGGTGTCTTGCCCAGCAGGCCTTCTGATTGGCCAATGGAGATGTGATTTTGTATGTAGATTTACATAATGTCTTTTGGGCAGCCAGTATTGTTGGTTTTATTCTCTCATTCACTTCTCTTCTCAGCATTTTGTTTAATTATTTTTCTTCTCCACTGAACTTGGGTAGCCTCTGTATCCTCTGTGTGTGTGTTGTATGTGTGTGTGTGGGGGGTCTGCTTCCTTTGGCAGCCATTTTGTGGTTGTGCCCACTACCTTTCTCAGAATTCCAAAGGTGCTGATGGACTCAAAAAGGTTACTACCAAATCAAAATGCGATCCATAACGCCATTGGTGTTGATGTGATGAAGCACAAAGCCCTGCTCAACATTTTTATACCTATCCCAACATGTTAGTAAGTGTGACTCAGTCAATAATTTTACATGCAGGAAATAGATTCCAAAGATAAGGCATTAGAAGTGAATCAATAAAGGGTTCTCTTTTACATATCCCAACAGTCTAATTAACTTCAAAGTAGCTGGTATGAATAAAATTAAAGAGAAGAACAAACAGCAGAAGGGAGGGAAGAGACCTGATTTAATATCATTGCTAAAATAATAACACCAGGCTATGCACTAAACTATACGAAACCATGCGATAAATCTTACATAATTGTTAAACAAATAATAATAGTGGCATTGTACAAAATTAAACTATCACAACGAGGGTGTCTTTGTTTTAAGTAAAAAAGGTCTAAATCAGAGTCAACAGGGAATATTTTTAAACAGACTAAAAAATAGTAATTAGGACTGCAGTCCTAAGTACACTTACTACCTAGTGAGTTTAAAGGGACTTTCTTCAGCATAAACATGATTAGAATTGCACAGTAAATGAGCTGATCCAAGAGGGTGCAGGGGAGAGTGATATACAAATGCAATAAATAAATAGATGAATGAATGAATGAATGAATGAATGATACTTTGGAGAGTAAAGTAATGCATCTTATTAAAGGAAGGTGATAAAACCAGTTTTTGCCTATTATGGTATGCATATCATAAATTAAGAGCCTCTTGTGGTGCAGAGTGGTAAGGCAGCAGACATGTAGTCTGAAAGTTCTGCCCATGAGGCTGGGAGTTCGATCCCAGCAGCCGGCTCAAGGTTGACTCAGCCTTCCATCCTTCTGAGGTCGGTAAAATGAGTACCCAGCTTGCTGGGGGGTAAACAGTAATGACTGGGGAAGGCACTGGGAAACCACCCCGTGTTGAGTCTGCCATGAAAACGCTAGAAGGCATCACCCCAAGGGTCAGACATGACCCAGTGCTTGCACAGGGGATTTCTTTACCTTTTTACCATAAAATAATTAGGAAGGTTGAGAACCACTGTCCTACAGCCACTTTCCATTCTAAAAAAATGGGGAACTCCTTTGTGTGTCTCCCATACATTTTCACCATAAGGGTAGTGGGGGGAGGGACCATGGTGATGATGCCAGGCCCACTCTCTCTGCTTCCCAACAGTGCCAGACTTGGTGTCCAGCAAGCTTAGTAAGGCCACAGACAAACCTCTTCAAGCTTTGCCCACTGGCTATCTGAATAGCGACAACTGTCCTTTTAACAAAAGCCACCTCACAATCACCTGGAGGATTATTGTCCATGGGGTCGCAATGGGTCGGACACCACTTTGCATCTAACAACAACAACAAATCACCTCCAGCCTCAGGGAAAAGGGAGTGGTAAGAAAAAGATTACTGAGAGGCTGTTTTTTGTACCTTTGAAAGTCTGGCTGCATCACCATGGGGCTTCCTGGTAGAGATAAGCCATTGGACTCAGACCTTTAAAAGTTCTGAGGGAGAAGGCTGAGGAGGGCACACCAACTCTGGGTCTCTTCACTGCTGGTAGGATAGGTGAGAGGAAGTGGAATAGGAGGTGCTCAAGCTCCTTCCCTTCCCTATATGAGGCCAAGGCAATATAATTCATCCAAGTCAGATCCTGGCATTTGATGGCCAGGATCCAGGAGCTGACAAACTAGAGGTATAATGATAAAGGAAAGGTACAGCGTAGACACAAGTTAGGTTTAGTATCATAAGGAAAGAGCAGGTGCCAAAGACAAAGACTTGAGGAGATAGCTTGGTAATTATCAGCTAAGAAGACAAGGGGGATAAAATCACTATTACTTCATCTTTAGAGAATAGTGAGAATCAATGTTACATATTTACATATATTGATCCAACCTGTTCGGCTAGACCAAGTTTGATTCTGGGAAAGTTAACAGTCATAAATAGTCATAAGTCCCTATAATAAGTATCAAAACTAATGTCTTTTTGTGAAAGAAGCGATTTCAGATTTTAACAGCTTAATGTATTGCATACCTGTTCCATTTGATAGCAGAGTTCTTACCATTACATTCCCCTAGAGCAGGGGTAGTCAACCTGTGGTCCTCCATGAACATATGGAGTAGTCAACCTGTGGTAGTCCATGAACATCTGGAGGACCACAGGTTGACTACCCCTGCCCTAGAGTACTCCCAAGTTACAAAACGTGGGCACACTTCTTCCAAAATAAGGCCATGACTTGATCAAAAGCTGGCAGGGAACTGGAGTTCCTCTTTTATTTATGGGATGCTAGAATCGTGCCTAATTTGAAGACACTTTGTATATTGGTATTAAAGAGATGTTCCTGTTTTCTTTTCCACCAAAGTTCAATGATGTGTTTTATGTAACCACTGCAAGATCAGTTGCGTGACTGCAAATATGAGATAAACATACTCCTGGGAGCTGTGATTAACCGGAGGTTTGAGACATGCCTGTCAACATTACCAAAAGTAGTGAACTACAGGAGAAATGCTGTAATACTTGAAGCAGCCTTTGTGTTATAATTAAGGCATCATTTTGGTTTAAGAAAACCTTTGGTTTAAGACCTTTGGTTTAAGAAAACCTGATTAACACAGGAAAGGAACTGAGGCATTTATTGCTCACAGCTCATGACCATGATGGCTATTGAAGACAGAACTGGGGGCCATTCTGCACAAGGACCAATGTTGCCAATTGCTTTCACAAAGCGGAAATGCTATTTTAAATAGTGGAATCTCGGCGTTCCACATACCTTCATTTGTAGTGGAATCCAGTAGCGTTTCATTTGTTCCCCACAGGTTTCCGGTCTCACAGGAATCACTAGAAAGGAAGCGATTGTTTTCTATGCTTGTTCCCGCCCCTGGCCGTCAATCAAGCGGAACAGCCAATGGGCAGTTGTTATCATGCTCCCGAAAAGCCCTTTGCCCTTTAAGCACAGTTTTAAAAAAACACACACATGTTGCAATGAATATGTGTTGATTAGTTGCAGTGGAGAGACCCATCTAGCTCGCTTGTGAGCTGGCAATTCATCGTTACCACGCTCCCCGAAGTGGAAAAAAATCCTCCCCCCGCACAGGCGCGATTTTTGGCCGAAATTAAAGGGAACTGGAGAACAGGGGGCTGTGTTGGGCTTGGGGACTTAGGGGAGCTTTAAAGCACTTCTGTGGAGGGACTGTAGCCGGAGAAGCCTCTCTGGGTGAATGAAGCCTTGTTGGTTCGATGCTTTCCCTGCTACAAGGGGAAAAAATGGTGATCGCTTCACCAGAAGTTCGGAGGAGAGAGCCAGGGGGAGGGACTTTGTGGCAACTGCTACATTGAGAATGCACATGTCTTTTTCGCAAGTGTTGCAGGTTGTTGGCAAGAGTGTAGCAATTTTCTGAGGATGAATCCACTTTTCCCGATTCCCCAAAAATTGCTACAACTAAGCGATTTTGGCGCTGATGTTGCAGGAGTGTTGCAGATTGCTCACAACGTCATGCAGAATGCAGTTTTAGTGGCGAAAACAAAATGTAAGACTAGTGCTATATTAAAGTCATGCGGAATGGCCCTAAGAAATGAAGCAACAATGCTGTTGGATTAGATCCAATTATTTTTCTGTTGGTGAAAAAAGAACTTATTTATTTATTTATTTATTTATTTATTTATTTATTTATTTATTTATTTATTTATTTATATGCCACCCTTTCCCGAGGCTCAGGGCGGTTAACATTGAATGTAGAAACAATACAAGGAACTTAGATTTTCCATAATAACCACAACAGTAATAATTTAACATTATCCCTCCCTTTGACAAAAGGCTTTTCTGGGGATCATGTAAGGCTGCCAGTTCTCAGTTGGGAGGGGCTGGAGAGAGCATAATTTAGGGGAGGGAACAACCTCAGCTGAGTATAATGTCACAGAGTTCACCCTCCACAGCAGGCAATGTCTCCAGATACTGATCTCTGTAGTCTGGACATCAATTGTAATTCTTGGAGATTTCCAGCTCTACCTGGAGGTTGGCTGTCCTAGGATCATACGATATGCCAGGACAAAAGCTGTGTAGGGTAACACCTGTAGTAAGGAATGGAATTGGGCAAGATTAAGCATACTGGATCCATCCCATCATATACCAAGAAACAGAGCTACTTTGTGGCATTACATTTACCCAAACTGATTTCTATCTTCCTTTCCAGATTGATCCTTCATCCTGGACATGTCCAGTGAATCTAGTCAATTCTTTTCCTTGCTTCTCCAATTCTGAACTCCAGTCTTTGGGTCTTAGTTCTACCCTTTTCATGAGGAATCCAGGTTTTGCTATGGAGGTCTTTTTTTGTGCCCTGTGACATAAACATTACTTCAGACTTGTCATTCCATATGAATGACACAAGATTTCACTAAAGTTTCATTTCAGTCTATGAAGGAAAGCGTGGCATCTAATACCCTGGAGGGGGGAAATGATTGCCTTTCATATTTGTAGTGTTCATCAATGCCTTTCTAAGAACATGATTAATAGATATCAATGCATTAATAGAATAATAGCATGGAAAGTCCTGAAAGGAACATCATCTCATTTGGGGTTTATGTTTTTTTTTTAATAGTCTGGAGTGTTCCTACCAAGTGTTAAATGAGAATTTACAGTGGTGTTAATTGAAGTAGCATTTCTATGCTCACTGCTTGCTGTTAGGCAAAATGAGGTTCCTTTTGCTAGAGATTAAAAGTTTAATAATATCTTCTTTATGTTTATACCAGTTTAATGCCAGAGTTAAAAATAATAATTATAGCAGGCTCTTCATGGATTAGGATGGCCTGGCTCCCTTGCTGAGTCCCACTTTTGCTTCCACTGGCTTTGTGCTGTCGGTTGTCGGCTGCTAATTAACTGCTCTTCACTTGGCAGCCTGGATGTTTGGGGGTGTATTTTAGAAGCCCAAATTAATTGGTATTTTCGAAGGGTTTTGAAAGTCTAGAAATTTAGGTTTCAAAACTTCAATGCAGAGAAATGGCAACTGAAAAGAAGTAGCCACACCATGCTCTATGCCCCATTGTGTCAGGATCTGCATCCACAACTCACAAAGAGTGGAAGAGGCAACTTAGATTACAAAGGTTGTACCAGTCCTTATGAGCCTCTTGTGGTGTAGAGTGGTAAGGCAGGAGACATGCTGTCTGAAGCTCTGACCATGAGGCTGGGAGTTCAATTCCAGCAGCCGGCTCAAGGTTGACTCACCTTCCATCCTTCCAAGGTCAGTAAAATGAGTACCCAGCTTGCTGGGGGGTAAACGGTAATGACTGGGGAAGGCACTGGCAAACCACCCCGTATTGAGTCTGCCATGAAAATTCTAGGGTCAGACATGACCCGGTGCTTGTACAGGAGATACCTTTACCTTTACCTTTACCTTTACCAGTCCTTGGAAAGGCCATGACAAATTAAATGAATCTTCCTTGCACAGAGGCATTCTGTCCCTGAGTACCAGATGTGAGGACAGTCCAAAGGAGAATGCTGTTATCTGCATTCCTTTCTTTTGCCGGCTCAGCAATCCTTTTTATCTGAACCGTTTTCCAAGATCACACTGGTGATCTTTAGCAGGGGAATTCCACATCTAACAGCTGCAGGATCTGCCCTGCAGTGTGGATCTCCCTGTAGCAATCACCTGCTTTCTGCAAAACACCACGGGCTTCCCAGAGTTGAGCTGCAGCCAAACAAATTCTCCCAATTCATCCAGTTATTCAGGTTTGAAGTCAATGAGGTTAAGCCCTTGTAGATTTGTAACGGGCCTGCAGCTTTTGGTTTTGAACTGCTGGTCTTCAGTGACAGTCTGGGATCCGATCTAGTTTAAAATTTTAAAAAATTAAGAAGTTTAAAGTTGTAAGATTTAAACCTGTATAATGAATGAGTTAGCAGAATGATTATCACTTGTATGGCTCAGTAGTGTATTATGTATGGCTGTCTGTTAATAATGCATGTTTTTTTTTCCTACAGCAGCTTAAAACTGTCTCGCAGAAGAGCTGCATTTTAAAAATAATTTGTTAAGGATGCAAGGCTGGTGGAAACAGCTACATTTTCCTCCTCCTCTCTTCAGAACGTAATCCTTCCCTGAGAACAAAGGATCAATCCCATTTTAGAGGCATGCTTTGAAACAACATGTACGCCTGGACTTTTGAGTGCTTCCTCTTTGATAGTTCATTTATTTTCATTTGTTTGTTTTGTTCTGTTTTCCCTGCATTCATGCAAATCCAGTGGCACATTTTAAAATTTTAATTTTGCTGCTTGTTATGCATTCAGGTGCTAAGAATAAATTTAAACGCTCATTTGGCGAGAGGGTGAATGCTTGAGAAAGATGTCCTTTGTAGTTTGTATGATTGCAGGCAATTAAAAGGAACGATCCTTGGCAGTGAAATGTGCAGTGGCCACATCTAAGAGACTCAGATGCTGTAGTGCCAATACGCAGACCGCAGATCACTGTTAATATATGCTGCATCTGGTAGAGGGTTTTCCCCCATTGCTTTTCATCTTCTACTAACAGCTGCTACTGAACTGAATGTAAAAGTTAGGGGGAAGCTGATGATCCTGGATGCCGGTTATGACCTTCACAGTGCCATCATAAGCCATTGACTTCATAGGCTTAGAAGGGTGTCACTGCTTAGAATGCCTCCAAATGACTCCGATGCACCATATAAAGCTGTTCTGTACCAAGTCAGTGTTGGAATATGCAAGATCTGTAGTGGACATGATTCAAAAGCATATGGAAAATATCCTGTAGGAGGAGATGTATTGGGCATAGTTAGGATAGGAAAGTTCTGATGAAAGTTCTCAGGCATCTTGATGGGCTCGTTTGGAGACTTCCTCCTCTTTTAAGTACAAACACCTCATAGCTTGCCTCCTCAACAGACTGAACAACTGCAGAGAACAGTTAGATAGTTGGACTATTGGGTTTCTCTCTTCTCCTGTAAGGCTTGGGGGGTTGTCCCTTTGGGGTCAGGGCCCTCAGACATGGTGTTAAGGAAGGAGTCAGGGATCAGGTGGGGGTGGTGAGCCCTCTGGGGGTCACAAGGCTTTATTGCAAGGCAGGGATTGCATACAGAAGAGAAGGGATCTCTAGCTTGCCCCAATTATCCCCTGTGCTGTCATCTTTCTCACTCTCTTTGACCCTCCGCTGTGCTCCTCTGGCTGCCTTTCCACTCCTCCTCCTTTACTGTCCATCACCTCTTTCCTGCCACCAGCTCCTGTTCCCCATTCTCGATGTGCTCTTCCACAGTCTCTGTCCATTTTGTGCTGCATCTGTTCTCCTCTTCTCTGGTCACTCTCACTTTCTCCTTCCATTCCACCCACTCCCCGTGCTCATTCCCTTTCTCCCTTTCTCCTCCCAGCTCCCCTGCCCCAAAACAACCAAAGGTGAGATTACTTTAACACTTGGCGTATTGGCTTCTAGCTTCTGCCTTTCTTTATTTCCAGCCAGTGTTACCCAAAATGGATTCCTCAAGGGGAATGAATATTGCAAGAGGCTGGGTAACACAAGATCTTTCTACCAATTTTTATGGGGCCCTTTCCCTGGGAGGAACCCTTCTTAAGTAATGATGACAAGCTTACACTCAAGGAGATTTATTTGGGGGAAAATATTGGGATACAATCAAAACTCACACACAAGTTGAAGACATGCAGGTTCTTAAGAAATAAAAGGAAAGATTGGGGGGATTCAGAATATTTAGGTATATTTATATTTATAAATTTTATAAATTTATATTTATATTTAGGTAAATATTCTGAATTTCCCTGTTCAGAAGCAGAAGGAAGAGAAATCCAGAAGCAGAAGCATCCTGTCCTGCATGCTTGCGTTTTGCACAAGGGTCGAATTTGCACGGGGCTTTTTATCCACTCCCAACCAAAATAAATCCCTCCCCTCTGTACTGAATTCGATTTCCATTTTGATTTTGGGTGCTTTAAAATTTCCCTCTGCAACTGGCATGATTGATCCTTTGTGACCCTACCTTTCCCCTGCAATATCTAGGAGCAGATATAATAAGCCACGATATTTGAAAAACTGCAACCAGTATAAGGCTAGATTTCTTCTTTTTGCAAATTAATTTACTGCTCTGTGCCTCATAGCAAAGCAGTCCTCCCTGATTGGCCAGGGCATAAGTTCAAATACTTTCTCTTTCCCAGTTGCAAGGCTTCCTTCCCTGTTTTAAAGTGACTGCACTCCAGAAGCCCACACTTCTCTCAGCAGAGATTTGCCTCATTCTCTAAGAGGCTGCTACTGGCTTGGGAGTCAATAGAGAAGAAGCACTAATGCTGGCTGTACTTTACCAGACACCCCACCACACTAGTTCAGGAAAGGTAGTTTAGCTTCATGACCCCCGCTTCCCTCCCCCATCTGAGCTTCCCCAATCAAGTGCAGAAGGGTTTCTGTTTCAATTTGGGAGAGGGGAGGAAGGAGGAAGACCCAGATTCAAATCGATCTGAATTCAGCATGATCGACAACAGAAAAAAACAAAGTAAGTGCAGAATCAGCCAATGTGTAGCCCAATATGAGAAGAGAAAATGCTTGGCTCTGTCCTAACACAAAGCCTTGATGTGATCAGAAAGGCAATGTTAAAGAATCAAAGCTTTGTTAATGGGGAAACCAGATTCTGAAACCAGATAATTAAACTAATGGGCCATTTAGGAGTATCTGGGGTCCATGGAAGGCTTTGGGTGAGAGAGATAACTTCTGTTACATTCTGGTTGGGTGGGAGAGTATAGGCATGAGGACTCTCTGTTAATGGGAGTTTGATGTGCCAGTTATTAAAGACTGAAGGAAGTTGCTAGAAGATTAATTTTTACCAAGAAGAAGCCATACAGGATAGTTAACTAGATGGTCCAGGTGTGGCCTCCTCCTGTGACTGGCCAGAAGACTTTGTTGAGGACCCTGATTTCACATAGAGTCTGCCAGTTGACCTGACACACAAAAGACCTTGTGGGTAGCCATGCCTGGCTTGACCTGTGTTGCTTATCAGAAACAGATATGGAGGATAGCAGCTGCTTTTATCTCCTTGCACATTGAAGGGCCTACCTGGGGCTTATCATCAGGGGTGGTGAGCCTTGCACCTAGCCACCCCTGGGCTCTCCCATGGTTCCAGCAGCCCAGAGGAATGCCTCCCTCCCACAGAGTTCCTTGTCCCAAGAAGAGTTCCTTGCCCTTGTGCCAGGCGGTGTGATGGTTTCAGGCTGTCTCAGTGGATGGGAGAATCGAATCTGGTGGGGCTGTTCCTGGGTTAGTGTGGCAGTGCGGTTCCCAGAGTGTGGGTCTGTGGCACAGGGGAGTCCCCTCCCCACAGGCTGTGACCAAAGACCCTTCCCCTTCTGCATTGTGAGAGGTACAGCAATGGCTGGTCTTCCAGCCTGAGTTCCGGATGCCTCTCCTATTCACAAAGTTGTTTATTTTCCCAATAAAACTATTTTATTCTTTAAGCAGCTAGTGCTGCCTCCCTGTTTGCTAATTTGAACTCTCCCAATAGTCAGACCACTGGTCCCTCTACTTCAGTTCATCTGTTATCAGTCTATTTGGTTCATCTTAGCAACCCTGATGATACCTGGATACTTTCTACTTGAGATTGAATCTAGGACCTTTTGCAAGCAAAGTATGTGCCCTTCACAAAGTACACGGTACTCTTAATTTAGAGACATTACATCTGACTGAGGTGAGTTCAGAATCGTTGTCCACTCCATGAACTTCTGAAGACATGCATGAACCGTCTTGGGTGTGAAGTATGCCTTTGCTTTCATTCTCTTCCAGCTGAATTTAATTTAATATGCAGTTAAGATGACTAATGCTGTTGCTGCTTCAGATTTATAGATGTAATGGTGCACCCAGTGTCAGTCAGAGCACAGAAGAGTTACACAATTAAGAGACATCATAACCCCAGAAGTCTCTGTGGTCGACCTGTGGTTTACATATAACATTGATGGTGAGACTCCAGAAGGGCTGGATATTATTTTCAAGACATGTAGACAGAATGCCGAGAGAGAGACTGAAATGGGTAACAATGTTGGTCTGAAATAGCACAATAAAATCAGAGTCCAGTAGTACAGTGGTCCCCAACCTTTTTATCACCGGAGACCGGTCAACGCTTGACAATTTTACTGAGGCCCGGGGGGGGTAGCCTTTTACCAAGGATGTCGCTGCCGCTGCTTGAGCCCCCGCTCCGCTTGCTTTTCCACCAGCGACCCTGACTTCCTGCCGCCCGTTGGGGGGCGTTGCCAGCAGCAGCTGCGCAGTGCCACACCGAGGGGGAGCCCCAGCCATGGTGGCCGCTGGTGAGCACCAAAGGTGAGCTGGCGGCCGAGTGGCAGGGCAGCCCCCGAGGCAGCAGCCGGGGAGGAGGACAAGGAGGAGCCGTGGCCCGGTACTGACTGTTCCACAGACTGGTACCGGTCCCCGGACTGGGGATTGGGGACCACTGCAGTAGTACCTTTAAGACCAACAAAGATTTATTCCGGGCTTGAGCTTTCGAGTGCAAGCAGTGCTTGCACTCGAAAGCTCACGCCCGGAATAAATCTTTGTTGGTCTTAAAGGTGCTATTGGACTCTGATTTTATTATGCCTAGACTGACGTATGAGATTTCAGAAGTGGTAGCTCTTATGTTGCTAAAGGTGACAATAAAATATTATTTTAGATAGACATGTCTGCACTATGGACAAAATAATACCCCAAATAATATACAAATCATATTACAAAATTGTATACAACAAAGCAAGATTTCCGTCTAGACTTAAAATCTAGCAATATTTATTTTTTTGTCCTCTGGCATGCTCACTAGTAAAAATGACAGAAAGTGAAATATTTGAATGCTGAGGAGATGCACTTGTAAGTCTCTGTGATGAATATGCCAAGAGTAATCCAATTTGCATGGAAACATAGATGCTGTTAACATTTATGCGTGATTTGGGAGGAATTTATTTAAATGTATAAACTAAAGGTACGCATTATTACCGAAACAGCATAAACATGGATTCCTATAATTTCCCTCCAGTAAGCTGCCAGGTATAATTAATTTGTGCTCATGGCCATATTAAATGGGTAACAAGCATAACATGTTTGAAATAAAGCAATAATTTAAATAAAATGCAATTAAGGGTTTGCATTCCCTTCAGTGTGGGCAAAGTGACCCTCATTTCAGAAGCCCAGTAGTTAATGAAGCCGGCATTAAAAGAATATTTTGCCTTCCTGTGAATGTTATCTCTGCTTTCACTCAAATTTCAGACCAAAGTTAAAATGGAATTCAATTAAATGCATTTCACAGTCTGAAGGAGCAAGATATAGCAGAGCTGTGCACATGGTGCCTTTATGTAACCTTTCCAGGAGTTGCAGGAGTTAAGAACTGGGGCTAGGCTGACTATGCAATGTAGGATGGGATAAAAAGCTGCTGTAAAAGTATCAAGGAGGGTACCCTCAGGCAGGCTTGCCAACCCCCAGGTGGGGTCTGGAGATCTCCTGGAATCACCACTATGGAGATCAGTTCCCCTGAACAGCCTCAGAGGGTGGCTCCTATGTCATGATACTCTTCCGGGGTCCCTCTCCTAACCTGGCCTTGTTCCCCAGGGTTGGCACCACTAGGCTGTTACACGAGACTTTATCTTTAAATGGGTTGTTGACTCAACTTGGATTGACTTCTGATTCTTTCTTTGAAAGTCTCTGGTATCTGTTAATCATTTCCATTAAGCTGTGTTAATTTACTCTCATACTTGCCTATAAGCATGAACTGATTATTTCCATTTAATGATATTGTATCTGAGGAAATGTGAATGCACATGAAGGCTCATACCTTGAATAAAAATTTGTTGGTTTTATGGTGCCATTGGACTTCAAATTTGTAGTTCTGACAAAAGATTGGGCTGCTTATGAGCTGAGAACATCTCGGTTTGTTTTCATTCCATACAGGAAAACATGGTTTCATGGGGGAGATTTATAAGAAATTAAATTGTGGTCATGGGAAAACTCCCTCAAGCCACAAAAGGGGCTTGTATGATATGTCTATGACACAAAGGAATGAGACCACAGCAGCAACTCCTCCCCACCCCCCATGGCATGTGAAAATGGGTTGTGCTAATTCGGAGAAGATTCAGGAGTAGCCTGTCCTCATGACATAGACCCCGAGGCAAACACAAATCTCCCAGAGCTGGGAGACTGGCTCATTAAAACCAGTCAGACTTAGAGAGATGTGGTAGAGATGATCATGGATTAAAATGGGGGGATGTTTTTTGGCCCTGTGAATTTCCTGATGTTTCCCTTTTCTGTCAGATTGCCTTTAACTTGCTACAGAATTTGACAGTTTAGTTTTGGGGAAGAGGATGTTTGCATTAAAGAATATCTCCTCCAGAAGGTTGGGATTCAAAGGGCCCATGCTTTACAGCAGTGGTCCCCAACCTTTTTATCACCAGGGATCGGTCAACGCTTGACAATTTTACTGAGGCCCGGGGGGGGGGGAGGTAGTCTTTTGCTGAGGGACATCGCTGCTGCCTGAGCCCCTGCTCCACTTGCTTTCCCACTGGCGCCCCTGACTTCCCAGCACCTACTGGGGGGCGCTGCCAGCAGCTGCTGCGCAGTGCCACACCAAGGGGGAGCCCCAGCCATGGTGGCCACTGGAGAGCACCAAAGGTGACCCGGCGGCAGAGTGGCAGGACAGCTCCTGAGGCAGCAGCCGGGGAGGAGGACGAGGAGGAGCTGCGGCCCGGTACCAACTGATCCATGGACCGGTACCGGTCTCCAGACCGGGGGTTGGGGACCGCTGCTTTACAGAGCCACCCTAAGCAGAGTTACAGCCTTTGAACCCATTGGGTTCAGTGCACTGAGAGTGAATAGCTGGTTAAGATGGTGCTGTAAAGCATGGGCACATAGCCCAACTAAATTTCCCCCTTTCAACTATCATGTTGGAAACCAATTATGAGTTCTAAAGATGCTGTTTTTAAAGCTCTGCTGCATGTAAAGATGTCTCTCATATAAGTGTGACCTTCCTCCAAAACTAACAAAGATGTTCTTTCCACTTGGGTACATATTTAATATTTGGTTTGGTATTACACCTAATTACTGTGTATCTAGATGAGGACTCTGCTTGCAAGGTACTCCCAATTCGTCATGTTAAATTGGTTCAGGAGGGCGGGGGGAACCAAACAAACAGGAATAAAAATAAACTGGCACGGTAAATACTAATATTCCAGTATAAAATGTTGTGGATTAGCATAACAAGCATAATTAATTCTGGAGTAAAATGCATTAGTCTTTAAGATGCTACTAGACTCCTGTTCATTTTTCTGCCAACATGGGTCATTCTACTGACTTTGAGTAGTAAGGGCCTGTCAAACCAGGTTCTAAAACCATAGTATGAAGTTAATTTATTTACCACCTTCAATCTTAACTATAGTTTTGTGGGATGGACATACGCAGGACTGGAGGAAGAGGGATGGCAAAAAGGGCTCAACACATGAGCACATGAAGCTGGCTTTGAGTCAACCAGACCCATGGCCCATCTAAGTCACTACTGGCTACCCAAACTGGCAGGAGCTCTCCAGTGCATACATCTTTCAAATTGCCCACCACCAGATCTTTCTTAACTGGAGTTGTGCAGGATTGCACTCATTGCATACACAGTATATAACATCTGCATGTGACCTACATGTGAGGATAAAATGTCCCAGCTCCAGCTTCTTGGAAAAAAGACAGGATAAATTACATAAATGATCAAAAACTAACCTATACATTGGTTCTGTCTGTGGACAAGACTTTCCTTAGCTTCAGAAAGCAGCTGCTGTAGCCATAGAGGAGAAGTGAGCATCTGTATTAAACAAAGGCTGCAGGCCTTCCAAAATATTTTAAATGCAATCTGGCCAGTCAGGAGGCCTAGCACATGGGATATGCAGATAGAGTACGAGGCAGACAGCTTTCATACCACAGATTCTTGCATCTCTCTTCAGCTATGAAAGACAAGAGCGTATTCTGTTCAGTCAAATTGCAAAAAGAAAGTAAGTAAAAGGTTGTTGTTGTTGGGTCCACATTATTTGGCAAGATTATCATCCTTGTTGCACACAGATTTGTAACTTAATTGCTGTAGGGTTCCCTTCCCCACAACTTCTTGTTTTAAAGAAAAGATCTTTGAATCATTTTGTTTGTCAGAGGCAGCTGCTGTTAGCACCAGTCAATGCAGGGTCCAAAAGGCATGCTTAAAACTGTGAGCATATTCAAGAAATACATGCCCTGCAGGGGCTCATGGGAATTGTAGTCCATGAACATCTGGAGGACCACAGGCTGACTACCCCTGCCCTACAGGCTCACTGTTGCCCCAGGTTGAAGCAAGCTGGGAAAGGGAGAGGTTGGAGGCCTTTTGGGTGGGCAAATGAGTCAGGGGGCAGGGGGGGAGAAGCTGGAGGCTGTTCGGGCATGATCGAGGCAATGGGTCTCCTCCCCCATGCCTTTATTACAGCCCATCACTGTGATGTTTAAAATGCCTGTTTCAGATTATTGATGGCCATGTACGTCGCAGACAAAAATAGCATCCAAACTGTTCTCCTTGGGAAGTGACCACACTAGGAAATGGTCTGTGATTGGGCATAAAAATACACAGGGGTGGCATTTGTTTTTGTTGTTGTTGTTGTTCACGGATACTAATATTTGCAGGTGCATAAGCAATACAACCTTATCTTAGAAATGCAGAAAAGAACAAGTGGAATGAGAACAACATACAAATCTAACGGAAATATCACAGCAGACTCCATTTTGATAACACCTTTTCAAGTAATGCTGTTCTGCTCAAATCTCCTCTAGCCTTCTTCTTTTTTTTTTTTTTTTGTCTGCCTTTGCCATTCCAACTACCAAAGATTTTTGGCAGCTGTCTCTGGAGTTTTAAAGAATTGAAGGTATTTGTCATATCATTAGCCATATGAGACAAAATATAAGGAATCATATTCTCATCAGGCATCCAAATAATTTCATTGAAGAGGGACACTTTGTTAAACTCTTGCCTTTTTCACAAGGATAGCTGACACTTCTTCAAATGCCTGCCGACTTACCCAGCAACAGCTGTGCGGAACGGACCGGCATATCATAGGCCATGTGCAACAAGAGATAAAATGATGCATTGGACTTCAAAGAACCTGATTGCGACCATCCTGAAGGCAGAGGGTTTCTGATGCCACTGCCAGTTGTTTACTCCAAGCTCAAGTGTGGAGTCTGAGCTCCCAAGTATTTGGAAATTCTCCAGATCTTCGAGATGCTATATATTAATCTGGTGGAAGGGAAGCCATTGGAAGATGACAGTTAGAACAGAGCCAAGTGTCATGGAATTTCTGTCAGTTTTGTGTAGGCCAGCTGCAAAGTGTGTCTGAGGAACATGCTAGATTAATTACAATTACACTCCCTAAAACCAAACATCAACAAGCCCCACCATCACCAGGCGACCATGTCAAGAAATGCTCTCACAATTCATTAGTGCAACACCAGCCATTTTTGTCTGTTCAGTGTCCGGATTTAGCCATAGCATGTGAGATTTAAACATCAACAAGGTCTTCTATTCACTATCAGTGGGTTGTACATGAAATAAATAATAAACACTTTGATTTTAAGAAAATGGGTGAAGGTGCTTGAGCTTTTACAAGAGCAAATCATCAGATGTCTTGATCAACAATAAATGGTATTTAGACAGATGGTTATTCTTTTTCTGTTTCATATTTTGTGATTTATATTAACTATAAATTCAAAACTTAAATATTAAACTTAAAAGTTGTGATAAGGTGCATTAGCTCCTTCTTCATGTAATAAATAAGGTCGGCCTTCAGATGTATCTGCAAGAAAAGAATGGCAAATATGTTCTAAAGGGATAAATAAATGGACTCAAGAATGAGTTATTTAAGTACTAGAAACTTGGAATAATTGATCAGAAGGATTAGGATTGGAGACAGGTGTATTTTTCTTTAGATAATACTAAAACGCAGTAAAATTCATAACACTTATTTGTACAAGTCTACTTCAAACCATGTAAACATTTATCAGCATCTGTATTAGTCATCAGGCAACTGATTTGAGCCATACTGATAAAATATGATTTCACTTTCTTTCACATTTGTCTTCTTGAATGTTGTATCTGTATTCTTTAAAAAATTGTGCAATATTTTCTACCATAAATAAGGAGAGAGAATGGAATTAAGAAATTGCCATTATTCATAGGTGTTTTGGAATGTTCTTTTATAATGTACCAAATCATATTTATCAAATCACTTTTTAAATATAACTGTGCATAATAAATTAACATATCTCTGTTGCTAGCAGTTAACTGTATTATGAGATACTTCACTGGATGACCAGCCAAACAATACTATCTGTGCAAAATGTTTTGTTATTTCCTCTATAATAATAATATTCTACATTTATTTTCTGCCATGCCATTTTCCTATAAATAGTGGATTAATCCATGTCAATATTGTATCTCTGGTATAAAGAAATACTTAGAAACAATAAATCCATTATTTCTTTAAATATTGGGTCTGCTTGTGAAAGGCTGTATAAAATAGTAAATAATAACAGAGAAAGCAAGAGATATATTAACCTGAAAGGTTGATTATTTATGATTAAGATAGTTCATTCTGGTGTATATCACCTTGATATACTTTAGAAAGAAAATTCCAAACTAGAAAACATCTAAAATGCTGACTAAAAAATTGCCATTCCACACAATCAAATACTTTCTCAAGAAATACAAAGGATTGTTTTCTTAGTTTATATTTCAATTATTAATTAAATGTATTATCCTCCCTGTGTTATCAGATAGTAGCCAACTAATAAATCCTGTTTGGTCATCATTTAGTCACTTGTCAATAAATCAATGAACCCTCCTATCATCTCTCTACACTGCCATGTCAACCTGCAACCTGGGCATGACAGCACAAATAATTTAAAAGAATAAAAATATTAAGGGACAGAAAGCACAGCAAAGCAATGCAAAGACCATGGCAATGTTGCTAAAGTCTGTCAGTCATGGTGTGATATATTGACAGTCTCCCTCCCTTTACATACATGTATACAAATCTGAAAAGTACCATCAAGTCACGGCTGACTTACAGCAATTCCATTGGGTTTTGAAGGAAAGAAACACATTGAGGTAGTTTGTCACTGCCTGCTTCTTCATAGCAACCCCAGACTTCCTTGGCAATGTCCCATCAAAATTATTAACCGTGGCTGGCTCTGCTTAGCTTCTTAGATCAGATGATATTGAGCTAGCCTGGGCCATTCAGGTCAAGGCTGTTATATATACTTGTTTATTTGTTTATTACATTTCTAGTCCTCCTTCCTCCTCGGACTCATGGAGGATTACATAATAATACCCCATAAAAAAACCCAATCCTTTAAAAACTACAAACCTCAAGATGGCAGGAAAAAATCTTCCAGTCTTTCCCACAGTTATCTACAAAAGAGTTCATCTGATGATATAACATAGCCTGAGGGGGGCCCACTGATCTTTAAAGACCCGGCTTCAACAGAAGACCTGGTGGAAGAGGTCGATTTTACAGACCCTGCAGAACTTTGACAGCTCTGTCAGGACCCTCAGTTCTCCCGGGAACTCATGCCGCTAGGTCAGGGCCAGGACCAAAAAAGCCCTGACACATGTTGAGGCCAGGCATACCTCTTTGGCGCCAGTGCCATCAATTGTAGCCTACTTATAGTGATCCCATAAGGGTCTAAGGCAAGTGATTAAGCAGACGTTTGGCTTCCTTTGCAAATTTTGTCACTGCTTTGTTTTGCAAGTTTTACTTGATGGCTTCCAAGTACTGTCCCTGCTTAGCTTCTGAAAGCTGACAAGATAGAGCTACACTATAGCATTTTGCATTTTGGCCATTATATATAGAAGGAGCTAATCCACAGATTAGCTTGCTCCTGGGGAGGAAAGCTATGGCAAATCTAGACAGCATCCTAAAAAGCAGAGACATCACCCTGCCAAAGAAAGTGTGTTTAGTCAAGGCTATGGTCTTCCCAGTTGCAATGTATGGCTGTGAAAGTTGGACCATAAGGAAGGCCGAGCATCAAAGAATTGAGGCTCTTGACCTTTGGTGCTGGAGAAGACTCTTGCGAGTCCCTTGGACTGCAAGGCGAACAAACCGGTCAGTCCTAGAGGAGATCAGCCCTGCCTGCTCCTTTGAAGGCCAGATCCTGAAGATGAAACTCAAATACTTTGGCCACCTCATGAGGAGGAAGGACTCCCTGGAATAGAGCCTAATGCTGGGAGCCTAATGCTGGGAGCGATTGTGGGCAAAAGAAGAAGGGGACTACAGAGAATGAGGTGGCCGGATGGAGTCCCTGAAGCAGTAGGTGCAAGCTTAAATGGACTCCGAGGAAGGCCTGGAGGACAGGAAGGCCTGGAGGATCATTGTCCGTGTGGTAATGATGGGTTGGACACGACTTCGCACCTAACTACAACAACAATCCACAGATATCTTACCAAAACACTTCCATGATGTTACTGTGGCCCACCTCATGCACAGACCGTGGAAGATGCAAACACAACCAGATAGAGACTGAAAGAGCCATACAATTCAGATTCTCCGGCAATCCATACAGTGCAAGATTTGTCTCTCCTCAGGTCACAAAGTCTGCAGAAACGTGCCCTTTTCATAAAGGCACAAACGAGGAACAAAGCATAAGCAGTAAAAATACCTTAATCCATCAATCACTATGGCTCATTATAAACCCCAGCTCATAGACTATAGAAGGGACAGTGCCTCTGGGAAGGGGGAGCAGCCTCCTGTCCTAGAAGAAGGAACAGAGAGGCCTGGCAGCCAAGAATGAGAAGTTTGCTAACCATCAGGGCATGACTTGATTGCTAGGGAAAGTGCAGTGAGACTCTTGGGTAGTAGAAGATGCCTTTCAGAAGAATGGGAAGAGGAGGATAGTGTGTGCTGCTTGCTTACAGATATGTAAAGATGGGATGGAGAAAGCCCAGGGAATTAACATTTCATCCTTTTCTATTTTCAGAGGAAAAGGGGGTAGGTGGAGTGGGACTGGATAGTTTATAACCCCTTCCTATTTAGGGGAAGCTGGCCAAGAAGGGGCAAGAGCCAGAGATCTGACTCCTGAGTGAAAGCATTTTCAGCTATGATCCTTGCAAAGACCTTGGTGGATAATTAAGCAGATGGGAAGTGAGTCTCTCTGTGTGTGTTCTGTCACCTCCCTCTATGGAAAAGCCCAGTTTAAGGACATTATTTCACCCCCTGAGTTGCCATGCTCTGTCTGCTAAAACTGGTGAGCAGTGAACAAGTAAACGATTCAGAGCACACAAGTTGGGTTGGCCACGGCTCAGCCTCTTGCTGAATTGTGAGTGGGGGCTTTTCATTGGGAATCTTGCCATTCTGGCCACCTTGGGCAATGTCCTTTCAATGCACTTCAAAAGTGGATTGTCCCGTTTTGCACAGGAAAATTCACCATCAAGAGCACATTGAAATTGCATCGTCCAATGTGCATGGAATGACTGCTTGTGAAGGAGATGGACTAGGGAGGGATCGTCCTCTTTTGAAGAGCTTCCATCCCAATCCTAATGCCGGTCTGGGGCGGATCCTGACAGTTGGCGGGGGTTGAAAATATTCTGTGAAGCAAACCCAAATTAAAGCCACCCTAACGCTGCTGTTAGCATTCTTGTTATCGTAGCTGAAAGTGTGTTCCATACAAGGGATTGCTTAGGTGGAATCTCCCCCTCCCTTTCCAGAGCGTGGCTGTAGTTAAACTCTGTACCTGGGTTGATGGACCAGTGCTTTCGAGCTAGTTGCCACCTGCTCAGAACACTTGATACACTTCTGATCTCTTTCAAGTAGAGCCAAAGGATCAAGACTTCATTAGCACAGAAATATCTCTTACACAGATCAACCCAATGCAAATTCCCCGAGGGACAGAGATTTGTCTGCCTTTGGAATCCCCACCCCACTCTTCTGTGCTCGCCAGGCAGCAAGTGTGTGTGTCTGTGTCACCTGGCAGATACATCTATGCACTGTGTGATAATACTCTGGAACATTTCTCATGGCAGAGGAGACGTCGTGTCTTCAGGTAAAGGCAAGACATGTTATAGCAGCTTCAGCCTTATGCTGACATTCCTCCTGCCAAACCAAACAAGACAGAATTACATGCCTTTTTCCTGGCATTCTTCTCAAAGATCAATTTTTTGCTCATTTGTTGACTTGGCTATTAATTTTTTTTTTTACTTCTGAGAATATCTGTCCTTCAGCTAAATGCTTTGTGGACAAGACTGTCCTAAGGTAGTGACCACAGATTCAATTATAGTGCCATCCAGGTAGAGAATTTTCTTTTCCTCAAAAAAGAAATTTGAAAAGAAAACTATTGCAACATGCTTTGAATTCATCCTGGATGACACTTATCAAAGGATTTAAAGCATCCGGATGGAGAAAGATTTTGTTGCCAAGCTTGTATTGTAGATTTCCTTTTATAAAGTAAACCTTCTGTTTGGTTTATATAGCATACGCCTTTGTAAATTGCTTTCCAGGCTCCATTGCTTTCAATAAGATGCCAAATGTTCTGAACCTGCTCTGAACCATGTAATGATAAGTCATTCTTTCTTAGTGTTGGAATTGCAATCAGCAAGTAATTTGGTGCAGTCAACTCTGAAGGGTTGTTGTTATAAAGTTGTTAGGCTGCTAAGCTGTATCTATGTGCTCACTAGTGACACCTAATGGTCAGTCTAGGGTTGCAGTGTTTTGGGGATTCCTTTGTTTAAAGTGGGCTCCTGCACTTCCTCTTTCTTCAAGAAGAGAAGCTCCTTGTGCCTTTGCTGAAGCAAGGAGAAGCCACAATTTAGGCTCTCAGCTCTCTCCATCTGCTGATGTGTGAGATCATGTAGTCCTGCATACAGCCTAGTCATAGAGACTTGCAATGTGTTACTTTTGTAACTATTCTTTAAGCTTTTGAACTCCGCTTCAGTATGGAGACTGCAAAAGATGAATATGATATGTATCTTTCCCAGTAAATAATCTTTCCCAGTAAAGATTTCTCTCTTTTAAACCTCAAAGCTCTATGAATCTGGATCTGTGCCTCCTCCACAAAGGTAACTAATAACTGCATGCTCTCAAAATGCTCTGTTACCCTGCAGCTCTAATTTTATGGAGAGACTCAGAACCAAACCAAGTCCAATAGCCCCAACACTTAGGAAACAATTATCTTTTATTCAGGATCAAGTCACATCAGTGTTCCATTAGATTACTTTTCATACCAGTTTCACAGCTCAGGATGGGCTGACACTTGAGCCAGTGTGTGGTAGAGCATTAAGATGACTGTCCATGTAGTCCCATATGGGATTTCACAGTCAGCCTGATTTTTTCATTGCAACATGAAGTCTAGGAAGGAAAGGTAATGTCAAAATGTTTTTCAAGAAGACTGCAATGATAGTAATGGGGCAGAGGTACAAGCTTTTGTTGTGCTCCTGCAGCATATAGAGGCAGAATATGAAATGTTGAAAGGACCATTCTTCTGCAAGTGTCATAAGACTTTTTCCTGACATCTGCTGTTAGTCTGTACTAGTGCAGAAAACCTGCACAGTTTTTAGGTGCAATATATTGTTTTTGAGTACTGGGCCAATGTGTTAATCTATAACATTTGAGTGAAGATGTGCAAAGTGTGTGTGAGGAAGCTGTTTGATGAAATAGGCATATTTACGGTACAAAAATTGATTTCGCGATATTAAGACTTATAGTCCCTTTACTGCGATTGTTCCAGACATATGTGCCATTGGATGTAACTTAAACAGACATCCACCGGAAAAAGACCCCTCTTTTTAATTCAGTGATCCAGGAAGCATTTGGAATATTGAAATGACAAGCAGTTTTGCATTAATGGAAAAGTGACTGAATCAAACTGATGGAGCGTTGGGAGCATGAACTACAAAGATGCTTCAAGTGCATGTAGACTACAAGCTTGGTATGTGGGAGCTGTGGTCTGAGGAAAGGCAAGTATGGAATCCTAACTGATCAGGAAACTATGATCCCAACGTCATGGCTCAGCTAGGCTTAGCTGAGGACTTGTCAGTTACAGAGTTGGGTGTATTGGCAGGACCCAACCTGGATCCTGTGGCTGCACCTGGAGGATCAGAACTGGAGCCTCCCAGAGTCTTTGCAAGACCAGGCTCAGAGGCTCATGAAGTTCACGCAGGCTCAGAACCAGAGCCACAACTGGGTGCAAGTGCTGAGGTCCTCCAGCCCCAGGCATCAGGCCGGTCACAGGAGGCCCAGCATCAGATGACTCAGCCCCCTTGCCTCCTGAGCCTCAGAAACAGTGAAGGAGAAGGTTGCGTGGCAGCTTGCCGGAACAGAGTAGGCTGACAGGTCAGGGTAAGGCCAGCCTCAGCTCTAATGACCTGCAGGAGCCAGGCCGAGACCCAAGCCAGCAGCAGCAGCAGGGCATCTGGCTTAAAAAGGTGTGAGAGACACAGCTGGACTGTGGAAGCAGGGTTGTATTATTACTCCAGTGTCAGTGACTCCTGTGCTCCTGTCTTGACCTTGGCTGGTGTTTCTGGACTCGTCTTCTTACTCGCCCTGTGGGATTGGTTGCTGGTGTCATTTTGGGCTTTACAGCTTTGACCTGGCCTGTGCTTAGACCTCGGCTTGTGCGTGGGTGTGTCTACGATGTGTAGTTTAGGCATGTCCTTACAAGTGCTAGGCGCAAGTAATAGTGATCCCACTTTTTAATAACTTACTTCTTTAAACTTTGAAGAAAATACATATTGTTCCTGTGGAGCCAGGAGAAAATCAAGTTCAAATTCTCATAAATTCCCTTCTTTACACATATACATTTGTAGACTCTTCCTAAGCATACTTGGATAAAAGTGAAATGGAAATAAGTAAAACTTTGTTCCTAGTGACATAGGAAGCTGCCTTATACCAAGGCTACCTCTATATGGGGGTGCAAAAACACACCTTTGTAAGTGTTCAGGGTGCCAGCTGACTACTGAGCTAATCCATCCAGAAAATAGGCCAAAATGAGAGAAGCCCTCTGAACTGGTGGTGGAGGAGCTGAACCAGGGCATCAGGTGGAAGCTAGACAGCTGTTTATGCCTCTCCAGCCTAAGAACAGCTTCTAGAACTAGCAGAAAGTTACTGTAAATGCAGGGGGCAGGGGGGGGGGCTTAACCCAAACTAAATTGAATTAATGACCTAAAGGTTAAGAAGATATTAATACATAGGCCTAATGATTCCGTTAGTCAATTTTAAAAATATTAACAGATGTACAAAAACATACATGTATTTATTACAAAGTAAATTAAAAACAGATATCGATGCTTGCAATAGCCTCAGTGAAGATTCACAATGTACAATGACCACCAGAAAAGACCATAACTGTCCCTGACCAGAGACATTTTGGCTTATTGGACTTTCTCAGTGGTCAAACAAATAACAGGACAGGAATGGCTCCTGATATTACAATACAACAATCTGATCAGGGTCAATTTTAGCCATTTCTGGTCGTCATTATACATTATGAATCTTAATTGAGGCTATCAAGAGGGTCAATATCGGTTATTTATTTACTTTGTAATAAATATATGATTATTTTTGTGTATCTGTTAATATGTATTAATTTTGAATATGACTAATAAAAACTATCGGGCCTCTATGTTCACGTTTTCTTAACCTTGAGGTATTTTATTCCAGAAAAAAGTTATGCCTGCAAAACCCTTAGACAGCCACGATGGAAAATTCAAGTCATCACCCACACAGACCCATATCCCTAATGCCCCCAAGAACCACAGTATGCTAATAAGCTCCATGCCCAGCACCTACTGGCCCTTGGCTAATCCCTGCCCTGAAATATGACAATGACAGCACACTGGGGCCAATATAAATCCCAGCAGGCCAGATGTCAAGTCATACAGCATGGCTGTGGGACTTAATGTAGCGGCTCACACAAACTCAAACAACAGATGCACCATGTGGGAGCACAACTCATCAGCAGGGTAGATGGGGGGAACAGCTGCAAAAGTTCAGCCGATCTCTGTGGGCCTGTTTTCCTCTAAGAAGCACCACTTCCTTCTCTTCTGGGACATGCCAGCACAGAGTAGCCATGGCAGCAGCATACTGGCTGACTCCACAGTCCCAGCCTAGAGGTCATGACATAGACATCCCTACACAGAGTCCTGTAAATTCAATGCCTCCCACATTCCTTTGGCAAGGTCCCCATCCCATAACTCTGGGGCTCTGACTACATGTGGGAATCCCCAGCATTCATCCTGAGGGCAGATAGTGGCACTATGTTTGGCCAACAGTGAGCTGCCACCACCTAGGTTAGCTATAACAAACCCTGAAGTTGGCCTGTCCAGTTGAACACCAACATATATACCCAAGTATTCTGAGACACCATGCAACACTGGGCACTCAGTAGTGTTTTGAGATTCATATCCCGCCTCACTACTGCAATGCAAGGCTTGGGATAGCTCACAACATTGTTGCCTATTTGTAACATGTCTATACGAAGCTTGATATGAGAGACACGAGGCCAACAGATCATCATGTAAACTGGACATCAACTAGGTGGACTAATGATTTTTTTTATTTTCATGACATGGTTCACAAATTTAGACCCTTTGTCTGTCTAGCTCTTTAAGGATGCAAGCCACAAATTGAAATCAGGGCCTGTGGCATGCGAAGTTCATGTTCTACCGATGAATTATGGCTCCTCCACCCGTCGTATGGGCTTGCAAAAGCAGCAGCTGGTGGTGACGCATATTCAGAGCCAAATTAATTGTAACACCAGAACAGCCAATGAACGGATCTTCCCTTGTATTTTAAAAGTCATATAGCAGCCATGCAGAGTCCTGATTTGGATCATGGATGCTGTGCAGGAGGAAAGGGTTTTTAAAATTATTTTTCCCTTCCAAGGCCAATAACATTGAATTTAGGGAGAGGGTAGCTTCAGAAGGGATGAAATCCTATCCTCTCTTGGACCATATACCAACTATTTCTTTGTTTAAAAAAAGGAAAAAAATATATTTGTGGATCTCCCAACCTCACATCTGGTTTGAACCTTGCTCACCAGTGTATCTTCTGTGTCAATTTTCATGGAAGACATCATGGATCCCATAGGAACTGCAAACAATTCTGTGAAAACAAAAAATCCAGAGAAAGCAGAGAAGCAGGCAATTAGGGGGGATGATGCTTCTCTGTCTTTTCTTGCTTCTTATGGAAATTTCAACAGATTTGATATGTGGTATGTCTATACCCCAGCTGTTCACTGTAGCTTATATTGACTCCCTATTTTATACAGAACACAGAAATTAAATGACTGGATTGCAATATACATTTTGGAGCAAACTCCCTGCATTATACAGTACTGTTTGTTATAGAAGAATAAAAAGGTTCAGCTCTGGTGGTCCAAATCAAGTTCATCTATGTGAAGTACTACATTTTAGATTCAAATCCTTGCTAACCTCCTGTTCATGATACTGGTGAGCATAATTTTTCTCATCTTCAGAAAGGACAGACATAAGCAACCAGCATGCATTGCAGCAGCAGTGGTAATGGTGCCAGCAACATCAGAGGAACAGCAGTTGGGGGAGGCAAACTCTAAAACAGAAGAAGAAGAAGAAGAAGAAGAAGAAGAAGAAGAAGAAGAAGAAGAAGAAGAAGAAGAAGAAGAAGAAGAAGAAGAAGAAGCAGCAGCTACTATGCTGAAATCCCATTACTCCAAAATCGCCCAAATTTTTCCAGGTACAGAAGTCTCTGTGCATATAAGCTGCATGCCTGTAGAATACATTCAAAACTTTGAGTCAACACAGCAAGGAAATACTGCCTGATCCTACTCACACAAACACGATAGCAGCAATGGGCCATTTCCAAACATATAGATTTGCTGAGTTCCTATTTACTTCAGCAATAAGATGCAAAAGTCAATCTTTACAGTTTTACTGCTCTATCTGTTAGGTTCGAACAGTTTCTTTGTTGGAGACTTACATTAAAAGTAAGAACATCGGTTTTATTCTAAATGGTTTTTCAGTGTCTCAGTTTTCAGTTTTTCACCCCCACGGAGGGATAATTTTATGCACTGCTTTAAGGGGTTTTATTGTGGGGACTTTTTACTATGTTATCCACCACAAGCCAACTCATCTGGGAGTGGCAGCCTATACATTCGACATAAACAAATAAATAGATAAGTCTGTCTGTCTGTTTGTCTGTCTGTCAGCCAGCCAGCCAGCTATCTGAGACCCCTTCTGGAAGAGTAAAAGATGAAGCAACTCACCAATAGGGTGGATGTTTCTACAAACCCAAAGGAAACCCCTGATTGGCAGAAATATGTTTGCTATGCAATCTAAAATGGCCACTGAAATCTGCCAAAGTAGCTTCAAAGGAACTCATCACTTTTAAACTATTTTAATTGTATCAAATGTGTGTGTGTGTGAGCGTACCTGCTGGATGACAGTATCAAGGAGTGCAGGGGACGAGCTGGGATGGGGCAAGCCAGAAGTAGATAGGAAGGGAGAATGGTGGCCAGTAAGAATGGAGAGGGGGGCAGAATGGAGGGACCAGCAAGAGAGAGGAAAAGTGGGAACAGGAGAAAGCAGAAAAGAAGCAGAGGAAAGAGCAGGAAAAGCAGGATCTAGCAAAGAAGGCAATGGAGAAAGCACAGGGAAAGGGGGGAGGAAAGACCTTCTGTACAGATTCCCCGCTTGGAAATTGTATTTCTAAGTTATGGTGCAAAAATGAGTATAGTGAGAAAACCCAATGGAAGTAAAAACTAAAGTAAAACTAGCATGGATCCTATCTTAAAGGTTCTACTTAATTTCTCTTTTATTTCAGTTCTTTCCACATTTTTATGTCCTGCAATTCACTTCTCAATAGTACTGACCATTTTACACATATCAAAAAAAAAATTCATTTTGATTTGTTTGGCTTGTGTTCATTTTGCAGTGAATATCCTAAATTTGATGCATTTCATGTGTACATTTAAATAAGTCCACATAAAGTTTGTCAGTGCCTGAAAATCTTATAAGTATACTCATGCATGTTGACAGTCACTCATGGGGTTACCAACTAGGGACCTGGAAATGTCAAGAGATTTGGGGCTGAAGCCTTGGAGGGGTTGTGTTTGTGGAAGAGAAAGAGCTCAATGGGGGCCATAATGCCATAAGACCTACCCTTCACAGCAGCTGCAGTCTGCGGATCAATTGTAATTGTGGATACCACCTGCCAGCTGGCAACCTTCATCAATATCCACTTAAGTATGCCTAAAAAGTGGGGAAAGAAGTATCATGTTTTAAAGAAGTCACAATATTAATCTGAGATAGTGAGGGATTCCAGCCGTCAGATAGAACCTGAGGATCCCCCAGAATTATAGCTCATCTCCAGGCTATAGACCAGGGGTAGTCAAACTGCAGCCCTCCAGATGTCCATGGACTACAATTCCCAGAAGCCCCTGCCAGCGAATGCTGGCAGGGGCTTCTGGGAATTGTAGTCCATGGACATCTGGAGGGCTGCAGTTTGACTACCCCTGCTATAGACATTGTTTCACTAGAAAAAATGGATGCTTTGAAAGGTGGACCCTATGCCATTGTACCCTATTGAGGTCCATGTCCTCCCTGTCCTCTATCCCCAAATTTCCAGGAGTTTCCCACTTCGGATCTGGCAACCCTACCCCCTCGTCCCCCACCAGTGGCCAAAGGGGACCTAGCTACGTAGAGATAATCAGTATTAACATGCAAATGCCTTTTACCATTTCCAACATTCAGGCCACGTCACAGAATGTCTGGCTTTTTCAAATGACACACCAGCAACATTCTTCCTGCAGAAATACAAATCGGCTACGTGTCCCAAAAAGTAACTAAAAAAAATGTTGCCGCAAAATGTTGCCTACATCAAACACTTTTTTTAAGTGCTCCTTGCATTTTCCCCCCTTCCATACTTCATCTCTGTCTTCAGCAACCACTCCAGAGAAGGAGAATTCAAATGCAGATTGCCCTAAATCCCATTAAGCCATCTGACCATTGGGTATGAGTGCCTGCTTATGTCCAAACACACACACACACATTTATATTTATATATACATCTCTTTTATACACACATACATGTTCTTTCATTCATGCACACGCACACAAACCCGCACATACAGAGACCTAAAGAGAAAAACAGTCGAGCAAGGGAGTGTTTATTTTCCTGGCTACTTTGTCATCTGCTCCTATGCTCCCGTCTTATAAATATTTCATGCCCAATATTTAACATTATTCTTTCTCCCAATCGGATCAGCTTTGAAATGCTCCTCAAAGTGAATTCTCTCCTAACAATGGCTTGACGCAAAAGCCTTTTTTCCTCTCTTAAGAAGAAGAGGCTGCACATGGTCTGCTGCCATAGCAGCATGAATAGTTCCTATTTAATGGAAAATCAAAGATACTTTACATTAATTCAGCAAACGGGCAGGGGGAGGGGAGGAACGGAAAGCTGGACACATGCGTACCTTGTGCTTCAAAGATGGAGGAAGAGCATACCTTCCTTCTCTGAGTGCCATGGTTATTACCCAGCTTGCATTTGAGCTATAATAGGAAGTGACAAGTTTATGTAAATGATCCACACAAGGATTTTGCTCTTGTAAAGCAGAGCAGTTACTCTGGGCTTTCTAATTATTTCATGCCTTGTGGTTCTGCGATAGGGGCAAAGATGACTATACTTGAAAAATATATTGTGATTGACAGCCCCCTGTCCCCCTGGAACTCATTAAGGCCTGGGCTTTGTTAAGGGGGAAGAAAAACCCTACCGGGCAAAAATATATATATATTTTTTTTTACAAATTCAAGTGCCAGTGGCTCTTTCTCCGTTTATTTATTGGGAGTTTTGTGTTCAAGGAGTACTGATTGCATGCGCTAGATTTCAACATGGAAAAGGCTGATGTCATTTGCAAAGCTTATAAGGTTCACAGCAATGGATATCCACCGAGCCAGTAACAGTTTTCAGGTTTTAATGGTGCCGAATGCAAATATACTGGGTAAACTAGGAGGCTCTGTTGTGTATTGTTTGCAAACTTTCCCAGGTGAGTCTTTTCTGACATGTTATGATAGCCCCATCTACTTCCCTCCCTCAGAGGCAAGATTTCCCTTTACTTATTGAGCTTCCCTAGTAATGTGCTTTCTTCTTTGCTGAAGAACTCTAGCAGTCCCACCTTGTCACAATACAATATTTTGGCTGTTGGCTCACCCCAGGAACCTGAGGGAAGGATAGGAAGCTACTTTAAACTTAATTTACATGGAACTTAGTGAGGCATTTTGAAATTCAAAAGAATAACAAAATATTTTAATACAGATGGAAAAGGTCAGATGAAATCAGGGGTTGAAATTTCTGAGGTAAAACTAATACATGCACAGACTTTAGTTCTTATGCCTCAAGCTAATGAGAATTTCTTAAGCTTTTCACAGAGAATTAAATCTTTATGTTGAAAGGTTTTTGTATCAGTGTTTTCCCCTAAACACTTCAGTAAACTTACTTCCAGTATTTTCTAACTCCCTGGTTTTCAGAAGGCTGGTACAGTTTTTCTACTACCCAAATCCTTCTCTTGAAATATCAGTACTCATCTTGAGTTTTTAACTGTCTTAAGTGGATCAGAAATCTCTCCACTCTTCAGAGGTAAGTCCCCGATTGCCTTGCCTTGGCCCACATGGGAGTCTTTGCCTACTTCCCAAATTTCCTTGCCAACTTTCCCCAATTCTCCTGTATGAATTAAACTGCTCTCAGCTAAGACTGAAATTCAAAACTATCAGTACTTGGCTCTTCTTAGATAGAGCTGAAATTAGATACTGTCTCCTCAGCATCCAATTAGACGTCTCTCTATTCAGCTGATGCTAATCAGATCTCTTGAAACAGCCTGTCACTCACTCAAGGTCCCCTGGTTCTGTGAAGAATGAGCTCTTCACAGTTCTGTATCTGTTTAAATAGCACATCTAAGCTTTTGAGGTCATTGGTTTAGGGGAGGTTCTCACAAGCCTCTCCTGTGTAATGGGTGAAACAAGTGAGTTTTTATTGTTTACTTTAATACCAATAGTTAAACATCATAACACATATATAACACATATATAATATTGCAAATGCACAAACAACCTGTCTCAACAACCTCCACCCTTAGGTGGTTCAGGAGAGTGCATTCACAATGACATTTTCCTTCCCTTTTATGTGCCCTTTGTCATCAATACAACTAAGAGTAAAACTTGAATGGAATGACACTATTGATGCCAACTTAATCTCCCATAATCTCTTAATGGTTTTCAAAATACTACCCTGTGTCCTTACTGTTCACTTTAGCATGCATGTATTGGGAAGATTCACTGGTATTATGGAAAATGAAATGTACAGATGCTGGTCTGGAAAAAAATAAAAACAAATTGCAGACAGATTCAAGCGGGTAGCCGTGTTGGTCTGAAGCAGCAGAACAAATTTGGAGTGCAGTGGCACTTTGAAGACCAAGAAAGTCTATTTAAGGTATGAGCTTCTGTGTGCACACACACTTCTTCAGGCACAATGTCATAGAATTGAAGTAAGCAGTTCATACTTATAGGCAAAGTGTGAGAGTAAATTAGCATACAGCATAATCACGGTTAACAGATTCCAGAGATAAATAGGAAAAAACAGCAATTTGGATTTGTTTGTATTCACTTGAGACTGATTTACATGGGAAACTTTTTGTATACAAAAAATAGTTACCATTCCAAACTACTTTGGATTATACTAGTCATAGTTGTCTTTTAATTTTAATAATTTAAACAAGTAGATTGTAATGTAACATAACGTAACTACATAGCTACTGGACATTTTGCTTCAGCAGTCTTCAACCTTTTGTGATTCAGCATGGGACCCACTGAGCTGCTAACATGTGACATTCAAATCATGTGACAGGGAGAGGAGTCAGAATTCCAACCTCACCAGTTGAGGTAGGTTCCATGGTATGTGCAGACATGAAGCATTGGAGGATTGACTATTAGGGACAGGAAAAGTCTCTGTGTCATGGTGTAGACAAGAGACAGCTTTCATTGGGAAGAGAGTCCATAAACTTGACTGTGACATACAGGAATCTTCTCCTATGCTGAGTAACTTCACCATCTTGGGTCAAGGTAGAGGCAGCGTACATGAGAACCTTGCTCCCTAGGCCCTGCACATATACCCTGGCAGCAGACCCTTCTACAAAGCACAAGCAAATAACAGCTCTGCAGTGGCTCACAGCCCAGAAAGTAGGGCTCCATGGATTCACTCAGCAATCACCTGAAACAGCTGAGGCTGTCATGGAACAACAATCTGACTGACTGTAATGATGAAGGCATTTCATAAATGGTGTGCTACAGAAGTATGGTGTGAAATGGCATCCCTGGAAATCATGCACAAGGTTGTAGCCCTGCTAAAATGCATCCAGATTCTTCCACTGATTTTATGGGAGGAAACATACTCTGTGCATTAATTTATCAGTGAAGTGTAATGAAACCTTGTTTCATTCCATTCATGTTTTTTCGGACTTTCAGACCTATGGCTGACTCATTTTGTTGTTGTTGTTTCACATTAATAGTTAACCTTCTTGGCATGCATTTTACCTCCAGACAAACCGCCTGCTAGCAACTTCTCTCCCAGTCTACATTGAAATGTGTAATTATGGCACAGCAAATGATTTTTCTTTCAAAACTTGACATGGGTATTATTAATTTGTCGTAACATACGTCTGTTGCTTTCCTTTTCATCTTCATCACACATCTATACCTTCCTCAGAGGTCTTGTTTACATTAAACATGGCCCTTGGATGCAGCAATGCGTAATGAGTTTCAGACTAACCATTCCAGAGCCAATGAGCTTACTTGCTCTTTCTAATTAGGAGTCACTTGTCTGTGTTAATAGAAAAGCAATGCTGGCAATGGGGTCAGGAAAAAAGTGTCTCCTGCATCTAGTCTTCAAAATTCCTATAGCAAAAAACAGTAAACTATGAGTTAGAAGAATGCTCCTCTATCAGTTGGGAAATGCTGGAAGAATTTTTTCCTGTTTCATACCTGAGGATCACTAGCTCCTCCTGCATCTAGAAGATTTGTTGGAAAACATTGAGTGCAATTACAGTAGAGCCCTGCCATTAAAGAGCCATTATATAGGTGCATGTCTACAGTAATATGGGAGCAGTTTCTCCGCAATGTAATTCCAGCCCATGGACTAATGATTAGGGTTGCCAGCTCCTGCTTGGAAAACACTGGAGATTTGCAGGATGTGTTACCCAAATAGGAGATCTCTTAATCAAAGCCTTAGTAAAGGGGCGTAACTTGGGATATCCACCAATGTCCACGGAGAAGGTTCCCTTAGAGAAATGCAAAATAATCAGTCTGGTGTTAAACTGAAAATTCTTTTATTAGGGGGAATAAAACGTTACAGAAACTCACTGCAGCTGCTTGTTGATGCTGCAGAGGGGCTGGCTAAAGGCAGACATGACTGCCTCAGCCATCTGTGTGCAAGCTGCATATATGCAGCATGCACGGCATCAAGGAGCTTTGCAGGACCCACGGTGCCTATAAAAGGCATCACATGCTTGAGTCCTGGCCTCTTTGTCCGGGACACCGTGAGAGCAGCTTCCCTCCCACCCACCCTATGTTGATGTGGAAACAGCCTTGTTCTAGTGGTTGAAGTGGATGTTTCACTGTAAATATTTCATCACAGTTACAGGGTTGCATGGGATGGAGCCTGTTAGCAGGGAGTTCCGTGTGCGATCGGACTCCCTGGGGTTCAGGGCCTCCAGAAGAGATGGCAGGTAAATGAACGCGGCTTACCCAGTGGGGAGGCCAGAGGCTCATTTGCCAGGTGGCCTGGGGTCAGCCAATGGAGGTTTATGCCCCCTTTGGCTCCCCCACATAGGTTGTTTCCCTTAGCAGCGGATTTCAGTAGGCAAGGGGATCTGCTCTCCCAGAGGGGAATGGTGCAGATACCCAGGGTGTCTTTGGACTCCGTGGGGGTGTTGGTGCAGTCTGCTGACTGCTAGGTCAGTCTCCCTCTCCCATGATGTGCCAACACTCCTGTGCGGAGGTAATAAAGCTGTGGCCTTGTTTATACTCAGCATTGGTGTGCTGCATCTTATTCCAGCCCGTAATGCCCTCCTGCAAGTCAAAAGAGGTACAGCAAACACATAAGCAAGGCTGACAAAGAAAATAAAGAGGGGGAAAGGGAAAAAAGTATTTGGGGGGAAGGTTATATATACCAATCACTATCTAAAGAGAGGTCTGTGGATTTGACAGCAAAACAATGAGCATTTTATGGAGGAAAAATGAAGGTCTATACACAAGTAGGAGAGTATGTAATGGTACTGAGGACTGGGGCTGAATACCCCTAAAATGATTTGGATGAGATCTTCCGTGTTTAACTCTGACTTTAGGAGAAATGTAATGGGTTTGTCCAGAGAAAGGACAATGCTCAGGGAAGAACCTTGATGGGTTCCCAGGAGTTTGACAGTGGCTATAATTATTGTTACCTGAGGTGAACTCTAGGAGCCATTCTGCACCCGATAAAAAACATGAAATACTTACCTTTTGTAAATGCCATATTTTTGGCATTTTGCACGACATCGTGAACATCCAGTGTTGCAGCAGCAAACCGACAGCTACATCCTCCATTTTAAAGTGCTTGTAGGGGAATCACATAAACTGGATTCCCCCTGCCATGTAGTGCAAGCAGGAGGAGAACAGCCAGCAAGACACTCACATAAGTCATGTGCATTACCAAAGTGGCCGAAGTGGCGAGATTTCCAGCTCCAGTGCCCACCCTCGAGCCTGCCTCCCTCTCCACCCAGAACAGGGCTTTCTTTTTTAACTGCCTGGAACAACAAATAGGCACACAGTCGCCCAGGCAGAGCACAAAATAAACTTTTCCCCACCAGTTTGCCCATAAAGCATGCCTCTTCCCCACCAAAAAAAACCCCCAAATTGCAAAAAAAAAAAAATTAAGCCTCAAGGCTCCAGATTGCAAGAGGGCTTGCAGTAAAAGGAGCCCTATGGATCTATGAGTAGATGCATACATGTTTAAACACATAAGTCTCATTTTAAAAGAAATTAGCTCGCATCACAGTCCCTTTGAAAGAGGGAGAAAAGTGATTGGCCACCTGTCTTGATTGACAGGCGGAAGAGAGGAGTGTGTCTAGCATGTTCCCCTCTTCCGCTATTTCAAGCAGGCATGCAAAATGGCAGGAAGTGCAAGACAGCAGCAGAGAGGCCAGCAGGTGAGGATTTCCTGGAGGCGCGGCGTTTTTTAGCATTATGCCATTGTGCTGGTGTAACGCTAGTGTTTTTTTTTTTTTTTTTACTGTGCAGAATAACTCTAGGTGTAAAAGGTGTCTTGATGACCTCTTGATTACCAGATGGGATGTTATTAAATTTGGGAAGGAATTGCTAACTGAAGTGAGCCAATGTCTGGAAAGCAGGAATGGGAAACTGACAAATTAGTCACCATTTCCTGGGAAACCCATTGTCCTAAGATAGGCATCTCCCTGGAGTGTGGAGGAAAGTATTTTAGTGTAATTGTGGCATTTTTCATGATATTAAAAGGAAAGGTGTTCATGGGTGTCTATGGGTGTCA
The DNA here is from genome assembly GCF_049243985.1 of Paroedura picta. Lineage (NCBI taxonomy): Eukaryota > Metazoa > Chordata > Lepidosauria > Squamata > Gekkonidae > Paroedura > Paroedura picta. The sequence goes on from NC_135378.1 coordinate 67,817,983, forward strand.
ATCAGAGGAGGAGTCTGCCTGCTAACAGATGGAGCCTGATGAGAGTCCTCAGCAGGGTATAATGCTATAGAGGCCACCCTCCAAAACAGCCTTTCTCCAGGGTAACTGATCTCTGTAGTCTGGAGATCAATTGTAAAAGTAAGAGATCTCCAGAACCCACCGGAGGCTGCCAGTTTTTATAATGCATATGAAGTAACCAATTCTAAATGGGTCAGTCACAGAAGTCTTTTTCACCTGACTGACCCAGGAAGACCTGTCTGATTGGACTTTGTTCCCCCCCTCAGCTGTTTAGGGACATGAGAAGGCATGAAGGGGGAATAAGGGTGAAGTGCCTTATCCTGCCATACTGTGAGCATTTTTTAAAAAATTGCCCAAATGGTGATGGCATCCCAGTTTGGACCTGGAGACTCATCTAGTTCAGCTAGGGTTGCCAGCTCTAGGTTAGGAAATACAGGGATTTTTTATTGTGGGTGGGTGAATCTTGTGAAGGGCAGGGGTAGGAAGAGGGGAGGGACCTCAGCATGATATAATGCCATACAGTCCACTCTTAGGAGCAGTCCCATCAGAGCAGCTGTAGCAGCAGGAGATCTCTAGGTGCCACCTGGAGGTTGGCAATCCTAAATTCAGCCAGAATGCTTGGCATTTGGGACATGGAGGGAGGTAGTGGGTAGTTATAGTTCCCCTCTGCCTATGCTGTACAGGGATTTTAATATTATACTAAGGCTGTGCCAATGTAACCTCATAGTGCTGCTGGAGGCATTACCAAGGCTAGGGAAACTTAGGAAGCCTACTAAGCCACATCCTGCCCTGGCTTGCTCTTGACACCACCCCTGTCTGTGTCTCTGTTAGTGTTATACCAGCAAAGCACTAGCATATCTTGATGCTAACACAGGAGCCTACTGTTCTGGAGGGAATGGCCCTAGAAAGGAGCCCTCCGCCCATTGTGGTATAACTTCCAAAGGAGGCGGAGAGAGACTGCCTGGTTAGCCACACTTGACAATGTCACTGAGTTGCTCAAAAGTTCGCAAAAATCTTTATTTGGACTATGTGGCATGCACATCATTTTTTTTTTTGTCAGAAGATGCACACTAGTAGGTGATATTGATTATAAGATACATCAGAATAGGCATTTCCTCAGCATCTCTTTCTTTGTATTCACAGATCTAGTATGAGAAACTTACTCCAGCACGTTCAGGCAGTCACTGGAAGACTTTCACCTGCTGAAATCCTTGCATTACTATGGAGAGCTAATTAGGAACACTAGAAGAACCAAAGCAGGTTTCCAGAAGTGCATGTCGGCTTGATGAAGCTCTGTGTATGCAAATATGCAAATATGTCCTGCACAGAGTTCTCTCTATTTTTTTTTTTTAAAAAGGTAGTGCAGACACACAGATCTGATGTCCATCTATTGGAGGGGAAGAGAGGTGGATTTAGTTCTCTCTGTTCCTGTTTCCAGCCAAACTGCTGATGAGCAGGGACTGGACAGTTCCTGTAGATCTGTGTGTGGCCCTTTGGACTGGACAGGCCAATAATATCTTATCAAATTGCAAATCACTTTTGGCAGGACAATGTGATTTCCTATCTCGGTAATGCCTCCAGCATCTTGTCCACGTTAACAGCAGTATTAATCTACAGAAGGCATCTAGAAGGTTGTTTGATTTATGGGGAATTTATGTAACTACAGCCATTTAATTTTTTTTTCTTTATGCCTGCTTTGTAAACAGAGTAGATTTTTATCTCCTTAGATTAGTTTGTATGGTGCCTGTCTGTCTTAGTATAAAAGTCTGGGAATTTCCACCAAAGCTTATAATATGCTTGAGGCTTCTAGTTTTCAACATTTACTTGCCAAAAAACAAGGGTGTATTCTTCAGCTTCTTTTCATTGTGATATAATTCATGGACTATGAAAAAGATGATGTTGGGAAAATATCTTTGAGGCAATGCTAGTCAGCTGAAACTAAAGAGTGAAGCTACAATTATTCTGGAAGATGACCATAAGAACAATCATATCAGTGGCTAATTATATGTGTTGTATAAGTTATGTGTAAGCAACCTACTTTATCAGTTTTTGTACTTCATGCTCTACTTTAAAATGGCGGAGGGGGGGAAATCACATGTCTATTTTAGAGGGGAAATCACTTCATATAACTTGGTCTGAATGACTGTAATAAAGTTTGATTGATTGATAGAGGGGAAATCATGAATAGCTATATGAACAATTTAGAAAACTTGAATCGCTTTTTGAAGAAGCTACAGAAGCCAAAGAGTTTCCTCATGTTAAAGCTGGGTGATGTACACTTGAGTATCGTATGATTCTTTTCAGATAATTTAACAACTGGAGTTATCAATAAGGAGTCAACCAAGGAAAAAGCACACAGAGTATTTTGCCTAGGGTAAATTTTGTCACTTACACTATTAATATAAAACATGTTTCATATCTTTCATATATATATGAAAGATATGAAACAGGCCATAAGCGGCCCAGGCCCTGCATGTCTATGGAACCGCCTCTCCAAATATGACCCCAGAAGAGTCAATACAAGCTCAGCCAATACAAACAGGCTATTGGTCCCCAGCCCCAAAGAAATTTGGTTGGCATTGATCAAAGCTAGGCCCTTCTCAGCCTTGGCTCCCACCTGGTGGAATGAGCTCTCAGAAAACATCAAGGCCCTTTCACAGCTCACTGAGTTCAGCAGGGCCTGAAAAGAGAGCTCTTTCATCAGGCCTACAGTTAAAACTGCTTAGGGCTGATCCTGCATTGAGCAGGGGGTTGGACTAGATGGCCTGTTTGACCCCTTCCAACTCTATGATTCTATGATTCTATGATTCTAAAACAGTCAACATCAATATCTAATTGTCCTCCCACCTATATTATACCCCCACCTTGAGTTCTGGTTCTACACCCATGGGCAGATTTTAGAATTGATTTAAGAATTATTAACTGTGATTTTATGTATTGTTGAACATATGATCACTGCTGGAGCAGAGAAGGCTGTCTATAAATTTAAAGAAATAAAATAAATAAGTATTGAAAGGTGTATTCTGACAGAATGATTCAGATGGGTAGCCATGTAGCAATAGAACAAAGTCTGAGTCCGGTGGCATTTTTTAAACCAACAATGTTTAATTCTAGGTATAAGCTTTTGTGCGATGCACACTTCATCAGAATTTGTTGGTCTTAAAGATGCCACTGGACGAAAAACTTCACTCACAGAATGACACACCCAAATGTAATGACCTGGGTTCAAATCGTTGGTTGGGACTCAGTTGTGAGCAATGGTATCTTTGCAGAAGTGCTACCGAGTGGGGGCACACTATCAGCTTCACAGGCTTTGTTGCATAAGTTTAGAGAATGATTGCCAAGATCTGATGTAACCTGCGCATCTTGCTAATACTGGCCATCTCTGCAACACCGCAGCCTGCTCACCCACATGTAGAATGTTGGCAGGGATTCGAAGAGAAAAAGTAAAGGGCTGTTAATTTTCCATTGCTTAACACTATCTACAAAGAAGATAGCAGAGACTTTGGCTCATGCAATGGATCCTGACAATAATAAGCTCCCATAGTAATAGCACTTAGGAAACACTTGTTGTACAAACGTATTTCAACAGTTTACGTTGTAACCCAGGGCTTAATTTTAAAAGGGGAGATACTGGAGCTCAAGATTTTAGTGGTAGTGATAATCAGGTGGGAAGCTCCTGGATCAGTTGTCCCACCTCCTTGATTTCCTAATGTAATTGTAGCTGCAGGGGGGGGGGAAAGCCTGAGAGAGTCTCTTATGTCACTGCTGTAAATTCTAAAGGGGACACATTATTCAATGAAGGTGTTCTGTTTTTTTATACCCATGCATTAAAATCTTGGGGGACACACATTATGAAGGAGTTGATCTTTATCAGCTATTTCAGCTTAAAATGAGATGTGTGCTTTTTGAGTCCAGAGTATGCCATTGTTTTGAGTGTTGTAATTTCATTTCTGCAATCTCCCTTTCTAGTCTGTTATTGAAGTCCTTTGCAATAAAACAGCTACTTTGAGGTCCCTTATTGAACATCAATTGAGTTTCCAAGAAGCCTCTTGGTGTAGTGGTTAATAGTAGTGGCTTCTCATCTGGAGAGCTGGGTTTGATTCCCCACTCCTCCACTTGCAGTCATCTTGGTGACCTTGGGCTAGTCACAGCACTGTTAGAGCAGTTTTCACAGAGCAGTTCTATCAGAGCTCTCTCAGCCCCACATACGTCACAGAAGGTCTGTTGTGGGGGAGGGGAAGGGAAGGCAAGTTTAAACCATTTTTGATCTAGTAAACCTGTCACTTGGTCAAAGAAGGAAACCAAGTTGGTCTGGCAGGACTTGTTGGAGACAAATCCATGCTGAGTTTCCTGGATCTACAAATAGTCCTGCAAACTACCCCTTTAAAATCTTCTCCATTATATTTCCTGCAACTGAGATGAGGTCAGACTCACTGGGCTGTAGCTTCCCGGATCATTTCTCCTCCCTTTTTTGAAGATTGGGATAACATTCACTCTCATCTTTTGGCATGTTTTCAGGCCTCCGAGAGATCCTATATTGGAGAAGGTATCCTAGTCCTGGACATGGCCAGTCTGAAGATGTCCCCACTGGATTTCACTGAACATTTTGTTTTCTGGTTATCATGGTAAAAAGTGGGATCAATCTTGGCCATTTCTAGTAGACTGGTAGTTCTGCAAAACTGGTTTCCTGTGCCTTCTTTATTGACCAACGGTGTAAAGCAGGGGTAGTCAACCTGTGGTCCTCCATATGTCCATGGACTACAATTCCCATGATCCCCTGCCAGTGTTTGCTGGCAGGGGCTCATGGGAATTGTAGTCCATGAACATCTGGAGGACCACAGGTTGACTACCCCTGGTGTAGAGAACACATGAAGCTGCCTTATACTGAGTCGGATTACCCAGGGCTGGTTCTACACTTCCTTTTATTCCTCTGTTGTCGATTGATTTGAAAAAGGTGGCTTGTAAATTAATTCAATAAATGTATAGCCTTTGCTACCTTGGATGATGTGTCATTCCATTTTCACTCAAACAATATGTTATTAATTCAAAAGCATACTAATGACTGCATTTTTGTATTATGTGTTGTCTATTAGGCGATAATTATTCACCAGCAAAAGCAGGTAAATGAAGATTCCACACTTCCCTCAAATAAGCATACTTGTTGAACTGATCCAAACATGTCTAAATATTAATAGCAGGAAATTGGTATTAGGTGGTTTCATATGTGTTACAGTATCCCTGCAATATATTGTACTGGTGTTAAAGCAGGAACAATAAACTGCACAATTAGCACTCTTATCATCTTCAGTTTCATACAGGAGGTTAATGAGAAATGCACTTCGGCAACTTCTCCCTTTTCCCCTAAGGGTTACCCCCGAAAAACTCCATGATATGCATGTTCAGTAAATTAAACAAATTATCTTTTAACCAGAAGCTGATTGGTTTAAGCAGAAGAGGTTACAATGATGGAGTCTGGGTGGTTCCATATAAGCAGTTCAACCACAAAACATTAGCCATGGACTTGAGGAGCCAAAGAATGTACTCGGGGAGCCAAAACTGCCTCTGGATCAGCCCCGTGCAAGCTTGCTCTGTAAGCAGGTATGTGACACAGATTCAGTAACCTAGCATTCAGAAACAACACCCAGATGTTCAGCAAATGTGGCATCATTCCCAAGGGTCACAGAGAAGACACCCACACAACTCAACTCCTATTTTGAAATAGCTTTAGCATTTAGGTCATGAACATAAGCAGACCAGAACTGGTTCTGGAATGCCCTTGTATTGGGAGGAGGATGCCAGTTTGGTCTTAAAGTTTATTGATCATGGAACTTCAGTAAAATTCTGGTTCAAATGACATCTCTGTAGTTCACTTGACTGTAAAACTGGAAAGGGGCCTTGACTATTGTTTAGCGAAACAAAGTCTAAAGTCATGTCAACAAAACCAATACCAAAGCATTCTACCATTTTCAGTTCACATAACAGTGCTTTGCTTCTCTAGATGCCTGTGAAACTGTAGTTTATTAGTACATAACTCATCCAGCTTGCTTTATAAATAATGTAGTATATTGCTTATTCAGTAAATTAAACAAATTATTTCACAGAGAAGCAAAACACTTGCACAGGGCTGATCCAGAGGCAGGCTTTCTTTCTTTTTCGGGTGGGGGGGGGTTTGCTCTTTGAGCCTATGACCAATATTTTGTGGCTGAACTACTTATGTGGAACCACCCAAGCTTTAGCATTGTAACTGGATGGCAGTGTATCTTGACAACACAGCTATGAAGCAGGTGTGGATGAGAATATTTGACCAGCCCAAGGTCACCCTGCAAACTCCATTGACAGAAGGGGACTTGAACCAAGTCCAGCACTCTTAAGTGCTTCTCTATGCTGGTTTTCAGTGGACTTAGAAAGATATGATTCTGCTTAGGTTTGCACTATGATTGCTGCAAAAGAAGGCCATCCCTGCACGTTTATCCAAGAAAAGAGAAATGCACCCAAAAGATAAAACCTATCAATTTCCTGAGGCAACAGTTGCTGCTTCTCCCACCTATTTTGCTTCTGTTATCTCAGCACCCGCTCGCCAACAACACAACTGAAAACTGGATTCCTTATCCAGAAGGGGAAAGTTCACTTACACTATGTGGAATAAACAGTACACACACACACAAAGCAAAACATTTCAATCTTCCCAAGACCTAGCAGGTATTACAGTGCCTTGAAAAGCCACTTTGTTGTGATGATAAAATTAGCAGATGTACAGGATGGGGTCTTTTCAGCCATCGCTCCCAAATTATGTCATTCTTTCCCCCAAGATTCTTCAGGTTCCCATTATTCTACTCCTGGCATAATGCTATACCAGCTCTGGGCTGCTGATGGAATAGAATAAATATTGCATGTTTTTCACTACCTTGCACTGAGGTTCACTCTTTATAAGGCTGAGATTTATGTTGGTCTGCGATATTTGGTACAATATTGTATTTTTATCTTATGAGAAGCATTGAGAGCAAGAAATTGGGAGAAAGGTAGTATACTGGCAACCCAAATAAATAAATAATCACGTGCAGATGTTAGAAAAGTCAATACTGATGGAGTCTAACTATCATTCCAAGTAGTGTTTCAGAAGCTGAGTATACTTTATTGAAAAGTAAGGTAACATACAAGGCTTTCCCCCCAATTACATGTTGTAGGAAAGGAGGCTTGTACCCAAGGAACTTTAGAAGACCTCCTTATTTGTAAGCCACTATTTAAAAATGCAAAAAAAAAAAGTGAATGCCATCACAGATGGTGACAGTGGCCCCAGAGAATCTAGCCACTGTGATCCATGCGATGATCACCTCTAGACTGCACTTCTGTAACTCATTCTGTGTGGGCCTACCCTTATCCCTCACCAGGAAACTGCAACTAACACAGAGTTCAGCTGCTCGGGTCCTCAGAAGAACTCTCTGGAGGGACCATATTCATCCCATCCTTCAGTAGTTCCCCTGGCTTCCAGTTGTTCTTACCTATATTGGTTCTTATCTTTAAGGCCATATGCAGTCTGGGCCCACTGTACCTGAGGGATTGCCTCTCAGCCTATGTTCCCTGAAGAGCACTGCACTCTGTAAATTCCAACTGGTTGGGAATCCCTGGCCCCAAGGAAGTACATCCGGACTCAATCAGGGCCAGAATGTTCTCAGTCCTGGCCCCTACTTGGTGGAATGAGCTCACCAAGGAGATCCAGGCCTTGTGGGAAGTAGCTCAGTTCCACAGGGTCTGTAAGATGGAGCTCTTCCACCAAGCTTTTGGTTGGGGCCAGTGATCAGTAACATCAAATGGGCCTCCCCATGGAAAATGATACAACCAGGTTACACATGGAGATTCCATTGGTGCACTGGGATAGGTTAATGCTTTTATTGAGATGGTTATGGTCTAAATGTCTCATGGTTTTATTAAAGCTACCCCCTGTGGACAGTTTAGGACTACTGTTTCTCACAGACTCTACTATTTAATATATTGTATAATATTTTATTGTATAATATCATGTAATAATAATATAATATTGCATTGTATAATATACAATAGAATCCATCGTCCAAAGCTGCCATTTCCTCAAGAAGAACTGATTTCAGTAATCTGGAGTTCAATTGTAATTCCATGAGTCCTTAAGGCCCCACTATGAGGATGGTAACCACGTTTCCAATAAATTAGAATTCTTTGGTTTTCAAACCAATGAAGGGATTTTGTTGCTAGGCGGAGGCTCCAAAGATTTTTCCCTGCCGGTGTTCAGGACCCTCCATCTCCACATATGTAGCCAAATATCTTCTAGTGAAACACTTTTAACTTCTATAAATCCTGCATTTATATCCTGTATGCTTCCTGCCAGATGCCCGAGACTCTCATGAGATCACAGAGAAGGAAATTTTTTTCTGTGCTTGATAAGCCCGGGGTGGCTGCCCTGCTCATCTGGCCTTCAGAATGAAGATGATGGTCTTGGCTTCCTTCATTTATGGTAGAAGGATTTAAGCTGTGGATGAATCCTGACAGGCACTTCCTGTCCTGCATACACACCCTTGTCAGAAAGCTCTACGGAAGACACCAAAAGAGGATTAGCAGTACTACGTATCTGCCTGTCACTAGGAGTTGAAAATCTCAAACAGCACTAGCTGGGTTTATTTTTATAAATCTCTAGCCCTCTACAGTGCACTGGTTTCTGGAACGACAGCTTCATCATGAATATGGACATATTCACAACTGAACCGTACAGTCCTTGAAGAAAATAAATTTTAATGGTCAGGCAAAATATCCATTGGGCTCCACTGTCGTCATTTAAATAAAAGAATGTCACTGAGGTGTGGGCTTGGTTTGGTCCTCTGTTTCTCAATGGGACATCACATAATAAGCATTTAGCTGTCATAAACTCGGCCCCTTAAGAATTTCTAGTAAAGGTAAAGGTAAAGGTATCCCCTGTGCAAGCACCGAGTCATGTCTGACCCTTGGGGTGACGCCCTCTAGCGTTTTCATGGCAGACTCAATACGGGGTGGTTTGCCAGTGCCTTCCCCAGTCATGACCGTTTAAGAATTTCTATTCCCCATCAAATCACTGGACACCATGGAATTTCCAAATGCTATGAATGTGTCATCCACCTTCTGGATTCTGTAAGACATTTTGGTGCTCTGCACTCTTCTTTGTACATCAGATCGGCATCTAAACTCAGAAGGGCTGTGTAATGGCCTTTGATCCTTCAGACTACAGCAGCATCTGGTTATTTGATACTGAATGACTGGTATTGTGGGCCACTCCATATTTATGCTTGAATTTCCGACCCACCTGAATTACTTTTCAAGCCTACATGCCTCTTTCTTTTATTTTCTTTTTCTTGGAAGGAAGGTAGTACATTGCCTAGATCTTCAGAAGAATGGCCCAATTGTAGCACATACAAATGGTTGACAGTACTCAAGTAAAAGTGGATAAAAGCAAGTAACCTTTCCCCCTCTAGAGAAAAGCTTGAAAATGTGCTACTCAATGATTATGTCAAAATCATGTTATGGCTTGAGGCCCAAGTGCCCATCCCTAAGTTACTTTCTCCTTAGCTGGAGCCATGCCAATCATAAATGTGTTCACAGAAGAAAGATTTGTTGTTTGATAAGAGAAAACAAACTGCTTTTTTAATTTTTATTTTTACAAATCATACCTACGTGAAACTCTTTTTTTTATTCCCTTTAATGTCTTGTGCTAGAATCAGAATCAGAATACCTTTATTGGCATAAAATTGCAAAGCATAAAATGAAATTTTCAAACAGTTTCAGATGTAAAATCTATCGTAAAAGATTTTCATTTAAAATTTCCAGTAAAAACTTTGCTACTTTTGTAATAGTTGCTCTGTCCCTCACATTTAATATCATTTTAATACAGTGTTTCTCATTAACACAGCTGAATTTCAATTTCTTCAGATGATTAGCCAACGGGTGACGAAATACTTCAAACTTAGGACACACCAGAAGTATATGGTGCAACGTGTCAGGGACACTACATCCATGTAAACAGTATCTCTCCTGAGGAGGGATCTTCAAAAATCTACCTCGGGTGACAATTGAAGGAAAAATGTTTAAGCGAGCTACTAGAAATGCTTTTCTTAACTGGTGTGTCTCCAAAATTTGGAGATACATGGGCATGGATTTGTAAGATAACGGAATATCCCAGAAGCGGGGAGAACATACACTGTTGTTAGAGGAGCCCAGAATCTGTGTATCCTGATCTTCTAGTCTCTGTGATATTAGCTTTAGTATCGTCCTTTCGTCTTGCATGCTAAGGGATGAGATGTCCAGATCCATAATTTGAAGTTTTTTTGACATTTTGCCCAGCCAGCTGAAAGAATAAGGGTCACTCAAAAGGTTAATTAACAAACTACCCGTTTGAGCATGGAAATGAATTTTTAACCAGTATTTAAAGGACTGTGCTATAAAACAGTGGTCCCCAACCTTTTTATCACCGGGGACCACTCAACGCTTGACAATTTTACTGAGGCCCAGTGGGGGAGGGGGGTGTAGTTTACTCCTCTACTCTCAACCACTGCCCTAACACTCTCTGATCGCCATGGTAATGTTTAAACATCCCTTCAAAATAAGATACAGACACGCCACAACAATGAACATAAGGAACATTTCATTTTCATGGAAATTTTAACTCATGACAATGACAAATCAATGGTAACCCTGAGCTTGTTTCTCTGCAACGACAATGACACCCGAAGTATGTTGTAAAGGGTCGGGGGGGGGGGAGAGAGAAGGCATCCTTCGTGGCCCACCTCCAATTAGTCGACGGACCACATGTGGTCCACAGCCCACAGGTTGGGGATCGCTACTATAAAAGAGTCAGTACTGCATACTGGTTAGAGGATTGGGGTTGGATTAGGAAGAGCTGGGTTCAAATCCCTATTTACCATGAAACTAACTGGGAGCTCCTGGGCCATGAATTCTCACTATAACCTATTTCACAGTGATGTTGGCATGATAAAATAGAAGGGAAGACCCATATACCCAGAGCTTCTTATTTATTTTACTTATAATTAACAGGCTCATGGCCAGTTTGCAAACTAGTTAAGACACTCAAAACCAAAATCCTATAATTAAAATTCCCAACCCAAAGCACCACCCAACCCTACTCCGTCCCAACCATCTTCCATTTGGCCTACTATATTCTTGAAGAACAGTGGGATTATCCAGCTTTCATATACTCAGGTTTGTTGCAGGCACACATTTGAACATACTAAAGCTTGAAATATTCATGTTGCCCTGTTCTCATGAAATGGTGACTTCACATAATGAAGATCATGTGCAGTGTGCTCTCCTGGTACCCAGGGTAGGAGCACCAAAAGCTTGACGTCTGAATAGGGCTAGTGAACTGGTCTTAATACAAGCTTGAAAACTTGGCTGTGCAGGTGTTTACCAAGAGGCTTGCATGTTTTCCCATCTGTTTATGTATGTGCCAGTCTTCTACAGAAAACACTCAGTGATGCAAGGTTTCAGTGAAGATAAGCAAAAGGGATGGATGGCCACCAGCCAAACATGTAGCAAGATGGAGAGTCTTCTCTTCTGGCCCCGAAATGGCAGGCAATTATTTTTTAATAGATTTATGCCCTTTAATTAAGAAGTTGGAGTAAAATCCTTTTGAACTAATGTTTGTATTTACTTTGTTAAATATTATTTATCAACAGGGCAGAGAATGTGGCAATTACATACATGCAGAAAAAAGATGAACTGGAAATACAGGGAACATAACCTCCCCCCCTCAAAAAAAACACCCAAAGTTTATTTGCTACAAGTCAAAGATTGTGACCTATATCTAGTCAAGCAGCCTGTAGACTTAACAACAATGACATGTTCTTAAAAGGGGTGCCATCAGTCAGCAGTCACAGAAGTTATGCCAGGCCTATGGTTGAGGCCTCAAGTAACATCAAAAAGTGATGGCCTCTTTGTCCGACTCCACCAAGCTAAAACTTTTAATAAGGGTTGTTTTGCATGATCCCCTATGCCCCATATGAGAGAAAGTATTATGGACAATATTAATAATTGTGCGTTTAAATGTTTTAACATTTTAATGTTAAATTTAATATTAATTAATGTAAATTTTATTTTGTATTTTTAAATTATATATATAATTATATATATTAAATTATACATATACATATACATATACATATACATATACATATACATATACATATACATATACATATACATATACATATACATATACATATACATCTGTAGACCGCTCCGCGGTAATAAATAAAAGGCTAAGGGGAAGTTGGGAGGAGTTAGGGCAGGCGCTGCCCGGGATAAAAACTCAGAGGGGCGAATCAGGAGCTGCAAAGCGGCTCCGTCCCCACACAGCGCGCTCTACCCACCCCTCCCTAGCGCCGCCGCGTGCCTTCTCCGACCCTCTACTTCCTTGCCCACTTTTATAAATGGGCTTTGTTTCTAGTATATATAATATCATTGTAATCCACCCTTAGTTTCTGAAGATAGGGCAAAATATAAATTCTAAAGTGAATTAATAAACATGTATCCCACACAATTTCAGCCTACCATATTTATCATCGACATGAATGTTACACAACCAAAAGGTTATACACATTTTTAATTGCTTTACATATCTATAAGTTGGTACATAAATTTAAAGCTATCTCCAATTTTTCTTGACAGTTGATAGATTAAAAATTGGTCACCATGCCAATTAAGTAATGAAATGCATTTTTAAATAGTAAGTATATCACAAATTAAATGTGTAGGTAAGCCCACAGTCTATTTCGGTGCAGAGTCAGCCTGTGCAGAGTCAGCCTAGGTAACTCTAGATTGCCCTAGCCTGGATGCCCCAGAATAACCTGATTTCATTTGATCCTGGATGATAAGTAGGGATAATCCTGATTAGTACTTGGATGGGAGATGACCAAGCCAGTCCAGGATTGCTCTGCAAAGGCCAGGCATGGCAAAATACATCTGAAGTTTCTTGCCTTGAAAACCACATGGGGTCATCAACTGTGACTTGAGCAGTTACCACCACCAGTTGACAGCTGTCTTAGAGTACATATCTGAATTTTGCAGCAGCAAGGTATTGCATGGAATTTCTTGCCAACATAATCTTGTGCTGTTGCTTCTCACAAACAGTAGTGTATAAAGGAAGAAAAGAAGGAACAAAAAATGAAGAAAGGAAAGAAGGTCTGATAATTGCAAGAAGAAAAAGTGTCACTCCAGTAGCAAAAGGTTCCCAGATGAGTCACTTAAGCCCACTTGGATGTGCTTCACTGATCCATTCTTTGCCTGATTCCATGCCCACATCAATCCCCAATTATTTAGTACTCTGTTAGAATCACAGAATCATAGAGCTGGAAGGGACATCCAGGGTCATCTAGTCCAACCTCCTGCACAGTGCAGGAACTCACAACTACCTGCCTACCTGACTCCAATTTCATGCTCAAATGATCCCCCCTACACACACCAAAAGTCTCCAGAATCCAGCCTGGCCTGGAGGAAATTTACCTACCATCCCATAGTAGTGATCAGCAATTCCCTGGGTATAAAAGGAAGGGCTACAAGAGACAAACACTGGCACATACCTTCCTGCCCACCCACTCACTCACAATCTGCCTAAGTTCATAAAATCAGCATTTCTGTGAGACGACTATCTAGCATCTGCTGAAAAACCTCCAAAGAAGGAGAACCCACTATCTCCTGAGGAAGCCTGTTCCATTGAGGAACTGCTCTGTCAGGACCTCCTTCTGGATGTTTAGCCAAAAACTATTTTGAATTTCAAACTGACCGTTCAGTAGTTACGCAGATCCTCCTTTTCTCACTTCTTGGAGATAAGGACAACATTTGCCCACCTCCAATCTTATGACATTTCTGGCACTTCACATGTTCTCCAAGAATTGTCAAAAATAACAGACAGAGGCTCAGAAATTACAGCTGCAAGTTCTTTTAGTACTTTTGGATGCAATTCATCTGGCCCAGAGGATATGGTTTCATTTAAAGAAACTAGATGTTTATGGACTACCCCTACAGTTATCCCAGGCCACAATTCCCATCCCTCATAATGTGAAATAATTTTGCCATGTTGAGCATGATCCCCCTCACAAGAGAAGACTGAGGAGAATTAGGAATTGAGCAGTTCAACTCTCTCTTGTCACTTTCTTGTCCCCACAATAAGGAACTAATTGATACCGCTGGAACTATTCACCCGGTGCTGAAAACCTTCGTCCACAAGAAGAGGATTTTCATGGTTGGCCTGCAATCTCTGATAAAGTCTGAAACAATGCCAGAGAAAAAATTCAGAAGGCGTAATTCCCAGTACATTTTAATTCCCAGTAATTTTTGACATTTTAATCTATTTTTTGTTTAATAGAATATACTGGTTTTATGGCATTTTAGTTTTATTTATTTTATTTATTTATTATTATATTTATATACCGCCCTCCCTGGGGGCTCAGGGGATATTTCCATAAACTGCCCTGAAATCCTATGTCCAAGAGTAGCAGTATATAAATCCCTTAATTAATAAATAAGAACTAAAAATAAAGAGGGCAGTGAATAGACACACTGTGGGGATTCAAGAAAGATATGATCAGATCTTTCCCAAGACTCATTGCTGCAGTCCTGACAGAAATACTCTCATTACAGATTTATTTGTGGTCTTAGTATTTTCTACATAATTATTGCTCATCTTTCATCTTACATATTTGGACCAAGCAGGCCATAGCCATGGATCTGCTTGAAGCAATGTTTTATGGGCAGATATAAAACTAAGAAATGAAGGTTTATTGTCAAAATGCTGGCACAGTCTCAAGGAAGGTGGGACAAACTGGCACCTCTCTAATTGTGAGTAAACCTATTAAAAAGGAAATCAATATGGTGACCCTCTGAATGTAAACTTCAAAGCTAGTGGCCCATCCCTCACAGTACCATAGTTCCCAAGATAACCACTACCACTTTCTCCACCACCACATACCTCTCCCATTGAGTTTCAGACTGGCATATGTGGTTTTCTTCTATGACATGTTCAAAATAATCCTGAGTGGCAAATTTGAATGAGAGAGAGTAACTGATCAAAGTTCACCTACTGAGCTTCCTGGTTGAGTAGTGGATTTGAACCAGGTTCTCTCCATTCAAACCAGTACATGGCAATGGCTCTCAAAATAGCTGACCTTAGTAACAACTGTTTCTAGTGTTTTTCAGCTGGTTCCAGGAGAGGTTTTGCCTGCATCTTGACCTGATTGATCTCCATGTCAAGAAAAGTATCTGCTAAGTTCAGAATAATGCACTTCTTCAAAGAACACTTAAACTCTAGTTCCATGGGATATACAACATTTTGATATATATATATATATATATATATATACACACACACACACACACAAAGACATTTTGTGCTAATGGTTGGCTTGAAAACAAGGTGCTCAGATCCTATATGATTGGGAGAAGGCTGCCAGATCAGCCCCACCCCCCTCTTTTCCAGCTCATTTCCCACCTCCAGAAAATGCAAACGAGGCTGTTTTTGCCTGCCCCAGTTGTTAGAAGGCTGGACAGGTAACTGAAGCTCAAAAAATATTTTGTGTACATTGTTGGCTTTAAAACAAGGTGCTCAGATCCCTGTATGATCAGGAGAAGGATGCTTGATCACCTGCCCCCTTCTTTCCCAGCTCATTCCTCACCTCCAGAAAACAGAAAAGGGATTGCGTTTTGCCTGCCTGATCCCAAAAAGGCTGTGGACACGTTAAAAAAATTATTTCACCTTTGACAATGTAGATTTGTGGTTGCACTGCAACACAGACAGTGCCATTTTTAAAAAAAATTACTTGGAGCAGGAAATGGAGAGGAGAAGGTGGGTGTAAGTGCAGGACAAAGCTTGCCAAGACTATTGTGCATTTCCCCCTCCATTCAGTCTTATCCCTGGTTGCTCACTGGTGGTTCGCATAATTTAGGGTGGCAAATCCAGTTTTCTCGATTCCTGAAATTGTGAGTTGCCTAATTACGGCCGGATTACTGGACAGCCTTGGGATGTTGGTGATGTTGACGATGTCATCTGGAGGGAGCTCTTATGCCACCAACATGCAAAGACTGTCCAGGAACATTTTCCTCATGTGAAAATGGCCATAAAGTTGCTTAGTTCTCAAAGTTGAGATTTCTCCTCATTGTCCTTTGCTGCATGGACAAATCTGAGTCCCTAGGCAAAAATTTAGTCATAGAATCATAGAGTTCAAAGGGACCTCCAGGGTAATCTATTAAATCCCGCTGAAGAATACAGGAAATTCACAACTACCTACCTGCCCACAGTGACCTTAATTCCATGCTCAGATTTTGCCTCAGCAAAAAAAACCAGCCTGGCCTGGAAAAAAATGTGCATTCCAACACCAAAGTGGTGTTTGGCACTTCCCTAGGTATGCAAGGAAGGTCCAAGCACCATCCCAATCTCTTCTATCCACCCACTCATAATCTGCCTAAGTTCACAGAATCATCATTTATGTCAGATAGTTATCTAGCCTGTGCTTAAGAACTTCCAGAGCAGGAGAACCCGCCACTCTGTTCCACAGAGGAAATGCTCTAACTTAGCGATCCCCAACCTGTGGGCTGTGGACCACATGTGGTCCTTCAACTAATTGGAGGTGGGCCCCGAAGGACACCTTCTCCCCCCCCCAGCCCTTTACAACACACTTCATTGTTGTGGCATGTCTGTATCTTATTTTGAAGGGATGTTTAAACATTACCATAGAGATCAGAGAGCATTAGGGCAGTGGTTGAGAGTAGAGGAGTAAACTACCCCCCCACCAGGCCTCAGTAAAAGGTGTTGAGTGGTCCCCGGTGAGTGGTCTCCGGCGTTGAGTGGTCCCCGGTGATAAAAAGGTTGGGGACCACTGCTCTAACTGTCAGGAACTTCTTCCAGGTTTTTAGCCAAAAATACTTTTGAATTAATTTCAACCCATTGGTTCTGGTCTAATGCTCATGGGGCAACAGACAACACCCTTTCAAGTACTTGAAGATGGCTATCATATAACCTCTTAGTCATCTTCCCTCCAGGCTAAACAATCAAGCTCCCTCAACTTTTCCTCCTATTATTTCATCCTATTATTTCATCTCCAAACCTCATACCATTTTTGTTGCCCTCCTCTGGATATGCTCCAATTTGTCTACATCCTTCTTCAATTGTGGGGCCCAAAACTGACCACAGAGGTCTAACCAGAGCAGAGTGAGGCAGTACTATCAACTTGCGTGATCTTCTTTTGATACAGCCTTAAATCCCATTTGCCCTTTTAGCCACTGAGTCACACTGCTATCTCATATTCAGTGTATAAACTACTAAGACTCCTAGATCCTTTTCACACTTTACTTCTGCCAAGACATTCGATTTTTCCTACCTATATATGTAGAACTTTATATATATCACTATTGATATTAATTTTATTCATTTTAGCTGAGTTTTCCAGCCTTACTTCATAGCTTGCTCCTCCATGGACACAAACCCAACATGTCCTAAGAATTTATAGTCTCTCTTTCATCCCCCTGACTGGGCCCATTCTGCACACATTGGATAATTCACTTTCGCTGTGCTTTTGCAGCTGGATTTTCCTGTGCAGAAAATTTACTTCTAAAGTGTATTGAAAGCGAATTATCCAACACTGGTCTTCCTTCCTAAAGAGGAACAAGTTACTATCCAGCCTTTTGTCTGTCCCAGTCTCAGTCCCCTTTAGTTATGACATACCAGCGAGATTTAGATGTAAAACAATTGTTCTTAATTAGGCCAGAACTATTAGCATAGCTAAGTGTTGCAGATCTTAATGTTTGGAAGAGATATATGAAACATCTCCTGAAGTTTTCCTTTCATCACTTTACTAGTATTGCAGGCTCTGGAGCACGTGTAAAGCATGGTACGTGTAAAGCAATTAAAAATATATATTGATATAGAGTCGGGGGGACAGGATTTTGCCACATCTTCCCCAAATAAATTCTTTGTTTTTCTCAACTTTATTTGCAAGCAATTGCAGTAGGTAACCTTGATTCCTGAGACTGTACAACCAAAATAATGTATTTGTTCTTTCTGTTCCTCCATAATTTTACAAACTGCTTGTCATGGAACAGAATAACCTTTAATAACTTTTGGCTCAATCCAATTCTACTTAATAAGCAACTAGTTGCGCAGGAAAGTAGATGGTGATGCATATTTGGATGAGTATTCAATTGTGCATCTCATTCAAAGAACTACAATGACTATATGCATATACATCTTTGAATGTGTATTTCTTGTTGTACATATATAAGTAGATCAGCTGAACAATTCTAGCATGATTGCTTTCTCCATTGAGTTGGATTGCATGATATGGCCAAAGTAAGTGAGCTGGAGTTTTGTGATTTTGCCTACCAATGATATATCAGTCTTTATGCACTGTAACATTTCCTTGTTTGTGATTTTGCTTTCCGTGGAACCTACAGAAACCTTCACCAATACCAGAGTTCTAATGAATCAATTCTTCTCTTGTCCGATTTTTCATCATCCAACTTTCACAGCCATAAGTGGCTTTTGGAAATATGATAGATCTGACTAATCTACATTTGGTAATCAGGCTTATGTCCTTGTAATTTCTCTCTAAGTACAGTGTCCATAAACCACATGTGTTTACTTTGAAGCAACTTGATGCCCTCCACAGGACTCAAATTGATTTTCATTATAAAAATGCTGGAAATTAATCTACTGTATGATAATTTTTTTAATTCCTAGATGCATCCATGGATTACATGGGTTAGTTTGCTGTAGCAGTGACCTATGGCACTTGAACAGATTAAATGCACAAGAGTTGTAAATTGTAAATTGATGCCATAGAAAGATGAAATACGTATCAGACTTTTAACTCTGCACAACTATAATAAACTCAACATGGATGCTGCCCTTGACTCAATTTTCTGCTGGTATTCACTAGAAATTTGCCCTCTGGGCACCCACTCACAGAACATATTGGTTCCTATTACTACTATATCTTCCTTGCCTAGAAAATATAATTTGCTGTATTTTGCAGGTATTCTTATTCCTTGTCACCCCAGTGGTCATCTCAGCATCCAAAACTTTCTCTCAAGAAAACATTGGCACTTTCACTTCTTTTTGTTATATTCTGTTTGGAGAACCTCCACTGTCTCTCCACATTATCAGGTGTTTCATATGCTATTGGCTCAAGCCTTTAACACTTTACAGATTTCTCCTCCTCCGCTTGGATACAGCTGCAATATGATCTTGATTTCCATTTAATACTCCAGGTTGCCATTTTGGTAGCTGGGTCTTTTGAACTGCTAAAGCATTGACATCTGGCATGGGACTACTGCATCAAGTCTTTTGCTGAAAATAGATTCAAGTGGATAGCTCTGTTAGTCTGAAGCAGCAGAACAAATTTAGGGGCACACTTAAGACCACCAACATTTTATTCATGGTATGAGCTTTTGTGTGCACACACTTCCTCAGTTGCTGAAAGACACTCACATGATCAATAAACAGTATTTTCTCTTCTTTGCAATTCCAGATTGCTTAAGTGTCCTGAGTATTTCTTGGCTTCCCCTTTGTTGGTGCTATGATTCTGACACCGCCCTTCTGGATAGGGCAGTATAGGAAGCAAATAAATACAAATTCTTATGCATTGGATCCTCTTTATATTTATGAAACTGCCCCTGGGGCTGTCTGAGGTAGAATAGGGCCAATCAGGGTGGCCCGTCCTGATTGGCCCGCCCTGAACAGTGCCCACCCGCACCCGGCAGAGAGGGGTCTTTCTGATGCCCCTGGGTCCGGGAAGGCCTTTTGCTGCATCGCAGATGCAGTGAGAGCCTTCCCGAACCCAGGGGCAGCTCTTCACTGGTGCCCATTGGGGCGGGCCCTCTCAGCTGCCCCTGGGTCCAGGAAGGCCTTTCACCGTGTCACAGACATGGTGAGAGGCCTTCTCAGACTCAAGCGCAGCTCTCTGCCAGCATGCCCAGCAGCTAGGGGTCTCTCCACTGCCCCACTCACCAAGGGACTGCTCTCCAGCGATGATAAGGTAGGCTGTGGGGAGGGCTTCCCCCTTCTCCTCCCCTTGTCCCTTCCCCCCTTTCAAAGCCCATTTTTTACAAATGGGCTTTGAAGCCAGTAAATAAATACATTTTAAAATTAATATGCCATGTTCCTTTGTCTCTTTGTTTCCATGTGGCATGGATCTCTTCTGGAATATCCCCTCCAGCATGGTGTAGCAGTTAAAAGAGGTGGACTTCAGTCTGCAGAACTAGGTTTGATTCCCCACTCCTCCTCCGCTTGAAGCCTGTTGGGTGATCTTGGTCTAGTCACAGTTCTTTCGAAACTCTTTCGGACCTACCTACCTCACAAGTTGCCTGTGGTGGAGGGAGGAAGGGAAGGTGATTGTGAGCCACTTTGAGATTCCTTACGTTAGAGAAAGGAAGGGTATAAAAACCTACTTGTTTTCCATTTTGACTCTTATTGCTAGATAGTGAACCCTTTCTAGAAATATTCATAGATCAGCCTAGCTGTTGTGACAGGACATTGCATCTGTAACCTTTGCTTTAATTTTATCTGTTTCTGCTGAAGATATTTCTAGATATTTTGTTTCTGATATGACAAGTTTTCATTTATTGAGGTTGTGGCTCCTTAACATTTGTCTGGGATTCATTCCAGCATCTCATTGTTCTCTTCACATCAGGATCCCATTTATAACAACTGGCAGCATCGACACTCCCAGATATCTGGGATCAACCTTTAGTATACTTTTGAAGAGCTACTGGACACCTTTAACTGTGAACACAGGAAAAATGAATGAAGAGCTAGATTTGAACAGATTTGTCCACCAAAAGTTAGGATATTTATATTGGTTGATCAATTGTTCTCATTGTATCATCTCCTCCCCTCCCTCATTTTGAAATGAAATGGCATTTTCTCATATCTTCAAATGGAGGTCTCACTTAAATACAGCTGCTAAGAGTGGGAGGAAGCTAGCCTAAAGAGGTAGAATTATGAATGTAGCTCTTCAAGACATGTAGATAGAAACAATGGGTCCTATTCACTTTGGCCTAAGCTTGCTATCAGAGCTTTAACCCAGGAAAGCTGAATTATGAAAGACGAGAGGCCAGAAGAAGTAAAACTGATGGTAACGCTGATACAGTTCCTGCTTTGTGGTTGACAATCCTCAAGTGTTATGCCCTGAATGGCTCATGAAAAGGCCACACAGATGTGTTCAGCCTCAGCAGGTCAAGAGAGCAAACAGATCTCTGAAGCAGCTGCTTAGTAATTACCACAGAAAGTTTGTGAAGGACTAATGTATGTTAACATCTCAGGAAAGAAATATGTTTGTTTAATCCTGTTTCATATGGCCAACAATCATTTTGTCATTTGTGGCTAAATTCATGTAGTGACTGGGTTGAGCCAACAGGGAGAGAGATACACTGGAGAAAATTTAGTGACATTCAGTGGAACTAGCTTTTCTTCTTCAGCTCAATGATTGCTCCTATCTCACAATAAAGGTTTGCAGCTCTGCCATTCACATGGGAAAGGTTTACTAGTGAGAGGGATTTGTGTGACTAGGTAAGCATAAATTAACTAGTTACGTTAACAATCCTATTTGATGTCTTCTATTAGTTAATTTAACCCTGTGGATTAGTGTCTTCAGAAATATGTTCTCTATGTGTACTCGTCTTTTAGTAGATATCCTCTTTGATCACAAGCTAGCAAACTATAAGTGCACAAATGTTATGAAGCTGGATCTTCCAGAGGGAAGCATCAGCCTAGTCAAATAGCCTTTTAGACAAAGGACAATATCCTAGGTTATGGTTTTAGAGCAGGGGTAGTCAAACTGCAGCCCTCCAGATGTCCATGGACTACAATTCCCATGAGCACCTGCCAGCGTTTGACTAGCCCTGTTTTAGAGTGAAGGCAAGGTGACCATGCCAGTCTCACAACAAAAGGGATGGAGGCTCCTGAGCCTCCGGGGAGGGAGGTATATAAGTATGAGAAATAAATAAATAAATAAATAAACAAACAAACAAACAAACAAACAAACGCACTAGCTCGGATCCTCCTGGCAGCCAGACCGAAAAGTGCCACCCTATATGAGATATAGGGGTCGACATCTGATAGCAGATAGGTGACTTTGTTAAAATCAGAAATAGGTGCGAGTTTGGTAATAACTTGCTATTATTATTATTATTATTATTATTATTATTATTATTATTATTATTATTATTATTAGAGTTATAGCCTGCCACTCCCTTGCAGCTCGTGGCAGGTAACAATATCAATATCAAGGAATTTGCCCCTGGGTTTGGAGTACAAGTGACAAACCAAAACATAGTAGGGCAGCTCCTCCACAGATGGATTTCCACATAAACACAGGCTGTGGGTATTCGGAGATATCGCCCAGAGAGCATGGCTGATGGCATCATTTCAAACTGCAAAGATGTTAGGGCCATTCTAAGATTACATGTTGTTATATTTACTAAATATGATGCTCTAGAATGGTCTAGAAATCTAAATAAACAAAATAAATAAAAATAAATAAATAATGCAAAGAGTGGGCCGCAAAGGTAGACAACAATTCTGGTTTTGACATCCTGAGGAATGATAGGTATCTTCCTGACCATCTCAGGCAGGCCTTTCCACAAGCTAGGAGCCAGCAGTGAGAATGGGTGTGAACAGACAGATGGAGATCTTACCCATTTGCAAGAAACCAGTTGAATCATGATGTACCACAAGATTACAATGTACTTGTGGTGAACAGCTCAGTGTTAGCACACTGCTAATGGTGCCATGGGTACCTTTCCTGGCCCCAGCCAAATGGTTTCAGAAAGGGGTCTAGCCAGGTGGGGTTCCTGCCCAGTAAGTCTTCTGATTCTATACTGGGGATCTGATTGGCTATGCAGTTTAAAGTAATGTTGTTTCAGCAGCACCTGCCACCACAGTCCTGTTTTTATTCTCTATCTCACATTATTGTTATTGTTATTGTTATTGTTATTGTTATTGTTATTGTTACTGTTACTGTTACTGTTACTGTTACTGTTACTGTTACTGTTACTGTTACTGTTACTGCTACTGCTACTGCTACTGCTACTGCTACTGCTACTGCTACTGCTACTGCTACTGCTATTATGGTATATTAATATAATAAAAATATATTGCCTAATGCAGCTCCCATGTAGCTCCCTTTACTCATTCAAAGTATGCTTTAAAATTATTCACATCTTTCCTATATTTAGGATTTTTCTGTGTCTGTATATGCCCCCATCTCTTACTGTGGCCAGTTTGTCGATGTTTCTACTACCCTATCTTATAATAGAGGTGCCCACAAGTTCAAGAAGAGAAGAACCCCTGACATATCAGTACATGGAAGAGATGGTGAATAAAGCATCTAGCATCTTCATCCCTTGCAGCATAGGTGGTGGAAAAACACAGAAACAAACATGATGTTTAGATATGGATAAATAAGGTAATTAAGTTATATGCCGTTAAAAGCTGGAAATGGAAGGAAAAGAAAAACTATCCTTTCATGCCCTGTACAGATGGCAAACTTTAGCTAAATATAATTTGAAAGTGATTTTTGGCTCAGTCTGATAGTTCTTCTGGGAACGTTGCTGGATCCCACTTAAAAGCCTTATCCTGCCAGAGGAAAACCACTTAACCACAAGTGTTTTGTTTTTTAAGACCCCAACTATACTGTGTTAGGCCTGGCTTACTTTGCCACGTAATATTAACTTAATGATTGCTATACATGTTTTCATTTATTTATTCAAATTCTAACTGCTATATCAGCTGTTGTCTCATACTGATATTTATAGGACAAGTCCTTGCATGACCATGATGAAAACGATTATTAGGGTTACTTAAAAAAAACCAATAACACTTGATCAGGAGTGGAGCTAGCCACAGAATAGAGCAGAAAATTTTGGAACAAATAAGTTTTAATTTGTAGAATTATTAAGGAAATATACATGTAAATCCAAATGGACTTCGAGGAATGGTAGAGGACAGGAAGGCCTGGAGGATCAATGTCCATGGGGTCGCGATGGGTCGGACACGACTTCGCACCAAACAACAACAACCACCTGTAAATCCAAGGAACACTGATAACAGTTTTAGCCTGAAAATAGGGAAAGGTAAGGTGTATATATATATATATATATATATATATATATATATATATATATATATATATATATATATATATATATATATATATATATATATATATATATATATATATATATATATATATATATATATATATATATATATATATATATTTTATACCACCCTCCCATACAGCTCAGGACAGTTCACATGAAAGGTCGCTGGTTATTACATGAAACATCATAGACATAAGTCATATGTCTATGTAGGGACATTCTATAATCTTTTCCTGTTGGTTAGAGTTTTCTTTTCTACCTTTTCGGGGGCGGGATGCCTAATAGTTTGTACTGAGCATTAGCTTTTCTAAATTTTCAGTCAATGCCTAAGACACAACTTTGCATTTTAATTCTACCCCAAAGCTTGACAGACAAGAATATCAATACTGGTCTTGTATCTGTTAGCCAAGCCACATAAATCTTAGAATTCGAGTACTTGGGAGATGAAAGAGGATTCCTCAAAACCAGAAGTATAAAGATAATGTTTCATCTCTTTCTCTGGCTTGGGAGGCAAGGGAGCAATGGCTCTCTGCCAATCAAAATGAAACTGCTCAGTACAATAGGAGGGAAAGTATTTATAGAACTGAACATAACAAAATATGGAAAGTCCAAGAGTCTCCAGCCTTAAAACATGGGGTCACACAGATCAATCTATATAGAGAGACCAAACCACAGACTGGCATGGCTAGGATGAAGGAAAGGCAAACAACGTGCAAGCTAGACTTCAGGATGACAATGTATTAGTGATGCCCAACATTATTAATGTGGGACAGAAAATGTTCAGTGATGCTTTTCTTCACAACACAGGCAATCTCTTATCCTTAGGTAAAGTACTGGATAATTTAGTTTGCTTGTGTCTAAAACTTTAGAGGATGAGATTAATTTCAAACAATTTTGGAAACAATGAGTGCCATGGTGGAGGTTGGGAATGCATGAAAAGAACTGGCTCTGATCAAGTGCAGAGTGTTTTTCCCCCTGCTCTGTCTCCTTCTGGGTCAGACACATCCTGGAAATGCTAAAACAGATGTAAGGCAGGGTTGCCAGCTCTAGGTTGAAAATAGGGTTGCCAGGGGCCATTCCGCACAAGGACCAATGTTGCCAACTGTTTTCAGAATGCAGAAACGCTATATTAAATAGTGGAATGTTGTCTTTCCGCATACCTTTATTTTTAGTGGAATATAGAAGTCCCAGTAGCGTTGTATTCATTCCCCACATGTTTCCAGTCTCGCTGGAATCGCAACAAAGGAAGCAATATTTTTCTGTGCTTCTTCCTGCTCCTGGCCGTCAATCAAATGGAACAGCCAATGAACTGTTGTGTTTGTGCTCCTGAAAAGCCCCTTTCCCTTTAAGAACTGTTTTTTAAAAATCTGAAAACACCAGTAGCAACGAATATGTGTTCATTCATTGTCTCAGAAAGCACTTTTTTCAGAAAGACCTTTTTTGCTGGTGTAGGAGCTGGCGATTAATCGATTAATCGTTTACATGCTCCTTAAGTAAAAAAAAAAAAAGAATCCCCTCCCCCCATGGGCGCAATTTGTGGCCGAAATTACGGGCAGTGCCGAACAGGGGGCTGTGCTGTGCTTGGGAACTTCAAAGACACTTGCAGTAGGGAGCTTTGTTTTACTGTTAATCACTTCTGTGGAGGGACTTTAGCCATAGAAGCCTCGCTCGTTCATTGCTTTTCGCCAGTCTAAGGAACAAAAGATGGCAATCACTTCTCTGGAAGTTTGGGGGCAAGAGCGGGGGAGGAACACTCTTTCTACCACTACATTGAGAACGCACATGTCTTTCACTGATGTGTTGCAGCTTGTGCTCAGAAGTGTAGCGATTCTTTCAGGGGGAATCCACTTTTCCTGATTTCCCGAAAAGTGCTACATCAAAACAATTCTTGTGGGAGTGTTGCAGGAGTGTTGCAGATTGTGTGCGACATCATGGAGAACGTTGAATTAGTAGCGTTTACCAAAGCTAAGACATCTGCTACATTTAAGTCATGCAGAATGGCCCCAGATCTCTCCCGGCAACAGTGGAGGGTGGAGAGGACTTCCTGGAGAAAAAGAAATGTCCAGGCCTCATCACTGGCATCACACAGGAAGTGATGTCATCATGTGTGATGTTGTCATGACACTCTAGTATTTTGGGGAAACTCTATTGTAAAACCATCTCCTAGCATAGAGCTTTTGGCCAAATACCAGAATGTCAACTGAACATAGCTGGGGTGATTGTCACTTCCTATGCAACACCAGCAATAAGGCCTGGGCCTTTCTTTGTCCACCTGTAGGCCAGAAGATTGGCATCTGGGGGGCAGGGTTTGGTGGGGTCTGGCAACCCTAGTAAATACAATAAATACAATACAAATACAATAAATAAATAAATAGTTGTGAAATATCTGGAGATTTGGGTAGTGGATCCTGGGCAGGGCATGGTTTGAGGAGAGGGGACCTAAGCAAACTACAGTGTCGTTGAGTATACCCTCCATATCATCCTTTTTCTTCAGAGAAACATCTCTTTTGTCTTGAGACCATTTGTAATAGTAAGAGATATACAGGCCTCACCTGGAGGTTGACAATCATAGATATAAGGTTGTAAACTCCATCATGGGAAAATCCTGGAGATATGGAGGATGGTTCCTGCAAAGGATGGTGACTAGGCTGGCCTGCCATATAGTCTGCCCTGCAAAATTGACATCCCAGGGGAGCTGAACTCTGAAGTTTGGAGATCAGGTTTAATTCCAGGCGAACTCCAGGCCATACTGTAGTAAGGAAAGTAGTTAAAGCCAGCACTTACTATGTAGGAAACCAGAGGAATAAATCTGTCAGACTCTTCAATGCCTGAAGCAGTTTCACTGATGCCATGATATAAAACTGCAGTTGGCAGGAGTCTTCTTAGTTTCTTGTTTATACTCTTTGTGCTTTTCTGAATGGTTTACATTATGAACATGCTATAGATATAACCTAATTAAAAGAAGCCACTCCTTTTGTTGATTACTGGGCAAGTCTCTGACTCATCAGAAGCTTCTAACGCTATTTAAATGAAATATGCTCAACTTGCTTAAACCCTAACCTGTTAAGTAGTATGTAGTTCTGTAGCATGTACAAGGCCTCAAATGGGCATTTTGAGGTGAATGGCTCCTTTGCATCTTGTAATATGCTAACGATAAAGTGTCAAGAAGGATTAGGAACAAACGTTTGTTGCTTTTCATGATTTGTTTTAACTTGGGAAATGATACACCACAGTTCTGATATTTGAAGGCGCATATTTAGTGATCAAGATTTGAGGCCTTGACCCAAAATAGCCTGCCTTGCAGGATAAATGCAAGACCTTTTCAGTCATGGAGCCATAAGAAAGAAAGAAAGAAAGAAAGAAAGAAAGAAAGAAAGAAAGAAAGAAAGAAAGAAAGAAAGAAAGAAAGAAAGAAAGAAAGAAAGAAAGAAAGAAAGAAAACAATGGTTTCACAAGCCACAGTTAAAATAAACCCTGGTTCCCTATTGTGTCTGAAACAACCCTGTCTGTTCACACACACACACACACACACACACACACACAGAGGAAGCGGATTTACTAAAAATGTTGTGTTTGAATTGTCAGAAATAAAAACTGCTTGGATCCCATCTCAAGACCTAGACCTCATATTACCATGAACACTAAGCATTTATACAATAGTTCACATCTCACAAGATGTTACATGCTTGCTAATTGTGTGACTTTATGACTGAATGCACAAGTTTAAGCAGTCCTATGGCCTGGAGCTTTTGGTTTTAGATTTTTCTTTGGGCCATCGTGGCAGCCTGTAATCTTTTATTTGTGCCACTAGCAACTCCAAAATTATATGTACTATATCTCTGAATTTCAGTGTCCTATTTGAGCTGAGATATGCAACACCATAATCAGAAAGATAGTGCTGCACCAGTTATATTCTATTGACATTCACAGCCATACAGAAATGTTTTTGCTTCGACTAGGTTTCCAGAGCACAAATACCCAGCTCTAAATGAATCACATCTCATGCAAGCGAGGCTACTGAAAAACACATGTATGTCTGATTTACCCTAATATTCACCCTTTATTATATTTCTTTCTAACACATTGCAGCGATCCAGTCTAGTTTATGCAAAGAATGTCAACTCAGGCAAATGTCTAAGCTAATACTTAACAACATAGAAAATGGGGTGCAAATCTGGCGCATACCAGTAACTTGGATTATTTTAAATTTTTATTTATTTTAATTTTTTAATTGTTGCTGCTGTTGTTGTTATTTTCCCCTTTACGCACTGGAAACCAACGTGGGTTTTCAGTAAGATTAAAAAAAATATTTTCAGTAAATCAGTAAGTAGGTTATAAGATATGATGACACTTGGATCTAGCAGCAAAGATTCCTAGTAAAACAAAATAATGTACTTGGGCTGGGACTGTAGAGAAGCAAATGTATCTGTTTAAAGTAGCAAGATCAGTGTAGGATAAACATGATCTTAATAAAAGCCACCTCCTGAGTTGATCCATTACACTGTAGCTTAGGAGCAGCTTAGAAACAGGAAGAGCGGCTATCCAAGTATGCCATCTCATCAAATGCATTGTGCTCCATTTTTCTGCAGGTTGGTCAGATTATGCCATTATAGTTGGGACTTATACATCTTCCAGAGCCTACTATGAACCTGCATAGGAAAGTCTGTCTTTGAGGAGTGAGGACCTCATATTCCCTATGAAGAACAGATGGGTTCACAAGCTTTGTTCTAATTTTGTGTAAGATGTGCAGACAATAATCTCTCCTTGTTCCCTCTAAGGCAAAAGCATCCATCTTTGTGTGGCTTATGATTCCAGACTTCAGTGTTACTTGTGGAATCCGGGCGCCGTGGACTAAATAAAGCGTGGGAGGAGTTAGGGCGGGCTCGGTCCGGGATGACGAAGGGTGCCGATTGGCCTCCGACGCGTCAGGCCGCCGGGCAGGGAGCCCCTGGCGGCTTGACGCAGCGAGAGGTGCAAAGCGCCTCTCGCCACGTCAAGCCGCAGCACAAGGGAGCCCCCGGCATCAGACTACACGCCGCCTCCATCAAGAAAATGGCCGCCAGCCAGAAGACGCCGCGAGGGAGCCCGCCCGCTCAACGGTAAGCCACCTTTTACTCTGCCCCAGCCTGCTAGCGCCCATTGTATTTCGGATACAATGGGCTTTTTTACTAGTTCAGAATATTTCCAAAAACAACCATCCAGAAAACCTCAGTGTTTGAGAAACCCTGGAGATTGGGTCAGTGGTCAGAGTGTTGTGCTAGGACCAGGGACACCCTTGATCAGACCCGCTTTTGGTTTGATGTTTAACAGGTGACCTTGTTCCAGTCATTCTCTCTCAGGCAAACACAATACACAGAGTGGTTGGGAGGATAAAATGAAGATGGGGAGAGCCCACTATGCCTCCTTGACCACTTTAGAGGAGGGGTAGTCAACCTG
This sequence comes from Paroedura picta, assembly GCF_049243985.1. NCBI lineage: Eukaryota > Metazoa > Chordata > Lepidosauria > Squamata > Gekkonidae > Paroedura > Paroedura picta. The sequence goes on from NC_135378.1 coordinate 67,847,605, forward strand.
TGGTCCTCCAGATGTTCATGAACTAAAATTCCCAAACACTGGCAGGGGCTCATGGGAATTGTAGTTCATGAACTACTTGACTACCCCTGCTTTAGAGCAAGGGAAGGATAACAATGCTTGAAATGAAAAGGTGCAATTTTAGCTTGGATTCTATGCAACGTGAGCTGAGATGTGCTGCATAGATGGTTACTTTCCTGCCTTCCTCTCCTGCTGCTGTTATGTGTGCCCCCTTGAACAGTGTCCTCATGGGTCTGTGGACCCCCAGGAACATCATAAGGGTCAGTGGGGAGCATCAGCAAAAATTTTTTAAAAAAACAACAGGCCCAATGGATTGAAAAACTTTGTCTTCCCTTTTCATGAGCAGAAGTGTCTCCCATGGGCAAAAAAAGGAAGCCACACCTTTGTTTTCACGGTGTGTTTGAAGGTGCTCTATTTAACAATTAGTGCCAACCTGCTGGCTACATTCCAGCAATACCATCCAGATTAATTTGAAGAGCCAATTTTTTTTTTGGGGGGGGGGATAAGGATAAAAATAGACAACTTCAGAAAGAACCCGAAAGTATTGGAATGGCCTTGGATCCCTGGAGGTATCTATCCCTGAATGCCAGATGTGGGGATAGGAGGGAAGACAGCAAGAGGATGTTTTGGTTGTAGCCTTCTGGGGGAATCTGTGTAGACAATGGGATGTTGGACCACATGAGTCTGTGGAATAATGCAGAATGGCTCTTTATGAGAGAGAGAAGTCTCCAGCATTCCCTCTAAAAGCACTTCAAATTATAAAATCCCAGAGGTGCAAGGATGACAGAAGTGCTCTTGTTTTAGATCTACTTAGCATGCCTCGAATCGTGCCCAATTTGGAGGGCACAAACACAAGGACTAAACTCAAACAACATAACAAAGGCTTGTCCCGGATGACCATGAGCATAGATTGTCTGATGATCTTGTCCGTGCACACTCAGTTTGGGGGACCTGGAATCAACTGCTGATTCACTGTGACATCCAAATGCAGGCACTTAGGAAAACTGGAGTTTGTTTCCTCCCCACAATCAGAGGTAAGGACAAGCCCTACTTTCTCCTTCACATTCTGCAGTTGCTTCTTCCACCTCCCCATCTGCAACTCAAGGAGGAAATACAGGCAGCTGCCTGTTCGGTGCAGCATCAACTCCTCTTCCGACACTCAGGGTGGGCGTTGGCCTCAGCCATCAAAACCTTCCCAGGACCAGAAATCTCCAACTGGTAGAGATATGCAGCTGGGGAAACTATGTACCTAGAGGATTCTGTAGACAGGAAAGCCAGTGTCCTCTCTAAGACTGTTTATGCACTGGAGGTTTCATGCCAGGCTGCAGGCTGGAGTTTTAGTTGCGGCAGGTTGCCCCACCTCTTCCTGCACCCACATGGAGGAGCATTTGGCTCAGTGCACCTCATCCGCCCACAATTTGTGCTCCTGCACGGGATCTGGAGCACTGAAGTTCCCAGTGCATAAACGGTCTAAATCTGCCTGCCACTCACAGTCCATCACCCTCTGTTGTATAACTTGTTTCACCTGTGCTATCCTTTTCCTCATGGCCAATCTAAAGACTTTATACTGTCTGTCAAATGGCAAGGACTGATGTTGCACCCTCTTATTCTGCTCCTGAGAAAAAGGCTTAGGAGACTTGAATTCTCTTCATCAGCCAAGGTCTCAGCTCCAAAACATTTGGCCCCCTCCCCTTAGCAGTATAAAAGGGCGGGAGGGACCAAAAGCTTTCCAGTATTAAAGTTAAAAGTGTTTTCATTAGATTTGATTGAAAGCTTTGAGTCTGCCCTTTAACCTGTTCCGCAGTATAGATAGATATATAAGAGATAGAGGTATACAAACACTCACACTTTTATAGATTCCAGCAGCCTTTGTTCAAAATAGGACAGCTGCAAGAATTATACCACCTCCATATTCTACATTTATGATGACAGGTCTGCCCCTCTGCAAAAAAACATACAGGATCTGGGCATCGAGTGGGAGACTTTAGCACACCAATCAAACTCTCCCTGTTTTATCATCTGAAATAGGCCTCTCTGGAGCCAATTTACTGAGACATAATGTATACCAGACCCTTGCTGGAATAAGTTCATGCTCTCTTTTCTCTTCTGATGTACTGCCAATAGGGAGCTCTCTCTAGCTTGGTACGTTTTCATTCAGAGATGCAAATACAAAATTCAGCATCCGGAGACATTACGTGCATTCGCGACACGCCTTTGAAAAACATTTCAAGATCCATAAATCAATAGATGGACTAGGCACATATCCAGATTCCCCCCCCCCTTCATATGTGAGAGACAAAAAAATTTATTAGCATTCAGCAAACATTTCTATCACAAAATCTTAGGCTCAAAGTACAGTGAAGGTGGACCAATACGCTCAAACCCAATCACATAGCAAGTGTCCAGTTTAAAGAGCAGAAGGGATATGCAGATGATAAATGGACAATCTTGCCACCCTGCCTCAACTTACCACCTATCACCTTGCAGCTGTTACTTCAGTTGTACTAATACTGGAAGCCATCTGTTCTGATTAATAATTCTGGTAAGGCCCAGGAGGAGGAACTGATCTCATGGCTTAAGTGGAACTAAGTGCTTAACACTCACTCAGGGTGGCTGTCCCGCCCCTGAGTGCCTCCTCCTCCAACTGGCTTGCCTGTCTGTCCAGCAGCCAGCCAATCACCTTCCATCCCCCACCCCTGACCGCCCCCTCCTCCTTCCATTTCCCTCTGAGGCTCAGAGGCTGCAGATCCCTGCTGTGTAAGAACTGCCCCTGCCAGTGAGTTCCCTAACAGCTGCCTGCAGCCTTTCCAGGACCTGGGGGGAGGGGGGGCCATCTGCAGAGTTCTTCCACCACCACCCCAATCTAGCACCTGTTGTATTCCTGAATGCAATGGGCTTGGCCCCTAGTCTGATGTGAAAGTTGTACAGCATGACAAGAGGAGTGAGTGAAAAGCCATTCAACAAGGTCCTTTTATTTTAACCCAGACCTGCCTTGTGGATTCTACTAGGGTTATATAATACAAAGGTTTTTGTTCTAATAAAAACCAGTAATGATGTTAAGTCCAGGTGTTGACCTTTCTCCCTCCCCACAAACCTATGAGAGTGTTAAAAGCAATTAGGACAGCCTGTGTCTACTTTTTTTATAACCACTGAGAAAACCTTGAAACATTCCTCAGGTTTTGAAAACCCCCAGAAGTGGTGCAATTATGTAGAATATGGTTGGAAAGCATAGCTGTGGACACATCCACCTGGGTCCCCTCCCCTCCCCATCCTTTCCAGGCCTCTCATTGGCCATTTTGGGAGAAGGGGGAGGGGCAGGTCAGCATGACCATATATTGTCATATTACCCAATACATTTTTAACAAAATATATTAACTCCTACCCATTTTGGAAACCTTTCCAGGGCCATCAAGAAACCCCAGGATTTCATGAAACTCTGGTTGAGAAAGCCTGAATTAGGAGATTCCACAAAAAGGGATCTGTAGATCAGAACCTTAAAAAAAATCTTACCTGTATGAAGAGGTTGTGGGTCAGATAGAGCACATACCTGCAATGCAGGATGGCCTAGATTCATTCCGAATATCCTTTCATTCCCCTTCATCCCTAAAGAATTGCAGGTGTGTGCAGAGAAGTCTTTTCTCCAAGGTCCTAAACAGCCATTGTCTGTCAATGTAGACAGTACTGTGGTAGCCAAGCCAATAGTATCAGACAGTTTTGTATATTTAGATCTGGCATGCACCTATCATGGACTTGGACATGATGCTCCATGATGTTTGTGCCAGGTGAATCCTATCTCAACATGTTGATTTCAACACAGAGTGTATAAGTATAGTTTTCAGGTTTGTCCTTATCCAGTGCCTGCTATTCTGCCACGTACGTAACATGTCCTATGCTGTTGTTGCTTTTAAAATAATTTCAGGTTATTTAGCAGCAGTAGAGGGCCTTTCAGCTCATCTTGTTGCTCAATTTGTACCTGCAGCAATGAGTTCACTGAATCAGCACCACAACATCAGCCTGAAATTGCACCACATGTAATGGGTGCTGCTGATCAGGGGAACAGAGCCTTTGTGCCCAATAGTTAAAGTGGTGCTTTATCACACTTTTACTGATACCAAAACCCTGTAAGGAAACCTGGTGAATTTGTACAGGGAAACAAGAACTGGGGAGGACTTCATAACATGAGACTACAACCAGAAGACTTCCAAATGCAGATAGGAACTTAAGCACTAAGCCCAGGTAAGCTGCTAGAAATGGGAAGGGGGAGGACTCACCATAGCAGCATCATTCAACATCATTTTGTCACTTCTAGTCACATGACTGCACGGCATTTCATGTGAAGCTAAGACACCTGGCAACATGGTAGCATCACCTCCACCTACCTGACGAGAAATGATGCCACAATATCACATAGTGGTGTTCATGTCCTTGTATTTGCTCCCTGCCATTAACTGGAACAAGGCCAGGAAACAGAGTGATGGGGGAGTTCCCTTACCTTCAAATGACAACTCTGAAAGCTGTCATTCCTAGCAAGGCAAAGGGCAGAGCAGACTAGAGGTGAAAAGGCTGGCTTTATAATGAGATGAATCGTCTCAGGCACTGTATGTGTGGGCAGGGCCTGCATCCTTCTGTCTCATTAGTCTAATTAGCTATTTGCTCTACTTGCTAAGGTTCCTAGTCAGCAGCTGACAACCAGTGGGAGTTCATAGGGACAGGGACACGGGAGAGCAATGGCATAATATCACTTCTAGGAATCAGTTCCATGCCTCTCTAGGAATCACAGGAAACTTTGTGGTAAACCATAGAGTTTTCAGCAGTTCTTAGACTGATGTGACATCACATCCAGGTTTTATCCACTGTCACCTGATAAATTCCCTCCCCCTAGCAGGAAGCTGGCAACCCTACCATGAGACCACTTTAAAAACAGTACAGCAAGCTACACATACAGTTTCCAAACTCTGAAAAGATTCCTTCTTATTGCTTGAGATCACCGTTTTTAGATATAGGATGCCAGGATATGTGCAATCCATAGCTGTTCAGATAACGCAGCAAAGAGGTAAGGAGAGCTTATTTCCACTGGCTCCTGGGTAGAGCAGTGGCAGTAGCAGTAGCAGTGAAATACAGGTGGGATGCAATGGCTATTTTTGCCACTGGCAACACAATACCTTTAGTCACAATTGTGCCACTGCTAGGAAGAACCTGCAAGACCCCATGAAGAGGCCTAGCAAAACACCCCACCTATTGTTTTTGGAACCATATATTTGTCCAGTAATTGACTTCTGTTGGAAGACCAGGATGAATGTACTACGCTATATTCAGAAAAAGAAATCTTCCAGAAAACTGTGATACATGTATTGTATAGATGCAGGCAATGTTGTTCTATCAAGCAGAAATTAGCAAGTGGTCATAGCAAAAATACTGGATAATTCTATACAAATCATATTCATAATCCATGGTTCTCCAAAGAATCCAGGTTTTAGCTCTGTTTACGTTATAGTGAATGCATGTACATCCTGCCTCTGTGTGCATACAGCCGTTTGTAAGTACATGTTACAAATGAAACCAGAGATGGGTATCTGAATATATGTGGGGGACACTGCACCTACAAAGAACAATCAAGTGACCAATGTATACTGACTGCACATGCTATTGCAGTAATTTATGAACAGGGCTTGTAGCTTCCTGACAACAGAATTTACATCCCACTTTTCACAATTTCTTTCAAAAAGAAATCAGTAACTTGGCTTTTTATCCAATAGGTTTTAGTGACAGAAAACCTTCCTTCACCCCCACTCTCAAATGAGAAAGGAACATGTCACCCTCGAGCAGTTCCATCAAGGGATGAAATTTTAAATCACATCATGTCTCACACCCATTTCTTAGTGCAAAATAAATCATTCTAACAGAGTGCAAGCCAATTTTTACTTTAAAAAATGTTGTGTCCTAAGGCTGTCTTCTTGAACTTCAAAAGCACACTTCATAATTACTCTACCTATCAAAGGAAACTCAATATTTCACCTCCAACCTCATTCTACTCCTGTTATAATTTTTTAATTGTTAATCAATGATATTAATTTTAAGGTGGTTATTCTGTCATGAAAGTACATGTTTTTGGAAGCCTAGTCAAACTTTAATCAAAATGAAAACATCTCCCACAAAGTTATACAGAGGTGAGTTGTTTATACAGTTCTTCAACTTCTGTACTGAGGTTTTTAATCTCACGTTTTCTCATTCTGATTTGATTGGAGTGATCCTTTTCTCTAGTTTTCAAGCTACATGCTTCGTTTTCAAATTCATCCATGTCCAGAAACTCCAGGACTTTGTAACTTTTATTTTTATGTTTCTATTAATGTTTCAGAATAAGTTGTTTGGATAAAAGTTTAGATGTATGAGCACTGCAAAAATGTATATAATTTGCTTTTTTGGATTCAGAAACTGTAACTCCTGGAATATTCCCCTGGCCCAGCAGTGTTCTTTAAACAGCCACCATCTTATGGTACCCTTTCTTAGGGTTGTCCATTTGGCAACTGTCAGGTCATGGGCATTTTCTATGGTACATCTAGTTTTTTACCAAAATGAGTTCTGAGGGTACCTTCACTTCTTGCATTCAGAAAGGCCTGGGGACCAATTCCTATGAGGCAAGGCTGAGAGACTTGGGGATATTCAGCCTGGAGAAAGTGAGATTGAGAGGGGACATGATTGCCGTCTTAAAGTATCTGAAAGGTTGTCACTTAGATGAGGGCAGGGAGCCATTCCTGTTGGCAGCAGAGGATAGGACCCGCAGTAATGGCTTTAAACTACATGTAAAACTGCACCAACTAGATATTGGGGGGGGGGTCATAATCAGAGTAGTTCAGCAGTGGAATTGGCTGCCTAAGGAAGTGGTGAGCTCCCCCTCTCTGGTGGTCTTTAAGCAGTAGCTGGACAGATATCATGGATGCTTTAGGCTGATCCTGCATGGAACAGGAGGTTGTAGTAGATGGCCTGTAATGGCCACTTCCAACTCTATGATTCTATGAAAAATTGTTTTATTTCAAAGGGGATTTGGTAGAAGGTAAACTCTTTGGGAAAGCCTGGCTGTGTTTTATTATTACAATGAGTTTTTATCCTGTGCAATCTTTCTATCCTGTTAGTGGGCTGTTATTTTATATGTTGGCAAATTGCTGTTGTTTCATTAGCTGCCTTAATTCTAAGGAGAGTATAGATATCTTAAATAAATAAAGAATCTTGAACTAAGGATTCTTGTGCTGTTTCTTGTTTGTGTTAAAGGTTGGCCTGGGGGGAGGGGCCCCAAGATCTTCCTGTCCGCAGCCTCAACTGAAGACCTGGCAGAAGAGCTCCATTTTACAGGCCCTGCAGAACTGCAAAAGCTTAAACACTACACCAAGCTGTCAGTGGGGATGGAATGTAACAACTTGTTTCTTCGTCTTTCCTTAGTTTCCTTAATTGCTCTTCTGACCCTTAGTAGCCCTGTATTCTCCAGTACTACACCATGTAGCACCAATTTGAGCCTGGGAATCAACTGCCTTAAGATTGGTTTTAAATCTCACCACCACCACCACCACCACCGCCCAACTATAGCTGCCTTCTAGACCCAGGGACACAGTTTGGCCTTAGTTAGTAGATCCAGCCAGTAAGCCTTACTTAGGATTCCGAGCCCACCTTATGCACTATTCTTTTTACTTCAGTGTATTTGTTCTGCAGCTACAATTAAATGCATTTTTCTAGATCAAGGTGGGAATGTCACTTTTAAAATTCACACAGAATCATAGAGTTGGAAGAGGCAATGCAGGCCATCCTCTCAGTCTCTCTTTATGATTGTTCCTCCCATATGGCTTTTGTCAATAGAGATCCCATGATCTCAGTGGGCCCACTTTGATTGCCACAGGGGGATCCCCTTCTCCCTTTTTCACCAGCTTGGGTTATTTTTTCAGCAGATGCTTTCCTCCAAGGATAGCAGATATGACTATTGACATTATTGGGCATGCTTCTTAAATTTCTTTCTTAAATTCTATACTGAGGAAACTGAACTTTTAAAACTGCTGTTTAGTACAGGAGGGAACTCTATGAATGTTGTGGATAAATTCACTGTAGAGATGGTGTCCAAGGAACAGAAAGTAAGCAAGAAGAACAAGTATCATGTGGTATAATGTAGTACCCCCAACCCTAAACAGTAGGTACTCTGTTCTGCCTCTCGTGTTGAGATTTCACTGGATATGGCCTACCATGTTTATAAAAGTATGGTTTTAAATCAAGTCTCTATAGGCAGCAAACATAAAAAGTAGGGAGGAACGTGGGCCTGACAGCTCCAACCAGCATGCAGTCCAAACTAATAAGCAGTTGGAAGGATCTGAGACAAAATGCAAGTTCTAACTCTTCAAAGAAAAGAGTCACTTCCTGTTGCCTTATGAGACCATAAAGCAATGAAGCAGTGGCATGGTAGTTCTCAGCTTGAACTATATTCCAGTAGTTCTCCTGTTTAACAAGCAGCGTGAAACATTCTTCCTCAGACCCTTACTGCCGGTGGCTGGAGCAACAGATGTGGCTCACTTAGGATCCTGAAGAAAAAGAAAACATCTGTTTGTAGAAGCTTCGTTGTACTCTCAGGACAGAGTTTGCCTTTCGGAAGGCCCTCGGATCCTTGTAACCTTAATTTATTCACTGTTGACTTACTTATGCTTCCTTAGTGAAAAACCTCAATAGCTTACATTTTCTAGCATAAAAATCATGCTGTCAGCAAGTGAAGTAATCTGGGAAATCCCTGATTCAAATTTGCTGGGCAATCCAATCAGGTTGCTTTCTCTTGGTCTCATTTCCCTGACCATACAGTCCTATTTTATTAGGTTTATGAGAAAATGTTGATGTTGTGGATCAAGAGTCATAGTAGGATCTGGAAGATCCAGGTTCAGGCAATGAAGCTTGTTGGGTTACTTTGGCCAATCACTTTCTCATAGCCTAAACCTACTTCACAAGACTGTCATGAGGATAAAATTGGGACAGGAAAACCAGGTACACTTTTTTGAGTGCCTTCCCCAGTCAGAAGAGTGCTTGCACTTGAAAGTTCATGCCTTGAATAAATCTTTGTTGGGCTTAAAGGTGCCACTGGACTCTGATTTTATTGTTCCCCCCAAAAAAGAAAGGATAAAAATGTATATGGTATATAAGTGCTGTGTCTTGAGCACTTAAGATAATGTGCTCTGATGACTAAATATCTTTATTAATGTTGCTTTCATCTAATAAGGCGATAAGTAGACAATTTTATTAATTTGATCAGTACTTCTACTTGTTGTTGTCGTTGTCAGCCATTCAGTCATGTCTGACTCTTGACAATCCCATGGCACAACCATCGCCATGACCCTCAACTCCGTACTGCCTCCCTTAGCCATGCAATATTCTGGCCAATGCCCACCTCAATCGCATCCAGCCACCATGTCCTTTGTTGGCCTGGTTTCCTTTGGACCAATCCTAGCATAATTGCTTTCTCCACTGAGTTGGATCACAAGATATGGCCAAAGTAAGTGAGCTGGAGGTTCGTGATTTTGCCTACCAATGCCTACCTAATATAGGGAAAGGGCAGATCTCACAGCACTGCAGACTGACTGTCCCAGTCTCTACCACATATGTGTGTTAATTTTTTACAGAACAATTAGAATTCAGGTCATAGCAGCAATAACATACTTTGATGTGGGACCAGTGCTTTCATATAGGCGCAGAAAAGGATTGATCGACTTAGTGCAGCAAATTAGGCAGAGCTAACCAGAAATCTATTTGATCACCATTGCTCTGAAAGTGTTGGCAAAAGACTACTGTTTCCTTTCTTCAATACACACAGTATTTTTTTCATCTAACCACAATGGAGGTGCGATGGATGATTCAACAGTGGTCAATGCACATATGCAATTCTAATCAAGGGTTAGTCACCTTTGAAGTCAGAACCCTGTATTCATTTGTGATTTACTGACTTTAAAATGTACCCGTGATGGTTTCATAGTGATAGCCGTTTTCCTGAAATGCCTTAATATCTAGATAGACACACACATTCATCCAGCTCAGAATGGTTGGCTGTATTCCAAACCCAGTGGCATTTGTCTGAAGAGTTATTTTTTGGCTTGAGCTGTAAAATGAGATTCTGCATATATTCATCTTCAAACCAGGCATTCAAAGACAACTGTTTTGTAGGTACATGCATAGGAATTCTATAATAGTAAGCATTCTATAATAGTAAGAACTTGTTGACTCTGAACTTCAAGACCGTCAGGTCAAGAACCTTCACTGTTTTGGCCAACCTTGATTGCTTCTTGAAAATGCTTATTGTCATTGATGCTCCCCATTCAAATATAAAAAGTCTTTGTTCCCAGCTGTGTTTGGTGGACAAGAAGGAAGCAAAATGTCTGCACCTGTGCTGAAGAGGGTTGAAAGAATAATAATTATGTGCTTGCAAGTCACAACCAACTCCAAATGGTTTTCAAGGCAAGAAATGAGCAGAGGTGGTATTGTGATGGCTGACAGATCTGGCCCTGATAAGTCTTCCCTTACAAGCCAAAACAACCATGGGGAAGGAGGTCCCTTCCAACTCTATGATTCGATGAAAGGCCCTGCCTTTCCCTTTGCCTTGTGCTGGCAGAAATCAAGCCTGTAACTTCGGCAAAACTGTTGTGGGGGCCTAGCAATGGACTGAGGGACCCCTTTCTTAAACCAGAGATACTCCTTTTATCATTTGAGGTTATTAAAGCTCCAATATGTGTGTGTTTGTGTGTGTATTTTTTTTCTGAGCACCTCTGCATTTTTTGAGGTTTGTAGGAAAATCTGTCTTGTCTGTCCATGGGTCCAATCTCTGGATTTATATATTCGGATTTGGCTGAGTTGAGAATTAGATAGACAAGAGGCAAATTCTGAACAATTTGCTCAGTCCCTCCACCCACCCAAATGTGCTAAGTGTGTTTTCTGCTACTACTTTGATCTGAAGAGTTGGACTGACTGCACCGAGAGCCTGTCTGATCAAGCAAAAACTATCAAAGTTCATCTAGCTAATATTTTAAATAGTGCCTAAAATCATGTTCCCCCCCACCTTGTAAAATATGTGGCGTGTACAGACTCTATGACAGGTTGTATCAAATTGGTGCTCATTCGACAAGGCTGCCGTAGCTCAATCATAAATCCACCACACCTGGTTGATGCCTCCATCTCAGCCTCATGCCAATAAAAACTTCTGAGCACACCAAAGTTGCATTTATTTCATGTTATACCTTTAGGCACAGTTCTGTAGACTCACCTATTCTTAATTATCCCCCCCCCATTCTTTTTAGTTAAAGAGCTCAAGTGAGGTTTCCCACGAATGTAATCAATCTTTTTCTGTTGAAAAAGGAAACATTGATGCAGATTTTAATAAATGCTTGTGGTGAATCTCATTTGTTAAAGAAAGACATCTAACTAGACCTCCAGGCCATTTTGATATCTATATTCCTGATAAGGTTGAACCTCATAGGACTATGCAGAATGGGTGGGAATTAAGTTGTAATGCTGGTGTGGGTGGGAATTAAGTTATGCTGGTGTCCCCAATGTAGTGCCCAAGGAGTAGTGTCAGTTTTGGCTTGGGAAATTCCTGGAGAGGGTAGAGTCCGGGGAGCTCTGCAGGGATGTGATGCCATCAATCCTGCCCTTCGAAGCTGCCACTTTCTCCAGAAGAACAGATTTCTGTAGTCTGGAAATCAGCAGTAATTCCAGGAGAACTACAGACCCCACCTGGAGTTTGTCTTAGCTACTGGCCTTAACATTGTTGTCCTCCCTTTGCTAAACTGGACACCAGTGGAGCAGGTGGGAGACTAATCACTGTCAGATCTTCTGCTCACAGGTTTTTATAACCTTAAAAAGTGACCAGTGTAAAAATGCCCCTCATTAATATTCACCATATATCTGCGAGAGGACCCAGTAGAATGTTTTTCAGAGACGTATCAGTTTCCCAAAATGTTTTCTTATTCAAATGCACTGTGTGTCCACCATGTAAGCCAAAGTCAGCATGCAGCATTTATTTTAAACAAGGAAATCCTAGTAGGCTTGTAATGTGTGAATTTCTTTTTATAAATGTCTACAGAGTATTCCATATTTATCCTCCCAAGTCACCAAGAGTTGCACATCAAAGAACATCTTTGCATTTATATAATAGATAACAGCTCAGGCTCCAGGGTTCATAAACTGAATTAACAATCTCACATTTGTATATCATAAAGATTAGGCAAGGGGGGACTTGCCACAGGTAAAAAAATAATTTTAAAGTCTTTCCAAAGCCACATTTTTTTTTATGGTTACAGTCTGAATTCAAGAGAGCAATGTATTGCTTTCTTTAGCAACACTCAAGGCCAAAAATATTTCTAGATTTTGAACGGTGGGTCATTTTTATAGTTGTCACAATCTGCATTTCATTGACTATCTCTTGCATAGCAGACAGGTCCATAAGACGTTCTAGTTCTCATGTCAAGGTTCAGCTAACAACAGAACATAGTCAGAAAAGTGTAAAAGACCAAATCAAGTTCAATCAAAATCTGCTCAAGACCCAGCCCCAAAGAAATTAAACTGGTCTCAATTTGAGCCAGGGCCTTTTTGATCCTGGCCCTAACTTGGGTGTAAACTGCATGGAGCTTTTATTCAAATCCCAGGTCGATTCAGTCCCTGCCGTCTATACAGAATGCGATTTCCATTTTGATTTTGGGTGATTTAAATTTTCCTTCTGCAACAAGGATTGATCCAGAGTGACCCTACCTTTATTCTGCGATATCTTAGAGTGCTTTTAACCCTCGATATTTTAAGAATCGAATTGAGAAAGTAGGCTGTTTTGAATCAGGGCTTTGCTCTGTGGTAGAGAACTCCTGATTGGCCAAAACCGCTCATGTGACAAGCTTGCCTTAAAGGAGAAGCCCCTAATTTCTCTCAACTTCTGTCGGTCTTGGATTTTCTTTTCCCACCTCTGCCTTCTTCGATCCTCCCCCCCCCCCCAAAGAAAAGAAAGAGGCTCCCTGCTTGGCTCCTCTCCCTCCCCCTTCAAGAAAAGAAAGAAAGAGGCTTGGCTCCCCCACCCTTCTGAACTACCCTAACCATGTGCAGAACACTTTTCTGTTTCAATGGGGGGGGAGGAAGACCCGAGTTCAAATCGATCTGAATTCAACAGAATTGACAATGGAATAAACAAAGTAAGTGCAGCCTCTGCCCTGGTTGAATGCTCTGCCTGGGAAGATCAAGGCCTTGTGGACCTTAAGCAGTTCCACAGAGCTAGTCCACTAGGCCAATGGCTGAGGCCTAGGATACATCATAATTTCAGCTGGCCTCCCTGCCTATGTCATGCCTATTCCATCAAGTCAATCCTATTTAGGAGTTGTCATGTATATACTGCCTCCTCCTTTGTCTCTGGACAAACTGTGGCATTAGTTAGGGGCAAATAACATTGTTTTTTTTGAATGTTCATTTCTTGGCACTTTTAGGAAAAATATTTTAATATATTTAATGTAAATTATAACTGTAATATTCAATTTCAAATTTTATATTATCTGGATTGTATATTATTATCTGCTGACCCTGTAAACCCATCCTGCATCTTTGCGGAAGGGCGGCTAAAAATACAAAAATAAATAAGCGAGCGGAATTCTTGTGCAGATCACAAGGCAAACCAAGCAACATCTTCCACTCTGATTGGCTTGCAGCAAGGTCAGCTATGACTGGTTTCAGCTACCATTTCATGTTGAGGCTGCCGAGATCTTCCTGCTCTGTTGCTGCTTGCTCGCTTGCCACCAGTAGAATTAATTTTTTCCTGAGGAGCTGAATGACAAGAATTTTATCACAATGCAGAAAGCAAATGAATAAGTTGGTTCTGGCACTCTGGCTCAGCTATCAGTCTGTCATTAGAATCCCATTGCATTTGCAGCTGTTATAACTGAATGCTCAGTTTGCCTTAAAGCCACAATTACATTTACTTATTTTAAAAAGGTATATAGTGCCTCTCCAGAGACCAGCTCAGTTTGGCACTAAAACAGTAAAACAAAACAAGGCAATAAAAACAACTCAAGACCATAAAATCAAGGCAAGCTATAAAAATAACATAATACAAACATTGATCTGTCTAAAACAATATTTGTAAAAGAGTCCTAAAGCTAGAAGGATGAAAGCCTGGGTAAAATATAATAACTCACTTAAGATCTCATCAGTTTTACTTATAGGAATGTTTAGCCTGTTGCTTAGCATACATTTATTTATCAATTGCATGGGACTGCATGGGAAATAGTCAAAGGAATCTGACCGGCTTCATGGAAGGGCATCATGGAAGTCAGGTGTTTGTTTGTTTATTATATTTCTATACCACCACTCCCGGCACAGCCGGCTTGTGGTGGTTTACAATAAAATATAGCATAAAAACACCATAAGAACCATAACATCATAGCATCATAACTAACACTACCCAAAAATACAGATGGATTTAACAGAACAGATGGACCAAATTCATTGAAGGGTCTATTAATAGCTATTAGACCATTAGCTAAATAAACTGAGCACACAGGTAGAAGAATAGTTTGAATGTCATAAGTCAAGGCAAAAAAGGAAGGATGGACGCTTCTGAGGTTCTCAGCTCAGGGGCATCTGACCCGACATTTCAAAAGACGATTGTGGATCTTGGTTGATACAACATGATCAGCCATGTCATGATAGGTGTCATTGGGGTTTTTCAAATGAATATAGTGTGAGAACCAATAAACTGAATACCATCTCCAATTTATACAATACAAATTCTGAAGAGGCCTTTTAAATTACAATGTTACATTGCTAGTACAGTGGTGCTCCAGAGGCTGGCAATGGTGATCCACCTCTGTTCATCTCTGACCCTGAAAACCCTACTGGGTTGCCATAAGTCAATTGTGATTTGAAGGGCACTTTCTACCACCACAGTGGTAATCTCCCACAGAGAGTCACACTTGCAAAAGTGTACATAACAAAATACCCGAGTTGAAGATATGTACAGAAATTGCTATTTTGGATCATTACCATGAGGTTCCAGAACAGTATTAGAGATCCAGGATTCTTAGTGAAACAAAACTAATGTTCCTGAAGAATCTCTGTTGCTTCAACTTTGGGTACTGCAGTGCTAGCAAGAGGCATATGTTTGCGTCCTTCCTTGATTCCTTAAGCAACAGCATTTACCCTTCCAATCAGATCCTTGTAGAGGAGGAACACAGAGAGCTTCCTGCCAATCTCCTTTGGAGACAAGCTACAAAAAGATGCAGTTATCTGTCCCTCCCTCCTTTGCTGGGGCAGAACCCTTTTGTTCTTCTATGGCTATATAAATATAGAGCTCAAAAGACCATTGAATATAATAGGAGCCAGGAATATCAATTAACTTGCATGGGCTCTATTGAAAAACATTACAGTACACAAAGGGTGCATCAAAAATGCCACACAGATTTAGAGACACCTGCCCTGGCCTTGGAATGACAGTTGCCAGTCTGGGATGATGATCCCTGGAACTGGAATCGGTAGTCCAAAACTGAAATGACAGCCCAAGGGACCATCACTCCACTCTGGGATTGGAATGACAGTCTCCACAGTATTTTATCTAGCTGCTGGGACTATCATTCTACTCTCAGGGGGGCATCATTCCACGGAGGCTGCCATGCCAGACCAAAGACAGGTTTCTTGGAATCCATTCCACAAGGTCGTTGGAACTTTTGTGCACTATAATACATTTCATTGGAGCCTATGAAAGTCAATAGGCATTTCCCATTGAAAACAATGGTCTCTAATTCTGAAGCAACACAGATTGGAATCCTGACAGGATAAGGCTGTACCTGGAAATAGGAAAAACAAGGTAAACATTCCACACACTCACCCCAAAGTCCGGATCTGAAGCCATAATTACATTTCTCTTCTAATTACTCTCAACCCAAACAGCCACGTTTCTTTCCATCCCTGGCATGAGGCCTGTACCTCAGGGACATTCCTAGGTTCCCTTTTCCTCCAGGGGCAACTGTTTCAGGATAGAGCCCACTTGCAAGACAGAAGCCCTGTGGGGCATGGCCCTTGCTCACTTTCTTGAAACACGGGACAGGCACCGTTTGCCACAGGGGATATTTATTTGTTTGTTTGTTTGATTGATTTTTATCCTGCCACTTTCTGTAGACTTGTGGCAGGTTACATAAAAGCAGATAAAATCCCAGTAAAACCGATCAACTACCCTTTAAAAACAGATCTAAGAAGGTGGCATAATCCCCATCTACCTTCCCCCATCCTCAGCCAATCACCACAGGGGGGTGGGGTTGCATGGTGTTAAAGCATTGTCTGGAGGAGGGGCCTCAGTTGTTCCTGACCCTGACCTCAACCAAAGACCTGCCGGAAGAGCTCCGTTTTACAAGCCCTGCGGAACTCAGACAGCTCCATTAGGGCACTCAGCTCTTCTGGGAGCTCATTCCACCAGGTTGGGTCCAGGACTGAGAAAACCCTGGCCCGAGTTGAGGCCAGCCATGCTTCCCTGGGACCAAGGACCATGAGCAGGTTAGCACCTGCAGAGCGGAGAGTTCTGCGGGGGAGGATAAGGGGACATGTCAAAGAACAGCCACATAAGGGAGCTGAGCAACCAAGTAGAATATCACTGCTCCAGTATTGAATGTATAGTAAAAAGTTAAGAAAGGGTTAAGCAACTGGGCCATTATGGAATGTGCATTCTGGCTTCCACGGTTCTTTCAGCTTATTTTCATTTTCTAGTAACTGCTGAGTTTTACCCTTTGGAGGCTGCCCATTTGTTGCCTGAACAAAAAGAATTCCTGTTCAAATGACCAGCACTGTGAGCCCCTGCAATTTGGGAAGGAACTGTTCCCGAGTGTAACATAATCCTTGGTAGTGCATGCATCATGCTCACCCCAAAATCTGACAGTCTTGACAGACTATATACCGACCCATTGCTGGAAGTTTCTCTTCCAGCCCAGGCTTGCTTGTCCTATCACCGACTGATATTCTGTTTGACACTGAGTGGGAGGTGGGGGGAAATGCCTGGGATTCAGATGACTAACTCTGAAACACTTATGCTAAAAGCTCAATCAAATTTTGGTAGTAACAATAACATTGTTGCAGGCTTCAGTGACCTCAAACTGCACTGACATGCAAGATGAATGAATGAATTAACTATTCATAGCTCCCAGTGGAGGGTCTAGTAATTAAGATGTAACTTAAACTACCAGAGTAGCAATAGTTAGTGTTCTAGCGTGATGGTCTACAGACCCTTTATCTTGATAGGGCTTCCTAAAACTAGACTGATTCTGACTTTTTTCAGGCCCCAAAATGCACTAAATAAATTTAGAAGCCATTTATTCCAGGGTAACTAAGGTTATCAATCTCCAAGTGGGGGCTGGAGATAGCCCAGAATTACAACTGCTCCTCAGATGACATAGATCAGTTTCTCTGGATAAAACAGCTGAACTGGAGAATGAATTCTATGGCATTATACCTTGCTGAGGTTGCTTCCCTCCCCAACTTTGCCTTGGGGCTTAATCCCCAAATTTCCAGGAACTCTACTTTCAACCATGGCAACTTAAGAGGGAGCTGACTTCTGTAGCTGGTAGCTCCATTGTGATTCCAGATCTCCAACTCTCACCTGGATGTTAACAACCCAAGAAGAAGAAGAAGAAGAAGAGTTGGTTCTTATATGCCGCTTTTCCCTACCCGAAGGAGGCTCAAAGCGGCTTACAGTCGCCTTCCCATTCCTCTCCCCACAACAGACACCCTGTGGGGTGGGTGAGGCTGAGAGAGCCCTGATATCACTGCCCAGTCAGAACAGTGCCATGGAGAGCCCAAGGTCACCCAGCTGGCTGCATGTGGGGGAGCGCAGAATCGAACCCGGCTTGCCAGATTAGAAGTCCGCACTCCTAACCACTACACCAAACTGGCTCTAGAAGAAGACTGAAGGAGGAAAAAAGAAGCTATGAGGACTTTCAGGAAAGGGGAAGAGGAAATAGTAGAAGGGAAAATAAGATGCCTCTCTCAAGTCCTTGCATGTTCCAACTTGTTATATTTTTATTGTATTCCTCCAATAGCTATTTTATGGTCTATCCATTTTCATCCCACCGTTCTTCCAAGGAGCTCCTAAGCAGCATGCATATGGTTCTGCTTTACTTTATTTAACTTTTACAAAATAGCCTTAGGAGGTAGGTTCAGCTGAGGGACAGGATTGTTTCCTAATTAATTGGGGGAAGTTAGCTATTAATGGGGATGTAGTGAGAAGGGGTAACTCGAGATCTCCACCAATGTTTACAGGGATTGTTCCCTTAGAGAAACTCAATATAAACCAGTCAGATATTAAACTCTAAAGGTTTTTTATTAAGGCAAATTAAAGAGGGACAGCAAACACACAAAAACTATACTGAAACATACACACAAGACTAAGAAAATAAGGGAGGGAGACAGTATTTTGGGGTAAGGCAACATTACCAGTCACAATGTGGAGAAGTTCATGTTCAGCAGCAAAACAACTAGCATTTTATTCAAGGAGAAGCTGACATTCTTAAGGTGTCCTTTCATTTAGATAATCTCAACATAGAAATGTGGCCAAATTTTTGCATCAAATTGCATCAGGACTGCTGTTAAGGGCAATGTGTTGTAAACTTTTAATTCCTTTTGGGTTCTTTCTATTTACTTCGTATTTTTATGCTTACATATACTAATTTTAACTGTGTTATAGTTAAAGGATTTGAATTTGAATGGAAGAAGAGGGACCTACACACAAGTTCAGTGTATGTCTGGATCTAAGAACACCCCCACACATCACTGGTGGTTGATATAAGCAAATGTTCCTCAGGACAATGCTGATATCTTTGCCCCCCAAACAATAATGATTTGATGGGATCTCCAGAGTTTAAACAATGATCTGGGGAAAACATAGATAGTTCCCAGGAGATAAACAATGGCTGTGATTGATTTACCTGAGGTGAACAAATTGCATTAAACAGCTCTTGATGATCCTCAGATCAGATGGGAAAGTTATTAAGTTTGAGAAAGGTGTTAAGTATTGCTAAATTAAGGTGAGCAGATGCCAGGGAAGTGAGATTGGGAAATTGATGAACTAGTCCCAAATTCCTGTGAAACCCATTGTCCTAAATTATGCATCTCCCTGAGTGGAGGATGTTGCCAGTGAGTCAGCAGTTCCTTCTGGCATGCCCTAAGCCATATGTTCAGGCCTGTTCTGGAAGACTAGCATCCACATCTGTGGGACAAACAGTGTGTCTGCACTTAGGATCTAGCTGCCATCTATTTTAGAGTCATTTTCAGCCAGGCAATGTAGTGCGATTTATATTTCATTTGATATTAAAGGAAGGGAGTGTATGTCTTTCTAACTATACAGTGCCCCTCAATGAGAGGAGGAGTCTGACTGCTAATAGGATGACTCACCCAGTGAGTACCACTGGTGATTAGGAAAGATCCAACTCAGTTTGCTAATCACTACGGGCTCTCATCAGCTTCCTCTGACAGAATCACAGTTGTATCCCCATTTCCAGAATCTCTGCAACTGAACTGAACAACTGAACTCAGTTTGCTAATCACTACGGGCTCTCATCAGCTTCCTCTGACAGAATCACAGTTGTATCCCCATTTCCAGAATCTCTGCAACTGAACATGTAAATGAAGCCCAAACAGCTATGCTGATTAGGTTATCTTTACCACCGATTCTATAGACCAGGGGTGGGCAAACATGATCATGGGAATTGTAGTCTATGGACATCGGGAGGGCCACAGTTTGCCCACCTCTGCTATAGATACATCCATCACTAAACGGCAGCATCTGATTCTACTAATTTGTGAGGCTCACATATACCCAGCATTTATAGAAATGAAATATTCTCGTTTGAGTGCTGGATAAAATCAGCTAACTACTTCTTAAATATTTCAGATCCTCATTTGCTTCCTACATTTTAATGCTGTGAACTTGCTGCAGTAATGCTTTCCAGGGCAAATGTAAGACATTATTAACACCAGAAGCAGAAAATCTAGAACTCCTTGGCCTCAAACACATGCAAGAAAAACAGTGTAGGTAGAGCTCGATTTTTGACCCTGTCACTGAAGTCAGTACAAGTACTTAGTGTTGCTTAGATCATATCCTTAATAAAGAACTGACAGTTTGTCACCTTTTCATGGAACCCCAAATCTGTTGGCTGTAGGATTACCAACAGCCTTGAGAAGAAGAAAAAAAGAGTCCTGTCTCTTCAATAGAGGCTTAATGGTATATTATGTCCCAGATTATATTTACCCCTGTGACATGAAAAGCTTCAGCTGCCCACTTCCACACAATAAGTCTCTATTAATGGGGCGGGAGTTTTCTTTCTTCAAACCATTAGCAACTGCAGCAGTCCCCTTCACTCTGGTCTAATCATATCATCAACCTCCTTGCCTATTCAAAACAAGGCCAAATTAACCATAGACAGCCACCTTGATTTGTTTGGCTCTGTGTTGTTTTCTCTCTGGTGCCATCTCAGTACTAGTCGCTATCAAGTGGTCCATCTCTGGACCGCTACTGGACTTCACACAGAATACCTGATATTTTTATTTATTTATTATTATATTTATATACCGCCCTCCCCGGAGGCTCGGGGCGGTTTACATAGAACATATGAACAAGACGTGAAACAATCTATATTAATAACCATACAATAATATTAATAACTAATGGCTGTAACAGTATAACAATATAATAGTATAAACCAGTGGTCCCCAACCTGTGGGCCGCGGCCCGGTGCCATGGCCGCGAAGGCCATGGCGCTGGGCTGCGGCTCCCTCTCCCCGCCCCCCCCCACAGTAAAAAACTTCCCAGGCTGCAAGCTTGCGGCCCGGGAAGCTTCTTACTGCGGGAGGGCGGGGAGAGGGAAGCAGGGCCGGCCGCGCCCGTGTGGGTGCGGCCCGTTGCGCGGGTGCGGCCGATGCGCGGGTGCGGCCGATGCGTGGACATGGCCCGCGCGGGCCGCGCCACGATGCCCTGCCGGTCCCCAACCTCAGAAAGGTTGGGGACCACTGGTATAAACAATGCTACAGTGCAACAGTACAAACAGGTCCAGAGCACTCTGGTGGAGTTCTGGGGGGGGGGGGACAGGGGCCCTTCAGTTGCTGTTGGCGATTGCAGAGATTGCAGAGATAAGAAGCCATCTGAACAATGCTGCAGACCTGAAATCAATATTGTTCACTGCACAATTCTACAGCCTGTGCTTCTGCTTCCAGGCCGCATCAATCACTTCCTAGTCATTTAAGTTCCTTTGAGACCTTGGTTGAAGAAATTGGGATGTCGAAAGGAATGAATTCTTCTCCCAAAGAAAATCCGCATCTCCATTGTGGCTTACTCTGGTATGCACATTTTTCTTGCACACCAGATCTGCATTTTGCCCATGTGCAGTAGTCTAGATCGGAAACAAGTTCAAGGAACCTCAAGGGGGAAGCCGCTAGTGGGGAGGTGATGAGAGGTCACAGATTCAGAGGAAGCATGCAGATTCCACCACGCTGCATTGCTGTCTTACTTAACTAGCACAAGATTCCTGAGTTTTCATGCCTTTAAGAAGGCAGCTGCTTCCTCTCCTGTTACTGCTCTTTCTCATCGTGTGGAGCAGAGAGGCAGAACTGAACACATTGGAAGAGGGACAGGGCCCAAGTTTTGGGGCAAGATGACTCCCAGTGTCCTCTCAGTCACAACCACTTAAAGACTGAATCTCCAAGAGGAAGGAGCGGAGCATGAGTTCTTCACACTCGCCGAAGCTTCTTTGGCAAAGCTAGAATGAAAGCAAGAAGAAACTGCAAACCACAGAAGAAGTGGGAGCGTGCCATCGAGGCACAACATGATCTCCTCCAAAGACAGGGAAGATGGCAACCTCTGCAACTAACCACCGCATTCGCATTTGACAGAGGAGAAATTCAGCCTCTGACACCTCCCCACACACCCATGAGTCAATATCTGAGCTCCATGCACTCACTGAAAAGCAAGTCTCTATGTCTAGGGAGAGAGAACTAAGGAAAATTAAGGTGTTTGTGTATTAAGAACCACCATTAATCTTCAGCATTTGCCCTGGTTTCTGGAATCATAGAATTGGAAGGGACCTCCATGGTCATCTTGTCCAAACCCAAGCACAATGCAAGAACTCACAACTGCCTGCCTACCCACAGTGTCCCCAATTTCATGTCCAAGGGACACACAAAAAATCTCCAGAATTCAGTCTGACCTGGAGGGAATTCACCTACCATCCCACAGTGGTGATCAGCAATTCCCTGGGTATAAAAGTAAGGGCCACAAGAGACAAACACTGGCACATCCCTTCCTGCCCACCCACTCATAATCTACCTAAATTCATAAGATCAGCACTTTTTTCAGGTGACTATCTAGCCTCTGCTTCAAAACCTCCAAAGGAGGAGAACCCAACATCTCCTGAGGAAGCCTGTTCCACTGAGGAACCATTGACAGGAACTTCTTCTGGATGTTTAGTTGAAAATTCTTTTGAATTAATTTCAACCCATTGGTTCTGGTCTGACCCTGTGGGGCAACAGAAAACAATTCTCCTCCATCTTCTATATGACAGCGCTTCAAGTATTTGAAGATGGCTATCAGATCCCTTCTCAGTCATCTTCTCTCCAGGCTAAACAGACCAAGCTCCCTCAACCTTTCCTCCTAAGACTTGGTCTCCAAACCCTTCAACATCTTTGTAGCCCTCCTCTGGACACGCTCCAATTTTTCCACATATTTCATCAGTTGTGGTGCCCAGAACTGAACACAGTACTCCAAGGTCTAACCAGAGCGGAGTAAAGTGGTAACATCACCTCACGTGATCTGGACACTATACTTCTTTTAACACAGACCCAAATCCTGTTTGCCTCTTTAATAAACTTCTTAAGACATCCCCCATTGGAAGTGAGTTCCCATACCACCACCTATTCCCAGCTTCAAGACACAGATGGGTCGGTGCCATTCTTCCTGCCCTGCTGATGAGCCTGTGTGTTAAAACAGCCTCCTCATTATCTGAGCTCAGACCAATTTCAGGTCAAATCAAAGAGTTTCACATAGGCCAGCTTCCATGCTTCGGGTGCTGCCTGTCACCTTCAGGCCGCAGGTTCAAATCTGGCCCACCTCCATGATGCTGGAAAGCTGCTACCATCTGGTGACAGCTCAGAGATCTGTGTGAAGTGAATGAGGAAGCCGTAGCCTTTTTTTTTAAGAGAAGAGGTGTTATCATCACATTGAGAAGCACCAGTTGGTACTTTTGGTCACTAGACTGAGCAAGAGGCCAAGGCTTCCCTCCTGGGAATGCTCTTGGCAAGGGAATATTAAAACAAATGACAATCAGTGCTAGGTGCAAGGATTTTTTCTAAATCACGACTACAAACAGGACAGCAACATCTGCAGGAAGGAGAGGAGATGAAACAAGAGATGAAAGGAGAATCCGTGAAGCTGGCCAAGGTGGAGAAGGAAGGTGCTCGGTGGGTCAGAAGACTCAAAGGCAGTGAGGCCACCCAGAAATCAGATCCTGGGAGACTCCTACCTTGTTGAATGTGGAGGGAGAGGAAGCAGGATGCAGCCAGTGAAGGAATACTAGGAGGGCAGTCACACTGTGTTGGCATTTTCCCACACTCTATGGAGGGCTGGAATCTTAGAGCACTGTGGCATGCTGATGTGATGAAGCAACTTTGTGGGTTATTTGCTAGAAGTGATGTTGTGTTATCAGAGGAACTTCAATAGACACACACACACACACCATCCCTCTTTCCCCTGGTTGCCAGTCATGGGCTGGCAGCCCACCTTCATATCCAGAGACAGTAAACTTCTGAATATCAGTTCTTGGAGTCAGCTTCGGAAGAAGGCCTTAGTATGTATGCCCTGGGAGTTGGCCACTGTGTGAAACAAGATGCTGGATTAGATGGACAACTGGTCTGACTCAACAGGATAAATGTTTTCTACAGGAACAAAAATTCTATTTGTACTGAATTCCTTTGATGTTGCTTAGTGGGCCAGTTCATCAGCCCATACTGCACATTATATATAGGTCCAAATCAAAAGCACCAATAAGGATTGAGAGAGGGTAGGAAGATTGTCTCTTATATTTTAAATCACAAGTGACTATTCTTCCATGACATCTATGTTTCTGATAACTCTCGAGATTATTATAACATGTAACCTCAACAAATGTTCTTAAATAGCACTGAAAAAATATATATATTAAAATAATCTTGACGATATCCAAGACCTTTAACCTTTACCTCTAATCTTCCTTCTTGCTGAAATTTTCCTGTCTCAACCCTCCTTCCTAATGTGAAAGGTCACTCCCACTTCCTAATGCAGGTTAACTAGAGTAAGCAAACTTGTGTTGAACAATTTACATTATCAGTGAAAGCTAAGATAAGCATCAAGCAAGATGCCAGTAGTTGTGTGAACTAGGCCAAAGTTCTGTTTGTTTTTTTTCTTTCATGGTTGCATTTCTACCTTACATCAGGCCTCTAAGGCAGAAAGATTAGAAAAATGATGAATTGGAGACTTACAGGGCAATCCTAAAAGCAGCTTCTTGTAACTAAGCCCCATTGATTAACATGGGATTTACTTTTTAGAAGACCTTTTTAGGGTTGCTCCATTCATCACACAAGCAGCATAGTCATTTTTAAGTTCACTCAGAGGCAATCCCACTCTGTTCAGTGGGACCTTACCAGGCTGTACTTCTAGGCACACTCAACTGAATACACCCACATCTCAAGCGAGCTCCTTGGTACACCGAGGAGCTTTGCAGCAGGAAATTGGAACTGAGATGGCTAAAGTGAGTGTGGCATTAGCCAGCTGCCTGGAAGCAGAGTCGTCTGAAACTCAATCCTTCAAAGATGGAGGTCCTGTGGCTGGGTAGGACAGGACCATGTGTGGATGGTGTGCAGCTTTCAGTGGCTCACTCTGCCAGGAACCTGGGTGTGATCCTGGATGCTTCCCGCTCAATGGAAGCTCAGGTCACAAGTGTAGCACAACTAGAATTTTACCACCTTTGTCAAGCCAAGCTACTAGCACCCTACTTGGTCCCAAAACTCCTAGCCACAGTAATCCATGTGACGGTCACCTTTAGACTGGACTTCTGCAAGTCGCTCTAGGCAGGCCTGCCTAAAACCCTGATCTAGAAACTACAGCTGGTCCAAAACATAGCAGCATATCCTTAATAAAGAACTGACAGCAAAAGGGAGCTCTTCCGCCAGACCTCTGAAATCCCACTCAGAAATCCATTTACCTAAACTGAACCATGGACCTATTTGATCGTTGTCTTGGTTAAACTGTTATCTGAACCGCCCTGAGCCTCAGGGGAGGGCGGTATACAAATGTAATTAATTAATGGTCTGTATGTTAACTACTGAGCTACAGCCCCACATGAGAACACCCATTAGAAGAGAAAGAAGAGCTGGGTTTTATACCCCTTTCTTGCTACTCAAAAGTGTCATAGTGTCTTACATTCACTTTCCCTTCCTCTCCCCTCAACAGACACTCTGTGAGGTAGGTGGGGCTGATACCAATTCTGCACAAACGGAAAAGGCCAGGCCAGTGCCTGTATGGCAGCGGGGGCTAATCCCTACTGCCAAAGGACATCAGTGCCGGCCCATCCCCGTCGCAGGCCTGGTCCACTTTGGGGCCTCCATTGCCCCACGGGAAAGGAACACTTCAGCCTAGCTTGAAAGTTTCATTAAAATTCAGCTCATGTTTCTTACTCTTAATTTTTACCCATCTCAATTACCACTGTATTATTTATTTCACATTAGTCTATTCACTTGTAAGTTATTTTGAGGATTAATTCAACGAATGTGATATTCATTCTTTGTCTCTCCAGCAATTACATTTACAAATCATTTCTTATTCAAACAAAAGCTTATATAGTCAAGAACTATGCAGAGAGAACTTACATTTCTGATTGCATTAATTTCAGATTGGGGTATGCATTGGGGGGATAACTCTGCATTTTGATGCACATGCGTATTCCCACCCGCCCCCCTGTGTAGAGATGCTGGACTTCCTTGGTAGTCTTCCACCCAAATGTTGACCATGGCTCACCCTGCTAGCACCCAAGAGGTGACCAGGGCAGGGTCTTTTCAGGTTTGCTTTTGCTGTCAAGTTAATAGCAGGCTTATGGAGTTCCCAAAGTGTTTTCAGGACCAGAGGCATTCAGGGGTGGTTTGCCATTGCTTGCCTCCTATCAGAACCCTGGTACTCCTTGGAGGTCTCCCACCAAATACTAACTAGGACTGACATTGATTCCAGTAGGGCAGGGGTAGTCAAACTGCGGTCCTCCAGATGTCCATGGTCTACAATTCCCAGGAGCCCCCTGAGACTACAATTCCCAGGAGCATTCGCTGGCAGGGGGCTCCTGGGAATTGTAGTCCATGGACATCTGGAGGGCCGCAGTTTGACTACCCCTGCAGTAGGGCTTACTCCCCGAAAGCATGCATAGAAACGCCACTTTACTATGAGTTTGGGTGTTCTGTCCTATCCAGGTTCTAGGAATGCCAGTTCCCGGGTGAGACCTGGGGAATGCCCCAATTTTACAGCTCATCTCCAGGCGACTCTTTCCCTGGACAAAACAACTGCCTTGGAGGGTAGACTTGATAGCATTATACGCCACTGAGGTGCCTTCCCCAGCAGGTACTAACTCCCCCCCCAAAAAAAAAATAAAACAATTTCCAAGCAGGCCAACAACTGAGAATCCTGCTCTGATCGACTTGGTTGGGCTTATTTGAGGAACATCATTTTATGGCTACAATCACTGATAGGTGCAGATCCAACTTTTACTCTCTTCCATTGCAGATTTCTGATGGTCCAATTCATTTGTTGCTGTTTTCTTCCTTTTTTAAGCCCAGGCAATGGGCTGAGGTCACTAGAAATCACGGGTGAATTAAGACACAGGGACAATTTTAAAACCCTTTTTGGCATCCTTCTGAGGATTTTCTTTTTTATTCTAATACTCCCCACAGATGCCCCGCACAGTAGAGGTCGAAGCTAAATAGCTTCCTGGGGTTTGAAGACTGTTAACATCAGCAAATGTCCCTGGACGCATGGCTGCTAAAAATACTTGTCCTCCTCCCACTCACCCCCGTTTTTACAGCTTTGCTGCTAGATGGTCTCCTCCGACTCCTCAACCCCCACCCCAGCACCCACCCCCAAGCACCACAGATCTGCCAGAGCTTACTGAATCTGAAAGGAGACTCCCTAATTAGGGATTAATCCGGGAGGCAGTTTCCCTTCCAGCGCAGAGCTGTTATAAGGTTTTTGCAGTGAGTCACTGGGAAAGGGGGGAGGGGGCATAAAACCTCGCGTCGGCACCTTTGTTCTGATTGTTTCAGCTGGAGAGAGAAAAAGAGAGGGGCAAGGCATAGTAGGTTTGTCGCTGAAATAATATTGACATAGGAAGACACTGAGCTACACGAAGTGCGAACTGCGGAACAAGCCATTCTTCTTCTCCTAAAATAATGGCCCAAAACGCCCAACAGAAATCTGGAAAGGGGGGGGGGGAGCTCGCTCGTTTCCGCCGATTGCTTTTATTTTTTTTGCACCATGTGCTCCAAGCTCCCTCCAGCCAGCCTGTTCAGGGGCTGGAAAGAGTCCAGGCTTGGAGTTTCTCCCCCCCCCTTCCACATTTCAGATCCAACTCCCCAAACTCTTTGATCTTCCTTTCTGTCTCCTTACCCGGAAGAGAACCCTTGCCTGCTCAGCTGGGAGCTCGAAGCACACGTGGAAAACCTGGCCCGGCTCCATGATGTTGCCAAATTTAGTCATACAAAGAGGCCCGAAAGGGGAAGAAAAGGAGGATGAAAGAGACAGCCGGCGGGACATCAAAGGCAACCGCCGCTCCGCCCCTGCGCGCCCCAGAACCCCACCCTCTGCCTATATAAGGGCAAGCTCGGCGCAGCGGCCTTTTCTCACGCAAGCCCTCTGCGCTCGCCCGCCAGGCTCTGGGTCGCTTGAAGTAAAGTACACTTTTCCACGCAACTCGAAGAGAAACAAACATTTCCTTTTTTTTTTTTTGTAACAGCTGCAAGAAGAAGACGGACGCACTGGCCGTGGTTTTTGTGCTTCAGAAACTTAATTCCCCCTTCTGGTCTCCCCCGCCCCCTGCAGCCCCGCATTTGTTTTTCACTAAGAACTCTGCCTCCAGGCAGGCTAAAGTCTGCAGGGTAACTTAGTCCGAAGCGCAGCTGGATTTAACTCCCCCCTAAATCGGCACACGACGGACTGCGCCCTCGGCACCCTTCCTAAAAAGTCCCAGGCCAATCCTCTGCAGAGATCCTGCGGTAGAAAGCCGTCAAAATCGCCGGGCTTAGTCCGCGGGAACTCCGCCAGCACCGTCCATGGAAATGAAGGGTAGCTCACCCCGATGGTCGCTCGCTCGCAGCCCTGCGGGGATCCCCGGTTTTCCACCGCCCTTCTCTGCGTAGTCAATCCACCACGGTGCTGGTTAGGCGCCAAGAGACCGCTTCGGGGCATGTACAGAATGTTCTGGCCCTACCAACTGCCCGCGGCTTCCGGGCAGTACCGGGAGAGAGAGCGAGAGAGATCGCCCGTTCCTTTTCCCCTCCCATCTGCCTGCTAAAAGTCGGACTCTTCGCAGCTTTTCCTCGTTGATGCTGCCTCGTCTGCCTTCCAGCAGATTTAGTCACGTCCTGAGGTCTGTCTGGGGCTCGAGAGGAACTCCCCGGACTGGCACTTCGGCTGCAGGGTCGTTAAATGAGCACCAGGCCGGTCACCAGACCGAATCTGGCCCGTGGGTCCATTTTACGCACTTTGACTCACCTCGTTAACAGAAGAGGGAGCAGCCCCCCCCTCATTCCTCCCCCCCCCCCCGCTGCCGCCCAGTTTCGCAATCTGAAGCGGCCAAACTGGCATGTTCTCGAACATCTCGCCCTGCTTCAGCGTCTCTGGCCAGCCAGCACCCTGCCCGACACCGTTATTCATCTTTAACCGGGACTGCCTTCCCTTCGCTTTCGGCTGAGGACGAGCCGAGTGACGGGAAGTGGAAGCGCCAAGAACGGGGCTCGTCCGCCTGCCTAGTTGGCGTGTGCGAAGAAGGAGTGACCCCGGGGCTCTTTGCATCCCAGCCAAGCAGCCCGGCTTTCACGGCCCGGCAGAGGCCGATCTCCCATACCCCCAAACTCAGGCCCCGGTTCCCGCCCCTCCCCCACCTGCTAGCTCCTCGGATCTTGCGTGTCCTCGGCTCATGTGCAAACAAACCGCGCTAGAACACGCTTCGGTTGTCTGCAGGTCCCTCGTTCGGGCGTCTTTCTCGCGGGGTCCCCGCAAGGGCGCCTTAAACCGAAGCCCCAGACGCGCTCCCGAGAGCCAGCGCGGTGTAGTGGTTAAGAGCGGCCGGCTCTGATCCGGAGAACCGGGTTGGATTCTCCTCTCTTCCACATGCAGCCAGGTCGGTGACCTCGACGTAGCTCCAGTTCTCTTTTGACAGTTCTCACGGAGCTCTCTCAGCCTCACCTGTCTGTTGTGGGGGGAAGAAGGGCAAGGTGTTTGTAAGCTGCTTTGGGATTCCATCGGGTAGGGGAAAGTGGGGTACAGAAACCCAGCTCTTCTTCTTTCGGAGAAGTGCAGTTAGATCAGAGTCTATTAGGCCCTTAAAGACCAAGCAAGGCGAGAGTCCACGCTCCCTGTCTTAGACACAGTAGAAGTGGCGATCTTGAATCCTTTAATCCTACCCTCTGAAACGTTGGGAGGAGGGGGATCCGACAGAACTCAATTGGGACGACCATTGAAAGGGTAAAAGCTTCCTTTTGGGGTGTTACAAGCCAGAACACCCTGGGAGTGTTTATTGCTCCTAGTCCTATTGCGTTGTCCATTCGAAGTCAGTTGCATTCTTTTGTGCCTCTTTCTGTACTCTGTGATCCGCCTTGAGTGTCAGCAAGAAAGGCGGGCTATAAATAAACAAGTCCTCCTTCCGAAATGAAGTGCAGGAGTAAATCCCGCAAAACCCAGTGGGGCTTATTCCCGAAGAAACGCACTCTGTTTCCTAACACCACCTAAGCCTCCTCCCTTCTGCTCCCCTTCCTATGCTATGGGGAGCCCAGGCTTGGAAACAGACTCGCTCATCCCACCTTATGAACCCAGAGTCCCGGCAGCTTCGCGTTGTCTCCACTCAAATCTGGTGTTGGAGATGAGGTTTTGCTGAGTTTAACCGCTTGTCATAAATCTTTAAACTTCTCTTTGCCTCCAGCCACCACCCCCTCCCTTTCTCTCTTTAGAAGACTCCCTCCCCATCTCCTTTTTAATTTTTTTTAAGGTTTTGGGAAAACCTCCAGCCCACATGAAAGGGACGAGGGGATCCTTTTTGGCTTCAATTAAAAAGGGGGGGGGGGAACAAAACTAGGAGGGGTACGGCTCTTTTCTCTTTAATTAAACACCCAGTTTATTGGGCTGCAGACTAATTGGGTAACACACCGGTGCTGCTGTTGGGATGGTCGCCCTTCTAGGTCCACGGAGAAAGGCATGTCTGCAACTCGGCTTGTCTTTCGCAATGCCTCTTTATCTTAAAAAAAAAAATGAAGCGTGCCAGTTGCAAATTGCAAGACATTATGGTGAAGGAGAAAAGCGTTTTTATCAGGCTGTGGGTAGGTAGGCGAAGGAGGAGGGGGGAAACCACATACATTCAGGGCAAACTTCAGAAAGAGGCACAAATCCTTCCCCTAATTGTTTTATTAGAGGGATCAGATTAATACTAAACCTTCGTGTGAACAGCATTCCCTGGAGAAAGCCGCTCTCGCCCCCTCCCGCCTCCTCCGGGCCCCGGGAACAGTAAACACCCCCGAAATTGACGCAAATCTCGTTGGAACTGGAAAGGATTTCGCCATCCCGTCTCGATTCTTAATGGCAATTCCAATCGATTGGACACGTGCTAATTGGAGACCCAAATGCTAATCGTTGCGACAGCTAAAGAGTTCTGCAGCGCCTTTCTTTTCCTAGGGTATTATACTTTCTGTAGGTGTTCGATTTTCAACAAAGAGATCTTCTGACGTATATTTCTCCCCCACAAGGCGTTCCCCCTCCCCTTTACAAACTACTGTTCTCTCTGCCTTGCGTAAACGTGGTCTCCCTGTAAACAGCAAGAGTCCAAAATCACACGCGCCTGTTAAAGACAATCTTGAGCTTATCTAAAGAGTCTCTCTCGGTTTTCCAAGGCAGAAGATCTCCGCTAGAAAACATCAAATGGAGCCTCCCCTTTAAGCGCTAATTCTCCCCACCACACACCCCACTTAAGTGGCTCCCATTAGGTAGTTTAAACTACAATAATCTCCAGGGCAAAGGGAGGGATTCTGCAAATGAGAATGGCAGTCCAAACAATTAACATGAAGGGGAAAATAGGATTCGAATTAGGCGGAACAAGATCAAAACTTAACAAATCGCCCTTTAGCCGTCTCCGTGTTTTCCAAGGAGCAAACCGAGGGCTCCTCCACACACAGGCAAACCCAAGTAGTCTCTCCAAAGGACTGCACACACTGGAGTGGGAGTCTTACTCCTTTCAACCCGTTTGCAGCCCATCCTGGGGAAGCGAGGGATTCCAAGGGGAAATTTCCAGGCGAGTCTGCAACGTTTACTTGGGAATACGCTTCACAGATCTCAGGAAGATCTACTTCCGAGTAAACACGAAGAGCGGATCGGCCTGCAGTTTGTGCTATCGGAGGCTGTCAGACATCCCCCCCCCCCAATTTTCTCCTCTCCCTTTCAGGTGGATTTTGCACCTCAACTGGATTTTTGAGTTGGAGAAGGGAAATGATCGCGAGAACGACGCAGGTGCTTTTCAATCCAAATTTCATCTTGTCACAAGTATCCTGCCCATTCCCCGTATCACACCGGACTGAATGGCTCCGGTTTCCCCCTTCATATATGCACACGAAATAGAGGCTACAATCCTAACATCGCACCACATCCTGGTGGACTCAGCGAGACCTATTCCCGAGTAAATGTGAGAGATCATAAGTATTTTCCCCCGTCCCCCATAAACTAGCCCTACCACCCCATCCCCCTCAATAGAACATGCTTTTTTTTCTCCTCCTTGTAGGTAACAAAGTATTGAATGCAGGGGGCCAAGAACAATTTCTTCGCGCAGCCCGATCCTATATCTGTTTGTCAGGGAGAAACGTCCTCTGAATTCGGTTTGGCCATCAGGATTACAACCTTAAATTACAGAGGAGGATGGAGTCCCGTTCTCAGTTTTCTGCTCCTCCTAAGTAAGAAATCTTCAGTATCCTGACCAGAAGTCTACATGGCTCCGTCCAGGATTTCAATGTTGGTCCCTTCCTGTATTTAAAGAAAAGCCCCCCCCCCCAAGCTGGAAGAGTATAAACAACCCACACCCTCCCCACACATATTCCAATCCCTCTTTTCAGATCAACAAAACAAATTTTCCTCTGTAATTCGCTCGCCGAAAAGGGGGAAGTCTCAACAAAGCAGCCCTAGAAAAACATCCTTGTTTCAGATTTGTATGAAGATGTTCAGATAACTATGATTGTTTGCCCTCTCTGGAGAGGTCTCCTTGGGGAAGGCGAGAGTGAATTAGAAACCTCCACCCCTTGCAACGGCAATTCCCCCGCTCGTCTTCTCCTCCACCCTTCATTCAGTCATCCAGAATAATAATGATAAATATAATAAATATAATAATAATAAACGATGCCAGGAGAATTGGGCGGTGGTGAGGGAGGGACGCGAGGGGCAATCATCAAAGGGATTCAAGTGTACACCAAAAGAGTCTTCCTGGAGCAGGGCGGGGGGGGGGGATTACATTTTTGACCTATTTTCTGACTCTCAATTTTATTATTTATTTATTACTACACCTTCCCCCCCCCGCCCACCAACCCCCAGTCTCGCCTACTTGCTGCCTCTGACATAACCCCTTTCGCTTAGGCAGGACTCGTCGTGGGGGTGGGGCTTGTTTTAACTTCTCTCCGGTCCGAGGGCGATTCTCGCGCCAAGGTCTTCGGTGCGTTTGATGCGAGCGCCGCTGCCGCCGCGCCGTTGGCTCCCTAAGCTGGGTTTGGGTTGTTTTCCTCCCCTTCTCCTTGTCGGCGCGGATACATTTCCTTTTCTCTCCCCCTCTCCAGAGCGTCTATCAATGCGCTGTCACTCAGAGCGGCGGCTTCTCTTTCATCTTCGTTCCTCCCGCCCCCTCCCTTTCAAGCCAGCCAGCTAGAGCGCGAGGGGGAGGAGGAGGAGGAGGAGGAGGAGGGGAGGAGTGGGTGGAGGGGATGTGAAAGTTACATGACGGCCGTGGGGAGCGGGAGAGCGACGCACAGGCGCGCTCGGCTGGTTTGCCGCTTCCCCGCAGCCCGACTGCGCCCGAGGTTCGCCCCTGTCGCCCGCCCGCACGCCCCGGCGCAGGAGGCAGAGGAGCCGCGCCCCCCGGGAAGGCGCGCAAACCGGAGCCGCCGGAGCCGCTACCGCGCGCCGCTTTGTGGATTGCGATGGCGCGCTAATTGGATCGCGAAGAGCGGCTGCCTCGCTTGACAGGCGAAGCAGCAGCAGCAGCAGCAGCAGAGCGGGGCGGCTGCGCAGAGGCTTGGCGGGTCGCGTTGGGGAAGTCACCTCGCTGCTGCCTTTCAGGAACTTCCCTTCTCCCTCTCTCTTCCCCTTCCTCGTCCTCACCTGAAGGATTCTCCAGAGCCGGCGCCCGACAGGAGCAGAGGCCAGCCCGGGAGCCAACTCCCGACAAGGGACAAAGGCGGAGAGCCCTGGTGGGTGGCTGCGCCTTGCCTGCCCTCTGACGCCCGAGACACCCCCCACCCCCACCCCCACCCCCACCCCCACCC
The DNA here is from genome assembly GCF_049243985.1 of Paroedura picta. Taxonomy (NCBI): domain Eukaryota; kingdom Metazoa; phylum Chordata; class Lepidosauria; order Squamata; family Gekkonidae; genus Paroedura; species Paroedura picta. Next base: position 67,881,424 of record NC_135378.1, read on the forward strand.
CCACCCCCACCCCCACCCCGGGCCCGTGCGGGGCTGCTCCGGCATCCTCCTCCCATCTCCCGAGCGAGAGAGAAAAAAGGAACTCCCCCCCCCCCCAGTGACTCGTCTCTCCAAGGCGATGGGCGACGCTGCGGCTCCGGGGCAAAGTTCTTCCCCTTTGCAATCGGACGCTGATATTGACTGGACTTTCCCGAGAGAGAGAGACGGGGGGGGGGGGGGACACCGGTCCTCTCTCTCTGTGTGTCTCTGCAGAGACCCGACACAACTTGGGAGGGGGTCACAAACTTGCCCAGAGTTTCCTGTCCTCCGGCGCTACAGACACAACATAGACCGCGGCGGAGGGGAGGGGAGGGGAGGGGGTGATGGCGGCGCGGGTGTTCCCCCCCTTTTTTTTTCAAAGCAGCCCAAACTGAGGCGGCCGCTCCGTCCCCGCTCCCCTCCCCCAGGTGTTTGCGTATGGATGGGAGGGAGCGTGCGGGGGGGGCGGGGGCCGGGAGCGAAGCGCGCCGCTGGGGAAAGCCGCTTCTTAACGTCCCTGCTGCCTGTTCTCCCTTCCTTCTTGCTGGCCGGGGCGGAGCAGCCTCCAGCGCGCGGCGACCATGCCTCAGCTCTCGGGGGCCGGCGGCGGCGGCGGCGGCGGGGGGGATCCGGAGCTCTGCGCCACCGACGAGATGATCCCTTTCAAGGACGAAGGCGACCCGCAGAAGGAGAAGATCTTCGCCGAGATCAGCCACCCGGAGGAGGAAGGGGACCTGGCCGACATCAAGTCGTCGCTGGTGAACGAGTCGGAAACCATCCCCAGCAGCAACGGGCACGAGGCGAGTGGGAGGCCCGGCCGGAGCGGGATCCCGGGCGGAGGGAGGGCAGCTAACTTGCGGCGCCCCAAGGGGAGTTGTGCTCCGAGAAGCAGCCCCTTGCGCGCTTTGGGTGGGCTGGGGGGAGGGAGGAATCCCGGGGGCTTCCTCGTGGCCGTGTAAGGACCCTCCCCCCCCCCCCCCCGCGCATCTCTAGCAATGCATCCGAAGGGCCGATCGGTAACTTTCCTGGGCGCTCTGCGCACCAGCGGGTGGCTCTCGGGGCCACGAGGGACTTGGCGCTTGGACGCCGTCGGAGGGCTTCCTGGTCGTGCCTGCTGATTCCCAGCGAGAGAGCGAGCGAGCGCTTGCAGGCGGGCGGGAGGAAGGGTGTGTGCGGCGTGGAAAGCGGCCAGCCGCCAAGTGGGATCCTGTGCTGGCCACGGCGCTTTGAAAGCCGATCCGCCGCAGTTCCCCCTGAATGAGCCGCGCTGGGCGTGCGGAGGAGGGAGGGAGCGGAGTCTGGCACTCAACACTTTTTTTTTTCCTCCTTCGGAATTGGGGGGGGGGAGGGGGGAGGGCGGCCGTGCACAAAGGCTGAAGAGCAGCGCCTGTATTGTTTATCCGAGGCTTTCATCTTCCTGTTTCCCCCGTCCAAGTTTAAACAGATCTTGGCGGAGGCTCAAGTCGCCTTCTCCCACCTATCTCCACGGGGCTCCTGGCTTCTTGTTTTCTGGTGCGTTTTGCTATCAGGGTTGGAACCGAAGCCTCCCGCCTGGCCCAAGATTAAAACGTCCCTCTCGTGCCCTGCTCTGAATATTATCAAGGTTGCTCCTGGAGGTGCCCTTGCCGGGATGTACACAGTGAGCAGGAACGGAACACGGAGCAACACGTGTGTCTCCGCGGAGCTCTCTCACTCCTGAGGGACTCTGAGTGGAACAGGGCACTGGGGAGAACAGCTGGAAACATCGTGGGTTCCAAAGGGAAAGAGGGTCTTCTGGTTGGCTACAAAGTTCTAAAGTTAGTCCTCAGTTAAGCTTGCTGATGCCAAATTAGCACCAGGCAGGCAAACCTCCTGGTTGCCAAAAGAAATATCTGAAGGCTCAGCTGACTCATGAGCTCATATTGACAGAAGTTGCAAGTCAGTAGTGTGCGCGCTTGGCTTAGTTTGCTCGGGTGGGGGTGGTTGAACAGGGGAGCATCAGCAGTTTCCCTCTTCGTACTAGACCAGAGTCTCAGATGATTAGGGCTAGGAGCTGCTTGTTAGGAAGGGACCCCTTTTTGTTGCTCTCTCTCATAGGTCTAAAGTTCTGGGAAACTAGAGAAGGTGGCTGTTGCTGGTGTGCCAAGGTAGAGGTGGGTCCTGAACTAGCATACCTGAGGGATGGATGTTCCACTTGAAAAGCAACAGTATTTACAAACAAAGGGTCTGTTTTGAGAATCTCACGTGGAATTCAATAGGAATCTGGAATAATGTTCTGCAGGCTAAAGCTACAAATGGGCCTGCTGATTAAATATCCAGTGCTCTGATTTTGATTTTCTGTTTTCACAGATCAGGGTGCTTCTAAGTTGCATCTTTCCAAAAAAATGGAAAGAGGCACTTTAAAGATGAGCAAATTCCTATTTTAGGATGAACCTTTGTAGCCCATTTTGGTAGTTGTGTATATTAGGCCCTACTGAGAATATATACATAATAACAAAGGTATATGTTTGAGGTATGGAAGAAAAAAAATTGGTAAAGAAGTGGGTCATAGTGTCATGAAATCTAGGAAGTACAGGATGAAATATAATCATGCCCTAAGGAACTATTAATTTGCTGGACATATTTGGTTTCTGTTACTAATGAATGCATATCAGTGTGCTGCAGTTGGCTAGTACTTGTCCTTATGTAACTTGATACACCAATGCTGTAATGCATGATTTTTTTTCGTGTGATGATAGAATATAGTGTGAGAGCTCTTTCCTCTCTAAATCAGGTTTCATGGCCAGGAAAAGGCAGGTTCCTATGAATCACAGGATCACATAATAGCATTAGTCCAGAGTAGCCATGAAATTTCTTGGGTTAAAATCAGCAAGGTCAGAGCATTAGTCATAAACTCTTTAAAGGATTAACACGAACTGTTAGGCAATTTACCAACATTAAAACAAGTTAAAGGAGGATTTTTTTTAAACCTTAGATAAGTTTTTCATTAAAAAATATAAAAGCTGCTTGTGTAAAAATAACAATTTGAGTAAACATCATTTGCAGCCATTGATAAAAGGCATTTCCATTTGTGGTTGAGGGGGTAGCAAATCCTACCAGTTTTCTTCTACTCCAGACCCCCAGTTTGCCTCTTACGTTCTTCCTAAGGACTATGACCCCTTGAACAAAATTGGGGGGAGTCTCAATGGGCTGCAGAAGGCTTGGTGGGAAGTCTCAGTTGCAGAAATCTGTAGATGGTTGAACACACTTGAGTTGAATTTTTGTAAAGTAACCTTTTCTATCCTTAAGGAGGAAAACAGCATTATAAAAAAGTGTTTCTGCTGGATTTAGTACATTACCCGTTGTATTTTGGAAAAATGTTAAGATATGAAATAAGTAAAGTTGAATGGAAATGATATGCCATAATTTGTTTTTACTAGGTATCCAGGCAAGGCCAAGCTCAGGAATCTTACCATGAGAAGGGCAGAGACCATCCTGAAGAAGGTGAGATGGAGACATTATTTATTGCTATCTTGCTGTTATGAAGATTAAACAAATGAATAAGGTTCTGAGGTTTCCATGTTAAATACTCAGATTACAATCATGCAATTGGCATTTATATGTAAAACAGTTATGCACATCATTTTTATATACTTTGGTCATCTGAATATTGGCCATTTGACAATTTTTTTCCTTGTCTGAACATGGTTCTCTGTGTGAAGATAATCCTGTGGGTGTGTTCCTTATCTCATGACATAAGAATACTTCTGCAATTCATTCCTGTGTGCAGAATATCTTATATGTGGTTATATGTGTATACTTCTGGAACCTAGCAGCAATGACAATGGTATTTTTCATCTCCATGTTAAGGCTGCTGTGTTGTTTTTGAGTTCAGAGAAGGGGCGGTTTTAAGTAAGGACTCCCTTGTCTTGGAAACATAATGCAGGAGGCATAGTCATTCAAACAGCCCGCTGATTGTACAAACTGCTAATTATACAAATGTTTTGAATGAATGTCCCTCAGACCACTTGTGTAGATGGGATTTTCCAGTTACGCAGTGCTCCTAATGAGATTTTTTTCAGTGATGCTGGTGAAGCAGTTCTTAAGGTAGATCGTACCTGTTTAAATTTTCAGTTCTCCATCGACTGAGAATTGATGATAAGAGTGAAAGGTTAGGTGACCTTTTCCAATAAATGTAACAGGAACTCAGCATAAAACTCAGTGCTTCAGTTAGTATGCTTTCAAAATAGCCATTCTTATTTAAATTGGATATTAAACGGATTAAAAATAGAGGCCCCTGAGATGAATAGGCCTGCCACTACCAGCAGGGTATTGTTGTTCATTAGTCTGGACTGCTCCCCCCCTTAATTGCTTCTAATTGGCATGACCAGAATGAACTTGTTCATGCTGCATGGATATAGATTACCAGAAGGAAGTTGAAAACAAAAACAGTAGGGACATTGAACCTTCTCATGAGCAGACATTTCTGGCCACGCTTCATAAATAACTTCTGTTTTGTACATGCGAGAGCATATCCTCCTATTTGAAGTGTCAATGTTGTATGACTTTTGTAGAAACAACTGTCACTGTGTACCACAATTTTATGTCAGAAATCAGGTATTGAAGGACATGTTAAATTGCAAAATAGATCTTAAGTCTCTGGATAAGAGGTGGCCTATACATTTAAGTAAATAAACAAATGTCTGCCTATTTTAATACACTCCTTTCCATATGTTTAACTAACAGCAAAACCAATTATTCCCCCTTCTTGATATTTAAATATCGAGCTTATATTCAAGTGGGTAGCCGTGTTGGTCTGAAGCAGCACAACAAAACAAAATCAGAGTCCAGTGGCCCGATTAAATAAATCTTTGTTGGTCTTAAAGGTGCCACTGGACTCAAATATTAATCTTGTTCTCTCGGAGGTTACTTCTACATTGCAGACTTAAGCAGCAGTTTGATTAACACGTTCTGCTTTTCACAGGGAAACACACAGATGGTGGTTTATACAGTAAAGGACCTTCTTACTCCAGTTATTCTGGGTATATTATGATGCCAAATATGAATAATGATCCATACATGTCCAATGGATCTCTTTCTCCACCCATCCCTAGAACAGTAAGTATTTTGATTTGTGTTACCCATATTTAAAGGGCGGGGAAAGTCTTTGGAAAGACCAGCTTTATTTACAGATTAACAAGCCTTAGATTTTGGCAAGATTTGAGAGGAATGCTTACCTCTAATTAAAGTGCTGACAGTGCATTCCTGCTACTCAAGCTAATTTCTGTGTAAAAGCTTTCTAGGAATTTTGAATACCTAACAACAGAGCAAAATTTTGAATCATGATCTTTAGCATTGTTTTAATGACAGGTATGATTAAGGGGTGATCCTTGTGAAAGGGAGGTTTCCCTAAGCAGATACCAACAGTTCCCAGAGGAAGTCAAGTTTCTCACAGAGGACACTGTTGCTGCCTTAGAGACAATGATGCAGTCCTGTCTCTAATCAGTACCCTAAATATGTTGATATGAAGAACTAGGTAAGGCCTTGACCAGGGTCAGGGCTTTTTCAGTCCTGGCCCGAACCTGGTGGAATGAGCTCTCAAAAGAGCTGAGGGTTCTGATGGAGCTGTTAATGTTCTGCAGGACCTGTAAGACAGAACTCTTCCGCCAGGCATTTGGTTGAGGCTGGGCCAGGAAGATCTGGTCCCTCCCCATATAGGACCCTGTATAGGCCCTGTAGAAGCTGGGCATGGGCATCTCTTCTGAGGACGATGGTGGATTATTGGGGACCAGTGTGGCCTGGTGTTATTGGCTGTAGTCAGGGTAGGGAAATAGATTTGTTTGTTGCTGTTTTTATGGTGGTTTTATTGTAAACTGCCATTAGCTGGCTGGGTTTGGGAATGGCAGTGAATAAATTCAAATGTAAATATATAAATATAGTAACCAGTAAGGTAATTCTCTAGACATTTTGCTTCCCCTGAGCATTTGAAAGCAAGTTCTGGTTTGCTCTGCAAATCCTTTTAAAACAATGTATTTAAGAAATATTGTATAGTATATGGTGAGGTGATTTTAAAGGCTGAGTGCACTAAAATGGAATTATTAATGTTTTCCAATATTTGCAAACTTCTGTAGGTTCTAAATAGTCTCGATTGCATTTCTGTGTTCAGTGCTTATTAGGAGGGATTTTTATTTCCTCACATAAATAACATGAATGTGTTGAAGTGGAAGGCTATCTTATGAAGGTCTTATGAACGTTCTCACATTTTAGAGCATTGCTTGGTAACCCTTGAGTGAACTAATGCACAGCAAGTGTTGGAAGGCAAAGAACATGCCTTTGCGTCCGGATTGCATTAGAAGAGTCCTGAATATGCATTGCCTGATGTTTACATGTTTCTTTTTAAAGGTGTTCATGTAAGAGATTTCTGGTACACTTGACAATATGGATTTGATAAATTTGTTCTCAGTGTATGTCTTTTTTGCAGACAGGGAGTTGGAAATGGGTAGACCTGTGACATTTGCAAAGCTGATGTCAAGCTTGCATTGCCACCTCACGATGTTTGAAATGGCCTTATATGTGAGAACTTTGTGTTCACTCTCCTCATGATAGTGGAACTAGCGATATTGCTTTCTATATAATGAGTGAATTATGTCTTAAAACACTACAATGACTGAGTTATATGGACAGATAAACTTGGCTTAATTCTCTGTACACGTATCCTGTTTATATGTTTCATGCCTCTTAATGTGAAGTTAACATGCTAAAAATTGTATATTCTTGAAAATCATGCTGATTTAGCATGTGAAATAGCTAAGCTTCAACACTGAATATATTTCTTGGTTGAGTGGGTTTTAATTTATCATTGGTTTAGAGTTCAGAAAAATTTGAGATCAGAATTAATTTTAGTTGAAAAATTAGAATCCTGTTTGTAAACTGGAAATGATTGTAGAGATAAATTTAGTTCATAAATCTAGTACTGGGTAACCAGTTGACAGACTCATACTGAGCAAGCCGAAGTTTCTTGGTGTTCTAAGCATCTAGAGTTGTCTTTAGCATCTTAGCAGGGAAAAATGGCATAAATGCATACATATTTCGATCACCAACCAATACACACATTTGGCTAGAATTTCTCACAGTTAATATCTTGAGCTCAAGTTAAAGGTAGTCAAATCCCAAGATGTAACCTGACTTTTTTCAGTTTTCTGCAATCGCAAAATGTTCCACCATTTTTTAAAACAAAGTCTCTATTTAAAGTGTAATTTAAATGAAAAGGCAGATAATTCCTAAAATGGTATACTTTGGCATTCTTAAATATTTTAGGGGCATTGTGCATAACAAGCAAGAAATGCATAAATTAATTTTGTAACACTGCTGTTTTTTAAAATATTGGTTTTCTGACTTTACCACAAGGCTACAAAGGATGTGCTGTGTATCTGGTTACAAAGGCAGTGTGTTAGAAATCTCAACATTTAAAGAGGCTTATTCTTGCTCAGCTTCCTGTAACTCATGTATTAGAAAAAGAGTGATCCTATAAATACAGAGACATGTGGGGCACATGAATATGTAACTATGAAAATTATTGCTTAATTCTGATGAGCAAGTTTCACCATCAACTTTAGCTCTGTGTTTAATCCTGCCCACACATATACATGTTCTTCAACCAGAGGTCAGCATGGTTGGGCTCCAGTGGTCTGCAGAGATGTTAAGGATGCTGAACTAGTTAGCAATTAAACACCTATCCTTCAACCAGTCCTTTTCTTTCCAACATCTGTATTCTCTATCCTTCCATTTGTGTTGCCTTAGCAAAAGGAGTCTGGGAACACACATTTGTCAAGGAAGTGCAAGTTTCTCCTTTAGCACTATGACTTTTCCGGAGGCTTTCATTGTAGCCACTTAATTCCCTAGTGTTAGATAAATATGCAACAGTCTTGTGGCTCCTTAAAGCAGGGGTAGTCAAACTGCGGGCCTCCAGATGTCCATGGAGGAGTTTGCTAGCAAGGGCTCATGGGAATTGTAGTCCATGGACATCTGGAGGGCTGCAGTTTGACTACCCCTGCATTAAAGGCTAATAATATTTTTATTCCAGCATAAGGTTTGGTGAATTAGAGCCCATTTCTTCACTTTTAATTAATTTCATGTAGTATGGCTGGGGCAGAGGGACAGCAGGGCCTAGGGATCATGAAAAGGAAGAAACACAGAGTAAGACATACTGTAAAGTTCATATCTCATTCAGGAGCGATATCAGAACTACTCTTTAGTTAACACCTGGAATGGGCAGGGTGCGGACAGGTTTTGTTAAGATTCTAACCTAACAATGTGATTAAAAATCCTATGTCTCATTTCCACCTAGGAAGGAAAGTAGTGTGAAACCATTGATTGAATTCTAGCTTCGCCTTTTTATGCTATTCAGTTCACTTTGGAGGTTCTTTTGTTGAAGAATGATCACTCCTAGGCTTGAAATAGTGCCCTGGTAGACTGAAATGTTCTCCTATTGTGTCTGAAAACACTGTGGCTTTTATTGTCACATTTGTGTCTACTTACTTTTAATATGTCTTTTGCAAAGAGGAGGGTGTTCTTGGAGATGAGGCCAAAATGGCAGAGCTGAAGTTACGTCCTATAACAGTGTTGCCTGCATGTCAGAGGATAAAGTTAGAATCCTGGTTTGAGTAGGGTTTGCTCTGTGGATTGTCTATTGTTGAGGAAGCTCTTTTGGATGAGGTGGTTGTCTATAAGCTAGGAAAGGTCTGCCACCCAAGGCCTGCGAGATGAGTATTAACCAGGTTGGGCTGTAGTTAGCTGTCAGAGTTCCAAGTCAGCCATGAATGTGTTTGCATGCTGCATGACCATATGGGTACCAATAGCTTTACAGGCAACCTGAAGGCTTGAGATGTTGCTGAATCTGAGCAAGGCAACATGATGAAGTTTGACAGCAAGATGTGCTATTATATAGGGCACAGTGTTCATGATGGAGTGTCAGGTGTGCTGTTGGCAAGTAAGGTGGGGTGGGGGTTTCCTGAGGATAGAGTCCATATAGCTGCAGACCCTACAATGATGGTGCCGATTCCTGAAACAATAGACTTTTTCTAGTGTAGTGATGTAAAAAAGGCTCCTGAGGTATGTCCATACAGTTCCTATATGTTTAACTCTTTCTGGTAATTCCTCCATGTAGTCTGACATTATTTTATTAATGACTTATAAAATGTGTTGCTGAAGAATTGTCTCCTGTATGTAGTCCAACTTGTTACTGATAACTGCCTGTTCCTTGCTGGCTTCTGATTGTGAGGTCACAATTGCTTTTGAGCTTTATCCGTGTATTTCTGCCATCCTGAGATTGCACTGTAAGACCGTTTCCACACTGGAGGTTTCATGCCAGGCTGCAGGCTGGAGTTTAAGTCGTGGCAGGTTGCCCCACCTCTTCCTGCACCCACATGGGGGAGCATTTGGCCTGGTGCGCCTCATTCTCCCCCGATTTGTGCTCCTGCACGGGAACTAGGGCAGTGAAATTCCCAGTGCATAAATGGTCTAAGTGAAGATGCTTCAGCTAGAGGAAACCAGAATAGCCACCATGTCAGTCTATTGTGACAAAGTGAAGCATCTTAAAAACTAACGTTTATTCTGATATGAGCTTTCATGAGTCAGAGCTTACATCTTCAGAAACAATCAAGATAAAATTATTTCCCTCATACTTATTAGAAATCTAACAGGGCAGGGGGGAAAGAAAGGAGAACAGGACACAGGGAGACCTGGTGTCATGAATGAAGTGTGAGAAACCGAAAGAGATTTTGTTGTTATACATGGTGGATGATGAGTGGGGTTAAGTCTTTAAGGTGCAATTGGACTTCTGTTTAATGGTTGATTATGATGATGATGAAGGCATTCTATATAAGTATAGCATTGCAGCCATCAGGAGATATCCATGTAGCACAACGAGGGTGGCAGTTGATTATTGATGCCCTGTACACTGCTATGTTCTTCTGTTCAGAATTGAGACTTGCCTCCTTTTGGAAAATGCAGAATGGTGCAGAGCTTTTGTTTTTCATGCACTCTGCCTTTTTCTTTTAAACATCCTGCACTGAATGAATATATAGTGCAGGTTAACTTGTAGTGTCTGAAAAGGTAGGATCTAGTCTGCAAATATTTGTGCTGGAATAAAGTGTTTTCACTGTCGAGGGTGCCAGAAGACTTCTGCTTGGTGTTTTTGCTGCAACCAACTAAAATAGCTATCCCTCTGGACTCGTTTTTTTTTTAAAGCTGTTATAAGTATAGTGTTAGATTTAAAGGCAGCCAGTTCTTGTGTGATGCAGTGGACTAACCATTTGTTTGTGGATTTTCTTTATGGTAAGAAGGTGTGGAACTCATATTAGCATAACAAAGCATCTTGGCTACTACATTTGTAGCCCAAAGGTGTTAGACAGGATTTGAGCCACCTTAGGCAGTGAATTCTCCCTTCCTGACATTCCTGTGCAAGGAACGTGATGCATTTCAATTCCAGAGGAGTGGCCATGTCAATCAATATCTTGCAGCAAAGTTAAACAAACATCCAGACAAAATATATTCCAGCATAAACTTTTGTGAGTCAGAGGTAACAAATCACAATTTATGAACCGAGTTCTGGTTCACAATAGCTTCTGCCGGAATAAATGGCTCGCCTATACAGTAATACTAGACTCTTGTTCAGTTTTGATGAATACCGTAATGTATTTGAACAGATTAGAATATTACTAGACCATCTATTGCTGATAAATGCTTGTAGAAGCTTTATCATATACACAAATTGAGTATTGAGTGCCAAAAATGTCAAAGCATAATCATTCCCTCTCATTGCTCATTCAGACCGATTGACAGTTGAAATGTTTTTTAAGAATGGGGATGTGCACATTGACTGATAGTTTTGGTGTTATTACAAAGACTTATAGCGGAGTCAATTGGAAGATGGCTCGTATGTCCTGAAATATGCCATGCCAGTTTCTCTTGGCCCTGGCTTCAAACTTCATACCTACATGTGAGGGAGGGGGTGTGGCCAGGGAAGCTGCTATAAGAATAATAGAAAAGTCTCTAGAACAGCAAATGGCAGAGTGGCTGTTCTCCATAAAACCTCTACTACCAAAGAATAAAGTACATGTAGAGAAGGAAACAGATGTTTGTAAATGTACTATGTGCCTCTTAATGGCTGGTTTCTATCATAGTGCATGTGTTTAATACTGAAAATACTAGACAGAAAAGTGATCTGAATTTTGGAGTTTCAAGACAAATTGTAGTGACTTATGGAACATTTAATGTCCTTTGAATGTCTGGAAAATTTCCTCTCATGCTGATCATTAGGCTTCTATAAGCTTGTTTGTGCAGCATTTTTTTAAAAACTGTTTTGCTTTGCTCGGAAGCATCTTGGGTTGGGTTCCCAGTGAGACTGAGTAAACTGAAAAAAGATGATTGTAGCAACAATAAAAGGACCCTTTTATGTTCTATTGCTGAGAAACTGGATGTGGAAATGAACAAGAGTTTTGACTCACATTTAGTGATATCCCAGTATTTTTGGCTTGTAATTATTTTTAAAATCAAGAGGCTCATATTTTGTGCTAATTATAAATTCCACTGAATACTCACTCATGTAGCAAATGTAAACTCAGCTGGAGTTTAAACCCATTGCATTTTGTGTAGGAGGTCTTCAGTTCTCTTGTTTCATGAAAGTCTATAGCCAAGGAAAGGGGGGGGGGTGCCTTTCTTCCCTGCAAGCACACTCGTCCATCTCTCTCTCCCTTTAAAATCCCTCCTTGCTTATAGTCTGATACATGTGCATTAAGAAAGTACAGGACAGAGAACAGAACAGCAGCCATCATAATCCACTTCTACTAATACAAACTCAGGAAACCTTTTGCCAAGACAGTGGAACAGTGTAATGATTAGTAGCAGAGTCTTAGTAATTCTGGGACTGTGGACAAAATTGCTGGATGGGTCCAAGCAAGGAGTGGCCCAGCATGAGGCAGAGGGGTGGGCATTATCTAAAACTGGTTGCTTGAGCCTCAGATGGAGTGGGCACAAGGGGCTGTGGATCCAACTGTGCAACCTGAGCCCCAAACTGGGCAGGTGTGAGTGGCAGTAGTGGGAGTGCACTCTTTTCCTTTCCCTCAAGGAAGTTTGTGAAGTTGCACACACACCCCATCATGGGGCAGCTGCCTGATTACTAAGCAGTGCTGACAACCTACTGGTGGTGACCAGAGATCTCCTAGGATTACAATTTATCTTCAGACAAGAGATGGAGAAAATGGCTGATTTGGAAGGTAGGTTGTCTGGCATGGTGTCTCATTCAAGTCCCTGTCCTCCCCAAACCACCCTTCAGATCTCCAGGTATTTCCCAACCTGGAGCTGGCCACCTTCACAAAGATTGCCCCCGATGGGCTGAAAGTAGTGGCTCTGTGTTTACATGAAGGTCTGTGGGAATTTCTGCTAACTTTTCTGGGAAGGAGATGCCCTTGGATCAATTCTTCTTGGTAGGTGGTTTCTTTCCCCTCCCTTCAGAAAGTTGTGAAAATCAGGCAGTAAGGTACTAGAATAACTACTTTTTGAAAATTTTTAGTGGCCATTATATTTAACATATTAATTTGATATATTGGTTGTATGGAAATGTACATCTCTGGTCGGCAATTACAGTCCTTTTTTTTTTTTTTTTACTAAAGTAGAAACAAATATGAAAGAATTGTAACTTTGGTGATATGTCCAGATGTCCTTCAATGGGTCTCCTTGGCTTGCAGTTTCATGTGGCTGGCCATCTGGTTGGTCAATGATGAATAAGGATAGCTTTTGTATAAGAAGAATGTGAGCTGGTTCTATGTAGTTTGCAAAGAAAGCAAGTGACTTTTCATGACGATGGGCATCTTGATACTATAAGAACTGATTTATTAATGAACCATGAGCTTGGCAGGCATAAAAATATTAGCCGTTATGTTGAATCTTTCCTGGTATAATTTTAAAAAGAAAATATAGCAGAATCCTGTAAGGCTGAAGAAAAATATTTAGTTATACGATGTTAATAAGATATGCTTCATCTGCTTGACCAAAGGAAAACTTCAGATCCTCTCTGGGTAGCAGAGATGTCTTCTAATTGGCTACAGTCCTTGGAGAGCAGGTCATGCAGAAGTGTTCAACTTCATGCTATATTTTAGAAATATGGGAATGGCATATAGCAGCCACAGAATTATTTTTAAGGATTGGCAATGGGTATGATAGCAAATTTTTTTGTTGTCTTCCAAATAACTCCTCTGCTATGACAAATCAGGGAGCTCTTTTATGGGATCTGCAGAGACCATTCTAGGAAGACAAAAAATTCTTGTTCTTTGGTTGATCTTCGACTACCATCTTGACTCACAAAACTAGAGCTGTTAATCAATCTTTGTTATGTAGAAACTTCCAAAACTTGGGACCATTTCAGTGGTGATATGTGGTGGTTTAAATGTTTTCATGTACATGTTTTGGAACAACACAGAATAGTTTTATTCATGGATAACTGGCCTGTCTGAATTTCTTCCTCCCCTTCTGAAGTGCTCATAATGAATTATAGTACTTGTTTGTTTTTGTTTCATTTCCATCGTTTCGTGAAATAAATCAACTGTGGCTCGTTCAGACATCATTAATTTCTGCCTCCTTGGACTAGAATTTTTCCCAAAAAACTAGTGTTGATTTTTTTTTTTTAAAGAAAAGACCATGAGTAGAAAATCTGTCTTGGGGTTGGCAACTCCTGGCACGGGTGCCAAACTGTGGCCTGGCAAACCCTTGTACTTGGCAATCACAGCTGGTTCTCCACTTAAGGGATGTGGGGAATCCCTGAGGCACCAGCAGTTCTGCAAAAACTTGGCCTGCTACTAGGGAGTATGTCCAAGGGCAACCCTCATCATCTGTTTGACAGCATCCCAACATCTTCAAAGCTAGACAGAGCATGGTGGGTCTTGACCAAGGCTTTGCCTACCTGTGGTGTAGCTCTTCTTTCAGATGTGTCACATAGCAAGGGACACCACAATCCCCTGTGTACGAGTGAGATTCTTAGCAAAGAGACATTGTTTACTTATTAGGGAGACTTATAGGTGATTAGTGAATAAGTAAATGCATGTACTAATGAAAAAGCATAAATAAGCCATACAATTCATTTGCATGGAACACTTGTACTTTTAGCCCCAATACAGTTTTATTTTATTTTATTTTATTTTTTTGCCTGAAGTTGTTCTGGTGGATCTGTTTTCTATAATAGTCATTCTTACCTTAGGCTAAGCTGCTGCTGTTTTTCCTGTTTTTGATATCAGTTGTAACTGTTTCAGACAATCAAATGTACATTTCCAATTATTTTCCTGGGAGAGCATTAACCTTGTAATGGTTCCACTTGGATCAGAACCCAAAATTACGTGCACGCTTGATAAATCTGATTTCTGCCTGAGGTTTATATAATTCCACCAGCGTGTAAAGGAATATAAATGGCTGCCTGGCAGACGCTTGCCTGTGGTGGAAAACTATTTCCTCCCATGGAAATAGGTGGATCACTTAACCACTGTAGCCTGCAACACTTAAGTTTCCCCCTGATCGACAAAACCTTATACTGGCCTTCACACTGGCACTTGCAAAGTGTTAGAAACAAATGTGTGAAATTGCTTATATCTATAAATAGCACAGTTGGTTTGGCACATGTTTTTCACCAGGGTGATCAAACTGCGGCCCTCCAGATGTCCATGGACTACAATTCCCAGAATGCTGGCAGGGGCTTCTGGGAATTGTAGTCCATGGACATCTGGAGGGCCGCAGTTTGACTACCCCTGTGTTAGAGACTAAGATCTGGGCAACCCAGTTTAAATCCCCATCCCATGGAAGTTCACTGGGTGCCTTTGGGCCAGTCACACACTCTCAGCCTAACCTACCTACACTACAAGGTGTTTGTGAAGACAAAATGCAGGAGAGAAGAACAATATAAGCTGCTTTGGTTCCCCATTGAGGAGAAAATTGGGGAATAAAAATGAATTTAATAAGAGCAGTTGAGGGATGGAGCTGAAGTTGCCACTCGATACCAGGGACATGAGAGATTTAGCAGAATAATGAACTCTAATCAGAATGGCTAGAAGCCAGGTCAGAGAATGTTCCTGTGCCTTTATGGTTATAGTGTAGAACAGGGGTAGTCAACAGATAAATATATGTAAAGCAATTACATAAAACATATAAACACAAATACACAAAAAGGGCCAATGAGAATTAAAAGGTAAAGGTATCCCCTGTGCAAGCACAGAGTCATGTCTGACCCTTGGGGTGACGCCCTCTAGCGTTTTCATGGCAGACTCAATGCGGGGTGGTTTGCCAGTGCCTTCCCCAGTCATTACCGTTTACCCCCCAGCAAGCTGGGTACTCATTTTACCGACCTCAGAAGGATGGAAAGCTGAGTCAACCTTGAGCCGGCTGCTGGGATTGAACTCCCAGCCTCATGGGCAGAGCTTTCAGAATGCATGTCTGCTGCCTTACCACCCTATGCCACAAGAGGCTCTTCGCCTGTTTAGTACACACATACAAATACAAATGCCCCCTTCCAAGCATCCATCATCTGCTCTTATAGCAGGTGCTTGCAGCAAAACCTGCATACTTCAAACTCACCCCCCCCCCCCCAATATTATTCTGCAGACACCATGGCCTCTCAGGAGTCAAATGTGTAAACAAGGTGCTTGTATATTTGAATTCATTGCTGGCACACAAACTCCTAAGAAAACCCAGGTTTTGTAGGCATTCCTTCCCTCCATCCCAGGGAAGGGTTGTACCACTCTGCTGAACTTTTAAAAAGATTTGAGGTGAGAAGATGAGTCTGTTGTGAGGTAGATTCAGGGTTGAAATGGGGAGAGGAAGCTTCTTGGAGACAGGTGGATAAAATTCAGCCTGATTTCACTTTTGAAAGCACTTACCAGGTGTGGCTATAGTCCAGATCAGTGAGGAACAATAGCAGGGGGAAAACATTTGTGCAGTATATTTCTGTCTTTCTTGTCTCCTCAATGGAGAGTCTACCAATACACCGGTGGGGAGAACATAATAAAAAGGCGGAGTGCCTTCAGATTACCAAGCAGGCTTCCTCTCCATCTGATGCTTTCTCCAAACTCTAGGCAACTCTCAAGACAAGAGCCCTATGACTCTTACCTCTGTGCATGTCTGCGCCTCAGATACCTGTGCACAGAAAGAACAAACTCAGTGAATTTGCCAAACCATGATTAAACCAGGAGTTTGCATCTGACCATAATGCAAAGCAATGCTGAAGGCAAGCTGTGGCTAATAAACCAGCTTCACATCCTCATCTTATGGACTATAACTAGCTGCAGTTAGTTTAGTGGTCCATGTTCAGGTAACTTGCTTACTCTGATTAGTTCAGAGGTTTTCTTGTATCTGAATTTTCCTTAATCTGTTTGAGACCAAATAGGTGCATGTCAGAACTGTGTAGCACATCAGGTGTGAGCAGAGTACTAGCAAGCCCCTTGCTTCACAAGGCAGGTTGTGGATTAGAGGCATCCAGGATTGGAGGAGGTAGAAGGATAACATTTGCAGATGCAACAGCTTTGAAGCTGTAACCTAATTGCCAAGTGGTGGAGACCACAGGGCAGGTGAGTTGAAATTGAAGGCTAGATAGCACCTGACTGTTGATTGTGTAGCTCAAAGCTAAACCCAGGTGTTTCTGTGGTCTGGAGATTTATCATGATTTGATTTGCTGCTTATAAATACAATGGGGGGAGGTGATCAGCCAGTGGTTTCTTTGGGATGTCCTATCTGTAAAGGAATTATACTGAGGCTTTTATTTATTTTTGAGATTTCTAAACTGTCCCTCTCCAAAAATGGTCTCGGGGCAATGTACAACAACAACAAAGAGTGCAAAAATATAAATACACGTACAAACCTGAACAAAATATTAAAATTTGGCTAAAACCAGTTTCCTAAATCCTCCTGTCTCTCTTTGTTCTAAATAGAACATCCCAACAAGACAGGTGAACAAGGTGAGATGTATTTCAGAAAAGCTTGACTCAGACAGGGGTAACCATCTGGTAGAAACCCCAGAGTCGGGATAGGCAGGCAGCCCAGATGGATGACTGAGGTACAGCCCGGACTCCATACCTGGAATAGTTTTGCTTGTACTGTTTAGACACCTTTGTTGCTGTTTCATATATACTGTTAACAGGTGCAGGACTGTAAGTGTTCTTGGGGAGTATCATAGAATTATAGAGTTGGAAGGGGCCATACAGGCCATCTAGTCCAACCCCCTGCTCAATGCAGGATCAGCCCAAAGCATCCTAAAGCAAACTTGTGAATAGTCAGATATTGCTTTGAACTATTAGGAAAAATAGGATATAAATGTTTTAATTGATATTAGTCTTAATCCATTTCCAAATAGTGAGTTAATTTTAATACAGGAGATGAGTATATTGCTCCATTTGTATACATACATGAGTGTGTTTGACTTTAAAAGTTTATTTATTTATTTATTTATTTATTTATTTATTTATTTATTCATTTATTCATTCATTCATTTATTTATTTATTTATTTATTTATTCATTCATTTATTCATTCATTTATTTATCAATCATACTTCTATACCACCCTCCCCGGAGGCTCAGGGATATATCTAGGGATATAGCTCTCTGCCTAGCCAGAAGTATAATTTAAAAGCTTTGTTGTTGTTAGGTGCAAAGTTATGTCCGACCCATCGCGACCCCATGGACAATGATCCTCCAGGCCTTCCTGTCCTCTACCATTCCTCGAAGTCCATTTAAGTTTTCCCCAACTGCTTCAGTGAAAAAAAAAGCTTAAAATCTTTAGGCCCAGTCAAAAGTGGAAACTAGTATGGAAATGCTTAACTAATCATCATCATTCTGACTATCGTATCTGTTCTGATGAAAATCACAGACAAAATTTTGTTTCTTCAAAATGTGTATAGAGTCCTGGTTATCTTCCTTTGTAATGCATTGTATTATGGTGGGGAAAGTCATTAAAATAATTGGTATTCTTGTGCTTGATATAAATACTACAGCTTTTAAAAACAAATTGGTCAAGTATATTGATTTTCCCCCCATAGGCACATACTCCCCACACTGACTCTGGAAGAATATAAAACGGTTATTAGAACAGGTTGCAGAATATATAATCGTCCATTCTGAAACTGACTTGACCTAAACTAGATTCAAGTTTTGTCAAGGTATAAGCTTTTGTGTGCATGCACACAAAAGCTTCTACTTTGAATAGAACTTTGTTGGCTTAAACTATTAAAGGAAGGGTCCCCAACCTGAGGCCCACAGAAAGTCCCCAACCTCCTTCTGGGCGCCCCTTCAACCTGCTTGTCTGCTGCTATCACCCTCAGTAGGTTAATAATTTTGATACATTTTGGTTTAAGATGTGGCCCTCTTTAGACACTGGGCACACTAATGTGGCTGGCCCCCATGTGCCAAAAGGTTGGCGACCCCTGTGTTAAAGATTTCCCACTGATACATGATGCTTGAAGTTTCTTCGCTAAAGAGTTTTTCTGTAGGCGTGTTCAGTCAAGTCTGCATTCTGTGCTCCCCAAAAATGGTCTTTTATGAGTTTTTCAAGTGTGTATTTCCATGTGTTGGTAACTATTGTTTATTATATGTTTATTTATCTTTGTTGAAAACATTTGTATACTGTCAGTTTCTACTCAACTTACTTTTGTCAAAGCAGTGAACATTCAAACTATTAAAAGAGCATTTTAAATACAGATAGATATATGTAAAGCAATTACATAAAACATATAAACACAAATACACAAAAAGGGCCAATGAGAATTAAAAGGTAAAGGTATCCCCTGTGCAAGCACCGGGTCATGTCTGACCCTTGGGGTGACGCCCTCTAGCGTTTTCATGGCAGACTCAATACGGGGTGGTTTGCCAGTGCCTTCCCCAGTCATTACCGTTTATCCCCCAGCAAGCTGGGTACTCATTTTACCGACCTCGGAAGGATGGAAGGCTGAGTCAAACTTGAGCCAGCTGCTGGGATCGAACTCCCAGCCTCATGGGCAGAGCTTTCAGAATGCATGTCTGCTGCCTTACCACTCTGCGCCACAAGAGGCTCATAATGAAAATTAGTGAGGGAAATAATTAATTTTGCCAATATTTTGTTTGTCATTGCAAGTGGGCCAGGAGCATCGATTCAAGTGGGTAGCCGGGTTGGTCTGAAGCAGCAGAACAAATAGTCCACAGGCACCTTCAAGACAAACCAAGTTTATTCAAGGTATATTCAAGGTGCCACCGGACTCTACATTTGTTCCACCCCATGCATAAAACTGTTCTAACATCCCCCAGGTATTGCAGACAGCCATTTGGTATGTCCCTATTAAGCAGGAATTAATTTGTTCCCAAAATGTTTTCCTGCACAGGTGTCTCTGTAAGCAAGAGTCAGCATTTTATGGATCACTCATAAAAATTTATAATGGTAGTCCTGTAAAGCCCAAAACTGCATTATGGCTTCCACAGCTCTTTTTTGCCTTCAGGAAATATTTTGTTTGTTATTGCAAGTGGGCCAGGAGCAGAAGAAAGCAGCAGAAGGAAACAGGAGTCCGCAGAGCTACCACAGGCTGTTCATTCCAGTATAATCTTTCATGAGAGCTCACTTCTTGAGATGCATGAATCCAGGAGTAGGTTATGTATGAGCGCATAGTTCTACAGTCTGGGAGAGGATGGGCCATTTAAAAATTGGACAAAAATTATGGGGGTAATGTAGTGTTAAAATACTATTTTGCAGGAGGGGGGGTGGAGTCTCCAAATGTTCATAGCCTACTTCTTAAATGTTGCTCTCCTGATCATCCATGTATACTTATGTTATCGATTCAGCTGGGTCTGAAGCAGCAAGTTTGTATGTGAAGACGTGTGCATGTACACAAAAGCTAATACCTTGAATATAACTTCTGTGGTCTTAAAGAGACACTGGACTTCCAGCTTTGTTCTTTAGGTTCAAGTGGGTAGCTATGTTGGTCTGAGGCAGCAGCAGTCCACAGGCACCTTTAAGACCAACAAGGTTTTATTCGAGATATAAGTTTTCATGTGAATGCACACTTTCTCAGTTACAATGAAACATAACTGCTTCAACTATTACGTAAAGGTCAGGGTTTTGTGAAACTCTGGGGTTTCTTGATAGCCCTGGAAGAGTTTCTTGACTGGGTGGGAGTTAATTAATTTTAAATATAATTTTAAAATGTGCTAAATATGTATCAGTTGATATGACTCTATATGGCCATATCAAACTTTCTCCCCCATGGCCAATGAAGGGGATGGGCGCCAGGTGGGCAAGGAACAGTTATGTTTCCTAACCATATACCACTTGAATGTGCATCTTCTGGGATTTCTTGAAGCCTGAAGAATGTTTCATGGGTAAAAATGGTTTCAATGGTAAAATGGTTGAGAAAGACTGCTATAGGTAGATGGTGGCCATAAGTTAACATACAGCATAATGAAGATGTTTAACAGATTCCAGAAACAAATGATGCCGGAATTCAGGGGACAGCCCTCCAATGGCTGATCTCCTTTCTCCAGGGCCATGGACAGCGGGTATTACTAGGAGAGAAAAACTGGATGTGATCCTGGACGCTTCCCTTTCCATGGAGGCCAAGGTCACAAGAGTAGCATGGCTGGTCTTCCACCACCTTTGCCATGCCAAACTACTACCACTCCAGAGCTTTATACCATCCATTGTGTTGCATTAGCCTGCTATAAGCTGTCTTGGAGACCAATTGCTTATTGGAAAAGTAGAGTACAAATGTTTAAAACAAACAGTTATGAAGAACAAAGAAGACTTGCACAGCAGCTGGAGATACTTCTCCCAAAAGAAATTGTCCATGGTGTCCAAGTCTACCTTCTTGGCCTAGTTACCAGTAGTCAGGGCTACAGTGGAGCTGAAAAAACAGGAAATTTTAAAAATAGGAATATTGTATTGCTACTGTGGCATAACTACAACCATTCCTTGGTACGGCTCTGGGACAACCTTGTGTAGAGGCTCTAATCTGGAGAACTGAATATGATTCTCCACTCTTCTACATGCAGTCAGCTGGGTGACCTTGGGCCAGTCAAAGTTCTCTTAGAGCTCTCACCTACCTCACAGAGTATCTTTTGTGGGGAGAAGAAGGGTAAGCTATAGTAAGCTGTTTTGAGCCTCCTATGGGTAGTAAAAAGCAGGGTACAAAAGCCTGCTGTTCTTTTTAACTTCTCCCAGTATTACCAATAAATAAAAATAGAATCCAATAGCACCTTTAAGACCAACAATGTTCAAGGTGTGAGCTTTTGAGTGCATGCACTTGAAAGCTCACACCTTGAATAAATCTTTCTTGGTCTTGAAAGGTGCTATTGGGCTCTATTTTTGTTGTGATACGTCAGACCAACACGGCTGCCACTTGAAATAGCCTTTCCTGAAAGACAAGTCAATTTATTTTATACTGCATACACAATATAAAAAGAGAGGTTGTAGCATGGCCACTCTGAGAGCCTCCCTTCCCAATGAAACTACAGGTCCACATCTGTTATCTGTTCCCGCTTGATCACTGCTGCTGGCCCCTCTTCTTGTTCTTCCACCTGAGAATGACAAACAAAGCACCGCATCATTTTGTCTCGAGCGCTGAACTGCATGGTGTTCTGTCTTCTTTCCCCAGGTGGAGGAGAGAATAGTAATGGACAGGAGAAAACAACAGCTGTAGCAAGTGAGACTGCCAAGTGGGCAGGGCTGTCTGACAGTTTCATTGTCAAGGCCCAAGCTCACTAATACAGCCGAAGAATGTGCTGTAAGCTCCTCCTCTGTTGCAGCCACCCCCTGTCTTGTACAGAAAGTAGTTGTGCTAAGTGCACATTGGAATCTTAAGTGTGTTTTAGAGTTTGCAGGTTCTAATGAAAACATGACTGCAACAAGTTTGTAAACAATTGCCCAAGGTGGTGCTATGCTTTTAATGAACAAAAGCAAACATGTCCATTGACAGTTGTGTGCTCAACCAATATCAGTAGCTTTGGAGTTCCCCACCCCCACCCCCCGCTAAATATAAAAGCAGGAATTGTGATATGCTGATGTGATGCTAAGTAGCTGGAGACTGTACAAAGTTTGAAGGGAGAGTAGTAAAATGGAGTGGCTATTAGAGGGCTGATGAATAGGATATGTGAACAGTTGGAACAAAACCCCAGTAATGGTGAGGGAGGAGGGAATGATGGCTAGCCTATAAAATCGGTTTCAAACTGAACACACAAGAAACTGCCCCCACCTGGATTATTCAGGCTAACCCAATCACATCAAATCTCAGAAACAAACTAGGGTTGTCCCTGGCTAGTATTTGGATGGGAGACCTCTAAGAAATACTAGGGTAGTGATGCGAAGGCGGGCAGTGGTTTGAAAAACCCTATGGGGTCACCATAAATCAGCTGTAACTTGATGGCACTTTCCACCCAAGGGATGGCTTGATGAGGCTAGTACCCTCCTTAAGGTACACATAAACATGCAACAACAATCATTAGGAAAACACACAGGAGTGCATGCTGACTGCTCTAGTTATGCACTGTGTTTTTACTAGCATAAATCTGCTTGAATTCAGGATAAATGGTTAAATTCAGAGAATCTTGCAAGGCTCCAATGTGTAAACATCTCAGGAAGTACATTTAACTGCATCATCACTGAATTTGATTCTGATATTCATTGCTTCAAAGGTAATTTGTTGGTTTGTGTTTTCAAGCCCTTTCTGAACAAAGCTGGTTTTAAAGAAATCTTTATTTATTATAACCCATATGCCCAAACATTCCCCCATGGATGAGTGTTGCGTGGGATTTCAGTCTTTGTCCCATGGGCAAGGCTTGTAATGCTCCTTGTTTCCTTCAGCAGAAAGTCAAGCTAGAAGAAACATAAAGAAAATTTTATCACTTAATTTAGGGGGAAATTTGGGATAATGTGTTTTCTAGCTTCAGAAGTCATTGCAAACAGGTTTTAATACAAGTACAATTGTAAATATTCTCTGCTAAAAATAATAATGCATAGAGGCACTTATTTAAAGGATCAAAAATAAAAAAAACTCTTTTGCATTTGCAAGTGATTATTTGGAACTCTGAGAATGTGAATTCAGCTATTTTATAACAAGGAATGTTTTCTTGCTGCAAGGAAGATGCAATTTTAGGGTTCTGTATTGTTTTACCATATTGGATTTGAATATTCTACTTTAGAACACTGGGGTGGGTTTTTTTTTCCTGGTCTGACTTTGTGTGCAGGCATTCTTTCTTTTACTCCTAAAGCCTCAGAAATCATGTGCATAATATGCATTTTGTGTGGTCCAGGCAATAAAAAATCCCCGTCTGTTCTTTCCATCCAAAAAAACATGTTTTTCATTTTGTAAAATTATAAAAATGTTGTGTGCTCACATGCTTTTTCTTCTGTATTATTTCAGATTGAAAACAAATGCTTCCCTCCCCTAACTTTGCATGTTCCAATTACTGACTTGTGAAAATAAGTCATCTTTCAGCTTTTGTTTCTTTTAAAACAGCTATCGGTGATGTCAGAGTCAATACTAAAAGCATTAAGAATGCTGGCAGAATGTAATGCAGCTGCAATCCAACATGATGTTGGAAATAGGGTTGAGAACATAAAGGCTTTCCATATTCCCAGGGCGCACAACTGCTTGCGGCCTTGGCTTTGATCTCTTCAAAGGCTGCTGCCTCCTCCTAGATGGAGAGACTTGGCTGCCACTCGCTTGCATTGAAAAAAGGCAGAGGTCTCTATTCAGGCAGAAATCAATCACTGTGCAGAAACAATTATGTGTAATTCAACCATCATGAAAACAGGACGAGATTATGGGTTTGTTACCTGAGTGACTGCGTAGAGATGAGGGAACTCTGAACACAGGAGTCCTGCTGACATGCCACATCTTGATGACAATTACAGACACATGAATGATGTAGCGGGTGGGGGAGGCATGATGACAAACGCTGGTCATGCTGTCCAGCAGAGCAGAAAATGAGGTTACAACTGGGAGATAATGTTTGCATATGTAACCATATTTCATCAAGCTGGGCAACTTCAGGAAACAGACAAGATGGTCTGCAGAAAAGAAAGAGAGAGAGAGAGAGAGAGAGAGTATGCGTGTGTGTGTGTGTCTTGGAGAGAGTGTCCCATGCTTGCTATCATTTATTGTGTGTGGGTGGAGGCTTCAGATGGCAAATATCCCAACAGTGTTTACAGGTGTGAAGAGAAAGAGGAAGAAAACAGATCTAGAAAGTTTGAAGGGACAAGAGTAATCTTTAGACATTTGTACGGAGATCGTATCTGAAATATATTCCTAAAACGGACTTCCTGTTCTCCACCCCCTCCCCACAATGCTAACCAGTGGTCTGATGAATTGCTGTGTGTTTGAATTGCATGTAAGGGCCTCCCACTGCTTTCCCATCCCGGACGGACATTCAGGACAGCTTCATAACCATGACTGTATAGAACGCAGCTTTTTTTTTTTCATGTGTGGGGGAGGCCTTGAAGCTCCTATTCAAATATCTCATCCGCGGCACTCTAAAATACTTTGTGCGTATTGAATGTAATAAAAACAAGTTGCATTTGAAATGGTGAAGACTGGTGGAAGAATGTAGCAGAATCTTTTAAAAAGACTGCTTGCAAAGAGAGCAGTGTTCATGGATAAGGGTTTTTAAGTGTCACTTCACCTTAAAATACTTGCTTCCTCCTCCCCTCCCTTTCTTGAGGAAAAATAAAATGCAAAGAAATGCCTGATTATAAATGGCATCACAGCTCAGTTTGCTACACAGGACTAGGTTTACCTTTTATGCTGCTCATGCTTTAGACATCAGAGGCGTGAGAGCTGCTTTGAGTTACAGATCTTCAAACAATAAGTCAAAACAAAAAATCAATCCCTCCGGTCCCTAGCTGCAGTTATCAAAAGATAAAAGAGAAAAATAAAGTTATGCTAAAGCAGATAGAGGAAAGGAACAGATATGCCAAGGAAACACAGAGGACAAGTGCAGAGTTGAAGTGGGTCCAGTGTGAGCCAGCTTCAATGCATTTTTATCTTATCAAAAAAAAAAGTTTCAGTGTTGCCAATTCTTTTCAATCTGGATCTAGTCTGCTCCAGGGCAGCCTTTGGCTTCAATGAAGTTGCTTTCTTCCATTCCCTTAAAACACAACCACAGAGGAATTAAAGTACACTTCATTCGGGGCATAAAACTTTGCCATGGCGTTCAGTGGTAAATTAGAGATCGGAATAATCTTTCCTTACTGCCCTAAATATGAATGCAGATCTGTTTAAAATGTTTAGCAAAAGGGGTAGGCTAACCAAGGGCAAATTTATATGTTCTTTTAAAATAAAAGTTATAGTAAAATGTTCATCACTTGGGTGGAAAATGCGCTCTTTTAGAAGTTGGCTTGAATGGAAAGGTTTATACTGCAGTTTTGAGAATTTTAAAAACAAAGACTTTCTTCTATAATGTTGTTCTTGACCTCATTGTTTTAGTCTGTTAAGTTACACGAGCAGCAGCAGACAAATTATCACTGATCCCTGTTTTGTTACCTCTTTGTGCATACAGCGTCATCGTCACAACTATGGAATAATCCTTTGGTTGTGTTATGGCTGTAGCTGTTGTGCTCTTCTTGTGCAGCATTATTCACCTATGGAGTCTAATTTCTGGGCCTGGTGTAGCAGGATCCACATGATGCTGTTTTGTAGTATTTGAGGGCGACAGGCAGCATAGAATTGAGTGAACTGCATGGTTTAAACTGATACACATACACATGCTAAGATGGTTCCTGTCTACTTCCCCCCCCCCCCCCTCAGAGACAAGATTTTTCCTCCAGGCTTCTTTCCTTTTTGTGACTAAACCACCCCAGTTATCAGTTTTCTCCTTTCCTGAAAAATTCTGGCTGACCTGCCCTGTCACAATATAATATTTTGGCTGTTTGCTCAGCCCAGGAACCTGGAGGAAGGAAGAGGAGCCCCCTTATCTTAAATGGCACTCAAAGTTTTATATTCTAAAATAACGATATTTTATTCAGCATAGAGGGGTACAATTCCTGAGGCAATTCACTACAGATAATTCTGAGGTGAAATCAGTACATTCACAGAATTTAGTACTTATATTTCAGGATAGAATTTCTTAAGCTAATCAGTTACTTAAAATCTTTGTGCTGAGAGGATTTTGCTCCAGTGTTTTCCACACACTTCAGTACATTTTCTTTGGTATTCTCTGACTCTTCTGGTATCCAGAAGGCTGGTACACTCTTTCCAGTACACAAACCCCTTCTCTTTAAACATCAGTTCTCCTCTTGAGTTTTTAATTGACTCTTAAGGTCTCTAAAGGCAGATTCTAACCTTACCAGACCAGGATCTCTGCACTCTTCAGAGTTAACTCCCTATTTCACTGGATAGAGAATATTCTTCTCTATATATTTCTTCTCTTTCCTTGACCTGAATGAGAATTTTCACCTAACTACCCACTCATCCGTGCCAACTTTCCTCAGTTCTCTTGTCTGTATTAATCTGCTCTCAGTCAGGGCTAAATTACAAAACTCTCAGTACTTGACTCTTCTCAGCTTGGGCTGAAATCAGACTGAATATTCCTCAGCATTCAGTTCATGATTTCTTCTCTGTTCATCTGATGTTAACCAATCAGGTCTCTTGGAACAGGCTGTCATTCAAGGCTGTCTGGCTCTGTGAAGAGTTAACCCTTCACAGCCCTTTCTTTATCTGTTTATGTAGTGCTTCTGAACTTCTGGAAAGTGCAGTCTGTTACAAATACACATATGAAAATACTTCATGGTTTTGCTGTCAAGCCTTCAATCTAAATAATGACCAGGGCTTACACTGTTTAGTTTCTGTGATATGATGAATTTGAGAAAGTCTGGGCAAAGAGACAATAGATGTCATAATGTTTTCTCTGTTTTTGTGAACTTGAATGTACACTGTTTTGGGTACTTTAAATAGGTTTGGCTTAGTTTTTGTCCTAGAATGATTTGTATAGTACTAAAAGAGATGACAGTCTACAGTTTGTACTGCTGTGAATTAGAAGCTGGGATATAAAAGCCATGGCTGCCTCTTGATATTGTTCCACTAAGTAAAAGTACATGTGAACTGAAATGTCCAGAAACTTCATTTTGTTTGATGTGCGTGTGTTAATTTTTTCTTTAGTTGTAAATATAACTATTAAAAGAGCATACACATTCCTTTCATAATGGAACAAAACAAAATGGCATTCAATCACACTAATGCAATTAAAAAATCCCAATTGTCTGCTGCTTAATTCTCACCCCACACAGACTGAGAGTTGGCATGGCTTCAAAAGGAGGAAGCAATTATGGGGGGCATAACCTTAGGACTGTGTTGCTGTGCACATACTTGTGATCGGAAACCATCAGATGAATAGGAGGCTTTTGGCACCTTGAAAACTAACACAATTTTATTTCAGCATACGCTTTTGTGGGTTGATCTCACTTTGTCAGATGCATTGAGCGAACATTTCCTTGACAGAAACTTTTATAGTCAGAATTCCCACATTAGTTTAAATCCTGCAGATAGGGACTGTCACCTGAATTTCACAGAATTCACAACGTATCTCTCTTCATTGCAATTCTCCCTCTCTCCACCTTCATCTGGTGTAATTCTGACTATAAATGTTGCTGACAAGTAAATATTCACTTCATGCATCTGATAAAGTGAGCTGAGCTCACAAAAGCATTTGCCCCAAATAATTTTTGTTACATCTTTAAGATTCCACAACATTCCTATTTATTTCTGCTGCCACACAAACAATCTCAAGAACTGTATGAAGCCCTTACGCTGGGCTTTGTCTGAACAGCTCATTCTTAGCTCATACCCTCCATGCTATCAGCCTGAAGTGATCCTTGGGTGTGTGCTCCCAAAGGGGAAATAATTATGTGTACACACATACAAATGCAATAATTTCTGTGATTGTACTTTCTGAGGAAAAATAATACTATTCAGTTTCCCATATATGATTCCAGGATAGCTGCAGGAAAGTTCAAGGTGAATTCGTTATTAAAGGTTATGATGGTGCAGACAAATATGTTAGGTCAAAGCTGTTCCGATGTTTATGGGTCAAATAGAGTAGCCAACCTCCAGATGGTAGCTGAAGATCTCCTGCTATTATATCAAATTTCCAGGCAACAGAATTCATCTGGAGAAATGGCTGTTTTGGAAAGTGGACTGTATGATATTATATCACGTTGAAGTCCTTCCCTTCCCCAAATGTCACCTTCCTCATGCTTCACCCCAGAATTTCTAAGTTTTTTGCAACCTGGAGCTGGCAGGGTAAAATCTGCTACCTGTGAAACCATAACTCCAGTCAGGTGTTGGCGCAGTAGACTTGTGGCATTGTATTTGCAGATATTTCTGAAAACGTTGAAGGACAGGCCCAGGTATGACTTCTGTTAGGCTGAATTCATCTCAGTTTTTTGGGTAGCGGACATTTGAGACATAATTTATTGGAAAGGAAGATATTTGGAATTGTCCGTACCTAAGCAATAGGGATGGGCACAAACCTGCTCATGAACTAAAGTTCATGATGAATTTTGGATGATGCGTGGTTCACCAAGTGAAGGTTGTGACATGTAAACCAGCACAAATTTTATGGACTTTCAAACGGTTTTTGGCAGTTCTTGAACAGATTTCTGGACAGTATCCACTCAATCTAAATGTTTACCAAACTTCAAAACAACCAGACTTAGAAGGCATTTGGAGAATCATCAGGAGTTGGTGGCTAAATGCCCATGATGGTTCATGACTTGCAAACTGGGCATGCCACAGACCATGAACCAAACTGTGTTTTCCTGGCTGCTGCCCATCCCTACTAAGCAAAGTCACTGAATAATTTTCTGGGTTCATATCGGCTTATCTTAGGTATCTGATCACTCTTATCTATACTACTGCACATTTTTTTAGGGAAGGTTGTGGTTGGTGTAAGAGTGGCGGCCTCTAATCTGGAGAACTGAGTTGATTTTCCACTCCTCCATGTGCAGCCAGCTTGGTGACCTTGAGCCAGTCATAATTCTCACGGAGCTCTCCCGGCCTCATCTATCTCACAAGGTGTCTGTTGTGGGGAGGGAAACATCATGATAAATGCTTGCTCTAGATCAAACTTATTGTATCTTCCCCTTGTTTTTCCCTTCCCTTCCACTTTTCTCTTGCACAAAACTCTAGTACAAGAGGAAGTGTGATACTGGATCCTGCCCATAATTTGCTACAACTGCCAAACTGTTGTTACTTCATAAGACTCTAGTGCTGTCAAACATGTAACTAAAGACTTATACTCCCCTATATTTGCCCAGATTAGCACATAGGGTTGTGCGCTTCAGTTGGCGAAGTGGCTGTTCAAGCCCGAAGTGGCCAGCACCGCAGGGAGGAGGGACAGCGCCAGTGCGCCACTTGGCACACACGAGTAGGCACAGAGTTCTGCACCTTCATGCAGGCAATGGATCGCGTGCCACCACTGGCACCGCCTCTCCCGTCCGCGCCATAGAGCTGGCTGCTTTGGGCTGGAACGGCCGCTTCAGCAGCCGAAGTGCACAACCCTAATCATACTTGACCTGAAGATTTGAACTCTTTAATGCTTGAACACCAGGAAACATGAGCTTGCACAGTCTAGGTGTTCCTCTGTGTTATGTAGAAGAATGGCTGGATGTGATTTCAGGATAGGGGAGCACTTTGGGCCTTTCTAGTAGTGAAATTAACATTCATTGAAACTTTTATAGTTGTGTCTCTGACAAGTGGAATACGAATCACAATATTCTGTATTTCAGATTTCTTCCTAATTCAACATGAAACGTTAAAGTTTTGTTGCTCTGTATTCAAGTTTTTGAACTCTTGTATATGGTGTCTAAGGAGCCTCTTGTGGCACAGAGTGGTAAGGCAGCCGTCTGAAAGCTTTGCCCATGAGGCTGGGAGTTCGATCCCAGCAGCTGGCTCAAGGTTGACTCAGCCTTCCATCCTTCCAAGGTCAGTAAAATGAGTACCCAGCTTGCTGGGGGGTAAATGGTAATGACTGGGGAAGGCACTGGCAAACCACCCCGTATTGAGTCTGCCATGAAAACGCTGGAGGGCGTCACCCCAAGGGTCAGACATGACTCGGTGCTTGCACAGGGGATACCTTTACCTTTTTATATGGTGTCTATCTTCTCAGATAACTAGGAGGGGCTATGCCTCCGTCATAGAGAATCTGTTCGACATGCAGAAGAAGTAGAGTTGCCAACTACAAGTTGGGAAACTCTTGGAGATTTGAAGGTGGTTTCTGGGAAGGATGGGGTTTAAGGAGGGACCTTCTTGAGAGGAACTGATTTCTGTGGTCTGGACCACTTCTGTCTTCTCCAACATGTTCCTCTGAAGGAATTAAGAGGCCCTCCTGGCTGTCCCATCAAAGAAGATGAATT